>NC_040912.2:77481140-78892640 GCF_004126475.2 Phyllostomus discolor | reverse complement strand
TGAATCTTTGCTTCATTACTGGTGAACTGTGAAATCCAGAGCAAGTTATTAAACTGGCTGTGCTTCAGTTTCCTCATCTATCCGATGGAGGTAAGAAAATACCTTATGCTGGGAACCGCCCTGCCTGGTTTCAGAAGCTGTAACCCCCCATGGCTAAGGGTAAGTAAGAGAGACCTTGGGACCCTAAGCCACTAAGGAGACAAAGCTTATCTCCCTGGCAGGAGTACTGCCTCTGCCCCCCTTTACTTCACCCTGCCTGGCCCCCAGTGAATGACTGGTTAGCCAGTGATGGGTAAGATTCCTTAAGGGAGGAATGACTTAAGACAGGCATGGTCACGAGGGGACCCTCAGGGAAGGACTTGGGGGGGCTGTAGAAAAAGGGGGTGATGGACCCTCAACCTTCAGCTTTGACATAGCCTGAGTCCCCATTCAGTCTTTAAGAGGTCTCCTAATCTCTTGGCTGCCTTACTTCCCTGCTCTACCTAAGCCTGAAACAATGCTGGAGGTGGGTGCAGCCCTGTGCTGGAAAGGGTGGGTTGCCTGGGGTGATCAGGCCTAAGAAAAAATGCATAAAGTCCTGTGAAACCTGCTTTGCTAAGAATGCTCTCAATTTTCTGATAAGGGTCCGAGCAGGAAATGAGTTTGTTTCCCCAAAGTTTTATAGCCCTTTAGCTATTTGACCCTGACTCAAAATAGGCCCTCAGAGTTCTTCAAATGTTATCTGTTTGATCATCACTGCCTGGCAATGATTGGTGAGCTTTCCATATATGCCCTGTATTCCTATGCAAATTAAAGCCAATCAAAGCTTGTCAAGGCAAGGGTCAGCACGCTCTCCCCTTGAGTGTCCCTTTTCCCCCACAGGACTCAGTAGTCCGTGTGAATCTGTCTGCCTCATCTGTAACGCCGTGGACACTGCAGGCCGGAGTCCGCGTCAGCCTCACAGTATTGTTAAGGGTCAGGTGAGGAGGGCGCTTGGTTTAGTGAAGTGCCTGGCACGTACGTGGTGAGCACTCAGTGAAAGTAAGCTCTGTGGCATCCAAAATATCTTCTGACTGTGTTCTCCCTGGATTCCCATGACAGTTATCTTTCAAAACAACTTTATCATGGTATAATTTACATGTTACAAAATTCATCCGTTTTCTGTATGCAATGCTTTCTAACACTAAATGTGCCAGATTGAGCCCCCAGCACCACAGTTCAGTTCCAGAACAGCCTCATCGCCCCAGTAAGCGCTTGCAGGCCTGTTCACAGTTCATCCCCACCCGCACCCCGGCCGTAGACAGCCACAGCTCTACTTTCTGTCTAAATAGAGTTGCCTTTTTTCAGTAGTTCACAGAAATGGAATTGCACAATATGAGGCCTTTTGTGTCTGGCCCCCTTCATTTTAATTGCTTTAGGTTTCTATGTGTTGTAGCATAGATCAATCAGAACTTCATTTCTTTTTATTGCTGAATTGCGTCCCCCGGCATGGATATGTGATGTTTTGTTTATCCACTCACCAGTAGATGGGCATTTGCTTGTTTCCGTTCTCGCTGTTGTGAGTGGTGATGCTGCGAGCATGCCCGTGCTCGTCTTTGTGTAGGCATATGCTTAATGGCTTCTTAATTGGTCCTCCCGCTTCTGTTCTTGTCCCCGTCCAATCTGTTCCATACACTGTGTATAGAGGGATCTTTCTAAAATATCAGTCCAGTTGTGTCATTACCCCACTCACAGTCCTCCAGTAGTGGCCAGCTGCCCGCAGGATCAAGTTCAAACCCCTTCACTGGAAGGATATTCAAAATCTAAAACCGTTTTTCTCTTTCTACCTTCTCTTTCATCAAGCCCTCTCTCCAGTTTCCTGCTTGAGCTATTCTTTTATTTGTTCATATTGTTTTGTACATTTATTTAACCATTTATTCAGTTAACCAGGCTTATTGAGGCTCTGGCGATATTACAGCAGACAGGGCAGCCACAGCCTTGCTTTCATGGAGCTTGCTTTCTGGCGTGAAAGGCAGACCGAGGACAAGAAGGTGTCAGATAGTGGGAAGTGCTATAAAGAAAGTGAAGAAGGATGATATGATAGACCTGGGGGGCTGATGACTCAACCTCCACGCCTGAGGGTTCCCCAGAGCCTCTGCCCTGTGGCCAACTGTCTCTTTGTTACCCACTCGATGTCTAATGGTGGTAAGCTCTGTTTCTCCTTAAACCTTCACGTGCTTCCTTCTTCAGGGAATGCTCCTACCCCACTCCTCTTCCTAACTCCTGCTCCCCCTTCCCAGCCCCGTTCAACCCTCCTCCCTAGCTAGACTCCCTGCCCGTCCTGCTTTCTGAGTACTTCCATCACAGGCTGTCTGACCTTCACATTATATTTAAAGGCCTAACGATTGTCTGTCTCTTCTGCTCCACTTGACGGGACTTGCTAGCAGTTGAGTAGCTAAAGTCTAGCCTAGCCCCCGGCACAACCCTGGTGCACAGTGAACCTGCTGAAGGACTGGCTGTGGTTAGTCTTGAACAGGAGGGAGGACGGACATTTCTTTTGGGACTGCAGGGAAGGAAGGGAGGGAGGAGGGAAGGCTCCGTGTACGCATAAGGTAATTTGTAGGATTAGGGAAAGAAAGTTGAAGGAGTTCTGATGGCTTACATTTTCTCAGAGATTAGAGTTTAGCTCGCAGTATAAAATGAGGAGAAGAGTTATTTATAATGAGCAATTAGCAGTGCATTAGAAGAAATAAAAAGTAGTGCTGTGGAGTGCATCTCCAAATCTTAGAACTGTTCTTACTTTTGCTTTTGTAGCTATTAGAATTAGACTAATTCCTGTAGCCCATTTGTTACACATTGATAAGGATGATTAAACTACTTGGATGCTATTGTACTGTTCTCTTTCTTGTTCTTTTATAATTGATTTTATTTTGATGTTGCCTTTTCAGCTTTCGGAAAATGTGATTGATCGGATGAAGGAAACCGCCCCGTCAGGCTCCAAGTCTCAGCGGTATTCTGGTGCTTACGGTGCCTCAGGTATTGCAGCATCTTAATTTCAGATTTTCTTAGTAGACAAATTAGAAGTGCTAAAAATTCGCTTGATAGTCAAGATCTCTGGCACTTCTGTCTTTTGTTATTTGAACGTTTGACTTTTTCTAGGGAGCATTAGAAATCAGGACCAGGCTTTCTTTTAAAAGGTTTTGCACTAAAAGTAAAATGAATCTGCTTTCCAACAGTGTTTTGGACATTTTTTTTCTCATTCAGCTCCTGAATCCTCTGTTGGGCTTTGGAAGGTTACTTCATATCGTTTTGTTTGAAATGGATTACTTACAGAGATATTAAAGATTTATAGTAAATATTTATTAAAAAACATTGAACTTAGAAAGTATTGATTTACTGTTTCTAAATTGTAAACTATCTTCAGTGATTTTATTTCCTAATAATTTTTTTTAAGTTTGAAGAAGGTTTATTTCTTTACAGTTTTAATTATTGATGAAAATACAGTGTTAAATGAAATGCATAGAGAATTATTAAGCTTCATTTTATCTGTGGATCATGCAGAATAAAAGAGAATTTCTCTTTCCTTTCCTCTCTCCTCCCTGATCCATCTATTCATCTGTATTTTGATACCGTATTTTGCTGTGTATAATGTGCTCCCGTGTTTAATGTGCTCCCTTATAATACAGTGTGCTCCTGTGTATAATGTGCACCCATGCTTTTGGCCCAATCTTTCAGGAAAAAAACTTTCATTTTTATTTTTTAATTCAATTATTTATTTATTTATGTTTAGAAACAAAACTGATTATCATATTCCAGGGTGTTATTTTGCATACAGGTATCATTATTGCTTTCTAGAGTCAACACTTTTAACACATAAGCATGAATACAAGAATCAAAAACATTTATATAGATACGGAATTTAGTACTACCCCCATATAACGCACATCCTTATTTTTCCCTCAAAAGTTTGGGCAAAAACGTGTGCGTCGGACGCGGCAGAATGCAGTAGGTGGTCTTGCAGCGTCACCTCGCAGCCGTGCTGAGCCGGCTCGCTCACACCTGTCTTCCCTGCTGCGGCTCCCGTCCGGGTAACCCGCGCCTCTTCTGCAGGAGCCTCTTCACTGGCTTCCCGCTTCCGCTCCTGTGTCCTTACGCTTCCCCAGGCACTCGGGGCTTCAGCAGCCTTAAAAGAAAATGAAGTAGTTCATGTCACATCTTAGGGGCAGACCTCAGTGGTACATAGAATATCATGTGAACCGCTTTCCTTGGCCTCTGAGGCACACCATGACCGCCTTCTTCCCGCTTTTCCAACATCATCTTGCTCTATGGATATTTTTAAAATGGGGATTTGATCTGAAATATGATTTGTTCTAGATAGATTTTTTTTTTTTACCTACTGCGCTAAGGAAGTAGGATGATGATGATTAAATAATGATGAATACTGATAAATAATACTTAAGTAGTGTTTATTATATGCCAGCTACTCTGCTAAATCCCTTATGTATCCTATCCTATTTAGTCCTTCTTACCCCATGAGGAAGGTATGTTATTAACTCATTTTACACAGAAGGAAACTGAGACTTAATGTCTTGCCCATGGACACACAGCTGGTAAGCAGTGGAGGTGATGGTTGAATTCAGTCTGTTACAGTCCTGAGCAAATGCTGTTTTATTATGATTTGAATGACACCTTGCTTCCCTTGTAGAAGGGATGTGACAAACTAATTAGAGAGAAAGAGCTGCCCTTTAGTGCTGTTCTGCTTGATTTCAGGAAAGAACCTTCTATCTCTAAGTGATTGTTGGTTCTTCTAGGGTTTTTTTGTTTTGTATTCATTCTCATTCAATGCTGAGTTGAAGGAGAGAAAGTGTTTTTCCTCTTGGTTGGCTTTTTACGCTAATCCTTTGAGAGAGTGGGTGTGGGAGGGGAGGCTTGCCGTGAGTGCTCCTGGCTTGGCCTGCAGAGCAGGACACCAGCGTTGGGGCGGGCCCTGGCTGTGCCGGGGGATCCACCCCTTCCCGTGTCTCTGTTTGACGTGACCGATGAGCTCTCTGAGCCATGGCCAGCCTGGGCCCTGCAGACGCCTTGAATACCACTTTGTGTTTGGGTGGTCAGGCTAGAACTACATCTAAATGCTATCCACTAGTCACATATGGCCTTAAGATTTAAATTATAATTAATAAAAATGAACTAAAGTAGAAATTTCAGCTCAGCTGCACTAGTCACATTTCAGTGCTCAGTAAACACACGCAGCTTGGGGCCACCAGGTCGGACAGTACAGAGGTGGGACGTTTTCATCCGCTCCAGCCTAGACCGCATCAGTGCTTGGCACCGTGACCTTCACAGATGACGTGAGTGATGTGGTGATGGAGGGTGTGGAGGTGTATGGCTCCGTGTGTTCTCGACTCTTGTTTCCTGCCTTTTCCACATCCCAGCCCCCCCAGGATTGTGGGTAAATGGAAACATCGGGGAGTTTTTCCCCAAGGCTTGCTGTCCTCACCTCAGTCCTCAGCACCGCTTCCTGACTGGTGTGTAACGAGTGTGCTAGAGGTAGTGCTTCCTCAGGCGCAGAGTAGCTGGGCAGCACCTCATGTGTGTGCTCTCTGCCACAGGCATTCTATCTGCGCCGTGTGAGACAGGCTCAGCAGGATGGCCAGTGCGGGTTCTTTGCACCCGTTTCCCTTCCCCTTTCCAACCCAATGTGACCCAACCCAACCCAGCCCAACCCAAGGAAAGAACTAAGATTTGCTATGCTGTTTGGAAGTGACCTTGCACTTAGGTTAAGTATGCATTTAGGCTACGATCTTACAAATTAATAAAGATTTATTCTTCATAAGATTTAAAAAATTATGTGTATAAAAGTAGAAAGCCTCAAAGTTTATTCTCTTCAGCATTTGTCTGATTTGGAGTTTTGTTAGTACTCAATAATAGATTTGTTAAGATTTATAATTTAGATGTGTTATGAAATAATATTTCATGTTTACAAAAACTATTGATAAAAACGGCACTGCTTTTTCTGCATTTTCGATGTCAGGTGAATTACATAAATGTGAGTTGAAATTTCAATATTTATTGAAATGCTTTCTTCCTTACAAAACTAATTCACATCAGCCCTAGGCTCTGTATATGTGTGAATACAGGGCAGTGTGTTTGATGGACTGAGAGCCTTAGAATTTATGTATATCAGAACTAAGTTTCATCATATATGTACCTTTGAGAATATAATTTTATTCTGTAAGAAAGTGAGTTACACTAAAGACTTCACTGAAACTATTTTTTGCCAAACCTTGAACCAGATCAATGACTCGTTGCAATAAGTATTTCCATGTAAGCTGTTCCGGCAAAATAATATGCTATGTGACACATGGCAGATTGTAATGCCACTTTAATAAATGAATGTGCTCTAAAGAAATTAGCTGTGTCCTTGCTGCCTCAGATTCTTTGCCGTGTAATGTGTTAGCTATATTGGTTTGCTTTTACAATAGAGAATTTTCTATTTTAGGCTGACATAGGGGTTGTTACTGCACGTAGTTATAATCTTTTCATTAACATCTTGCATCTTTTGATTTTATTTACTTATTTTTAATTTTTGTCAAATGGATCGGGATGAAATTGGTTGTAAAATTATAGGTTTCAGGCATGCAATTCTATAACACATCATCTGTGTATTGCATTATGTGTTCAGCAGCCAAAGTCAAGTCTCCTTCCATCCCCATTTACTTTTTACTCTCTTCTACCTCCCCCCACCCCCTTTCCGCCTTGAATCACTGCACCGTTGTCTGTGTGGGTGAGATTTTTTTTTTCCACTTAACCCCTTCACATTATTCACCCAGTTTCCCAGCACCCTGTCCCTTCTGACAGCTGTCAGTCTGTTCTCTGGACACATCAGTCTGTTTCTACTTTGTTAGTTTATTTTGTTCATTAGATTCCACATACAAGTGAAATCATATGGTATTTGTCTTTAGGAAAAGCTTACTGGCTTACTTCATTTAGCATAATACTTTCCAGGTCTACCTGTGCTGTGGCAAAAGGTAAGGTTTCTTTCTTTTTTGTGGTCGAGTAGTATTTCATTGTGTAAATGCAGCACATCTTTTTTATCTGCTCACTTCCTGATGGGCACTTGGGCTGTCTCTGAATCTTGGCTATTGTAAATAATGTTGCAATTCACATAGGGGTGCATATGTTCTTTCACATTAATATTTTGGGTTTCTTTGGATGTATTTTTGGAAGTGGAATGGCTGGGTAATAGCAGCTCTTCAATGCTCATTCAGATGTAGCACTGTAGAGAGAGTTCACAGTAAATGAGCTGTGCTTTCTCCTTTGCCTTGAGTCACAAGAAGGGAAGGGAGCTGCAGTATCTGGGTTTGTAACTGTAAATATCTGAGTATTTATTGATGCCAGTGTCTCAGCTCTCCACTTTTTTTGTGCGTGCTGTAATAATTTGCCTGACAGTTCCTAAAAGGAAGAAATGCATACACTGTTGATTTAAAGGTGTGCTTTAAATATTAGTAAAATTCTTTGGTAAGTATAGTTTGTTTTTAAAGACAAATCCATAGCAGTCTACATTTAATGGGTGGTTGAACAGCTGTTTGCTCCATCAGCCGACAAATGTGAGCATGCAGCAGTCTTTGACTTCAGGAACTATTAGTGCGGTGGAAGCATATGTAACATTACTGTGGAGGAAATAAGTACTAGTTTGGTGCTCTTCACCTGCTTAGTTAAGTTTTCGACTGGGTGAATGAATACGTGGGATGAATATGTAAGAGGCCCAGCGAGTGCTTTAGGAATTCAGAGAAAAAAGGCCAAGAGCTTGGGCCGGCCGGCCCTTGGGGGAAGTGGACTTGAGCCAGACCTTGAGGATAAGAGAGACGGGGTGTTGGTGTTGAAGGCGTTCCTTGTGGAGTCAGTCCACAGACCAGATCAACTCAGAGAAAGAGTGCATGCGAGTGTCTCAGGTGTGGGAAAGTGGGGTAAGCTAAGGAGCTTTATATTATCCTGTGGGCCCTAGTGGTTACCGAGCAGGTCTGCTTAATTTTAGGATACGAGTTTAAAAGTTGCATTCACCCTGGTTGGGTGGGCGCAGTGGGTTGGAGCATCGTCCTATACAACAAAAGGTTGTGGGTTCGAGTCCTGCTCAGGGCACATACCTAGGTTGCAAGTTAGATCCTTGGTTGGGGTGCATGTGGGAGACAACCGATTGATGTTTCTCTCTTTCTCTCTCTCTCTCTCTCTCTCTCTCTCCTCTCTCTCTCCCCCTCTCTCTTTCTCTCTCTCTCTCCCTACCTCTCCCCTCCTCCCCTTTCCTTCCCCCTCCTTCCCTTTCTCTCTCTCTAAAATCAATAAACATATCCTCTTGTGAAAATTAAAAAAAGTTGCATTAGTTGTACTTTTTAAATATACTCAGATATTAATAACATTTTAATAGCTGAAAATGCAGTGCTGATTTTCTCATTGATATTTTTATATTTAACAAAAAAATCTAAATAGTAAGAATATGTTTTCCACTGTAATACTAAATAAAACCATATTTGTTTTCATGAATAAAATCAGCAGCTCCATGAGCATTTTTGTTTGTCCGTAATTGGCCCTATGACCCCCCCCCCCCCCAAAAGGTCATTCTTAGCTGCTGGAGGCAGTGGAGGGTACAGCTGATGGTTTCTGAGCAGGAAGGGGGAGTGAGTGCAGCAGGTCCTTGGAACGGTGATGTGTAGGATGAGCCGGAAGTTGAGGCAGTGAAGACGGCGGCCCCAGGGCTGAGGTTGAACTGGCGGAGGCAGGAAGCAGCGGGAGGGTTGGTGGCAAGGGCTGCGTGGCTGGGTAGTGGTAGCTCTTGACTCCCACCTCGGTTTTTTCTCCCATGGTCCAGGACACTGTCCTCTATGCTGTTTGAGTCACCCTCTTTGTCTTGTATTTAATTTTGAGAGAGCAGCACAAATTTAAACTTTTTTACTTTAAAATTGAGAGGAGAGTATAGAAAACTTGGAAAGATGGAACAAGTCATTGGCAGTAGAGTTTATGAGCCGTGGTGCTTTTGGATGGCCGCAGGGGAGTCACGCAGAGAGGAAAAGGCTGCAGCAGGAGAGGAAGGGCGTTATGGAGAGAGAAGCCTGGCGGCTTCTGGAATGTTAGTGCGCCACACCTGTCGGTAGTTTTCCGTGACGAGGAACTCCGATTCTTGGTTGCCTGATCGACCACTGGCCACAGATGCTTATTCAGTCCTCAGAGGTCCCTGCACTGTGACTGCTGTAGCGCGATTCACCTTCCATTAGTGCTCCAAGCAGGATGCAGTCACGTGGGTCAGGATTTTCCTCCGTGTGCCTGAAGTTTGAGAAAGAAGCAGCTGTTTCATTAGGTTGCACTTAGATCAGAAATACAGGAGTGAGCCCTGGCCAGGTGGCTCAGTTGGTTAGAGGGTCATCCCGATACGCCAAGGTTGTTACAGGTTCCGTCTCTGCTCAGGGCACATACACGAAGCAACCAGTGAATGCGTAAATAAGAGGAACAACAAACCGATGTTTCTCTGTCTTTCCCCTACTTTTCTCTCTCTCTACAATCAGTAAAAAACAAAACAAAACAAAAGAAATAAAGTAATCCACAGAGTCACAGTACTCGGGAGCTGGAAGGAGGTCACTTCAGTGGCATGTGGAAAAAGAGAAGTTATATTAAAGAAACTCCCCATTTTTTGCTGCAGTTCATTTTAGACACACATGTTTTTATTAGCATAACAGGTAAGTCATGGATTTCACCAATAATGTAAGCCTCAAAGAGAAAACAACTATAAAGTATAAATTGTATAATCATGCTTCTGAGTTTATAAAATAAAATATCAGACATTGGTTATATAAGCAGTCCTGATGGGTTATATAGTATAGGGCAGGGGTGTCAAACTCATTTTCACCAGGGCCACATCAGCCTTGTGGTTGCCTTCAAAGGGCCGAAATAATTTTAGGACTTTATACATGTAACTACTCCTTAACTGTTAAGGAGTTGAAATGACATTCAGCCTTTTGAAGGCAACCACAAGGCTGATGTGGCCCCCGGTGAAAATGAGTTCGACACCCCTGGTGTGGGGCCTACAACAGATGAAAATAGTATTTTTGATTTAAATTTAATATGCCAGCAGTAAAATAAATGCTTAATTAACAGTATTTTTTGCCTTCTTGGAGTTTGATAGACTTTTTTAGGGCATCATCTGGATGGCTGAGATTTTTATGAACAAATTGCCCAAGAAAGTTTTTTTTTTGGGGGGGGGGGGGGGTTTGTACATTTTCCTGCTGCAGGCAGAGGTATTGCGACTCAATCTATTGACCCTTCCAGCTGTCGACCAAATGGTAGGTTATTGTTATTGATGGTGATGTTTCCCCTTGTAAAAACCATTTAAAAAGGTAAGGTCTGACCCAGCATTTCATTTCTTCCTTCACCTTGTTCTGTCTTGCTGGTTTACTCAGAATAATTTGCACGGAGCTCTGTATTAGTCCAGATCTGTGCTGCCAGGGAAAACTGAGTGCTTTGAAGTCCCCCTTTTAAGCCCCTTCTGCCCCCAGGGCTACTTGACACCTGCTGGCAGCTGTCATGGTCCTGGAGTGTTCCTTGAAAAGCACTGGGAACCCACAGGGGTCATTATGGTAAGGTTCTTTAGGTTTTTTTTTTTTTCTTACCCCCCACAGAATCGCTGTGGCACACTTAAGACAGTATTCTGGTTCTGCATGCCCTGGGTCCCCTGAGTATATTGTTAATTGAAATAGGGGTTTTAATTAGCCTGCATCAAATGATGGGAGATTGGAATTACATTACAGGATAGTAAGAATAATGATCTCCTTATTTAAAGGCGTCACAAGGTGGTTGGAGCCCCTCACAGGTTGCACGTGGGGCGGCGGAGGGCTGCCGAAGGCCCCCGGTGTGTTGACTCTGTTGGTGGGACTTGTCCAACGGTGAGCGGGGCTGCTCTGCTCCCCACTTCGTGCCCCTGTGCTGTGTTGCATTCCCCAGTCTGTCCTCACTAGACTGTGCAGCCCTAGTAATCTTCCTGAAACCTAAAACCAATCATGTGGTTCCTCTGTTTAAAGTTCAAGGCTTCCCCCTTTGTCTCAGGATGGCGTAAATTTCTTCAGCGTAGCCAGCTAGGTCCCGCACAGTCTGTCCCCTGCTGCATCTCCTGCATCATCTCTGGGCCCACTTCTCTCGCGGTGAACTCTGGGTGGTCACACTGGAGTTCCTGAGTGTCCTTGAACTTGCCCTTTTTGGCTCTGTGAGTGTGGTGGTCTTTTCTGTGTGAACACTGTTCTTCCAGCTGTCGTCCCCAGCTCCACCCCCACCGCATCTCTGACCTGTCGTTTATCTGGCTAATTCGTTCTTCCTCATGGTTTCAGGTCACCGCCTAGAGATCACTTACCCCGGCAAGCTTTTCCTGACTCCCAGTCTGGGTTGGGCGCCCCTCTCGTGGGGTCCCCTAGCACCCCGGTATGTGCTTGTCCTGTCATTTGTCAGGCAGTGGGGTAATGGCCCGTTTACTCACCCCCGTTCCTCGGATCCTGCGGCCTCCACCCACTCACGGGTCCTCTCAGGACGTCCTCATGCAGTACTTCTGTTTGTGCTTTCCCTTTCCCTGGGGCTGACTTCTCTTCGCGGAGGTGGAGCAGGGATAGGCCTGTCTCTGCTGTGGCGAATGGCAGGCTGAAGTCGGATGACGAGGCGGGTGGGGTAGAAGGAAGTCTCAGAGGGGCGAGGTGGCTTCTCTTTCTAACAGCCATTTCCCTTTCGTCTCATGGGGGCTTCCACAGCCCGTACCTTTTTGAAGAATTTCCTTGTGTTGTATCAGCAAGTCTTGTTGTAGCATACGCTTCCTTATATCGTAATTACACGTTTCCTTTGTCTGTCTTCCCTACTAGATTGTGAGCCTTTGAGGCAGGGAATGGTTGTTACTCATCTTCTTGCACCCTCAGCCACAGTGGCTGCGTTACAGTGTTAGCTGCTCAGTGCGTTTGTGGGATGAAGGAGCTAAAGCACAGCTGGTGCCATGTGTAGGTGCGCGTGCCAGCCAGACACGAGGAGGAGGAGGAGGGACCTTTCTCTGGAGCTTGTCTCACTGGGCACGGGAGTGTGTGTTTGGGCATGGTGCATGGTGCCCGAACAGCGCTTTGCCAGCCTCCGGACTTAACCGTAGCAACCCAGTGAAGCCCTTTCTTGGGTACCACCTTGTGAAAGTACCAGGTTGGGGGTGGGTAGTAACCTGGGCGTGGGGCCCTGACGTGGTAACAGTGATGTGGAGATCCACAGCCCATTCCTAGTTACCAGTGTAGTTTAGAGAAGAAATAATCTGAGCAGACTAGGTATGTTTTGGAGTGGGCTAAAGCAATTTGGGATCCCCGCCCCAAACTGGTACTTTCACAAGACGCGCCCCGCTCGCGTCTTGCACTCTCAGGTCCTGCCCCCTCCTCACTTTCCTTTTCCATTCCCACTGGGTCAGAGTTAACCTGGCATTGGCTCCTTTGCCCTGGAATTCTAGGGTAGGAGGGTTAGGGGAGGTAAGGGGCAGAGGTCTGGGCTGAGGCCTCTGACTTCGAAAAGCAGCTCCTTAGCTCTGGTGGCTTCCCCCAGGATCCCCCCGATGGCCTGTCGTCAGAATCCCGCACCCTAGGGAGTAGGGCTCCTCATCCCCATCTCTTCTCCTGGGGCTGGTCCTCAGGCTGGGCCTCAGCTTCTGACTCAACTCTGACTCTTTCTCTCCCTGAAAGGGCGGTTTCTCTGCTCTCGCCCAAGGCCCAAGGCCTGGGCTCAGCTCTTTGAAGCCTGGGGGTTTTGGTGTGTGGGGGCTCAGGAACTTGGAGGTTTGGTTGGGCTTCTGGTTAGGGATTGGGGGAAGACCCACTCACTGCTTGTGTCCCCTCAGGCCACTGTGGCGAGAGTGGCAGACCAGGGAGCTGGCTCCCTTGTGTGTTCAGACCATACACAAGTAGCTAAACACTCGTTAGCGGTGATGAAAGAAAACTGCTAAGGAACTGGTGTAGCTCATCCGGGCATGTGCCCAGTGCATCCCGTTTCCCCCTAGGGCCACGTGCTGCAGTAAGGGAAATGCACACAGCTCCGACAGGCTGCTTTGGCAGTCACACTGATTAAATTTAAGGTAGGATTCGTCCCTCTGTTGACATAACAGTCGTCTCGTGACTTAAAAATAATAAGATAAAATATTGATTTCTGTGTGCTACTTTTGAGGGTGGACCCAAGGAGTTATATGAAAATCAGTTACTATAATTAGGATAGATTCGATTTAAATAAAAATACTAAAGCATTATTTAAGACCGTTCGCCAGAAACATTTCTGCTTTTTTATTAATGCAACCAGCTAGGTTATGGATTCTATTCTTATAATTATTTAAACAAATTATTTAAACAAAATATAATTATTCTAACAAAATACCTACAACAGCTCTCAATTTATTTCCCTGATAAAACTTGTGTTTTTAGCCAGAAGAGCTGGCTTTCTCTCTCTGTGTACGTGCACAGTTGCGGATATGATAAGGCTGACCGGCTGTTTTTTTCTGGTAGGAAAGTGGGGCTGGCCGAGCAGCTTTCATTTGAATTTGTGGGGCATCGCAGGTGCCCACTGGGCTCAGAGGTTTTCTTCAATTTTTCTAAATAGCGTGTTGACTTTTCTGGGAATCTTATAAGAGATCGAGCTCATACACTGCTTTTGTGACATCTTATAAAACTTTTCTAAAAAGGTGGTTTAATATTCTCTCATAAAATTTTTTTAGAGTGTTTATTATAAGGTAATAGGAAGTTATAGTCCTCTTTCCATGGTTATTTTTGACCTTTGACATATTTTATTAGTTTGTTTAATAAAAGACTCTAAGAAAAAGATGAACTGCATAATTAAAAAATAATGTTTTTTCAAGCCTGGTTAACATATAAATGATAAATTGATCCTTCTGATTTTTTCCCTGTGCTACTAAACATTCTGCTTCTATTGACATAGCCACTATTTCATGACCCACGTTCATCATTTGGCAAAAATGATGGAGTAATACTTTTGAAAACAGTGATTTTTTTAATTGCTCACTTGTATTGCTCATTATAGCTTATAAGGCTTTGAACTAGAACTTTTAAAGGCAATGTTATATTTTGATTGGGAATTACCACTGCCTTTCCGTCCAAGTAAAATTCTCTCAGTTGAACTGTCTCCGAGGCCTCCGTGGTCCTCCAGCTGCAGCTTCGTGCTGGGTATTTCAGGGGCCCGGTCGGTTGGTACCGGGCTGCCCCGGCCCGGGGTGGAGGCCGCCCGGCCCACTGAGAGCACCAGCTCCTCTTCCCCAGCAGTGGTGTACTGCGACTGCAAGCCTTCAGACACAGGTTCCGGGGGAGGCGAACCCCACTTCCTTCACCTAGGGAATGGAGAGTGTGTAGTGTGTGTGCAGTGTGTGTGTTGTGTTCAGAGAGCCTTTGTCATGTGCTAGTTGTGTGTGTTCTTGTGTGAGTTATCCCAGTGTCCTCCAGAGTAAAATGGAAAGGCTAATTTCACACGCTTGCCACGGAGACTGAATGAAACATAACAGGTGATCGATAAATGTCATGTTTGCTTTTTTTCTTTAACATAGCGTCTGGGGCTATAACTTCCCTGGCACCCTTCACGTACCTCAGGTTGGTTCTGGCAACCTTTCTGTTTACCCTCTTTGCCTTTCGCTTGGTCTCCTTTGCCCTTCTTCCAACAACCATTTGTCTAGACCTGGCTCTGTGCCAGACACTGCTGAGTGCTGGGGTTTCAGAGACACACAGCAGAGAAACGCACCAGGAGCTGTAATGGACACACCCATGGAGCATAGGGAGCTGATGAAGGGGTAACTCTGCCCGGGCAGGTCGGGGAGACTTCGTGAGAGCGGTGATGATGTTTGAGCTGAGTATCGATGGATGAACAGGAGTTTACCAATCAAACATGATGGGATTGGAGGTGGGGGTTGGGGGGGGAGGGAGGGCATTTCTTGGGAGAAATAATGATGGGTGCAGTGGTGAGAACCATAAAGGGCCTACTGATTCCTGGAGCTTATCAGAACTTGATTCTGTTGACTTGGCTTCCCTCTGAACTCATGTGGCATTTTGTCTGTTTTTTGCTTGGTAGTCACTACTTTTTGCCTTTAAAAACTACTTAATTATAGCTGTGTTAGCATCTTACTTGTGGAATTAAGGGAATTAACATTTGGAAGCCCCCAGTCCCAGTGTGACCCATGTGGCATTTGTCTCATCTGTAAAAGTGCTCAAGACACACTTGACAATGGAGTGAATGAATGGAAGGACCCGTGAGCGTCCCCAGCTGCTTCTGAAGCCAGTTACAAAAGACCACACATCGTATGGTCCCATTTTTGTGAAACACCCAGCCTAAGCAAATCATTCGAGACAGAAAGCGGATGAGTGGCTGCCTGGGCCTGGTGGTGGTCAGAAGGCAGGCGGCAGGGACAGGGAGGGACTGCTGTGTGGCACAGCTCTCCAGTTGTCCTGAACAGCCATGGAGTGTACAGTAGACAGATGACATTTTATCTCAATAAAGCTGTTGAAATACTTTTGAAGTCTTGTCAGGTTTTGAAAGAGCGGTTTGGAATGAACCGTGTTTTTTCTGCTCTCACAATATACATTTAGGGACTGGCATTACATATTTCTCAGGCTGCTTTAAAATCTGGACTTGGAGCTCCATCGAATGCAGGCGAAGTAGAGTTTTGGGACTTCAGTGCCGCCTTCAGAGGCTCCAGGGAGTTGGGGCGGGGGGTGCTTTTGATGAGGTTCTGGGGAGTGACCCCATTCTCTGTCCGGGAAGCACCGTGCTCAGTTGTTTGTTTTAGTGTCGGCTAGTGGCTCTGTTGGCTGTATTGAAGAGTATATTTTTATTTTTCTAGTTTTTGAAGAAGTTTGTTCTTAGGGTGCTTTGTCTTAGGAAAAAGAAATGTAGCATTCACAGAAATGGAGTGGTGCTGTTTCTGTCACCTTCAGAATGACAGAGGGAGACGTAATTTGTTTTTTAGCCTATTGATCTCGTATTTCTCATTAACAGGTAGTTTATTTTTAAAGCCTGTTTTCTACCGAAGCGTTTGCTCAGCCATAGATGTATTAATAAAACCTGTGCTCTTAGAGAAGTTGTTTAACGTGGTTTTCTGTTTTCTTGCCCGTTGTAGGAACTGGTAGTTTCTGTTGACGAAACTGCAGGGAGCACCCATTTGGGTGTGCTCATTCATGCAAAATGTAGCCCTGGGAAAGTGAACAAAGATCACAGCTGAAAGGTATTCATCATGCAGCCTATCCACAGGAAATCATCATCGAGTGACTTTAAGTAAAGCAGTTGTTCCTTGATCCTGCATCGCTGATGTGGTTGTTTAGGATGTTTACCGTTATTATGTGTGCATTTCTCTTTCTCATGTGATTGCCAGCTATCTTAAAAAATGGGATGCTTCAGACTGATGTTTTGGGGAGGCTGATATGATCTACTTGACCCTGATTTAACTTGAATAGTGGCAGTGGGTGGTTCTTCATCACAATCTGACTGGTATTAGTTAGGGTTTCTTCAGGGGCTGTAATAGCAAAGGCGTTGCATTTGACGTCTCTTCTCTTGTCCTGCAACGAGCAGAGTGTTACGCAGTGCTTCAGCCCAGGCCTGGATCAGTAGTAGGTCTTTCCAAGTATGGCTAGGAGGGCTTACTAGAGCCAGTGGCCTCAGGGTCTGGTGGGAGAGCTTCCCAGTTGTCCAAATAGACCCCCCACCACTCCTGTGCATGACCCAAGAGGTTGCTCAGACACCTATTAAATGCACTGAATAAAGGGCCAGCATTATGGTTTGGTGGACAGGGCAGGACAGTGATAGATATTGAGGCCCTGACATGACTGAGTCTGGATCTCCAGCTCTGCCCGTTACTGTGATGTGACCTGGGGCACTGTGTTGAACCCCTCTGAACCTCAGCATTCTCCGATGAGTGATGTCCCGGAGTGACAGGCTGCATGCGCAAGGCACTGCCCCTTCTTGGCCAATTCCCCATTATTGGACAGAGGGAGTCAGAATGCATTTCCCCCCAAAAGAATGGTACAACTGAAAATAACATCCTTAGAATAATTCTTCAGGCTTATAATGGATTTTTGGGTTAACTTGGGAACTCAAATATTGTTTTGCTTTTTGATGATGAACTTACAATGATTTTTGGCACTAGGGTTCTGGCATCTTCCCATATCTTAAAGTCAAGGTCAGCCCTCTCTGTACAGGGTTTCCTTATGTCTTGTGAGAGGGTTTGAAACACCTCACCTTGGATTCCAGCATTGGGGTTCAGGTACTGTCTCTGTGTAGTTGCAGTTGAAACAAAGATATTTGTTTACACGTGCACAGAAATGTGTGTGTGTTCAACATCACCTGTGAAAATAATGTCAGCCACATTTTAACAGTTTAATAGTCACGGCAGGTTCCTTGCAGTACCAGCTCATGTCAAAGGAGACTTTTTTCTCTTGTTTGCTGTTGTGCCCAAGGCCTGTGTGGCTGGGCAAGGGAATGAAGGTGCTGTAATAATTTACTTTTATAATAGTTTATATAATTTTGGTTGGCTTTTGCTCACCCACTTTCCCATGTGTGGTGGTGACTTTAAAAGTCTGATGTTGCAGAGTGAGCGAGCGAGTGAGAAGTGGTGCGGTGCGGTGCGGTGAGGGGGGCTCGAGCTTTGGGGCCTGCCCGCCTGAACCGCTATGGGCTGGTCACTGAGGTTTGCTCACCTCCAAAACTGCTGTGAATTATGTCTGGGGTAACCTGATGCCTCGGACATTGTTTCATAGAGACTAATTTAAATTTAAATCGGATTGCTGATTGGAAATGAGACCTGACTTCCTGCTCAGCCTTCTTAGTAACTACCATTTGACCTCTGGTGAGTTGCTTTCTTTCTCTGGGCCTTAATGTTCTTTCTGTCAAATGGTGCGGTGGACTCTTCCCTCTGGGATTCCTTGGAGGGACTGTGAGCTTTCTAGAAGAGAACCACTTTCCTTGATCTTTGCATACCAACACCTTGCCTAGGCAAAATGTTTTTTGAATGAATGAGTTTGCAGCTGTGTATATTTACCACTGGAATCGTAGTTACATATATTTGTAATTATGTAATAATTATGAATTCGTCTATGCCTGAACACTTATAATGGAAATTGTTTGAAGTTTGTCTTCAAGCAGTGTGATAAATACCTTTATCTGTAAATTTTCATTTATATACACACACGTACACATGTACACATATGTACGTGTATGCCTAGATCTAATACATACAATTTTAAAATTAGATAAAAACATATAAAAATGATCAAGGTGCAAGAATATGCAATTTTAAAGATCTCACGTTTTAAAATAATGTTTCATTATGTGGATATGATGCTCAGAATAACTTGGCCAACAGCAACAAAAAAATTTGTTGGCAGCTTCTAGGTTTAAAAAAAAAACACGCCAGAGAATTAGGGAAAAACAGTCATTAAAAGGGCACTGTCAAGGTTGGTAGGTCTAAATTTAGCATGCCAGCTGTGCTTTGGTTTGTAGGGTGTGTGTGCCCTGCTGTCTCCCCCTGTGGTTTGCCTGCCTTGTTAGGAGCAGGGAGCATGTTGTTGTGGAAATGCAGATAGCGCCTTCTGAAACGCAGCCTCAAGGAGTGGCTGCCTGCATGTCACAGGGCCTGCTGGCCTGCGGGCCCCTTGTCAGTGTCCCAGGAAGTTTCAAGCTGGCAGGTGTTGCACGTTCGACTTTCCCCTTGGCTGCGGTCTGTTGCTGAAGGAGTTCTTCGAGAACGCACCACAGCCTTCTCCTCTGTGCTTGAAATGCTGTGTTCTGTTGAACCTTAAGATGCCAGCAGTTATAAGATACTGTATTATTGTCAAGAAATAACCTTGACAATTAAGCTATGATAAAATTTTTTATTTATTGGAAGAACACAGATTAAGGAAAATTGAAGTGAAATGAATTTGTTATGACATTTTTGAAACGTGTTCATGTTCAGAGTCAAAGTCTTTGGCTCACTTTCTGGCTCAGGGTTGTCCGTGTCAGTGTATTTCCACATGCTCTCACCCTGGAGCCATGTGAGTGCTCCTGATGTAGCCTTGCTCCTCGATGTAGCCTTTCTTAAGAGTGCTTCCCCAAGCTATGGACTCCAGCATTCCCTCCGAAGCTGCTGACACTCATTTTGCATGTTTTGATGAGATTGCTTTCTTGGTCTTTCATTGACAATGTTGTGAACTGTGTTATGGTTGCCACATGGCCCCTAGCAATAGTAACATGCCGTCAGTATCACAGCTGTTAAGATGTGAATGAATGTACATCTTAGAGTCAGCGGAATTTGGCAGCTGTGGAAGGAACTTGGACAGAGCAGTCACCATCCGGAGGTGAATAGTGGAGGCGTGGACTACAGGGTATTTTTCTGCCTTGTAAATGCTTAGCACCATAGTGAAGGATGTTGTTTCAAGTTGAGATACTGTTATTCGCTAATCCTTTTAATGTGCAATTCCCATTTCTCTTCTGTGGAGAGTTTTATTGGAGAGTTTAACCTGGAAAGATAGCTCTGTTCTTTCTGTCCTGTTGAAACATCTTTCGAACATCAAACCTGCTTTGCCCCGTAAACATTCATAGTTGTGTGTAAATTATAAGGGTTACAAAGATGAGTGAGGCTTGTTGTTCTCAAGGTGTTGGTGATTAAGTGAGAGATGGAAATATACAAAACTAACGAGTACAGCACGGTCTCGTGCAGGCTGTATTACGGGCGATAAATCATTTGTTATATTTCATGTACTTAAATGAGTGTAAGTAAGCCTCTCCATTTTTTTTAATATATGGAAGACCACAATAATAGAACAAGTGAATAGTACCAAAAAATTGGGTAGGGTAAAATTGTTGGGCACTGTTTCCCCTGGGTTTATTGAGTGTGCCTTCAGTAGATTAAATCATGCATCTAAAGAAATATAACTAAATGTGTTTGATCTTGGATTAGATCTGAATCAGTTTTTTCCCCTTAAAAAAGACAGTTGGCAAAAGAGAATAGAGTCTGTGAATTACAGTATCGTATGACTGTTCACTTCTTAATTTTGATCCTTTTCCTGTACTTACCTAAGAGATTGCCCTTGGGGTTTGGAAATCACACGGAAATATTTAGGGTTAAAGGGTATCATGTCTGCAACTTGCTGTCACTTGTTTCAGAAGAAAATGTACGTGTGTGTGTGTAGAAAGAGAACAATAAGATTTCTCTGGTGACATGTTAATTGGGAAATGTGGGTGCAGGGTACATGTGGATTTCTTTGTAGTAATTCATGCATCTTTTTTTGTAAGGTGGAAATGACTTTAAAATAAAAGTTATGAAGTTAAAGACTGTTGCTAAAATATCATATATACTACATATATACCAAAATATCAGGCACCCAGTACTTTAAATCAACACATTTATTTTGTGTTTTTAGGGCAGATATGTGCAATTAAAAAAATTCCATTCTTGGCTGAGGCTTGCAAAATGTCCTCACTTTGCCTTGCACTTGGACACCCTGAAGTACTCTCCCACACTGTGAATTTATGTATATTTGGGGGTCTGTGTGGAGAGTAATTGTATATATGTTTATATTTATAGAGTATGCTCCAAATGCTCTATCATCATTGTTTCTGAGAGGTTTTAAATGGGTTCCTACAGCTTCCTACACTTACCCTTTGATAATGAATTTCCAATAATGTATGAATAGTTATTTTGATGATTTAATTCAGAAAGGAGGTCTCCTCTTGTTACTTTCTAACTCTCCCTATGACCCTTGCTCCCCTCCTGCCTCTTAACCTTCCCGGACTTCTCACCCCCACCCCCTTCTTCTTTAGGCCAGATTAGTCTTTAAACTCAGTAAAATTCTGCCTCTTCCAGGAAGTCTTCCTTGGCCACTGCTGTGGAACTGCGATCACTTTTTAATCAGTGCTCACCACATGCAGTTTTGCATAGTTACTGTATTGTTTTACATTGTTCTCCGTGATAGGTTAGAATCATCGTTGCTTCGTGATCATGGAAAGTAATGTGCACACATTATTCTCCCAGCCCAGGGTCAGAATGCTGGCAGGTACACGTTGCTTTCTCTTTCCTTTTGAATTATCACCCGCACCTCATGGGTGCTGTCTTCATAACTGTTTCTAATAATTGGTTCGATCTATCAGAGTGGGTATCTTTTTCAGGACGCAAAATTAAAGCTACTGTGTTTGACTTTTTGGTATGCCTGTATCTTTCCTCTCTTCTATTTAACCTTCAGTATCTGAGAATTAAAGATTTCTTTTTGCTTCTGTTAGTTGAGATAGTATTTTCATAATTTAGCCAATTCATTTACTATTTTAAATTCAGATATCACAGACTAGATTTTTTTCCTAACCTCTAAATAGATCTGTGATTGCTAAAATGTGTAAAATATATTTGAACAAAACAGCATAACTTATATGTGTGTTATATTCAGTGGTAAAGATAAAATGATGAGAATAGATTTTGCTTGAGGCATATTTGCGTCTTAAATGTAACTTAATATTTTTCTTGTTGATTCGACTCATAGAGTTAGGACTGTAAAGGTGTAAAATGACCTGTTTTATCTGCGTTTTTGCTGTGAACCATTTTGTTGGTCAGATCCTTTGGAGAAGCCATATTGACCTACATAGTTAACTAGCTGGCATCTTTCCTAGAACCCAGGATCATCTAAAATTTGATTCATGGCGTTTTACACATGATCACATCCCAACAACCCTCCAAAGTACTCACAAACGGGGAAATGGAGGCCCTGAGAGGTCAGTGACTTACCTGGGAATGCAGGCAACAACAGCGGGATTTTGCTTGGGTCTTTGAGGCAGACCTGTGCACTCTACTTGATTACAGATTTTTCACTGTGTGTGTGTGTGTGTGTGTGTGTGCGCGCTCACGCGCTGTGTGCACGCTGTGTTTGGCATTCTGGTGAAGCCTACGGACTCCACTCAGAATAATGTTTTTAAATACGTAAGGTATATAGCATTACAAAGGAACCCGATTATAATGACATTTTCAAAATACTAAAGATAAATTCGTAATACGGTAATGTGCTTAAATAAAAAGACCCAGTATTGGGTATTTTATGTTTTGAGATGTCTGAAACTATTGTAATTTGTCATGAAAATATCTGATTTTTGTTGGTGAGAGAAATTTCAACTCTTATACTAGCTGATTTTAGGCTATCATCATACTTGAAGGAAATGCCTACTTTCATTTTGAAGTCAGTGAAAATAAAAATGCATTTATTTCCTGTCCAAGTTTATAGGCCTTTTGAATTCTCAGGTTAAGAGCTTCTGCATTAGGCTGTATTGTCTCTCATGCCACTATACACTTAGTTACCTCTGGTCTTGACACATATTAGGGACCTAATGCAGGTTGAATAAACAAATTGCAAAGCCCCAAATAGGTGCCGATGGTGTAAGACCTCATAAAAAAGTACCAATAATCAAGGCATCCATTTGTTTCGAGATCCTTGAGGGTAAAAATTAAAGTTTACTTTAGTTGAAAATGGTTAGAACCTATAATTTTAAGTTATTTGTGTGCCTTAGGATTCTAGTCAGTTCTGTGCCTACCTCTCCCCTGGATGTGTAAATAATGATACTGGGCTTGGTGTTCTCTTCATTAAAAAAGCCTTAGACTTCTGTATTTCAGCTCCGTTTGGGCAGTTTGTTTTGGTGAGGGTGAGTGACTGTCACAGAGGGTTTCAGGTCTCCATCAGCGTGACTGGGACTCAGGGCAGACAGGACCCGAGGTCGACTGTTGGAGGGTGGTGAGCTGGCGCGGCTGTGCAGCGTGTGAGCCCGACGGGCTGGTTTCACTGCTTTTCGCTTGGTAACGCTGAGCCTCTTCGTCCGTTGTCAGGCTCACAGCTGAAGGGTGTTGTGGTTGCCTCTGTCCTTACCTGGAATCTAATTCTCCTTGTTCTTTTGTTAGTTAAATAGGAGGCAACCACTTGAAAACATTTTATTTCCTCCCTAGGTGGGGCATTCAGGCCCCTCTGTCTCACTCAGCGGCTGAGAGGTATAGCCTGGACGGTGTTGACAGGACCAGGTCTGTCCAGGCCGAGGCCCAACACAAAACCGTAAATTTACTTAAAACCTTTTTTTGCTCATCAGTTTCGTGTACTTAATATGTGGCCCAAGACACTTGTTCTTCCAGTGTGGCCCAGAGACTCTAAAAGGTCGGACACCCCTGTTTGGAGGCGTGTCCCTTAGCACGTCTACCACTTAACAGGATTGCAGTTTCCAAGCATCCAGCGGTATGTGGCTTTGCTTTACCCAGGCCAGCTTCCTGGGTCAGGGCTGTAAACGTTAGAGGCACTGTGACCGCTCCTGCGCCCCGCCACTTCAGCACTTCAGGCTCACCTCCCTCCCGGGGAGGAGGCCTGGGGAACGGCAGTTGTGCCTCCTTTCAGCTTCCATGACTTGCCCTCCAGGTCGGCCTTGCGAGAGCGTCTGCTGGGCTTCTCTGCTGCCAGAGACACCCTCTGCCTTGACTCTGTCCAGCCTCTCATTTGTTATTTTTCTCATTGTTACCACCACTGACTTTTTGTGCTTCATGAAAATAGTTTGCCAAAGCTTTTGGCCTGAATTTATATAACAAACCGTTGCTTATAATAGGGCTGGAGAATGCAGTGAAGTCCTGATTATTGGAGGAAAAATCATTTTAAATGTGGCTTGTAAGTTGTATAGTACATTTTTCCCTAGTCCCTCTTTTATAATGGGGTACTAGGTACTTTGTTTTTGTGTAACTATCCCCCTCCCTCCATTACTTTTTTTTGTTGTTGCTTCCCCATTAGGAAAGTTCTGAAGCCTGAAAACAAGCGTTCACCCAGTTACAGGGAGAGCTTGAGACAATCCGTGTCTGCTTAGGTGGGTTATTTTGTGCCATTTAAAAGCATTATTTCCCAACTGGGGACTTGAACGACATTCAGGCGAGCACATTGCTGTTGAAAGTGCTAATGGAGGATATTTATTTTAGTTTGTAATAACAAATCAAGCAGTAAAACAGTTATTTAATTACCTTCTGCGTGTCTGATGAGTTTCATGATTGTTAGTGGAGGCGGCTGCGAATGGGCTTCGGTCCCTTGGTTGCTCTGTCACACCTCTGGTTGGTCTCACGTGCTCCTTCCTGCCACGGTGAGCAGGCGTTTGTGCACTTGAGTGTCTGCATTCGTAGTCACGTGGGTTCCGTCTGTGCCCGCAGTGGGCTGGTGGCTGAAGCCTGGAAACATGAGACGCTGATGATGAAAAGCAGTTAATGAACACCATGAAATGCTAATAGTTCTGAAAATTAGCTTTAGGATGCTTTTCACTAGATTAGTAAGCTGTGTTCATTTGATAAAATTCTCATGTAGCACATTGAAGGTGTGTCTGATATTTTAATTCTTAACGTTAAACAGAGAAGAATATGGTGAGTATTGTGTTTAGTTTTGCTTTCAGTTTGGGGGGAATAAAAACTACCCTTACCCAAAATGTATTTGCACTCACAAATAGCACCCTGAAATCTTATCTTTTCATTTAGAAATAAAACACAAAAGGTCTAAAATTAAACCATTTAATTTACTTCAACCACTTTAAACAACATAATTTACTTAACTGAAATGTGAAGATTCTGAACATTAGGTGGTGACAGTGTTTTTGTCAGTTTTTCATAGTATATTTTAAAATACTCTTGGTCCCCCAACCAAATGTAATGTCATTTCTGAAAAAATTTTTTTGCGTAATTGGAGACTGAAACAAATTGGATTTTATCTTGATATAATGTAAGTACTATGAAAAGGTTATTGTAACAAACCTTATGATCTTAATATTCATAATTTAAAATTAAATGCCTTAAACTTAAAAGTCACTTTATTATGTAACTTACAAATTACAGATTCTTTAAAAAAATTACCAAAGGACTTCTGAGGATTGCACTATTTTGAGAGGGTTTGTACTTCTAAAAGCATTGAGAACTGCAGCCATCTGATCAGATGTGTAGCAAGGAGAAGAGCTTTGGGAAGGGAGATGAAACACCTCCCCAGTTTCTGCAGCAGAGAGAAGGATGCAAACCTGTACCTGCTGGCTCAGACAGAGGACTGTTGGTCCTGCCTGGTTCCCTCTGTCGTTGCAGAGGTGACTATGATGGTGACTGTTACCCAGCAGGTAGTCACCAGGAGGGGTGCCAGGAGTCCCACTTCTTTCTGGGTAAGGATGGTTTGAGTACAAGAGGTCGCCATGGTTGCCTGGAGGCAACACGCCATGTAAGACTCCCTCAGATGGCCTGTTCGGGGTGGCAGAGAGGATTAAAGTGACAGTGATTGTGGATACTCAAAGGGAAGCCCAAGATAGTTTGAGAGAATCCTAAGGCAATGTAGAAATATTACTTCTCTGTATGAGGAACCTTTTTAAGTTTATAAAAGTGTACAAGTACTATTCATTAAACAAAGATGTGTTTCAACAAAGCCTGTTATATGAATATGTTTAAGTGGATTATAGTTCTCCATTTATATCTTTTATAAAATTGGACATGCTATTTTGAAAAAATAGGGCCCCTGGATATAATTTGCATTTCTTAAGAATGCAGCAAATCTGTTACTGCATGTTTAAAATAATTACTTTCTTACAGGATTTTAACACTAATGCTGAAAACATTTCCAGCAGCTCCAATGTATTAATATTCTCCCTAACTTATGCCCAGGCATACTGTTTTAGACCTAAACTAGTGTTTATTTTTTTAGCTGATAGTTGACATTCTCTGAGGGACTGTTAGTGTATCAAAGGGAGTTGTGAAGCAGTGCATTGGTTTGTCCTGGGCCTTAGGGATTCCTGAAACGTAACCGCAGAGCAGAGTGGACCTGGGGTTCCTAGCCGGAGCACCAGCATGGGGTGATGGAGTCTGAGCTTTGTGCCTATGGTGGAGATAGGGAGGATGAACTTGTGACTTAATCCTTTCATTGCAACTTCTCTGCTTACTGAATTTGCAGTAAAAGAAAAAGTAAGAGGATTTGTGTTGTCCCTTGCTATTGTTACGTAGAATGCTGTTCGGGAAGAGAGAAGGAAAAAAAAAAAATTAAGAACATTTCTCTAACCAGTCAGTTAAGTTCTTAACAGACTTTGGGGTAGCTGAAACATTTTGTCAGTATAGGTTCAGCCTGCTGGAAAGGTGGTGGGAAGTTAGTGGATTGTTAGTCTGTAGGTGGGATGAGTATGCTAGACTACTGTTAAACAGGAAGTAGATAGAAGCATGGGGCCTTAAGGAATTGTTAGGGTAGAAAATGTAATTTGGTCATTTTGATGAGTGGTCTATAAATTGCTGGTTATTTGAATTTGAGAACTACTTGTGTAGCATTTTAAGTTATCTAATAAGGTATTGGTATATGTCAGAAGGTGATATAATTCTCTCAGCGCTTCTGTTCATGGTTACTTTTATTATACCCACTTTACAGGCGAAGACACTGAGTCACCGGGAAGCTAATGAGCAAAGATGCTTGTATATCAAATAGCAGAGCAGGATTTTAGATCCAGGCGATCTGATTCTCGAGCTGACACTGTCAGCTGCTGTGCTGCGATGTCATAGGTAGAGAGTCAGTTTCAGAATTATGTTAACTGAAAAGAACATTGGAGGTGATCTAATTTATGCCTCATTTTAGCAGTAATGAAACTAAGGCTCTTCTAAAGAGACTGAATAACATTTGAATGGTTTACTTACCCTGGTTTGGACAAAGCACCCAAGTGATTTTCCAGTTTTCCCCTTATTATGTATGCATATCTGCACAGAGAGGCTTTCCTGGGGCAAATACAGGCTTCTGCCCCCAGGTCTCTCCCAGCTCTTTCAAGTGTACTCAGCACAGCTGCTTTTCTACTTTCTTCTCTGCTTCAGTGTGTATGTTTTTGAGACTGCTTGTGACTCTTCTGGGTCTGAGCAAGGGCAGATTAAACCTCGGAGTTTTGCCATGCTTTATCAGGATACGTGGAGTAGAAGATAGGTTTTACTGTCCGATGGAGACCCTAAGTAACATTGGCTTAAAAAGGGAGAATTTTATTTTTCTCTCGTATTCCCTTTGGGTAACTTGATGATTCCCTAGTTTTGGGACCCAGCTCCCCCTGACTCACTGCTTTGCACTCCTAAACTGTCCTGCAGCCTGTGTCATGGGACATGACTCAGAAACTGCACACACCATGTCCCCTCACATGTGGTTAGCCACAACATGGTCCTGAGGCTACAAGTGAGGCTGGGAAGGTTCTAGGTAGTCTCGAGGTATGAATCTTTGCAGCAAGCTGTTCCCTCGAGGGGCAGCCTGTGCTGTTGCTCCGTGGATTCCCAAACGAGAGTGGAAAAGGCTAGACCGCCAAGACTGGAAGTACTGAAAATGTTGGCGGCCCTGGCACACACGTTCTTTTTGAAATTGAGCTCTGTTGGGATACTTTGATTACAAGGACTTGACTTTGGGATGTCAGCAGCATGGCGGTGTGAGAGGACCTCCACATCTCTGCCCTCGAAGTTACAATAACTTGCAGCTGTCGTTTGGTAAAGGGTTCCCGGCTCAGCACATGAACATGTTGGAGAGCTGCATGCACCTGGGGCGGTTTTTGGTTGAACACCTGGATGATCAGAATAAAGACTGTAATTTCCATCCCACGTCTGGTGGTTTTGCTGTGAATATCAGTGCCACAAGCATTTTTGGTGCACAGCTACTTGGTTGTGAGGCACACACACATCTGAAGGTGTGTGTCTGCGTGAATAGTGGACATGGGAAGATGGGGTTCATTGTGGGGATGCAGTCTTGTTCAACATATGTCAGTTGATCAATGAGATAGCCACATTAACAAAATAAGGATAAAATCATGTCTTCATTTTAATAGATGCAGGCTACCAGGTATAAGACAGACATTTATGATTCAAACCCTCAATAAAATGAGTATAGAAGGAGTGTGCCTCAACATAATCAAGGCCGTGTATGTTAAACCCTCAGCCAACGTCACAGTCAATGGTAAAGAACTGAAAGGTTTTCCTCTCAGGTCAGGAACAGGACCAGGACACCCATTCTCACTACTCTTCATCAACAGAGTGTTGAAAGTCCTAGCCAGAGCATCAGGCAAGAGAAAAAAATAAAGGCATCCAAACTGGAAGAAGTAAAATGGTCACTTTTTGCCAATGATGTGATTTTATGTATGGAAAGCCCCCAAGATTCTACAAAAAAACTATTGGAAACCATAAATAAAGTTGAAGGATATAAGATTTCTGTACAAAAATTTGTTGCACATAACTACATTAAAATTGTATACTAACAATGAAATTTTGGAAAAAGAAATGGAAAAAGCAGTTCCATTTGCAATTGCAACAAAAAGAGTAAAATACTTAGGAATAAACTTAACAAAGCACCTGAAGGACCTGTGCACTGAAAACGACAAGACATTGTTAAAAGAAATTGAATGAAGAAGACACAGAGCAATGGAAAGACAGTCCGCATTTACGGATTGGAAGAATCAACATAGTTAAGTGGCCACGTTACCTACCCGGAGTAACATGCACATTGAATGCATTCACTTGCTCGGAATCTGAACAGTAGGGGAACTAGACTTTGGACGGTGAGCACACAATGCAGTATACAAATGCTGTAGTATGGAACTGTACACCTGAAAGTTATCTGATGTCATTAACCAATGTCACCCCAATACATTTTATTCAAAGAGACTTCCCTTTCTCATGTCCGACTTTCTGTTTGGATTTTGGGTGAAAAGTTGAAAAGACGTGATATTTGCAGTTTATATTCATACTGCATAAACAGTACCTGAGAATTCCTCTGCTATTGTAAGAAATGAATAATTTAGTTTGATTTTTTCTAATACCCAAATAAATGGGATGAAGATTATATTCAAGATAAAGGTATAGTATCTATTATAGTGACCTGTCACCTGTCATTGCAGCTCTTGAAAGCTTTGTAAAAGTGATGGTTTTGATTTTGTTGCAAGTTACATTTTCCACAAATAGGTGTTTAAAGCTTTTCATTTTAGCCAGTGATTGTAGTCTGTGCATGTACTAGGCAACTTAAAAAAATTTGGTATGTTGAATAATAGCTTTCACTAGAGATGCTTCAGGCAATGAAACCCTAGTAAGAAGTTGTTAGATACGGTCTTAAGCAAGGCTAAATTTTTATATGTATTTCTAAGTATAAATCTAATCAGCAGGCAAAGCACTTTAAATGTTTTATTTCGCTAGTGGCAGTAAAGAATGTAATGACAAAGTTTAAATTTATTGTTGAAGTTACATTTTCTTTTAGGCTGGGCCTGCGTGGAATATAATGTATAGGTCTCTCTGTCTGTTTCATAGCCAAAATGGACAATTTATAGAGTGATTTTCTAGGACATCTCAAAATGTAGTGACTCCGTGTAGCAGTGAGTGCTGGGTGCCGGAAATGTGTCTCAGTGGAGCTTTACTGTCATTATGTGGGATATTTGCTGCATGATGTAGAAGATCCTATCGGTGGTTATCTTTCATTCTTTTTATTGGACTTAGCTTAACCTCAGCTTGTCGCTTAAGTCGGTGACTAAGAATTTTTCATCAGCTGTCCTTGGTAACGTATTTCATCATACTGGGACCATGGTGTTATCAAGTGAAAAATCTAAATGGCAGACAAAAATTAAATGCTACTTGAAAAACTGAAGTGAAGAAAGAATGTTTTGGCTGTGTAACATTCCCCCCATTTTCTATCTACATTTAATATAGCCGTGAAATAATCTTTTCTGACATTCATAACTGCATCTCATAATTTTCAGTGCAAAAGAGCTTTTCAGCCAACAGCCCTCGTCATGCGGTTTGCCCCTGACAGCCTAAGAAAGAGGCTGTGCTGTCGACTCTTTCCCCAGACACTGTTGTCACAGAGGCGTGTGACTGTGTTCTTTGACTGCCTTGTCTTTTAAGAACACAGAGTCTAGTATAAGGGAGTGAAGGCAGGGTGGGCAAAAGGAAAAAACAGTTTTGTTTCACTGAATCTTATGGTGCTCACTTTCAGGCACCTTAATCCCACCAGCTCTTTTCGGTGTCAGTGTGGTTTGAACTTCTGTTAGCTCACTGATACAATTTGTACATTTGATGTGCCGAGTTGAATGGAGAAAGGTATTTTTTAAAAGCTGGAACTTATTGCCTATTTATTCAGGCACTGTTTAAAAATGACTTTTTAAATGATTATGAAAGTAAAAATGTGTTTTTTTGTGTGAAATACAGTTTAGTATAAAGAGAGGAAAAAATGATGCATGCCTCCAAATTCTAAGATAATCATTATTATCATTTTGTATGTACCATTCCAAGTTATGTATGTGTATATACATTTTTATGGCTTTTTAATTCTTTTTAAAGTAGTAAATGTGTAACATATAGAACAGAAGAAGACCAAACAGTATGTTTAGTTTATTATCTTATGCTTTTCACTTAAATGTGAGAAAACTTTCATGGATTAATATTCTTTAAAGCATGTTTCTTAGTATGAGCATAGTATTTCATAATATGGTCATATAACTATTTGATCATTTCCCTTTTTTTGAATATTGAGTTTGCTTCCAGTTTTTTATTGTTTTCTGTATAAAATGTATGTTGCTCTGCTTACTGTCTCAATCTTCTCTTCACCACCAGCCGTCATGTTTCTGGGAGGAAGATTTAACACTCGTTTAATAAGGTCATGAAGATGAACTTTTAGACAATGCTCGATCAGCATCAATTTTATTTTACCCTTTAGTTTCCTCATCATTCATTGTAATCTGTGACTTTACCAGTGTTCGAAGACAGTGGAAGAGATTCAAATTAATTCTTGTTACTGTCAGGTCAGATTCGTTTCCAGTAATAAATATGTGAACCTTGGAGGTCAGAAGCTAAAATGCTTGTGTGATTGGGCCTGGCTGTGAGGCCAGATTCTAAATCCTCGTGAAAGATGCACCACAAATTCTTGTTGTTATCCAGTCTTCTCTGTAGTTGAAAACGTTGTAAATCCTCGCATGTCGACATCCTGAAGAATACACATGGCCTGAAATAGTCTCTTGCAAAATAAAGTATTGGCTAAAATAAATGTTATATAAGTCAGGATTTTTAAATAAAATGCTGGTGGTTTTTCAGGTGAGAAGAGTTTCATTGTGTTTCTGTATTGATGTTCATTTTGGCCTTGAACTGCCTCCTCAGTTCACTTGATTTCGTCTTCATGAGAAACTTCATTGGTAGTTTATAGATAAGAATGCCAGTCACAGAGGGTAGAATCTGGAGGAGAACACTGGTGTCTTTAAACCTGATCGAGGAATGAAAATTGCTTTGCTGCCCATTGAGTTCTGTTCATCTATCCTTTAAAAAAGAGAAAGCAAGCATTGTGACATGTTTCTGTATGTCACAATCGTCTGGTGACTACACACACCTACACACACAGTGGCTGTGACTGTAAAGTGAAAGTCGTGTGTGGCACGTCAGACCATCATCCTTTGTACTGCGTGGCCATTCTCATGGCTGTGTGGCAGATGTCCATCCGTTTAAATATGAATTTTTTATCTTATGTAAGTATAGTGTTTTGTTAGATTAACTTGTTACTGTTGAAGCCTATGAACTATATAATTGAAGTAAAAAATATGTTAAAAACATAAAAGTGTTAAAACATGCAGTAAAATCTTATAATTTAGATTTATTTAATTTGCAGTTTGTCATGAAATGAGAGAAGATTTATGTTTACTTACCTTAATAGGATAGGAGTTGGGACTTTGCCTGATAACACTCTTTTTAAAGACTGGATCCAATTTCTGATGGTACTTAAAAATAACATAAATGCATGTATTTTAAAGTATCTCATGAGTATCATATGTCTGGAAAAAAGTCCAGCCGTTGGTAATATAATGAGAGTGGTTTGCATGACATCCACTTACGCAGCTGAGGACTGGAGTGCGCATGTGTGAACAATGACAACCTCACTGTACTGGTCAGTGGGGGCAGTAGACACCATCGAGTGGGCATGTGTACTGTGTGGCCATTGCATTCAAAATGACTGAGCAAGTACAGCAACTAATCTGCATCAGATTTTGTGCTAAGCTTGAACATTCCTCCACGGAAACTATTCAGATGATTCAGAAGGCTGTAGCTATGGGCACCTGGTGATTGGCAGCTTCATCACAACAATGAACTGCTCATGCATCATGTCTCGTGCAGAGTTTCTTGGTGAAACATCAAATCACCCGGGTGACTCAACCCTGCTACAGCCCCAATTTGGCGCCCTGTGACTTCTGGCTTTTCCCAATATTAAAATCAGCTTTAATAGAGGGAAGAGATTTCAGATCATCAGTGAGATTCAGGAAAATACAGTGAGGCAGCTGATGGTGATTGGGAGAACTATGTGAGGGCCAAGGTGCCTACTTTGAAGGGGACTGAGGCATCATTGTCCTATGTACAGTGTTTCTTGTATCTTGTATCTTCTTCAATAAGTGTCTCTATTTTTCATAATACATGGATGGATGCCTTTTGGACAGACCTCGTATGTGTGTAGATTGAACTCATTCTTGCTGCCTTCCTATCATTTATTCTAGGTAGTTTTATATGCTGTAGTGAAAGGTAATTTATGTTTGGTGTTTGTAAAGAACTTACTCCTTACTAAAATTTTCATTCCTTAATTTCAAAAAGGAATTTTTGTGAATTATTGTAAGTTAATTTAGAGTGAGCAACTTTAATTCCTTTTCTCATTTCCCTTGAACTTAAAAGTGATACGGCCTTAGTGAGTTGTTCACTGTGAATTCTAGTATTGTCCCCGGTGAAACATACAGTTTGGGTTCGCTGGGGCTGTGCGATGTAGACAGTTTCAGGGGGAAGTGTGTCAGCTGGAGATACATCTGTGTTTGGGAAATTGTCCTCTTAAAGCCATTAACCTGAAAATGTTTGTGAATGTTAATAATGAAAACATTTTCATAGTTTGTGGGTAAACGGGTATCACCCTGTGCCTGTGTGCATTTCTGTGATATCCTGTCACTGAGTCCGGGTTTTCAGGCTGCAATTTGTACCCCCCCCCCCCCCCCCCCCCCCGTTTCCATTGGATTCCTGATGAAGCCCTCATTCATGCCGGCATCAGGAGGGGGAAAATTCGAGTATTGGCGACTAGCAGAAAGTGGGTTTGGATACCGTGAGGAAAACCAGGATGGTCTGTACGAGGGGGACCGGGAAAGGCAATTTTGGTGACTATGGAGACAGAGGAAGCTAGAATATGCGGGCAGCTCGAGGGAGAGAACACTCTGGGAAAGGCACGCCGCTGTCATCCACAAATTCTTATCTGCGTTTTAAAAATCCCCACAGCTGTTAGGGCCTTGTATGCGACTCTCAAAGGTCACGCACACCGTTAGGCAGCTGGGTCCCCATGCTTTTCTAGCATCAGGGTGAGTATTTTAGCCTAGTCTGAAACAGTGGTGCTCAGTGCTGGGCAGTGCCGACTCCAGGGGGGTGTTTTAGAAGTTTGTGGGGGGTGGGGGCTGCAGGTGTTCAGTGGCGTGGGCCGAGGTGTGGACACCTTGCAATGCCCGGGGTAGTTTTGCCACTTGAAGAATTGTCTGCTCTCAGTTTCTGAATGTCCCTTCAGAAATTCATGCACTTGAAAACCTGCTTACCCAGCCCAGTACTAAATTGTTTTATATATGTAAGCAGAAAGTGTTTTGCATGGTTTTAAGATATACGGAGGTTTTCAGGAATGTGTAGCAATAGCTATATGATTTGCCATGTAAGTTCAAGATTCAGACTGTTTTATTGTATCTCTTAGTATAGTTAGGTTTGAGCATTGCATAGTGAAAAGACATTATTTCATTATCGTTTCTTTTCATTTCTTTTTTCAGTATTACATGTTGGGTATTATATGATTAAAATTTTTGTGTCAGATTGTCATCCATTTTTAAGGGTAATGAAGGGAGTAGTACACAATATTTGCAAAAAAAGGCCGTTATGGGTCTAATAAGGGTGAAACCGCTGGTCCGATGGGGAGTGCCTTCGCCATTGCTGTTTGGTGTAGTTCCAGGAATTCTCAAGGCTTCATACCCGGAACCTCACACAACACGCGGTGTGAGTCATAAAACTGAGATGCCCCTGAAGGACACGAAGGCGTCCCATCCCTTCTCCTTCTCTGTGTAACACTGGTGGCAAGGGGATTTGTGGGTCACCGGGAATGCAGTTACAATGCATGTTTTTACTGGTAGCTTCTGTTCAGCTTAATTTCACTGTGGATGATTTACTTTATTTTTAGAAAAAGGTTAAGTACGTTCTTGCATTTAAATTAAAGACAGGAAAAGCCCTTGGTCTTGAAATCCTTGTGCAGCCTTGTATTTTAAAAATGGTGAAATCAGCTGTGATCAGCCACTTTACAGAGCTTCCAGTGCTTCACAGAGAATTGTTTTTGTTTTATTAGAGATTAGGACTGCTTGTGACTACGTTGCAGGGGTATTTTCTGAACAATATGTGGAGATTTGTTACTTTAGATGAAGGAAGAAAACAACAGGGCTCTGGATATAATCTGACTTCAAAAAAGGAGCTGAAATAATTATCACAATATGTATTAAATAAAAAACCAGGCTCAGGATATTGCACTGTAGTTTAATGAAAAAATTACACCATTATGTATTTTGCTGTCTCATAGTTTTAATATATTTGAAACACCATAAATAAAATTTGAATTAAGCAAGGGTATGAAATCAGAATAGCTTTATTTAAAACTTCCCAGGCAAGGCCATTGCCCCATCAGGTCTTGCTGGTGAGTTAAATTGACCCTTTCCGGCATCTGGCCCTGAAGGGCGTGTGCATGAAGCCTCGGAGGCCCCAAGTCCGTCTCCGTGTGATCCTTCCACTATTCCTGCTGTCTGGTAGTGGGCCAGCATCTAGAAATAGGACTCTGTTTTTCTAGTTTTCTCTCTTTTTATAAGGGCTATTATTGGGTCACAAATTTTATTTTCATTCAGAAGAAGAAAAGTCTTGAGGTAAGGTTTGGGTGACATCGCCCAGGGCTGTAGAAAGTCAGCTGCATTAGAAGAGGGACTTTGCTTTCAGACTTTTGAGTCTTTTGCTTTACATGCGCTTGATTACATGTAAGGATAAATTTAAAGTCTCACTTAGAAAGTAGTGTTGGCCAGATTTTAAAGAACTTGAACTCAGGAATTTTTGTACTAAAAAGCACACACTAGTGCGTAACAAGAGGAAGAGAGAAGATTGATTTGTGAGTCCAGGTACTGGAGTGATACTTGGCTTTCTGTTTACCAGAGCAAATTATTTAGTTAAGGACATGAGTCTTGGTTAAAGCTTTTTGGCTCATGAAAAGTGGGCTTTCCACTCTGTTTCACTGTAATAAAATATATTTTTAAAAGTGTGCGATGACCTTGCATCACGGTGCAATTAAGAAAGTGGATTAGAATATAACATACACATATTAATTGGTTTTTGTCATTATACATTAAACAACCAGATGTTTTTGAATAATGGATACACTATAGTATCTAAATTACTCTTGAAATTAAATTTATTGAGGTAACGTTGGTTAACGACATAAATTTCATGTGTACAGCATTATAATTCAGTATCTGTGTACTCTGTCATGTACTCACCACCAAAAGTCCAGTTTTTTCTCTAAATCACTTTCGAGAAACAGCAGCTAGCACTCATCAGTCTCTTATAATTTAGTTACAGATTATTGATTGTGGCTGCCCTTCAAACATGCACAGTTCCCCACTATTTGCAAAAATCATCTTTTATTCATTATTTTTCCACCTCGTTCCTTTTTGTTTCATTTCTAAACTTGTTGAAGAGAGGCCTCTAATTGCTGCCTTACGACGCTGTTTTCCTCCCACCGATTCCCGGTGCCCACGCAGTCTGATCTCCATACACTCCATGGGGTGATGGGTAATTGAAAGCCATGCTGCCAGGTCTTCCTCCGGTGCCCAGGGCAGACGTCAATTCACTGAACTTGGACTTGGCCTTGGAGTCCTCCTACACACGACACCCCAGGCAGCCACTGCCAGTTAATCGGAGTTGGCACATGAGATGAAATCTATTTACCCTTTCTGCGCATGGTATCTTGGTTCATTTCTTCCTTTCCATTCCATTTCTCTTTGGTCCCTGGTGATGTTCTTTCACTCACCTCCATCATCTGATGAATTTTTAAGGCCTATTCCTGAGCCTTCTACTTTTTTTCTTTACGCATTTTTTTTTTCATTCCTAGATCAGCATTTCCAGCCAAATTTCAAATCAAATCTGAATTTCAGGTTCAAATGTCTAATATCCTATGATTCCATGTGGTGATTCTGCCGTGACTCTCGACTGAGTGTGTCTGAAACTGAACTCACCATCTTCGCTCCCCACACAGCCTCTCCTTCTTTCTTCCGTTGACCATCCTGGTTACTCAGTTTCTGGCATCTGGGTGCACCTTTGGCTTCTTCCTCTTTCATCTGTCAGTCATTCGCCAATGACCAGTTTTTCCCAGGAAAGCCCTCGTGTCTTAGACTGTACTTTTATGGCCAGGGTCCTAGTTCAGGTCCTCATCACCTTATGCCAGTGTCTCAAATTTGAGTGAGCACCAGAATCCCCCCGGAGGGCTTGTTAACACACCCATCGCCGGGCCCCACCCCCAGAGGTTGTGATGTAGAGGTCTGGTGGGGAGCAGAAATATTTGCATCTGTAGCGAGTTCCAGGTGGTACTGCTGTCCAGGAGCAGAGAGAAGGGGTGGGAAGTGAGGATGAGGCTATTCTTAGAGAACCAGTAGTTGCCATGTAGTGACCCTGTCCTGTTTACCTGCAAACCTTTGCCAGGTTAAATTTCTAGGAACACCCTATTTCATTGCATTATTCCCATACGTTAACACCTGTCCATTTTTAAGAAAACACTTCTTTAAACTCCTGCCTACTTTCCAAGACTCCTCACAATTAAACATATTTTATCTTACAGACAAGCTTTGTTTGGTTTGCTTTCTGTACATCTAATGTAGGCCCTTGGGCATGTCCCACCTCCTTCATGAAGTACTCCATGACTGCAGCTGAGCTCAGTAGTACGTTTTTACTAACTTAGACTTTACTCTTACAGCAGGGACCATATATTTTCATATCTTATAAAGCCCAGCATAGGATTAAGTCCATGTGCATTTACTTCCTAGTGGGCTGATTGATTTCCCTAGTTTGTGCATTCCCAGAGAAGTCCCTTGATTTTTGAGAAAATAATTTTAAAAAATGACAGAAGTAACTTCATATGGTTGACCAGAGAACAGAAAACTGAGCCTAAACACTGCAACTGAAGACTTTTAGCCTCGGGTAAGCTCATAACGAGTGCCCGCCCTGCTTTCCTTTATAAACAACACACTGAGGGTCAGCGTGGCCCCAGGTGGCCTGAGAAGGGCGTCCCAGAGCGGAAACCGGGAGGTGGCAGCAATGGTGTGGAGTTTTGGGCAAGGGGACTTGTCTTGAAGGGGGTTTTTTGAGTAGCGGCACACTTGACTTTGCTTGTGTGAATTTCACAGTGTGCGTGATTTGTTTCTTCCGACCCTCCCTTCAGGTGCCCCGAAAGTTTGTGACTTATTTCACCTAAAGACTGATGTTTGACACCACAAATCAAAGAAGTAACACATTTCTCTTGATCATCCGTGAGCTTTGCAAAGCTCTGTGATAGTGTTTCCTCCACCACCCGGTCCTGTGTCCCCTTACTTTGCTTTGTCTGTGAAGCCTTGAGGCGGTTTGCTGAGTGAGTAGCTGATAGACAGTTTCTCCACATCAGGGAAAACAATAAACAGTATCCGTTGCCAGTGACACACTTTTTTATTCCTTTACCTTCATTTTAACAGGCTTTTAGGGGAAGTGGAGGCTGAAGCGCAAGCCCTCAAGTCCCATCTGTCTCCCGCTTAACACGCTGTGCGAGGCAAGGGCTGTAGACACCTGAGAATGTGGGCCCCTGTTTTACAGAGGAGACAGCTGTGGCCTAAAGCAAGGCCGTGTTTTTGAGTAAAATCACAAAACCCAAGGCACCAGAGTCAGGGCTGGACAGGAGCCCCTTTTATTTCCAGCTTGCTCCTCTTTGTATCTCATGAGTCTTTCTGGAGAAACCTGTGAATCCGGCCCCACTCCAGACTATTGGGGTGAAACAGACACGGGTTTCGTGGTTTTGGTGCTTCATTTGGGGTTGGAGATTTAATGCTGTTTAATTTATAGCTTTGGAATCCCCAGTGAGCAAAATACATTCATTTGTGAAACAAACAGAAAAATTAAGCTATGCATCAAAAAGCAATATCCAGAGGTAATTATTATTTTTTAATTTAAATTATAGATCTTATTTTCCCAGAGGCCTTGTGAGGTCTTGCAACTATTATTCAGGATATTAAGACATGAAATACCAGATGTATCTGATTCTCAATACTGGTTTAAAGAATTGTCTCCTTAAAGATGTGGCAACTGTAGCATATGAATGATGAGCTTGTCTCTCGCTATACAGCTTCTGTGGCCTGATACTGATGTTTGTTTTCATGTAGAGTGGAACTCGAATTTGGTCTCTGTGCGTGCCTGTTGCGAAACAGACAAGAAAATGGACACGATTTGCATGTTATGCCATTTAAATTAGAAGTTTATGAAGGTATATGAATACCTCGGAGCAATAGTACTACCAAATAAACCATTAACAGGATGCTCTTCATGTTCAGGTTGCCAGTCTCTTCGTATCACTGCGCCTTCTGACTCAGTGTTTATGGTCATGAGTGTGCAGTTGGGGATTCTCATTCTAACGTCCTTATTGACTTTAATGTGTAAGCAGCCTTGGTTACCCTGCCAGGTATCTAGGCAGATGGCGATTTTTAAAAGGCCGTCTTAAGATAAATTATCCTTAGGTGAATATGATTGTCAGCTGTGTGTGTGTGTGTGTGTGTGTATTTGTCTGCCAATTGGATGTTGCCACAATGGATAGTATGAGATTATTACGTGTTTCTTCCTAACCTGTGATGTTTATTCTGGTCGTCTTGTGACTTCTCCTCAAACCTTGTACCTTTATAAGGTAAGGAGCGGGGCAGGGTTTATCCTGTGGCCTGAGTCATTTACCGCTAATAACCGTGTGTTGTATTTTACTGGTTGCATGGGGGCTTCCATTATTTTTTTTAAACAATCAGAGCTCTTTTTCCATTGTTGAATTTATTGAAATTATAACACTTTCTATGGAGCTGAAAATTTAATTTGGCTGTGTTATAAGGGCATAAGCTTTGGCTCAGCTAGCTCAGTCCTGGTGGATTTGGCCTTTATCTAAAATGTGCTGCTTGTGTTATGCAACTGTATACATTTATTTTCTTCTTAGAGTAGATCTTCCTAGCTCTCGTCAGTGTTTTATAACTAGCATTTGGAAATATAGGCTTTACAAAATTGGGCATGATATGTATCAGCAAATGACAAGACTAGAAAGAGAAATGGAGTAAAGGAAAAAAATCCCAGAGGACCTGACATTTTTCTAACAGGCAAGCCATCATTTTTATTAAGTAACTTGTGGAGATTGTTTAAGAAATACCGTAATCGGGGAGGGGACTACAGGGTCAAGACTATGCACAGGAAAGAGAGGGAAAGGAGAGGCACAGGTGGAGGAGGTGGCGAAAGGAGGTGGGTGTGGCCCTGGAGTCCAGGGAGTGTGTGTGAGCCTCAAATCCTGGTTGTGTTTCCGGTCTTTTTTTTTTCTTTTTAATACATGCTGAGGCCCTTCATAAAGTCGTTCCCTGTTTTAGAGGCATCTCTGTTCACCATTCAGAGAACTCTCTTGAGTATATTGCAGCATCTCCTCGCACCCCCATTCCCTGCCCATCCCTGGGTGACCACTCTCTGAAAGCAGAGAATGCGCACGTTACGTGGGTGAGAGGGAATGAGTTTTTGCTGCACTTTCTCTGAGGACTGGGATCGTGGCGTTCACAGTTGCTAGGAATACTCATAATTAAGTACAAGGATAGGCGTTTCTTACTGGATCCTGAACCCAAATTAGAAATATAGTGTCTTAGAATCTCTTCAGAATTTAAATTCTTAGAAATTCTGACTATGGCTAAGAAGGGTAAAAGATTGCGAGGCACTCAGAAAGAAGAAATTTTGTACTAAACAAAAGCATTTGTTGAGAATATCGTTGACTAAAAAAACAAACCAACATAATTTTGTTAGGAATCATGCACTGCTTTCAACCATACAGATATTTATTATTTTCAATAACAGTTTCAGATAAAGGGTTGAGGGCAGACTTGCTGTGACCAGGCGGTTGCAGTGCTGGAGTTTGTCCTCCCGGGCTCTGTGGTCAGTGTTGTGTCAGCTGGGCCTCATAGACGGAAGGCCCGTGTTTGTGTTTGTTCAGGTACATTTGCCATCGAGACTGAGTTAAAATGATTTCTGAGGGGATTTTCAAAAGTGCACATGTATGAAGAAAACGTCCTTTGTCTTAATGCACTTTGAACAGAAAGCGTGTGTGTGCGTGTGTGCGTGTGAAAGCTGCGGAACCATACTTCCTGAGCTCGACATAGTTCTGCCGATTTCCATGGCGGTTCTGCTTCATGTGGCTTGAACATTTCTCGTTTTTACTTTTTCTCATTGCACAACCTTGGCCAGTCAGTCCCTAAAGGTCCGCTTGGCAATGCACTGTGCTAATCGGCAAAGTCGGCCTTTCCTGTGCTTCTCCGAGAGTAGCCCATCCAGAAACACTGACCTTTTGGTTTAATAACAGTTTTGAGAAAACGTTCATATCCTCAGAGCTTGAAAAGAGTGTTTTGAGAAAGGCCATTTTAAATAGTGGTCTCCCAAAGGTGTATCTTTTTCCCTTCTGTACTTTGGATCAGACCTACCAGAAGAAATATATTGTTGCTTTATGTATTCTATTGATTTAAAAACAAATAGCAAGAAACTTAGATTTGCTCGAAAGCCATTACTAGGCTGGTTTATTTTCCTGCCTGGGCTTTGAGTTGTTCTTTCACATTTTAAACCCTGTATGTTCAGTCATGTTTTATGTTTTGTTATTTTAAATTCTTGATTGTAGCTAAAGCAATTACTTTTTTCAGCTGTGACTTTGGACATGAGACCCAGTAGGTGTGTGTGTGTGTGTGTTTTCATTTCCAGCAGTAGGAAGACATCTGTGCTCTGGGCCCTTTGCTGCCCAAGGGTGCTGTCAACCAGCTTCTTCTGTGGCCGTGCCTTCTTCAGTGGCCTTGGGAGTTTCCCTCCCTTAGCATTGCTGCGTGGTTTCCTCCTCCACCTCTCTCCTCCCCTCCTGGCCTCCCTAGATGATGCTGCGTCTGTTTCTCACCTCACCCCACGGCAGGCGGCAGGGCTGGCTATGTTGGGCAGGAGGGTCTCAAAGCTGCCTTTCCTTCTCTGCAGTCTTTCCTGCCAGGCTTCCTTTCCTGCCACCCAGCTGGTCACCCTGGTAATGGCATCCTTACCCGTCCATTCCAGGTCGATCACATCGTAATAAAAAGCTTACTGCTGATTTCGGCTCTTCCCCTGGTAGGAAGCTCCTGTGTAAGAGGCACAAAATGTACAGTGAAGACACAAGGCTGTTTCAGCAGCTCACTTAGAAGACTGATCTCGTCACTTCACACTTACACCTGGTCTACGGATATCTTTCAGAAGCCTAGTGTTAATAAACCAAATGGAGCTCATTGGAATTGTGATTGACAATTTGATTGAATTTTGCCTGAAGAGGCATGATTTCACAGATAGAGTTTGACTGATTGTGTGTTGATTTTCACTGGTATGTTGAACTTCAGAGCATGATCAGATAATACTAATTGGTTAAAGTTTGTTTCAATTTTTCGAGACTGTAGAGCTAGCGGCTGTGAACATCTCCCAAAAGTGGAGTGTTACGTAGTTTCTCTTGTTTATGAGAAATAGATGAAAGAGTGGGAATCATTACCCTGTGGGATAGTCTAGGACTTCGTAGCCAGCAGACACCCATGTGACCCACCTGGTCCTGCTTCTGAATGAGGAAATAAACATTCAGGTAGGTTATCTGATTGATCCCATGTCTAACGAACAGAAAAATAAGGAGTAGCCAGACCTTTTGCTCAGCTTTTACTAATTTCTCTGTTACTTGTATTGTTTTAAAATCTTTAACATTGAAAATATTATAAAATTTGCCTGAATGCAAAACAAATTCCCTGTTTGTGTTTTTCTTCTTGATTTTGTGTGACCTTTTCAAAGCAGAGCGGTGTATCTCTTATTCTGTAAACTGTGAAGTAGGAGAGAAACCGGACAGCGTGAAGGGACCCTTGAGAACAGCCACTGGAGGGTGCCGAGGTGCGGTTGGTAACTTCCCCAAGGCGCCCCGACTGTCCGTGGGCACGTCGGGCTTAGAGCTCAGCCAGTGTGGACCGTGTTCCTTTCTCCGATTGCTTGTCCACCGTTTTGTAACAGGTTTACTGAGGTACCATACAAAATTTACCAATAAAAGTATACAGTTCAGTAGTTTTTAGTGTATTTGCAGAGTTGTGAGATGGCTCTCACTGTCTAATTTTACAACATTTTCAACACCCCCAAAAGAAGTTCTTTCCCCATTCGATGTCACCGTCCATTCCCACCTTCCTCCTCCTCCTGGCAACCAGTCTAATCTACTTCCTGAGAGCGTGGACTTGCCTTTCCTGGACATTTCATGTCAGCAGAAGCATACAATATACGGCCTTTTATGTCTGGTTTCTTTCACTTAGCATGGTGTTTTCAAGGTTCATCCATGTGGTAGCTTCTATCAGTACTAAGTGACTTTTTATGGCTGAATAGTAGCACGCTGAATGGCTATACTGCATATTGTCGACCCCATTCTCCAGTGGGTGGACATTTAGGTTATCTTCACTTTTGGGATGTTAGGAATAATGCTGTCACAGTACTCACGTGCAAGTTTGTGTGTAGACATGTTTTCAGGTTTCTTAGGCATATACAGGACCTAAGAGTGAAATGGCTAGACTTTGTGGTCGCTTTGTTTAGCGTTTTGAGGACCTGCCTGACTCTTCTGCAGTGGCTGCATCATGTTACAGTTTCCCCGGTGCTGTGTGAAGGTTCCAATTTCTCCACATTCTAACACTTGTTATTATTTTTCTGATTATAGAGGGTTCAAATCGGTGTGCCATTGTGGTTTTAAATTGCATTTCCCTAATGATGAATACTGTTGAGCAATTTTTCATGTGCTTATTGGCCATTTGTAACACTTCTTTAGAGCAATGTCTATTCATATCCTTCGCCCATTTTAAATTGTGTCATTGTTCTGTTGTAAAAGTTCTTTGTGTTTTCTGGATGCAAGCTACTTGTCAGCCATATGATTTGCCAATATTTTCTCCCATTCTTTTGGGTTATCTTTTCACCTTCTTGATGATGTCCTTTGATGCCACTGTTGTTTTCTGATAGCCCAAAAGTAAGAGAGAACATCGCCGTGACCTCTCCAGTATCTTCTTTGTTACTGCCCAGCGTCAACAGAATTTCACAAAGGCTTTTGTATGTCCTATTGTAATTCATGTTTTGTCTGTGCCCCGAGGCAAGGCGCTTTCAGTGTCCAGATCACCCAGCAGAGTGTTGCAGCAGAGCAGAGACAGCACGGTTTGGTTGTGCCTGTGACAGGCTCAGCCATTTGAAGTAGGGAGTCCTGTGTGTGCTCCCGGGCTCTCCGGTGTGTTTCTGGTGCTTTCTGGGTCCCCAGTTTGGGTGGTGGGTTTAGCGCAGAGGACGTCGTCTCTGCTTGTTTTTTGTGGGAGGCTCTTAAGGAGTGTGTGACATTTGTCGTTTTGTTTACTATCATGGCTGTGGGAGTCTTCACAAAATACATAGTATAGATTTTCTGATTGTGAAAACCAGATGTTTCAGATCAAGTGACCAGGTATTTAAAAAGCTCCAGCCACATTCTCAGCACTGTTCTGAGACTCTCTCCAGTTGCTGGCACTTGAATTTGAATGACATGTATTCCAAGAAGTAGGTTTTAAAATGTTCATAAATGTCCTTTTTTCATAAACCATGGGAAAATGAATGTAAGCACAAATAATTTTCTTTCTGTAATAAATTATTTTTAAAATATTTAATCACTGAAGTGCATATGCTTTGGTGCCATTTCCCCTCTGCAGGCCCTTCCTTATGTCATCTCTTCCCTTTAAATGTGATTATCAGACTTTAATGATAGGACATCATTTTAAAGAATTTGTACTTAATGGCTCAGTCCCTACTGGGCAGTAAACAGCTCCATGAGTTTATTACACATTTTGGCAGGTGTGGAAATTTCCAGGTCACCAGGGATTGCTTGATTAAATTACTCCTGAAATACATTAATTGCTCTTTTCCACAGCGCGTAGGTAGTATCAAGGAGACGCTGACCAGCTGGCAGAACTTTGCTCTTTAATATCTAGTCCCAGCTTTGCTTTCTTGAGTATTTTCTTGTGTTTGCTTTTAAGAAGTCACTAATTTTATGTCCTTTTGCTCTTCACTGACCCTAGTTTCTGATGAAGAATTGAAAAGAAGAGTAGCCGAAGAGCTGGCCCTGGAGCAGGCCAAGAAGGAATCTGAAAATCAGAAACGGTGAGTCTCGTGGTGTGTGAGAGGTTTCGGTGGGCTTGTTGTCACTGAAATATTTTTAGAGAGGAGTCATTGGATTAAGACGTATTATTTGTGTCTTGCTGAACTTCCGAATGTGCTGAACACATGAACTTGGCCATTTCCGGGTTGGGATTGTGCTGGTTAAAGCCCCAAGTTACCCCCTTCTCAAACGTGGTTACAAACTACCATTGTATCTGCTGTGTGGTTCTTTATTACGTGAGTGCTGGCGGAGCCCTGTGCTCTCAACATGTGAGAAGTGGTTCTCGAGGGTTCTCCGGGAGTTTCGCAGGCTAGTTTCTTTCAGTGAATGTATTTATGATTGAAAATTATATTGCCTGCTGTGCTTGTTAAGGTTAGCAATATTGTCACTAACAGTGAATGCCATATATTGTACATAGTGCCCGTATTAATAAATAGCACTGGTTAGTAATAGACTCACTTAAAACTGAAGATAAAACAAATATGTAAGGCTGAAAAGTCAAAGTCTTCCATTATCTCATTCTACAGAGATAACCAGTCTTGAACATTTTATTCCTATACATTTTTTAATATGCATATTACTATATTGTTTTTGTCATTACTAATATTCCTACTACTAAAAATAGCAGTTAAAAGAACGTTCCTTGAAGTGTTTTTGGAATAGGAGAAGACTGGAAGCAGGTCCCATGGCCACCAGAGGGACTGGGCGAGTGAGTGATGGCGCCCGCCCGCTGTGGAGGGCTGGACGGTCAAGTCGATCCTCCCATGCACATTCAAAAAGATGTCAAATCGCTAGAAACTGAAAAAAAAAAAAAACCCACATTGTTCAAGACGGCATAGATAATTTTTTGGTAAAAATACTACTTTTAAAGATTTAAATTATACAGTTATTCATAAAAATGTGTCAGTACTTTTTAATTCAAGGTAGTCAAGTGCTTTTCGTCTGTGCTCCCTCTGACTTTGCAGGCAGCACAGCACGTTGTTATATATGGTCGTGCAGATGTCTTTCTGCCAGGAGCGCTGAGCCTGTGCCTGCCACCCGTGGGCGCTTGGTATGGTTTTGTCTGGACTGCTTGACTTTTGCTTGAGGGAGTTAAATGTAAAGAATCTTGGGTTGGATTCGATTGGATTGGAAAGAATTGCACTGGATTCCAGTCTCCAGTGGCCACAGGTCCTTCAGCATATAACGTAACCTCTTTGGGCCTTAAATATTTCATCTCTAAAGTGAGGGTTTTGAGGCATGTTCTCTAATATTTCTTCTTTTTGGACAAAGTGCTAAGCCAGCTTCATTTGGCTTGAAACTAATGGAACAGGACACAAGTTTTAGATTAAAACCCCCATTTCCTCAGGGAATAGAGAAGGCTCCTAGCTTAGGGTTTTAAAAATCAAGATGTATTGTAATTAGTACTGGTGAAAGAATCTGCATGTATTCTGTAGTTTTCCGCGTAGTGCCTTATAATTATTTAATTGGGTTAGGCTGATGGAGTATATAATTACATGGTGAAGTTTAAATATTCAAAAAATTCACCCCACTTTCATTAAGAAGCAAAGAAAATTAATATGGTAGAATTTCTTGTCTTTGAAATTTTATTATTTTTAATTGAATTTTATTTTAATAGGGATTTTTGGAGAAGGTTTTATTTATTTATTTTTAGAGATGGGGACAGGAGGGAGAAAGAGGCTGGAAACGTCTATTGGGCGCCTCGTGTGCGTGCCCCAGGAACCTGCAGTGCAGGCGTGTGTGCTGACCACGATGGATGACCTTTCGCTCGGTGGGACGACCCCCAGCCAACTGAGCCGCACCAGTCAGGGCTTAGTAAGGATGTTTTTTGGTCAGACTCATGTTTACTTTGCTCACTATATTTCACATAGGATTCTCTTTGTCTTCCTTTCTCTCCACGTCCTAGGCTTCTTACAGTAACTCTCACTGTGCTTTCCTGTTTTTCCTTCCTTCCTTCGCTGTTCACCTCCCACTTGCTCTGCCTTGGTCTGCGAGAGGTGGAGGGCAGCCGAGATGGGTGGAAGGTGTGAGTGAGAGCCGGTTTCATGTCTCCCGTGGACTGGGCTCGGCAGCCTGGCTGCAACCTGGACAAACGACTGTTGATGAAGAATTTGTTTTCTGTCACCTTTAGGGAGAGCAGAGGGTGGTACAGCCTTTTTTATTATTTTTTTTTTCTTGTAAAAAATGTTTTGATTGAAGCCTTCTACATGAAAAGTTCCAGCTGTCAAGTCTTGGCACAAAGTGTGTGTTCATCTCTGTGATACTTCTTAAGAGAATCAATAGCATTTTTTCTCTTTTTTTCTATCAGAGAAGAAATTTTGGACAAAACATTAAGAAAGTTTTATGTGCAGTCTTTGAAAAGCAACTTTTTGGTGCAACAAAGCGTTGATATGTTATTGTGTCTGTTGCCGCAGTGTGTAAAGCCTCGCAAGCAGCTTTAAAGAATGGTTCCTCGTGCCATTGTTCTAACAGTTCGGGTGGCGGCTGTGCCCTGCGCCCTCTGCCTGTGTGGGGAGGGGTGAGGAGAGGCAGTGGCGTTTTCACCAGGCCGGTGGACTCTGTGACAGGGAAGTGCTCTGGAATGTCTTCCATTAGGGTAGCTTCAATAAGGACCTCGTTTCGACTAGGTGTTTTTGGTTGACAGGTTGAAACTTAACTCTGGCGAACTCATTAGGAAGGAAGGAAGGAAGTTTTTAGAAGCGATTGGATAGCGGAAAAGAGTCCAAAGGAAGACTAGAGAACCACTAGCTAGGGAAGAACTGGGTGCACCTGAAGTGTACCCAGGGGAAGAAGTACTCACTCAAAAGGAAATCAGGATGAGGGTTCTGTAGCAGAAGGGAAGGGGTGGTGGGTGGCTGAGCTTCACGGCATGGAAGATGCCGTTGATTTCCAGAAGCGCTGTGTTTGATGTGCCCCTGAGAAAAAATGTGATACAGTGGTTCATCTCTCAGACTTCTCTTATTGAAAGAGCTCGTTAAGACTGACTTTGGTTTTTTGAAAACCTATCACTTGCATGTTTATACAAAGGAAAATGTAAGAAAAATAAATAGGTTAAGGCAGTGTTCTCATCCAGGCGAGATTCTGGTCCCCAGGAGCCTCCTGACAATGTCTGGAGATATTTCTGGCTGTTACAGCCTGTCAGGTGTTATTGGTGTCTGGTGGGTAGAGGCCGGGATGCTGCTAAGCCTCCTGTAGTTCACAGGACAGGGCTCGCCTCTGCCCCCTGCTCGGAACAGGGGTTATCTGGCTCCAAATGTCAGTGTGCTGCTAGCGAGAAACCCGGGTAAGGTCTTCTCAGAAGCCTGTTCACACTGGGTCTGTTTCTTCTGACTCACTTTGGCCCAGGGTCTTGATGTCCTTGTTTTTCCTCCCATTGTGTGCTGTGCCATCAAAGCCTTGGTGACACAGCAGTCCTGAAATGACCACTCCACTGTTGTTCCTGGGGCTTTTCCAGGTTGCTGACACCAGTTTTGCAAATTGCGATGCTTGCGTTCAAGCTCTGACAACTGTGCAGCACTGTCACCTGGAAGACCCCAATTGTAAGGTGCCTTCAGGCATGTGAAAACAGGAAAAAGTATGGTCTGGGGACTGTATTTGGCCCATACAGTCGTGTGGGTGGGGAAACGACTTCTCGAGTGTCGTGCCTTACCGCCCACTTCATGCAGAAGCCCCCTTCCAGTGTCTGGGGCTCGCAGAGCCGCACTCATTGAGATCCCACTCAGAAATCATTGAAATGGAAGGCATTTCATTAGGCCATTTAAAAGTTACCTGACCTCCTTTAAATTTCCACTCTTAACTCTAACATGCAGACATGGCATAATTAAAAGTTGCTTTACAGGAATTTTCTACTGGGCGACGGTGATGATGCAGCTAATTGTAAGGACTATGCCTGTATGTGTTGTATTCTCATTTCTAAAAACCATTTATACGTGAAATTTCAATTTATCTTAGATCTGATTCTCTCTTATGAGACTCTTGAGCGATTTGCTTAGTTAACAAAATCATGCCCCCAAATATTACTGACATAATATTAGCACATGCACTAAATATTGGGTCTAATGTGGAGTCATAGTGTTGCTTATCACAGCATCTAATGGATGGGATAGTTGTTTGGTGTGTTTGTTGGGAGTCAAGAGTAAATTAAATACTCACGTCAGCAGTCTGGTTTTGCTGTGGTACTCTGTCATGCGTGTGGATTATAGCTGGCCGTGTTGTGTTGTAACTATTGCAGGCTGCTACAGCAAGGACGTACATACCAGAGTTTGAGTATGGGCTTTTAAAATGTGATTTACTTTTCTCCTGGGCCCTACCTCAAAAGTCAGTCTCTGACAGCAAGAAAAATGCGATTGCTCCTGACCTCCGACCTTTGACATTTGAATTTCACCTCTTTACCTGTAAAGGCAAGTAAAAGTGTTTTAGTTTAAATAACCTTTCTTCAAGAAACCAAGAAGGGGAATGCCTACTAGTTGTTGTAACTAGCTACACACCAACTAAGATTACTTGCTTGCTGTTTTTAAATGGACATCTGATGTGGTTCCCCCCTTTAAATTATGTGGAAAATTACATTAGATTCACGAGACTTAAAATACTTAATTTGATTTAAAAAGTGGTTTTATAAATTAGTCATAAATTTTATCAGCTATCTGGGTAAGTTAAAGTATAGTACAGTCCATTTATTTTTTTCACTTACATCACCAAGTAAGGGCTTTGGGATACGTTTTAGTTTGGAGTAGTAAAGATGGAATTTTTAGGGATGGTACCTTCTGTTTATACTCATTATATAAAAGGCCCTGGCTGGTGTGGCTCAGTGGATTCAATGCTGGCCTGCTGTGAACCAAAGGGTCACGGTTTCCATTCCCAGTCAAGGCACATGCCTGGGTTGCAGGCCAGGTCCCATCCCCAGTAGGGGGCGTGTGAGAGGCAACCACATACTGGTTTCTCTCTCTCTCTCTCTCCCCCCTTCCTTTCTTTCCCTTTCTCTAAAAGTAATAAATAAAATCTTAAATAAATTCATTATATAAAAGAATTTATTTTAATTTTAAGATTAGATGTTCTCTGCCTTTGGAGGAAATAACTGAAGGAGGAAGGAGGACGATCTCTTCCAGAGACAAACAGGGTTTGTAGGTTAGCATCACACTGGAAATATGTGACGTAGGAGGTCGTCTTGGGTGCGGTGCCTCTCGTACCGTAAACGCTCACGAGTACTTGTTCAGTTGAATGAATCACAAGGACTGGAGAATCTTGACAATCTTCTAGGGAGGGCATCCTCTGTATACATGTATGTTATGTATTAAAAATCAAAATGGAGAAATTATGCCTTTAAAATCAGACACTAAGTAGAGACTATAGAAGCTTGTCTCACAAATCCTTGTTCTAGTTCAGTGTGAAGTGTTTCTAGTCTCAGGCACACGTCGCACAGGTGAGACGGAGCCCCACGCCTCCGACCTGAGCCTGCAGGTGGTGTGTGGGTGTGTGTGCCTTAAAAACGCCAGCAACCTGCAGGGAGCAAGTACTGCTGCTAACTAGTTGTGATCACTGGCTTATTATCCAAGTGTAGTTTTGAAGTGACTCTAACTGATTATTGGTTAGCAGTCAGTATTTTCTCTCGGCACTTAACAACTATCACAGGCAAATGCATCTCACTTCTAACTTACAAATATTTGCAAAGATGGTTGAAGAAACTTGAATTATAAGTCTTCAGTGATACATATTGTGACATTTAAGAGATCATTCTGTAGTACAAAAGTCCAAATGCATTAGATTAATTTTCTTAACTCCATTGTAGCTGTGTTGGTTTTCAACTACACACTGTGTTGCTGTTGTTTTGCACTTACACATTTGTTTCACTCTGCTCGAAGGTGGATACAGACATAACTGGTTCTGAATGTGGGAGGAGGATCACATTCCAGCCACCCGGTGCTTTTCGGTGGACAGTGGTCGGAAGTGCTGTGTGTGGACTAGGCACTGGCCTCTTGTGGCATCTGCTACTTTTATCTGTGTCTTCAGGCGACACCTTTCTATTTCTAATAGAGGCAACTGCTTTTATAACCAACAGACATCGAAAGCTGTATTATCCAGTCTGTATTTTGAAAATTTTTTTATAAACTCTCACCCAAGGATATTGATTTTTGTTTTTTATTGATTTTAGAGAGAGAGAAGGGGAGGCAGGAGAGGGAGAGAGAGAGAGAGAGAGAGAGAGAGAGAGAGACATTGATGTGAGAGAGAACATCAAATGGTTACCTCCCATATGTGCCCTGACCGACCAGAGATCAAACCCACGACCTAGACATGTGCCCTGACTGGGGATCGAACCCACACCCTTTTGGTTCACAGGACGATGCTCCAGCCACACCACCAGCTAGGATATCCAGTCTGTGTTTTATTCATACCTCTTTACTTTTTTTTCCAAATCTAATTTTTTTTTTCTATTGAATGCTATGCAGTTGTAGAGTCGTACCCTGAATTCTGTTTGTGAAGCTATTTTTACATGGTAGGAACACTAAACCTGGACTGGAATTAGTCTAATTTTAAGCATGCCATAGAAATCTGTAACCTTCTTATTTGTTGTAGTAGTAGCAGTGATGTTCAATCACTTTTTGTTTAAATGTTTTTTTAGACAGTAAATCCAGGGTTTTCTCTTATGAAGCATAGTGCTTGATGTAATTTGTGCCCGTCGGTTTCTGCACTTGGAAATTCTCGGAACTGGTTTCCAAATGTTCCATAGTTACAGTAATCTTTGTTGAAGTCTCCCCCTTACTCAGAGCATTCTGGGGGATGGGCATAAGGAGGAAGAGGGGGTCCTAATGTACTCCGTGAGTCATTTATCATTTCTTACATAAATGATGAATGTTTACTGCCAGTGTTATCACTGTTTTATAAACACAGATGACTGAAGTAGATACATGTAACATTTTCAGTTAGCAGCAGAACGGGGACTTGAATTGCGTGACCCCGTAGCCCTACACTGTCTGATAGAATCGTATTATCTCTCATCATTTTGTAAACATCTATTCAGAGGAAAGCCAACAGGAAACGTCGATGCAGAGCTGATTCAGTGCCATTGGAGTACAGCTAGGGCTAAGGACTTAGAGCTCTGTCAGCCCCTGTGCCCCTTTCCCTTCTTAGAGACCTGGGAATCATTCCTGCAGGCTCTAATGCCTTGCAGTTTTCTCTCAAGTTAGGGCAGTATGCTTGAGGAGTATACTTTTGCGCAAATAGCATTTGTTGGGTGAGTCAGTTGTGTTTCCGTTTTAGAAGGCGAGGGGGCAATGGCCAGATGTCCATTCCTTGGCTCCAGAGTCCATATTCACAGCCAGTGGTCCACATGGGCTGGGCCTCACTCCGGCTGAGCCCTCCGCCCTGGGAGCTGACCATGCTGGAATGACTACCGAGTGTAAGGCGTGAGAGTCTGGTGTGGCAGATCACCGTGGGAACAGTGGGGAAGTATGCAGAGAGGGTCTCCCTCCCTCTCCTGGCCTTAGCAGCTTTGCCTGTAGAGCCTCGAGCTGCAGAGGTGCATGGGCAGCGCCGCCGCGAATCAGATGTGAATTTTATCTCAGCATTGCGGTACTCCCACACATCGGCGCGTGTCTGTGTTTCAGCGATAACCCCTCCCCCTCCTTGCCTGGTTGGAGAGAACTGGTCTAAAGAGAGTCGCTCATTTTAAGGTTTTGTCAAATGTTTTGTTGAGAGATGTGACACTTTATGGATGACATACGCATAGAATATGCACATGGGGGTCATGTATTACCTGTAATAAAAACCACTTCAGAGCACAGGACACAGACGCACATGCCCAACCGAGATGAAAATAGTGTTAAAAACAGTGTTATTTGCTGTTTGCTCAGTGCTGCTCTGAACACTGTGAATTTTAACTCGTTTCATCCTCACAACACCTCTGTCACCCCATTTATAGATGGCAGACACTGAGAGGAAGAGACACTTGCCAAGGTCATAGCTAGTGCATGGTGGGTCTGGGATTTGAACCCACATCTCTAGAGTTCATGTGCTATAGTTCATCCCATAGTACTGCCTTTCTGTGTATACTTTCTTTAAAGTTTTTCATTGGTAATTGTGGGAAGAAGTAATGAGTATTTACTTGGGTTTTCACCTCTAAACCATTAGTAAATAACAGATACCTTGGAAATGACCTCTGTTGTGTGCTGCTGGTTATTGGATCTGGGCAGCTGCTCAGGATGGTATTTTTAAAACTTCCTTTACCCTTAGGACTAAATTCTTGAGCATTTGTGTTTAACCATAATATTCTTCACTTACATAGGCTGTCGCTTACAGTCAGTGCTCGTGTGTGTGCACATCCTCAGTGATGGTGGCAATTTGAATTTCTTGTTAGACTAAGATTGGGGGCATTTTTCTTAATTGCATGACCGGGGTGGGGGCTGTTGTGTGTGGAGACAGGTGTTGCCCCACCGCATGAACTTCAGAGCTGAGTGTCTGCTTTAGGTCAGCGGAGCACAGGTGTGCTCAGCAGCTTTCTGCAAAGCTGAGGGGAGCAACTGGGGTCTTTACACTGTGGGGAAACGATAGCGAGACACAGCACACACTTTTATAGATGACCACAGCATGGAAATCATTTCGCATTTCTCCTATATGCATCCTTAGGCTTTTTGTTTGTTTCTTTTAAGGAGACTTGGACTCATTCTATTATTTTGCACTGGTTGTGTTGCATGCTGTCTTGGGTTTTTGGTTTGCAGTGGTTGTTATATATTTGCCTTTCTGTGATAGTCAAAGTATTTTGATAAGTCACCACCTTTAGTCTACAACTTACAAGTTTTTATTTACTTTTCCTATATTTTTGACATTAACATAGTTGTCCCCACTTACTCCCTCCCCCCACCCTTGCCCGCCCCCACTTATCTGCTCCTCCTTTCTGGCCGTCACCACGCTGTTGTCTGTGGCTGCGGGTTGTGCATGTATGTTCTCCGGCTGATCCCTTCACCTTCTTTCATCCATCCCGCCCGCCACTCTGACAGCTGTCAGTCTCTTCCATGTGTCTGTGCCTCTGTTTCTGTTCTGTTTGTCAGTTTGTCTTTGTTCATTAGATTTTACGTAGGAGTTCGATCATGTAGCATTTGCCCAGGGACAGTTTATTGGTTGTATAATATTTACGGTTGCTTTCTGACACATAACACTATGGAGCTCCTCCAGGCTTAACCCATTTCACTGGGAAATTTTTTCAAGTTATCTCGTTAAAATGCTTTTAGTATGAAATCGGTGTCGAGTGTAAAGCATAAAATTAGAGGCTAACTATGTAAATGTTTTATTTAATGATTTAAATTTGAGTTCCTTTATAACTTCTCAGACCAGAGCTCTTAAATTCTGCATTTCCTGGTGCCATTTTGTTAATGCTGATTTAAAGTCCCTTAAAAATCCGTAAATTATAATTTTACTCTCCTGATAGGTTGGTGGGCTAAAACCAAATCCAATCAAAACAAAATAAAAATAGTCAACTGAAACCATTAATTTAGTATAGTTTATGTCTATTAATTTAAAAACTATTACCCAACAGAGTTTCTGAAAATTTTCTTATTGCTACAGAACGCCATAGGTTTGACTTATAAAGGTCATTCCTCAAACAACCAAAAAGTGGATAATGCTGAGTTGTTAAAAATAAGTTACAAAAGAAATAGACTCTATGGAGGAAATTCAAATAATAAAGAATCATAAAAAGTTAGTCATCTTCCCCATTTTTACTCTGCTCCCCCCCCCCATAAAATCATTTGTACATTCATACCCTAGGGAAAATGTATTCTTAACAGTGTTTTAGAGAATGACTTTTTTTAAACAAAACAAGATTGAAGTAATAATATTGTATAACTTAACTTTTTTTGCACCCAGTCATATATTGTGTTCCTCTTCCTGTGTGCAGTGTATACGTGATCTTGACTAGCCTTGAGATCTGGCAGTGCGTGCCATTTAAGAAGACTTCACCTAAGAAAAGTAGTACTCCTGATAGTAGTAATGTGTAGTAACAAGTAATCACATGTAATAGTGAGAGGTAGCAGTTTTGAACGCTTCTTTTGGCCCAAGCACTGGTCCAAGCACTTTGCACACACTGAGCGCGTCATCCTCACAGCAGCCCTGCGGTCTGCGGCGCCCTCACTGCACGGGTGTGGGGGCTGGAACGTAGGGAGATTCCTTTGCCTGTAGTCACATAACCAGAAAATAGAGGAGCTGGGATTTGAACCCAGCTCCTCTGGGTTCAAATAATGCGCGTGGACTCTGAAGCCACACGCATCATCACTGCGCTAAACTGTGTCTCTGAGGCTAAGTTATTCTCCAGCCCGACAGTGCGGTGTTACCTACTGTGTACTAGTCCGAATGCTCTAAGGCTCTCTTGATGAAGCTTATTGAAGGTTTGTGTTTTTCAGGTTCCAGTGCAGCCAGTTTTGCCTTGATTGGGAGTTCATTAAATAAGGAACTTAGTTTGGAAAAGAATTCACAAATGAAGGGTGTTTTTTGGTATTTTTTTAAAAATTTACATGACTGTATTTTGAAATAAAACTGTCAAAATACTGTCAAATACAGGGTGAAAAATTAATATTTCTGTACATTCTTCTGTAAAATGTTGGAAATTGTGTATTTTTTATGAATATACCTGTCAGCTGTACAATTCAGTTTGTATAGGCTTAAAGAAAAGGGGCCCACACTATTATTCAAGTGAGTTTCTGGAACTGAAGTTATTTGTATAGCCCCAGATAGGTTTGATTTAGAAAGCACTTTTCTTAACTGCTGAAAAGTTGGATGTTAGTCTAACAAAATTAATGGTAATGTCAGAATTTTGATTACTGATTATTCTCTTTCCCTTCTTCTTGCCTTTATGTCTCTCCTTCCCCCCTTCCAGTTAATTAGCCCTGGTGGATCTGCTTCTAAAACGTGTTACACATCCATTCACTTTCACCATTTCTGTCCCTACTTACTCTAAACTGGCGCTTCTCCACCGGGGGAGATTTTGCCTCCAGCACCCCCATTGGACACTAGGCCACGTCTGGAGATCTTCCACAGCTTGGAGGGGGCCACTGGCATGTGACAGGAGGAGGCCAGGGATGCTGCTGAGTATCCAGCAGGACAGCTGTCTCACAGGACAGATCCCCACAGCAGAGGTCCTTTGGCCCAAACGTCAGTGGTGTCCAGGCCGAAAAGCCCTGACCAAGCCGTTGCCGGTCATCACTTGTGCCATTACAGAGCCTCCCGCAGGGAGCCGCTCTTCACAAAGCAGAGTTAATGTATTTTGAGTCATGGGGGTTTCTTTGCTTGAAATCCTCTAATGGTTTCTCATTAGATTTAGCATAAAGTCCAAACCTTTCCCTTGACCCTCTAGTCCTGTGCTTCCCTGTGAAGTGTATATTCATATACTCCGACATCACCTCTTACCATCCATTCTCTCGTTAAATGTTCCGGCTACACTAGTGGTCAGGCCTGTCCGTGCCTGCAGCTTTGCCCACAATACTTGTGTTCCCTGTTTTGCATGGCTGATTGCCTCTTACTATTTGAGGTTGGTCTAAGTCCCACAGAGAAGCTTTTGCTGATTGCTTTATCTAAAGATTCTTTCTTTCCTATCCTTTCTTCTGGTTGTCTTTTCTGTCGACATAAGAAGCATCCCCCTGTAAGAATTTTTTAGTTTATTTGAGCCCAACTGACGACAATTGCTGGGAAGCAAAATCCCAACGGGCTGAGAAAATGCTCCAGAGAATAGCAGTTTTACCACTTATTTTATACATCAGAATCTAAGGGGAAGGTGGAAGGGGTTACATGAAATTCATTGGTGGTGGATTAAGGAGGCGGGAGAGAGTAAAGCAAGGAGATCTCTGGGATTGATTAAAAAGTAAAATGGATAGACATACTTCTTTCATATTGGTGGGTATAGGACTTTTATGTGCACTTTTTTGCCCAAATTTTTGAGGGAAGAATAAGGATGCACGTTATGCATGGGTGTAATGATTAGATACCATAGGTATAATAATGGGCACAATAATCCCTTGTGTAACGGCACAAAAACCGTGGATGCAAATTATACACGGGAGCGCATTATACATGGCAAAATGTGGCAGCTAACAGTTAACGTTTATAGCACATGGAGGTGGCAGGCAGGAGAACAGGGTGACAGTCAGGGGTTCTGTGGTCTCCTGCCCTGCTGGGAGGTTTTGTCCTGAGGGATCTGGAATGAAGGGATTACTCTGCCATTCCAAAGGTGTGTTATCTTAGATGCAACAAGACAATAGACAGGCCTAGTTAAGTTCAAGATTGAAGTTTGTCAAGGAAGCTACAGACCTGGGATAGGACTACCCGCCATGATTTGCTCTTAGGAAGTTTTCATTGCAGACCCTCTCGTGTGGTTACTTTGGTCTCTGAGTTTGTGGGACCTGCTGTGCAGACCTCCCCAGGGCTTGTCCGGTTTGCATGCAGCCCCTCTTTTGTCCACATTTCTCTGCTTTGTTTCTGGATGGCACTTTGTTTCCACTGGAATGTAAAACTCACTGTCCCATAATAAGTGTCAACAAGAATGCATTATTAAAGCACAATAATATTTTGTGGTTGTGGGTAAATACATTCAAATGAAAGAGAATTTGTCCAAGAGGAAAAGGAAGCTGGAGAATGACATGGCAACAGCGATGACCATTTAATGATTGCTTACTGTTTACCAGGTATTGCCCTGGTACCTTTGAATACACTAACCCTGAACTCTCCAAGAGCCTTCTGAGGAGGCCTGCCTGAGCCTATGCAGTAGCTATAAATGATGCCCCTTGCATTTCCCCAGGATTCAGGGCTGGTTGACCACCCCTCACCCCCTACCTGCACTGCCAAACTAGGGAGCAGAATTGATGTGATAGATCTTCTCTCTGTGGGTTTGTTTTACAGTCAGAATGCAGTTTAGAGCCCCTGGCCATTGTGGCTTAGTTGGTTGGAGCGTCATTCTGTAACCGGAAGTTGTGGGGTCAATTACTGGTCAGGGCACACACCTGGATTTTGGGTTTGATCCTCTGTCCAACTGTGTATGCAAGTCACTTGATGGATGCCTCTCTCTAGCAGCGCTGTTGCTCTCTCCCTTCCTCTCTCTCTAGAAGCAATGAAGAATTTCTTAGGGTGAGGATAAAAAAGAAAAATAAAAAGAATGTGTTGGGAACCGCCCTGCCTGGTTTCAGAAGCTGTGATCTCCTGTGGCTAAGGCTGAGTGAGAGACCTTGGGACCCTAAGCCACTAAGGAGACAAAGCTTATCTCCCTGGCAGGGGCGCTGCTTCTGCCCCCTTTACTTCACCCTGCCTGGCCCCCAGTGGATGACTGGTTAGCCAGTGATGGGTAAGATTCCTCAAAGGAGGGACGACCTAATGCAGGCATGGTCACCAGGGGATCCTCAGGGAAGGACTTGGGGGGCTGTAGATAAAAAGGGTGATGGACCCTCAACCTTCAGCTTTGACATAGCCTGAGTCCTCATTCTGTCTGCAAGAAGTCTCCTAATCTCTTGGCTGCCTTACTTCCCCTGCCTGACTTAAGCCTGAAACAATAACAGAAAGTGATGCAGCCCTGTGCTGGAAAGGGCGCGTTCTCCGAGGTGATCAGGCCTAAGAATGCATAAAGTCCTGTGAAACCTGCTTTGCTAAGAATACTCTCAATTTTCTGATAAGGGTCCGAGCAGGAAATGAGTTTGTTTCCCAAAGTGTTATAGCCCCTTAGCTAGCTGACCCTGACTCAGAATAAGCCCTTGTAGTTCTTTGTATGCTATCTGTTGTTTGATCCTTACTGCCTGACAATGATTGATGAGCTTTACCTGTATTCCTGTGCAAATTGAACCCAACAAAAGCCCATTGAGGAACAGGTTCCTGGCCCTTCTTCCTTGAGAGATCAGCCACCTTTCCTCCCCAGGCAGATAATGTCTTGGTAGATTTATTCTCATCTGTGGCTGCTGGGGTGGGGGACCCTGCGGTCGGAGCCCCCCCCCCCCCCCCCCCCCCGACAAGAATGTAGTTCAGAGAGGCTAAGTACCTTGTCCAAGCTGTGTTACTGACGAAAGGCAATGTCAGGGTTCAGACCCGGTTCTTCTGCACTAAGCCTCTTCCCCAGCACTTGCTCTTTAAGTTGTTCTGGTTCTTAGGAACCAACTGTCTTCCCTTCTAGCTGACTTAATTGGCTTTGCTTTTCTTTTCTTTCCTTTTCTTTCCTTTCCTTTTCTTTTCTTTTCTCTTCTCTTCTTTTCTCTTCTTCTTTTCTTTCTTTCTTTTTTTTTTTTGATATGGGGACTTCAATTTTAACTCTACTGGCAGCAATTTCTTTGGCTTCAGGTGACTTAAGCAAAAATGATTTCCCTCCATTCTTGCTTAGTCAGCATTGTCTAAAAGTAAGAACCTGGAATTATGAGAATGTATTCTGGGCTTTGGGTTATTTTTATTGATAACTAAAAACGTACTCAAAGTTTGTAATGACAAGTACAATATATTCTGTGTCATGCATTCATAATGATAAGAGACTAGTCCTGAATGTGTTTCATCTAAGTCTTTGAGCCTTGTCACTGGAAGTGAGTGACAAGGACTCGGGAAGTCTGGAAGAGTCAGGCGGTCCGTGGCTCTGGCCGGGTGCTGTCCCTCTGGTTAGTCCCTGTGAGCCCTGTCGTGAGGCATTCCAGTTTTCCTTCAGAAATTTCCAGGGGAGTTATGTCTTGGAAATTTGCATCCTTTACCTGGTTTGGTGATAGTTTCTTTTGTTGAAACCAGGGGTCACTTTCCCTGCTTCTGCTTTCCATGGCCTTCCTGGCTCCAGGAGTCAGTGCCCACTCAAGGTGCGGGGGGGGGGGGGGGGGGCAAAGCCCCAGGGCACCCCTCCTGGCAAGTTTTTCTGAGTTTCAACATTTCTGTGCATTTTGTCAGTTGAATGTTGTCTTGTGCTTCATGCTGTCTTGTATCTATCATCCTCCCACTACCTTTAAGTGTTTTTTTCTTCCTTGCTTGATTTTTTTTTTATTTTCCAGCAGCTTGTCATAGGAATGGCACACACTCAGCAAACTCAGCTTTAGACAGCTTCATGCAGACAAGAACAACAAATTCGCCAGTCAGGGAACAAAGTGGGAGAAAAATGAAGAACAATATTAGAAAAGAACCCTTTGGGAAGCTGCACAAAAAATGTTATATTAAAATCAATACCAGGGCTTGACCTTTTGTGGTAGTGTATATTTTAAAGCCTTCTATTGATTCTCTTTTAATAACATGTTTATTCTAGTTTACTGACATAAGACTAGGGAGAATGCAAAAAGAAAAGATCAAATTCTTTATTATTGTGGTCATTTAAATTTGTCTCTGGCATTTTTTTATGGCTGACTAGTGTTATCTTTATGTGTTAACATACTATGTCATTCTTAAAGAGTCGGTATAAGGCTGAGATGTTATGAAAAGGCAAAGTAATTTTTTAAATTTACTTTTTTCAAAAATATGCTTGGCCTTGTCTTGGTATATGTGTGCCCCCCACCCCACCAAATTAGAATTTTTTGCTTTTGTGTATGTGTGTAGAAGACAAAAGTCTCATATTGATTAGTGTGTGTGTGTGTGTGTGTGTGTGTGTGTGTGTTTTATCCTGAAAACCATGGATAGTCTAATTTGTTGAGTCTGGGAACATTTGTTGACAATTCCATGCATGAAATCAGCTGTCTCTTCTATATACTAAGGCAACATGACCAAGAATAGGAAATCTCCTGCCCTGAGTGTTTCGCTCACTCAGTCTTATTTCAAGGACAGAAATATTCATTGCTTTTCGCTGTGAGGGGCCATTTATGCTACATTTAGGAAGACGGTCCTCTTAAGGGTGTTGGCCAGTCCTGAATTTATTGGACTCCGTGCTCATCTCCTCCAGTTCTTGCCAACAGGAAAAAAACGATCAATTTTCTCACTTCATTCAGATAGTTTTTTTGAACATACAGGTATTAAGAGGTATCCAGAACAGCAGGAAAGGCTTGAAAGATACACCTGGAAAGGTTATTCTGTAAATGGCAAATTAAATGAGATTCAACCTGTGGAACATCAAGTTAATAGGCTTGGGGAGAAAGGCTTGGGTCTAATTCCCGATTTTAATATAATAGTCCTGTTGTTTATGGGACATCGGATATCACATGTTGAGAAGCCAGGCAGCAATTCCAGGAAGACTGTAATGAATTAGAGGACATTTTGAAAGGGCAAATAAATTAATCAAGAAGCTGAAAAAGATGCGGAAGATTGGAAGGCCAGAAGATTGCCGTGTGCGTGCTGTGTCATTTGTCGGGAGGGGGCTCGGCAGAGACGCAGGGTGCGGTCTCTCAGGAGGTCCAGGGAGGCGCTAGTTACCTTTGGGTGTGTCTGTGTGTATGTATATATTATTCAAGTTTTAATTTTATTGAACATTTAAACCACAGAAACAAATGAATGTATGAGCAACGAGGAAATGGGGAGATGATTAGGTAGGAGAAAAGAGATTAACATAGCAAGGGCGAGCAGGAGTCCTCAATGCCGTGTGAGCGCCTCTGAGCCGTGCCATGACAGAGGGCAGAGGGGTCGTGCTTTCTTCCGCCCACACGATTTCTGCACTCGCAGGAGCCTGGATCCATGTGCCTGCAGGACAGCGTCCAAACTCTTCCAGTACCTTGAACTTGCTCTTCAGCCAAAGTGGCTGAAGCAGCCGGGACATAGAATTAAGCAAAGAAAGGCAGTTCTTGTAACACCCTCATGTGCTCAGGCACCTAAAAGACAGGGGACCCTGAACACACCAGGCTCAATCCAGGATGAAGGAGAGGCAGATCTCTGCTGGTTTCTCCCGCCCTTTCCCATAGTTGGTTCTTGTAACCTGGTCTGCTTTCTCTGTTCTGTCGTCACCTCACCCGTAACACCTTCCTAGTACCTAAGGGTATCTGTGGACCAAAGCAAAGGTCACGTGATAGTAGTAAGAGGTGTTTTCTTCCTAGTTACGAAAGTAATGTACACCGTATAGAGAACTAGAGAAGTGCACCTAAACAAAATGAAAATAATGAAAGTCACCGTAATCCCACTGGTCACACAAAACTGTAGATATTTTGGTACACAGACATGAACACAGAGGGGAAAATAACAGAAATGCTGTCATATTGTCCCTGTTGTTTTTCTGAGCCTCTTTATTTTGGTTCTTAAGATGTGTCATGGACAGTTTTGGTCATTGGGTAGATTCAGGGTAATTCCCTATTAGACATTTAGTCTTCCCAACAAGTGGTTCAGAGTGTTTCACTGCAGTAAACACACCGCTTTAAATAATCTTGTCATTGAATTTACAGACAGCCAGTATTATTTCCTTAGGGTAAATTTCTCTAAGTGGGATTACTAAGTCAAAGGTTATATAAAATACTACTGTTGTCAATCTACCTTCAAGACATTGTGCTAGTTAACTCACTGCCAATATGAGTGCCTTCCCTCGTCTCACTGTCTGGGAACATAGCAGTAGAACCAGTGTTGTTGCTTTACGTTATGCCCGCGTGACCACGCCTTCTTGGGTCTGTTTCTTTGGCAAGTGTTTTCATTAGTTCTAGGTGTGTGGTTCTTGGTGTGATGCAGTAGCCTTTTCGCTGGTCTTGTCACAGATGGGGCACCATGAGACTTTGGGCACCTGGTAAATACTTGCCAGATCCTTTTGAGTTATTGTTAAGTCTGTGTAGTTTAAAAAACCTCAATTTAAACTATGACTTAATTTTAATAGTGTTCTTATTAGCAGCTTTAAAAGCCTGCCACTGAGACCTGTGGGCGGGTGATGAGATACAGTAGACATACGGTGCTGAGAGATGCTAGGTATCCGGAGGACTCCCTTTGCCCCGGAGTGACTCAGTGATAGTTCTAAAATTGCTCCAGCAGGGCTGGCCTCAGTGTGACTTCATTAACAATCAACCTGTCATAAAATTAAGTGTCAATAGAATAAACCAGCTTTGAGTTATTTATAGCTTTATAAACAGTGCCCTGCACACCGTATGTGCTAAATAAATAATTGTCAAATGTTCTAATTTGACTGTAATTTCAGCAGATGAAATGTTGAAGGGTAATAAACTTTCTGCTTGCCACAAAAAGAAGAAAAAGAAATAAAAGGAAAAATCAAGTAATTCTGAGGACTCAAATGCAAAATCTGGCAGAAATTAATGTAGGTTGCAAAAAGAAAAGAGGAAAAAAAGAAGAAAAGAAAAAAGAGGAAAAAAAGAAGGAAACAATTTGTTTCTTGGTTCTCTATCATGACCTGATATTAAATTTTTAATCAGTGCAGTTGTTTTATCTTATGTGTCCCTCCTATTATTCTAAAATGTGTAAGTAAATGTTTTTGCTGGAACTTTTCTTGACTCCAGACGAACGGCAGATGCACGAGACTAGTTCATTGTCCGGGCTCCCCCCGGAGTGCGGGAGCCTGGAGACACAGACGCTCCTTGCTCGCGCACCACGCAGTGCTGGTCCCTGCGGTGACACGGGAGGGACGGCAGAGATTTTCGTGTGTGCGTGTCTTTGTTTTGTGCATCAACAAAAAACAGTTCAGGTTTGGGAACCAGAAGACCAGAGTTCTGGTACTGCCGTCTCTGCTTATTAGCTTTTTGAACATTTTTCTTTAAAAAAATGAAAACAATTATGAAAGAGTGAAATCCTACTTCTCTACTAGTATTTTAAAGATCAAATAATATATTGTAATTATGCGAACCCCGTACGCTTTTATAAATAATGCTATTTTTAATAATGAAAACAATAATGATGATTACCACACCTACTCCTACCGTAACTATTGGTCTCTTGGATCAGCTCCGTTCTTGCTGCAGATATGAGTGTGGTTATGATTGTGGAGGTTTCATGCATTCGGGAAAGTGGCAGAGCCCAGGGAGACTTTGCAACTTGCCGTATCACGGTGATTAAACTCCGAAGATCACTGAACCAACGTAGAAAGTATCTGCCTTTGAACTTTTCTTCATTGCTAAGTATTATGCTGTTTAAAAAGGTTCTCTTGCTCCTTTCCCACCACAGGTCTAGAAACTGTTCCCCTTCACGTTGCATTTTTACTCTTCGTTCTTCTGGTGCTTAATTATCGCAGCGCCTTTCCTGGCTCTCATTCTCTTGGACATGTATCGTAATTCACGGTCTACCAAGAGATGAGTTAGCCTGACTGACCTCTGTGCTGGATACTGTTTTACGTCTTGGTTCCATTTGAGTTCTGTCCTTACCTGTATAGCTGGCTTTTTTGGAAGCTTTCCTTTTGTTGCCATGGTCCACCTGTGCACTCATTGCGGTCAGTCCCGCCTTTTCAGAGCCCTGAAGCCACTCTGGTATTCTCCTTCTGGAGATGGTGTGTTCATTTGCGGGGGCTGCTGTAAAAAATGCTGCGGACTGGGCAGCTGAAACAACAGACATTTATTTTCTCATGGTTCTGGAGACTGAAGTCCAAATAAAGTGTCAGCAGGTTTGGCTCTCCCGAGGCCTGTCTGCTGGGCTGGTTGATGGCTGCCTTCTCTCCGTGTCCTCATCACGCCCTCTTCTTCCCCGAGATCACATCCCTGGTGTCTCCTCCTCTTCTGAAACGGACACCAGTCCCGCTGGGTTCGGCCCCCACCTTGTGGTTGCCTTTTACCACAGTTACCTCTGTTAGAGACCCTGTCTGCGAATGCAGTCCTGTGAAGTGTGGGGGGGGACACAGTCCTGTCCCTGAAAGACGGACAGACTGATTGATAGGTAGATGCAAAAATTGATGGATGCGGTTTTCTTTTATATTTCTTCTTCAGCAGGAAATTGATTCTTGTATTAAATCTTTAAGGTATCTTTCAGGTCCAGAATTCTAAGTGCTGATTTTCTAATGGAAGTTATTTTCATCAAGGCTCTTCAGTGACTGTGGCTTGAAGTTTAAAAAGGGTTAGGGTTAGGTTTAAATGATTTATAAAAATGATGTCATGTGTCTCTGTCAATCTGGTTTTTTTTTTTAATCTAAGTGGGTATGTTTGTGGCCCACTGAGTAGCCAAAGGTGGCCCAATGAGTAGCCAGTCAAAGGTGGCACATTATTATGGCAAGATCTTGAGTGGAAGTATTGAGCCTGTGTGCCTGAGAAGCAGAAGAGTATCTAACTTTGAACTTGACAGCTCTCTGTGCATTGCGGTGCATTGTCATGGTAAGGAGGGAAGGAAGATGGGTCTTAGCAGCCACACGGTGCTTTTTCCCTGTCATAGGAAGGACAGGGACAAAGTGTCCTCTTCTCAATTATTAAAGTTTTGAATTATATGAGATATTTAGCCGGTTTTCTGTATCTTACACGGGTAGAGAAAATAAAAGCTCAGTGGTGGTGTTTGTTATTCTTAATTTTGCTTTAAAAACACAGTGCTTCCCCTGGGACTAAGCCAAATCCAGAGAGTTTAATTTACCATCTGAAGCCCGTTTTTAAAGCATACAGGTCTCCTGCTATTTTAAGAGCATATTTGCCAGTTTTGTACTTCTTTAGCCTTGTAAACATGGATCTTAAGGGAGTTTTTCTAAGAATTGCCAGTAATGGGAGTTACATGTTTTATAAGCAGTTTTCTGCAAATCATGTTGCATATTGTCTTTGAAACATTCATCTTACATGAGAATCTGCTTTTGGAGGTTCATCTTCATTAATTTTAATATATAGAGAAATCCTTAATGCCTTTAGGATTAATTTCTTTCAAAACTCTGAATTGACCTGACTGGTTTCTTCTATTTTTAGCCCATTTTCTTACTCTCACACACACACACTCCTATAAATTCAAATTTGAATTTATAAATTCAAAATGTTTTACTTTTCACATGCATTTTCAATGACTTAGCCGTTTCATTTCACTCTGGAAACCTTAATGAAACTTACAACAATGTTACTCATTTTCATTTTTATTCAGGCTCAGTCTCTATTTAAACTAATGGTGAGTAAATATCATTGCAACATTTACTGCTGATACAAGTGTATTGTATGTGATTTCAGGTGTCATTATTATGTGTATTAAATGGAAGAGCTATTGTAATAATTGTTCTATAGATATTTGAAAAGGAAAAAATTACAAATGTGTCTCCATTTAAATTGTACTCCTGGTCTGAATTAATTCTACTAAGGCAGGCTGAAAGTGAATTAGAAATTAAAGGTGTTGTAGCCTGTAATAGTCTTCTTACACGAGTATTGTTTTTTTGAAGTGCTTATCTTCATCCAGGTTGTGTCTTTCTAAAGAATGTTCCCTGGCAACTGCTATATACTCCACATAAAATTGTTTTTGCAGGAAAGCCAGTGGTTTCTACCATTGTAGTAACTGCAAATCCTCCTGCATCATGAGGGGGAACAACGGGAGCCAGTCACTAATGTCATCCCTGAGCTGAGAGAGGTGATTTGAATAGTAGCTTTGCCTCTTGGTCGTCTTGGATGGGCGATGTACCCTTCTCTGTGTCCGTGTCGTCAGTTATGAAATTGGGTTAAAGAAGAATACCAGCCCGATAAGCTTGTTGTTACGTGAAGGTTAAGTAAGACAATAGTAGTAGAAAACGATGGTTAAGAGTGTGGTCTTGGGTCAGATGACTTTGGTTTGAATTTCAACTTTATGGGTTACTAGTTTGGAAACCACTTAGTACATTAACTTATTCAGGGGTTGGTGTTTTCGTCTTCAGGGTGGAGGACGGTAGTCACACCCTCCCTTGGGTTGTCTTTAGGGTTGTTTTGAGGATTAAATGGGACGTCCTTGTACAGTTCTTAGCACAGCACAGTGACTCGCACAGAACCCTAGGAGATGTTCCATAGATGTGATTGTCTCTCTGACGCATCTTCCCAGGTTGTATAGAGTGAAAAACGTCTGTCTGATGTTTTCTGAGTGTGGCCTTTCTCATTTCCTCTCAGCTTTATCATTTCCAAGGAGCATAGAAAATCTCTGTATTGCTGAAAATGAAGGGAAAACAAGCTAAAGGAGTGTAGATGAACTTTTTAAAAAAGATTTTATTTATTTATTTTTAGAGAGAGGGGAAGGGAAGGAGAAAGAAAGAGAGAGAAACATCAGTGTCTGGTTGCCTCTCATGTAGCCCCCACTGGGGACCTGGTCTGCAACCCAGGCATATGCCCTGGCTGGGAATCAAACCTGCAACCTTTTGGTTTGCAGGCCTGTGCTCAATCCACTGAGCTACACGAGCCAGGGTCAAACTTTTTTTTTTAACATGAGCCATTGAATGTCTTCCAAAGGTGCGCCCATGTCGATGTTTCAAAAGTGCTAAGTGGGAGAAATGAAGGTGTTTTTCTTTCTTATCAGATTACTTGAGTTAAAAAAAAAGTCAAGTTGGCTTTTAGTTTGAAAAATATTCCTTTTAGTTAGTATATACATGTTTTAAAATTGGATATTGGTGCTAAATGGTTGATTCTTATGTATTGGTGCCTTCACTTTTTTTTTTTTTGGCTTGCTCAGGAAATTGTTTTCTAGGGCTGGGGAGGCCCCTGTAAAGTTCACTGATCTGTGTGCTGGGATGCTGGAGAGCTGCGTGGTGGGGGTGGGGGGTGGGAGCACGCCTGTGCTAATGCAATTGAAGCCCTGAAATGAAGACTGTCAGTGGCATTGTGCACAATTGTGTAATTAAGAATTCTCACTTTTGGACCACACAAGCAAATAACGTGCAGGGTTTGAGGGCAGCGAATAGCAGGCTAAATGTGGCCTTGCAGAGAAGAGTTAAATCATCGGTGAGGAAGATGCCACCAAAAGCTACACCGGGATGAAGATCTCTGCAATCAGCGGCGAAACAGCAGTGTGCCGTGAGCAGAGAGCTGATGAGAGAGAGAAGCTTTAATGAGCAGCTCTTTATTGCTTTGCAATTTAGGGAGAAAATTACCTAACTTGTGCCTGCGTATGCCCTTGGAACTTTTTGCAGCCCTGTGCTGGCTGTCCTACGGCCACAGGTAAATTATTAAGCACTTGAACTGTGGGTGGTTCAAACTGAGATTTGCTTTTAAGTGTATAAAACACACACCACATTTCAAAGACTCATTGTGAAAGAACAAAATACGATATTTCTTCAATAATTTCTTGTATTGATCACATATAATGACGATAATATTTTGGATATATTGGGCTCCATAAAATATATTATTAAAATTAATGAGACCTGGTTTCTTCTCATTTTTTCAGTGTAGCTTTTAGAAAATTTAAAATTACATTGTAGTTTGTCTTATATTTCTGTTAATTAGTACTGCTCTAACATGTTTTATTTAAACTGAATACATTCATGTAAAAATGGCAGCATCGCAGAAGTGAAAATTGTTAAGCCAGTAGCCCATCTCACTCGCTAGTGGTGACCCCATCGTTAACAACTTTTTTATGCATTCGGTCATTTCTCTACTACATTTCTCTACATTTCTCTACTATTCTGCCCTTACGTGCATTGTAAATTAGAGAATGGTCATAAAAGCTACTGTAATTTAATATCGATTTTCAGACTGGGGCGTGGAACCAAGTTCCAGGCGAGCGTCTGCCTGCCTTTTGTCTCCGTTGTTCACACCCGAGGGGAGTGTGGTGACCAAATCTGCTCCCCTAAAGGGACACCCTCACTGCCCGCAGGGGCAGCAGGGCCGGTGCTGGGCAAGGAGTAATTAATTTTCATTGAATTTGTAGTATTCTTTTAAATGGTTTAACAGAAAAAATGACTCTCTCTGGCTATGTGGTTACTATTATTTATCATTGCCAAACTTTTCAAGTTTTCTACAATATATGGTTTAAAGCAGTTTTGTTTCCTTTGTCTTTTTAATTTTGAAATAATTGATATAATTGGTGACCTGGCAAAAATGGAATAGAGTGAAGTTAATAATGGTATTATATAAATGTCCTGACATAAAGGAAAAACTGATACTGTGGTTAATGGTAGAATCACTGATTAAAAAAAATACTTTGTACGCTATTTGAAGCACATTGATGCTCAGTGAATACTTTGATCAGTGATTGAAACATGTATCAAACTGATTACTAGGTCATTGAGTATCACTGATAATGTCTGTTTTCCAAATTAAGAAGATACTTTGTAAACTGTCAAAATACGACATTAATGGAAGTATAGGTATTAGAAAATATTTTACCCATTGTATATTTGTGTTCACTCTTCTGTTATTTTTGTGCTTATGTTTCTCCTTTATAGAAACGAAATGAGGAAAACAGAAAAATTGGCATTGCCTTCTCTTTTTCTTCTAACCACAGTGGTTATTACGTAAGCGGAGTGTTTTGTGCAGGGTCCTGGGCATTGTCGGTGCTCAGCAAACGTTCCACAGATTGTGCTTTGTTTACTCACATTGGTGTAATGCTTTCTGTTTGATTTAGTGCTGCACATTATTAATTTAATTTGATTCCACAGCATCATTTGATATAGGGTGTTACTGTGCCTGTCTTCCTATGAGAAAAACAACAGCTCAGAGAGCTTATATTGATAAATTCAGTGTGTGCCAAAGTCTTAAATTCGGATGTTCTAACTCCAGGTTATGTTTTAGTGATTATTGACATGGCTGTTGTGAACCATAAATGCAGGTAAATACTGGGAATTTAACCTTATTTTTATCTTTTGACTAGTGTTTCATTTGAAATCCACAGTAATATTAGCCTTCCAGTCCTTCACAGATCTGTGGTTTTGGGTATTAACTGATTTCAATAAATTCCTTATGTTTAAGATGTAGAATTGTTTGCAAATTAAGCAAGTCCAAAAATCCATGCAGAATACTGGTCACTGGATTCGATTGACACACTGAACCAACTTCAACTTCCCTGTGTGGTCCTTAGACACTTCCCTTTACAGAAGGTGGGAGATAAGTCCGTGTTTGATCTTACTTGCTGCTTTACTACAGTTCCACTGGTTTTTAAAGAGAAGAATAACCAAATTGACATGTTGATGCAGCAGCTGGCAGATGTGACTTCCGAAAGTGTTTGACAGCAGACTACCCAGCGTTACTTTTACACTAATCTTCATCTTTTTTTTTCCCCCACGTCTTGGCACAGAAATGTGAGTTCCTAGTAATTTAAAAGTTCTATTGGCTGACAGTTGATAAATGGTGTGATGTTGTGAGTACAGATATATACTAGAAATTCAGTTGGCTGAGAGCATCAATTTCACACCTGAGACCCCAGCTCAAAGTTTAGGTTCAAGGTTTGCTTGGAGTCTGTAGTCTTTTTCTTAGGTCCCCTGATAAATACAGTGATTCCAAACCACATTTTTCTTCTGCATCAAATCCAGGCAGCACTCTGAATCATTAAATATTAAATCTTATATTCAAGAACATTATTCACTCATTAATATTGCATTGTGGCCTAAACTGCATTGTTCAAAACATTTTAGGATGTTATGCAAGTCTGTCAAAATACATTAACAAACTTAGTCGTGTTGAACGAAGCAAAAAAAATGACAAACTGTTTGCACCACAAATGTGTTGTAGTTGAATTTTTATACAATGTAAGCATTTTAAGTTGGGATATTTGGAAATCACTATAAAGATAAAATGACTGCAGTGGAAGCCAGATGGAATGAATATTCATCTTCCACATAACATCTGCCATATATCTTAATGAAATTTATAGTAACCTCTGAAATTTTTCTTCCTTGACAGTATATATTTATCTTTAAAATTATTTTAACAAGGAGTTGAATATGAGTTAGTACAATTCTAGCTGCTTATAAAAACTGCGGTATCTGATTCAGGGACCATTTTTCAAATCTCCCTGACAGCCATCTTCTCTGCAAAATTGTAGCTAGATAGGACTCCTGTGAACTGTGGAGTAAGTGGGAAACTTTTAATACTCTGCAGGGTGTCAGCGATCTAATTCAAGCCTTGGTCTCTGCGATAGATTTGTTCTGGATCGCCGTGAACACATGTGGTTTCTTGTGGCTTTTCACAACTCTGTTGGTTACAGTGAGAAGCCCTAAAATTCTTCCCATGACAGAAAATGATAGAAGCATTTTTGTTTTTAAAATTGTTCTTTCTTCTAAAATATCACTTTTCTGGCCTGGCTGGCATAGCTCAGTGGATTGAGCACAGGCTGCAAACCAAAGTGTCGCAGGTTCGATTCCCAGTCAGGGCACATGCCTGGGTTGCAGGCCACAGCCCCCAGCAACTGCACATTGATGTTTTTCCTCTCTCTCTTTCTCCCTCCCTTCCCACTCTAAAAATAAATAAATAAAATCTTAAAAAAAGATTTGCAACTTATTAAAAAAATAAATAAAATATCACTTTTCTGGTGCCATAAGGAAAATTCAAATAGCAAAAGGTATGAAAATACACAATTGATGAAGAGATCCACTGGTTTTGGGGCAGTGGTCATAACATAGCCAACGCAGTTTTTTTTATTATATTGACCGTGTATGGTTATATTGATTAAAGTACACATTAGTGATTACTGACATGTAATGGATTACAGTTAATGAGGGAAATCAGTGAAAGAGTGTAGGTTGATTTTAAAATATCCTTGATTACCTGGATTTTTTTTGAATGGAGAGTTAATATTCCTGTGATCTGTACATCAGAGACGATGGGAGGAGCCAGTGGGCTCATCTTGCATAGCTACAGCTGCTACTTCAAAAGTGGTGGAAATGGGCATTGTGGTGTAAATAATGAAGGGGGCCTAGCGAGTTCCTGCCGGCTGACAGATAGTTACTCATTTCGTTGGTTTGGCTCACGTGGGTCGTGCCGCGTGAGACTGGAGCACTGTGTCAGTGACTAATGTTGCCTCCGCTCCTCAGGCCTGTAGTACAGTGGAAATTCAGAAATGGCGGTTAACATGGAAGTAGAGTTTTATTTGTATAAGGAATGCCGTTTACCTAGTGTTTCTGAAGTTTTCACATTATCAAATATTGTCGGAACATGTAAACAGTTAAGTCCAAGATGTTTTTAACTGGTGTTGCAGCGCCTCCCCTGGTTCCGCGTACCGGTGCCAAGGTGGTGTTCTGGAAGGGCTGGCCCACAGTCAGGAGCCCATTTCGGAAGCCTGGTGAGCATCCTCCCTCCTCACGCCAGCATCACAGGTCCTTGTCCTTCCCACTTAGATTGGTGAAGGGGTTGGAGCATCGCCACCTCTGTAACTTCTAAGCTGGGGGGTCTGCCTTGGCTTGTGCACCTTCACAGAGCGCCCGAAACATTAATTTATTACCTTCTCAGCCTTAGTAACTCTGAAGGGAAAAAAGACCTAACACAAACCTTATAAAATTTTTGTATCATGTTGTATACAGTGTTTTGTAGTTAGCTCTGATTGTTAGTTTGTGCATCGAAACCAAATGTAATTTTATGTGCAGATTGTACATTTGAAATAGCGCTGTAGCGATATTCCTCAGCCTTGGGAGACTGAGTGAAAGCAGGAAAGAGTGGGAGGAAGTGCACTGTCTCTCATCTGTTAGCCTCTTCCTGCCACCTGATACCAGGACCTGTGCCTGCTTGTGCTGATGCACCAGGGCTGGGCAAAGGGCAGGTTGTGTCTTGCACAAATGGACCAACAGTGGGAGGGCAGAAAGACTGGATGTGTATATTAACGCTGGAATCAGCCCACAGAATGTTTTACTTTGAGGGACTTCAGCTAAGCAATTAAGACCATGCAGCTAGTGCCTGCATGGATACTGGAGGTGTAAACCTAGAGTACACATCCCGTCACGTGTTTTCCCATCTAATTTTGAACAGCTTCTTTACCTCTCTCTACTTTGGTTTCTTTCATTCCGAACAGTGAGTAACAACTGCTCTGAGGGGTTTTTGCGAGGGTTACGTGAGATAACTTACGTAAAACACCTGTGAAAATGCCTGGCACAGGGAGTACTCCATGCCTGGTAGCTGTTATAATATTATTTGTTGAATATTCAGCATATTTTTTTCATTTAAATGGCACAAGTTATATGTTAAAACTTTCAATACTAAAAATAACTTAAATGGAACAGAGAGTGAAAGGTCCCAATGCTTTTTGTCAGAATGAATTGGGATTTTTGGTAGATTCCTCAGAGTCCGCACATTGACAGGCCCGTGCCAGGCGGGGTGGGTGAGAAAAGATACTCGCCTAGTCATCAACCGCTCAAGTTCCGGAACGTGAGGATGAAGAAAAGAGAGCTCGTGCAGGCTCCCTGGCAGAAAGAAGCACTGACTTACAAAGGAAATGGGATCAGTCGGGTTTTCTTCTGCCAGACTGGAAACTGGGCGGTGGAGTGACTTCTAGGGATTCCTGAGAAAAAGGGCCAGAATCCCCAAACTCTGTGTTGAGCTCCCATTTACCTGTCAGGGAGAAAAAGAGACTTATAAACATGCAAGGCTTTAGAGAATTTATTAATGTTATCAGCTCGCAGCCAGAGTCCATTAAGGAGACAAAACTCATCAGTTATTTTTATAAAGAGAATTTAATATAAGAATTGTTAACGAGGCAATGGAGCAGAAAAACAACAACACTAAGGCAGTGCTGTTTAATAGAAATATAATCTGAACCATCTATGTAATTAAAAATTTTCTAGTAGCCTCTCCAAAAACGTAAAAAGAAATAGGTGAAAATAATTCAAAGATATTTTATTTTTCTCAGTATACCCAAAAGATTATGGTTTTCATATGTAATCAGTGATGAAATTTATTAACGAGATATATTACATTATCATGCTAAGTATTAAAAATCCAGTATATGCTTTTTGCGACAGCACATCTGAGTTTGGGCAAGCTGCGTTTCATGGGCTCCAGAGCCAACATGTGGGTAATATCTCCCGTATTGGACAGTGCAGCTCTAAGGTATCCCAGAGGTAGTGCTGACAGGAAGCAGTAGTTGTTAAGATATTGAAGCTTGGAGGGGGTTCCAGGGCTCTGGGACTGCAGCTCAGGTATCTGAGGAGGGGGTGTCTCCTGGCTGGCAGGCTCATATGTCTGAAGCCAGGGTCTGGGACTCAGATTTTTGAGGAGCCTACCAGTGGGTAGGGGTGGTGTCTCCAGACTGTGGGGTGCATTGAGGTTGATTTTGCAAGTGTGGGCACACCGCAAATGGGATTAAACTGGTGCCGCAGGAGCACAGTGCTGCTGCCTACTGGGAAGCAGTGAGGCAGGCCTGAGCAGTGGGAAAGGCACAGTCGCAAACAGGAGAGATGCCTTCTCTTCCTCCAGCCTGTGGTCTCCCTCTGGCTCCCTCTATTGGCAGAGCCTAACAGGGACCCGGCTGCAAAGCAGATGTGGTTAAGAGGCTCCCAGCTCCCACGTCACAAAGCAGAGGCTAGAAGAGGTTGTGATGCTGGGAGTCATAGCTGAATGTCTGACAGAGTGGTCCATCTTAGGAAAGTGCTTAAAGAAAAGCAAGTCTAACCACATCACAAATTAATTACAACAGAGACATTAAGAAAGAGATGTTAATGCACTTTGTGGAGAGCAGTGGACGCACCCATGCAGTCTGTCTTGGCACTGTGCGCGTGAGTGATGGGCTGGGAGCACCAAAAGGTACTAATAGGGACTCTTCAGATTGAAGAGAAATTCTTGAAAACGAGACCTAAAGGATTGTATGAATTTAAAAGCACAGAACTCTTTCTTTAGCTAAGAGTTGGGTGGCAGGGGAAAGTCAAAAGTATTCAAATGATACCATCCTACTGCATTTGCAGAGTGCAGTGACTGCGTTTTTAAACAGTAGGAACTGTGTTTTTAAACAGTAGTAGGGGAAAGAGTGCGGATGGATGCCCAGGAAGGGGATGGCCAGACGCGCACGGAGAAACCCGACAGATTCTTTGGAGAGAGGAAGAGATGGCAAGTGACATGCTGTACTCGGGAAACAAGACACAAAGGGAAAAAAGATGAAATTAATAAAAGGAAAAGGAAGAAAGATCAAATTAATAGTAAACATAATATAAAGTGGAAGAGAAAAAAGTAAGCGTATCAGCTGTTACACTGTTGACAACCGTGACTGGTCACAACGGCCACGTACGGGTGAAGGATGTCAGATTCTGTTCGAACACGTCACACACCTGCCGAGGGCTGCGTGTTCTCTATATGACGTCCACTTAAAACAAAGGAACGTGTTTTAACCTTAGTGAAGGTTAAAAGTTACTGGATTGGCAAAGTGGTACCGAACAAAAAGAAGGATGAGAAAAGGTACCCTCGAAGGTTCTGAGCAGGAAAAGAATCAAGAAGCCCAATTATGTAAGGATAACAAGCACAATTTGTGAAGACAAAGACTTGTCTTTACTAACCTTTGTGCATCAGTCAGATTAGAGGTTCAACATATGAATGAAAAACGGTTAGCTATTAAAAGACTACTTGAGTAAAAAAAAAATAAAGGAATTTGTGTAATCATTCTTTCCTTAACAATGTCTGCCCTGGCCTTGGTGGAGGAATCCACTGAGCTTCACCGTGAAAGCGCTGACCACGGGAGAGAGGGCGTGAGTCAGGTGGTGTGTGTGTCTGGGAGGCATAGTGCAGGTAGATGGGGAGGGGTTGCCTTTTGGTTCAGACTTGAAAGTCCTTTGAAATAGAAAAGAGAAGTGTTGGTCTTAGAATGGAAAAGGGTAATGTCTTCTCTTGGGCCAAGTTTCCCAAGACTTACCACAATAACTAAGGACATAATTTCAAAGTATGTGTCCTGGCAAAAATAGGACCTTTATGAAAAGGAAACATAAGTGCAAAACACTGTAAAAGGTGCAGTGTATGTTTTGTGTCCGTAAGGATACTAAGACACCAAGCTGCTGTACGTGCAGGGATGCTGCTAAGATGCCCACCCCTGCCGCTCAGGTCACCAAACCAGCAATATTGTCCACGTTTCTTATCTTCAGGAGGAAGCCATCTCCCACCGCCACCTATCCCTGGCTGCAGCTGCTCATCTCCAAAGGGGCCAGTGCTTGGGTGCTTGGCGGGGGGGGGAGTTAATGGCTTGCCCATCTGGACCAGCGAAAGGGATTTACCCCAGAGATACCTGCATTTACCCTTAGTTCCCTTTTCTTCCAGCTGACTCGATGGTTGTCCTCAGCCAGCATCTTAGTAAACTCACCCATCCAGTGCGTGTTTGCGAGGGGGAGGGGCACAGGTACTTTCTAGTCAAGTCTCCAGTAGTAACAGGTCATATAGGGGCGTTTCCCTCCACTCCTTCCATGGAACAGTGTACGGCACCGCTCAACAGCGTGTGTCTCTGCCTCCCCACTTCTACCGTTCTTAAGTTGTATTTTGAATAGTATAGCAGTTGATACATGCTTTAAGATAAAAAGTTGATTATTTTGGTTGAAGATGTCTCTAAATATTCAGTCAAGCCGGACGAACCAGCAGCCGTAGGTCCGTGTAGTAGAGGGGAGACCAGGGTGCTCCCGTGTCGTGTGTGTACCTCGGGGAGTTGAACTGTGAATTCCTAAGGAAGAAGGGGGTGCGTGGGCCACGAATGTGGTGACATTAACTTGGGAACTAAAACCAGAATGGTTTTCAAATGTAAACACGTTTTCTAGTTTAGGAGGAGAGTGTATTTGATAAGAAAATGATCGGAGGAGAGTACAGGACAGGTAGAACCCGTTCCCAGGTGACAACCGAAATGGGGACTTCGGGTACAAAGTGACATGCACTGTGTGTGCACGTGGTCATTGATCCCCCCAGGGGGAGGGGGCATTGCCGGGTTCTGGCCACGGGGCTCCCCGGCAGCAGCGGGAGGACCCTGCTCCAGCACCACCTGGGGGCTTGCCTGGAAAACCTCCAGGTTGTGGCTGAATTGTAGTGTGAATGCAAACAAAACCACTTGTTTTTAATGTTCTTGTAGAAAGGAGGGAAACCTTCCTTACTAAATTTGAATGACATTTTAAGTGATATTTATGTAGAAGCATAGATGACCGAAATAAATATCTTCTCGGTTATACTCAGAACCAGGCCATAGTGCGGTTAAATAATACTGATTTACTGCATGGCTAGCTAGATTGCAGTTATTTGACTTTCCAAGACAGTGTTAGCTATTGCTAAGTAACCATTATATAAAGAGTACCAATGTTCCATAGTATTAGACTTTACTCATACTCTGTATTTATTCTTTCAGCAGTATCTGTTGAATGTCTGCCAAAATCCAGGCACACTTTAGTGTCTGGCTGCGATGGTGTAGGAGACAAAGCTCTTAGCCCATGGCCCACGGTCTCATATGTATGTGTGTGTGTACATCTGTCTTCTTCCGTGAGATTGTGGGTCCCCAAAGTCAGGCTGTCTGGCTACGCCTCTCACTAGCCTTGCGACCTTGGACAAGTGACTTACAACTTTGGTAAGCCTTGGCTTTCCATAGCTTCTCTGTACCTCAGCCGCCTCATTTAAAACACAGCGGTCCATTTGATAAGGCATTTGTGAGGATTAAATGAGTTATACCTGGCAAGTGCTTAGAACTGTACCTGGTACAAAGGAAGCATTAATAAATGGTAGCTCTTCATCTGTTGCAAATACGGGTGTTACATATAGATGTTAATGGAGCTACATATAGGTGTGATATATGAATATAATAGGGCTACATAAATGTCTGTCTCTAATTATTTGGAAATCTCAGTGGACATACATTTCTTTCAGGATTTTAAATAATTTGATCTGAAAAGTATTAAGCTTGCTGTGTACTTTTATTTTTGTAAGGTCTTATTAATAGAAAGTCGTATATTTGTTCTGGCATTATTTTTAATAGTCTTATAATTAGTTTGTTGAATTACCGACTCAGCTTTCCTGTTTAAAAAATGAATAGTAAACAGTATTTTGAATGCTGGTTCAGCATGTTCTGACAGAGTATGATGCATTAAAATAAAATTCATCATTAGCATTAAAAATGACCTCTGAGGTTGTAGACCCTCATTTTTCTTTTCCAGTGTTTAAACGGTCTTTCTGAGTCCAGTACATTGCAGTACTTTGCAGATCTTGTCTGCGTATAATGGTCATTGTCCAGTGTTAGAGAATTATTTTGTCAAATCATTTTCCCTCTTAACAGTCTCAGTTTCCCATTTATTCTCTCCCATTATCTGAGGCTCCTGTCAACTTTCCCTCAGTAATATAATGGCCTTCTACATTAAATTATGAAGTCGTTTTTCTAGGCTAGAATTGTGTAGAATTCCTTACCTGTCAGCCTGCATAAAGATAAACCTGGGGATTTGCGAGTGGCCAAACGAGCAGAATACAAGTTCAGAGCAACACTTAGGACCACTGAATGGTAAACCGTGGTGGGAGAGGGCGGGGGGTAGTTTTGACTCTGGCAGACTCTGACTGGGTATAATGAGAACAAATAAAAATGAGCTTGTTTTAAAATAATTATGGGTAATGCAGGGTTTTAAAAGTGCCCTTATGTGACCACAGAGGTGAGTCATGTAACGGAAACTGATTCCTGCAGGGAGCTAACCCTTCAGGAGCTTGAAGAAGCGTGGCTTGGGGAGTCAGGTCAGGTCGTTTCACGTCTCTTGTGTCCTTCCCACAGCTCAGCTTTTCTCGTGTGAAACAGATGGGGGGAGGTGGTAATGCCCCCTCCAGGGAGGACGCTGACGGGGACTGTGTGAAAAACACCTAGCTCCAGTTTGCTCCCGTCACCCTTAAAATGCCCTTCCCACTTTCTTAGACCCCTTCGTTTTTATGTGCAAACCAAAATAAATAGAACTAGATTTATGTAGTGTGTATCTGTGAAAGCTGGATGTGTATGAGTGCTTTATTGTTACTATTTTTTCCTTTAAAAGAATGTATTCAAATAATATTCATTACAGGAGGTTTACGTGGTTTTTAGAATTCAGTTTTGCTGGGGTGTCTTACATCTCTCCCCTGACCGAGAATATTCTGAGAAGAGGACCATGTTGGCAGGGCTCGCTGTGGAGGGGCAGAGCTGACGGCTGTTTGTTTCATTAAAGCTTAGGCAAGCTTTCCAATTACTTAATGCAAATAAGAAAAGTTTACACTAAACTCCTACTACTTTCCTTAAAACTCTAGAGATTTTAAATGGGGAGAGATACGTATTTAAAAGAAGGAAATTTAAATGAAACTTATTATCACTGGCTTAATGTAGAATATCTGGCCAGGGGATCTGAAATAATAGGTGGGAAATGCCAATAAATAAAGAGAGTGTATTCTCTGAGACACTTGGTACATGTAGTTTTATTGTGGGATAATTCATGGGGACCCGGGCTGCAGGTCTCTGTGAGGCCCCGAAAGCCTCGGTGTCTGATTTGGCTCAAAATAAGAGAAAAATGGTTTGATCTTATGGATATCTGCCCTTTCATAGATGGCCACTGACTAGAATAGCTTGATGGAATATAAGACCAAGGACACTGCAGGGGCGTTCCAGAAAGAACTGAGACTTTCTGAGAATACAAGCAATTGTTCTTTGCAGAATAGCTGTTAGATAATCTAAATGAATCAGTGAAAGAAGAAACTTATTAGAGGAAAATATTGCTGTAAATGATTTTCATGGAGGGGATGGTTGGGGAAATAGGGGTGATACACTTAGAAACTTCTAATCTGTTGTTTTTACTTCTAAAGTGAAAACCTCAACTAGTTCCACCATTTTTGTGAAACTCGGCCCTTCAAAGTAATTGGAAAGAAGGCAGAGCTGCCTTCTAAAATTTGCTAATTTTTTCCTAAAATTGCAAAGGTGATTCTGAGCCTCAGTGGGCCCTTTCAAGCCTTGCACTGATTTTCACTGAAAATGTCCTGTGTCCTGTGCTGCGTGTGTGCTGTGGTGTGTGTGCACGCGTGAGTTTTAAGAGAGCCCCTCAGCGCCAGCCTTTGCTGGGTGAGGCAGCCGCCCTGGAGCCCGAAGGGACGCGCGCTCTCTCAGGGACGCCAGACCCAACTGGTGGCTCCGCAAAGGCGCTGCCTCCTTCCCTGTGTTGTGCAATTAGTTCTTGGTTAGATTTCAGTTCAGGTGTCTGTTCTCACTCCTGTCATTTCATAGTATCCTCACATTTTACAGACAACACATTTTCAGAGTCTGGGCTTCATGAAGGTAGGGCTCTTGTCCCTTGTCGCTCCTCATTTTATTCTCGGTAACCAGGACAGTGTCCGTGACCCCATGATTGTATATTGAAAGCGTCGGGAATTCCCCGTACTCGGGCTGAGCGTCCAGGGTTTGTCAAGTGGCAGGAAACTAACTGTAAGGGCGAGGCTAGAGACGCGAGTGCCCGCCGAGTGGGAGCACCCAGTTTGGGAAAGTGCTCCTGTGTTTCGTTTACTCCTCGCCACCACCGTTGTCGGGAGCTTTTATGTTATGGGGCTGATATATTTAACTTACGATGTTTGTAAAACTTTTAACTGCAAGGGACCTTAAGAGTATATAGACTTAAATATATTAATATAGTTCATCCTTCAAATTTTGAAGCTGCGAAAACTGAGGTTTATTAAATCGTACAGCTGAGTTGCTGGTAGTAATGAGAATTTGTTCTGGGACTTACTGCGGGACTCCTCAAGATACAGCTCTATTTGTGAGGATAAATGAAAGTAACTGCAAGGATTTATTAAGAAAGGCAAATAATTTCTTTATAGTCACTTTGTGCCACTCCCAGTGTCTGTGCAGCCAGGAATCAATCATAATTAGGTGTTGCTATTCCAGAGTCTCTGACAGCGTGGAGTATGGAATGCCTTTTACAATGAAAGTATTAAAACATCCATCTGTTTTAAGTGACTCGGTGTAACTGGGATTAAATCACACTTGTGACACTCAGTGTGGCGGCTCGGCCCTTGTCGGTTGCAACTTGTCTCTGGTTGTTTCTTAAGTCCTCCGGTCTTCTGTTTTCTGCCGTTCGTCTGCCATTCATTCCTTCATGTACCGGCACGCGCACCAGGTATTTGCCGAGCGCCTGCCGGGCAGCAGGCATCGGGGTTTAGCCTGGAACAGAAGCCCACCGGGTCCCTGCCCTTGTGGAGCTTACAGACAGGTGGGAAGGAGAGAAAGGCAAGTGCAAGGACGGGGCTGCCAGATCAGTATTGTCCATGTTTAGGTGATTTTAGAACCGCCTGCAGGTAATAAAAAGAAAGCAGAACTTCTTTCTGGTGAAAAACTTGGAGATTTTCTTCCTTCCTGAAAATCGCTGCTTTCTTTGTATTCCTGACACCATAGTGGGTACTGTTATTATTCTTGCTACTTATTGGGTTGGCCAAAAAGTTTGTTTAGTTTTTTCCATGTGATGGCTCTAGTAGTGCTTAGTTGTCTGACTTCATTTGAAACAATTTTGTTAGATTGTATTATGACAGCTGTCATATCAGCGTACATTTAAAAAAACTAATCAAAATTGGTGAATATTTGTGCAGCCATTTTAATAATTGAAGATGGAAGAAGATATACAACGTTTTTGGCATATTATGCTTTGTTATTTCAAGAGAGGTTAAAGCACAATTGAAACAAACAAGATTTGTGCAGTGTATAGAAAAGGTGCTGTGACTGATTGAATGTGACAAAAGTGGTTTGTGAAGTTTCTTGGTACTATTGACATTTTGCCCAAATAATTCCTTGTGGTGGGGCTGCCTTATGCAGTGGAAGATATTTAATAGCACCCTTGGCCCCTACCCACGAGAAACCAATAGTGGGAGATAGCCGACATGCTCAAAATATCCAAATCAATAAAGTTATTGGTGAAAATGTGTCTTTTATTTTACAGAAAAAAAACTAAATGAACTTTTTGGCCAACCCAGTACCTAACATCCATTGAATGCTTATTCTGTTACAGGCATTGTGCTAAGAGCTTTGTGTATGTAGCACCTTATAAGGTGGGTATTATGCCATTCCATTTTACTCTTGAGAATTACAGGGCCCAGGGATGTTCACTAAAGTATTAATGCTCAGCGAGTAAGCAGTAGAGCCTTGATTTGGACCCAGAGTCCAACTCCAAAGTTTGTGCGTCTGTACCAAGTGTTGCAAGCTGAAGAACCTTTATTTTTTATTATAACAGTGAAGGTTTTTGTGCTCATCTTTTTGCTTTTATTTCACTAACTGGGCAAAACTTTATGACATTTCTTAAAAGTTCAGCCACTTTTAACTCCATTTGTAATGAAAATTTATGCCATTTGCAAGTGAACTCAGAAAAAATATATTATTAAAATAAACTTTTAAAATGTGATATACTGAATGTGGTAGACATGAGAAAAATCTAGTTGTACTGAATTCGTATTCTAATGTAAGTTTTATAATAGTCTTCCATACGCATCGAAAGTGCCTTGTGAGCACAGTGCTTGTCATCTAGTAGGTGATCCATAAATGATAGTAATTTTTAGTATTTTACTTTCTGCCTCACTTGTTAAGTAGATAATATTTTTTACTTGCAGGTGATAGGCTTGTGAAAATGCTTTAACTGCACAGTTTGGTAATCTGAGTCAGTAACCTCAGCAGTTACCAGCACAGTATTCTCATGTGGACCACTTCATCGTTTTTAATGTCACTCACCTTTTATGTTTCTCCAGCATTTATTTGGGTACAACTACATTTTGGTCCTTGAGGACTGTGGCCCACGACCTTTAGTATGCATCAGAATTGCCTGGGAGCTTCACTGAAAGATAGTTTTCTGCTCCCCTCACCCCCGCTGCCAAGATTCTGGGCCCAGTCGGTGTGGGGCGGTGCCTGAGAATTTTCATTTCTAACAAGCTCCCAGGTGGTGTAATCATACATGTCCAGTGAGTTGATAGATGGAATCAAGATGTTGCTGCTCTTATTGTGAAATCTACTGCGATGTAATATAGAGATGTTTGGTTTGTGTAAGTCTGATTGTTCTTATTACTTAAGAAAAAAATTTCCTAAGCAGTTACTTTTGCATTAGAGAATTTCAAAATGTTGGTTTTAATTGTTTCTATTATTTATCTTCATTCAAGAACACAAAAACAAGGTTTAAGGGAATACATTATAACTTCGGAATATATTTTACAAGGTGATTTTACCTATTGTAATTGATTTCTGAGAATTATAGGGTATCAGGATGATGTAGCAATTTAAAAATAGTAACAATTTTTTCCTTTGGCCCTTCCCAAGAATTTTTAAAACTAAACTTCGATAGACTAGTATTGAGTTCAATTTGTTGCTCATCATTTCCACTTATAAAGTAGGTTTCACTCAGAGTTTCACTTATACTGACATAACAATTTTACCTTTCAAAGCATCACTTAAACCTTTGGGGATATGATGGTATAGAGGGGTTATTCTCTCCAAGAAGAAAAGGCAATCAGAAAATCTTTGTCCATGAAATTAGACTGAAATGTACTCTCACTTATCTGAATACCTTTATGTGCCAGGCTCTGTGGTGAAGATCGGTGCCAACGTAATTTATCTTTTTCAGGTACAATGAGGGGTTTTAGTGAGCGGTAACTTAATATGATCTAATTGTGTGATGAGGTTACTGATAAACCTAATGCAATTGGATGCTTTATTGATAGAATGAGCATTGTGTGCAGGTCTTGGGAGGTACAGTTCTGTTTTATTTTGCTAGACGGCGTCTGCTGTGTTACATCTAGTTTGGAGCTCAGGGGCACCCTGGAGTGGCTCCAGGTGCGAGGGGCCCTGCTGCTGAAAGGTCAGGCCAGTTCTGCATGTGAGCATTGTTGGCAAATGGGACTTACTCAGTGGGAGGGTAGACACCTTAACTTTCAGTCGCCTGCTGCGATATAAGATCCATGAGGACAGGGGCATGTCTGTCTTGTTCAGCACCACATCTGTAGCGCCTCCTACAGTGCCTGCTGTGTGTTCAGTCAACAGTTGACTTCAGCCCATTTTGAGGGGGAAGAGATGGTCACTTTCAAATATTTGTCCTGTCGATGGCTCGTTAATTAGATTTATTACTTGTATCTCCAGAGGACAGATGGTGGCACCAGGGATGGAATTTCTAGGTGGGCAGATTTCAGTTTTACATAAGAAGAACTTTGTAAAACCAGCTTAGCAGTCACACGGAGGAACTTCGTGTCTTCGAACTGTTATTTTAAATGCTCAGGAAAGTTTGCGTGGGGATTTGCTAGAAAAGGTTCTTGCTTTTGATGAACTGGAGGCCAAGATGATTTCAGCTGGTTCTATTTTTATTTAAGTATTTCATTAAAAATAATGTCAACTGTTAAGTGTTTTCTTTCTTAGTTAGACCTTGCTTGTCTTTCCAGACTGAAGCAAGGCAAAGACCTGGAGCGCGAGAGGGCCCTTGCCAACGAGCAGCTGACCAGGGCGATCCTCCGAGAGCGGGTGTCGAGTGAGGAGGAGCGCGCCAAGGCCAAGCACCTGGTGAGTGGTAAACGTGGAAGGAAGAGAAATGTCCGGTTTGTAAGGAAATCTCTGATGTTTGGGAGCAGCTGCGTGCTCCATGCCAGCGATTAGCATTGATAAAACTCATTTTCTTTTTGCCGAGGTTTCCTTGATTTTTGCCCTTTACAAATAGCCAACACTTTGCTGAGATGAACCATGAAGGACTTTTTAGGGCAGGTAACTTCAGAGTGAGTGCAGTAGAAGAGTAAAAGTCAGTACCGGGGACACAGGCATCTTGCCTGGAGGGACGGTGTGTGTGCGCAGTGCTCTCCTTCCCCCCCTCTGACTTCACGGCACTGAAAACCCTGGGCCTGCAGCCTGGCTCGTTTCTCTGCCCTGGCAACTGTCAGCTGTTCGTCTGGGAGGTCTCCAGCAAAGGCCAGTCCCTCTCTGGGGCTTAGAAAGCGGAAAACATAGAGCCAGGGTTTGGGGAACCATCTTTTTTTTTTTTTAGATTTTATTTTTTTATTTCTAGAGAGAGGGGAAAGGAGGGAGAAAGAGAGGGTGAGAAACATCGATGTGAGAGAGAGGCATCTATCAGTGGCCTCTTGTATGCGTCTCAGTCAGGGACTGAACCTGCGACCCAGGCACGTGCCCTGATCGGGAATGGAACTGGCGACCTTTCACTTTGTGGGACGACACTCCAACCAGTTGAGCTACACTGGTCAGGGTGGGGGAACCATTTTGTTTTAAAGAAAAGAAATAATTAAAACATTTTTAATTTTAAAGGTTACATAAACATGTCTAAAAATGATTTTTAATAGAAAGAAGAAAACTTAAAGGGCACCCATCGGTCATTCTCTCACAGCCACTATTGACATTGAGATGCGTTTCCCTCTGAATAAACAATTTTTATTCCCAGGTCTGTTACATATTTAAGAACTTGGATAACGCTGTATGTAGTGTTCAGCATCAGGAACATTTTCTTATATAACCAAATGTTCTTCTGAAATGTAGTGTTTAATGGCCAATAATATTCTGTGTTCTGTGTGCAACATAACTTGTTAAGCGATTTCCCATTGTTGGATGAAAGAAGAACTGGTCTGGGTGAGGCCGGGGGCCTGACTGCTCAGGCCCCACTTCCGCCTTCTAGAAGCCCACGAGTGACCCCTCGGAACCATTAGTGCTCATCGGAGCATAGTCGGGAACTCACGGCCAAGTACACTGTGATTCTGGACCACAGAACTGGGAACGCAGGACTGGGCGAGGTGTCCTTAGTTCAGCAGGCAGTTGGGAATTGTTAAAAATTTTAGGAAGAGGGTCCGTTTCTGTTCTCCCATTCTTTCTCTTGGTCCTTTCTTTGCGAGGCTAACCTATGACTATACCAATAAAAAAAAAATTAAAGGAACTACTAATGTGTGATGAATCCACTGCTTTGGTGACTCACCCAGGGTCCAGGCTGAATGAGTAAACAGTGAAGCCAGAATAGAGGTGATGGATTAGGAAATGTCCGGTGACTGGCTGGTCGGCACCACAAAGGATGGCGCGTGTTGAGTGGAACTGAGGCCGGGCGATGCGGCAGGATGGCCCTTTGTCACGAAAGGGGGATAGTTTCAGAATTAAAGACAATAGTGCTGGGTGAGGCAGTCACTGCCGATAGCAGTTCTACACCTGAGAGTCATTTCCACTAATGCCACAGCCTCCCAGTTGGAAGGCCGGGTGGAGTGGAGGCGGTCAGCAGTGCGTGTGTTTAGGGAAGGTGGGGATCAAGCTCCTTAGTTTCTAGGGGGCGGAAGGATCCTTGGTTGGCATTTTTCTCTGTGCCGCAGCTCTCGCCTCTTGTCTTTGAATCCCTCTCCTCTCTACCAGGATGGCATCTGATTCAGAGGGTCAGACATTTGAGCAGTGGCTGGTGGCCACAGGAACATGGCTGTCGACCGTAATGTAGGTGCCCCATGACTCTGAACACCTTTATCAGACTGCCCCTCTGTTGTCATTATTCATTATTATAGAAGACACACGTGTTCAGTGGGTCAGGGTCAGAAAACAGACACAGAAACATTAAGTCACTCCAATTACCACTCTGCAGAGGTAATTACTGTTAAGTTTTTGGCTTACTGTTTTTATATTCCTTTTCACACTCCACTGAGTCTGTAAAAAACATTTATATTAGTATGGGTATATGTATAGCCCCAACCATAGGTGATAATAAATATAGTCTTGTATAATTCTTACAATAACCCTCACATTTAAAAAATTAGACTCTATGGTAAAGGTCTTTCTATACCAATAAATATGTATTTGTGTGATCATTTTTAATGGTTGAGTACATTTCACTAGATTTCCCTCTAATTATTAAATCATACAGGGATATTGTAGAAGACTTGGGAAATACAGGCATTACTAAGGGACGCCCTCATACCCATCAGGGTGGCTGCTGTCAGAAAGACAGACGATGACAAGGTTGACGGCCACGTTGCGGGAGGGTGAAATGGCTGGGCCGCTGCGGACCACGGCGTGGCAGCCCCTCAGACAATCGAAGCTAGAATTACTGCATGATTCAGCAACCCTGCTTCCGGGTACCTAGCCAGCAGAACCGAGAGAAGGTCTCAGAGAGATATTTGTATGCCCGTGCTCACAGCAGCACTGGGCACAGTAGCCAAAAAGTGGAAGCAGCCCACGGGTACGACAGATGAGGGGACAAACAGAAATGTGGTGCACCCAGGCTGTGGGGTGATATTCAGCCTTAAAAAGGAAGGAGATTCTGACACATCGTGCAGCATGGATGACCCTTGAGGACATTTATGCTAAATGAGACCAGCCAGTCACAAAAGGACAAACACTGTGCAGCCCCACCCGCGAGAGGTTTCCCGAGTGGTGAGATTCCTGGAGACAGTGAGTGAAGTGCGGGTGCCGGGGCTGGGGCGGAGGGAGGGGCGGGAAGCTTTTGAACGGGTGTGGGGTTTCCGTTCGCAGCGTGAAGAGGATCCTGGAGGGTGGCTGCACAGTGAGGGGAAGGTACTGTGCATTCCTGAGCTGCACACCTCTAAGTGGCTGAGATGGTAAATTTTATGTGTATTGTACCACAATTGAAGGTTGGAAAAAACTACCAAGAAGTTAAGCAGTATTGCACATATAATTAATGTGTAGGGGTATAAAGTTCCTTTTGGCTTTCCCCCCATGGATACCGTCCGGGTTGTCAGATTCTGAACCCCCCGCCTTGTAAAAAGCGTGGTGTGGAACTTCAGGCCGACTGTTGTCCCTGACTTTCCTAATCCCAAGCGGGGGAAGCGGGCATCCTCTGAGCCTGCGATCCATGGGAGAGTCACCCCAGGAACGTGCACATCCGTCTGCTGCGAGGGCTGGGTCCCCCCCGCTCCTGTCATCCTTAGCCCTGAGATGTGGGACTCTGAGTGATGGCCCAACATTGATTCGTTCCTGTCTATTGAGAACCCCAGTGTTGCAGCCCGTGCGAAAGTAAAGGTTAGGTTTCACACATTTGCAGGAATTGGAAAGCTGTCTTTCAGGAAAACCAGGGGAAAAAAACCCCAAACTGATGTGATGTTGGTACTGTCAAATAAAACGAACAACTCCTTCGCTCCCGTCTCCCCCATCCCCTGACAGCTGACATTTAGATGGCTGTCTCCTTAGATGTGAGCTCAGGCTTTCTTCCCACAGTTGTAGCGGCTGGCTTTCTTAAAGCCCTTTGAAGGGCAGTGTCACTGTGGCCTTGTTGTCAAAGTTTTGAAATAGGATCAGATTGAAACTTTCCCCTTTGGAGGAATTGCTTTAGCTGGAGAAGCCGTAAGTCCTGCTTTAGATTCAAGAAGGGTGCACCAGCCCCTCCTCCTGCCTCCGACTGGTACCGGTATTTCAGTCAGCTGATTTTACCCAGAGGTTTTAGGGGAGGCAGTTCACTGGTAATTTTACCTACATGAAGTATTAATTAAAATTCACACTAAAGCCAGGGTTCTTGGGAGCAGGAAAGCACCTTGGTAAAGAGTGACGACTCTCCTCCTACGAAGGCATGTCTGTGGTTCTCCGTCTTCGGACACGTAAGAATTGGAGGCACAGAAACGTGGACTTGGAGAAGTCTGGGGCCAGCTTGCTCCCCGCAGGCTCAAGATCAACCATCCCACATAGAGAAAAAAAAAGAATGAAGACTAAATAAGAGGAAACCTGTACAGTTAATGTGATTTGCCATTTTGTGTATCTTCTAAGATCTCATGCATATAAATCTAATTTGCTGTGTCATTAGGTTTTTTTTATATATATATATATACAAAGAGCAGGGAGTTGACTTCTTCTGACTTTGCAATTATATTTGATTTCTTTTTTAAAATGTCAATTAAAATTTGATCGACTCTTTTTTCTTCTCTCATTAGGCTGTTTCAACATTAGTCCTTGCTCATTAAATTTAAACTTGAAAAGAAGCCCCACTTACCTAAGGGAATAGTTGAAGTATTCTGGAGTTTATAAACTTAAATGTGGAATACTCTTCTTCACTCTTTGGACAGGTGTTTTATTGAGTGCTTATTGTATGTTGGATTGTGAAGATGTATAAATGAGAAAGACAAAATCCTGTCCTTAAAGAATTCACAGTATCATGTGGGAGACAGATACATTTAAAATAATGTTAAAAAGTGTTAAGTCTGTTATCGAGCCATGCTACTTACATTTTTGTGAGAATTTTCACTTTTGTGAAAGCAGGGACCTTCTTTTAACTCCTTGCTACATCTTCCTGTACTCAGTCAACACACACTTGCAAGGAGTAAACAGTCAGCAACGACTCGTTGATTAAATAAATGGAGAATGGAATCTACTCAAGCCCTGGAAATGGGGGGAGAGGAAATGGGGAAGAACAGAAAAGATGTCCCAGGGAAGTGGTGCCTGAGCTGAGTCTTGACGTGTAGGAACTGCACGTGGGGCTGAGGCGCCGGGCTGGCCCAGCCCGTGATGGTGCGGTGGGCAAAAGCACGGAAGCGTGGGGGCCGCGGGGCACCGCGGGAGCTGCTGAGTGGGACACGCAGCGCAAGGACTGTTGAAGGAGGAGGCGGAGGAAAGCGGGCACGGCTAAGGGTGTGAGTCCATCGACGCCTGGACTGTTTTTATCCCAGGTTTGAAGGGGAGAGATGAATGGTTAGATGGGCGTTTTGAGCACTCATTCTAGTGAAGTGTGAAGGATGGAGCCGAGGAAGAAATGACTGGAAACATAGAGGTCATTCGCCAGATCACGAGGTGTTTCCGTCCCGTTCCACGTTCCCCTCCATCACAGATTTATTAAACTCTGTGCCAGGCACCGCTGGTCGCTGGAGAGGCACAGGGGAGGTGAAGCTGTCGCTTTTCCTCGCAGTCTCCCGTCAAGTGCAGGGTTCGTGGGGAAGGTCATTCTTACCCTGGGTTTATTTTTCTATTTATGTTATAATTTGGAATTTGTGAAGCCTCATAGGGTTTAGGAAAAAACACTGGAAAAGATGGTAGGTGGGTGCATAAATCTGGTTTTTGCAAATGTAAGTGACTGTTTCACCAAAATGTCCCGTTTCATCCCGTTTCCTTTTTGTCTGAAATGCTCCAGTGGAGCAATCAGGAAGAATTGATTAATTTTGTGCTGTGTCCTTTTCAGTGTTTTGTTTGTGCTTCAAACTGTGACAATCGAAATTTCGTGGTAAAGGAGAAAAAGGTTTTGAATGTGGGATATGGAGGGGAATGACTAAATTGAAGTTGATAAGAACACCCACCTCTGTCCAAATGTAAGTGAGGTCCTGCCCCAGGGCAAAGGCTGCAGTTGGGGTGGTAATTTTAACATGATCGATAGGGTTCGTGCCCTGACGTTCTGTGTAAAAAAGCAGTGAGTGATCAGTTGGGGCTTTTAGTGTCACTGAAATTATCCCGGTGAATGAAGTGACAGTGTAGCAGCAGTTATCCTGGGTTCTTGGCACTTAAAGGTGCGTAAACTTTTTGTTTTTATTTTTAGTTTTTTGCTATTTTGGGGGGTCCAGCTTAGTACTTTGATTTTAACTCCTACCAGTGCCATCCCTCTGGGTTATACACACTGTGTGCTGGGTTTCTTGCTATTGACCACAGGCAGCAAACACGAGGCCCGCAGGCCGAATCCCGCCCGGCACCATGTTTCTACACGGTAGCAGTGCCGAGCTCCTTGCCCCTGGTTAAGGAGTAGTTACATTGCTACAGCCCTAGAATTACCTTCGGCCCTTTGAAGGCAGCTGCGAGGCTGACGTGGCCCCCAGTGAAAATGAACTCGACACCCCCGCTGTAGACGCCGAGCCCCAGTTGTTCTGACGTGCATGGAGTATTAATTTGCTTTCAGTTTCAAAAATGAAGTTGGTGGTTCTGACTTGTGCTTTGGGCACTGTTTTAAATGTAGAGTTTCTACTTTATGTTTGGGGGATCTAAGCCAGCTCGATATATTCTCCTCAGTATTATTAGTAAGAATGGGACCTGGGATCCATCTGCAAGTCCCAATCCTTCTGACTTGCTCAGTTACCATCTTATCAGGAAATGTGAAGGGCAGCGCCCCTCAGCACGGGTGGGAGCAGAGTGCTCAGCGGCCTTGTGCCTTCTGTGTGCATGGATTCAGCAGGCCCTCGTCGCTTCCAGCTCAAGGCGTTTGTGTTCCATCCTCTCTCTTTATGTTCTTTGCGATGTGTGGCCCTTGCTTCCTGTGTGCATTAAGGCAACATTATTATTGCCAGATGGTATGCATAGAGCCCTGTGAAGGGATTGTTAATCCAAGAGTGTTAGCCCTGGAGGGCCAGGGCAGCCTCAGGTGTGTTAGTTTGCTGCTGCGGTAGAAAGGAGACACATGTTTTGTCTCAGTCTGCCAGCCCAGCCTTTATGTTCAAGACCCAGAGAAAGAATAGGACTGTTATTACAGATTTCAGTATTGTTCATATACCAAAAACTTAACCAGCTGAATATATTTTCCTCAAGTATATGTTGTCAAATATCCTCCTCGTGCAGCTCTGCAGAATTACCTAGGGTCTTAACCTTACCGAAGAGCCTCGGAGAAGCAAGATAGCATGCCGAGCAGATGCGGAGGGGCCTGGAGAAGAGAGTGGCTGAGCATTCTGGGAGTGGAGATTAAATTTCACTGTCAAGACTGGCAAGTCTGTCCAGTGAACACAATGGAGAGGTGACTGCAATTTGCTCGTATTGCTTCTTTCTAAGGGACTATCTCAGCCTGTCTGACCTTGGTGACAAAGTGATTAGAGAAGAAAATAGCACAGTTGAGTATAATGCTGTTGATGTTCTTGCCAACAACTAGTTATGTTTAAAGACAGTTAGGAGGAGCAACTCTGCTTAGGACGTGCTGTCATATTTCCATCCAATATGTACTTTAAAAAATGCATCAAATTTCTTGCAAGCTGGCTGGCTCAGGGCAAGTCTTGTTTGAGCCGTGTCCTATGTGGTAGCCCTGCCATAAATAGCATATTGACATCCCATCACTTGGGTCATTATGGGTGTCACAGTGAGGTATGGAGAGCACTGAGTAAAAATCCATAGATAAGTGCAGTGCAAAGAGCTAGTGATAATTCCATCTCTTTATAATGACCTGGCATTTATTGTTGACTTATTTGCTTCACTGCCCGGTCTGAAATGAACTGTCATTAGGGCCTTGGAATTTTATTGAACTAACATCATAACCTCATTTCCCACTGTAGAGGCTAAGAAATATGGTCCTGAGTGTTTGCTTTAACCCGTAACAAATTAAAAGTTTAACATAAGCATAGTGAACTCCATCAGTCTTTAGGAATCCCAAATAAGAGTTTTGCACATTATGTTTTGAAGGAGACCGTAAGGCAAATGTGTTCCTTTGTGTTCAACATCGATCTTTCCACTTTGTCTTCCATGGCCAGTCTTACACTGTCAGCTCTGACACAGCCATGGGGAATTGCTCTCAGCCCATCGTGCGTGGACCTGTGGTTTCGTGGATTCAGTAGTGAGTTGTACAGCAGTGATGTTGAGTGTGTGACATGCCAGGTGCAATGCAGTCTGCTCATTTTTGTTTACTGGACATTAAATGCTTCATAATGTTAGACGTTCTTGAGCAGCTCTGTATTTATTCCTATATATACCTGTTTTTATTGCTGAGGTATGATTCTTAAATGGAACCGAGTTTGCTCTTTCCATGTTTGTTTATTCATTTACTTAGTTTTAGGGAGTTTTAGAGAGAGGGGAAAGGAGGGAGAGAAACATCGATGTGAGGGAGAAACATAGATTGGTTGCCTCTCGAACACATCCCGACCGGGGACCAAACCCACAACCCCCACAACCCCCACAACCCCCACAACCCAGGCGTGCCCTGACCGGAACAGAACCCAGCGACCTTTCGCTTTTTGGGATGACACACAGGTTATCTGAGCCACACAGGTTAGGGCTCTATCTGTGTTTCTTGGTGTTTTGAGCTATGCTCTGCTTTGAGGGTGGGAGAGTGTATTTTCATGTATCCTGGGTTCCTTTAACTGTAAAGACATTCCCCATTTTCCATTATGACTCTCTACTCTTTTCTTTACGCACCGTATTTTAAGGATGACTTCTCCTGAAAATTACGAGGGGCAGAATTACTAAATGAAGTAAGGCCTCCATTCTCTAGAGAGCAGGAATCTGTTTACAGACCTGCAGTATTTATTACATACCTCATTTAGCCCATTCATCATTTTAATAGAAAAATGAGTCATTTTAGATGATTCTGAAATAATTCGAGGTAAGCTACATAGCCCCAGGCAGAATTTGATTTACTCAGACAGCACCAAGCTGTTTTCTACAAAATGTAATGGAATGATCAGCACTAATAATTCATGATTACTTGTGGCAAAGTTATCAGATGTCTTCATTGTCACAGAAATTTGTTGATTAGATCAAAAGTTTAGAGTAGTTTTCAAGCTAACTTCTTCCCATTCTTCCATCTTCTGTGACAAATGGTTACAAAGTTCCACACTTATTATCTATATGTCTAAATATCCTCTGCCCATTTAAAACACTGGCTGTGAATTTAATTCCAGACTTGTGTTTAATATTCTCTTGATAAGAAAAAACACCAATCAGTGCCACAAGGCCACTTTTGTTGGAGATTATAAACCTACTTATATACATTTTCTGCTTAGACATTAAACATCAATCCTTTCACCATTTCCTTAGCCTGTCTGGTTCTCAGGAACAGAGCTAGCCAATCACCTGGAACCATAGCTTTAACGTCCCCCCCAAAATACAGAGTGTTTTCCAGGTAGTGCCATCATGCTCGTGAGCTTTATTAGTAACCAGTATCACAACAGAAAACAGTTACTTGGTTTTAGAACTTTTTATTTAACGGAAAGCTTTCAGGCCCATTATCTTACCTGGTGTTAATTAATGCTTGATATTAATGGGCATTGTTCCTGTTACAGATGATGAAACAGGTTCAAACAGACTGTGAACCTAAAGGCAGCAGAAGGAGAGAGCTCCAAATTGGATCCCCATTGCCTAGGTGATCTTATTTGGGGCACAGTTTAGCAGGTTTGCTTATTGCTATGTTTTTAACCCATAGTGGATTGGACCCACTTTTGGGGGACTTTTAGGGACAGGCACGTGGACACAGCTAAAATTACTGCAGACACGAAGAAGGCATTAAATATGCGTGCACGTGATAAACACACAACATGTGCGAAGTAAACAGTATCATAGCATGGTGGGCCTTCTCAACAGAGAGGAAGACAGCCCTGGCTGCTCCAGTAGGCCTGGGTGTCGGTACTTGGTAAAATAATATATTCATAATCATGTCACTACCAGGGTGATAGGCCTGGGTGATAAGAACAATCTGGTTAAGAACAAGGAATGCAGTAATACATGTTAGAATTAAGTTTCCCATTCAGTATTCAAAAAAAACCTCTCACTTGTGAATCTCTGCATTGCAAAGGATGCTGGTTAAAAGAAATGTTATTGTGTACCTCTGTAAAGTCATTTTGAGTGGACTTATTTAAAAAGTTTGCTGTGGTCTGGTATACTAGGGAGAGGTGGTTGATATAGGTACGGAAGACTTGGTGTGCAGCAAGTACTGTGTCCTTAGAGAAACCAGTTTACAAAGGCAGAAACTTACCTTTTTTAATGTGTGTTCTAAACTCTGTTTTCAGGGGAGCTAAGAGATAATATGACCGTCTTTCTGCTTTGGATAATAAAGACGCATTAATCTGGTAGGATCCTTGTTGAGAATAGAGACAGGCTTACTGCAATAGATTATTTTTAAGAGAAAATGTAATATATTTTAGCAGTGACCACGTTACTCATGCAGTGGATTCAGTCAATTTTGTGTTTTATGTTTTCAATGAATTTTTTAAAAAGATATCATTTATTTTTAGAGACAAGAAAAAGAGGGAGAAAGAAAGGGAGAGAAACACTGATGTGAGAGAGAAACATGGGTTGGTTGCCTCTCGTGCATGCCCCAGTGGGAGGCTGAACCCTCAACCTAGGCCTGTGCGCTGACTGGGAAGCCAACCTTCTGCTTTCCTGCAGACACTTCAGCCAGCTGAGCCTCGGGTCAGGGTTTTCACTGAATTTCAAGAGAAATTTAAAGTGGAGATATTCCACAGGTTTTTCTTGTAAAGTCAAGCCCTGAATAGAAGTTTAAAAACTATATCACTGACCATTTTGGAGATTTGTTAAGTTAAAAATAATATTAAACAAATTTGGGATGTAGCTATATAACTATTAATGTATTTTAATGACTCCAAAAGTAATTTTATTGACAGTAGGTTAATTAATATAATAGAAAATCAGTTCATTTCCAAAACTGAAGCTCTCTCCCCACAGCTCTGGTAGAATGATAGGAAAGAACTGGTAACTAATTTTTACTCCGAGTCTACTATTGTACAATTAAATGCTGAGTATAAACATTGCTTGATTATGTGTGTGTGTGTGTGTGTGTGTATACTTGTGTTGCATGTGGTAAAGGCATTTTTTAAGATGCTATAAGAAATAGGACTTTAAAGTTTATTTCTTATATTTTTTACTTTTACTTAATTTTTAGCTTGCAGAAGAGTTGTAAGATCAAAGAATTTGACTCAGATTTTTCTACTTTTAAACATTTTCCCACTTGCTCTGTCATTCTCTTTACACACACACACACTCTCACGCTCACACACATTTTGTGAACCACTTGAGCACGGGTGGTAGACATCCTGCCAGTGTGCCCCTTAACACACCCACACCATAGAAGTTAGTGTGTTTCTCATAGAGCCAAATGTAGTTGTCTGAGTCACGAAATTTGCAGTGATGAAATATTGTAATTTTTAGTCTGGATTCCAAATAATGTTCTTTACGGTACTTTTTTCCTCCTAGAACAGGACACATTTTAGGATTGTATATTGTCATGTCTTAAAACATTTTAAACGTGATTTGCAAACCATGGGATCATGAATGCCCTGGTATCTTCAATTTCTGAATTCTTGTGTCTTTGCTAGAGTTTTTGGAAGCAGGAAAGTAGAGTGGACAAGTGACGGGAGGTGAAAAGCGTCAGGCATATAGATTAATATTTTATACCGTGGGTGAGGAAACAGTTGTTCTGGGTATTTTCTTGCATGAACTCAAACTAAAACAACTTAAACGCTTTCATCAGCATCTCTATTGATCCTGCGTCTTTGAAACAGCAGACATCCGTGTTGTATCATTAAAACTGTGAAAAAGCAAACCCTTTTCTTATTTTTCTACAGAGTTTTTGAACAATAATATAATCTGAAATAGCTCTTTCTCTGCCCCCCCACCCCTCCAGGTACTGCTCCATGTAATCTTAGGCAAATTGCCTTTTTTTGTTCTTTGTTTCTATCTCTGTTTAAAATGAGGATGAGGCCACTAGTGTGCTTTTCTTTCAAGTGTGTTACCTTGAAGAGAGAGTGTGTGTGTGTATATACACATATATGTATGTGTGTGTATACATATATATAAATATATACATATATATATAAGTACAGGAACTCTTAGAATGCAAAGTTCTATATACTTATAAATTGACTTTTCATAAAGTAATTTTGCTTATGAATAGGTTACCAATTCCAAGAGTCACATCTATTTTAATTTAGTGATCAAAAAAAAAGTCCATGTAAAAAAAGAAAACTATTTAAAGTTGAAAGGGTCTGTTTTCTTGGCTAAATTGATTTTCATTATTGAAAACTTACTCTGACTAGTAGGAGTAGTTGCGTGCTAAGCACAGGCATAAACCCTGTCGGCAGTCTCTGTGCTGAGAGGGTCAGGCGAGAGCGTCTTTCTCTCAGAGGAGAGAGGGTGGGGTCTTTCTGCTAATGCTTACTTGTTGGCCTAGAATGAAAACTCAGGCCTTGTTAGCAAAATAAACTTAGATGGGTGCCATTTAAAAATATCTACACAATTAAATTAAAAGGTACAAGTTGATCTGCTTTATGCCTTTAAGAAATGACTATTAAACATCCTAAATTTCTATATTATAGTGGGTTAAACCCTTTTGCTACCTTTAAGTCCAAACATTGAGCTTTTTAAAATGTGTTCTTTGTTTCATTTATTTGTTCAACTCATTAAAAGTTGTTAAATTTTAAAATTTTATTATTGTAGCTCTACCTTGCCTATTTGTGTCATATTTTTCAGATATTTTTATTGTATTATACACTTTTAATTACATTTATTGGGGTGACATTGGTTAATAAGATTACGTAGGTGTCAAGTGTGCATTCTGTACACCGTCTGTACGTTGCACTGTGTGCTCACCACCCAAAGTGAAACCACCTTCCGATCACCGTGTATTCGGATCCCCTTTCTACCCTCACCCCTGTCCCTCTGGTAACCACCATACTGGTGTCCGTGTCTTTGAGCTTCAGTTTTGTATCTCACGTACAAATGGAGTCACATGCTTCTTGGCTTTTCTGACCGACTTGTTTCACGTGGCATAGGATTCTCAGGATCCATCCGAGTTGTCACAAATGGCAGGGTTCATCTTCTCTCACGGCTGAGCAGTGTTCCATAGCATGTATTTGTCACATCTTTATCTAATCAGAGGACACTTCGGTTATCTCCATATCTTTAAAATTTTCTTTATTGATTGATTTTTTTAATTCTTTTTCTTTAAGATTTTATTTATTTATTTTTAGAGAGGGAAGGGAGGGAGAAAGAAAGAGAAACATCAATGTGTGGTTGCTGGGGGTCGTGGCCTGCAACCCAGGCATGTGCCCTGACTGGGAATTGAACCTGTGATGCTTTGGTTCGCAGCCTGTGCTCAATCCACTGAGCTACGCCAGCCAGGGCTATTGATTGATTTTTTGAGAGAAAGAAAGGGAGAAAAAGAGGCAGAGACAGACAGAAACGTGGATGCTGTTGTCCACGTAGCTACGCATTTGTTGGCTGATGCCGGCGTGTGCCCTGACAGAAGCTGCACCCATGGCACGTCGGCCCTGCTGGCGCTCTGACCCACTGGTGCCTTGGCCAGCGGGGTGGTCTGCACGCGGTGGCCACTGTGAGTGCTGCTGCAGCGAACATAGGGGTGCATGTCTCTTTGCAGATAGATGTTTTTGAATTTGGGGGGTAGATAACCCAGAAGGGGGATTGCTGGGTCATAATGGTAACGATTTCAGTTTTTGAGGCGCTTCCATTCTGTTTCCCACAGTGCCTGCGGCACCAGTTTCCCTTCCCACACGCGGTGGGTGAGGGCTCCCTTCTTCTCCACATCCTCTCCAACACTTGTATCACCTGTCCTGTTGGTAACAGCCCTGCGAACAGCTGTGAGGCTCTATCTCACTGCAGTTTTCATTTGCATTTCCCTAAGAGTTAGTGAACTTGAACATTTTTTCAAGTATCTGCTGGCTCTGCGTCTGTCTTCTTGGGAGAGGTGTCTGTTCAGGTTCTCTGATCATTTTTAAACTGGATTGTTTGTTTGGTGTTGTGTTGTATGATTTTTTAACAGTATATTTTGGATATTAATCCCTTGTTAGAACTGTCGTTTGCAAATATCTTCTCCCATTTTTTCGGTAGTCCTTTAGTTTTGTTGATGGTTTGTTTTGCTGTGCAGAAGCTTTTTAGTCTAACATAGTCCATTCATTTATTTTGCTTTTACTTCCCTTGCCCTTGGGGTCAAAGTCAGAAAATCTTCTCCAAGACCAAGGTCCCGTAAGTTTAGTGCCTGTTTTCTTCTCTGTAACTTACTGTTTCAGGTCTTGTATTTAGGTCTTTGATTTATTTTGAATTAATTTTTGTGCGTGGAGGTAAACTGTAGTCTAGTTTCATTCTTTTGCTTATCCCTTTCCGATTTTTCACAGGCAGTTGTGTATTAAGGGGATATTCTGTGGTGTCCGCAGTTTGATGCAAGGTTTGGGGAGCTCTTCGCCCAGATCCGCAGTATATGCACTGCAGGAGGTTCGCAGAGGTTCTGGAATGTGTGAGTGTAACCTAGTTTTGGGGGCTTGGAACTCGTCCTGCGTGTAGGTAGAGTTGTGATGTGATTTGATGTTGCTGCCCAATTATGCCTCCCCCAAAACATACTTCCACTGCTTTGGTATGGCCTCATCTGTGTCTCAGTGTGGCTGGAAATTCCTGTTCTCCTCTTTCAAGATAGAATGAAAGGGGGAAAAGTGCTTAGTGATTTGGCAAGATCACCACTGATACACATCTGTTATCTGGGTGAAAGGTGGCCAGTTATCTCCTAGTTATCACAGTGAGGTCTCAGCCCGATTGCCCCCTTGTCGCCGTGGGGGTTTTATGAGGCCTGAAGGCTCTAATCGCACAGGGCACTTGGATTTTGGGAGGCCTTGCCTGTGCTTCTGGACTGCAGTGTGACATCCCCTTTTCAGTAACTTAGAGGCGAGAAACGGTTGTCGTATGATCAAGTTCAAAATATGCTGTCAGAGACTCCAGAGTAAGACTTGCCTGTCACTGGTGGAATATATTAACATGTCTACAGAAGAATGTGCCGGTCTTTTTCAGTCTTTAAAGTAAGGATTTAAAAATTATCCATGTCATGGGACGTGCGTACAACATGATGTTTAATAGAATAAAAATCAGCATGCTCTTTAATAGCTGTATAAACAGAAAGCTTGGTTTAGGAGTTAAATTTATTTTTTGTTTTACATTTTAAAAATACTTATGTTTTCTTGATTTTCCGAATGGAATAACTATTCATTTACTATATATGGTTAAAAATAGAAACCATCAATCATTAATTTTTATTTTTAGAAGAGTTACATAGATAGAAGGAAAGCAAAGATTCAAAAGGGTAAGCCACGCTGGTGTGGTCTGCACCGTGGCCCTGCTCTAACTGTCGTCTGGTCCCGGGGGAGCCTGCCTCCTTCCGAGGTACTTAAATTGGCCCCGTAGCTCACGCCGGCACCCTGGCAGGTCCTAAAGCCACATAGCTGGCCTGTAGGAAGGGCATGTCTTGGCCCAGCGGGAGGTACCATATGCATCGTCTTCTTAGCAGATGTAATTCTTACTTTAAGGTGACAGTTTGGCCTTTTAGTTGACTGGTACATCTCTCTAACCTTCCGAGGTTATTGACAAATGAGGCTTCTAAACGTGCAGTACTTATTTCACCAAAGTAATTAATTCCTCACTCGGGGCCTTCCGACAGGTGCCCTGATGCTGTTTCCAGCAACAACCCCTGTGCCGTGTTCCAGCAGCGGAATTGAGGAGGGTGTGCACGCCCCGTGATGGGAGCCCCATCAAGTCAGAATGTTGTGGCCCAGGTCACAGTTTGTCCCAGAACCTGCTGACAGGGCTCCAGAAGTTGAAGGGACTGCAGAAATCACCCTTACCTGACCTCCTTGTATTTGTGAAGAAAGTGAGCCAGGGCTTTTGGGGATAAAGTGAGGCAGCTAAATATCTAGCTTCCCGGGCTGGGGTGTTTTTTTATCTCTTTCAGTGGTGATTTCCAGATAGGCTGCAAGGATTGGAGGCCGGAGAGTGAGAAGGCCAGGGCTCTGTCTCCCCGCTGGGGCTGGCTTGGGGTCAGAAGCCCTACTGAGGACTGTGCTGCCCCCTTCTGTGGAAGCCAGACACCTAGAGGGCATTTGGGATGGATAACTCTTCAACAGAACCGTGTGGATGTATGCCAGCTACTCTTTGTGTAACCCGTCTCCTCTGTGTCCCTCTGCGTTACGGTTTTCTCAGTGGCCTTTTCCACCATTTACCCACGCCTCCCATCAGAGGCTTCAGTAGCTTGGCAGAGATCACTGTTACAACTTCCACACAGCGAAACGGAGGCCTTACGCCGTAATGTCTCTTAAATGCTGGTGAGAAGGGCCATACTTCTCAGGTCTGTCAGGTATCTGCAAGGCCACTGTTAGGACAACCGAGAGAGTGGGTAAAGTGTCCCTGATCTCTCTCTAGTCTTACCGTGAAACAAACAGGCAGAAATATGGGCATCGAAGAATGATCGTTGATGGACCAGACCCTATTGTATGATTTAAATGGCATTTGATTGTACTAATGTGGAATTGTAATGAATCTCCTATAATTTAAAACATACCTTGCCTATCATAACCAGTCCCCATTATTTTGGCAGGAGTGAATTTTGTATTCTTGCATTTCCCTCAATGTTTACCTATGTGTGTGTATTTCATTTACATTTTTACTCATTGAAGAATTATATATTGAAAGCCTGTTTTAATGCTAGGTGCTATGGTCTCTGTGCTGGGGATACATCAAAACATTAAAAAAAATTCCAGTCCTATCAAGTTTATATTTTAGTAGGAGGAATTAGTATATATCATGCCTAATGCTGATGGTTGAAATGCAGACTGGGAAGAAAGACAGACTAACTTTAAAGGAATGAAAATAGTTAACTCAGTATGTAATGCTCTAATTCAATTTCTTGATTTTTTTTTTGGTGCTGCCTATACCTATAGAGTGCTTTATAATTAACTATTCAGGGCATTTCTACTTTTATATTTGAGTTGGAACAGTTTTGATAATCAGGTCAGATGGCACTGTTTTTTAAAACATCCTTTGAAACTGTACAATACTATACAAAGATATGAGCTTAATACTAGATAAATCTGTATTAGGTTCTGCAGAGAAACAGAACCAGTAAGGTTCTGTGTGGGGGGAGGGAGGGAGGGAGGGAGAGGAAGAGGAGGAGAGGGAGAGAGAGAGGATTTTTAAAGGAATCGGCTCATGTGATTGAGGTGCTGCGGTGGTCTGGAAGCAGAAATCCTTTCTGGGGACCTCGGTCTTCTCTGTAAGGACTGCTGCTGTCCCAGTGGCTTTTCTGGGCAGGACTCTGGCACGCCGGGAGCTGTGCCCCAGGAGCAGTGGGGCCTGCAGCTGTGGGCTCCTCTCGTCCCTGCACAGGACAGAGTTCCTCATTTTGTTAATGTCAGAGGTGGCACCAGCGAGGGCTACAGTGGCAACCTGTTGGCATTGTGACTTACTCTCTCTCCCGCTTCTCAGTAATTTGTCTCTGGATGGCTGCCTCACCATAACCTCTGACCCTGTCTCTGCGGAGATATGGGTTCTACCAGCCCTGGCCATCTCCCGTGCGTTCTAGACTGCAGGGCCCCAGGAGGGGCTAGTACCACGGCCATGATCTTCACATGGAAATGGCAGAGCTCTGTCATAAGACATAGGTGACATATGTTACACGTCCCAATTCATTCAGTTGAATAGCAACACCTAATTGTTAAACCATGGTTTTCGTGCGCTCCCTGTGCCAGGTGCTCCGTCAGGAGCTGGAGGGACACAACGTCTTGCACGGCCCCTGCTCTCGGGAACCTCAGAGCAGCCATAGCACAGGTCACCGTGTACAGAACACAGCAGTCCGCCAGGCTGGCGCGTGCCTCAGGAGCAGGCAGCAGACGGGCCCTGGCTCTCGTACCTCCGCCGTCAGCCCCTCTGCCTGGAACGTCCTCCTCTGCTTTCCCACCCACGTCTCTCAGCCTCCTCATTTAAATTCTGCTTTTCATTTCAAAGCACAGCACGAATACCTCCTTTGTAAAGTCTTCCTGATTTCATAATTCAGAAATGATCACAACCTTTCCATATTTCCAAAACCCTTTGTTTGTAAGTCTACTAGGGCCAGAGTGTCACTGTAATTTATCATTCAAACAGGGAATGTAAAAGGAAGCGCTATTAATTAATTATACCAGGGCAGTGCACATAAACTGGGACGTTCCAGGGAAACCAGGATATACTGTATAGTCACCCTAGTAATGACCTTTTTTGAGTTTTAGGTTATGACCTGTTTGAGTAAAGGACAGTCTGGTCAAGTTCATGATAACCTCCCGTTTTAGAATGTCAGTTGCATTGTAGGGGAAGGAGAGGCAGAAAAGAGCCACACCGTGTATGTTTGCATTTCAGCACAGGGATTTCCTGCACTCGGCAGGAGCTAAATGGGGCTCACTGAGATGGAATTTTTGCTGTCCTCAAGGGGTCTCAGAAGTTGAGCGGGCCTGCTGGAACCTCCAGGAGAGCTCTTAGAAGAAAATCAGTCTGACTAGGCCAAGTGGGGGTCAGGGAGAGTCAGCTGTGCAGGGACTCTTGGGTTGTCCAGCGGTCCAGTTCTTGGGGTAATGGCAGTTGGGACCCATTCTGGGCTGCTGTGGTCAACCAAATGCCAGGTCTTTCTGTTAGGTGGAGCGTGATGGTGCATGATGTTCCTGGGTGTGTCCATCCAGGTGGAACAGGCACCTAGCTGGGGGTGAGAGCGGCAGCCTTCCTGAGGCAGGCAGGCAGGCGACAGGGCCCTGTTCCTGCGCGCTGTGGTTGCTTGGTGTCTTCCGAGTTTCCGTTAAATGGGAACACCTTCTGGCAATATATTAAACTCATAGCACTTGAGAAGGTTATAATCACTTAGTAAAACAGTTAAAAAGTTGAGTAGAGGACTCTGTAAGATTCTTTTATAGACTAGGTGTCACTGACAGATATTTTTGTTGAAGAGTCTAGATGACATTAGTTCATGGGCTTTGATCTTTGAATGAAACGCTTGCCGTTTAAATAGTCCTTTTCACTGGCCAGAGTAGGCAGCTATTGGTATATTGAAGGGAGGTATTGAATGTATCGTAGAGTTTATTACCACATGGCTCTAAGATAAGTAAATAATGGATACATTGACTTCTGCTGTATAGAGGGCTATAAGAGACCTCTCTCCAGCACTTCAGAGGTCTCTCTAAAGGTGCAGTACTTTACTGCCGTGTCCCCTGTCGTCATTATTCTTTAGCGCCTGGGGCCCAAGCCCCACTGAAAAGGTGGCCGAGTAGAATCATTTTGTGAGTAATGAGCATTTGGTTTTAGAGTTCAGTGGCAAATTGTTAGTATAAACTTCTGAGCCTAGGGTATTATAACGCTTTCTGTCAGACACCTAAGCTCAGCAAAGTCTGTCTGGCCCCAGTTTATTGTATTTTCTGTGAAAGTGAACTTCCCATCTTTCCATTTAGGGCTGTCTTGAGTGCTTTCCTTTCTGTAGTTAAAAATCCCCTAGGCCTGATATTATTGTACCTTCCTGGACAGGATTGTTTATTGTTTAATTCTTTGCTACATTTCCTGTCCTTCACTTGCTCTTATAAAATCTGTAGTTGTCTTTTAAAGCAGTGAATTCTGCACCGGCCTCTTTTTTATCCGTGGACTATGGGTGCAGGTGCAAAAGGAAAAGCTGTGATTCTAGGATGCAGGTTCCTGACCAGGCTGGTCACCAGAGGCCACATGCCCCAGTGGACTCAGACTTACAGGATGGGACCTGGGCATGCGCATTTTTAAAATGCATGACTCTCAAGAGCAGTCCTCATTGTGCACAATAGATGCAGGGCATGGCAGAAGCAAGGCATCCTCCTCCTCTTACTGGTACTTGGCATCCCTGTCTGTGGTTGTAACGATTTTGATGTGAGCCTAGCGAGCTATTCATTAGTATCCAAAGTATACATTTTCGAGATTCGACCATCTTACACAAAGTTTGTCTGTAAAAAATCCAGCCATGGTTAACATAATGAGAATGGTTTGCACCACACCGTTGTTACTTGGCAGCCAAGGAGAGGGGACTGGAACGCGCATGCGTGAACAACTATGCCTTCACTGTACTGGTTGGTCAGTGGGGGCAGTAGACACTGCTGAGTGAGCATGTGTACCATGTGGCCATCACATTCAAAATGACTGGGCCAGTGGAGCAACGAATCTGCATCAGATTTTGTGTTAAGCTTGAACATTCCTCTGTGGCAGCTATTTGGATGATTCAGAAGGCTGCAGCTATGGGCAACTGGTGGTTGCAGCTTTGTCACGATGCGCCTGTTCATGTATCACGTCTCATACAGAGTTTTTTGGCGAAACGTTAAATCACTGAGGTGACTCAGCCCCTCTACAGCCCACATTTGGCACCCTGCGACTTCTGGCTCTTCCCAAAACTAAAATCACCTTTGAAAGGGAAGAGGTTTCAGACCGTGGATGAGATTCAGGAAAATCCAACAGAGCAGCTGATGGTGATTGGGAGAACTGTGTGAGGTCCTGAGGTGCCTACACTGAAGGGGTATGAGGTGTCTTTGTCCTATGTACAATGTATCTTGTATGTTCTTCAATAAACGTCCATTTTTCATAACGCATGGCTGGAAACCTTCTAGACAGACCTTGTATGACTATAAAAGCTGTATTAAACATGTTATTTGCCACTCATGTTCTTCATACTTTTGTTAGGCTATGAAGAAACTATCCCCACCCTTCTTTCCTCTTGCTCTTGTCCTCTTAATGCTTCTTCATTCTTATTTGGTCTGAGAAAGAGCATCTGCCTTAGAAACCTAACCTCTGGGCTCCTTAGTGGATCAGCCTGGGAGATGCAGCCAGCACCTCACCTGTATCTGAGTTTCAGTTTCCTCTCTCCCAAAATCAACATAGTGGTGTCAGCATGGCTTTCTCAGTGGGATCCAGGGAGCTGATGTGTGTGCATCCACGTGGTAACAGTGCAGGGCCCTCTCTCTGGATTCCTGCAGGGGCTGAATCAGTGTTTCTCCTGAAAATGGATGATCAACAAACATTCCTAACAGGTTGCAGACAGAAGGATCTTGGAGTAATGGTGTGTTTCCATTCCCTCTTTCCAAATTATTCTCCCTCCCCCCACCCTGTATCTCTCTCTGAGGCTAGGAATTGCACCCCTTGATTTGTTTTAGGAAATAGGACTTGTTTTGCTTGCAGTTGGGTCTGGTGTTGGAGACCCACATGTCCATAAGCTCATGGAACTTTCTCCTTGGCCTTTTCAACGGTTTGATTTCAATCACATTGTTAAAACAATATTTCACTGCTTCTGATTTTCCTAATTATCCTGCAGATAAACAGTGGGGATCGTGACATTAGAATAAGTGAGTGGCTTAGGATTTTCTGCCTCAGAAAGAGAAACTCGTGCTGTTTCTGTCTCCCCTTGAGCAGCGCAGCAGTAACAAACGAGCAAGTTCGGAGCACTGTATGATGGGTAGTTAATGGTGCTGCGCCTCAGCCAGCAGGCCCGTCTCCGCAGCATCTGTCACAATGCAGAGTCATTAGCATACCTTTAATGGTTTCTTTTCAAAATAATTTCTACTAGGGCATTTAGAATGCATCAAGGAAAAATATTGAGTTGTAGAAATGAGGAATTTTAAATGTAGACAAATGGTTTTCATTCTCTCAGATGTAATTTTGATAAAATTGAGAAACCACACAGCAACACACTACAGAGAACAACACAGTTGACGGCTTTTAATGCACTGCCTGGGAATTATTTTCTCAGGCATTCTAAAGTAGTTAATTAAAAAACTTACTCTTTAATACAGATTTTAATTTAAAAAATTGTAGGGTTTCTTAGCACCCTTAGCCTCACCATCGGCCTCCTCCTGCTCTGTGTTTGGGCGGCCCGCTGGCTGTCTTTCACACTCGGGTTTTCGACCAGCCATGGACGCAGCGCTACTCTCTCCCTGTAAGACGGAAAATGTTGGGGTGGGGCTATGTGACTTTCACATAACGCGGGTAAATACTGGGTTTGTTACTTATTTAGTTGTGAGGGACAAATCCTCAGAGAAATACTGTGTTTTGCCCTGTAGATAGTATACCCACGTTTTGGGCCAAAACCTTCAGGGAAAAAAATCTTCTGTTTTAATTTTTTAATTCAATGATTTATTTATATTTAGATACTTGTTTATTGTGTTACAAAGGAGTTTTAACATTTTTTCTTGAACACACTGGTACAAGAAATTTTATGTAACAATTACAAACACAAGATCAGAGAGAAGGTGTTTCAGGTACTACCCATGTATAATGCATTTCCTTATTTTTCCCTCAAAAATTTGGGCAAAAAGTATGCATTGTACATGGTAAATTAAGTTCTTTCTTCTTCCCTGAAATGTCAAGGGCAGGTGAGAGGAGGTTTTCATGAGATTTTTTGTTATGAATGCATTAACAAAGACATGTTTTAAAAAAAGTGACTTTACTTTTTCAACATGAAAGCCAATGTATACTTTAGTGTGTAAACATAGCTACTTGAATAATAATGGCTCCTTGTATTTGTAAAGGATCTTCCTTTTCAGATTGATGTATGTGGATTCATATTTTACGTCTGCAGCTGCACTACGAAGTAGGCGGGGCACATACCCCACGTCCCAGAACACAATCGGGAACCTCCGAGAGGAAGCTAATGCGGTCAAGTGTGTACAGCTGACACTGGAGGGGTCAGGGCTTCTGACTTGTGTCTTTTAACCTTTTTTTTAAAAATCAAATGTTGTTTTAGCTGTTCTGTGATCCTCTAGAATGACTTTTATGTATTCACTAGTATGAAAACTCCCATGTAACACTCTTTTTGGAGAGACTTTTTTCTGTATTCTTTTCTTGCTGCTTGGGAATCAATATGATTTTCAAAGATTTTAAGTCACTATTTGATTAACTCTAGGATCTTTTTTGTTTTTAAATTTGTTTGAAATGTTGACACTATAGGAGGTATTTTTCTTCTAGATTTTTTTTAACTGGACTCTACAATTTTGACTCAGTTGACTGTCCCATTTTTGGAGGACATTGGATATATTTTTGCATTTTGTAACAGTTGCTGTTAAACTACTTAGGGAAATAATGAAAAGCTCATTAAAAGATTGAACTTATAATTTTAAACTTGGTATTGGTATGGTTAGTTCTCATCCATAGTGTCCACAAAAGCATATTTTCATGTCCTTGTCCCGGACTACAGGGCAGAGTGGGAGGAGACGGGGAGTTGGGGTACATCCCTCCAGTGTAGGATGCGTCCTGGGAGGTGCACCTGTCCTCTCCCCTCACATTCCCTCGGTCGGAACTTAGTTCCCTGTCCGTGCCCACCACAAGGGAAGCTGATGGAGCATGTCTTTTTGTCTCTGCCTAGGATGATAATGCGCCCTAAATATCAGAGGCCTTATTATAAAGAAGAGAGAAATTTTTATGAAGAATTATGAGTCTGCCAGAATCACACGGCCTTCAGAACTGATATTTGAGCTTTTGCGTGTAAAGCCAGTTTAAGAAAATATTTAGATATTTAACATTTCTTGACAGTTCCTTGCGATTATAAAGCATATTGACTTTTTTTAAAAAGTAGGTGCTAAACATGCTTTTACTTTTTATTACAATGCAATAAGATGAGGAAGAAGAAAGAAAAGAAAGCGGGAAAGGGAATAACAAGGAAAAAAAATTCCCAAATCTTTTCCACAGCAGGCTTTGAAAAATATCTTGACTTTAAAAATGGATAGATAGCTCCTTCCAGAACTTCTTAGGAAGATGGCATTTGGATTGGAAGCAAATACACTCTTGAAGTTCTTCTCTCATGTTAGTGGCAGTCGTGACTTACTAGATGCTGAGAAATGCCATCTTGATCTAAGACAAAGCTCCTCTTTTAGAACTTACACTGCCAGCTCCCTGGAATACTGTCACCAAAGGCATTGGAAGTTTCTTTTTGTTTCTGTGCAGCTGCGCTCGTAAGTGGGACCCCACACTGATGCGTGTGCTGTGGACTCAGGAGACTGAGCCGAAGGCCAGATCTCACTCACAGGTTGGCAAGTTAGCTGCTCCTGTTTCAAAGCTTAGAAATTACAGTTCCTGGTGGGGAAGGAAGAAGCATAAGTGGCCATTCTTCTCTAGTCAGGGCGACCTCTTTAAAAAAATTGTTTTTTAAATTGAATTTATTGGGGTGTACAGACAGTTCTATAGTACATCATCTGTATGTTGTATTGTGTGCTCACCACCCCCCAAGTCACGTCTCCTTCCATCTCCGTTTACCACCCCTACTGTCTTCTACCTCCCCCACACCTTTCTCTCAGGTAATCCCCATATTGTTGGCTGTCTTTGTCTGTGAGGTTTTTGTTTTTTGCTTAACCCCTTCGCCTTTCACCTTGCCCCCAACCCACTCCCCTCTGACAGCTGTCAGTCTGTTCTCTGTATTTATGAATCTGTTTCTGTTTTGTTTGTTATTTTGTTCATTAGATTCCATATGTGTGTGAAATCATATGGTATTTGTCTTTCTCCGACTGGCTTGTTTCACTTAGCTTAATGCTCTCCAGGTCCATCCATGGTGTCACAAAGGTATGATTTCCTTCTTTTTTTACAGCTGGGTACTGTTCCATCGTGTAATGTGAATGTACTACTGTTTTTCGTGTAAATGTACCGCTGTTTTTTTAGCCACTCATATACTGATGGGCACTTGGGCTGCTTCCAGATCTTGGCTATCGTAAATAATACTGCAGTGAAAATAGGGATACGTATATTCTTTTGAATTTCTTTGGATATATTTTCAGAAGTGGAATTGCTGGGTCATAAGGCGGTTCCATTTTTAATTTTTTGAAGAAAACCCCATACTGCTTTCAAAAGTGGCTGCACCAGTCTGCATTCCCACCCACAGCGCACGAGGGTTCCCTTTCCTCCACGTCCTGAACAGCACTTGTTTGTTGACTTATTGATGGTAGCCATTCCGACAGGTGTGAGGCGGTGTCTCATTGTGGTCATAATTTGCAGTTCTCTGATGATTGGTGATGTTGAGCATATTTTTCATATGCCTATTAGCCATCTGTATGTCCTCTTCGGAGAAATGTGTATTCAGATCCTTCATCCATTTTTAAATTGGATTATTTTTTTGGTGTTGAGTTGTGTAAGTAAGTTCTTACATAAATTTTGGAGATTAAGCACTTATCAAATGTATCACTGGTGAATAGGTTCTCCCATTTCATGAGTTGTCTTTTCATTTTGTTGATAGTTTCCTTTGCTGTGCAAAAAAAAATTTTAGTTTGATGTAGTCCCATTTGTTCAGTTTTTCTTTTGTTTCCCTTGGCTAAGGAGACGTATCAGGAAAAACTACTGCTACAAGAAACGTCCAAGATTTTACGGCCTGTCTTTTCTTCCCAGATATTTGGTTTCAAGTCTAATATTTAAGTCTTTAAGCCATTTTAAGGTTATTCTTATGTACAGTGTAAGGAGGTTGTCTCATTTCCTTTTTTCGCATGTATCTGTCCAGCTTTCCCAACGCCATTTATTGAATAGACCGTCTTTATCCCATGGTGTGTTCTTGCCTCCTTTGTTAAATATTAATTGATCGAAAAGTTGTGGGTTTATTTCTTGGCTCTGTATTCTGAGGGACTGCATGATGACTTTTTGATTACATATATTCATTTGAAAACACCAAGTACTATTATTTTCCTGAATATTGTGGTGATTAAACGTTGTCAGTAAAATCTAGCATATTTAAATAAATTTTGAAAAGGGGTGATGGACCAAATTGGATTTTAATTACTTAATTTCAACACATTTTTCTTTCATTCGAATCTTTGAAAAGCGAAAAGCAACATTATCCTTGAGAATTCTCTCAGCATCTAAGCAGCCGTTTTTAATTATAGAAAATGTCTTCAAAATCTGTTTTGCCATTTTAAAGTTTTAGCTGTGAGAAAGTCAATTGTCAGTTGTGTAATGGAGGAAAAAATCTTAAAAAGCCATTTGTATATTATGTTGAGTAGACATATGTTATTTGAACATTAGTGACTAATTTTCCATAGAAAATTTTCCTCCTTAAACTTGGATGTCATTGTTGGTCACACAAACACAGAAGGGTTTTACTGTTAACCCACATATGCCTGCAGAAATGTGACTGCAATTTAATGAGGATTGTGTAAATAGAAACAAAATCTCATGGTAAGTGTCCTTCCTCCTAAAGGAGTCTCCTTTGGAAGCGCTAACACTGATTCTTCTAGAACTGGCCTTTCTCAGTTTCTCCCTTTGACCTCTGTCTCTCCCTTTCCCATCTTTTTCTCCCACTCCCCCACCCCCTTTTCTTTCTTTCAGGAATTGACTTAAAGAGCACTTTTCTTTCAGTGTCCTTCAAGGTGACAAATCTTTATCAGTGGAGAACAAATTTGATTTGGGGGAACAGCAGGAAGTCATTTGGGATCAAGGCTGTTGAATGATGAAAGAACGTTTTCATTTAGATACAGGGAATGACTATTAAATAATGAGGCCAATTTTGTCAATGTTTTGAAGGCTAAGATGGCAGTTCCAAAATAGGAACTCTCAAAGTTTTGTTGAAGTTGAGTGTGTTAAAAAACTGCTCTCATTATTTGATAATGATTACAAAATTTGATTATTCACTTATTTTTGACTGATATCTATATTTCATATTTGAAATACAGTGATTAAACTGACACAGGAGGAAATCAAACCTTACTCAGTGTTTAATTATATAAATTGGCAGCAAGGTTTTAATGCTTATTTTAAGTGTAATTATTATGTATATCTTTATTATCAAATGCAGTGATGTTGTATCAGATAAGTGATATCTTTTGTTCATTGTCAAATTGCTTGAAAAGTATAACTTTCAAAAAAAATTGAGGTGTTCAGCAATTATACTAAACATTTTAATCTTTATCTGTTATATATAAAACTTGATATTTAAATACTAAAAACGTTCGATTCCCAGTCAGGGTACATGCCTGGGTTGCAGGCCATGACCCCCAGCAACCGCACATTGATGTTTCTCTCTCTCTCTCTCTCTCCCCCGCCTTCCCTCTCTAAAATAGATAAATAAATAAAATCTTTTAAAAAAATAAACACTAAAACCATATGGTTCTCATTTCTGTATATTTTTTAATTAGAATAGTGTTTTATTTTTTTGTGTGTTTGTTTTTCAATCCTCACCCAAGGCCATGCCCATTGACATTAGAGGGAGAGGGAGAGAGAGAGACAGAGAGACAGAGAGACGTTGATGTGAGAAACATCCACCAGTTGCCTCATGTACACGCCCAAACTGGGGGTCAAACCCTGAAGCCTAAGTATGTGGAATCGGATCTGGCAACCTCTTGGTGCTCCGGACAGTGCTCCAACCAACTGAGCCACCCGGCACAGCAGGTATCTCAGATTCAGAAACACTTTATTTTGCATTCTTAATGACCATCAGAGTCCCCGCCCCCCCCCCCCCCCCCCCCCCCCCCCCCCCCCCCCCCCGCCCCCAGACTTCTTGTGTAAAGTTTTAAAAGAAAGTCAGGACGTGATTGAATTTTCTTTGGTGGGAAGGAAAGGAAGGAAGGAAATGAAATTAATACAAAAGCCAAATAGATGTGCTTAGATGCTGACATATCATACCTTTTGTTTCAGGTTGTGTTACAGGGCTTATTTCATTTAATCTTTGGTTAATGAAATTATGCCTTTAACTTTGATAACATAATAAATTCAGACCTTTAATTGTAGTGATTAGCTGTACACATAAGAAAGTTGTTTTTTACTCATGCTAAAAAATATTTATTTTGCATAAATAGGAACAGTCTTCATTAGATTTTCTAGTATTTTGAGAGTGGTCCGTCTTGTAAATACTCATTAGTTCTGTGGAATGAGTAGAAGTTTATGTTTGTTTTGCAAAAACAAGAATGCTGATTCATATATTCTTTTATAACACAAAACTAATAAAACTTAGCAACTTGGCAAAAGTTTTAGGATGGAATCAAAAGTTACTGTGCATTTGGAACATTAAAAAACAAACAATAATAGAAAATCTAGATATTTACTATTAAAGACATTGTCTAAAAACATAATGTTCACTCATTCATTCATTTGATAATATGTATGTATCAAACTATACTCTTAGTGATGGAGATGCAACTTTGCTTTAAAATAGAATCCTATTGCTCAGAACTCAGTCTGATATATACCAATTTTTAGTCTGCCTGTATATTTATAAAATTTTAATATCAGACACATCACTTGTAGATAGAAGTTCTTAGAGTTAACGTTCAGTGACCTGTAATAATGAAAGACTTAAAATTTGTCGTTCCCAGCTGAGCAAAGCCCCAAGTGACATTAGAGTCCAGTTTCAACTGACTTTAACCCTCTCAGGCAGACGGAGCAAAGTCGCAGGGAGAATGGCGTTCCAGCCCTGTGTGGCATGCCTCCATGTGCTGCGGGCTGGACCCAGACCGCTGCAGGAGAGCAAGTATTGCTATGAAGCAAGTTGAAATCTTTTTGCTGCGAACGGTATTGCCTTCAATTTGTAAAAGATACAACATCTGTAAAGCACAAGATGAGGTGTTCCTGTAGTCTAAAATGACTGACTTTTATTTAGCAAATATTTAATGAGTACCTACTCGTTTAAATACTTGCTGAGTAAAAATCAGCAAGGTTTGGTGCTTATTTTTACCAAAATCAGGTACATTCCAATGGTGTAGAGATACACTTGAATTTCTCCTTATTCTCTTCAAAAAAGTTGGGGGAAGAGGCAACTAAAGTTTTTAGTTTAATTATTCCCTCATGGGTAACTGAAGATACCTCCTCAAGAGCAAATATAGTAATCATCAGTGTTATTGTTTAATGCTGGGTATAATGACATGTCTAGCTTTTATCTATTTTATAATTATTAAGCGGGTGTTTGGACAGTGTGTGCCTGCAGATGGTTCCGTTTATCCTTTTTCATAAAAATGTTTGTGTGACCTTTGTGAATCTGCCCTCTGAAGATGTGCTTCCTGGGGCCGCCCGTGTTTGTTAGTGTCGTGTGACCGCTGACTGCCGCTTCTCCATGTAGACTGTGGTGTCGTTTTCAAATTTAATTCAGAAAATCTATTAGCACTTTTTGTGTGCCCAGTGCCAACGGTCTACATTTTGGTTGATCTTCAACATTTATCTAAAGTAGCTTTGTTTTTCTTGTTAAAAGTTCTTTTGGAACAAGTTTTTATTCAAGGTTAGTTTGCTTAAATGAGTATTCTATAACAGTGATTGCTTACTCTTCATATTAATGTTATATTTTCAGTTTATTCTTTGGTCTTTTTCTTTCTCTTGCTTATATACCACTCTTAAAGAAGTGCGGGATCATTTAATCACACATAAATTACTCTAACTTTTAGTAGAAAGTAAGTAAGAATTCATTTGGGTGCTTGGTAGCTCCATTGATGTGTGTGTGAGTGTGTGTGTCTGTGTGGAAAGGTAGATGTGTTTGCGTGTATAAGTGTGCATACAGTAGTAACAAAATTTCATCTGCTGTGCTGTAATCCTTTATCAAAAACGTAGAGTTCTGGAACACTGCCTATTTTAAAATTACTGTTTTAGGTTATTTTTTACATTTTAATGTATATTTAATTAATCCTTTTATTTTATTTTTTTATGCTTTATTTATTTATTTTTAGACAGGGGAAGGGAGAAAGGGGGAGAGAAACATTAATGTGTGTCTGTCTGTCATGTGCCCCCCTACTGGGGGCCTGGCCTGCAACCCAGGCTTGTGCCCTGACTGGGAATTGAACTGGCAACCCTTTGGTTCACAGGCTGGCACTCAATCCACTGAGCCACACCAGCCAGGGCATTAATTAATCCTTTTAGTTTTAGGCAGCGCTGTATTAAGATGAGCCTTTTTAAAATTGATTTTTTAAAGGATTTTATTTATTTATTTTTACAGAGGGAAGGAAGGGAGAAAGAGAGAGAGAAAGAAACATCAATGTGCGGTTGCTTGGGGCCGTGGCCTGCAACCCAGGCATGTGCCCTGACTGGGAATCGAACCTGCGATGCTTTGGTTCACTGCCCACACTCAATTCACTGAGCTACATCAGCCAGGGCTAAAATTGATTTTTAGAGAGAGAGGCATTGATTCTGACTTGTGGTTCCACTTACTGATGCACGTGTTGTTGATTCTTGTATGTGCCCCGACGGGGGGTCTTACCCACTACCTCATCATATCGGGACAATGTTCTAACCAGCTGAGCTACCTGGCCAGGGTAAGGTAAGCCTTTTTAAAAGCTGATTTAAAAAAAAAATCGAGAAGCCATTATAACCTTTAATGGTGATTTAAGAGAAGCATTCCCATTCAAGTTAGAAACAGGGCAGAATGTCTATTATGTATATTGTTCTGGAGGTACTGACCAGTACGCTTAGATAAGAGAAAAATGTAAGGGAAAATGTGGGAAGGAGGAAGTAAAATTTCCATTATTTGCAGGCCGTGAACCTGGACAACCAAGAAAATAAACTGACAAACTTTTGCAAGCTAAGAGAATTCAATTATGGTAACTGCCTAGAAAGTCGGTCAAGAAGTTCTTGATGTTCTGATAAGGAATGAGAGCTAAGTTTTTGCTGGCGTCCATGATGTAGTTTCTTTTCTTTTTTTCTTTTTTTGGTGTTTCTGGAATTAAACTTTTTGGGTGAAAGAGTATACTTTGATGCATTCTAGCAAGCCTAGTTCCTTACCCAGTTACCAACATTGGGTATTATAACTTCTTTGATCATTTGTCATTTTGAAGATAAAAACAACGATCTCATTTTTATTTGTGATTCTTGGACGGAAAGAGACACACACACACACACACACATGCGCACACACTGCTAATCTGTATTGCCCCTTCATTTTAAAAAATTTTTAGCATTGTTTTAAAAGATTTTTACGAGTTTTAATTTTTTGATAGTCAATTCTAGCAGTCTTGTCTTTTTAGAGTAATTATGTGTTTAGAAAAGTTTGTAAGATTTATTTAGCTTTCTTTCTACTTTTATAATTTCAATTTTTTAACAATGTAATTTTTATTGAGTATTGTATTCATTTTGGCATGTGGGTGGTATCACCCCTGGTGTTTCTAGACAGTCTTTACCAATACCAGCTTTTAAAATAGTTTATTCATTCTCCTTAGAAGTATCTTGGTTATTTTACACAAGTTCTAATGTAAATTTAAGGCTGTTTCTGGTCTTTGAATGCCGTTTACTTGGTATATTTACCAGTTCCTGAACCAATACCACACTTCTAAAATTATTATAGATTTACTCTGTCATAAAATGTTTGTCAAGACAATTTTCCAGTCATCACTATTAACTTTCAAATTTTCTTTACTGATGTGATTCATCAGAGTGAACGTTGGTCTCTGTTCATTCAGTCCTGAAACCCCTTGTTTGTTCTTTGTGTATTGCAATACCTTTATACAGTATTTGAAATGTATGTGTACATAGGAATTTTTGTGCTTTGAATATTACTCTGCATACCAGGTGGTTGGTTTATTTGCTTATTTAATTCTCATCTGAGAACATTCTTCCTGATTTTAGAGAGAGGGGAGCAGGTGAGGGAGAGAGAGGGAGAGAAATATTGATGCAGGGGAGAAATATCGATTGCTTCCCTCTTGCACACACCCCAACCTGAACCTGCAGCCTAGACAAGTGCCCTGATCAGGAATTGAACCCTTGACCTTGCAGTGTACTGGAAGACGCTCCAACTACCTGAGTCACACTGGCCATGGCAGGTGGTTTATTCTTTAAAGGATCTGTTCATGCTTATTCCTTATCCTTTCTCTTTTCTTGTTTGCTTGAGTGCATTCTCTTAAATGGCTACTAAACTCTCTCTATTATTCTTGCCTGGTAGGGTGTTTGGTAACCCTTGCAGCCAATCAGATGCCTAGTGGAACACAGTGCATGCAATACAGATTTTGCTATTAATAAATAACATTAGTTTGTTATTTACTCAAGTTCACCTGTGAACTTTGTGTGGTCATTTCCTCCTGTTTTTGTTACAAACAAAGAGAATTACTTGTTTACTTCTCAGAAGACAGTTGTGTCATATATTTTTCTCTCTCTGTGTTGTGGCAATGTTGTTGTACAGCATTTTCAAGTCTGTAATACCAGCCTGGATCTCATCATACCATTTTATAGCTCTTCCATGCATTCATATAGAGATCTTCTTTTAATATGAGAAACACAGGAGAGCGTGTCTGAAAATTCTTCTGTATAAAGCCACGGGATTCAGTGATGTGAAATTATAGTGGATTCTTGAGTATCTTCAGAGAATTGCAGTTATTAACATTGTGAGTAATTTTCTCTCTTTCTTAACATGTAGTTGTTAGAGAACAATTTAGGAAGTGGATACCTCCATCAGAAGTCTGGGTGAGTGGGATGCAGGCTCAGTCTGGAGGTGACAGTGCTGAGAACCCCGCAACTTTCACTGACTGTGGGAAAAGGACTCCATTTCACACCCCATTAAACTGTTACACATCATAAGTCACTTAGTTCGCCTGTTCTCGTCTGTATCTAGGATGAGAAACTGGTTACTGTAAGGACTTTTTAAGAAAATACATGTAATAGTGCTCCCCTCTTTCCCGGCCTTGAGTTGCTTTCTGTCTTCTCTCTTTGTTATTGGGAGGGAGTGCGTAGACACTGGCTGAACAGTCCCGGTCAGCAAATGCGGGCCTCGCCTTGTTCAGGGGTCCAGAGGGGACACTTCAGGAAGTCGGATGACTCAGGGTGATTTGCTCCTCAGTTCTCATTAGATACATTGTGTTGGCCACGATCCAGTCTTTCTAAATCCATTTTCTCATCTTTAAATGAGCGTATAGTACTTTTGAGGGCTGTTTTGAGAATTCAGAGAGCTATAGGAAAGCACTTTGTAAACTGAGGTTCCTGTGCTTATATTAAATCCCTGCCGTTAACTCTTTCTATAGTTATTTTTGATAGAGTTGACAAGGATTGACAGATCGACACAAATATCACAGTTGAACATGAGAATCCAAGAGCTGTTCAAGACCATCTTCCACAGTGTCCTGTTCTTCATATAAACATCTCATACCTTTCTGACTAGACTGCTGTCCTGTCTGGTCACCCACCTGTCCCAGGGGGTTGGCCGAAGAGCAGTTGAAAAATCAGGGGAGATGATGCAATTTAAATGAACAGTAACGAGTTTCCAATTTTTGGTTTCTCCAGACATTTAGGGAACCCAGCATCACCAGGAAGCGGGCAGTCGATTGGTAAAGGCAGAAGGCTTGAGCATGATAGCTTGTTGAGAAGAGAAAGACAGGAGACAGGGAGGTTGTGGTTGAAGAGATGGCATGTCAAGTGAAAATCTGTGTAGGAGAGCAGAGCCCGCAGCCCTGGAGCCTGGGAACAGCTGTGTGGGCGAGGGGCTTGTGGCTGGTCTGGAGGGGACCGTGCAAAGCACAAGGAAAGCCATCGCTGTGTGCTGAAGTGTGGCTGTGCGGGCCCTCGGCGTGTCTCAGTGCAGCGTGGCTGAGGATGGAGCACAGTGTGGACACAGACGCTCGGCGGCACCTGTGGCCATGCCAGGGGCTAGTCTGCAGGGAGCTGTAAGAAGTCTAGTGGCCTGTTTCAAGCACATTCTCGAGGACGACTACGAATCTGAGACCTGTTGTCATATGGAGTGACCATTACTACTCTTTATGTTGGATATTGTCACAAATTTGAGGACAGACTTCAAAGAACTGCTGCCCCACTGTCACCTTTTTGGTACATTTGAACAGAGAGATCATAATGCCTTACTAGACAGAATTGTGTAAGAATGGGTCCAGAGTTGTGTGCCTTGAAGTAAGGCATCTGCTTGACTGGAAAACCAGCTTGGAAGAGCGTTGAGGAAGTGACTTCTCCGGTTATACTGGAACTTGCATCTTGGAAGTGGAGTTTGGTGTCTAAGATTTCCCCTGCTGTCTTCTTCTAAAAATGGAAACTGACAGGATAAATGCAGACATACTGTACTTGTTCTGTTTCTGAGTAGTAAGAAGACCGTTCTTTTTACTTCACATGGTAAAGCCATCCACATTTTCCCTTATCCCCCTATTTCCAGCCTTACCGACACCCACTGAATAGCTTTCTTAACAGATTTGGTCATTATTCTTTTACCACCCCAGCAGCCCATGGAAGGTGCAACACACTCTTAGAGTAAATCTGTGACTGCTAGAAGCTGTCACTGTAATCGTGGAGAAGTGACTGCTGACAGCCTGACATTGAAGGACGAGACAAAATATAAAAAGTAAGAACCGTATTAAAGTACCTCAGTGATGAATATTCCCACTGATGGCCTTGATTCGTCCATAAAACAAAAAACTCAGAAGTACTTCACTACTTTCTATCAAATTGCCTGTAAAGATACAGGGAAATTAAACATTCTGGGGAAAGGTTTTCTTTACAGATGGCCACAAATTTGATCAGAGATTTAGGGTACGTGAAGGGATAAGCCTCAGTTCTACAGAAAGCACCCTTACCTAGAACACTTTATTTCCCAGGGACGCCACAGAATTGAGTCACACCCCAAATCTTTAACTGTCTGACACGCATACATTCACGTCTGGCTTCGGTGTGCTGAGAGGTGTTAAATGATTTGAAAGCCGTAATTAAATAGCTGGAATTGTGCTGCAAAATCACTATAAGCATTGCCTCATGTAGTATTTCAGTGTTAAGTGCTAAAATTTAATCTGAGTAGCTGTGACTAATCTAGTCTTTATTTGTAACACATTGAAATTAAGAGGTGTATGTTCTTGTTCATGTACTTTCTCATTAGCACTAATATTGCTAATGGGAGTGACAAACGTATTATGTTTTTGCCTTCTGTCACTCACACCTTGCAGATAGCTAGCTCCTTCCAGGAAGTGATTTTCAGTGTGATCCATTCATGGAGCTGCGTGTTGAGTCGTTTTCCTCAAAAGAGAGTATGTCCGTGGAGACTGTTTACTACTTGATGGGCCCTGGGGAAGAGTATGAATTAATCAATTTGAACCATAGAAAAAATTATGATGACAATTAATATAAATGGAGATACCACACACATCTTCCTACGTGTCAGGCTTTCTTTTTCTAATTTATCCCCGCATGCTCTTGACTTTGATGCTTGAACACACCCTCTTCTTTTCTCCTCTTTGAATGTTCCTGTGAATTCAAAGGACTCCTTAACGTCTGAGTGAGTAGTTCTTAGTACTTAGAGCGAGTGGAAGCCATCTTCCTGTGAATGCTCATCTCATTAGGGGCTGGCGTGTTTGGTCCTTGCCTTCCCTTCACCACCTGCGCAAATGCTCTGTTTCCTTCGTGAGGGACGTGGAGTGGGGTCCGCCTGGGGCCTGCCTGCCTGCGGCTCCCCCATGACGCACACTCTTACACACTCTCACTGGTGTACTGCACACCAAGGGGAGCAGTGGTGGTGCATTACCCGGCTTCTCTCAGCTTCCCCCAACCCCCTCAACCCACACAGGGTCACATTCACATGGCTTCCTGGTCCCCCCACCCCCACACGCACCAGGGAGGACGGTGGCTATGTAGTCCCCACAGCTCCAACTCTTCTTTGGGACTCTACTGCTCTCCTCTGCCCAGGGCTCAGAAACTTACCCTTCCTCTCGGGGGACAGAGGGGACTCCTCGGAGATCCACGTGCGAGAATGCAGTGAGGAGCCCTGTCACTCTGGACTGTGGCCCCGGGGGGACAGCTATATAGCATTCCTGTTTCTAGTCAACACGCATGCTTCCCGAGAGACAGGTTCTCAGGAGTGGTGAGGCTATTTGGGACATTTTTATGGTGATATAGTGCAGCTGTGTTATGGATTAGATGGGAACTTGCCTAGACTGGTTGGGGATTCCAAATGACCTTTTAGAACAGCCCATTTCTGAACTTTGTACTGTGTTTGCCATTTCTCGATGAGTTATTCAAATTGTTTACATTAAAATAAAAAAAAAATGAGACTGCGAATCTTTGTTCTTACTAGCTTTATGTCCTTGGGTAAGCCATTTAACCTCCACGAGCCTTAGTATTTCCATCTGTTAAATGGAGATGATTAATAGCCATGCTATCCATGTCACGGAATCATCAAGAACATTGTGTTGGGTAATAATGTACATGTGGCTGCCTTGTAAATTGTTAGAAAGGGACATTTAAGGAAAGATACAATTACGTGATATTTAATAGTAGGAAAGATAGAAAATAATTATGTTTGGCAGGTTTCTAATAGATAGCAAATTTCCTTAAGTTGCTAAAGGTATTTGCTAGGAGTTTTTTTTTGTTGTTGTTTGTTTGTTTGTTTTAATTCCTGCCATTTTATAATGCTACTCATGTGTTGTTTTGAAGTAATATGGATTTTTAATGAATTAACTTTCTTAATGGCAGTATGTTTGTAAGTAAAACACCTTACAGTAGCGAGGTGCTTGGAAAAGGTGGTGTCCTTTGATGAGTGAAAGGTCAGCCAATGTCTTTGTTCAGCACAGGCATAAATACTGGCCCTGTGCTCACTCCTAGTTAGTGACAGGGTACTCGAGTTAAGGAGATGCTTTGTTTACCGGGGAAACTGCCGTTTGTAAATTTTTTATTATATTAACTAACAAAGCTAATTGCCAGCCCCAGAATAAGCAGAGGTTTGCTAGCAGCTCTCGTAAGTTGGCACTGCTGCCTAATAGTTCAGTCAGTGTGGAAAGGCAAGTAATGACATTATGAATACATTTATAATGCAGTCAATTTCTTCTCAAATGCACGTATTATTACTTTACCAGGAGTCCGTGAAATATGATTTATTTAATGTATTTCAGCCCCCAGAATATTAAGATATAATTGAGATGTGAAGTAAAAACAAATTGCATGCAGTCAGTATGGTACATGAATCATAGACTAAATTGCTAGTAATTTTAAGGACACTTAAAGGAATTGTGAAATTTATATACTGCATTCTTATGTTTGGGAAAGGTTAGGGGAACAATAGTTGGTTATTTTATTATTCCAGTCTAAAAATGGGACTTTCGTTACTGAACCTAAGATAGCCATCTACATTATGAAACCCAAATCTTTCTGTGTCCACATCTCATTAAATCATTTTTGTGAGGTTTTCCTTTAAACCTCTCATATTTAGTAAAGTAGTTGAGGAGCATTTAATTTCTGTAAAGGCCATCATCTAGTTTTTATAAACTGTACAAGTGGATGAATAACAACACCATAAATGTTGCCAACATGTTTAGAAGGGGATCATTTAAATGGTACTTAGGATTTTGATGATTATTGCTTTGAAAAGACTCAAAATCACAGGTCTTGGCTTTATAGTTTAATTACTTGCTTAACAATTGCTAGTGATTCGCTAAATCATAAAGCTTCCAAACAAATAACATCAGTAACTGCTGCCATGCCTGAGCAATTCCAATTTTCTTGACAATGGCCACCAAACTGTGTTTAGCCTAATATAGTCTGTTAGTTGAACAGCGAGCGGTGGGTGTTTCAGGCACGCCATCCGTGAGACGCCAGCAAATGGAGTGCTGTCCCAGTGGTGACACTTATGTCCGGAATAACGTCAGCCTGTCTCATCGAGACCAGTGGGAAAAGTGAGTACAGTAATTATCCCGTGTCCCCTTTTGATATTGGATTTAATGATTAAGTGCTGTCCGGCTTTCTAGGGTTCCTAATTAATAATTGGTTCTCAAGAACACAGCGTGCGGTTCCTCACAGTTTGAATAAGACTAAGAAACAGGGCGAAGTGGAGGTTAAGGTCCTCCGTACTTTTATGAGCCAGAGTCAGCACTACCCGTGGCAGCTTAAAAGAAGAGCAGTAGGAAGAGATCCAGGTGTCCTGGTGGGGAAATTTAATTTGTGTCTCTATTGACCTGCACCCCTTCTGCTCACGTGTCTTTATGGCGTTTCTGTGAGTACACGGCTCTTCCTTCCATTTTGCCATTTTGCTGTGGCAGGCTCTTGACTTCAGATGGATCCTTCCAGAATTAGATGAGTTCCTCCGTTTTCACTTGTGTGGTAGCCACAGTCTTTTGCTCACAGTGACAGTGGTATTAACTCCTGTTCTTTAGTATTTTACTGTTAATGGAATACTGGAAAAGAAACACCTCAGACCCACATTTAAGCAGTGTGTCTGGTGCTGATGGAGCGCCTGCTCCTGCCAGGCGTTATGCCAGGTGCTCCGCACACATTTTACTCAGTTGTTGCAGCCTGCGGTGGTGGTGACATCACCTCTGCGATGGGAGTAGCTAAGGATCAGAGAAGTTACACAGTCTACGCAGAGGCACTCTGCAGTCGGTTCGGCTGACTTTGTTTAATTGTGAGCCTTACTTGCTCGGGTCAAATGTGCTCTTTCTTGGGATAGATGGGTATTTACAATTTGTTTAACAATGGTGACCCACAATAATAATTTTACATTATGACCCAGTGGACACACATATGTTAGTGGAAACATAAGAAATAATCCTACTTGTGACTTACTCTATTTTATTTTCATCTAAGAAATGCTGGTTGTGACCCACTGAAATGATGCCGCAGTGCACTAATAGGCAGCTGCAAATGGGTTGAGAGTCATCGAGAATCAGCGCGGCCTTGTGGGATTTGTGTGGGTCAGTGCGGTCTGTGTTCCCCGGGCTTTTTCCTCTTGCTAATCTGCTGCCTCAGGTACTTGCACCTCTCATTTTGTTACTGTTCTAATTTCATGAGCCCTCGAATTGTTTGCCAGGAGGCATTTGTGAGTGATTGAATTCTGGGGATGGATTAATACCTTCCTTGAGGGTGTTTCTCCTTTGCCATTTCATCATGGTCCTTTGGGGTCCCCTGGAGTTTGCATTTTAGGGCTATACTCAGAACTGGACTTTCCAGAGCTGCCTCCCTTTGTTTTCGAAGTTCTCCTACACCAGGGAAGTTCACTGCGGCAGCTGAAGGAAACGGAAGTAGGAAAATGTTTTCTTTCCAGTCACCCCTCTTTCCTTCTTGTCTCATGTTGTGCTGGACACCATACACCAGATGCGTTTTAAATGGATGTGAGAAGATGCAGAATAGTCGAGTCTTTATCATCTTGTATCCTTTGCCAGGCACACCTACCTAAGTACTGGCCAGAAGGCTAGACTGAGGTGATTGTCCTGCTTTCCGTGGCCTAGAAAGAACTGGTGACACAGGACTTGGGTAACCTGTCACCATCTCGACGTGAGGTGCCATGTCACCTTATCACATCCCTCCCTCCTCAAGCCAGCGGGCTTGAGTGCCTGCTGTGTGCTGGAAATCTCCAGGGTTACAGCAGGGAGTGTGACACCCAAGTTTCTGCCCTCGTTGTATATTCTAGTCGGGGAGACAGACAGTAAGTAAGCAGATAGAGATATAAATACACACTGATGTTCCAAATGCAGTCAGTATTTGAGGGAGAATACTGTAGAGTGAGAAGCTAGAGAGTCGTGTGGACTGAATCATTTCTCCACTGATCTGGGCCCGCACTCGGGGTTGTTAGTCTTTCTAGGACCTACAGACCCTCCGAAGTCCAGCGTGGGTAAGGCCAGTGTAGGGTTTCCGTGCGGGGGGAACCGCAACTCACGGGGGGAGTGCCGCGGGGACGAGGACCAGTGCCGCTCGCAGAACTGTGGCATCGGCGTCACTTCAGGCTGTGGAAATGCACACTCTCTGGCCCGGCCGTGACCTCCTGAAGCAGAATCTGCATTTTAACTGGACCCCGGCTGAACCTCATGCAAATTAAAGTTTGATAGGTACAGTTAGAATAGTCGTTTTCTACCTGGCCGCTGTAGAGGTAATGGAGTCGGACTCCGTAGGTCACTCCCAGCAAAACGACATTTGGTCAGGGCCTTTCACCACGTGCCAAGGTGAACACCATCAGATGCCCCACTTTCCTCACCTCTGCCACTCCCAGTGACACTGTTCAGAGCAACCTACTCTGCTCTTGATATGTCCTGTCTCCCAACCAGAACGGCCCCCTGAAATTAGTCCTGTCCCAGCATCACTCAGCAGTCCCCGGGGCATGGCCCTAGAATACATGGGATCAATTCGGACTGATGTTTTAAATGTCTGCCATTGAGACACACCCTGCTCACACAACCGCGCATGAGTATAGCATGCCGACTACAGCATTAGAGTTGCTTGGTCTCATTCTTAAAAAACCGGCAGAACTGACGGCTGCAGAGTAGTGTTGAATTCGAGTCACCATTGCCATCAGATCCCATGGAAGAGCCGTTGCCGCAAATGGGACTCAGTCGGTGAATGAATAATAGCAGTTTTCTGTTTGAAAAATCACAGTTCCTTTTAAAGTGTAGGCCCTGTGTGCCTGTCATTGTATCTAAGTCAGGCCGGAGTCTCTTAACATTAATGAGACTGTGCAAGACCCAAATTTCTGTCTGATTCTGAAGGTGACACCTGCCGTCCGAGGCTTCCATCCTGTAGAAGGTCTTTGTGCCGGCCTTGCTTTGGTCTTGAGCTTTCTCAGATGACACAGAGCAGAAAGGATTGGCTGGGAGTCCTCCAAAGCCAGAAGATTAAATGGAATTAAGAGAAGGGATTCTGAGGCAGGAAACCATGGTTAGATGTAGGGATTCAGGGGAAACATTTTTGAGGTCCTCAGATTTTACGAAGCTTGATTAAGCCAGGGCTGTAAGCTGGGGTTTGGGAGAGAAACTTATGGGGAAAAATTAAAAGGCGGTTCCTAAAATTTTATAGGACGTAAAACAGGGAAATTTCAGCAGAAAAGGTTTGCGTGCTAATAATGAGCCTGATTTGAAATGCTGTCCTTCCAGCACTTTGATGTGTGTCTGTCAGCGGTCTGTCTTTGACGTCCAGACCCTGCGTGAGCGGGTCCAGCGTGTGAATCCCAACTAAAAGGGAACAGTTGGAGACGGCAGGCTCTGCGGTCGTGTGCGGCGGTGATTGGCTGCCAAGTTGCGTAGGCCAGCACGCAGCTCCTCCCAGGGTGGAGGCCGGGGGAGCGCCTTGCTTTTGCTCTGTCCTGGCGTCTGCATGTCTTTGACACGTGAACAATAAAAGGTACTGTTTGATTCCGGACTGTCTCGCCGCTTTTCTCTGACCCTCCTGCAGTCTGCCTTTTTATTTCATGTTGCATGAGGTGCTTTTCACCTCTCTCCTGACCCTGGGTTCCCGTGTTCATTGGCCGCTCTCACCCAGGATGTGCTCTAATTGGCAAAGCTGTAACCTGGTAGCAGCGGTCTGCTGTCTCGGTTTCCTAATTGGTGCCAGGGGCTGCTGGCGGAGCCCAGCCATGTTGGATTGATTGCGAGGCCGGCCGCTGTGACGGCCAAGCTTCTGTCTGACCAACAGGTTTATTACTCTGAAACTAAAAATTAAAATGTTAAGTGTATCCTATAGTCTTCACAGTGGGTCTAAAATAACATCAGCTGTTTATCATTAAGGAGCACTTTCAATGTCCCCTGAAGGTCCCTTGGGTTTGCCACTGAAAATTTCGTTCTATTTTGTAACTCACAGCTGGCTGTTTTCTTCCCTTTGTGATGCCTTGTAAAGCTGCATTCTCTGTTGCCGGGCCTGCCGCACAGTGGGTTTCTCCTTTTCAGGAGTGATGCAGACGTGGTGTTAAATGTGTGTGTGTTGGGGGCGGGGGGTGTTGGGGCTTTTATTGAAGATACTCCTTTTACAGATACTGAAAATTGTAAGCTCATTTACATTGGTCAGTGAGAAGATAAATTGTTAATGTGAATCATAAGAAAAAATGATGTAAGTTCTTTTGCAAAAGTTATTGCGGGTGATTGACATTTGCGGTGAAAGAAGAACTGAGTATTCAGTTAGGCATATGAGCATAATATAGTGACTCATTACGCAAATTAAAGCCTGAATTGACAGAAGGCTTCGAAATCCCGCGTTTTAAAATCCAGTTTTAATACTTTCCTGTCACACTGTATTCTAGTGTAATGAAACACTGAGTGGGCTTCAGGGGTAAACTGTCACCAGTGGGCACACTTTCAATGTTTCTGTTTCGTTGAGTTCTATAGTCAGCGCGTCATCATTTGTAGCAGCAGTTTTTGTGCAAAGGTAAGTTCAAGTCCATCTTTATCACAACACATTGAATAAAGTGTTCTAGTACTGATACTGTCTTACCTTTCTAGTTTCGTGTTACAGTGGTTTTCTAGAGAACTTTCACCCATGTCATCTCGCTTGGTTGTCTGACTATCCTAAAGTTAAGAATCATTATTTTACGTTATCGTTGAGGTGACTGAGAATCAAAAGTATTGGTGGCGACCAGCACCACCACGTGTGTGACTGAGCCATGGCATGAACCGGCCTGTCCTTGGGGCCCCAGGTCTAGTGTTTTCCCACAGCGATATTCGCCTTTTGGGTGCCGAGTGTTCCATTAGTGCTTTGGGGGTGGAGGGGTGACTCGGGCTCTCTTGGTCTGAAGTCCTAGTCCAGGAGATCGCTGCACACAGGGCTGCACGCGCAGCCTGCTGAAGGGCTGGAGGGGCCGTTCAGGCTCTGGAGAGCGGCTGGGCTGAGGAGAGAGCCTGCTGTAACGTCTTCCGAGAGCAAGCGCTGGAGCCAGAACCGTTAACAGGGAGGGACGAGGGATGTGAAGGGTACTTGACATCCAGAATGAGAGATCAGCTGGAACCCAAGGTGTAAGGTGGGAGAAGGCAGGTTCTGTTTCAGGACGTCGGCTAAATGACTGTGGTTAGAACTGAGGGTGCCGGGTGAGGAGGGCGAATACGACTGACAGGCTTGGGAAGCGGCGAGCAGCCCGACTGCCACGCCTGTGGCTGTGTTGAGGATGGACTGACGGGAAGGAGGGAAAGGACAGTGAGGTCTGTTGGGCGTGTGGTGCTGCTGTCCCCACAAGAGGAAAGCAGTCTGAGTTAGGGGGGTGTTTATTGGAGCCTTTGGGGGAGATTCTATAGGGTCGCCATTGCTGAGGTTCGAGCAAGGTCAGAAGTGGAAGGTCAAGAAGTGAACTGGGCCACACCGTAAAGATCACTCAGCTTTGGAGACCAGCGGGACTCCCATTTCTGTTTAAGATCTCAGTTTAATAAACTTTGGTTTATTACTGAACCAGCAGCCACGCAGTTCAAAGAGTGTATGAGTTCAAGACCCAGGTAACTACGTGGGGCTCCTCTTGCTGTCTCAGTTCCACACATAGCACAGCGTGGGTTTTGTAGCCACGGTGGAAGAAGTAACCTGCCCTGCTGGTGGCAATCAGAATCAGAGCTCCTCTGATTTTCACATATGAAGGTATGGAGGGCTCCCTCTCAGTTCTCAAGTGTCTATTGGGTACTGCAAGAAGAAAGTCTCCCCATGCCTGATCCTGTGGCCTGTCGATACCTGGCGTGCTGGGCCTTCCGTGGGCCTGGCCGTGGCCTGTGCCAAGGAGGCAGAGTTTATGCAGGATGAAGCGCAGTGACTGGCAGGATGGCGGCAGCTCTCATTTGGGTTAATGACAACTTATGTTTCATGGCTGTGTTTGAAGTACCTCCGAGACTTACATGTGCTTCTGTTCATGCAATAAATCAGAAACATGAGTCTGGAACCGGGGAGAGCAGCCAAGGATGGTGAGAGTTCTGGGAAGCGTTCTCGAAGAGATGGACGTCCAAGAGTGGGTGGGAGCTGCAAGGACTAGAACCTGCAGAGGAGAAAACAGAAGGCAAAGGCAGAGTTTTGGCAAATACCCACCTTTATGTGGCACGTGGACGAGGAGTTGACAGGGCACTGCACAGGAGCTGTTAGCAAGGCGAGGACAGAGGGAGGAGTGCCAGGTAGCCAGTGGGGAGGCCTGTTGCAGGTGACGTTTCTGGAGGGGGCCCTCGGGCTGAGCATCAGCGAGAGGCCAAGCATCGGTCTCAGCTGCCCTGTATCATGTGCATCATCACAAAGAGCATGGGAGTGAGAACCCGGATTTCAGAAGGGGGGACGGATGGGGGTGAAAGCAAGAGGCCGAGGCAGTGATGATTCTGTCAAGATTTTAACCTTTGAAAGGGAGGTGCTAGAGAAGCATTTTTAAGCATTCTTGAAAGAACTTGATGTGTTTGAGAGTTGGAGGGAAGAAGCCAGTGACAAGAGAAAGACCAGAATTGCAAGAAGGAGGTGGTAATAAATAGATCAAAATCTCAGAGAATTTTGGGAGGGGTACATTCACTGGTAGAAAGAGGTCATCTTCGAGGGAGAGGAGGAAAGAAAGGATGTTTGGGGGCACTTAAGGGAGAGGGAGGAAGTTTCCTACAGCCTCCATTTTCTCAGTTACAGGATTTACTGAGGTTCCCCAGCCCCCGTGTGTAAATGCTGAGTTAGTCTATTCCTCAGAGCGGGGGACTGAGGCGACCCAAGCGGAGTAGGGTTCGGAAAGACAGATGCGTGGTGTTTCCAGCCTCTTGTCCTGAGCGGCTGCATCTTCATGGCTGCTCGGATGTTGACACCGCTTACCGTCTGAATTGCCCCTTTCCTGGCACATCGGACTCAATTCCAGCTTTCACGCAGGCCTCCTGGACTTCTTCGGCTTTATACTTTATGCCTGATTTTATTCTCTTCATGGTACAGGCCTTCCTTCTGCCTTAGCAGGGTTCCTTCCTAGTCTAGCCCCCAGCTAAAGACCTCAGCCTGGTTGTCGGCCGGGACTTGCTGGTGCTCTTCTGCAACCTGAGTGGGTTCCGTGCTGCTAAGAGAAAGAAGCTGAGGTTGCCTCGTGGGTCCTTTCTCAGCTGGATCACCCATACGTGCAGCCATGTGAATACATGGGTGGTGAATATGTAAGAGGATCCTTTGGTTGTGGGTGTCCTTGACTTTAGAGGTAGATTAAAATACCTTTGGGGCAAGATGGGACCTTTAAAACATTAGAACAAAATCTTAAAGTCTGACAGACACGTCTTCTAGCAGATTTGTTTTTTCTTGCTGAAACGTACTTTTGAGTCTGACTTAAGACGGAGCTCTTCCAGTGCTTCTGAAATCTGTTCTGACTTTCTGACAGTAGAAATGGACATCCAATTCCAAGAATAGCCTTAAATTAGGGACTGCCAATTTTAAACAGTTTAATAGATATGTGAGCGATAGCTCTATTTAACAGTGTCTTTCATTTTTTGAAAAATAACACTAGATTTAGAAATCCAAGCTGTTTTCAGCCAGTTGCGTCCACGCCACGTGGCCACAGCTGCTGGACCCCGTCAGAAATGGCCGGGATGTGGCTCCGTGCCGTGCACTCACGGGGTCTGGGGCTCATTACGTATTTTATCAAAATGCCAGCTGTTCCTGCACTTACAGATAGGTGTAGATTGTTTCATACCTACCTCTGGGGATTAGGAGTATAGCTGTTTGACGGCTGGGGAGAACTCAGAAACGCATCCAGACCTGCCAGAGACGCGGCGCGCGTGCTTAGAGCAGAGGCGCTCAGCCGTTCCACTTCACCGTGGCTGATACAGGCAGCTGAGGAGGGGGCCGGAAGTATCAGCGGTTTGCAGAAAATTTATGACTTGCCGTGAAACTATCGTTTCTACTACAATCTGGGGAATAGGCTAACATCTCTTTTATAGGCTTGGTTATGGTGGTCTCTTAACTGTATGTGGGTCTAATCTAGGGGTCATGGGCTTGTACATAATCCATGTGAAGATAATGTTTCCATAAACCACTCCCTGAAGTTCTATCATACTTAGCATTCTACTTATTGAAACCATATTCCATAATATCTAGAGCTGTTTGTAAAAAGACAAATCAGTAGGGATTATTGATACGCAAGATATGGCCACTGACATTATATTAAGACAAAAATGCCTATGTGTCAAAAGTACAGATTCCTGTGCATACTTCTCTTCCAGCCTCTCTGCTCTCCATTATACAGTTCTGTGCACGCCCGTGGCTCCAGCCTTCCGCTGTAAACCGGCAGCCCAGAATCCATGTGCTGATGCTGTATTTTTCAACATGTGGCATTTAATCAATCTTTTCTTCCCACCTGCCAGCCCTGCCAGAAACTGGTGTTTTCTTTGAGTGAGACCACCATCCCTATCAGAAATCCAGCTGTCCTTGCCACCACTGTCACCTTTTCCAAGCGCCCTTGAATTCAGTTCCTTTGACTCTGGAATCCGAAGCTGCAGTCACAGACTCTGTCCTGGCCTTCACGACATCTTACCTGTCTTACTCTGAGCATGTCCCACCTGGTCTACTTGCCTCTGTGTCCCACATTGGCTCCGGACAGGGTCATCTCAGACGAAACTGTGCTGTGTTACTCCCATGCGAGAAGTCCTGCAGGGGCCGGCCGAGGTCTGCAGGGAAAGCCGCAGGTTCAGTGTGGTGCCAAGGGCCGTGTTCCTCATCTGTCTGTGGTTGCTTTTGCTGCCTCATCCCTGGCCACATTTCTAAGTGCAGCCAAGACACCGCCGCCCCGAACCATCAGCAGGCTGCCGACCCTGCCGCGCTCTTTCCTGCTGCCGTTCTCCATGCGTTAATGCCTTCGCCTGGGAGTGCCTGTCTCCATCTTTCCCCTACCTCGCTCTCAGGCTCCATCTTTTGCAACACTTTTGTTAACATTCTCAACCATCCACTGTGAAGTTTGTTTTCCTTCCTGTTCCTGCTCCACCTCCCCAGTGGATGGCGAGCTCGTAGAGGACAAGGGCAGTGCCGTGTTCATCTGTTTCTCTAGCGCCTTGTATCACAGCTGTACTCAGGAGTACACAGTGGGCGTTGGCAGAACATTGCAGCCTGAGTCCGCACAGATATTAAATAACCACGTGACTTCCTCAGGAGGACAGACCTAGAAGCAACTACAGCTGACTCCAGATTCTTTCTAAACTAAGTCAGGATCCAACTGACCAAACCCTTGGTCTTGGTTGAGTTATCCTTTGTTTGTTTGTTTGAATATGGATGTTAAGCAGCTTGTTGGTGTGGCTGGGTGCTGGTAGGTTGTGCCATAGGTGAAAAACATCAGCCATAGGTCTTTTCAGAAGTTTCTGTAAATAACAAGCTCAGTGAACACTTGGGTATTACTATCCTGAAGGTATATCTAGGGGAATCATGTCCCCTGTGAACACTGCATTTGATTAAGTTCAATTCTAATTTTTAAAGGCAGCAACTGGACAAATTTATCACCCCCCATGTTTATATCTTACAAAGTGGTAAGTTACTGCTGGAAAGCAGTGATGAACTTCAGCCATTTTGAGATGGATTCCGGAATCACTGCAGTGTAGGCACAATCCATGACGGACGGTGGTGGTCTGTGCTTGCAGCTTCGCAGCCCAAGTAGTTTCTTTTAAAGTTCTTCCTTAAATGAGTAATTGTTTCCTACTTGTTTTTTAGAATCTCTCCCCTTTGTGATGGGGATCAACATAATTTTCCCCACGTCATTGTTTCTACTCTGTTCTCTTCATTCCGTTCTTGGTATTTTTATCTCACAAGGATTGTTTTGTGTTTTGAGAATTTATTTCTCTCCCTTTAACTCCCACCCCTTTTCCTTCTGAACGGATAAATGTAAAGCAAGAGTAGCCCTTCTCTCATCCATCGTAGCGGTTTTTTGTTAGAGTGTGTCATCTTGCTTTTTTGTCACAGTGGAGATCAAAGGGGGACAGGTCCACCACTAGTGTGCAGCCGTTCTTTTCAGTTCTGGACCTTAAAGAAATGGGGTCTAGTTTAATTTGCTGCAGCCTTAGATCTTTCTCAAGGCATGTGGCACTCAGGTGGCTGCGTAGCCCTGCATGCGGTGTGTGTGCGCGCACTTTAAGAAAGTGAGAGAGCTGGATATTTGTTTTTTCATACACTTTGCAAAGCATACCCCAAAGATACACATCTCAAAGGAATGTATTCGTGTCGAAATATTACTTGTTTCTGTTTAAATCAGGTTGGGGAGCCCTTTGAAGATCCCCCTTTAAAAATATCCACTTCACAGTTTGGATTTTGGTGTCATTTGAATTTTGAGTATTCCACACTTGCTTGGCTTTCATTACTGCTTCAGTGAGATTAAAAAAATATTTCAGGTCCTTCTTATGACCAGAACCAGTACGTCCCTTTTAAATGATGGCCTCTTCCATTTGTTGTCCCCATGTGGAGTTCTGGTGCTGAGAGGAGGTGAGATCAGTCGCTACCTGTACTTAAACCCAGGGACAGGGAATTTCACCTCAATAACTGTGAGCCACTGACAGATTTGTAAATTGAAAACAGTTGAGCTATTTTTGAATCCCCTGCTTTGTACCTCTTCATCCTGTGATTCCAGTCCATCTATCCCAACGTTGTTGTGAGACCAGCTTTGGGTGATGGTAGATCAAAATCTTCACGCTCAGAGGGCTTACTGTCTACTCCTTCTCCATGTTCAAAATTTTTGTATGTCACTAAAACCAGACTACTTTCCCTCAGTCTTACTGTCACTCGATCTCCCCTTATCACTGATGTTAACTCTCATCTAAATGTCAACATTTCTTTTGCCTCCTTCCCTTGTTTCTCCAATTATGGTCAAGGCCCATTTTCCTTCCAGCCGCATTAAAATAGCTACTCCAAGAGTTGGAAGCCAGATGTTACTCTTATGACTCTGATGAATTGCATAGTTTATCAGTGTTGTCTACAAAGGATTATAGTATTCTTCAGAAGTTTAATGCCCATTCATTTATTGCATAAAACCAATATATATTTAAACAATCATCCATGAATTTTTGTGCTTAATTATTCCTGCTCCTTCCCGAAATCAAAGTGAACTTCCACATATCCATTTCTTTTTTATCATTGAGTGGCAAAAGCGCTTAAATAAGTTTTAAAGGACTTAAAGGCCAAAATTGTCCCTGGTTGCTGAGTGGGTCTGTCCCCCGTCGACAAGATGCATGTGAGAGAGTGTGTTGTTTGGATGTGGAACTTGGGTACTGAGTTTTGTATCGGTTTAAATACAGTCTTAGGGACTGGGATCTGAAGGTGCACCATATCCTAGTTTAGAGTCAGGTTTACAGCTCTGACACCCCTGTTGCTTAAGAATTAAAAAAAATTTATTCATGGTCAATACTATATTCTATCAGTTGCTCTTACTAAAAATCTGGCCCTTGCATAAATGGAATAATTTGAAAAATTTTTTTTCTCTCAATATATTACATACTTATTTCTATCTGTGTCTGATCTTACCTGTTCTGTCTGCACGGGAGAAGCAAGTTTAATGTGTCAGGTCGCACACAATCTGTCTAAACGGTCAGCCACACTCAGTCCGGTTATGTTGAAACACACAGACATTTAAAACCAACCAAAATATCAGTTAATTTTTAAAGGATTATTAATGTAGTATTTGGTAACCAAACAAATTCATTAGAAGATTCTACTGGTGCATTTGAACGTAGATTGAATGTCCACCGAGATGTTGTGACACTTTCGACAAGCGTTTGAAAGGTGTGTTTTGTTCTCATTCAAGCAAGACATGATTTTTATTTTCTTGAATTTTTATTCAGAATGACTCTTTCATTTTGGTTTTCCCTCTTTCCAATTTTTAGATTACACTTTATGTTGGAATAAATAAGTTTCACATGAAGGTTTACATGTAAATCCCATGTAAAAATACCTTAGCGTGTTTATCCAGTAACACTCCCTGCAGTAATGGATGGGGTACGTGTGAAGAAGCAAGACTGTTTGGAGTGACATTTCCTCATTATTGGTAGAGGGATGTATGACTTAGAAAGTAGAAAAATAAGAAGTAGTCCTGACCAGTGTGGCTCAGTGGGTTGGGCGTCATCCTGCAAAGAGGAAAGGTTGTTGGTTCAATTCCCAGTCAGGGCACATGCCTGGGTTGCTGGTTTGGTCCCCAGTCGGGGTGCCTACAAGAGGCAACTGATTTATGTTACGCTCTCACATCCATTGTTCTCTCCCTCTCGTTCTCCCTCCCTTTCTCTCTCTCTAAAAATAATTAAATGAAATCTTTACAAATAAAGTAAACTAAGAAGTAGATGCTTTGGCAGGTTGCCCTGTACTTACAAACAGGGTAGCTATTTATAAGCAGACCTGCTATAAAGCTGAGTCTCAGCCGTGCCTAAAACCCTGAAAGGGAGTGTGAAATGCCCCCCAAAATGGTTAAGTCATTTAATTGGATGGCAAACTCAATCAGAATAATACATGCTTCAGTGAAAAATATGACTTAACGCTTTTCAAAGCAAGTTCAAAGATATCAGTAGTACCTGCCAGTGAGTTTGCTATTTTTTTCCCTTTTCAGTATTGAGAGGAAGAGAAGCAGGGCTCTGGCGCTGAGACCTCTCTCAACGAGTAAGCAGAGCGTGGGCAGTGGGCCTGGCCTGGCATCGCACCCAGGGGCGACACTGCGGTGGGGCGTGGGCAGTTTCTCTAGGCTCGGAGGCATTCTCTCCGCTGTTTGGGCTGCGGAGGAGGTGGAGCGAGCTCTGATGATTTACGAGCACGGGTGTTGAGTGGTAATGGCAGTGGTTTTTGCTCGGGAGAGGTCCCGTTAAAATTGAGTCTGTGAACAGATATCTGAGTCAGGGAAGATCTGGTCAGCCCTTGCATCCTTCTTATGGGTGCAGTGCCCACGCCATAGTCGCTCATGTGGGTCTTTGCTTTTATGCACAGGTCAGTTCTGCACCATCTCAGGCAGCTTCCCGTGTCCACCCATAGTCACCCTAAGCCGTTGCCTCCTTTCCACTGCCCTGACTCTTGCCCACCCGGTGAACAGGTTTTTTCTTTTATTTTCTACATTCCCTTTGTGAGCTTAAGGAAACCGATCAAGTCTAGCCGTTACACACATTGAGGAGGCGGTGCAGAAGCGAGGGGCACTTCTTCACTCCTTCTGCACCCTCTTTCTGGCTGTGGGTCCGCGGCCGTTGTTTCTTCTTGCCAAGCTTTGATTCCCCCGCTCAGCCGAGATGTGGCGCCATGGGAATTGTTTACCGAGTCCCCGAAACTATCCGAGTCCCTCTCAGAGTTGTATGTTCTATAGGGAAATTAGACCCTGTGTCACCAGCCTCTGAAACTTGGTGATAAGAAGACCCCTTAGGCTTTGCAGCTGCTTTAGGACCATTTTCTAATGAAAAAAAAAAAATACATTCAAACTGCCAAACAGTTGCCTTTGGTCTTAGTCTTTGGAAGATGACTTACATAAGCCGTTTTTATGCTTTTTGTTTGTGTGAGAGCCGTATTGTTTGTTTTATGTTTAGCAAAGGACTCAAGCTCTTCTTGATTTTGGTTTATTTATATACAAGTTAAGATTTTGACACCTCCTATAAGCAAGTATCGAGCTTATTTACTATTTACTTTTTGGTTGAGCCTAACGTGCAGACGTTTGTAGATTATCAGTCTCATTACTTTAGAAAAGAATTGTTTTGGGGAATAAGTACTGAACCTTGTCCTGGCATTTGGAATTTACTTGCTTTTATTACATTTCTTAAATGAAACATCAGAGCCTGGAGGAAAGTAGTGGTGTAAATATACTTCAGGAATATATAATTGGTTTGAATTCTTTGGCAGAGAAGAATTTTATAAAATTAGAGTATCATTATGAGTACAGTTTCGCTTTTTGTTTGTGTATGTATAGACCCTCAAATCTTTGGAAAATTGGAGTCATAATTTACTCAAATATAATGATATTAAAGCTACAGTATTATTCAGGTTACATATATGAGCATTTCTCTTGTTCTGCATTTAATGCCATCCCATGGTTTTTGCTTCTCTGTGCTGGTGATTTATCACGAGAAACAGGGAGTAGTCGCTGGGAAACAACTCCTACTGGAGGGAGCCCAGAGGCGGGTGTGACTGGCAGTTGCCATTGTTGCCCAGGCAGTGCCCGTTTCTGGACTTCTTACCCAGCCGGCGGGTGACTGGGCATAAACGAAATGATGTTTAGAATTACCTTTCTCACACGCATTCAACAGGGATGCTGAGTTGTGCTGGGATGTGTGGTGTGAAAAGCTGTTTCCCTGATGAACTGCCGGGACAGATTTTTAAAAAGATAATCTATGAATAGCTTTTCTTTTAAACCTGAGAATATTTAAAAAATATTGATGTATAAAATGGTGAGACGAGTGAACAGTGATGGCATTCTCATTTTGGGACGCGGCAGCCCTGTGGTTCCAGCTGCAGTGTTGACCGCACGAGCGTGTGCTGGAAGGGCTGCGCAGCAGGCAGCCGCACCGAGCGCAGCGTGACGGGCGTCTGGAGCCTGCAGGAGCGTTTCATCCACGTCCCAAAACTGCACAGCTGTTTTTGTGTCTCTTTGTCAGGACAACAGTCCTAAACGTGAACCCATCCATAAACAATAAATAAGTAAAACACAAGTCAGGAAACAGTATTTCCTCTATGACTCACATTTCTTGCATTCACCAAGAATAATACATTGAGAGAACATGCTGATGTTCACGGTGTGTGTTCCGTCATTCAGAAAACTGGCACTGGACTTAAATCACTGGTTTCTCTGTTTTTCAGGAGGACTTGCATGTCAGACGGGCATCTTCTTTGTGTAGCTGTTTGTTTTCTTCCCCAGAAAATAAAGTGCTGGGAGGACTAGAGTGCTCCCCAGAGTGCTGGGAGGACTAGGATTTCTGGGTCTTTGGTTAAGGTACCATGTTTCCTCTCAGGGCTGGCTTTTTCTGTCAAGGGCCAGATGGTGAACATCTTAGGCTTTGCACGTCATGCTGCATCTCTGGCAACCACTCACCCTGTCATTGTAGCGTGAAAGCAGCTGTGGACAATACATGAATGAATAGATGGAGCTGGGTTCCAATAAAACTTTATTTCTAAAACAGATGGTGGGCAATATTTGATTCCTGGGTGCCACAGAACACAGTTTGTCAAAGCTGAAGCAAGACGTCTTTGCTCATCTGACAGTGTACGCATGCACCACACAGTTTTGTGGGTGCACAGCGCTCTCATTTGCTCTTCATAGAGGTATGTGAGTAAGGTGAGCCCAACCGTGATATGCCCCGAGTTTAGTATTCTTAGGTCTTTTCCTGTCTCCAGCAAGTTAGAATTAATGGACTGGTCTTGAAAACATGTGACTGGATTTAGGCAACTTGAAAGTTTGTTTTATAGCTTTGTGGGAGGGGATTGGGTCACTTCTCGTAGTGTATGCTTTGGTGAAGGAAAAGGAAAAATTTCTGGGGATCTTCAAAGAACAAGCCTACATAATTGCAGTTAGAGTAAGATGAAGGTGGTGGTGGTGGTGATTATGGTTCGGATATGGTATAACGCTTCTCTGACATCCACAGAATTCACCTAGCACATGAAACAACTTGCATTCCCTGAGGGAACCTGTTCTGTGACGTCCGTGGCCCGTTCATGCTCACCACTAGCGGGCTCTGACATGCCTGTGCATTTCTTACCTAACCAGTTAGGTTGGATACAAAACCCGTCTATGTCAGTTATTATTGCATAAACTAATTAAATGTCACGCCACCTGTTGCTGCTTGTATGGAAATTAAGGTGAGTGGTTTGGAAAGACTTGTAAGGGTGATTTACTGAACACTTGCTACTGAATGAGGAGTGTATGTGGGTCAGAGAACTGTGGGGAGGGCTGGGGGTGTGACCTGGAAGGACCTTGCATGCTGGTTGCTCCATGGTGGTCTTCTCATGCTCAGTCACCTTTGGAGAAACCTGTTGCGATTTACAGGTGATCCATTATGAAAAGATCTCAGGAGACTCAGCAGAGCCATTCTTGTATTAAGGCGCATTTTTATCAGACAATTGCCAAAGAATTTGTATTTGGATATTTTATTGTAACTCGATATATAAAGTACATATGTATCTTTTGTTTTTCTCATTGTATTTTAGAGGTACCGTGTACTGGTCCTGATTGTATCTGTGTGCTTCCCGAATGTTCCACACACGGCAGCAGAGCTCTGCAGAGAGCCTCTTATTTAACCCTCACAGAGCCCATTTGAAGAGGGTCCTGTTACTTTCACGTTAGTCACAGGGCGTGTAAGACTTTGATAGCCCGTGGGGTTTTCCCACCGTCCTGAAGCTAGTCAGTGCTACATCTGAGACTCAGTGTTCTCGTCTGACTGCACCACGCCCCTGTCAGCAGCCAGCTCGAGGTTTTTGAGCAGTGGTTGGTAAGATCTCGTCATGAATTGCTAAGCCAGTTTTTATTAGGTGCAAAACTCGAGCTTGTCAAAGAGTGAATTAGCTTTAGTTCAGGAAATACAAAGTTTGACTTAAGTCTTCACCATGTTTATGTTCTTAAGTTTTAACTGCATTCTCATCCTTCTCGTTTGTTTGGCCACAAACCTACTTGGAATAAGTCTGTTGCTTTTACTTCTTAAAAATGTCTGTAGGTATATGATTTAATTTGATTTTCAAAAGAAACTAAGGTTCATGGAATTTGAATGAACCGAGAGCGGTGTAGAGTTGGAATAACGTAGAAGAGATCTACCTTGCATTTGAAAAGTTGGATGAAGAAATATTTTGCGATATAATGCAGATACTTAGTTAGAAGAGGAGAAAGCTGAGGGAATTGCCTTCTCCTGGTATGTGTAAAAGTGTGATATGGAGGATTACAACTGGCTGTTTTCTAGCTGCGTCTGAGTGTGGGATTACATTTTTTTTAAGGATTCAATTTCAGGAGGAGTGATTTAGTTTACAGACGTAACTAGTTCTGGTATAAGGAAAGTCTATTGGTTGGTTAATCTTCTCTGTGAGATTGTGTAGAACAGTTTTAGATTCTGCCCAGATTCAGAAGACAAACTAGCCAACCAAGTACAGAGTTCACAGTTACATGTATTTATTTTACTTTTTTAAAACAACAGTGAAATCATAAATGGGTGCAACCTGTAACGTTTGAATGCACTCAAAATAAATTACATACTTAGATTTTATTGTTCTTTTCATTCTAGGAAAATAAAAATTGGTGACATGAAACAATGCATTTAAGTAGAAAGAGGCTTCTCGACAGTTTCACTTATAGCAGTTGATACCCTTTCCGGAGGGAGCGATTTAGTTATTATTCCCAGTTCTCCGAAAGAACACGTCAGCGGTGGACCCAGGCAGCAATAAACCCGTCGGGATGGAGTGGCGGCAGAGACAGTGGGGTTAAAAGTCAGGTGCACGTGAAACTCAGGAATGAGAAGTACACACTGCGTGACTAGACTGTAGAGAAGTAGTTAGAAAAGTCACCCGCAGACCAGAGGCGCCCAGCGGCCTGTTTTCAGGAGGAGGCTCGCGTGTTCCCTGGACTGCCACCCATGGCTGTGAGCTCTGTAGTTCCAGATTCCAGAATGACGGCTCTAATTCTCTCTCACCAGAGACAACCGATGGCTTTCTGGGAAAAATTACTTTTTTATGTGTCACCACAAAGCTTCACAATTTTATGTTATTCGATTATTATTTTTATACGTGTCCTTAGTGCCCTTTGTTCCCCATGATTCCACAATTAAACATCAGAGAAGCCATTAAAAGATTGGTGAGGCAGCGATGTGAGCAGAGATTAAGAGACGAAGAATATATATTTGTTAAATCAGAAGAAGGGATTTTTTTCTCTCCAGTGCTGCTAATTAGAGGAAGGAAAAAAGAGCAGTCAGACCACAAGTAAGGCGATGGAGGTGGGACTAATGCTTAGCTGTTTTTAAAGTCGGAAATACTCAACTTGACCCCCTTCGTACTTCAAAACGAAACTGGTGCATCACATGTTTTAGCTCACTAAGGGCAAGAATAGAAGCGAGGAAGGAGAAAGGAGCAGAGAGAAGCAGCGAAGCCGGAGAAGGGTGAAGGAGCATCCCAATAACCTGAAAGACAGACGGGGGAGGAAAGGACTGCGGCGGAGTTGGAAGGGAAACCCGGAGGGGAGAGGACAGGGAGCCGCCCTCAGCCTGCGTGTCCGGCACTGTCTCAGCTTTCCTGGCCCGGGCGTCTGGCCTCTGACGTGGCCCAGCGTGCTTGTCACAGTTGCCCTTTCCCTGTCCCCTGCTTGAGAAGCTTGATCAAGTCACCTGTGTTCTCGCCTGAAGCCCACTCCTCCTTATCTCAGCCTCTGTTCTGTCTCTCTGCACCCACCGGATGCCCCCAAAGCTGGTCACATACGTAGGACTTTCGCGTGTCTCGTTGGATTTATCTTTCTCTTCTCTGTTTTAGCTTTGGCGGTGCAGCTTTCCTCCTCATTTCTAAACTGATGTTTTCAGATACTTTGCTCTCTGTCATTTTGGGGCTCTGTTTCTCTCCCCCCAGTGCACACACACACACACCAGTCAAGTAGGGTGACTGAGGCTGGCACAGCGCACCCCTTTCTCTATCAGGCTTGGTGGTTTGGAGAACATTTGAAAGCTGGTGTTGGAAAAGGAAAATGATTTTATATTTTGTTGAATTTTAGCACACAGCTATCACAACAAATAAACCAGATCATACTTTTTAAGTTCAATCATTGTTTTTCCTTTTCTGTGGGAAAATATACTTCCTTTTGATTAATCACGGAATAGCACTAATTTTGGGAGCACCCTGGTGAACACAGTTGTACCACAGGGCCGGTAACGACATTTCTGGATACTGGAGACGTCGGCAGAGATCATTGCTCAAGTAAACTGGCGTACATAACTGTGGGCAGACGCTGCGTCCTGCATTCATCACAAGTGAGCGTTTTGCTGCTCACAGGCCTGCCTTTCAACCAAATAGTCCTCGGAATACATTGTTCAGAAACACCCCTCTGGCCTAGATTGCCGCCCACCAGTGTGATCTCACTCTGTAGCTGCTTCCAAGCAGGTCACAGTGATGTCACATTGTTCTGAGTTAACTTTCTCCACTTCCCTGTGCTACTGCCCACACTGGGGTGTCGTTCTGCAGACTCTGCTGTCGTTAACGCTCTACACAGGTTCAGCCTGGGCGTGACTGGGCCTGGGCCCAGCTCTCTGTGACGGCGCAGGCTTCTCACCTGCGTCCCGGGGCACCTTGGCCGTCCACTGAAGAGACTGAGCTCGTCGGTGGAGGAGAGTCTAGATTTTTAACTTTGACCTTACCATACAAACCAGTCCTCAGGTGTTAAAGGGTGCTTTTCAAATCAGAAAGGTAATTAAATCTCAAGTTAAGAGAATACGATTACCTTACTTAAGTTTTTAAAGGTAGCATAGTATAAATGGCATCTCAGTGAAATACCTGAGCAAATATTAAAATTAGGTTATTTTAAAATGTATATTAAGAGTCACTGTGGTTTTTCTAAGGTTGGAGATTTTATGTAGTAGATTTTTTTTTAATTCGGATAAAGGCGTTAAAATTTATTGTTAGACGATAGGGTGTATGGATGTCGGCACTTGTGCCCGCTGCTCATCAGAAAGCTCCCAGTTGTGTTTTCCTCGTGGCCTCGTGCTTCCCTTCACAGCAGCTTTTCAGCCAGAGCCCGACGCTGGCCGCTAAAAAGTACACATCCTGTGGTGACTATAGTTAACATAATTCGGTATGTATTGCCTATTCGACAGTTGCTGAGAGAGTAGAACTTAAAAGTTTTTATCACAGGAAAAAGATTGTAACTGTGGTGACAGAAGTTAACTAGATTTATCCTGTATACAGATATTGAATCATTATGTGGTATGCTGAGACTGATACAATGATATGTCAGTTATGCCTCAATTACAAAAGTAATCCCTAATATCTCATGATATATCCCACATTTCCTCCTCTCCCATTAAATATATTTTCCTAAGTAATTTTATTTTAGACTAGAGCATTTGCCATCTTACATGTATATCTATTTCAGTGACCTATCTCCAAATTCCATGGTTTCAGTGGTTATTTCTGTTGGAGATTTTCCATGCTGTGTTCAGTGGTAAGCATTGTGTCAATTCTGGCACATTTCCCCTGAGTTTGGGCCCATGGTTTGTTATTTCAGTTTCGTAGTTCCCTGTCCGCTCTCTGGAATTTGGAAGGTGCCCCTGGGAACATAACTGCCACTCAGCACATGTAGTCCTGGATCACCTCACACCTGGATCCTTTCAGCAGCCCCTGAACGGTCCCCCGTTGGCACTCTCCCTGTCCCTAATCCGTCCTAGACACCAGACTGATCCTCCTAGAATACTGTTTTCATCGCACTAAAAAACCGTCAGAGCCCCTTCTGCCCCCAGCCCGTGGCCCGCGGGAGACAGTCTCAGCCTCAGACAGCTAAGTCTTCCTGCAGCCGCATTCCCATTTATCTCTGCTCCTCTTCCTGTAACTCCCCCTCCACCGATTCTCTGCTCCGTCCCTGTTTATCGTCCCCTTTCTCACAGTGGCCTTTGACCGTGTCTCGGCTCATCTAAATCCGGCTCATCCTGCTTTCCAGTTCCAGTCCAGCTGATCAGATTCTTCATTTTCCTCGTAGCATTTACTGTCCTCGTTATACAGGGTCAGCACAAATAACCCCCCTTCTTATTACAAAATCTTTTACTACAAAATCATAAGCTTGTAATTCTATAACATAACGATATCGCACTCAAGTATACCGTATGGCATTTTAGGTGAAATGCTCAAATTAAACTATAAATTATTACACCCATATTATTACCTTACCAACTACACTCAAACAGGTGTTAATTCTGCCGGACCCTGTATGTTATTTTTTATTATGGTTGGTTGTTTATACATCCTGTGTACTGCCCTCCACCCAATTTGTAAGTTTCTTTAAAACATACCATTGGTAAGCAGGAATGGATTGTTGCTAACTTTATGTAACTATATGAAATGGGAGCTTTAGGATTGTGGCTTACTGTCAGTGAGTGAGATGCAGTTGGCTTAGTTATTGATTGTATTCTACCATGTATTAGCATAGTGTCAGAGGATCTTCATAAAATAGGTTTCATGGAGTACTTATTGAATAAATAGATACATTAAGTTTATTTTGTTCCTTCAGATGGGTGAGTGATTTTAGCATATTTTCTCTGGGCGAGAATGCACTCAGAGTGCCTCAGAGCCGTTTCTGCACTGCCACGACTTGCAGTTTGTGGAGTTCACGGTCGAGCACTTTGTCAGAGCTGAGAAAGTTGGTTGCCAGTTCTACCAACCAGAGTGAAAGAGTTCTCCACAGTATTCCAGGAACTATTGGCTTGGCCAAAACGTCCATTTAGTTGTTTCCATAAAAGACACATATTTTATTTTCACCAATCACTTTGTTGATTTGGATATTTTGAGTATGTCAGCTTTCTCCCGATATTGGCTTCTAGTTCGTAGAGGCCAGGGGTGCTGCTAAACATCTTCCAATGTGTGAGACAGCCCCACAGCAAAGAATTACTTGTCCAAAATGTCAGTAGTACCTGGAAGCTTTGCAAACCACTTTTGACATGTTCTATTACTCACATCACCTTCTCTGTACACTACACAAATCTTTTTTTGAGTTTCAGTTGTGTTATTACCTTTCTTGAAATAATTGAGCATAATACACTGAAAGAATTCCGTATCTTCTTCCATCTTCAGTATTAAAATGGCTGCACAAAAACTCACCAATTTTGATAAGTTTTTTAAAAAATGCACACTGATATGACAGCTGTCACAATACAATCTAACAAAATTGCTTCAAAAGAAGTTAAAGACAAAAAAAAAAGAAGTTAAAGACAACTAAGCGCTACTACAGCCATCGAATGGAGAAAAAACAACTTTTTGGGTAACCCAATATTTGGAGAATAGATCAGTTAATAGTTTTATGGTGCATTTTATCTCTTGAGGATGCAGCCTAGCACAGGTGACAGAAAGATCCAGTAGGACAAAAGATAGCTTGTTGCAAAGATGGGTTAAGCAGTCTTTTTACAAATACCCAGCCAGTTGTCAGCTCTTCCTTGATCATGCCATCATTGCTGCTTGTACTCATCGGACACCGGACAGAAAGAATAAAGGAAAGAGATAGGAGGACTTGGGAGGGATTTCCTTCTGTGCTAAACCAGGCTTGTCACACTGCAGGGGCACAGTGTCTGGTTTTAATACTCTCCTATGTCACTTGCAGTTTGTTATCACTAAAATATAAACCTATTGCTTAGAACTTTTAAAAAAAATTTGAGAAGATTACAAAGTACCACTTTTACTCTTCTTTTCAGTAAAGTGGTGTTAACTCGCTGAATGTCATTACACCGCTTGTTTTCAGTGTCAGAATAATAGCAGGTGGTAGCCATTTTTCAAAGCAAACAGGCTGTCTTTTCAGTTCAGTTAGGAAAAAGCAAAAATTCTTTACCGTAGCCTGAAATATTCTGTGCAAGGTGACAAATGGCAAGGATCACAAGAAGTTCAACATTTAAAAAAAAATAACCTATCTGGCTAATACTGCAAAGTTTTAAAGGCCCAAGCCAGAACTTTCAGCAAAATATTTCTCTTTCTGTACTTCAGTTAAAACATCCTGGTATTTATGCTTAACACATATGCCTGTAACTTTCAGGGACTGTGTTTTCTTCATGCAGCTCTTCTGATCCGTGGTCTGTAATGTGCTGGCCCACCCCCGCAGTGCGCACCTCAGACGGTACACACCTCTGCAAGGGATTGCACCTGAGACGCGCTGCAGATGGTCGCCCATCACCCACGCAAGAGTGCGTGTGTGTGCTTGTGCGTGGGTGGGGGCAGGTTGGTGATGTTTGTTTGATAATAAGACTTTTTAGTTTTGGATTTTTTTCCTTACTTCCAGGAAGGTTTTAAAGGATACCTGACATGTTGTTTAATATGCCAGCATTACGTGTGCGTCTGGGTGACCTGGATTCTATTAACTCACGACGGACTAGCTTTCTGATTTTATGAGAGTAGAGCTAGTTCACGATGAGATCTTTAACACCGCAGGGCCTTGGGTTCTGAGGAATATACACCTCTTTTAAATGTATGTGGTTCTTTCTTCTTTTGTCTGAGTGGTTTTAATAGCTGATGACGATGGCACCCAATGTCATTAAAAGTTTGTCATTGAGAACACCATTTTACATGCAGTAAACTTGCACTTGGTTTAAGAAGCTTGGGGGAGGGAGTCGCTTTCCTCTGGGCTGGGATCTGATCACTTAGTCCCTGAGCCTGAGCAGTTGCTGGGAGCTCTCTAGCATCTGATCAAATGATGGATGGATGGAAATCATACTCACAGGAGGAGTGCTTTTAAGCCAGAAAGATAATATATAATTAAAATGATAGTCATAACCATAAAGCACACAGGATATCATGTCAAATAATTAATAATTCTCAGCCTACCCAGCAGGCAAAACCAAAGCAAAATCATGTTCTCCAAACATAGAGAAGGGTCTCCTGGTGAGCTGTGGTGGGAAGAGTCAGGAGTTGTGTCCTCACGGGACAGCTTTTGAGCTGCGGATTCTAGGCAAGTCTTTTATGTGCAACTCTTTTTTTTTTTTAACTATAAAAATTAATAAAAACAAAAGAGGTGGATACAAAACTGTACTACTAACCAGGCTTTCTAATGTGATTATGTAAGTTTAGATCTTCAAAAATGGTCAAGAATGTTAAAAAAGTGTAAGTTGCCATTTCGATTGCATCCATTCTTGAGCTTCTTGGCAGCAAACCTCTGGTGCCAACGGACTCTAGAATTGGAGGTTCCGGGGTTGCCTGCTTCAGGAGGGTCCTACGGAAGACACCTGTGCACACGGGTGACGCGAACAAAGCTAAGCCCAAGCCAGCCTGGCCCTTCAGTGGGTGGATGATCGAGTCCTCTCATCCCTCTGGACCCAGGACCTGAAGTGGGTCATTCACATCCTGTTTTGTGGGCTCTCCATCCGGACGATCCATGGTTTGGGTGCATTCTCTCCCTCCTTTCTGACCCTTGTCTCCGTCTTGCTCTGTCCAGGCTTCTGTTTGTCACTAGTTATCCCACAGTTTCATCCCTTAAATTTGTTTTCTTGGTCAGGTAAGCTGGAGGCTTTAATGGAGGCTAAAGATTTCTTGAAATCCATTCATTATCAGGTTTGGGATAAAAGGCCAGGTACTTCATGCCTTCCTTCTAAGTGGCCATTGCTGAGAATTTAATAAAATACTAATTTTTATCATTTTAATCCTTTTCTAAATTTAGTTTTTCTTGGAATACAGTGGAGCTGCAGCTTAAGGATTTAGTTTTGAAATCACCATGTGGATTTCATTTGTCAATTATATCTCAGTACAGGTGAAAAAATAAAATGAGTATTTGAGACAAAGATTTCTCTTTTTTTTTTCAGCTTATTCTTAAGAGTTCAGCACTGGAGTTTTTTCCCCTATTACTGGGTTAGTTGGTTTCTTTAGTCAGCACTAGATGAATTGTTGGCTTTCATTTAAGGGTCTGTGGATGAAAACTAGGTATCTTTTTTTAAAGATTTTATTTATTATTTTTTAGAGAGGGAAGGGAGGGAGAAAGAGGGAGAGAAACATCAATGTGCGGGGCTGTGGCCTGCAACCCAGGCATGTGCCCTGACTGGGAATCGAACCTGTAACACTTTGGTTCACAGCCCGCACTCAATCCACTGAGCTACGTCAGCCAGGGCCTAAAAACTAGGTATCTATCTTACACCACTTGAACTCTACTCACTGGGAAGAGAGGCCCAGTGTCTGAGGTCGTGTGGGGCCTGAGGCCGCCCCAGCTTCCTCACTGAGCAGGTGAGCCCCTGCGCACCATGTACGTTTCCCCCTCGCCCCACTCCAGTGCACGCAGTTGGATTCACGTTAACTCTGTGCATGTGATGCAATGCCACGAACTCGCCTCCCTAACGCACCAACAAATGAGATGAGGAAACCCAATTATTTTCCAACTGAGTCATTTCGGGGCAGAAAATGAGAGCCAGGATGATGTACGGAGCAGGAGCTTGTTTGGGGAAGTGGCCCCTTGCACCCTCAGTCTTACATCTTTGAATGTGCCAGGTGGCAGTGGGTTCAGGAACCAGTGCGGCAAATATATTGCTAAGTGACAGAGAGCCAGCGAGCAAGCGAAGCCCTGTGCTCCTCGTCCTTGTAAGCGCACCGCTGGTGCCAGGCGCGGTGCAGTGGGAGCCTCGCTGCTGCCACGAGGGTCTGCCTGGGCAGCCAGGTCACACACTTGGGGGGTGTTTCCAAATGCTGCTTATGTGTGCTGGTAGCATCCTAGCAGCTTGGCAGCAGAACAGATACATTTGTTGAATTTCCTCCGGTCTAGCTATAGAGTCGATTCTAAATGAATGACTAATTGAAGAAGTGGGATGGGAAATGTACTGCATAAAATTTGAATGTTAGTGCAGTCTTAGGTATTATTTAGCTCATCTCCTTAAATTTACAAAGAAAGCACACCCCAAAAGGTGAAGTAACTTGCCCCATTTCATGAGTTAGTAGCTACAGTGGAATTCCATCTTTAATTGTCTGATGGCTTTTCTGTTGCTTTTTCTGCTACATGGGATTTCTGAATCAAATTGTGTTCCATAGGGATGGTAGGATTTACTCAGCACAGCCTACATAAGTGAAACAATTCCCGGGGGAATTGATGTATACAAACAGATATAACCTTATTCTTGGTTTGCTGGTTTACTTCTGCTCACACTGGAAGCTGAAGTTTAAGACCTCTTTAAAGCTCACTGTTGTCCTCCTTTGTTTCCTGTTAATTAGCCAATCAGATTATGTGGCCACCGGGGCAGTGTGCCTGCAGCCCTGTCTTTGAGGGAGAACTTGCTGCGGAGCCTGCCCTTAGCTGACAGCCTCGAGCCGCCGCCACGGTGGGATCCGTCAAAGTGGAGTCTCCTCCAGCCTGTGGTCCGCGGTCCTTGCTGTGGGGCTCCCCATCTGCCTGGCCATGGTTTTCTCACACCTTCACCGTTGTCTCCTCCTTCCTGCCTTACCTACAGCACAGTCCGAGGCTCTGTGCTTCCCGCCTCTTCTAGCCCGTATCCTTTCTTCCCCCCAGTAAACATACCTCTCGTACTTCTGATTCTGTCTCAGCTTCAGCGTCCCTGAGGACCTGAACTGACATGGTACGTAGTTGGTTCTGGAGACACTTTTAGAAAATTCTGCATTAACCGTTGCAGAAAATCTTTAAAAATCTCTTTATGTTGAGCAGTGTTGAAAATGACTGCAAGTGTTTGCTTAGTCATTTTTACATTGTCTTCCCTTAAAGCCAAGCCAACGTGAAAAGAAATGAGGTCAGGGAGTGACGGGAAGTCCGCTGCTGTCAAGGATCAGGGGTCCCAGAATGAACTCTCTCCGTGGCGGTTAAACATTCCCGCACTCAGCAAGGAACTGGGAGCCCAGCTTGCCGCCTCTAAAACCAACTGGGCGGTCTCTGGATTTTCCCCCCAGCTCTGAATGTGAAATGGGTTGCAAGAGAAAAAACTAACCCTGGCCAATACTGTGCATATTAAATCTGAATTTAAATCGAACAAATACAAACTGATACAAAGAGAAGGAATTCGGTAGCGGTGCAGTCATTGTCCCGTGTTGTCGTTCAGTTCATGTGTCAGATCAGTGATACAGACACCTGCACACAGGGCGGTTCAGCTAGTGTCTCTCCCTTTGAGCGCCTCCGTGGTTTTTAACCCCCATCATAAAACAGATGTATGTAAGTGCCTGGAAGTGGAAGTAGTATTCTCCACAACGTGGAATCATCTGTTTTCAGATATCAACTCAGAGACATCTTAGTATACTTGCACCTGAGGTCACACGATTCCAAAGGTGTAGTGCTCCTTTCTACTCTGTACCATGTCGGCCGTGGCCGGGCGTCGAGACCGGTCTGCCCTCCGTGTAATGGGAACGCCAGTGGTAGTAACTCCAGTCCATCCTGTGGCTGAATTTGAAAATAAAAGCCCCTTCCTGCCCCAAGTTCATATACTCAGATGGTAGTTTACTACAAATGGCCCTTTTTACTACTTTTTCCTCTTGCAATTATAATTATAATTCTTATTCTTAAAGTTTCTAAGCTTACTGATGATCTGAGACATAGAGTCCGTATTTATTTTATAGATCTCAGTCTTCTAGAACTTGGTTTTCTTTTTAATTGGTGAATTTGATTCAACACGGTCTTCTCTGCAGGACTCGATGCATGCTTACAATTACGTGTGTCTTTCACAAACGTGCAGTAGCTGAAGCGAGCCTCATTACAGCAGGTAGAGCTACTACCCGAGAACTCTGAAACCCTCACAGCTCGTTCTACTCTTGATGCAGCATTTATTTAATGTTTATGTGCTGGGTATCATGATGGGTGTGTGTGTGTGGTTTTTTTTTTGAATGGATGTTGGGAGAAAACCGAGCTGATGAGGTAATATGTTTCAACACCTTTCATGGTGATATTTCATGTTGAAATATCATGTTGCTTTGTAACGTGAAACTTGCACATTATAATGGAGTCACAGTATGCCTGTTTTCGGGAATGATACATAAAACATTTAACAACAGGTCCATCATTGTCAGTGCCCAAGCAGAAGGAATGTTAGCAACCAGTACCACTTCGTGTCAACTGAACGGCAGCTCTGTCTGAACTGAACATCAGCTGCATGGATTGGAAGTCTTATATGTTATGTGTCATGCCCTCTCTTTTGACAGAGAGCCATAGAAAAGAGAGAATGGATGTATCTGTTATATGCTTTTCCTACTCAGGTCAAAAATCATCAAAATCCCCTGTTTCCTCTTTCATTGGGATACGATGCACCACTTTACATGTGTGGGAGCCACACTTGTGGCTTTTATGCATTTCACCTTCACAGTGCGACCCAGTACCAAATTATAATGCAGGCTAGTCTCAGCCCCATTCTGGAATACAATGTCTAGGATAGAGACGATTACCGAACAGAAATTTATTGGCAAGCAGGTCCCAAATGATTCATACATCCTGTAAAACGCAATGCAGTGCCAGTTCTCTGTTCTTTCAGGTGCTTTCTCTGCAGGGAGGGCTCACCTGAGGCAGGTGAGGCTGTGTGTAGTTGTCCCAAGACAACCCACAAGCCTCTCGAACCAGTGGTTCTCAGCTGGGGACAATTTCGCTTCCCCGAGGACAGTTGGCAATGTCTGGAAACATTTTTGGTTGTTGCAGGTCTCAGATTCTGAGTGTGGTGCTAATGGTGTCACAGAGGCCACTTAGGTTCCTTTCTAGATGCGCGCCAGAAGGGGCAGAGGGCGGATGCAGGAGGCTGTTCCGTGTGTGGTCAGTGTGGCAGAGCTGACAGGTAGACCCTGGTTCTTGAAGCTCTTTGGGGAAAACAAAGCAGACAGAGACAAATGGGTTTGATCACATCCTGGGGGCTTGGGTATGAGTTCCAGATTTTGGATGAAGAATTCTACTGAAAGAATGGTCTTTGTCTTCCATTTCTTGGTCTCTATTCAACTTATATCAGGCATAACTGTTAGTGGACATAGTGTGGTTTAACATTTCAAGCTGGGGTTTGCTCATAGCTTATGCTTCTGCCTCTAAGTAGTTATTGAAAAATACACTAAATTTGACAACACATTAGACATCATTTCAGTTCACCTAGATGAGTTACCCTTTTGAAGGTCACTTTCTGGTGTGGTTTGGAAAACAGTGCTGTGAGTATAATTCTTTGCTTATTATTAATGCCACTTGATAAAGGCTCAATGAACCCTAAGTAATTTCTCATTTATAACAAAAGCCTAGTATTTAGCTAATTGAATACATGGCCACTTTAATTATTTTGTTATGGCTAATTGATATTCACAGTGATCATGTTCTATAGCTTCTAAATGTAATATCACCTTACAAGTTTACGGTTCAGCCCCTTTGGATATTTCAGCTCTCTGTTTTGTGTTAGCATAGAACTATGTTAGGGTCCTATGTATTGTCCCTTACATGTAACTGACGAGGCATAAAGCTCTTTCCCTTGCTCTTGTCTGCCTGTGCGAGTCGTAAGGTAGGTAGGCAGGTAGATTGACAGACAGACAGACAGATTTAGAGATTTATTTCTGTCTACCACAGGTTATCCATATTATTGTGAAAGATTAAATTTTTCCCAGTCCATTATGTGTGTGTTTCAGGTTCTTTATAAGATTTAGAATGATAGGAAATGAATTACAAGGATTTCCTGTTTATATTGATTTACAGTTCTTGCCTTTTCTCAATCCTAGTCATCTCTGGCTTCGTAATACCATCCCATGGAAAAATTGAGCAGGTTCCTGCTTTGTTTTCTACTTTGAGCTATTAAAATTGAACACTGACATTTCAAGGAACTTTGTCATTTAAAACGTACAAGCTTCCTCTTAGCGCCAAATGCTTCTTTAACATGCCTTGTGCTTGGTGCCCGAGGCAGCAGGTACTGCCTCTGAGCCAAGAGATTGTGATGTCACCGGGTTCCAAATGCTGCGAGCCCTGAGCGGTGGACACCTCAGTCCCTAGGAGCGCCCAGGCCCAGGACAGCTGAGCTGCTATGCCGAAAAGTTTTCACTATGAAGATTCTCCTGAGAGCGTACCTGGGGAGGTAAGGGCCTTCCCAGAACAACAGGCCCTACCCACAACCCCAGTTTTTTCTTCTGTTGACCTTTCATCCTTTGTTGTAAACCCTTTCTAAGACATTTTCAAATTATGTCCTCTGCCACCTGGAGGGGTATCTTTTTATTCTTTTGAAGACAGAAAGCATAGGCAGAAGTAAGTGGTTTTTGAAGTATAAAAGTAAAACCAGCAGTGAAGAGAGGAGTGCTGACCAGTGTGGCTCAGGTGGTTGGTTGGACGTCGTTCCGCAGAGCAGAGGGTCTCCGGTTCGATTCCCAGTCAGGGCTCGGGCCTGGGCTGCGGGTTCAGCCCCCTTCAGGGCACGTGTGAGAGGCAGCCGGTCAGCGTTCCCCTCGCCCGTCCCGTCGGTGCTTCTCTCCCTCTCCTCCCTCCCGTCCCTCTCTAAAAATAAGTAAATACAATCTTTTAAAAAACAGTGAAGAGAGGAGGCTGTTAAGTACATAAACTTTTCAATTTTTTTCTGAAAAGAGGCAAGTCTTTAAGGAAGGAAATACAAATATACTTCATTTCATATCTAGCTGCCAACATGTTTATGTTGGGCTTCTGAAAGGAAACTTGATTTTCTTCTTTTCTTTGTTGCTCTTGCATGTGGAACGCTCCTGTTTTCCGTAGTGATCATGTAAGCTCTTTCTGCAGTGTTCTCAAGCCCAGTCATTTCATCTCGAATCTCACAGGGTCTGAAAACGGCACATTTCTTGTAGCGGGAGGAGAGGCACACAGGAAGTGGGGGGAAACTTTTATACTCATTTTTGCCTAAGAAGTGGTTGTACTGTAACAGCAAATATGTTGGGATCCACGTTGTTTTTACACGCTCACTTATATCTATTAGAGCCACACGTAGAAGTTTTGTTTCCTTGCTCTTGGTTTACTGCTTTTCCTTGAGTCGGGTGTGACTCTCCATCCTCAGCGGCTATTAGCATAGCCAGTGTCTCCCAGGCTTATTTAAGCGTTAGGACTCATCTGGTGTGACTTCCCCTCCCAGCATCCCATTAACTGTTTGAGAGCGGTGTGCCACGCAGGCGGTGTGGCCGTGTTTCCTCCTGTTACTCTCCCCGGTGGTCTCAGACTGTCGATTCCACTGGCCATCCAAGGAAAGGTTGGTGAAGTCAGACTGTAGTTTGGTGTTTTCAGGTCTTTGGAGGTAGTGCCATGATGTCCATATCTGATCTTCTGGCATGTTGCATTAAAATTTTCAAGGATTATATCTGAAAATGTAAATGAGGATATTTTTGTATATTCTTTATTTAGGTTTTAATCAGCCCCTCAAAATTAAACTTGTTGGTTGGAGTAGCCCTCAGTAGTCTCAAGCAATATTCTTGTAGTTGTTGAAACAATACAAAACAAAAGAAACCTCACCGTGTACCTAGCTGTACATGAACCAATAAACATTTAGTGCAAGTGTTTTAAGAACCACAGTGGGTAGTGTTATGCATTGAATGGGAGACAGAGTCACGTGCTAATACATTAAGGATTTGGTAGGTAAAATAATCGCCATGCTGTAAATAACTGTTCGAGTTGTTGAAACAAATAGTTTTTTGGTGGTTAATATGGTTATTTAATAGTTCACACTCTCAGCCTCATATATGTTTTCATCTCAGAGTCAGGGATAAATGTATGTGGTATTTATGTTTTAAATGTTTTTCTGATTACAGAAGTCATAATTGCTCTTTATAAAATTTGGAAACTAGAAGTCCAAATAAGAAGTACATCCCACTATGCATATCATTTCCACTGTTACCTTCTTAGCACACTGTATGGTTTTCCCAGGTCCGTATGACAAAGCACTCAACTTTCCCTTTCCTTCTTTTTGCCCCAACCCCCATTTCTTACCCAAAATTAGGAACTTAGTATACATGCTATTTTATGACCTGTTTTCCCCCAACGTCATAGTTTGAATCAAAAAATTATTCTGTTGAAACATAATTTTTAATGGCCATCAGTGGTTGATCCTTATGCGTAGACGAAAGTCTGTGTAATCGACATCCTGCTGTAGGACCAGATCTCACACACGCCAACCTCTTGCCCATCGCTGCGGCCTTCCGATTCAGCTGCATACGGCGGTTACCACGCAGGAATGTTCAAGCTTAAAGCGGAATTTAATTCAGATTCGTTGCTCTACTGGTATTTTTAATTTGGAAAATAGAAGCCAAATTAACTAGAAACGCGCCCTGTTATAACTTTTGTTGACTATCCTTTTGGTCTTTTCCCTCCTTTCCTACAGAAAAAAGAGATCATGCTGTCTTTTCTGTTTATAGTCTTTCTCTCTTTTACTTAGTATATTGAGAGTATATTTTTATTTAACACACTTAGATTAGGTTTTATTTTTGTTTCTTTGCATTTCTAAACAGCCCTATTATGAACATCCTTGCATATTGCTATAATTACTTAAGTTCTAAAAATAGCATTCAGATCTCAGTGAATGTGCACATTTTTAAGCCTTCTAACATTTTGTCACATTGGTTTAAAAAGTGGTTGTACCGTTTACACTCTGACCAGCTGTATATAGAAGCGCCCGCTTTCCTGTGTCCGCGGCACTATTACTTTACATTCTTGTAATGGTGTTTTATTATTTTGATATTCATGTTTTGATTTCTTCTTCGGATGAGTTTTTTCCTGTGTTTATTTTTTGTGTTTTTCTATGTGATTTTCCAGTCTGTGTTATTTGTGGGGTGGGGTAGAGGGCTTGTTTTTCAAGTGCTCTATAAGTCACATGAATTCTCACAGCTGCATGTTCTTTTCTTTTTTTTTTTTCCACTTGGATTAATTTTTTTTTACAAAGCATCTCATAACTTCATTCTTTTTCATTTGTTTATTTTGGGTGCCTGTGTTGAATTTAGGGAGGTCTTTTTAGATCATATACACAGTCATGCTAATTTTCTCCACACTTACCTTGGTTAAACATTCTTTATCCATTTACTTTTTAAAAAATATTTATGACAGATTGGCAGGTTTTCACTGTGTTGTACAAAGGAGCCATAGATTATGTACTTACATATGAATGTGTTTTTATCAAATCTTAAGATTGTATTTGTTTTTATTTATTCATATGTTTTCAAGTATACGAACTTCTCATTGAAATCTTTGATGTGAACCAACAGCCTAGTCACATTTAAATGTGTTCTAAGTTTAGCAAGTCTGCCCCTGCACCACGCCCACCCCCCAGATGCCTTCTTTGGTTTGCATTTTAAGTAGATATTATGCATCAGATTTCTTTCTGGCATTAGGAAAAAACAGTTACTTATATTGTTAAATAACTTTTTGTTGTTTTTTTTTTAACATGCTGCAGGACATTGACGCCAAAGTAAGTAGCAAAACAATGACCTAGTGGAAGGCACCCTCAGAGGCTGAGCCAGGGGACACTTGATCACCTTGCAAAAAAGCAAAAAAAGGGCTCGGCCCAAAGATGGGAATGCCAAAGTACATCCTTCCTGAATTTCTCAAAAATTCCTGGTCAGGTGTGGATTCAATATCCGTTGAACAAAAAATATACTAAAAACTTTTCTAACTTGGGATGATAGAGGGGGGCTTGCTCCCTCAGAGAAAGGGGTCACTTAAACAATAACTGAGATGCAAACAGTCATTTGAAAAATACATTATTTTACTAATCAAAAATATATAAGTAACCATCTTTATCATTATGTTTTTCAAGAATCAGTATTTTATTGCATTATTATTTTGTAAATAAGGTCTTGTAAATTAGAAGTGGGAAAAGATGTTTCAGTTACTTTTATTGTTAATAATTTTAATTATGTAAACATTTATAGTAATTTTTTTACTCTCTCTCTAAAGACAGCTGTTTCATAATAAGTGAATAGACCAATGCATATATTTACATCTAGGTTTCTCTGGGTAATTTAAGGGTTCTCAAATATGAAGTTTATGTATAAAATGTTACTTAGGTATTTTTTTTGTTGTTCAAGAAAGGTTAGTAACCATGTGTCTTATGCCCAGAGTAAAATCAAACTTTTATTGTGCAAAATATTAATCCTGGAAATTATTCTCCACAAGAGAAGTTAAATAAAACTGTCTCTGCTGCATTGTGATACATTTGGACAAAGTAGGACACAGCTGTTACAGCAAAAAAGGAAATAACAATGTAGATGCATTCTTTACATTTAAATCCAGCAATCATCGTCTTACTAATGTTTTCCTATGGCAGAGACCTAATAGTTTGCAGAAGTCTTCAGCTTTTTATATTTATTTCCAATGTAATGCATACTTGACTTCTGCTTTGCTGTTGCTTTTTCATAGTACAGTATATTCCTCATTTCCTTTTTTAGGCTAAGCTGCTGGAGGAGAAGGATCGCGTGATAAAGAGGCAGGACGCATTCTACAAAGAGCAGCTGGCCAGACTGGAGGAGCGGGTATGCCTGTTGCCTGTCATTGGTTCCCTGCCACCCGTCTGCAGCTTTCCCATGAATATATTTAAAAATCGATAAGTTAAAGTTGAAACTGCTTTTTCTTGTTAAAAATTGACCAGGAAGTGAAGAAGCCAAGCAGGTAGATTATTCTCAAAAGGGAATGTCATTTCTCCTGTGATAGCTTTGAGTACGGGGGCAATATTGGTTCGCTGATGCATTTTACCACGCACAAACCTCCCTCGTTTTTCCTTAAATGTTGGGAAACTGCACTGTCTCTGGGTCACACAGTGGAGTGCTTACCATCATCATCATCATCATCATCATTATCATCATCATCATCATCACCAACAGTTTGTTTTCCTTTTAAAAAATGTTGAATTTTTAAAAGGAAATTCATTGAATTTATCAGGGTAACATTGGTTAATAAAATTATATAGATTTCTAGTGTACAATTCTGTTAGAGTACTTAACTTTCCCAAACATTGACTAAACTTGAGTATGTTCTTAGAAATGATAGTGTTTTAAAGGATGCATTTCCTTTGTGGAAACTCAGTCGCACTGCGTATGTGGCTAAGAAATAAATGTCTCTTTCAAGCGTGGTAGACAAGAGCGGAATACAGTAGAACTTAGGGAGAAGAGGTAGGAGGAGGAGTCGAGATAGTAAGTACCCATAGTCAACATGGCCCTAGAGTCTGACCAAGATGCAAAGGAGGAAATTACGGCTGAAACAAAAGGTAGGAGTGGGACTTCGAGCCCGTTGTCCACAAAGGAGGTTTGTCTGGAATGCCTCCATACACAGACCGCGATACTACAGAGCTCACTTTCTCCCCCAGTTGATTGAGGCGCCCCACATTTGATTTGTTTAGAGTAGGGTGTTTAATAAGAAAGTAGGTAAAATTCGAAATACATTATTAAGCCCCATTCAGCACAATTATTTATGTGTCGAATGCGTTCGCCTGCCTCTGTCACGGAACAGTGTTCATGTATGTAGGGCCTGCTTTCTCATTCATTCAGCAGATGCTTGCTTACCTGATGGGTGTCAGGCTCTGGTCTGGTGCCAGAGATATGCTCTTGAGGAAAATGAACTAAACTTCTGGCCTCATGGAGCCGAAATTCGATGAAGGCCCAGTGTATGTATTGTAGGGGGTGGGGGTGAGATAACACGGTGAACAGCAAACCAGGGAAAGGCCGTCCCAGGGCCTGGGCGTGTTGGTGCGGGGTCAGATGGAGAGGGAGGGCCTGTCCGAGCACGACAGGACGGCGTCTGGGAAGAGGTCTGCAGTAATGGGGGACCCCCAGAACCCTCATGCAGGAGTTTGGTGGGCATGGTTAGAAGGGCCAGAGGCTTTGTGGGTCGAAGAGTATTGTGGCTGCTGTCTGGAGCAGGAAACGAAGCCAGAAAGTCCTAGCACGCAGTATGGCAGCAGTTCAGAAAAGGGATGGCGAAGGCATGGGCCAGGGTGCTGAGCGGTGGAGGGAAAGAAATATGTTTGATATTTCAAAGGCAGACAGAGCTGACCAGATTTGCCGGTGGCTTTGATCATGAGTGAAGGAAAGAAGTTTCCTTCTAGGTCTGTAGCTTTTATACAGGATGGATTTTCCACAGGGGAAGACTTAAAATACGGATCTGGATGTGTGCAGTGGAGGAAATAGGAGCTTGACTTGGGATATGTTAATTGTGGCGGATTTCTTAAAACACCCAGGGAGCGATGTTAAAGAAGCCTGAAGTGAAGTGGCACAGAGCAGAAGTCAGCATGCTTTCCTGGAAAGGGCCCGGTAGGGGTCTTTGCAGCTCTGCAGGCCTGCGTGGCTCCTGTCACAGTGACCTCAGCTCTGCCCTTGTGCTGTGACGCAGCCACGGCCACTGTGTCAGTGAGCAAATGCGGCCATGTTTCAGCTTAGGGGCCCTGGAGTTTGAAACACTCTTTTGACTTTTTTCTCCCAACCATTTAGAAATGGAAGGCCATTGTTAGGGCTGAACTGAGTCAGGGGGCGGGCTGGGCTTGACCCCTGAGTTGCAGGCTGCAGACACATGGTTTAGAGCACAGGGTCTGACATCGGCTGGCTTAGATCGGAACTGGCATTTCTGCGCTGTGGCTCTTGGAGCACCTTGCTGAAACCTCCAGTGTCCTCGGCTGTAAAATGAGGATATGTTCATGCTTACCTACTGATCTGTTAAATGAGTCAAGTCTCATAAAGCAGGGGTCCCCCACCAGTGGTACCGGTCTGCGGCCTGTTAGGAACCTGGCCATAAGCAGAGCTTGCCTGGTCTCCGCCTCCTGTCTCCCCCAACCCCACGCACACCACCAGGCGTGCAGGCGGGCGTGCGAGCGAGTGAAGCTCAGGTCCCAGGAAACCAGCCCATGGTGCCAAAAGAATTTGGGGACCGCTGTCATAAAGCACCTCTCAGAGTGTCTGGCACAGAGTCACCACTCGGTCAAGAATGCTTCTTGTTTTACATCCGTCCTTCCAGGGCACTCTGCTGGCCATGCTCAGCCAGTGTTAGCTGAACGAACTAAATGGGTGGGAGCGAAAGTGTTCAGGTGACTTACTCAGCACCTGCTCTCTTCCCACCCAGTCATAGTTCACTTTGCCATCGAATATGACTATGCTTGAATTTGTATTTTTTCTAATTTCATATATGTATGTTTTGAATTCATCATTGATCACTGTTAGGGGCAAGAAACGGCACTGAAAAAATATTCACCCGTTTCTCCTAAGCTCACTGATTTTAGGTAGATAATTCAGTGGTTGGCGTGAGGAGCTGTTCTTGGCAGATGAACCTGGTCTGCTCAGCAGCTGACTGTTGCTTTTGGCCCCAGGTGAGAACAAGTGGTGGGAGGTCAGATGGATGTGGTGTGGTGCTGCCAAGGAGTTGTGCTTAGAGTATGTTCTTATTTAGGGAAAATATATGCGATTTTCCTGTTCGAAGATAAGTCTGGAAAGTAGTCATTTGGGAATTTTCACTGAATGCTGAGAAGCACCAGTGAACTTAGAAGACTCCTGAGGTGGAATAATCACATTACCAGTAGCTGATACTTAATAAGTCCGTATTTAATAGCATGTGGTAGAAAGTGTGCTGTCCTGGGGGTCAGAAGGCCTGGCTTTGTCACCTAATTATGCAACAATTTACCGAATCTCTGTGGTTTCTGGGTCTGTTAGGTGGGGAGAATACTCTGTTCCCTGCTCATCTTGGTGAGTTATTGGTGGGGATGAGATAAGGTGACATATTTAAAAGCTCCTAGAAAACTGGAAAGAGCTTAACAAATATAAGCTGCTGCCATTAAAGAATATTTACTTGCTTTCCATTGTGTGTAAGATATTAATAATCATAAAATTACCTTAGTATTATTCAGCTTCCTGCTGTCTTCTACCCATTTCTGTAAAGTCCTGTTTTTGTTTGTTATGGCCATTCCTAAAATACCTAAGTTGAGTTTTGTCCACTTGGGATTTTATCTGGGAATATTTCAGAGACATTCAGGCCCCCAATGAGGAAGCAATTTCTAGACTTACTGCAAGAGATGTAAAGAGGGTTTTGCTTGTATTGTGGTGATAGTGGAAAGCACAATGTCTAGTCATTTGTACTAGGGATTCTCCAGACTTTGCATTAGAAGGCAGTAAAGTGCTGAATCCAGTAGTGCATAATGTAAAAAAAAAAAAAAAAAAAAAAGCCGATTTTAATATAGCATGCAGAATCATCTAATTTACTGTGAAATTCAGGTTACTTGTGGTTTAAAAGTGGATATATGCACATATCTCTCTATATATTAACCAGATGAAATGATGAAACCATAAACTAGATACCATGTGGTATATTATTAATGAGAGGGGACATTGAGTATTTTAAAGAGTAATTCCAAGGATGATTTCTAAGATCTCCTTATCATCTGCTCATCAGCTGGATTAACAGACAAGTAAATGTATATATTATCACTTTTCTAGGGCTCATAAATTTATTACTTGAACTATTTATTTTCATTGACCAGATGCGGATTTCTTTTGATATATGAACTCAAGGCCACTGAATATGTGAAGCACACTCAGTTCTTGGTTTGCCCCTTGATTTATTTCAATAAACTCTTTATCAACTAGATATTACTCCCTTTGGTGAATGGAGCTTTCTCCTCCCGGGATTTTATACTGGCTAGTTCACCAGGTATCTGGGAAGATCATTCTCCCCTTCCTCTAACTCGTGAGGTGTAATGAGTGTAATTTAACTGGACGCCAATTTCACACCTCTTAGAACCAGCATTCCAGTATTCTGTACTGAGAAAGAAGGTCAGGGCCACTTGAAAAGTTTTTCAGGTCCTTATTTCATTGTAAATGTTGCCAGCTTTCTCCAATAACAGCGTCATAGACATGGAGTACATGTTTGAATTTTAAGAACATTAGAATCGCATGTAGATGTGTGACCTGGTAACTGAGCAGCCTGGGGTCCGCCATCGTGCACAAACATGACACGGAGATAGGTGGGGACGGAAAGAGGTTTTTATTAACAGGGTTTCCGGTTTGGGGGAGCTGAGGTCTCACCTGCTCCAAGCCATTCTCTTCCACAACACACAGAGATCCCTCATTACCAAAAAGACTGAAATGCAAACCTGTGCTCAGAAGTGCCCCATCATTCCTCATCTGCCCTTTTGGAGCCCTTGGTGGCCACACGGGTGGGTCTCGTCCCTCCAGCCTTCAGGAGTGCTCTCTCTCTGGGGTGCACACTTGGGGGTTCCAGAGTCACCATCGTCTCACACAGCTTTCTCTCTTTCCCAGGGTTTAGGGTGCACTGCCAGATCACTCCCACAAGACCACCCCTGCCTGCTGTGCAGGGGAAGCTCCCTCTGTGGGGCTCCAGTGCCCAAAGCTGTTTGCACCCTTGGGGACCAGGAACCTTCCCTGCTTGTGTGTCTGTGTGCTGCTGCCAGGGCCAAAGCCCGCAGGGTCCCTCCGACATGCACCGCTCCACACCCCACCCCACCCTGACAAGGGGCGAGGAAGAGTGTGCGCTTCTGTGCGCATCCTGTTTTAATTAACGCCTGGGCCCAGAAACCCGTGTGCGACAGAACGTCTGACTTTCCAACCAGTGGGCTAGTGCCCGCGTGTGCCAGTTCCCAGTGTCTGTGCCCCTCTTCTGGCCGCCATCTCGCTACAGGGGGCAGGAGTGTCCTGGCCACAGCCACTGCCGCTGCTGTTGGGAGGCTGCACCACAGCTGCTCGGCTGCCGGGAACTGCGCACGCGCCTTCGTTTGTAGGGCGTTGGCTTTGTTTACGGTGACCCCAGGGTGTGGGGAGGCTCTCTTGCTGTTTTGGTTACAATTTCAGTCCAGGCAGCTGCCAGTGCTTTGTGCAACCCCCACCCTTCTGGGGGAGAGGCACTTCTGGTCCCCAGCCCACCTAACTGAAGCGTTAACAACCTAACGGAAAGATATCCAAGTATTAATTCCTGGTTGTTGATTTGATGAGAGGAACCTTTCAAAGAGCCTTCAGAAGCCTTCCCCAAGTCCCTCAGGGAATTGTCCATAAACCTCTATCTGTGATGCCATGTTTTATGATAATTGAAATTAGTTATCTGTATTTATCTTGTAAACTCCTTGAGGGCAAAGGTCATTTTCTTATTTCTGTATTTTCCACAACTCACACATTGTAAGAGTACAGTGAACAAATCCTAAATTTACTAAGCGTATATACCATAAAGTTATGTCTAAACAATTAGTATACAGTGTTTCTTCACAAAATGCTTAGTATCTTCAGTAATAGTTTAAAATAATAATTTAACCCACGGGAAAATCAAGTTTAACTTTGACTGTATGTTTACAGCAGCACCGTCATCCTAGTAGCTAACAGTAACATTTATTGAGCATTTGCATTGTCCAGGCACTTTGCAGAGATTGTCATTTTATCCCCACAAACAGCACTATGCAGCTGCCACCCTTATTGCTTAGGGTGACGATCCTGAGGCTTGGAGTAGTTTGCCCAAGAATGTGCAGCCAGAGCATGACCTGGACCCAAGCCAGGCCCAGCACCTGAGCTTTTAGCCGCTCCCCAGTACTGTCTTTAACACCTGTCAGTTCTGCACTTAAGAAGCTAAATCTTGCTGATTGTTTTGTTAGTTCTTTGGGTGGTAAGTTAGCTCTTTGTGACTCCTAGTACAACCTTTTAGGTCCTGTTGTTATACTTTGATTAATGCCTCCTCATTGCCTGAAAGTGTTAAGCATTCAAAATGCATAATTTTCTCCCCAAGATGTGGTACTTTCTGGGAAAATTGGACTAAAAGGGAATAAATAACTCCTTATAACCTAGCAACTACAGCATGGTACTCCTAGGGATTATTTCAGTATCTAGTTGTACTACTTTTACGTTGAAGTAAGACATTTATAGTCATTGGAGCAGTTTGAAAATATTTTCGAGGCATTCATTCATTCATTCATTCATATGTATGTTCATAGTGTTGCTACAGGAGAGCCATCCCATTCCACTCTAGAAAGAAAACAAACTTTCTGTTCCTTTTCAATAAACTATTTTGATGGTTATTTCCTAAGAGTCTGGATTACCTGCATATTCTTAAGAAAAGTTGGATTTCCCAGTAGTCTGTTGGTCCTGTGGGAGGGAAGTGAGAGGAAGGACCAAGGCCGAGGGAGAGGAGGGCAGAGTCCAGATTCCCCAGGGAAGTACTGGGACGAAGGACTCCTTTCTCCCCAGGACACCTTGGAGACATGAGTTCTTTGATGATTAGTGTGTCTTGCATGCCTAACTTCTCAATTATGAAGTTGAATTGATTTGCTTTACTGCATCCACTTTGCTCTTGGCATTCATAAGAATGGTGGGGTTTTTGCACAGCGGGAAGAGAGCTTTAAAAGCCCTGGTGGCTTGCGGAGCTGAGGGAGATCAGAGAGCTTAGTTAGATACAGTTACAGTCTTCAGATCAACAGGGTAGTGGGGTATGGATTGCTTTCCGTTTACAGGCTTCTGTCGATTTCAGCCGCAATTTGCATACACACTGCAGTCAGTCCCATACAATTAAGAAGGAGAGGGAAGTGTACAAGCTGGGCAAAAGAGAGCAATGCAAAGAGAATGGTGAAAAATAAATTACCATTAAAAAGAAATGTACTTTATTAGTTCATCACCTGTGGGGAGAGTTGCTAATTAAATTCTAAGGTCATGCTTACACCAAGTGAGCAGTTTTTAAAAGCTGTTTACCTGTGGTGGGTGGCATGTCTTCCGTTGCATCATAAAGCATCAGGCTCATCTGTATGATTAATTGGCTTTTTTGATTGCTTGACTTCTTCCTTGTCAATTAGTACCTTAGTTTCTGTATTCCTCTGTGCAAAGCTTGGGGGGAAAATAAGGCCAACAAATGATAAGAGAAATGACAACAGAACAGATTATTGTCAGCTCAGCGTGCTCCTTATGGGAAGAAATTATTATGCATTTTTACTACCACGTAAAGTCTGTCACTGTAAAATACTTCATTGAGTGAAGCTGGGTCAGCCTTTTCAAGGGATTAATAAGGATACAATCACAGACAAGTGACATCCGAGATACTAAAATGTAAACAACCCTTTCTGAGGCTAGGGAGATAACTTAAATTCAATTTATGGGTTAAAAAAATCCTTCGATATTTCCCCCTACAGTGCTTTCTAAACAGTTGTCTGTAACGAATATACACTAACTTGTTGTGTGCACTTCGGCCATACCATGTGATAAAAGCAAATTTAGCACAGTGGAGTTACAAGCATAACTTTTTGATGGCTACGCCTTGATAGGTTATGCTAGTTTGCATTTGTCAACCTAGAGAAACATACCGTTTTTTGACACCAGGAAATTTGTGCTGGCTCCCTCACTCATCTTGAAATCAAGGCTGAGCCCCGGTAGTCTCTGTAGTGACCAAGCGTTACAGGAACAGGTGTGGGTGGGTCTCTGGTCTAGGGGTTTGGATGCTGAAGACAACAGGAGCCAATGTCACTTTTAATTTTAATGCCACCACAAATGACAGGGATGTCAGTAAAATGGTTCACAGTATGTACCTTGAGTTGCTCTCAATTTTTTAATGGGTAGCAAATAATGATAGTTCAAGTAAATGCCCTTAGATGCTAATTGTTAGGCAGAGAAATGAATACTGTCCAGCATCAACGTATCTTTTGTTGATGTAATTGACACAGTTATTTATAACTTAGGTTCAAATACTGAACCCTTTTATCCTTTCACCTGCCTCCCTAAAGGAAGTTTATTATTGCAGATATTCCAAAAGTGGCAAGCAGGATGCTCTTTAAAAAAAAAATTCTCTGAGGGGGAAAATCAATACAGTATGGTAGAAATGGGGGTCTTATCCTTAATTCATTATTTAACAGGTCCTTTAAACACATGGTTTTTTGCTAAGTTCTCTGCATTTTCTAATGAGTAACCTTGAAATGCTTTTTTAATCTGGCTTTAGGGATATGAGACTTCCATTTTTTTTTTCCTGGGATAAGCTGTTGAAAGTGTGTCCCATTCAAATGATCCCCTTAACTGGAGCCAGCTTTTCTGTGCCTAACTTTAGAGGAAGGCTTTGCAAATCATGGGATCACACTTAATTTGGGGCTCTCTTTACCATGTAGGCTGTCAAGAAGTATTAACCTCAAGGTAAGATGAGAACATGGAGCACAAAGCTATGAGCTGATGGCACACAGTACACCAGGTATTAAATAGCATTATCCATCCTGCTTGCTACAGTAAATAGGATTTCACCATTATGATGTGTCAGGGCTTTCAGTGAAATCAAATTTACAAGACACTAAACTGCCATCCTCTCTGCTGAGCAGCTTTATTCTGGGATCTTGGCTTTCACATTAATCCTGTTGGTAGGAAATACTTGTACCAATTGTGCATGGAAATTATAATTTAATGATCTCTTCCTTTTCTCTATTCAGAGCTTAGAATGGACCACTGTGCTTTGCGGTGATAGCCTCAGGGCTCTGAGAAAGCGATAATGCACGGTTCGGCTTTAAAGCCCAGCACTGCCTTTCTGTGAGTGCATGTAATGATCGGAAGTACTGAGATGCCTACAATGTGGGCTGCGTCCTTTCTCAACTCCTCACATTTCTTTTACCTTGTGAAGCACTGTGCAGTAAAAGAGACGCTGTTTACCATGACAGTTCTTTAAAATGATATGCCACCTGCATGTGTAAAGGCAAGGTAAGAAATAAAGTGTTAGAAAATCCAGGGGAAATTAATTCCACTTTTAAAGACTCTCTTCATTTTGTCTAGGGAGGCTCAGCAGGCTTTTTTATTGGAAAATACAATGAATGCCCCCTTTCCTTTCTTTGGGATCTTTTCTTGCTATTGATAAGAATGTTGCAGCCAGGAAGTCATTGTATGTTTCCTTTGTGTGCAGTTGCAAATGGGCTCAATCTCTTGATTTTTCTTTGTATCCAATTCTATAATTAGTGATTGTTGTGCTTCTTGATGTCTTGTTTATTTATAAATTTCAACTGTACTCCATTAGGCAGACCAACCAATGCTTTTATTTCCCCATTTTACTGACTGAAAAATTAAATACATAACTATTAATTTTTAAGGGAATTTGCAGGCTGGCATAAGTAGAAGGTCTTCATTGCAGCTTTATGTGCAGACCGTGAGCCAGCCGTGCCTCTATACGGTACTACGTTGCAACACATTAGCTTCATTTGGGAAGATATGTTCGGGCACTCAAACATTTGCAAATAACGTTAGCTCATACCATTATCACATCAGAAGTGCCAACATCTGAACTTGGCGTAAAATGCATGTTCGCACCATAAGGTCAGCATTTAATGAAGGAAATCGAAAACCAGGTGGGCCCTGGTGACTAGATAGCACTTTAATCCTGGTCATTCTTATCAGGATTTTGGGGACTAGAAAGTATACTTGGCATTCACTGTTCATTCACAAACGTTAAATTTCTCCAGTGAGCCAGACACCGTACATAGATACAGTGACAAATGCAAACGTCATAGACACCCTTTGGCATCTGGGATGGAACTCTGAATTGCCACGTTGTCTCCATGGAGGCCATGCCGGACTCTTCTTTTCCAGAGCAGAAACGTTTTGTGGGGAGTTGCTGCTGCTTTTGTCCCATAAAGTTCTAAAGATCGTGGGGTTTTCAGGGAACTGAGCGGGTTGAAGAGGTCCATCAGGTTAAATGATCTAATAAAGACCCAGTAAACTAACTGGTTCCCTCAAACAGCTGTCTTTGAAAATAAATATTAAACATGAAAGTTCCATCAAGGCCAGAATTACTTCCCCTTCTATCACGATGGGGGTACCTGGCATATAATAGGCATTAGATAACGTTTAAATTAATGTGTTAGGGACTGGGATGGGTTCCATGGCCGAATAGTTTTGAGGAATGTTAGGTTTAACCGAGCACACCGGACTTTTACAGTAGGCCTCCTGGGAGTCGCGCACATTGAGAGCCCCCGAGGCGAGGCGCTGCGTGCCGCGTTTCAGCATTACCCTCAAGCCATAGACGGTTTTTTTCCAGGAAACATGACCTTACCCCAGCACACCATCCGGGACTTGCTGTGTCCTGTGTAATGCCGGTACCTGCATTTACAAGTCCTCCCTGATGTGTATCCTGGGGTGTGGAGGTCGAGGAGCCGTAAAGTTTTATCGGCAGAGTTCCTAACGTAGGAGCTTCCGAACCCCTGCTCCAGCTGCAGCCGCTGTCCTTTGCACTGTGTTGCAGAAGGGCAGGCAGAGCAGAGAGAGGCCGAGGAGCCCGAAGGCCGGTCCTCTGGGTGGGCTTTGTGGTCCTAAGTCTCTTTGTCATCTCTAGTCTAAGAGTGTTTCAGAAAATCGCCATCCTCCCATAGTGTTGCATTTATATTTGCATTCCTGATTCAAGCTTGGGTTACTCCAGGATCCCCAGAATTGGGAGCGATCGATAGTGGGGTTTTGTCAGGACCCAGAACCATACTCATTATCCCAAGAGTTTTACATCTTTATGGAAGAATCAGGCATGTGGGCCCAGCAGAATGCCACCAAGGATATGTAGAGTCTAGAAAGAAATTTTCATCTCTTTCATAAAATGAAGTAGAATGGTAATCAAGTTAAATAAATATTAGCCCTGGCTGGTGTGGCTCAGTGGATTGAGCGCTGGCCTGTGAACCAAAGGGTTGCTGGTTCGATTCCCAGTCAGGGCACATGCCTGGCTTGTGAACCAGATCTCCAGTAGCAGACATGTGAGAGGCAACCACATACTGATGTTTCTCTCCCTCTCTTTCTCCCTCCCTTACCCTCTACCTGATAAATATTTATTTATTTATTTATTTATCGCTATGGGTCTTTAAAAATTGTCCCTCAAGTGTTTACCAGGATCTAGAGCTGGAGGAACAAGCCAGTGGTACATCAACACCTGCCATACTTTAGAGCCTCACGTTTTCAGGAAGATTTTAGGGGACTGGCTGTAATTTGGGGAGGAAGCAGTAAGGTTTGCTTTGCCTACTTCTGAAAATGTAGTCTTTATATCGGTGAGTTAAGTTGAATAAATGTGAGCAGTCATCACATTAAGAACAAGAGTTCAGGGAGAATAGTATGGCTGAAGCACTGTATTTTCATCTTTATTTTTAAATACTTTATGTTATTAGAGAGGAAGGGAGGGAGGAACCAGTAATAATGTGCAAGAGATACATGGATTGGTTGCCTCTCACACACCCCCAAGCAGGGATATGGCCCACGACCCAGGCATGTGCCGTGACCAGGAATCGAACTGGCAACCCTTCGGTTCACAGGCTGCCACTTGATCCACTGAACCACACCAGCCAGGGCATACTTGCATCTTTGAAGTAGCTACCATCTGTTGAGGGATTATTATGAGCCTGGTAGTATATGAAATGACTAAACACTATCATTTTAACCCCAGCACGAACCTTTAAGGGAAGGTACGAGGTCTGTCTGGGAAAAGTCCAACCATTGTTAATATAATGAGAATGGTTTGAGTGACATCAGTGTAACCTGGCAGCCAAGGAGAGTGGACTGGAATGCACATGTGTGAACAATGACAACTTCACTGTACTAGTCAGTGGGGGCAGTAGACACTGTTGAGTGAGCAGGTAAACTGTATGTGCATTGCATTTGAAATAATTGAGCCAGTAGAGCAATGAATCTGCATCAGATTTTGCACTAAGCTTAAACATTTCCATAGCATAAGCTATTCAGATGATTCAGAAGACCACAGCTATGGGCAACTGGGGATTGGCAGCTTCATGACGACAAAGCACCGGCTCATGCATCACATCTCATGCAGTTTTTTGGTGAAACATCAAATCACCCAGGGGCCTCAGCCCTCTACAGCCCAGATTTGTCACCCTGCGACTTCTGGCTTTTCCCCAAATTAAAATCAGCTTTGAAAGGGAAGACATTTCAAACCGTCAATGAGATTCAGGAAAATCCGACAGGGCAGTGGATGGTGATTGGGAGAACTGTGTGAGGTCTCAAAGTGCCTACTTTTACGTACAGTGTTTCTTGTATCTTGTATCTTCTTCAAGAAATGTCTCTGTTTTTCATAGTATGTGTCTGGATACCTTCTGGGCAGACCTCGAGTTCTCTCCCATGACCACCTGTCAGCTGCTGAGGCTCAGAGACGTCACTTGACCCGCCCCGAGTTTCCCAGCCGTTGCTCTCTTCCTCCCCGTGAGCAGCCTCTGCTCCTGTGTGACTGGGGGTAGACTAATATTCCCAGGAGGCTTTCTGGTCCTAACATTTACTGTGCAATTTCACTCTCCTTCCCCTAGTTTTAGTAAGATTTTTGATGGAAGTGGACATGACATTTTTTGTGTAGAACCACTAGAGTAAGTGACAGATCCTTAGCAACTTTCAGTCATTCTTGGTTCCTCTTAGCAACTCTTGTTTTTTGTACTTGGCTTATTTTGCAAACTGAGAACCAGTAGGCTTAATAGTGGATTGTGTTCTGCAGTAAAGAAAAATCGCCCCAGTTCCGTTACAGGGCGTGGTCACAGGGTGGATCCAAGTACACAGGGAAGTACACGGGCCGGATTGATGGGAGACGTGCTGAAAGTAAGGAAACCGTGAAGGAGCTGTGGATTGGGCCTCTCTCCATTGAGGGCATGGAGAGAAGAGCAGGTGGCCCGGGAAATACCGTGGGCAGAAATCAAAGTTATAAGCCAAGTTAGATCACCCAAAGCAACGATGAGCCCCAGTGGGACAGCATCCACAAGAGAAGGGGTGTGGTGTCCAAGACTGATCTTCCTTTGGCTCCCACCGCCACTTGGGCACTCTTGCCCGTGCTGTCTCCCTTTGTCAGAGCCCACTTCACGATGTTGTTTCTTTCTAGTGGGTCTCCCACGTAGCCTGGTGTCCACAGCATCCTGGAACCACTGTCTCCACAGCAGCCCAGGAGGCTACGTTTAGATGGCGTACATACGCAATCTTGGGACATAAACCTCCTACAAATGTACATTACAGTTACACAGATAGGAGTTTACTGTCAGGTTCCTTTCTAGGTTAAGGCCAGAGATCCTAGGTCAGATAGCCTCCGATCCTAGAGCTACTTGAACTTCAACTCAGTGGCTTCCCTAGGCTCTGCCTCAGAATGAACCTGAGTAATCAGTCTCAGAAATACGCCCCTTGTGCAACTACATTTAAGCCGTACCTGCATGTAACCTCCCGCGATGGTTTTTCATCCATTGCCTCAGTGTTGCTCACCAGGAAATCCCCACACTCGGTGGCCGTCAGCACATTCCTCTGCCCTGTTTTGGAGATTCCCTTGCTGCAGGATGCTGAGCGCTTGCTGTGTGCCCAGGTGTCAGGCGTGCTCAGTACCTGCGGTGCACACAGGGGAACTCAGTTGGGCATGTGGACCTGTAGTGTCTCATCTCTCCTCCTTGCCTGTTTCCTCCTCTTAATACTAGTATTTCCAGAAATTACTGGTAATTGTAATGTGCCTCTGCCTTGCCCAGATGGACTGAATGATGAACTGAATGATACGAGTTAGAGTGAAATAGAAGTGAGAGAAGAGTAGTTCAAGGCTGAGGTCCTTAGCTTATGCCCTTGGATAGGCAGTTCGCTCTCGGAGATTTGTCTGCTTCTCTGTTTCTCTGTCATTAAAATGAAAATGTAACTTAGAGCCACGATGTTCCTCTAGTTCCAGAAAAATAATACATAATAAATTGTGAACTATCTATTTTCTGATGATGCAGTTGCTCTAAATTGTAGAAATTTGGCAGACATTCCTAGAACTATTTGTAAAAATTCAATAGCATGTAATTAAAGACAGAGACTGCTATTTTACTGTTGGGTACATTAAAAAATTATATTATACATCATTTGGATTTGACCCCGAACTTGGCTCCCAAAAGAATAATACCAGAAAGAATAAAGGCTATGTATTTTTAGTCTAAATAGAGGCACAAGTTATATAAAGTAACTACATTCACAGCTATATCACTTATGTACTGGAGCTGTTTAAGACTAATTATGCAAAAGATAGTTTTGAATGAATATTACTTTGGAAGTAGCCAAATGGAATTTGAACTACATCAAACAGTGATCAGGATGAAAGTTTAGGTTTCAGGCCTTGCCAGGCAACAAAGCGAGAGTGCTGGTGTTTTAAGCCTGTGCTGACTAGCAGTTAAAACCAGTATCAGTGCAACAACCCGGATGTTGTAATAATGGGATGGAATATTTATAGACACATAAATGCTTATTGCTCCTTGGCACAGTCACCTGGTACAGAAGGATACCTTTGCAGGTGAGAAAGCAGACACCTGGAGGTGTTGAGAGGGGTCTCAGGGAGGTGGGGAGTGGTGGCAGTGTGTCTGTGTCGTCGTCTCATCCCGCGGGTTCTAAGAAGTGAATGTGGGTTTGTGTGTTTAGGTTCCTGGAACTGATTTGTGTTGGGGTCGCCATCCCAAATATCATAGAGGTGACTGAAATATAGGGCGTTCTTGGTGTCATTCCCGAGGTTTTATGAAACTCAGTCAAAGGAGCAACAAAATTTCACTAGCTTTGTTGATACCCTGGTGTATCAGGCATGCAGTAGTTTTTTATTATTATTATTAATTGTTGTGTGGAATGAAAGAAATTTCCAGTGGAACTCATCAGTTCTGTCAGAGGAAGGGGCTGCTGACTTGCTGATCTGTTCTCATTGTTGATTGTCACCTGCCCACGGTGCTGGAAAACAGTAGTTCCCACCTGCCCGTCTCTTGGTCATTTTGTAAGCACCTGAGACCTATTTTCTAGCCTCAGACCTCAGCATGTTAGGGCGTAGGCTTAGATGATTCTGGAGCGCATCAGACCTTTGGGACCTCTCCCTCGAAGGACTTCATGGTGCATTTAATGACATGAAAGGCAAGTGGATGTGGATTCAAGTGTCGCACTGTAACCAAGCAGAAGGGGCCCGTTTATGTGGCACCTTGGTGCAAGATCCGGCAATCAGTATTGGAGGAAACAGGTTTTTATTCACAATATTCCAACCTTGGCAGGGCTCGGAGCACTTATTCCTGGAGCCCCCTTTTCCCACAAGACCCAGCACTTCCCTTGCTCCTCAAAAAGGCTAGAAGCCAGAAGCCCCCAGAGTTCCCCATATCCTTAATCTTAAGCCAGCTGTGCAGTCTCTCAGCAGCTCTCTCCTTCAGGATCTGGGGCCCATTGTCATCGGCCTCCGTGTTGCAGTCCAGGGGTCCATGAGCCATGGTAGACTGGGTCATGGCAAAGTCCAGGAAAGGCACACATCTCAAGAGAGCGGCCTTTCCAGATGTTCCGAGTCCCAAGTGTCCAGACGGAGTCTGGGTCTGCAAGGCAGCAGGTCAGGGTCTTGCAGGGAAGTCCTTGGTGGCTTTGGAGTCGGCTAGAGTGAGCACGATCAAAGTAGCATGTGCACCTTCTTCCTCGTCCATGGTGGACCAGCTGCCAGGCTCCAGTCTCACTGCTGGCAGCCTGCCGGCCCCTACCTTCACTACCAGCTGCATCATGGCTCGTCCTCCTCACTCCTCAAGTGGCTGCCTACCCTTAGTTTAAATCTGGACCTGGAGCCTCCTGGGTGACCTCATCTCCAACTCCTCCCACGATGAGCTACATTTGCCAGTTTCCTGTATAGTTTACATTCTCTCAGCTGCCATCCCAAGTCAGGGCCGGAGTGACACAGGCATGCAGGGGCACCTGCCTTTCCTGTATCCTGTATCATGAATCAGGATACAGTCTGAAAGTCATGCCCACCTTTCCTGAGGGGTTACACAGCTATTGACACAGCTATTAAGCTAGCTACCAGGTTGCCATTGTAATGCAGAGTACCTTAATCCTATCCTCTGCTCCCCCCCACCCCCCAACCAAGGTTTGTGGGGGCTTTGGGGGCCCCTCAGCCTGCCCTCCATTTCACCACCTCCTACTTATTGGCTCTTTGTCCTCAAGAAATACCAAGTAACCTGTTTCACTCTCAGAGTCCTCATCTGTAAAGTGGCTTGCATAGCATACTTCTTGAGGGTGTGGAGATGAAATAAAACAATGTACATGGATTTATATGGATATTAAGTCAGGAAAACATCAGTTATCATCATCAGTCTCCAGCATCTAGGAGGTTGATAATTACACGCTGCTTGAGGGAACTTGTTCGGCGTGGAAGGTGGACCTTGGAAAGAAATTATCCATTGTTTTATATTGAAATGTTATATTAAATTTTGCTAGAGGAATGGAATCATTTACTCAATCGTAGAACTATTTCGTAATATGAAAATGATAATAGAAAACTACAATTAGGCCTACTTAACCTTTATGATTTTCAGAGCTTTTTAATACACTTCATTTTATTTGCTAAAATGGGACCCCTTGTCTGTGTAGTTGCCTTCAGATTTGGCCGCCTGTGTCAGAGATGGTAATCTGAGCTTAGCGCATGTCTGTCTTCCATCCGACGTCTTTTGAGGCTGGTTAGACTCTTTGTCCATTTAGCTAAATGAATATAAGCTGAGCTGGTGGGCGGGGAGTTTTATAAAACAACAAAACAGAACTGATGGAACGTTTATTTCTCCAAATTAAAATGGTTGGTTTGTTCAGCCTTGAGATGCTGTAATATTGGAGTCCAGTGTCCGAGGACTAGGCACCAGGAGCACAGGAGATGAGCCCAGGTGGTGGGGACGTGTGGTTGTGAAGGTGGGGGTGCCTGCTGTAAGGAAGTCGCTGGGGTGTGGGGAGCATAGGGAGAGCAAAGACCATGGAATCTGGGGGAATGCAGGTACCCCTTCAGTGATGTACTGTGAACTCGTGTCGGGGGGTTTTTAATGTTTGTTTTTGTTGTAACCTTCTATGGCAAGCCTCTGACTTAGGATATCAATGCAGAACAAGAATTTGCTTTTTTCATTGTGATTTTTGGGTCAATCTTTATTTAGCAGTAAGAGCTGAGTGAAGTATTTTATTTTTCACCTTCCGTGTTGTCCATTAAAATGGAATGGGTGCGGAGGAGGAAGCGCGGGCGAGGTCAGGCCGTGGGGCTGGTTGGGGCTGGTCAGGGCAGGAGCAGGGAGGCAGCAGCAGCAGAAATCACAGGGGTGGTTCCTGGGCAGGCACTGCTCTCCTAATGGGGTGGGGGGTGTTTACGGTCAGGAATACTCCTGGGCACAGGGGGCTTTCTTAAAGTGATGAGACTGGGATTGAGGATTGTATTCCTGAGAGGCAGAAAATATTTCTGGTGGGGTCACGGCTTCAGGAAAACGGTGATAGTGTTTTTGTATTGATATTGTAGATTTTACTTCTATGTGAAATTGTACTGCGTCAGACTTTGCACAGTTTATGCAGGAGTCTTATACTTTGGAAGGATTTGCCAAAGAGCAGAATCACCGAAGCCCTTTAATTATAAAACTAAGAGTCTCAGCATATTTTTGTCCAGCTCAGGGGGAGAAAAAGAAACAACCCCCTCCCCCGGCAAAAAAAAAAATCACTCACACACACACACACACACACACACACACACACTGCCCTGTTACCTTTCTTAAGAATGGACCTTTTTTGACCAAATTCCTTAAAAGGCATTCTGAGATTAGAGACTTTTCATAAAAGGAGATGACTAAATTTGTCAGCCTAGAAAACAAAATCACCAAATGATAACCTTTCAAAAAGGTCCACCTGTGTGAGCCCGTAATATCTTTCTCATGTCACGTAAATGCTCTCTGTTTCTCCCAGAGCTCCCTGCTGTCTTTGTGGCTTCTGCCGCGGAAGATAAACCACGACCCAACCCATGTTGGTTTGACCTCCTAAATCACCCTTTCTTTATATAGGTGGTGTATTTTTAATCCCTGGAACCAAAGTATATTTTAATGACTGATGTAATAAGTTGAATAAATTATGGGCAATGTAAGGATTAAACCAAGTTTCTCAATTGTGGGGGAGTGTTTTTTTTTTTCTTTTCTAATATGCTACAGTTTAAAGTTAAAGGCAGAGGCAACTTGTTTTTCTCTCTTATTTTCTCTGCTACAAAATACGGTTAAGTACCTGCCAACTTGCCACCTGAACACCCACACTGCCGTTTAAAAAATTTCCCATAGCCTATTTTATATAATGTACTTTCTGGATCTTCTCATTATTTGAAGAAAATCATTTTTCTTTTGAGAAAATTACAGCTCTTAAGGTTTATTCACGTAGAAAAACAGTATGGGTAAATAGGCTTTATGCTCTGTAATTCTCATTATTTACTTATCCTAAAAGCAGTAATGGGAATAAAATACTATATAATCATGGTAAGTATGTTAAGGAATTGAAATATTGACTTTTATTTAACATATTTCTAGTGGTAACTTTGTGGACAGTTTAAAGGAGAGTGAAATGTTTGTTGATTTAACAAGTGAAATAAAAATTCTAAAGCACATATTCTTGTAAACCTACCTTGTATGTTCCTCAGTTAGTTTTGTTGGTTCCAAGAGGGACTGTTCTCCAGTTTTTTGGTCCTATCTGTGATTCAGAATACTCTTAATTTGCTTGGATTTTTGTAAACTTTTGGAAAGTAATTATTGCTTTAATTGACAGTATATTTATTATTTTCTTTTAAACAAGCGGTTTAGCACCCTTGTTATAATTTAGAGCTTTTGCTGAAACGTCGTCTTATGTTCTTGGCTTTCTCAGTCACCATGAGCTGTTCACCAGGCTCAGTCCTGTGTTCGCTGTTGCTTAGGGTGAACTGTGTGGCCGGCTCCATGTTAGACTCTGGGATACAGCAGCGAGGAAGACAGACAGAAATTTCTAGACCCAACACTGTGTTACTATGTGACCGTCAATAACAAAGATATTTTATGTCAAGTGGCGGTAAGCTCCAGGAAGAAGAACAAAATAATGAAGGAGACAGTGACAGTGCGGGGGGAGGGGCGACAGATAGAGACGGTATTGTACCCGGGGAAGTGGCCTTGAACTCCGTGCCGCCTGAGAAGGGCCCTGAGCGCCGGGCGTGAGCCGCGGCGCTGGAGGAAGAGCCATCTGCTAGGTGCTGCTGAACACCAGTTCCTCAGATCTCTTGCCTTGTTTCCGTGCCAGTTATTACTCTAGTGTGTTCTTCACTGTCTTTTCAGAAAGTGCCAGGCTTGCTTTTCAAGTACAGTATCAGTCTTGCCAGGCCCGGCAGACGGTGCTTATTTTGGTCTGCACTTTGTTAGCAGATCAGTTCTATGCTAAGTTCAAATGGCACTCCGATTTCAAGAGTCATTCTAATGCTTGTTCTCCTAGAGGAATAGCATAATAGGCACTATGGGTCTGCTAGGCGAATATTGAAGTTTTTAAAAAAAATTCCCTGTCAAATGAAAATGTGCTCCTTTCCTCCAGGGTCTACCCCACCCCCAATCCAAATCAACAGGAATAATTCTACCTAGCTGTTTGAAACAGCATTTATTGTGAGCTTGCCATCTTGCCAGCACTGTGCAAAACACTTTCACCCGCTACTTTATTTAACCTCTCTGGCTGCTCAGGACTGTCGTTTTACCGATGAGAGGAGGGAGGCAGAGCAGTGGTGAGCAGTGCTGGTGAGCAGTGCCAGCGACGTCAGGGGCAGTACACCATGGCGTCAGGGTTTGCACCCTGACGGCCCAAGCTCACGTTCTCCACCTCTACCCTGCATGGACTCAGGAGGTTCAGGGGAGGTTCGGGTCGAGGAGGGAGTGAATTAGACACACAGGGGTTCCGAAGGCCTCTTTGACTCCTAGTCCCCTACCAGGGTTACACAGCATGTGGGTTATCCACATGTGCATCTGAGTGTTATTAGTTGGGCTGAAATTCCCCCTCTAACCATGTCCATAGTTGGGAAGTGGTTAGTCTGTCCACCTGTTTTCATCACCTCTGTGGTGCCCTCCTGGCTTTCACTGAGCTTATCAGAACAGAAACGGCCTGATGGCTACTATTTGTGCCACCTTCTCTGTAGTCAGTCTCCAATTTGGGAGTTGGTGTTCCCTGCCCCCCACCTTTGAAGGAATTTCTCTCCTCACTTCCAGGTTCATAATGCCCTCTAACCTCCTACAGGAAGCCTTTCCATCTTTCTGTTTTACATGTGACATCTTTTCATAAGACAGTTTTTTATATAGCTGTTTGGAAAGCCTGACTGCCTGTGTTCAATCCCGGCAGCACCACGGACAAGCTCAAGCTGTCTTTTAATTACTCAACTTCTTTGGGCCTCAGTTCCCGCCCCTGGAAAGTGGAGGTAATAGTACCAACCGGAGTGTGTGTGTTACTGTAAGGTCTGCATTAGACTAGACGATCCATATAAACCACACAGAGTCCGCCTGGCTTTGACACATAGGTTTGTGCCAATGGATGTTAAATATTGTTGTTAACGCATCTTAACTCCCTGGCACATTCCCCGTGAGTTGAGGACAGAGGCGGTGTGGTATAGATTTTTATGTCCCTTGCCTATAGTTTCTTATGTGTAGTGAAGCACTGGAGAGAAATTTACTTTATCTCTATTAAGGGTGTCTTCAGAAAGTCTTTTACTTAGATAAAATGAGCAATGGAACGAAATTGAAAAATCTTATTTATCATCTCATGTCATATAATAGAAACTGTAGGAATTATTATCCTGTGAACCAGTCCTAAAGAGCCTGTGTTGTTTTTTTATCTAAACTGGTTACATACAGCGTAACACAAACCAGGGCAACTCTAGTATCTGGGATCATCATAGCTCAGGTGTACTTTCCTTTTTCAGGAAGGATTCTCTGGCTTTATGTTGGCATCACCCGTATTGGAAGGGAGGACACAAATTAATCTTTGGGAGAATTATATGGCTGTGTTCCACACGCTTCTGGGTGATGGCTGAACATTTAAGGGGGCTTTCAGTGGACTTACCAAGGACATTGCTGCATTGCTTTCTTCCCCTGAATTCACTAGCTGTAACCACGGCTTTGACAAGAGTGAGGAGCTCTTCTGGGTGATAAACTGAGGCTCCGAGGTGGCAGGCGAACCAGTCGGTGTTGCAGTCTGAGTATCAGTGCCCAGAACAGTGTGCCTACTCAGGGTGCTCTCAGCTCAGAGTTCAAATCTGTGTAGAAAAAAGAAAATGTCTGTATGAATACTTAGCTAGAAGATGCTACTTCTTTGTAAAGATAACATTCTTACCTGCATTTATACTTTGTGGTATCCCCAAAATGATTGGATGGGACATGAGCAATATTTTAAGCAATTTTCTATCGAGAAGACTGTGGAATTCTCTAATACACGAACTCTAAGTGGGCTAAGGACTGGAAGCAGTGTCGGCGCCATGCTAGACTGTTCATGCTTTGTGGACCGAACCCCTTCGCGTTGGTGTCAGAACGAGGAAGGTCAGGGCAGCGCTGGCCTGGGCTGGCTGCTTGGTGGGTGGTGGTGATGGCTGACGTCCTCCACAGAACTTTCCGTGCATTATTGCTGCTGCTCTTAGTAAAGAATGGGAAGTGTGTAACAGAAGCTTCTAGAGAAGTGAAGCCAAAAAGGAAAGATGAAAACAGAATTGAAGGAATTGAAGACGTTTGTACTTTAACTGAGCCCCAGCTTCCCGATTGGAAGGGCTTGGGTCCTGGCACAGAGATGCAGGGACAACCGTGTTGTCCCTGCCGATGGAGTGACTGCCTCAGAGGACACTGAGGTGTCTGTCACCTCTGGACCGAGACGTCATTTGGCTGGGATGAGGTAGTTGAGCCTCTACATGGCACTCCCCTCCTTTGACTCTGACTCTTCCCACAGAGGAGTAGTTTCATTTTTAAAACAGAGACCCTGAGACCCAGGGAGGTTGAATGGGTTGTTCAAGGTCATGAGCAGTCAGGCCACTTTGGGGAAGTGACCCCTGTCAGCCGGAGGTCATCCAACTCTACAATAAGCTGCCTGTGGGATATGCCAGTTCCGTGCCACCATCAGTGTTTTAGGCAGAATGAGGTTGTCACTTGTCAGGGATGCTGTGAAGAAGATTCTTGCAAAAGGGTTCAATGACCTGTTAGCTTCTACAACCTCAGATTCCGTGACTCCGGCTCTGGTCTCACTGGTTTAGTAAGACAGTATTCTTCCCCTGGCTCCTTACGGAAATGGATCTCTGAAAGCATTTTGTTACATTTTCTTTTTAAAATAGCAGTTAGCTTTGTATCTCAGAGACTTCACAGTGTACCATGTGTATCATTTATTCGGAATATTAGTTCACCAGCTAATAGCCCACAATTTTAGTTTTTATATGAAATGTAGTTTGGTGAAATAATGCTGCAGCTTCTCACTGTTAAACCAAAAGCTCAAGAAAGCTTCTTGTTGCCGAGAGACCTTCATTTTCCCGGCTGTCAACCTGACTGATATTTTAATTTTTCTGCCCTGTAGAAAACTTCAGTCTCTTATCCAATAGATAAATGAATGAACCCCCAGGAAATGCGGCAGAATGTTTCTGTTTGCCAATGCAATAAATGCAGGAGCTAATAAATGTCTCCTTCCATCAGGAGGAGGCGTGTAATGAGTAAATGATGAGAAAAAGAATTCGGGGAAACAAATGATTCATCCAATCTAGGCTGACAAACAATTTCTTAATAACTTGGCCTCTGGTTGGAGAGAGGGCTTTCACCAGGCAAAGAGAATGCCTGCCGAAACTCAGGCCAGTGCACGGCCATCTACGTCCAGCCGCGGATGGATGTGGTCTGGTTACACCTGGGCCACACTGAGCAGTAAGCTGTGATTCAAACGCCGCCTGGGTATCGCAGCCCCCCTCACTCCGTAATTTCTGTGAACGTGTGCTAGGAAGAGGAATCATTTCGGGGCCTAATTCACATTCCTAAGCCCAGATTACATTTCTGTTTCACGTTTGTCTTTTTAATGAAGACCTTTCTTAAAAGTAAGATCCAGTCCCTTTCCCTTGAGTGCATTCATATCGTGGGTTCCGCAAGAGCTCCTTTCCGGTGAGGGAGTAGCTGTTCCGTAAAGCACTTGCGGGGACTCGAGGCCCCGAATCCCCAGCACCTGCCTGCGGGGAGACGAACAGAACTCAGGAGGCTTCGTCCTGTGGGACGGGGCGGCTGCAGCTTTGCTCACGGGTCTTGTTTGGAAGGACTTGCACGAGCAGAAGGCACAGGGCGGTTAAAGTGGGGTAAGTGAGATGGGCCTTGGAAGGAGGAGAGTCATAATCCATATTGACGACGTGTGAGAGAGAGACTCCATGCCAGACCGAAAGATCATCTGATGGGATGCATTTTATTATCGCCCCTTTGTGGGATCTTTCTAAGAACAATTCTCAGAAGAGTCGCGTGGAAAAGGTTGGCTAGCAAGCACCAGCAGTTTTCAGGGACAGATTTTCATGAATATTTCTAGACTATCGGATTTGCTTACCGAGTCTTCCATAATTATCTTTTCTTTCCCATTCTATACCTCTCACTGTCCCCCCCCCCCACGTTTTTTCATTTTTTTATGTTTTACAAGTAAGACACATTCTGGCAAGGGTTAGGACCCCATGAATGAATGCATTTCTGCAGTGGAGCAGTGAAACCTTTAGGCAGTCATAGGGTTTAGAACCACAATGCAGGAAAATGTTAATGAGCCGTCAGATAAAAGCTGGACGGGGCAGGTGCTGCGGGCCCTGGTGCACTTGGCAGCCTGCGCCTGCCGGAGAGATGCGGGAACCCTGCTCAGCGCTTTCCAAGGGAGAGCCATTGTACCTGAAAGCCAAGACTGTTCAGAGTGCTTCTATTCACATGCATATTTCTGTGCAGATCTTTCAAGGGCCTTTCCTTTGAAATACAAAAAGATAAACATGTCTTTGAAATGGATAGGTGATCCCTTTGCCACTTTTGAAACCATTCTCCATTTCATATCTGAGATTTTTAACCCTTAAATTAAGACTGACTTTCCTGTTCACCTGAGCAGTTTTGCACGCGTTGCCAGCCCTTGGGAGAGCCATGTCACAATTCCTGTTTACATCTGAGTGTGGGCTCAAAACGCGATGAAAGGAAATTAAAACTTGAAATAGGTGTTTCGTCTGCATTGGATCTCATTTTGCTTGGGCATCGCAGTCCATTCTTATGTGACTGAACGTGGAGGTATTGTATTTATTTGACAAAGACAATCATGAATTTGTCAAGTTCCACATAGAGTAGCCATTGCTTTGCATTGAAGAAACTACAGTATTTAAAAATCTCAAGACCTGAGGCCTTCAAGCCCTGCACTTGGAGCATGAGACCTGGGCTGTTGCGTGTGGGCACTTGCTGCCTGTGGGACAGCGAGCAAGTGTGCAGCCTTGGAAGCAAAGCGTTCTTGGCCAGTAGAATGAAGACAGGAGCCTCTGACCTGTCTTCCCTCTGGGCGTGTTTTGTTTTTGTTTTAAATCAGTTGAGATAAATGGTTGTTTCCCCAACTGTACTTGCTGTTGGGAAGTCCAGGTCTCCACCAGCCTCCCGACAGTTGGAACTTCTGCTCCGATGGATCGGAGTTCACTCGTGAAGGGGGCATCTCCGGAGCCTCCACTCTTTCCCGGGCACTCTCTCACATGGGCATCCATCCCGTCCCTGCGGATTGCAGACTCTGGGATCGAATAACGGTTTTTTGAAAAGTATTCCCCTCCCCTGCTCTGAGAGTACCTTGCTCTTAGGCTGGCAGTAAATTTTTGAGTGAGTAAAAAATGAACACCAACCTGCTTAATAAGTGGCAGAAGAATTTTAGAGACCCCAGGGATGAGTTGGGCCTTAACCTTCATACTTTAAAATAGATTTTCCCCATTTTAAAATAATCTGTGTTATCTGTATTGGCCTTGGGTGGATTCATTCGTAGCTTGTGGAAATGCCAGGCTTTTGTTTTTAATGTTCTGTTTTTGAGGAAAGCCGGTACAGTTTGGAATATTAGAAGAAACTGTTGTGTAACTGTCCTTATTCTTAAATCTTTGGACCAAGAACTAACACATAGGAATTTAAATGTTTCTTCTCTCCCTTTTCCCTTTTCAGGAGAGGAAAAGAGCCTAAACAACTCATCCTTGCATTGTATGAGTGATCTATTACTTATGTTAGCTGTCCTTTGTGGTTGAATATTTATGTTGCTGTTCATCTTCAAAATTAAAAACTGTGTGATGGAAAATTTCTAGTGAAGGCACTTGAAACGTGTCACCTTAAATTGTACCTATTTATACTCTTATTAGCAAATTATGAGAGGGCCCATTTCTTCAAGTACTCATCAACACTTGATAATATTTGTGTAAACAAAACAAAAAGCAAACAAAGAAAATGCCACATTGATAAAGGTAAAATAAAATTACTTTGTCAAATGGTTTTGTCTCACAAATTTTCTATGACCTATCAAATGCCACTTACAAGAAAATGCAGCGGCGATGGATTTCCCAGTTCTCTAGGACTTTTTGACACCCAGGAGATTTTGAAGAATGACATCTTCTCTTAGGTGAAAGTTTTACTTAGAAAATAATAACGTTACTTAAAATTTTTTCTCCTTGGTTGGGTTTTACATGGTTTTTCTCCTACACCTCTGATAGGGCACCATGCTGGGGACGAAAGTAAATCCACCAATGAGAAACTGTCACGGCCGGTAATGCCATGCCCCTCACCTGTGCCACACACAGACTGTAGAGCATAGGTGTTAAATGTCTGCGTGAACACCTCGCTCTTAATGAGTCAGTCACAAAGGCGACACAAATAGCCTTCTCTGCACAGTCATGAAATTGTCTTTTGAAGCTCAGGAGTGCGGCGCCATTTCCGCCTCCTCCCTCCTCAAGGCTTTTAGCTGCTAACTCTGCTGAGGTGTCAGAATTTTCTTCATCATCTTGCTCTTCTTGGAGCGACGCGCACAGTTTGGGATTCTGAGCCTGTCTGTGGCGCCCTCCCTTCACGCGGGCTGCTTATTTTCTGTAGTGTTGGGGACGTATTACTTCTGAACAAATAGATTTGATTCAGTTTGCGGGTGCTGCTCAGCTGGTGCCCAGGAGTAAAGAAATCAACTCTATCAGGTCTGCGAGAGAGTTCAAAGGTTCGCTCAATTTTCAGGAAACTTTTTCTTAAGTAGATTTTCTGGATCGGAATGAGTTATTGGCGCTGGCCTCAATCATATTTTAGAAACTCAGGCGCTGGGCAGAAAGAAGTGGGAAGAGGGCAAACTCTGCCGTGGTGGCTCCAGCCTCCCCTGGCAGGGCCCTTTCTTCGTCCCTGCCTTCCTGCCCGGGAGGCGGCCTTCACCCCACACTCCCACCTCGGGAGGCGTTCGTGGTGCTCCCGCCCGTCTGGTCACGAGTCCCCATCAGGAGGTGCACTGGCAGTGAGCTAAAAGATCAGGTCAGGGTCTATCAGCCTGCATTCCAAGGAAATCACCGTGAGGTCTCCTAGTCTGTACGAGAATCTTTAATATTTGACTCTGCTCTTTGAGTTGTGTGGTTACTATGATGATGTTTTGAGTCAGTAGGATGGGCCTTCCACATTGGAGGAGCCCCAGGTGGGATGACAGAGTGCACATACTCCCTCCTGTGACATTTGCACGGTCACTCGGAGCTCTCGGAGGCCAAGAGGACCACAAAACTGAAGGCGCCTGTCTTGTGTAGCACAATGGGTTAGTTGTTCGTATTCCTCTCCCCACTACCAGGCTTTAAAGACGCCGAGTCCTCGTCCCTAGTGCCCACCCCTGGGCCTGGCCTGTATGAACTTGTCAAGAATAAGCACTTTTGAATGAATGAATCTTAGGTTTGCCTGTCAGGGGTCTGGGAAGAGGGCGAGGTGGGTGAGGCGATTTCATCGAAGGAAGTGTGCACTGTAAATCCCACAGGCGAGTGCGATAAAGCTGTGGATGGAGGTACTGTTCATGGCTTTCTTTTCTGGCTGTGGCTTTCAAGAGGGCACTGTGTGCGTGTGGGCACGCCAACACGTGTGCTCAGCGCAAGTACAGGAGAGGGTCTTACATTTAAGCAGGACACCAGGGGACCAGCCAGGGGATGATGGCGAGCGAGCGTGGGATGTGTTGTCAGCACAGATGTGAAGCTGTCTGCGTAGAGCCATCCAGTGGCTGTGCCGTTAGATGTAGCATCACCTCATCTAGCTCTTTTCAAGTAAGGCTGTCGACCTTGACAATGACTGTCACATTGCATAGCCCTCAAGAGAGCGAGAGGTTCCTGTGCGGGGAACATGGGGTAATTTAAAGTTACTCTCCAGGACTTGCGCGACATCATGGTAAATTCTCGCGATAACCCTTCTGATAACTGTGAAATTGCTTTGTCTCGCCATGGTAGGGGAAACAGTGAGACATCCAGTCACATCAAGATCAAAAGGTCTCAGGTGTATAATACAGAAGTCTAAAAGGTGAGGGGAGAAGGGAGAGACTGTTTTATCTCAGGTAGAAGAGCTAGAAACAACAGAAGGACTTAAGACCTCGTATTGACATTATTTCAGAAGTCACTACTGGTGAGAAAAACAAATACCTTGTATTTAGGGTAGATCTCATTACAAGCGTGGTTAACGGTTGCTGGGGGCAGAAAGGGTCGGAGAGGTACTGTCCCAGTAACTCCTAAAGAAGTTCTCTTTTTTTTTTTTTTAAAGATTTTATTTATTTATTTTTAGAGAGGGGAGGGAGGGAGGGAGAGGGAGAGAGAGAGAAACATCAATGTGCGGTTGCTGGGGGTTATGGCCTGCAACCCAGGAATGTACCTTGGCTGGGAATTGAACCTGGGACACTTTGGTTCCCAGCCCACGTGCTCAATCCACTGAGCTACGCCAGCCAGGGCTAGAAGTTCTCTTTTTCCATGTGATATGAATTTAGGCTCAATGCCTATCAGAAATTAAAGCATAATTAGTTCTTTATTAAAATGACACAAGCCTGTGGTCGCAACTTGAATTGTTATAGAAGGGTGTTTAATGAGACCGAAATGTATATCACCTCACATCCCTTTCTGGGGGTATCATGTATTTTTAGCAGAACGTTTCTCGGTTTATGTGTACATACAAGTACACTTATATTATAAAATATACTATTCAAATTATTTACAGCTTTCTATTTTGTATACCACTTGGGCCTCTTTTCACCCATGTAAGTACAAGTGGAATTCCTTTATTTCTAAAGGGATCAGAATAAAGTTTTCCAGGGGAGAGGTCTCTGATGTGAAGCTTGGGATGTCTGACCAAAAAAGCTAGAGAACTTAAAAGAAAATAAAAATACATCTAACTTAAGAACTGGATATGAAAAACAGTTAGGTACTTCAGAGAAGTATAGGACTTTAGAGGTTCACCAGAAAAACCACTTCCTAGAAATAAAAAAAAATTCAGCCTCGTGATCCTTTGGCACCATAATTCTTTATTAGTTATCACTTATTGGTGTGACTTAAAAATCCGTGTCTCTCTAGTTTGCTATAGGCTCCATAATAGTAGGGCCAGGCATCCTGTTTGCTCAGCATTATGTTCCAAGTTCTCGGCCGAGTGTCTGGCACAGACTCCCACTGTTCGTGAAGTGGAGAGATGGACAAACAAAGGGAAGCAGAATGGCACCTGAGCACGTGGCACAGTTTATATAAAGTGCGCAGAAGAAGAAACCGAGGCATGAGGTGGTGTGGCTGATCTGTAAGTAAGAGCACTTGCACCGTGGCAAGGCTGTCAGTGTGTCTAGGACTTGTATTCTAATTAGAAAACTAAATCAAGAAAAACCCTAAAACTCTTAATTAGTGAAGTTTCCAAAGTGCTTGGAAGGACATTAGAAATGCTAGCAAAAGCTCTGAATACATGTGTGTGGGGGTGGGGGTGGGGGGGGGGAATGACAGTAAAGGTGGAATGAAAAGGTAACTACAAAGGCAGTTTATTAATTTTGCCAAGGTGCCCAGGAGACAATGGAGTTTTCATGACGTGTGGCTTCTTAGAGATGGTAAGATTTGATGCTAGAGTTAAACATGGCTTTAAAATTTTAATTCTTCCTGCCCTTGGTTGGAAAAGGAGAGGGGCCGAGGGAAACAGATTTCCGAAGGAGTGGAAGGAAAGCATTCCTGCAGAGGAGGAGGCTCCCAGTGTGTCGTTGCAGACTTCACTGTAGTTACTCGTGAGGTGTAGAAAAAGCAGAGATACGGGCCATAAGGAAGGCCTATTTCTGATTAATTTGACTCTGTATGTCATGAAAGTAGAATGGCTTAAATTAGAAAGAAGTGTTTTTTCCTTTCTTATTTAATGAAAGTCTAGATAGAGGCTGTCAGTCCAGGGCTAGCTTGGTGGCGTCTGTGCCACCGGAGCCCCAGGCACCTGCTGTTTCACTCCTGCATCCTAGCACAGGGCTTCCCTCTCCTGGGTCAGCTCGTGTTCCAAGGAGGCTGCTGCAGTGCTGGCCATTGCGTCTACATTGCAGCCTGGAAAAAAGACGAAAGGGCTGAAAAGACCCCCTGCCACCTGAGGTCAGCGCCCTTTAAGCATTCTCGTAGGGAGTCCTACACAACATTCTGCTTACAGTTCAGCCTAACCAGAAAGAAGGTGGGAATTTGGGTTTGATTGACCCTATGTTTAACTTAGAACTGGGGTTATCTAAGGAGGAAGGAGAGAGATTGGGGCAAGCTACTGATGGTCCTTTCTGAGGGAAATCTTCATTTATCTTTCCAAAGAGCTTATGAGTCAGGATTTTTGATTCATTAGAATTTGCTAAGTTAATAATTTATTACTGTTCCTTAGTGATATGCATTTGAAAAAGTAGGGCCAAGGAAAATTACAGTATACTTATGGAAGTACACAAATGGTTATTAGCAGGAATTTAGGGATACTCAGGATAAATATGTGGTCTTTGGAGCTTATTGCTTACACAAAATAAACAGCATTACTCAGTGTTTAAAAAAAAAACACAGAGATTCAGTCTGAATCCATCCACCTGATGAGGTTCATGCACAGCTGGGTAGGTAGCTCCTGGAGACCCAGGCTCTGATGATGGGTTGCCTGGGGAGCTGAGAGTGGTTGGTGGGAGTGGCATTGAGACTGGGAACCTCTGGCTTCCACAAGGAGAAGCCAGGCTCTAAGCCAAGTGCTGAACTTAACATTGTTCACGTTGACAGACACACCCTTGGAGATAAGGCCCTCCTTTTAGATGTAAAAAGTGAGACTCAGTGTAAATAACCCAAACCATTCCTTGGTGTACCTTTTAGAAACAGAAGACTGAATCTGATATACCATGAATCTGAACCACTGTTGGTAGTTTGCAAGTTATTTAAATGTTAGGTTTGATTTTCCTGTCTTGTATTCAGCAGGAGGGAAGGAGATAAAAGGAGAGTCCAGAGACAGTGGAATCAAGATCCTAGGTTTAAGGGGCGCCAATAATGAAAGGTTCCTTAAGATGCCAGGTCCTCCGTTCAAGGGCCACCTTTCTCACCGAGGGTTCTCAGGTTCCTCCTGCTGCCTCTGCCCGCCTGTGACAGATTTCAGAGAGTGCGGGAGCTACAGCGGGGTGGGGGGGTAATACTCAAAGTAGCCATCCAGCTTTCCGCCAGAAGGTTTCTCCGGCGAAATAAAGAAACCACTAGATCAACTAACTTTAGACCATTAACGATATTTTAAATTCTATAGCTATTAATATCGATGTGGTGAAAATTTAGTTACATTGCAGCGAGGCTCCTGATTCTGTCTTATTCTATAAAAAGACGGGCCGGTTGAGAAACCATGAACTCTCTGGGGCCACCTAATGCCATCCAGGAAATGGCTCTTTCAGGGCCCTGTGCCTGGAATTGCATCCATGTTGCATCTGCAGCATTTAATTGCATCCCAAATGCTTAGCTCTTGTCTTGGGGGAAACGTACTTACCTGCGTCTAGCTGCTTACATGCAGGCCGTGACGAAAGCAGGTCCACAGTTGCTCATATAGAAAATGCAGTGAGGAGTATAGTATATACTAATACCAGAGTAAACCCTGTGTTTCCTGTACTTACAGCTGTAACCCTACTGTGCCCGCCGTGTGTTACAGCATTCCTCATGGGCTAGCGTTACAACAAAGGGTGTAAAGAAGTTTGTTTTCAATCTGAATACCTAACAATAGGAATGCTCTTATTGAAAGTGTCCGAGGGAAGACTTCTGTGGGCGTCTGTAAACACCAGAACTTTGAAACAGCTAGCCAGGTAGAGCCACGCTGGGGTTTGGGTGGGTTGTAGGAGGGATGGAGACCCGCAGTTGGTGGTGCTTACAGACCAGCTTAGATGGAAGAGAGCCGCACTTTCAGCCCGTCTGCTCCCATCCAAGGTCAGACTTGTTTCTTCTCTCAATCTCTCTCCCTAAACATGAGCGGAGTTGCCGTAGTCCTGAATGGATGACGAGTTGTCGCCATCTTCCTCTAAGAAGCAGTGTCGGGCTGCCAGTTTAAACCGCACCTCAGTGTGATGTGCTACACAGTCCCGCCCAGATCTTCATGGGAAGTGTTTTGTGAAACAATGAACAGGAACTGGTTAACACGTTTTTCTTGTGACCTTTTGGATTTGCTCTTTTTTCCTCTGCTACATGTATGATGATATTAGCTATAATAGAAAAGAAATAAGGTTCAGAACCCGAGAAAAGATTGCAGGAATACTGTGTGTGCATGTTTTCTTTTGATCTAATTTAGGCCTTGAAAACAGATACTTTCCAATCTAGCAGTAATGTGTGTCTGTGCATGTGCATTTTAAAATACGCTTTTACAGGGAGGCTCTCCGCAAATGGAAAGTGGCAGTGTATCGCACATTTAGAAGCCTGGGCTGCCGCCAGCACAAAGAAACTTGGGAAGGATGCCCACTCTTGTTGATTCCCATTATCTTCCTTCACTGTCGAAAAACTTTTGTCTTGCGTGGCAGAATACCAGATGCGTATACCCCCACACCCTACATTAGAAGTTTCGGGGGGTTGGAAAGAAATATTAGAGTACTGGCATCCAAAACCAGTCACACTGTTTTGCCCAAGACTTTGTGCTGTCACTTCGGCTATCTTAGCAGGTGTGATAAATTGGCCGGTAAACACCAACCCCAAACTCTGTCCTTCTCCTTTGCTCCAGAAGTGAGAAAACAAAGACCGTCAATTTCCCAGCCTCCTTTGCAGCTGGGGTTGTGCCTGGCATAAAATTCTGGCCAAGGAGATGTGAGTGGAAAGCTCTGGAGGGGCTTCCCTTCCCCTGCTTCCCTTCCCCTCGTCCTTCCTTGGACCTAGGGCGTGATAAATGGGGCTGCAGCAGCTGTCTTGAGACCGTGCAGATAAAAGCCACATGCTCGGGATGGCTGAGAAGGAGTACAGAGAGGGCCCTATTTATTTGATGGTATCCTTGGCACCTGCATCAGCTCTGGGCTTCCAACGCCCAGACGACTTATTATATGAGAAAAATAAACCTCTTTCTCGTTTAAGCTGTTGTTTGTAGCTTTAAGTGTCACCGCGCTGTTGCTGCTGTTGAACACAGTGTGAAGTGATACCCATTTCCTTGTGATGTGGCCGAGCAGACCGACGTGCCCGTGGATTTGTAGGAGACACGTAGTGTGTGTAGTGTTCCAGGGTCTCCATGTTCTCTTGTATCATTTGCTTTAGACTCGTCTCTGTCCCGTCCTCTTTTAAGTAAAAACAAAGGTTGGAATACAGCTTAGCATTAATGGCGTGACTGAGTGTTCTGAGTATAATGACGAACGGGGTGCGATCCTTGCTCTTCGGGGTCCCATGGACTCGTAGGGGAGACCACACACATGTGCACGTTGTTGGCACAGTGTGGCAGATGCTTCGGTGAGAGTCCAGGGTGCTGTGAGAATGCGGACAAGGGGTGTGAACCGGTTAGCTTTTACAGTTTAACAAGGTGCTGCAAGCTCAGTGGCTTGTGACAGCCACCATCTCTTCACCTCGAGATTCTCCAGGTCCCCAGTTTGGGCTGCTAGCAGCGGGGCACCTCTGGTCTCCGCCGGGCTCCCTCGGCCGAGGTTTTGTGGTCTAGGGTGGCCTCGCCCAGGATGATTTTCCATCTCTCCTTTAGCAGAAAGAAGCTTGTTGACATGGCACCCAGCAGGGTTCCAGGAGAGAGGCTCGTGTTCGCAACTGGCACACCATCATCTTGGTCACATTCTGCTGGCCAGAGCAAGTCCACTCACACAGCCCAGGTGAAGGGGTGGGGAAGACTCCGCCCTTCCATGATGGGAGGAGCCTCAGGGTCCTGCCACCGAAGGGCGCGAGTGCAGGGAAGAGCCGGCAGTGGTGGCCGGTTCGGCAGTCTTCCTCCGGGCTCTGAGGGGGCTGGGCAGAGGCACACAACAGTTTTCTTACAGGAGTTCATGTCAGATGTTTAACGTTCAAGGATAATAGCACATTCTTTTTTATTAGCACTTCATAAGAAGCGATGCCATCAATCATCCTCGCTTCTGGAATCATTTTTCAATATTGCCAGTTTCTACTCTTTCCTTACCTTTCGAACATTCGTTTTAAAAATAACCCATAAGAAGATGTTGCTCAGAGAAAGGAAAAGTTGCATGTCGAGAAGTTCAAGGATTGAAATAATGGTTGGACTTTTCTCTATCGTGTTTCTCCTGGACCATTTAAGGGGATTTTGTTCACCTAAGATGCTTCATAATTAAAAGGTTCAATGAGAAAATCCATTTGGGGATCATGATGAACAGTTATTTCCTGTCTTGGAGATTTACAATGAATGCATAGTCCTGGCATTAAAGTACTTTTGCTATTTAATTGAGTTAATTGGATTTCATTGGTGATAAGGTCCAAATTTTTGGTTTGGTTTTTATATGGGCTAACAGTGTCACTATATCTGTATCTATATCTATATTTATATCTATATTTATGGTTCAAAGAGTCCATTTAGTTTTTTTCCTTAAAAGACACATTTTTCATTTTCACCAATAACTTTATTGATTTGGATATTTTGAGTATGTCAGCTTTCTCCCAATATTGGCTTCTAGTGGGGAGAGGCCAGGGGTGCTGCTAAACATCTCCCAATGCGTAAGACAGCCCCACAGCAAAGAATTACTTGGCCAACATGTCAGTAGTTCCTGGAAACTTTGCAAGCCACCTCTGACACGTTTGATCAGTTACAGCACCTTCTCCACACACTGCACACATCTTTTTTTGCATTTCAGTTGAGTTTTTACCTTTCTTGAAATGAAAAACATAATATACCAAAAATGTTGCGTATTTTCTTTTGTCTTCAATATTAAAATGGCTGCACAAAAATTCACAAATTTTGATAAGTTTTTGTTAAATGCACACTGATCTGACAGCTATCACAATACAATCTAACAAAATTGTTTCAAATGAAGTTAAAGACAACTAAGCACTACCAGACCCACTGTACAGAAAAAACTCAACAAGTGTTTTGGCCAACCCAATATATACATATATTTTTTTTCCATAGCCATTAACATTTCCAGCACTCCCCAGCCATTGTCCTCACGTGTCTCGTTTCTCTTGAGGAACCAAAAAATAGGAACAGGCGAGCAATGTAAGAGAAATCCGCGCTTTCATGGAAAAAGGATTTTTGTTTTTCAGAGATTTAAATTTTTATTAAAATAGCTTTTAAAAATATTACCAAATGGTATATACTTTTGCTTACTGTTTCAATGATTCTTAATAACAAGTAGCATTCCTGCAATGCTTCCCTGGATATAACTCCAGGGACTGTTCAAAGAACCTTACATGGATTATCGTTTTTAGCCCCCCAAAGACTCCCATTAGGTCGTCGTTTCTGTTCTCCCCCTTGGACAGCTGCAAGGCTGCTGCCGGGGTGAACTAACATGTTTCATCCCACAAGGCTGGGGCCGTCATCCTGCAGCCTGACTCCGAGGTCCGTGCCCTTAGCCACCACATCTTTCTGCGAAAAATCGCTTGTCTCGGTGTAGTGTGCTGCGGGCAACATAGTCATGGGTTACCGAAGTATGGGAAAACTGTGTACAGCGGAACACTCGGTCTCCCCAACTCAGTTTGTGTTTTTAGTAATTGACCTCTGGTGCCTTATATGGCAAGATGTTTTAATGTAGAAAATGAAAATGTCTATCATTTCCAATGAGGCCTTGACCCCTAATATCGGTGACAGAAACATCTCCGAGATCTAGAATTATGTTATTGTGGAGATGCTTTACTTCCTAGCAAAAGGTAAGCCTTGATCAGATTTTTGATAGTGCTAACACATCTAGAAGATATTATCGCTGTACTTTGAATTTATAAAACCTACCTTCTCAAAAGAAAATCTTGGTGGACATTATGTCTTATGCTTATATCAAACAATAAAACCTTGTTTGAAAGGCAAAAGTACTAAATTAATGTTTTACTGTTTGATTTGAATAACATTTCCCTGCCACAAATCCATACCACTGGGCGAGTCAAGTCCAGTGTTTTCCCTGATGATGGCGGAGCAGGGAGCCGCGGGATGGATGCGAGGGAACCTGTTTTAGAGTTTACGCTGTGGAGGCCTTGCCAGGCCCAGGAGCAGTGTGGCTGCACACGGTGCGGCGAGCACTCGCAGGAGGACACCTTGTCAGGGCGTGGGCACCTTTCTGCACCTGTTTTTTTTTTCTTTTCCACGTCATTTTACCAGGTGGTTTGTCTCACACCCCACACAGCTGGAGTACTTAGATAGTGTTATCCACAAAGTTCAAAGGGGATACATATGGAGTTTGTTTACAAATGATTATAATATACAAATACATGTAATCGCTTTGTGTATGGCCATATTTATAAGCATGAACATACAGGGTCTGGCAGAAGTAACGCCTGCTTGAGTGTGGTCGGTAGGGTTATAATATGGTTGTAATAATTTGTAGCTGTAACGGGAACATTTCACCTAAAATGTCATATGGTGTGCTTTAGTGTGATACTGTGTTACAGAATTACATGCTTATGATTTTGTAATAAAAAGGGATGTTATTTGTGCTGGATCCTGCATATAATCTTCATCTTATTTGGAAATAGAAATGTGAATATTACTTATTCGAAGCATAGATCACATGGGTCTTAAGACTTGGCTATCAGAAAATAATCAGACAAATATAATTAATGTAAATGTGTACTACTGCAAGCTGCAGGGCTGACCAAATGCCAACACACTTAGTTATGATGATGACGTGAACGTAACAGTAATTTATAATTAGTAAGACGAGCAGCAAGTACAGTCTGTTACCACCTCAAGACAACAGATAACAAGAACGGTCTTTCCAAAAATCAGGTCATTTCTATTACCTTCGAGTGTGTTCCGTGCAGGGGTGCCGCAGCGTCGGGGCACATGTGTGACACCAGAGTTCAAGGGTGTTCTGGGTCCGATTTAGAGAAGCACCATGCGTCATGTGCTACTGCTCTACTCCTCGTTACTCGTGCTGTAACACGGTCACCTTATGCCTTTGACAGTCATACATCAACATCTAAGATGTTGACGTGAGGGGAGGGAGGGTGAAGGGTGCACACAGGACCCCGCTGTGTTTGCCCCTTTTCTGTAAACCTAAAATTACTTCACAAGTCTAACATCATTTCACAATGCAAAGTTGAAGAAAAAGTACTTTTATTTAGAAATGTGTGGACATTCTGCAAGAGCTTGACATTTAAAAATATACATAAAACCTCAACTTGACCGACATCTTCAGTATGTATCCCCACCACACACGCGCTTGCACATTCTAGCCGCACTAAGTCGTTTGTTGTTCATTGGATTCTATGGGGAGAAGGGAGATCGGAGTACAGCTTTTGTATGTACTGTCACATATTCACAATGCACGGGACTACTGCTGTGTCCGTCTCACTTTAAGAAACAGAACAGCGCAGTGAAGCCCCCTGCGGCTCCTTCTTTAGGGCACACCTCCCGCCCACCCCCTTCCACCTCCCCCGCCAAACTGCCACCGTTTAGAGGTAATTGTTGGGGTTTCTGTTCTCTAATTCTGTTTCATTATTTTGTGCTTTTCCAACCTTGACCGAAATTACGCCCTTCTGTATCATACCCACAACTTTTTTGTCTAACTTTTTCTTTTTCACCACAGCATATCGTTTCTCTGTATGAATACCCAGAATTTCTACTCTGCTCCTTGCAGGCAGAGAGAGACAGAGAATGTATGTGTGTTTATCGGTTCTTCATTTTTAAAGTATTTTCTGAGACCAAAAGAGATCTGCTGTCCTGAACTCCAGTCACACCGCTTTTAAGTGAAGCCTTTCATTGTAATTTTCTTTTCTTTTATGTCAGATGGAAAGCTCCATGAGGATCTGACTCCCTAAGATGAAGGTTATTGGGATGATAAGGATGTGTTTTTGTTGAATAAATAAGTAAACCCTTAAGTGAATTACACTTTGTCTGTAAGTAGGTCTTTAGCATATTTATGTTTATTCTCTAAGTTACATCGTTTTGCCTCCTGGGGACTTTTCTTTGGTAGAAAAATTTATGCGTGGTGGGCAACCGGCTACCGAGGTGGAAATATGGAATATAAATAAAGACAAAAGCTGTAAATTGAGAAATTATATGCTAAGTTTGTAGGCAGTGCAGGAACAGGTATTTTGCATTCAACATCCCAGGGGAAGTTTGGCAGCGTCAGCAATACTTTCACCTGCACTGGGCATCGCCAGGCGAGGGGAACTGAAGTCAGTTTATGTGGTGGGACCACTCTTCCCTTTGTTCATCACTCTTGTTAGAAAGCTCAGAACTTGTTTTGGATCATTTTGAATTCGTATCCAGAATGGCATCGCCCAAATTAGTTCTTTTTCTTTAAAATTAGTTTATTTTGATGTTGCTCTTACTCCGAAAAAACACTTCATAGATGTCACAGGGTCCTGGCCCATCAAATTGATTTCTACGACAGCGACGGACGTAAGCAGGTCTAGTGTCATCGCTGTTTCGCAGGCGAGGAACACGGGACAGGAAGTGGGGGAGGTCGGAGGACCTGCTGAAAGGTCGTAGGACAGAACCGCGTCTTTCAGCCTAGTGCCGGCTTGGTCCAGACATTGCCGTTTCAATGCTTGAAATAATTGAAAGTATTAATCAAGACGTTATGGCTCTGCCAGCATTTTAACAGATAATTCAGTAACATAATACTCACTTGACAGTTCATCATAGTAATACGGGGTGTTTCTCTCCAGCGTTCGTGGTGATTAGTAAGTGCATTTTTTACTGCCCTCTTTGTTAGAAGGGTTCAAAGAACAGCTTTAAACCAAACATGGCAACAGAGCACTCATGACTGGTATTGCAGAGGAAAGACAGATTTACAAGTGGACCTGATGTGGCACAGCCTGAAGTTAAAATATCTGAGAAAACAAGCGGCTTTTTGATAGCTTGAGCCCTGCAGATGAATTAAACCTCTCAATATGTAGACTAGTGTGGCTGAGCGCTCAAATCGCAATTTTAAAAAATGCAGAAGTAGTACACTCAGAATATTGTCTTCATGTCAGAAATGCACCTTTGTGCTTGAAAATGATAAAAAATTACAATCGATCCTTACAACTGTTCTGTTCATCTTTATTGATCAGGTGCAAGAAAGATAAATCGCAGCCCAAATAAGATTATAGTAAATGTTAGCATCGGAGGGGACTGCAGGTTGATAGAGAGCCATTCATCATCTCAAACGGTGACCTGTCCGTTCTCCAGCCACCCTGAGTCGGCTGTCTAATCACATACCTATTGATTTTATCTGCATCCACCAGACCTGGATGTGACTGTCATCGGCCAGCCCAGATTGTTAAATGCGAAGGGGTCACTGGTGTGAAGAGGATTTCATTTTCATTTTCTCACCAACCAACAATGATTTATGAAAAAATAAACTACCCCCAGTCATGCATGTGGACCCTGAGTGATTAGAGAGAAAGGTGCACAATAGACCGCCGTATTGTGCTCTTTGTACTGTGATGCGTTTTGCACAGTATCATTGCGCCTGAAGGCTCATGGGGTCACGGAGGCCACCCCCTGCAGACAGGTTTGAAAGTAGCCAGCCAGAATGGATAATTTTTTATTTTGCTGACCCTGGCAAGGCGTTACTTTGCTATTACAGCTTAATTTATGTTGCTTATGTGTTCATTCATGTAGTAGTGAAACATTTTTTTGGTATAAAAATTATGTAATTCCATCCCTTTGTTCTTACTCATCAATTTGTTGTAAATGTCGATGTCCTTACGGTCACGTGCAGGCAATGGAACACATTCTAGTCCGTGAAGAACCGTCTGGAAGACAAAATACAGTGTGAAAAGAAATAATCCTTTAATATCCTGGGTGGAACACTGGAATAATAGGCAAATGCGATGTGTGTGAATTTCATTATTCGATCTCAAGCATCTTTTGATCTTACAGGGATTGATTTCAAATCAGGGAGATCCAACTAATCCTCCAACAATATGTGAGGAATTTATCAGAAGTCTGAAAGAATGATGAATTATAACTGTGAAAGTTTTTACTCTGTAATCTCAACCTGTATATCAACAACTAGATACTTTTTACACGTATTTTTACAAGAATCCATTCCACTCGGGCAAGAAATCTTTGTCCTGCTGCTTGAGTGGCTGAAATAAGAGCTTGTGTGTTTCTGTCATTGTACGTCTTGCACACGTGTCGTCCTCTTGCAAAGTGAAAACTCTGCTGTCAATCTTTCTCCACAGAGCTCAGAGTTCTACAAAGTCACCACCGAACAATACCAGAAAGCTGCTGAAGAGGTGGAAGCAAAGTTCAAGTAAGTTTCTGATAGTATTCTAATGATTCTCCTTGACAAGATGAAAATACACCTTTTTTGCTTTTTGAACAGGAGACAGTTTGGTGTGTAGCTCTCTGGAGTACTGGGAAATAGGTTTTGTGGTTGAGAAGTTTGCACGTTATCTGCTACAGTGGAATTCACATGCACAGTAAAAGCAATTGGGGAACGCTTGTCACACCTCAGTTTCGTGAACAAGGGGAAAATAGAAAGCAATAATAATAGAATTTTCATTTGGAATAATATATAAGATAGGATGCCCTTGTTTATGAAGGTGATATTAAATTGGTAACTTGATTACTAGAAACTTATAGAAACCGTTCCCTTTTGTATAATAAAATGACGGGCATGTCCAGTTGGGGTATCCTCTTTTCTCGAGTTCAGGCTGTTTTCCTTTCTTCACATGTACCTTGAAGCCATTTAAATCTCGGGCTTTAACTCACCCTCGATTGTGGAGGTGGTGTTAAATCACTGCCTCTCTTAACCCTTGCGACGTTTAAGTGAATGTCCTGAGATTGGTGGCCTGCAGTGTCTGTGACCCACAGCCCTGTGCTTCCCCTGTGCTGCCAGTTCCCACATAGGTAAGAAGACAGTGTTCAGAGTTGTTCTGAGTGTATGAATAGTTCCGTTGTGTATCTTCTGTTGGTAGCACGAGTGCAAATTAGCAGGGCAGGAAAAAAAAATGGTGGTGTGACAGGTCCAGGTGAAAGAGTACTGTATTTTTCTGACCATAAGACGCACCTAGGTTTTAGAGGAAACCTAGGAGGAAAATAGGAAAAAAAAAATTTGAAGCAAAAAATGTGGTAAAATATTTAATAACATAAATAACATAATATTTCACCAATGTAAATGTAAACAGGACTCAACAGCAACATTAACAACCATTATTCTTCCCGGGGCGGGGGGGGGGGGCTGTTGGCATGCGTCTTATAGTCTGAAAAATATGGTACTCGGTGGCTTGGGCTCTACCTGCCTCCCTAGTGCCTGTTTATGAGCATCTGACAAGTGATTAATCCCTAAGGTGGGACATTATTGTCTTCTGTTATAGTGCAGTTTGTGTGGTGATGGAAATTGGTTGTTTTAACACTGATTAAAAATGTTTGTTTAAAGGTGGTTTGAAGTACATTTAAACCTTAGACAAATCCTCCATTCTTTGTTAGAGAATCACTCTTTAGGGGCAGGAGGAAGCGACCTTCTAAGAATGGGGCGCATCCCACTCTTAACGGGTTACCCTGCTGTCTTAAGAATGTAGATGTAGAATTGGATGTGGACGTCATTTTAGAAGGTACACTACACATGTGTTTTTATTATTTCTATCTTTCCGCTAATGATAAAACAACACTTTTTAAAGCTTTTTGTCTCAATACTATTGACTTGACACCTTTTGACTTGGCACTATGGGTGTTTCTTCAGTATATGATGATAGCTATGAAAATAACTAAAATTTGAAATAAATCAAAGGAAATCATTTCTGACTAGAATGATCTGTGAAGTCATCATAATGATGATGTTTTACATGAAGCCTGAGGAAGAGTTTTGGTGGAAGGGAAAAGTATTCAGAACAAAAATCATGCTCTGCAGTTGGTGGGTGACAGGTTAGTGAAGATCGATGGTTTGTCTCAGAGAGACCAGGGCAAGGTAACGTTGGAAAGGTCAGCAGGGTCATTCCTTAGCTGGTGGGCTAAGAGGTTGGTCTGCACCAGCAGGAAGTGTTTGGAAGGTATTTGACCCGGTGGGTGCCCTGATTCCCACGTTGCTTCAGGAATATCAGTCTGACAGTGCGTGCGAGGCTTGGCCGGAGGCATGAGGAGCAAGCACTGGAAGTCCTGCATGACAGGCGCTGTAAGTGAGGGAGGGGAGGAGAGAGACGGCTGCAGAGAAGTCACTGAAAGATCAGACGTGACGTAGGGGCTGATTGGTGGGCTTGCCAGTGCTGCCGTAACAGAGTACCACGGACTGCATGCCTTGAACAGCGAGGTTTACTGTCTCACAGTTCTGGAGGGTGGAGCTTCAAGATCAGGGTGTCGGCAGGGTTGGTTTCTTCTGAGGCTTCTCTCCTTGGCATACGGACGGTCGTTTCCTCCATGCGTTCACGTGACTTCCCTCTCTGCACGTCTCCTAACCTCCCTCTCTTATAAAGCACACCTGATTAGAACCCATTCTGCTGACTCCCTTTTAACATAATTACCTTCATCCAAATATACTTTCTGAAGTACCGTGCGTTAGGACTCCAACATACGAATGAGGGGGCAGGGGGACACAATTCAGCCCATAACACCTAGAAGGAAAGGGCAGGGGAGAGTTTAACAGGTTTGTGAAAGCCGGATTTCATAGGCAGAGGTCAGTCTGGCCTTCGGTGAGAAGAACCTCCCTTCAGAAGCCCTGCCCAGCCACCGTGTCACTGAGCCTGGGCCGGCCCGCTGGGAGTGAGAGGCTCACAGAAATCAATTCCTGTGACTTACCTTTTCCAAGGCAGCACGGACCTGCAGCCTGGACTCAGCAGCCTTCCCAGCAGAGCCTCAGCAGCATGATCTCCCTGACCTCTGTGAGACACTATTTATTATATCCTACCCTCATCTGGTGTGGTAAAGAATTGTAGCCTTTCCCACAGATTGGAGGCATGAGAAACAAGAGCTGGAAGTACTAGATGACAGGTCCTGTCAAAGACAGAAAGGTCTTTGACCCAGCTCCTGGGAGGTAACCTGGAAAACCTTGGACTTTCCCAGGTGATGAGAGTGTCTTATTAGTCACGATGAGCCCCCTGAGCCACCTGGGGCCAGCCCAGCCTCTGGGGAGCTTTCACAGGAGACTGAATTCAGCCCCGTGGGCAGTCCGTGGAACAAGCCTGTGTAAAGAGGCCCAGATGGAACTCTGGGCATGGAAGGTTAGGTGAGCTGCTCTGGTGGATGGTCCTCCGCCCCTGTTGTCACACATTTGTGATTCCAGGATGGTGCATCCTGAGGACGATGGAAACTGCCTTGGGCACCCTCCCAGACTCCAGCCTGTGTATCTCTTCCTTGGTTGGTTTTCTGTATCATTTTTCATAAGAAGTCATCACTGTGAGTTCAGTGGCTTTCTGTGAGACCTGTGGACCCTTTTAGCGAATTGTCAAGGTTTAGGGTGGTTTGGGGAACCCCTTGAACTTTCAGGTGATGTCAGAAGTAAGGATGGCTTTGGGGTCCCTGCCCTCAGACTTTGCAGTTTGCCTAATTCTAATGCAAACAGAAATCCTGCTTTTACACACTGGAAGACTTTTAAGAGTTAGTCAAAGTAGCTTTCATTATATAATTTTTTTTCAGCTGCTACCTGCCTGGCTGAGCTTCCTAGAATACTGTATTTTGATTTTCTGTGAATTCATTAGCTTCACTCCTAGGAAGTGATAGTGCTTTGTCTATAAGAGACACTTTTACTGTCTTTTTTTTTTAAATCCCCACCCTAGGATATGTTTGATTTGAGAGAGAGAGGGAGACATCGATGTGAAAGAAAACATCGATCGGTTGCCTCCCATATGTACCCCAACTGGGGCTCGAACCTGCAACCTTTTGATGTGTGGGACCCGGCCAGGGCTTTTGCCCTCTTGAAGGCAGAGGCTACTCCAGGGAACTTCATTTCTCCTTAGAAGTTTGACCACCTCAGATAAGCAGGGCAGCTTCAGTCTGCTGCAAGGCTGCGTGCCCTGGTCTTCCTGTTGCGGCAGCCGTCCCTCTGGGGCGGCAGGCTCTGGAGGACATTGAGGAGGCTTTAGTTAATTTTTTTCTGCCAGAGGGATTCACTGGGGTGTATCTTGGTTGCATGAATGGAAGCTTTTTACATTGCAATTGTAGGGGCATATCATACACCTGAAACAGGGTCACACAGAATCCCCGTGAGAAGAAAGCAAGCCAGGAGCCCTTGAGGCTGAGCGTGGTGAACACCAGTCACACCGATGCATCCTGCCGCCGAGAGGGCTAACAGGACTGTTTTAGCGATGCTTAAATAGTAACTCACACTTCAGGCCCTCAGTTTATGGTTTTGGCAGTAAACCATTAAAACACTTTAGATTTAATGGGATTTTTTTCTACCCTGTCAATACCTCATTCATTCTTGGAGCTCCTGTGCAGCATGGCATGCCCTCTGCTGACTGAGTGCACAGCCAGGAAGGAAGGAGAGGGCGGGGCCTGCCAGCACAGAACTCAGAGCCCATCAGAGGAGAGGAAGAGGAAGGCGGAATTTTAAAATAGAGCTTTTTAAAAATACAAAGTTAGGTCTACTGTGATGGAATCATTGCACCCCTAATAAGTATCTCATTTCCCCAGTGGGAATTAAACAATTTGGAGATAAAGAATTGTGGTGTTTATTTGCCTGCAAGAACTTCTTCCCCACAATAGCTTTAAATTTTTAGCTGTAAAACTCAAGTCACTGAGCAAATCCAGATTTTTTTTTACATCTAGTTTTTATTCAACAGATGGGCTTTTTTTTTCCCCAATCCAACTAAACAATCATTATTGGCACTTCCTGTCACCTTTACCACCCTGTGTTGTTATCTGTTAAACAGAGCAACTGACGGTGCGGGTTCCTAGTTACACAGTGACAGTATCGGGTTATAGCGTAGCTCACGGACAGTGATGCTGTGTGTTAGTCCTTATTTCCCAGCTTATAGGTGATTAATTAAATAAGTTGTCATACTAAATAATGTTACCTTGATAGTGCTTAGCACAGGTCTTGCACAAGGTAAATAAATGCTCAATAAAAATCAGATTTATTTTATTGTTATATATTATAATACATGTTTATTATAATATTTTATGTCCAGCTCAAGTTATGAAGCCATGCACCATAGAAGTAATTTCTGTATTTGTTTCCAAACAAAATCTAGACGGTGTTGACTTCCTCCTCGCCATCCCCCCACCCCCCAAAAAAAAGAGTTCTCATTCTCAGGGAGCTCCCAGTCCAGCCAGGAGATGGCAAATAACACGTGCGTGACAGGAGGGCGCAGTGAGGGATGTTTTGGAGCGACAGGGACCGAGTGCCAGGGGCCCTGGTTCCTGGCTGGCCTCCGAATCCGATCTCTTCAGGTGGACGAGAGCCGGCATCTACACCCCTGCCAAACGGCAGTGCTGTCACCGGGGTGTTCTGTGTGTAGCGTGCGATTCTTTTAAATTACAAACACCAATATCCAGCGAATGTAAAGTAAATATCAAAGAAATGTGGAATATTTTAAAGACAGTATAAACCTTGTGAAGAAAATGTAATATCAAGCAAACGAAGAGCATTTTAAAAACAACTGATACTCCATTCCTGTGCTGTGCTTTTGATAGTGAAGTGGGCAGTGGCATGGACCCCAGCAGTGCCGGGAGCCCCGTCGCCGCGCTTTCAGTGCAGGGAGAACTTTTCAGGGGGGCCTCCATTTCTCTGCAAGGTGAAGTGCGCGTGATGGGGCACGATTCCGTGGAACCGTGTGTGGAGTGTCGGTGATTCTCCTCTGTGTGCCGGGCTGCAGCAGGGGCCTTCACTTCGTCCGTGATCGGAGTGGTCGGAACCTCACTTAAAAATGTGGGCTCCGGGTTGTCCTCACGGTGTTGAGAAGATCAGTTACCCTGTGGAAGAACAGTGGGTGTTTCAGAATATCTGAGGCATGCTATGCACACAAAACTCTTACAGACAAAATGAATTTTGTAAGTGTCACTATATATTCAAAGGTTTTCATCTATGTGAAATCCTTTAACTTTAAAATTCCTTGGTTTGCTTAGGGTTTCACTTTGGCAATACTGTTTCGTTTCTGTTTTTGGGTAGGTGGTTTTAATAGCTGTACAGTAACTCCTCACTTAACACTTTGATAGGTTTTGGAAACTTGGACTTCAAGTGAAACATCGCATAACAAAACCGATTTTACCCTAGGCTAATTGATCAAAATGAGAGTTAAGTTCCTATGGCATATTTTTGATCACCAAACTCCCCAAACTGAAAACAAAACAAACCTTCTAAATAAAGACCCAAAACACTTGTAATATTAAACATTTGAAATGAATGAGACCTGTACATTTAAGAAAGATGAGTAAACACAGGTAAGATAATGGTTTTCCAACCTGCTGACCCCAGTTCAGGGCTGTGGGGGGCCAGAGCCCGTCCTGGCAGCTCAGGGAGCAGACTGGGGCCCAGCCCTGAACAGGAGGCCCCTCCGTGGCCCCCGTACTCACTGCCCCCCACCCTACCCCACCCCAGTCATTCAGACCGGGGCAGTTTAGACACACCAGTGAGCCTCAGGTGCGCATCGCAGGGACGTGCGAGGAAACTGGAGTCCCGGGAGAAAACCCACGCAGACAAGCGGGGGAAGGGACAAACTCCACACAGACAGTGGCCGTGACCAGCACTCAATTTTTCCCCCTCATTACTTCGACAAAAGGACGGTGGAAAAGTGACAGTATTGGAGGACCAGCTGTACTAGGAATGAGTCAGTGAAGCTGAGGATGACACGCCGGTGGTATCAGCAGGTGTTTCTCGAGTTCTCTGTAATTACACGTGTGGGCCATGGACAGTTTTAAGCAGCCGCACTTAAAGATCCTGCTTAATTGGCTGTAAAATAATTAAATAAGCTTTTGACTGGCAAATTTACAATTCTGTTAGATGCATAAGCCAGTGCGCCTGAATGTCAGTGTGGCTTCAGTTTGGAAATATTAGATGAATAGAACTAATTGTACTTCAGGAACAGAGTTTACTCTGATTAATAGCCTCAGAACTCTTCTAGAAGTTGAGTCAAGCAAATTTATGTTGCTTACCTTTATGCCTGAACTCTTAATTAAAACTTATTTCATAAGTTTGAGATTTTCAGGCTTGCTGTGCCTTTCTCTCTCCAGTTTCTCCAAAGTTGAGCTCCTGCAATTTCTCAGTGACTCCTGTTGCCTGTTGAATCTCTGGCCTCATCAAAAGGATTAAAATTATATGCCGTTGTACATATGTTTGTATCTGCAGTGGACAGGTGCCCTGCATATCAGCTCTAACGCTTACTGATGGATACTTATAACCTAGTTTAGTGCTGCGTGAATGGCTGTGATATACCAAATGTACATGATAAATGTTTTATCTCTGATTCCCATTGATCAGTTTCTAAATGATCAAATGGTTTATCTCAGTAAGACACTAATTCACATTGATCAGATTCTAAATGACCAAGTTGACTTGGTTTCTGCTGAACACAAATTGTATTAAAACAACATTACTCGGACACGCTGCCTTTTCGAATGCGGGAGTCATGTTACCAGCATTTACATTATAAGTAGAGTTATTGTATTATAAAGATGTCTCCTTCATAATGAAAAGTTTACACAAGAAGAAAAGAATGCGATATTACAGGAAGAACAGGGCTTCGGGCAAGGGTTTGAGCTTTTACTAATTAAATTCTACATTTGTATTGGGCCTTTCTTCCTCCTTTTTTAATTTGAAAGGCTGCGAGCAGGAAATTCAGCAGCTGCAGTGGTGACATTTTATTCCCTGTGGTCCTCGGGGCCAAGGAACATCTTGATTATTTAGTAAGAGACTTCGTAATTGAAGAGGCAGAAATTCTGGAGAAAGTAAATATACCTAAACCCTTTGTGCATAAGCCTGGCTACAATTGCCTATTGAGAAGTTTTGGGCTATTTGCTGTTTTTTGTTTTAGAAACAGCTCACCGATGTCAACTTCTCCAGTATTTCACATACCCTCTAGAGTTTGTTCTTCGTGTTGCTGGAGGACGATTTCAGTTCTAAAATTGAAAAGCATTATTTATGAGCTACGAATATGCTTTGTATATGAAGCAAATGGCAACTGCACATTCGGCTGAAACATGGTCTTGGTTATTTAGAACACCCGATTCCTCAGGCAGGTTATTTATTACATCTTTGACTTTTCCATCTGTAAAATGTATATTGTAACTGCCATTTTCTTTAGGGCATTCAAGCTGGGAAGGTTTACAAGTTTAAAAAAAAACAGTTCTCATTGATCCTCATGTAAAAAAAATGGTCTTGCGTAGTCGTTCCATTCAATTCTAAGGTGCTGGCCGCCGTTTCAGCAGTGTTCTAGGTGGCGGCAGCCCTTCTGTGCCTCGCCGGGGAGCAGCAGAGAGCAGTCTGCCACCTCTCCAGCGACGAGTCTGTCTCCTCCCTGGTCCCCACGTCCCATCTGCCTCCGGCGACACGCTGGTTCCAGGGAGACAGACCTGCTTTGGAACACGTCAGTCCCTGCCACTATTTCTTGTGATAGGCACGTGTAACTGGTTGGTTATGGGAGGAAGAGAAACCGTAGGCAATTTTTTTTCTCTTTAAGATTGGAACCCTTCTAATCTGATAAAACTAGTCATTTCCTTTCATTTTAATCCCTGGATCAGGTCACCGTACTTAGTCTACATACTGTTGTTCTCTAAGATAACAAGTAAACACCAAGAAATATTAACACCACTTGGGAGTTAGGTTTCCATCTGCAGCGTGTCTCTGCTTCCTGCGTGTCCCTGACAGCATTCCACGCTGTGCAGGGGTGCCTGCAGAAGGGAGCAGGGCAGGGCATCCATGCTGACTGGAACACAGGGCTCAAGAGGGCAGGATGGGGTTTCAGCCACAGACGGTGTGTCTGTTTCACGAAAGGAGCACACACCGCACCTGCCGCCTGACCACCTGCAGTCGGTCACACGGCCAGAGGGTCCCTGCAGAAACATCCTCATCTTTTTAACAGCAAAGGAACCTCAGGCCGCCGGGGGCCTACCCTCAGGCAGTCAGGGTAGCCACATCCCGTCAGAAGTCCATGACCCAGAAGTCTCTTCTGCGTCCCAGCCATGGCGGTCAGCGTCCGCTTGGGTTGCTTTGGGCATTGTCTTTACTGTAATGTGTTTATGTGTTACGTGTAAACTACCAAAACCAGCCTTGTTGCACTCCTTCGGTTTGTGGCCACGAGCACCTGAATTCACGACTTGTCCCTGCGAGATAAATCACTCTGTTTTCCCTTACAGGAACATTAGCATTGAACTTTCTTTTTTAATCAATACAATCCATTAAGAATCTAGCATACCTACTTGGTTATATGAAATATTAATTACACACTGTTCGTTAGATAAATGAAGACTCTGCCAAAATGATAGCTTGTCACTTTTCTTGATTATACTATTTTAAATGAGAACATTTTGAGTTCTAGGGTAGGGTGTGTGGAATTTTGGAATTTGTTTACTGAATCTTGCTTATTTGAATAATTAACTCCACAGCTCATAGTTTTAAGTGGGACTGTTAATTTTCTTCATCTTGCTAATTCTGGATAGAGTTCATTTACTTTTTAAAGGATCCAGTTGGAAATAATATTTTTGGTTTTCCCACTGATGTTTTCAAAGATGAGAAAAGCTTATGTTGCTTCCGCGTGCCATCCAGCTGCAGGTAGAAACCAGGGAAGCTGTAGGAAAGCCAAATAGAGGTAACTGTCGTCTGGTTGACCTACCACATTTCCAAAGATCCAGGAAGTCTTCTAGGAGGCATGTTTTAAATTCTGTCTTTCTGTCAAATTTACAAGGCCTTGAGCATGGTTAAAAATTGTGTCAGGTTATCTACACAGAAGGATGGCAGCTCTCAGAGCGGGTGAGGTGACGACAGGCGCAGGCGAGTGGAAGGTTCCATAGGCTGTGGTTGAGGGGATTTTTATCCGTGAGCTGGACTCTGTGGAAAAGCTACGACTCAGGAGGGGACCGTGCCCATGACTGGCTGTGCAGACACGGAGTGCCAGTCCGCACAGGTTGCACCCAGGGACGCAGTCTGTAAATTGCCCTGGAGCTGCTGACTCTGCCGTCTGCTTGGCACACCCAGGGGAGCGACAGCAGCAGGCCGCAGGGTCTGAGCCGAACCCTGTGCTGTCAGAACTAAAGGCCCTGCTCGTGGGGAAGCGCGGTGCTGGGAAAAGTGCAGCCGGAAACAGGCTTCTGGGGAAGCGAGTCTTTGAGACCAAATTCCACGCCCACTCAGTCACCAGGAAGTTTGAGTCTGAGAGCAGCATCTGGAGAGAGGGGAAAATTTTAATCACGGATAGTCCACACTTACCATCTTCAAACGACTTTAAATCGCATCTTCAGGGACATACCCTTTGGGGCCCTATGCCACTTGCTGGTGACCCTGCTGGGCTCCTTTGCTAAGAAAGACGCGGCGGTGCTGAAACACCATCCAGAGCAATTCTGGAGACAGGCTCACTGAGGACATGATCATGCCCCTCATCAGGAAAGAAGATCTGGGGGATCAGGAAGTAGACGTGTGTTTAACCAGAAAGAGAGTCCTCTCTGAGCTCATCAGGAAATGTGAACGCCGATACCGCACCTCCAATGACAGAGCGACAGAAGAAGAGGAGCCGTGCCAGGTGGGTGAGCACCTGCAAAAACTTGTGAGCACGGTGCAGCAGAAGGGAGACATGCAGAGCGGAGGAGGCCCTGAACGCTGTCCTCGGGCAGAGCGGGACTAGGAAGGGGGCCACTCGGACCCCCATGCTCCCAAGGTCCGGCTTCTCTCTCAGCTCCGAGGCCAGCCAGCCACCAGGATGTGCCAGGAAAGCAAGAGGAGGGGGCTGAGCGGGATGTTGTGGTGGGGGATGCTCCTGCGTTCTGCCTGAGGCCCAGCAGTCAGTCCATCCCAGTGACAGATGGTTTGGTGCTGTGTGTCTGGCCATGAAGGACATCATTCTGGTCCTGGTGTTCCAGCTGGAATGGTTCATTCATGAGGACAGAAAGTGGTGGTGATGCTAGAACGCATCCTCAGAGAGGATGTTAGGGAATACATGATTGGGTTTTTAAAAAGATTGTGTTTATTTATTTCTAGAGAGGGGGAAGGGAGGGAGAAGGAAAGGGAGAGAAATCTCAGTGTGTGGTTGCCTCTCACATGCCCACCACTGGGGATCTGGCCCACAACCCAGGCATGTGCCCTGACTGGGAATCGAACTGGTGACCCTTTGGTTCGCAGGGTGGCACTCAATCCACTGTGCCACACCAGCCAGGTCATAATTGTGTTTTTTACCTGGAAGGAAAACTTGGGGGGCCAGAGACCTTAAAGATTACTATGATAATGCCAATAACAGAGTTCCTAAGAGGATAATTTAAAAGTGTGGGAGGCGACTTTATACTTTTAATAACAAAAAAGTGGCCAAGCCAGGGAAGATCGGGTAACAGCCGTTTTAAAAATGGCCAGTGAGCTGGTACATAACCAGAAAGGGCATGGTTACTCCTGTGCATGGGAGAACATCAGCAAAATAACTAAAGATGCCCAGGAAAAGCAAAATCCCATAAAATTACTAAAGAATTTAAAAGATAGGTTAGTGTATGTGGCCGAAATGCCTGGGGTCTCCTTACGTCAGAGACGCACTCTAGCTTGGTGCTACAGGAGCAGTGGTGGGTGGAAGGAGGGCTCGTGACTTTGAAGGCTTGAGAAGTCAGTGCATCTCACCATGGGAAGCTTTGGCTCTTCACAGGTAAGTAAGTTGTCAGTTTGGGACAGGCGGTGGGAGATTATAAAGAAGCAAGAAGAAATAAGGTATGGAAAAGGCTTCAGAAGTGAGGCTGATATTCAAGGTCAGAATCAAGTCACATAAATCACCTTACCTGAGTGGGTAGATTGGATTCAGGACAGACACCAAGAACAAGGCCAAGGCTGACCTGCAGACAGAATACATAGAAGAAGAATCGGGGTGTCCAGAATGAGAGCATGAGGCAGTGTCCAGCCAAGTCCTGGGCGTGGCAGAGGGGGAGCTGGACTCCTGTGGGCTGCCCCGCTGCCTGCGGGCCCACTGCCGCCCTGAGCGGTCCTTTCCTCACAAGGTGGCTGTTCCTTCGTGCCCTCTCCATTTCAACGTCTGCACGCAAAGGGACCCAGTCACCCCCTCCTCGTTGTCCCTGAGCAAACAAACACAACTCTGTAGTTAAATCATCACATACAGTGAACACCAGACTTGAACGGAAATCAGAAGTGCAGTAAAATTGCCAAGATTAGACAACCTCGCAAGTTTTTAAAATTCTAAATATAATTCTAGATTTCCTTTAGAAAAGATGATTGAAAACTCTTTTGTGCTTGCCTCTCCCTCCGTGTGTGTGTGTGTGTGTGTGTGTGTGTGTGTCTGTGCACACACACTGCTTGAGGGATTAGGTTGGAACTCAGAGAACTCACATAACAGTCTGGACACATTAGGGGCTTTGGTGTCTCGGTCTGGGAGCAGACCACCGAGGCAGCCGTGGTGCCCATGGTCCAGCTTCGTTCCCACGCAGCCCCTGCACTTCAGCTTGCTGCTCCGGTCCAAGGAGTGGGTGATGTTCTGTTCACTGGTGAGCAGATAAAACTCAGAGCTGCCTGATGGGGGCACTCTGTGAGATGAGGACTGGGGAATCTTCTCCCAGTAGATGAAGAGCCAGATGGTTTCAGTGCTAACCACTTTAGCATTGAACCAGATGCTTTGGGGACAGGATCTGTGTCATCTGCCCTTGTTTTTTTAAGTATTAGCACAGCCTCAAGATTAAGCCATTTATAAAAGCATAGGCTTCACCGTTAATACTTTTGTACCCTGCGTAACCTTTAATATGACAAATTCTGAAAAATGTGTGTGTAAATATACTCAGTTGAGTGAAATAATAAAGATGAATTATATTATGGAATAAAAAAGAATGGTAGCTCTTATGATAGTCTCTGGGAAGTTGCATGGGTTCAGCCACACTGTGATATCTATTATGTTTTATCACCACACAGTTGGCTACGTCTATTCCCAATGCTATCAACCCTCCCTGCTTCCAACCAGATAATTAACTTAGAGATGTATGTGGCTGTTCATTCACACAACCAGGGTAAAGCCAAGCACTAAAATTGAAACCAAACTTTCAGAATAACGGTATTTACACACCTATTTCCATTGCTCATTTGAGTGTGTGATTACCAGCTCATCTCTCATCATCTCAGTCTGTCAAGGACTCCTGTGTCTGGCTCTTGGTTGTTTTTTTGTTTTGTTTTGTTTTGTTTTTAAGATTCTTTATTTATTTTTAGAGAGGGGGAAGGAGAGAGAGAGAGAGAAGCAGCAACGTGTTGTTGCCTCTCGTGCGACCCGCACCAGGGGCCTGCCTGGGAATTGAATGCATGTGCCCTGACTGGGAATCAAACTGGCGACTCTTTGGGTCGCAGGCTGCCTCTCAATCTATGGAGCCACACCAGCCAGGGCTGGCTCTTGTTTTTTTTTTAAGTGTAGGCAAACAAAATACAAGGATTGATAACTTGGACCTTATCATAATTAAGAAGTCCTGGTCATCTTAAGACGCCATTAAGAAAATTTTAAAAATGGGCAAAAGAGTTGAGTAAACACTTCAAAGGAAGAATATAAGAATGGCCAATCAGCACGTGAAAATGCTAATATCATTAGTTATCAAGGAAATGTGAATTAAAGCATTGGAGAGGTGAAAATCCAGAAAGACTGACAATAATAATTGTCCAGAAGGATATGCAGAAACCAGAATTCTCATGCTTCACCATTGGGGCTATAAAGTGGCAAAGTCACTTCGGAAAATGGTTGTCAGTTTCCTATAAATGTGAACATACATTTGCTTTGTGACCCAGAAGTTCCAGTCCTAAGCATTTACCCAAGAGAACAGAAAGCATACACCCGCAAGAAGATTTGTACACATATGTTCATATCCAGTTTATTCATAGTAGTCAAACACTGGAAATGACCCAAGTGGTCATCAATAAGAGAATGGATCAACAAATTGTGGTATATTCATATAGTAGAGTACTGTTCAGCAGTTAAAAAACAACAAACTATTGATACATGTAACAACATGGCTGAATCTCAGAAACTAGCTAAGCAAACAGAATCCAGCCAAAATACCTATTGTGTGATTCCATTTATATTAAGTTCAAAAATGAGGAAAATTAGTTTAGACTAATACTGGGTTGGCCAAAAAGTTCATTTGTTTTTTTCCATAAGATGGTTCTAGTAGCATTTAGTTGTCTTTAACTTCATTCGGAACAATTTTGCAAGATTGTATTGTGACAGCTGTCATATCCATGAGCATTTAAAAACAAAATTATGAAAATTAGTGAATTTTTGTGTAGCCATTTTAATATTGAACATGGAAGAAAATATGCAACATTTTTGGCATATTATACTTTATTTTTTCGAGAAAGGTAAAACCACAACTGAAACGCAAAAAAAGATTTGTGCCGTGTATGGAGAAGGTGCTGTAACTGATTAAATGTGTCAAAAATGGTTTTTGAGGTTTCCAGCTGGAAATTTCTCTCTGGACAGTGCTCCACGGTAGGGTAAACCAGTTGAAATCGATAGCGATCAAATTGAGGCATTGAGAACAATCAGCGTTGTACCATGCAGGAGATAACCAGCTTACTCCAAATATCCAGATCAATAAAGGTACTGGTGAAAGTGAAAATGTGTCTTTTATTTAGCAGGAAAAACCATATGGACTTTGTGGCCAACCCAGTCAGAAAGCAGTGGGTGGGGCTGGAGGGGACTTGGCTGGAAAGCAGCGCAGGCGGACTTTTCTGGGTGCTGGGGATGTTTGTTTTCTAGGTAATAGTTACAGAGGAATGTACAATTCTTACTACAATATGAACACTTACGTTTGTGTGTTCTGTAATGTTAATTTACTTAAGACACCCTAAAGTTACTGTTAATTAATTTTAACTAGGAAAAAGTGTCCCAAATATTGCAAATACCAAACTCCTGACTGTAATTTGTCCTAGGTAAAATAAGTTGTTCAGAGTTAATCACCGTCTTAAGAAAATTTTGATTCTTAATCCTCCCCATAATCACATTTTTTCATTAGAATTTTGAATCCCTTGTCTTAAAGTCAGGGCTGTTCATTTGTGTTTCATTGCTATAGAAATAAGATTAATCCTTTCTCTATTTCTTCTTTCAACAGTTAGTCTCTCCCCCTTTTCATTAAGTTATGTTTGCCTACCATAGCCTCCTCGTTAGCCTAAAGTCTTGGAGATAGGCCTGGTTATGTTTGGAAAGTTATTCTTGATGAGGGATTTTGAAGGCGGAGTTTGTCAATGAAGCCGACAGAAACACGGGCACTTTTCAGTGTACTAATCCTAGGCAGCAGCGTGTGCCTGTGCTGCATTGAGTCCTGGCCAAGCGCTCGAAAACGTGTGAAAGCTGGCGTCTTGGCCCTCCCCGGCACGTTGAGACGGAAGCAGGCGTTCCCAGTTCCAGTGTCGCCAAGCACCCCAGCTTGCTCACATGGCTGCCTGACGCCGTCTCCTGCGCGTCCTCCTCGCCCAGTGGCCAGCAGTTAGAGCGCCGCATTCCTTTTGAGAGAGCGTGGGTCTGAATGCTGCTCATCAGCTGCGCCCCTCGAAAACTGATAGATGTGCTCGTCACGGGGAGTCCTTGCTCCTGGCTCCGTTCACAGGTCCCCTCGGCCACCCTTCCTGGGTGAAGCTGGCAAGAAACGCTGTGCAGCGGCACATCTGGCTTCGTGCTCCTTTTCCAGCACTAACATCTCTTTTCTCAGTATGTTAAACACGTCTTGTAGGGATCTTACAAGCACAAAGAAGTCAGCTATTTGCCAGTTACAGTATCAACACAGGAAAGACTAAGGGCTGCTGTTCCGTGAGGGGAGTTTTTTTTTAATGTGCTGCCATTTGCCCTTCGTTTTGCTCTCTCGTGCTCCTGAGGTTGCACAAACACCTATTTACTTGTGAGGCAGATCCATCTGTGGAGACTCTGAAGTCCACCAGCCCGCCACTGTCGTAGACCGCAGCAAAGCTGCCTGGGTGAGAGGCACATTCAGCGCGGTGTAGGATCAGGATTTTGAAGGTAGCGTACACCTGTCTCTGCTTTCAGGATGAAAAATGAATTGCCAATTACTGTCGACATGTTCAGACACGGTACTTCACATGGTAGAAGCTGGCTCAGCCTGCCGTGTGCTGGGCCCCCAGCTAGCAGACCATCGGTTCGGAGAAAGGGGCTTGTTGGCAAGGAGGGGAGGAGGGATGGGCTCCGTCCCGGACCCGTTACCGTGTGCTGTGCTCGCGCACGCCGTGGGAAGGAGGTCAGTGCCTCTCCCCTCAGCTTCGCCAGCAGAGCTCTGAACAAGATGAAGTGATCAAAGCCGGGTGCCAGCGCGCCATCGCGGTCTCATTACTCTGCAAGCTGCACACCCAGATGCCGCTGTTCCGCATCAGGCCTCGCTGATTCACACTCGTAACACCTCCATCACAGCCCATTCGGTGCTACTCACAATTAACCAGTTCTTTCCTTTTCACGGTGGTGTTTCTCCAGTACAAACGACGCTCACATGACGCAGAAAATAACATTGCCGGGTGTAGCATGCGTCTCTCCGACATCCCGGTTGGTGGACAAGGAGCAGGACTCACATGTTTTGTCACCGCTTAAGTCATTTGTGGCTCTTGTTTGGTGGTTTGAGGGATGGTCTGGGGCAGTATTTGTCGCCTTTGAATTTGAAATACTGGATTTTGCCAGTAGACCAATTTCATCGACTTCCCTGTCCTGGGAGCTCTTTGCAATCAGTGGATTCTGACACGTTCTCATTTGTTTGGCTTCTTCCACCAGTGGAGAGCTCACTGACATATATTTACTTCGAAAGGTATTAATGTGACAGCAGTGCTTTGGAGAACTTAACCATCATCAGAGTCCACACAGCTCTCCTTCGAGGGCCTTCGATGCGTCCTGCTCTGTGGGCCCTGGGGACACAGATGCAAGTCTGAGTCCCTGCCCTCAGCGGGCTTGCCTTTGTTGAGATCGTCAGCTGTACCGTGGAGCTGTCAAAACCCCACACAGGAGTCACAGTTGTAACACTGTGGAAGAAAAATTGTGAACATCTCCTGCATTCCGGGTGCTTTTCATAAACTGGAAATACAGAGGTGAAGAAGGCATGATGCGTATACACATGGGGAGACGATACGCGAGTGACTGAAATGGGGTCAGTGCTGATGTCAAGGTGAAAAGCGAAATGCTGTAGGAACGGGGAGGGGATGCAGGATTGCAGGAAGCGGTGACGGCTACGCGCTGGACCCTCTCACCCTGAGGTTCCCTTAAGGCGAGAAGAGGGAGAGTGGTTTTCCACGCAGGAAATGGTGTGTGAACACGCGGTGAGGTGGGACGAGACGTGAGGCCGTAAAGGAGGACTGAGGCGGACTTTCAGTGCCGTGTTTTGAAAGGCATGATTAACAGGGTTGTGGAGGTTGAACCGTAAGTCCTGCCTACTTGGGATTTTATTTTTTTCATTTGCCTCTGAGATTCTCACCATCAGAATTATGCCTTTTGGGGTGATCTTTGTTCCTGGATGTCCTCTATCAAATACACAGGCATAATATTTGGTGCATGTGTACATGTTTGTGCTTATAATAATCACAATTTGCTATATCGTATTTACTATTATGTTGGCATTATCACAGTCCATTAAAAATGAGCACAGGTTGACTTACCATTAATTGTGTAGCACAGTTCAGGGCTTGAGAGAAGGGGACGTGGAAAAGAGCAGTTTTGATAACAGGGTGGGGTAGATAGAGTTCCAGAAGGGTTTGCCTTACGGGATGCTGTCTGGGAAATCTTAGGGCGTGTTAGCAGGGAAGGAGCCTTAGGGGGTCGAGGGACACGAAAAGCCGGCGTGCTGCTTTGTCGGTTTAGCGACCTCTCTGCCCTCCATGCTAGGGATCTTCTTCTAGTTGAGATGGTATAGTATGAACTTTACAAAGTAGTCCTCGTCATGAGCTCCTTGAGTGGCATCCTAAGAATTACGGTACAGCATTCTCCATGTTGTGGGCAAAGAAGGCGTTAGAGGCAAATTATATGGGGTTTATTCAGATACACTGTCCATCTGGATGTGTGATTTTTGGTTTATGTCTGTAACTACGATTGCATGTACCCAAGGTATGTAAGATTAGCTCATAGTCCTAGTTTAAATGAATCTTTTAAGTGTTCTTTCTCCTCCACATTGCATTTGGTGCTCCCCCCCCTTTTGCCTTCTGATATCCTTCCTGCGGTTTAGGGAAAAGACTCTGTAACTTAAATTTATTACGGATATATCCCCCAGTCAACACGTAAATCTTCAACTCGCTCTTTTAAATGGCTGCATAGCGTTCCAGGGCCTCGATCCACTGTGGTTTGCTGAGCCTGTCCCCTTCCGACAGGCACTCAGGTTACATTTAAAATGATTTTTTTTGACCAGTTAAAAAAAAAAGGCTACAGTGAAACAAATTTGCACATAAACGCTTAGGAACTGGTGCTTTTGTTTCCATAACACGGATGGGGTTTGAATTGTGCCCAGACGTTCTAAGAATGTCAAATACTGAATAGTGGGCTACTTAACCCCTCGGGCTTCTTTTTGCTGATGTAGGAAATGTGTGTGTGATGACCCACGGGGCTGCTCTAAGGGGTGATGAATAATTCAGGTAAAGTTCCCAGCATGTAGTAGGACTCAGCCCTATACAGGGTCAATTTCTGTAGGGATCCAGTGAGGTCAGAGGCGGCAGAACCCAGGATACTCAGCTTCAGCGGTTGTATTACAGCAGAATCTAAATCTGGCCTTCTAAGTGGCTTTTTTTTTTTTTTAAAGAAAAGGAAAGCCCATTTTGTGAAAAAATTTTTACTTTTTGACTTGTGTAATTTAAAAATACTACATTTTGGCACAAGCTATTGCAGTTTTTGCTATTAGTTTGTAATTCCCTAGAAGTGAATTGAAAAAGATTAGTGGTAGAACTTTTTCCATTAACTCTGGGAAAACTACAGAGCAAAAAATTGTCCTTTGACAGAAATGTCAATCCATACCTCTTTCGGAGCTTTCGGAAACTGAAGCACTGAGAGGCTGATTTAGGAGGAGAATTGAAAACCAAAATGTATACACATCTTCACCTTTTCTGATGACAAGACAAATGAAAAATACACTCTCAGAACTTGATGATGCAAAGAAAATAGGATTGTTGCTCCAGAGAGTGCATTAAGGCTAGATCTTTAAAAGATGTGAGTGCTAAGCTGTTGGCCAAGTTCTTCAGAAAGCTGATCCATTCTTATGAATGATGCATCAATTTGTATACTTCATACCATGAAATCCCCCTTTCGTACGACGTGGTGTCTGGGAAGCAGGTGAAAGAAGAAGGGAATGCCGACTACGCTGCAGACTTTGCTGTAGCACCTACCCGGAAAATGGGCTCGTTTTCTTTTGTTTGCGATTCTTAGTCTTTTTCTTCATTTTTTAAAAAACTTATTGGGACTTTTCTTAATTTTTCCATTCCATACTGTCAGTGTAGCTCTAACGAAGTAGTAAGTCTCCATGTGAGCAGAATTTCCCTGGGCATGTCCTTTGCAGATACCCCTCACACAGTGCGACAGATTCACTCTAGTGGGTTGTCGCCTCCCTCTGAGCCCCGCCGTGGCTTTCCGCGTCTGTGAAAGGTGATCGCCAGAGAGACCATATATTTAGGAGTTCAGTGAGGTTCCTCTATGTTCTTGGTGCATCTCAAGCAGTCAATAGTTAGTTAATTATTGTAGTCATCAAGAGTTCAAGTTTCTGTTGAGTGAATTTTGTATGTTTTTAAATTGATGCCCATCATGTAATCCAATACTTATTTCCCTAGGGGATAATTCCTGGACGTGTAAAATTGCAACTGAGAATATACCATGCCTCTAAAAACATGTATTTTAAGACAAATGTTTTCTGTCGTATCATTAACCAACACTTAAGCAACACTACTCAAAATAATAATTAAATTTTAACATGCTAGGAAGTGCGTAATTTAGTGAGAAACGGATAGGGGAGGCTGTGCTCGGGTGGATGCGGTTGCTGTCAGGTCATGATGCGGGGCGTGTCAAGTAACGCATCGTGCCCCCTTTTAGAATATTTTAATTTGAGGTTATAAGCAGTTATAGGCTGGCGGTCTGTAATAGGGAACAAGCAAAACTCTTCCTGAAAATGTGTTCCGAAGCAACATAATTTTTTCCAGAAATAAAATTGACACTTGTGATCGTCTAGGTGAGTCTTCAAAAGGCAATTTACTCCTGATTGTTTGCAATTGAGGAGGAGAGACCGGAGGCCGGAGGTGAGCAGGAGCGGAGCGGAAAGGGGAAAACGGGGCACTTGCAGGAGCAAGCCTGTGTGTGCGCGCGCCTGTATGTTCCAGCTACACTCCGTTTTGAAGCCGACCTAATCACTGTGTGGCCTGCTTTCTGTTACGTTCTGAAGAAATGTAGATCTCCAGAGAGCGCGGAAAGGGGATGCAGAAACTTTGGAAAGAGCAGCTCCCTCCCCGTCTCCCAATTCTTCCAGTAGCCAAACTTTTATATTTTTATTTTTTTGGCAATGAGTGAAATCCTGCTATCAAATGAAATCTTGTGTAGAAGGAATCCTAACACTTACTGCTGATAGGATACTATTTTATTAATGTACCTGTGATTTATAAGCTTAGGTACAATCCTTGTCTGTTAATGAAGCTTATTTTCGTGAATACAATATTTAAAATCAGGGGCTAAGGATGGTGGCCACAGTCTTCTGTCGGTCTTAGCACCCAGACTTCTTTATTTGGTTGCACAGTGTTGTGAGAATCCTGATTTGCAGTGATAAGTAGTGGCAACTGATAATATTTTTCTCCAACAGCTTGCCTTGCAATCTCAAGATGTACTCATCCATCAGTCTGATCCATATGATTAAAAGCTAAATAAGTTTCTGCTTCAAAGCTGAATAATTGACAGTATCTAATAAATCATTATATAGAAGTCGGGATGAACACCCAAACTTATAATATTGAAGCACAACATGAAAATAACCTTTGGCACACTTCCTCAGCCCCAGCTTTTGCCATACTCTCCCGCGGCCCCCAGAGTTCATCCGTCCTTCCAGGAGACCACGCCTCACGTCTTCCTGCTTCCGAGGGTCGGCCGCCACCTCCCTGACGCAGCACACCTTCCCCACCCCCCAGCCCTGTCTTACTGGTTAGTATCTCTGAGGTCTTCGGTGCTTCCCTTCCCACTCACCACCCTTTCCCCGCCTCCCCACAAAAGAGGGCACAATTAATTGTTGCCTCTGTGTTCATTAACTCAAGCTTTTAGTGCAATCCAGTTTTCGTTTATAGTTGCCTCTGCCCCCATCTCCCTTCGAAAGCAGGATCTCTACAGGCATGAGCTGTGTCTTAGCCATCTTTATAGCAGCAGTGCTATTAACAGGCATTGAGTTAATATCAATATTGTTATTCACTAAATTGAGTTAATCTGTTATAAAGGTTTTTGCTGCTTTTCAGCTTCTACTCTCAGAATGTTTTCCACTGTAGAATGGACCTTATTTAGTTTACAGTAGAAGAAACCGTTGTCTAAAAAGCTAAGAGTTGGCAGACTCGAGGGAGTTTGAAAGACCCATTACCAAGGCTGTATATCAAGTTACACTGAGTGACTCTCACTCCCAGTTGAAATGAAACATTCTTGAGGGCAGGGATTGTATTTTGTATTCCATTTAATAGGCATCCCCCGGCACCTAGCACATACACTCTGCTCAGCAAGCACGCGCCGGAGTAAATTCATTCAGCAAACGAGGGGCCGAGGCTGTGTGACATGTCGTGACTGCCTAATGGTTTGATTTATCTGGTGGCGGCTGGTCTTCATTACAGGCTGTTAGTGCAGGGCTGGTTCTGTCGGACACGAGCTAATTGCCAGAGTTCATCTCCAGCACACGCCAGAGGGAGGGTGGGAAGGCGGGCTTCCCTCATGACAGTGTCGACAGGGTGGTCAAGGCAATGGCCAAATTCAAAACAAAATGGAACTCTGTTTATTCGATGAAGTTTTCTCATTAATTGGGAGTTCTTTCAGTTCGGATTTCTGGAACAGTGTGAATTTTTATGAAGGGAGGACAATTGATACTTAAAAATAACTTGATCTTTGCTGTTTTTGAGAACTCTTTTTTACTTATGTTAATGTAAATAGATTTATATATTTTTTCCATAAAGAAAGTACATCTCATTAACATTTTCTAGTTAAACTTGGAAACATGACATCTTTCAGTCAGGTAGCTCTCTATGAAGAAAGCCAATTAAGTCCTTACTAACAAGTTACCTCCTTATGAGAGCTGACTTGCCTGCTCCCCCTGCCCCGGGAGGTCCGTGTTGTCCGCTCTGCAAGTCTGCATTCAGTTTGACCATAGGCGCTTTCCGAGCAAGGCTGTGCTGGGACTGAGGCACGGAGGAGCAAGCTCCTGCAGACTTTAGGAGAAGGAGAAGAGAGCCATGTCGGTTTCGGCTCAATTCAGACTGTAGTGGTTTTCAAGTCCCATTAACCCCGTGGATCACCCCCTTGCATGCATTAGCGGCAGTCCCACTGTAATGGGCCCCGTCTTGCCACCTCGTAGACACGTTTATGAAGATGGATAACAGTGAAGGTTCAGTGTTAACTTTTATCGTCAGGCAGGCTGTACAAGAAACTGTCTGGTATTGGCTTTTGCTTTGATTTATGGAAAGGTTACCACATGAAGAAGACATCACATAAAACAGTGCTGCCAGTAGCCATTAATGCAGTTGTAAGTGTAGCAAATAATAACGAACCCTAATTAGGTTCATTATGCTCTCTTGCTACATTCCGTACGTCGGTCAGGGTGGGTCCTCTGAGCAGGACAGTACCTTCCCAAAGGGACGGGCCTCTCCCTTGCTCTCACTTGGGCCGGTGTGTTTCTCCAAAGGCTTTCTCTTAACAGCAGCTGGCCTTGTGATGCCGGTCGTCTAGGAGGGGATCATTAAGTAGGCAACTGGATGGCTCAGTTGTCTGACAGTGACAGCACTGAGTAATTACCTATTGGTTTTGCTTCGGGGTGCACGTGCGTGCACCCTCTCCCACACAAATCCCACGGATGGAAGGGCTCTGAAATTCTGGCTCCTGAGTATCTGTAATAGCTCCAAGTAGTAGCAGGTGGCTCTTCTAGAAAATGGCACCTATCGCTTCTTGCTCAATAGGACTTTTGTCCCCAAGGAGAATAGTCATTACTTTGCCTCGGTTTTTTAGTTTCAATGCACTTTGGTTTGGTGGAGTGTCTTTTATGCTGCACAAACTTTCCTTCCCTTTGAAATCTTTGTTTGGTCTCTCTGGTACAAGTTGCGTCTTAATATGCAAAAAAGCAGCTGTGTTTTTCTTTAAGCAAATATAAGGGGTGGGGGGAGGCGTCTCTGTTTATCCCTCGGACAACCACATTATGGGTGATGCCAAAATAGGGGAAAAAAAAAGACTTGGGACCCCGTAAAATTCCGTAAATCTTTTCAACTCTCTGTAAAGCAGATAAGTGCCACCCTTTATACGGCCACCTCCTGCAACTAGCGTTTCCCTAAATGCCAGCAGCTGTGGGGGGCGGGGGACTAACACGTGCACGGGGGAAATCGCCACCTTCCTTCCCGTTCCCAGGTACAGGCAGAGATGCCGCCTCTGCCGGCTTCTGTTTCTCTGGCAGCCACATTCCTAGTCACTAGAACCTACCTCCATTTTGATTTTGCAGATTATTTTGAGACTTTTATGCGCCATTTATCGAATTAAATTCCGGCAAGGTTTTGCCATTCTCCAATCCTCGGTTGACTTCTTTATGCGGGGAGACCATTCGGGCAAGTGTGGGCAACAGTTCCGTCCTCGGTGATAAACTGGAAGAAGAGCATGGAGGAGTTCTCCTCGGGAGCAGAGTGTGGCCCTGGCCCAGGCAGGCTGCAGCCAGCAGCTTCTTGTTGCCTGGAAGGCTTCTGCTCCTGGGCTGCTCCGAGCCATCAGGCAGGCCCCTGTCGTAAAGCAGAAAGCACACAGCAGCCGGGGAAAATCGCATTTGGCCCGTCACCACAGGCAGCAAGACGGTGCCAACGAAGCCTCACTCTCCGAGGTGGGGGGAGCCAAATTATGGAGGTTGGATGAGACATGGTGTCATTAAGGGCTTTCTGGAGCGGGAGAGCAATTAAATTCGGGGCCAAATGAACGAGTATGTTAATACATGGGGAAGATACTCCTCAAATGCCCATGCAGGCAATCTCGCAACTATCCTGAATCTTTTTTTAGAACACCTGCCTTGAAAAGGGGATAATGGTGCATCTGACCTCAGATCAGCCTTAAAAACAGTCATAGTGACCACCGGGGCTTAAACATTAATAGGGACCTGCTCTTTTTCTCCCTATTCTTTTTCTCCAGGAAGTAAAGAAATAGACTGCTAAGCCCAGAGATTTTTGCCGGCTTCGCTTGCCTTTTAGAGGGATGTGGAGTGAGTCATAACGGGGGCATTGTCTGGTCTCTGTCTCACTTTCAGAAGCCTTGGATTCTGTGTAGTAAAGTGCTCCTTGGAAGGAAGCCAGGCCTCTTGAGAATTTTGGCATCACAAGATACTCAGCCTTACCTGCAAGACCTTAGGACAGTGCCCAACCAAGAGGCCCAGCCCAGCGCTACAGCTAGAACACTGTGGGCGACCAGTGCAAGGGCAGGCCAGCAGCCACCGACCCTGACTGGGTGTGGTGGGCTCCCTGCAGCGTTTTGTTGGGAAGGATCCTGCGGCTGTGACAGGCTCAGCCTGGAGCATCACGACTGATGAGTGATCTCTGTCATTGGCATAAGCGGTGAGACAGCTGGCATCTTTCCTTCGTATTTGCTACCCCTGCGTTAGAAGCGCGCATACAAATCTGTTTACCTGATCATCATCGAGGGTGCCTAAGCCAGAAACAGGAAGGGGCGGGAAAGGAAAAGAGGAGGGGAACAAAGGGGGAGGAAGAAAGGCTTCATGGTACAACTTTAACATCTTTTCTCTCTTCGCTTTTCTTCCCCACACAGGTTTAGGGAAATGAGGCGCCACCAAACAGAACTGTTTAGTTTGTTACCCCTTGTCCCGGTGTGGTCCCCGACAGATGAGAGGGGTCTGCTTCTTCTCTCTCCCTTCAGGCTGCCCGAGGCCCAGGGACACCGCGACTGACTGGCATTTGCAGGGACCTAAAAACTAATCAGGATAGAGACAGCTGTTGGCAAGTGTCCTTATATGCAGTCACAGCTGCCATTTTTTTTGTAATGAGTAAGAGAACATATTATTAACATCGCATTTTGATGAGCATTGGTAATACACGCAAGGATACAAACCTTCAGTGCATTTCTGACATACAGAGTCGAAAGGGCAGAGCCTTAGTTTACAAGTAGGGAAGTAAAGCCTTCAGTCTAAATATTGGCACTTACAGCTTATGTTAGAGATCTAAAAGCAATAAAACAGATGGTGCTTGGTAGAAGTTAATATTATAATTGATATACTCTCTTGTTGAAAGTTGTAATGGAAGTCCTCAGTGCTTTACTTCATTATGTGTGGTTGAGATTTTTAAAAAATATCTCATTAATTTATTTAATTTAGATAACCAAATCAGTTATTCAGACCTTATACTGAAGGTATAACTCTGAGCAGTACCAAGATCTTCTGTTTAAAGACTTTTCAGCCCTGGCTGGTGGCGCTCAGTGGATTGAGTGCCAACCAGATAACCAGAGGGTCGCCAGTTTGAATTCCCAGTCAGGGCACATGCCTGGGTTGCACCAGGTCCCCAATGAGGAGGGGCACGTGAGAGGCAACCACACATTGATGTTTCTCTCCCTCTCTTTCTCCCTCCCTTCTCCTCGCTAAAGATAAATTAAAAAAAAAAAAACTCTTTAGTCCTGAGACTGGAGGTGCTGGCCATAATCAGCCCATTTTTGACAGTTTGCATTGATTAAATTAGGCAGATAAGTCTAAAATTTCTATTGCATGATATACTATGTAGCCACAACCATTATGTGCCTCTTACTGTGCTGTATGAAGTGAAATAACAGCACTCCCAATTTTACAAGCGCTTTACAGAATAGGTTAGTCACGTGCACGTAACTTCTGAGCAGTACTCGGTCCACCTGTGTCTGCTGTGGTTTTATTATGTGTACGGCTCCAGGTTCCCATCTGTCCTTCATGATGACCACTCATTCAGGCACAGGGGAAGCCTTCTCAAACTCCTGATCTGGGTTTTCCCTGCATCTAGTGTTGCAGAAAAGAGCATCCTCTCCCGTTCTCCTCCCCGACCCGTGCCTGCCGGCAGGGTTCTCACAGCCCGTGCTGCCGTCGCCTGTCTGTTTCATCCCATCCGAAGATGAAATCATTGTTAGTACTCGCATACTTCTCCTGTTCCCGACTATCCTTTGGTGGCTGAAGTTCTGGGGGTGGGCTAGGGGAACAGATCTCATGGAGTGGAAAAAGTGAAATGTTATCTGACAGTTTTAATTAACACGGGCACTGCTGGGCCTCCTGCTAAGGACTGCCAGCTTGACTTTACAAAGTGACATTTATGACACTGAAGACATAGAAAGCTGAAAACCAGTTTCTGGCCCGTCTGAATACTGGTTTAATGGTACTAGAACTTCAGCTGTGTGGTGTTCATTATTCTTGAAATGTCCAGCTTGTTTTAGACATGATTTTGCCACCATTAAAGCAAATTAAAGCTGTTTGCCATCCGTTCCACTGAGACCACCCTCCTCCACCCTCCGGCATTGCCTAGTCACAAGTAGCAGCCCTGCCACCAGCAGTGGGCAAATCTGTGCCAACTGTAATTACTTCAAATACAATTCCGTTTATTCACATGGAGGACTTGCTCCCCGTGAGAACTTGGCTGAGGAAAGAAAAGATGTATAGGGTTGTGTCAATTATATGTCCATGCTGGAGGTGTGATTATTAACACGAGTGCAGCTTTGTAATGTCTTATCCAGAACACATGCAGGGGCCTTCTTTTGCCGCCTCCTGAGCACTTTGGAGGCACCTTGAGTTACGCAAACAGCCACCAACCCTCTCATGGATTGTATCCTAAAACATCATTTTTAGGTTGGCTGTTTGAAAGCGGAAACCCACTTTGCTTTGGAAATAAGGTAGTAACAGTGAGTCAGGTTCCCAGGATTCAACCTACCGAAGTTTATTAGTTGAGTTAATAGTAATAATAATAAGAATAATAGCAGCAACTGTTTAGTACAGGCTTACCGTGTTGAGAGCGTGAATGTTATCTTGCTAACGTTCACAGCAACCTCAAACAGTGGGAGCTGACGGGAAAGTCGCATCTCAGATTAAGCACCTCCCAGCTTCCACAGCAAGTGAAGAGCGGAGCCCAGACTGGGACTTACGTGTTTTGGCTGCCAGATCCTGTGCTCACCATCAGAGCAAAGGACTCAAGTATAAGCAGTGACCATATTCTTGAACCTAACTGATCTGGTCGTGCTACCTTATTGGAGACTCATTCTTGATTCTAGTTCGGATGTTAGGAACATTAGTCTCTCCGACATAGCTTGGCTACTTTTCCCCACATGCCCGCCTTATCCCTGCCCATCCACATGGCTCACCCGGTGGCAGTGAGAAGAGGAGAGGGCACACACCCTTGTGGCCCCGCAGGGAGAGGTCTGAGCAGCCTGTGGAGGTTGGCAGATGTTGTGTTCAGCACTGGGACTACTGTGGCAGACTAAACACGCACAGGCTCTGCCCTCGTGGGCCGGAGAGTCTCCCAGGAGAATGACTGGTTGCCCAGGAACTTCACAAGTCCGGTTGTGCCCCAAGTGCTACCAGGTGCTCTCAGAGCATGTAACATGGGAGTCACCTGTGAGGGTCAGCATCCGCGTCTCTGCAGGCCGAGGTCTGAAGGCTGGAACAGGCCTCAGGGAAACACACAGCAGGGGCACGAAAGCAGCAGGACCGGCGTGTGTTGAGATCATGAGGAGTTCGGGTCCTTCAGGGTTCCAAAAGGAATCATGCGGGCTGGAGGTGGAGGCAGGGGCTGCATCTTGTAGGATGCTGTAGGTCATAATTAGTATTTTGAATTTCATCCCAAGAGTGGAAGGAAGTCTTTGAAGGATTAGGATTGTGACCTTGAAATTGCAGGTTCCATTTAAAGGGTACATTGCAGGTTGTGTTGGTAATGAATTACAGGAGACATGAGAGTAGAAGGAGAAACCAGGCAGAAAATAGAAACCAGGGGCTACTTAGGAGACTTTCGAAGTAGTCCAGCCCCTGGTTGTGGTGGCTCGGGCTAGGATAATGACAGCGGAAATGGAAAGAAGTAGGTCAATGTCAGATCTGTTTAGCAGTTTAATTGATAAGACTTCATAACAGATTGGATATTGGGAATGAGCAAAGGGAAAGTGTTGAGGACAACGCCCTGGTTTTGGAGGGTCCGTTTACTGAGTTGGGAAAGAAGGAACAAACTTAGGGTAAAGGAAGGATTAATAGTTCATTCAATGCCTGTAAAATGTTCAGTGTGAATAGCGGTAGGTAGTCACCCTGTAAGAAAACTGGTCTAGAGATAGAAACTTGATAGCTGCCAGCGGCAGTGGCATTGAAAGCCATGAGAATGGTCGAGATAATGGTGGAGAGAGTACAGAGAAGGAAGAGCAGAGAGCCCTCTGGGACGTGACCCTGAGGAACTCCCCCAGTTCGAGATCAATGAAGACGAGCCAGAGAGCGAGGTGGAAAGGCAGCAGAGTGCAGTGGAGAGAAGCCAAGAAGCTCTTTTCAAGAAAGAGGACTAATTTACTTAAAAAAAGTCTGTGCTGATTTGTTTTGGTTATTGGATCGGGCTTCCTGAAGGGGCCTGACTGTAGCAGGTGCCATCTTGTTACATGGTTGAGGGGAAGTGACTTTGGTGTGGAGAGAAGAGAGTAAACAGGCTAAGGAAGCGGAGGCAGTCACCGTGGCGAAAGCATTGCTGGTTGTTGTAGGATGATGTTTGCTAGAGCTGTGGTTTCAACACTATGGTAGCCACTAACCAAATGTGACAGTTCTGATTTACATTTATTAAAACTGGGTAGAATTTAAATGCATGACTTTTTCTTCATCCCATTTCCGATGCTCAAAAACAGTGTGTTGGACTGAGTTAGATACAGAACATTTCTGTCATTGCTCAAAGTTCTGTTGGATCGCACTGTTCTAGGGAATGTTGGGGTGACCGTGAGCATGACCTGGGAGAGAAGGAGACCGAAGATACAAGGAGGGAGAGAGCCCACTGGGAAGCAGGGGAGCGGGGAGGGTGGGGCTGGATCCACGTGTAGCGACGACTTCCTGTATGAGAGGCTCTCTCTCTCTGAGCAGCAGCAGAAAGGGTGCAGCCACAGGTTTCATGGTGGGAAGACGAGGGAGTTGCCTCTCGATTTCTGTTTTGCTCAATGAAAAGTAGAAAAATGGCCAAGAATGGAAGTATGCAATCTTTAAGGAGGTTGGAGATAGCACGAAACAGTCCTTGTGAAGAGTAGATTTACCACAGAAGAGTAAAAACAGGTTGGTGAAATTTAGTGTCTAGTGTGAATTTGTAGTGAGTTGAGTTTCCCTGGCTATCTGATTTTTCTCCGGAAACACTCCGCTGGAGAGAGCAGGAGTAACAGCCATTCGTAAGGCAGGCGGTGGTGGGTCGGGGCTGTGTGTAATGGCCGAGACGAGCGCTGCTGACTTGGGACCCTGAGGGAGAAGTAAAGCTAATGGAGCTCAGCGTCCGGTCCAGGGCGCAGATTGAGACGTGCATCGTTTGGGCCTGCAGTGATACATCATTTCCCTTTACGCGCGAACTACTGAGACTCCACCTCTCAAGTTCTCTCGTGTATGAGGCCCATCGTAATCATTTGGAGAGTTTATGTAGTAGTTTGTTCTCTCCATTTCACAGTTGGTCTTGTTAATTTCAGTCTTAGCAGCAGCCTAAATGCTAAGCCAGTTTGCAAAATCTTGCCAGTTCTCTGAAAAAGACTTAAATCTGTATGTAACAAGGGGTTGCGATTACAAGATGTGTTGGAATTTAGTACCTTCTTGTGGTGTCAGTGCTGACTCCTTTAGTTAATCAGAGCCAGAAAAAGAAGCATGCTACAATTCCTAAATTAAAGAGTAGTTAAATAGGTGTTCCAGAGACGCACACACAATTTAATGTGGTTATACCACCCATATAAACTTACTAGCTGTGTGCTGCTTGCGGGTGCGTCTCTCATTTATGGGGTATTAAGTAGGGAAACATTAGCTACTTGAATTCATAGTGTACTTGTCTTCCAAAAATTGGCAAATAGTATCATGCATGTGACTGGTTGTGCTGAAAAGCTCGAGATGAAACTGATTACAAGTTAGCGGCCCATATTCCGAGTTGTTCTTTCCCCTGCCAGTTACTTTAAACATACCCATTTCCCAAATGCAAGAGACTTTCTTCTCATTTCCCAGGACTTCCGGGGGATTAAGAGGTTAAATACTTAGAATACTCTCAGAGTTTCAAGGCGCTGTGTACAAAATCACATTGTTTGAACACTTTAAAAAAAGAAGCCTCTTGGTTCAGACCCTTTGAAATGAATTTAGTTCCTGTGGAAACTTACCACTGTTGTCGATAGTGCCCTTACCCACAAGTGAAAAATAAAATAAAATCAGAGAACGAGTTTATAATTTTACAGCAGGGCTCGGGAAGTGAGTGTTAGGAATATGTATGCTGTGCTGTTCAGCTCTTCTACTGGTTCATATTCGATTATGTTTGAAAGCGACCTTGCAGCTGTCTGTCGCTCCCTGTCCTCCACTTGGAGGCCAGAGTTGGTAAGAAGTGGTTTAGCAGAGGTTTCAGCTAAACCCTTTCTCCCGGTGCTACAAGTAGAAGCTCATGAGGAGGCAAGGGATCTGAGAAGTAGTGTGGAAACAAAAGTAGTTATGGGAAGCGGTGAGGGAGAAGGGAGAATCCTGAATGACCCCTAGAAAAGGCCGCATTTCACAGGGTGTGTGTTTAGCAGATGCAGCTGATGAGCTTGAAGAGGAGGCAAGGAGGGCGAAGGGCTCTTTGGAGGCTAACAGTGGTAGTAGTCTCTGCGGGAGCTGACAGCTTAGCCCAGGGTAGTGATGGGGGACACTGAGGAAGGTTGAGAGGGAGGCCTTATCAAAGGAAGAGTTAACACTCTCATTACGCTTTTCAATATAGAGTATTAAATAAGAACAAAAGAGTCAAAATTAAACGTATGATGATGAGCTTCTAGTATTTCTGTTGGTAAAAATGGGGGGAGTGTATCTCATTTGGATAAGAAAATGGAAATCATATAAATGGAGCATACTCAGTTGATGTTTGGTCAGGAGGCCTCAGAGTTAGGAAGGGTGTAAGAGGACCTTCAGAGCTAGGCCCTGGCCTCAGGTGGGAAAGATTACTGTGTATTTTATGAAGAACTGAAGCCCAAAGAAACCTAAGATCAGACAGCTACTTTTTCATGAGAAGCAACTAGAAAGCCCAAAGCAATAGACCTCCCCCACCCCCACCCTGGGCAAAGAGGGAAGAGCAACTTCACCAAGAACTATAGTTCTGCCCCACAGCAGTGGGGCAGAGACCTGAGCTTTGGGGATTACTCATAATTAAGAGGGGGAGAGAGAGAGCCATGAAAGAGACAGAGAAGGAACCAACTTCTCAGACAAGAATTTTGTGGATGTAGAAAGTTTCCAGGCTTTTTAAACCTCACGTTACATTTCACTCCCAGTGGTTCGACCTGTGGCTTAAAATATTTGGGTGGTTTCTTTGTCCTTTTTCTCACAAGGTTGCTGAGATGGTAAATCAGGAGGGCTTGTGCTGAAGGCTGGCATGTTCGAAGGCATTTCGAATTATGTCCCAATCCACATTTTTGTCTTTCTGTAGAGTTTGCACGTGGGATTTCATGTCTGTTGTCTCTGTGTTGTCTTAAGTTTTCAATCAGTCTTTAGTTGTGCCACAAACCCGTAGAGACAGGTTTTCGTGGCTAGGCATCTTGGCAGAAAGCAAACTTTCTAATAGCACCTTCTCGGGGCATACAAAACATATATAAATAATATGGCATTGGAATCTTTAAAATGAAGTACTTCTTGGTAAGCAACATATGCCCATGATAGAAAATTTAAATATCACATGCAAAAGTAAATCTCCCTAAGTCTCTGACCTCCTATCCAAGTTTCCCCTTGGAAGCAACTACTGTTACCAATTGTTGTGCATTTTTTAGGTATTATTTAATGCATATATATGCTATATGATTTTAAATTGAACCTGAGTACATCATGAGCTTATGCAGAGTAAGTAATTATAGTTGACCAACATCCATAAACTCCATATTTTTCAAATATATTTTATGTCAGGCTTTCTCCATTTCCCATTAACCATTAATCAGCCATTAATTTTAGCACATGCCTGTTTTGGAGCGCAAGAAGCGGGCTCGCACTGCAAGGTCTAGACACAGGATTAGTGTGAGGACAAGACCTACAGTAAATGCATAAATATGCCCCTGCCTTAACTGCGTTGACTTGACACATAAAACATGCGCCGTAATGGGAAGTACAGCTTGGGGGTACAGGACAGTCTCTGCTCTAGTCCTTGCTGTGCTGAGCCTGTCCTGCGATAGAGTCTCTTACGGTGCAGTCTCTTAGGCTGCATGCAGCCCAGGATGGCTATGGATGTGGCCCAACACAAAATTGTAATTTACTTAAAACATTATGAGATAGTTTTGTAATTGCATGTCTCAGTGTATTTAATGTGTGGCCCAAGACAACTCTTCTTCTTCCAGTGTGTCCCAGACGCACCAAAAGTTTGGGCACCCTGCTACGCCCTCCAGTGTGCCCCTGCATGCCAGGCAGCTCAGTGTCTCTGGTTTCCATTCCTGCCTCGGCTCTCTGTCGCCAGTGCTTGATACTGTTGGGAAGGGAACCCCTTTATTATTCAGAATTATTCCCATTGCTGACGTGTAGCTTCTGAGGTTTCCCACCAGTTTCCTTCCACTCCTCCTGCCCCTCACCAGCCTCCTTTTTTACATGCTTCACAGTGGACTTGCGGCTGTAACCAAGAGGCCTGTGTTTCTCCTTAATCACATCATGTCTGCGTGCCTTTCTGATCTCTTTGCCTTTCTTTAAAAGTCTTTTGGAAACTTCTTTTTCCAGTGCTGGCTGGTGCGGCTCAGTGGATTGATCACAGGACTGTGAACTCAAGAGTCAGGTCCCATGCCTCGGTTGTGGGCCAGGGCCCCAGTAGGGGGCGCACGAGAGGCAACAGCACATTGATGTTTCTCTCCCTCTCTTTCTCCCTCCCTTCCCCTCTGTCTATAAAAATAAATAAAATCTTTTAAAAATTTTTTTAAAAAAACCTTTTCTTTGCACAACCTTTCCTATTTACTCAACTTCTGAGTACACACTTTATTTTACTGGCTTAACACAAAATGCATTTATTATCTCACAGTTTCTGTAGGTCTTATGTCCAGATGGGCTTCACCAGGTTCTCTGCTTTTAGGGTCTCACAAAGCTAAATTAAGGGGGCAGCCAGCTTGGGTTCTCATCTGGAGGCACTGGCACTGGAGAATTTGCTGCCAGGCCATTCAGGCTGTGGGCAGAGTTCGGTTCCTTCCCCCGCACTTGAGGACTGTGTCCCTGAGTCTTCCGTGGTGGTCAGCTGGGGCCTTGCCCGGTTTCTAGAGACCACCCACTTCCTTGTGAGCTCGCTTTACCCGCTACTGCACTTGACGGGAAGGCCTTCGTCGGCCTGCAGAACGTGTCCGTCTTGGACGTGGTTTGGCCTTCTGACCCGTCCCTGCCTGCAGCTCCAGCCTCCTCTTCTCTCTCCTCCCGCTGCCCCGGCTCCTTCCCCTCTCCTGTCCCAAGTGCTTTTCCATCCCACCTCTGACCGCCGAACTCCCTCCCATTCTTCACGACCCAGCGGTGGTTCTGTCCTCTCGTCTCAGACCGTTTGCAGTCACCTTCAGCCAGATTTAATTTTCCACTTTGTGTTTTTCCCACTGCCCGTGAGACGCCGCTGAAGCAGCTCTCCCTCCCTCTCTCTCACGCACGCACGCAACCTGGCACGTGAGAGGCACTCAGTGAGGGTCCGGCCGACCTGGCCCCGCCTCCCTGTCTTTACTGCCCTCTTTCTCATTTTCCACTTTCCTGCCGTCTCGCCTCCACTTTATACCCTGTGTTGAAGCTGCTTCTCCAAATTGCTAGGGGTCACGTTCCATGATCTTTTATCGGTCTTGATTCTTTTTGATGGTCTTCTCCGTGAAACTCCAATTTCCGCAGCCTTGTGCGGCTGCACGATACCAGTTCTGTCCTGTGCCCTCAGTTCTCTGAGCCGGGCCCATCCTCCTTCCCTCTCGCTCTGCCACACCAGCCTGGTCCGGGGCCCAGGCGCCCTTCCTGCCTTTCGTCTCAGCACTGCCCTCTGGTGCCTGCAGGGGTTTGCCCCCACCTGAGCTCCAGCTCCACCCTCTAGATCAAGGTGGGCTGTTTCCATCGGGCTTCCTGAAATTACTTGAACACTTTTATTCTTAAAACATCCAGGCAGGCCTCACCCATGAGTGTCACCCAATCTTCCCTCCTCTTCATCTCCATGTCCTGTCCATCACTGTGTCCTTCCGTTCTTGCTTTCCAGTGCCTTCTTCCAGCCTGCAGTTCCCACTTTGGCCCACCTGGTGTACTCACTTCAGACGTCTCTGTAAGTTCACTCTCATTCGGACAGGCCGGTGGCTTGCCATTGCCTGCGGAGTACACTTGGAGCGTGCTGTCTTGTTGAAAGACTGTCCATACCCCCTGCAAGCCCTCCCTACAACTGAGTCCCCTGAACATGACCAGCTTGCCGTGGCCTGGGCCTCAGCTCACAGAGACCCTCCAAATGTCCTGCCTCTCGTAGCCCCACCCTTCATTTGAGGGACCTTTTAAAATCCCATCTCCTCTTTTCTCATGGACTCCCCAGGCTGCCCTGACTAGAAGTGATCACCCCTCCACAGAACAGCGCACCTGCTCTTTCCTTGACACCTCTATTGCCTGTGTGACCCACAGTCTCCGTGAGTGTGTGCCTTTCATGAGCGTTTGTCTCCCTCCTTTGTTTCTACACACCCTTTACCACCCTTCACAGCATATACACGGTGGCTACCGCCGTGACACCCGTGTGGCATTTCCTGGCCGGCAGCCCCGCCTCCCTGGAGGTTTGCTGCCCTGGCCCATCGCACGCATTTTGGGATTTCCCTCTTTGAGCGGCAGTGTCTAAGCATTCTCCCCTGCAGGTCATCCGAGAGATGAAAAAACGAAAGACTTAAGTGCCTCTACCCTTCTTCCCCACTGCTGTTCCCTCCACTCTCATTTTTAGCACCGTGACACTGAGGGGACAAATCAGTGGGGTGATTTCTCCTTGCCTTGTCACTCAAATAAATACATTTGCAGTTCCTTCAGCGAAGGGGGCCAGACACAGCCCTTCCTGAGTGTGTCTGGTGCTCGATCTTGCTTTCAAATGCTGGAGGAAAAAGAGAATCACCTGAAGTGATGTAACCCCCTCTCTCACTGCAGACTTAAGTTTGGTCTTAACCTAGTTTTTGAGGATGTGTCACAGTCCTCATTGAGATCAGTGACAGTTTTGAAACTTTTTAAAACTAAGCTGCTCTCGACCTATCCTAGTGTGAAACGTGCTTTCTGAGGAGAGGAAGGGGGACAGGAATGTGTTTTATGTGTTTTATGGGTGACTCAGGTAGAGTTTTGCCAGCCTTCACCCCCAAGTCACCCCTCAGCTGAGAAAGAGCAGCAAATCCATCCCAAAGGGTAATTCTTTATGAAAAAGTATAAGCACCTTAAAATGGGAGCTTCACAAGAATGCGCTTGCTCCACCAACTTTGCACAGGCTGCTGGTACCGTACGGCTTAACTAGAAGATTCTATGGTTCTCCACTGTTAACAATAGATTTCATTGATGAAAATGGTGTACGGAGACCTGTAAAATAACTTTCTCCAAACATGGAAGGGTTCTCTCTGGGAGGTTGTGTTCAGCGTTGAATTTGCTCGGAAGATCTTGGGTTCATTGCACACCTCTGTCGGACAGACCTGCTCAATGGCCAGGACTGGGCTGCCGGCTTCTTGGCTGAACTGGGGTCAACCACATTGGCTACTTCCATGCTTCCTCTCTGAACTTGAGGACTTTCTGCAGGCAGAAGGGGCGATGAAGGAGTAATGCCCCTTCCAGAATTCAGGATTAAAGTTAATCTTTGCAAATAAACGCCACACTTTGCTTTTGCTTCCTGGCCTAGTCTCCCCTCTCCCTTGTCCTTCCCGGTGGGTTGGTTGGGTTGCTAGCCAAACTGGTCTCCCCCTGAACTCGTCTGGCCCACTGCACCTTCCCCTCACCTCCAGCATTCCCACCTGACCCCAGTGCATCCTGTCCCCCTCCTGCCTCCGCATCTGGGCATTGATCCAGGACCGAGTTATCCAGCTTTCTCCTCCCTGGCCATAACAAGTGATAAAGCAAAAGAGTGGTCACAAAAGGCACTTCCAATGGGGGGAAACAGCGAAGGCTGAGTGTAATTTGGGAGTCACCCATGGAAAGTGATGACCAGCGCCCTCCTACCAGGACTAAGCAATGGGGAGCTTCTCCCCACACTTTGTTGTTCAGTAGGTCAGTAAAGTGAAACTGGCCTCTGGGCTCTGATTAGTTCCTTGTGGATCCCCACTTAAGGAGTTCCCGCCTCTCCAAACCAAGTGTCCTGAGCACAAACCCTGAGCTTTTCTCTAAGGGGAAGGGGAAGGGTTCAAAAGGCTTGGGGAGTCACCAGGGCATGGGTCCAGTCACATCCCCAAGGTCAAAGGGGGTCTCTCCTTTCTGTCTCTGAGTCTGTCTTTATAGTCCAGTTATTTCAAGAAAGTCTTGGGGCCGGTCTTTGCTTCTAGCTCTTTAGTGACGGGAGTCCTCTCATCTGGAACACCGCGTGCTCGGGTTCCGTCACCTCCAGCACCAGCTCTCTGGGTTCCCTGAGCACTGTGTCCGCACCTCCGTCACCCCCCAGTCTCACCAGAGGCCTGTGCACATCTCTGTGCCCCCACTAGACGGCCTTCACTGAGGGCAAGGACCGCATTGTGTTCAGCACCTGTCGTGGTGGGTGACCTGTGATGAACGCGTCATGTCTGTGGCTTAATAACACTCATTGTGAGGGACCGAATGGACGAAAGAATGAATGAACCAGCCAGCACTGCTGTTTTCCACCCTCAGACCAATTTCAGTCCACATTCCAGAGTGTCAAGATACGAGAAGTGGAACTAACTCACAGAGCCCGGGGTGAAAGAATTCCATTTCTGTCAGCAGAAGTCCAGTAAGTTACACAGAGGCTCACATTTAAAGTAAAATCCCAGGGCGATGTGTTGTGTATGCTCAAGATCAACATGTTCAAAGTTGCCTGATTCAGTAGTTACTTCACAGAATCAGGTGAGAATAAATGCCATGTTTTCCTTTAACAGTGATAGTTACGACGATGCTTTTCTTGGCCTTGAAGCCTTACTGAGATATTTCAGAAAGTGCTTTGGTTCATGTGCCCCGGGCATCTCTTCTCCCCATGGCTTGTCGGTCTGTCGGAGGGACAGAGAGGACCCTTCCCTGGATCCTTCGGTTTGTATAACCCAGGGCCATGTCTGTGACCTGTGCAGCTGCCTCGCAGGCACGGCTGGTGCGAAGAGCTGCGTTGTCGACCCCGCACGCCCGTTCTCATGCAGCATCATCACCTGACATTTGCATACTCAGCAGTGACAATATCGCAGGCGTCATGCAGAGCTTAGAGAGGAAAGGGTGGCTGATGCTCTGTAGACGAAGGCCCCCTCGGACTAACGTGCAGCGTGTGAGCGTTAGAACCGCACCTAATGAGACGGCTGTGTGTGAGCTTGAAAAACGACCTCTCCTGAGCGCTTGTCGTCCTAATGTGAGTGTGATCTGGACGCTGATTTTTGTGGTCCTTCGAGGTTGAGACAATGTTGACATCAGTTATGTTCTTTGTCCCCAAGCTCCATATAACGATTGCCTCTTTTTCCAGGTATCTTTTACGTTGGTAAGAATTATCGTATCTCACTTTTTAGAGAGAAAAAACCTTGTAGCACATAGCCCGAAGGTGTCAAGGACACCACAACATGGTGGGAAATAAAAATCAGCCAACTGATTTTTTTTTTCTGCCTCATTCCAGATGCCTGACTTCACATATGTTTTCAACTGAATAAATATTTCTTGTCAAATTATTACTTGGAAAAATTTTCTGTAAAAAAAATTTTTTTACTAACATTGAGTTGAATTTAACCTAAGTTACCAGATTTTAAGAAATTATTCCTAAAACAAAAGAGTGAGGGCCCTGGTCTTTGGAGACACAGCAGAGGATGGCCCTGCTTCTGTTACATCCAGACCCTCAGTGGGCCAAGCCCTCAGGGCAGGGTGCCACCCAGGGTGTGGGGCGCTCAGCGAGAGGCTGCGAGGTTCTCTGTGAGGAAGAGAGTGAGAGTCTCCAGCTCAGGAAAAGAAGCCAGACTCTGGGGTCCCCCAGAGTGTCAGAGTGCAGAGCCCGCCAGCTCCCCCCAGCCTTCCCGTGGCCACATGTCACTGAGTTCCCACTCCTCCCTCAAGGTTGCCCTAACTGCCCTCATCATTTCTAAGTTCCCAGTATTACTGAATGAAGAAGAAAAATTCGTTGCAAAATTGGGAAGTTTTTCATTCACTTTGTACCCTGGTGCGTTTTCACTCCCATCCCTGGCATATGTGAGGCCTGGTGGCCTGAGAGCAGCGTTCCTTTCCTTGTAAGTGCAGCGCCGCGGTATCCGCTTCCTCTGCGGCAGGAGGCCGGGAGCCCCGTCCGGGCACTTCCCTGGTGGTAGCACTTCCACCTCAGGACTCCGAACACTGGAGGAAGACTGGCAGTGCTTTGCCCTCCCTCCTCGTGGGTCACCCTCCTCCTGAAGACCCAGATGACTGGGCTGTGATTCTGCATCTGTTTCCAAAGAAAACAGTGGATTAAAATATTAAATACTGAAATACTGATTTGGATAGTGCTCTTGGAAGCCTTGGGTTTGTGGGATGGAATTCTGTGTACGCTGGTGCGTCTCCGGCCAAAGCTGACCTCGCCTTTGACAGCCCCCAGGCTGGATCTGTTGGGGGTGTGGTACGACACTCGTGGGTGACCATCTGCCGCCAGTCCGGTCGGCTCATTGAACTGACGGTGGGACCAGGTGCGGTCCAAGTCGTGTTCCCTCCTCCGGCAGGTGCTGAGGTGACACACAGCATCACCGCTGGCATCATCATTTTAGAAAACAAATGTTAAAAAGTCATCTGGTTTTATTTTTTTAAGATTTTATAGCAAAGTAGATATGAAAACAAATTGAAACAGAGAAAACAGGCAACTTGGGGAGACAGTTGACCTCTAAAGTGTATTTGTAGGAATCTGATTACAGCTCAGAGAGACACACTGTTAATAAAGATGGTTAGCAGTTATGAAGAATGCCAGAGAAGCTTGGCATTGAGTCGTTTTTCAGATCTGGATTTGTTCAGGAGACTTTACATTTTATTCTGAGAACTGATATTAGAATACTGTCATTTAAGGTAGAATTTAAAATGAAAAATTTTAATGGAAAACAATACATCTGAGAAATACTTCCTTTATAATGCATTTTCTAATAGCTGTATCACATGGCAAGAGAAATGTGTGAATTATTATATATTGTTAATCATTGGCAATGTGTTCACCTCAGTTTGTGTTGTAAAAAGAGAGCAGAAATCCTGACTACTGGCTTCACATCTAACGAAACCTTCAGTGCAGAGCAGAGTCGGAGGCTCTGCATTGTGCCCTAGGAATCAGAGCTGAAGATTTCACTCACGTGGCTGTGTTGTGTGCCTGCTTTTAATGTAGCAGATGTTTTATGAGACCACCAGATCCCAGGAAGGATGCATTGTCCCAACCTGTTGAAAGTCGGAATTCTCCTTTTAGTGCCAGCCATTCTCCTATCCATCCATCTGTTCACACATCTGTTCATCCATCCATCCTTCCATCCTTCCGTCCTCCCCTCCCTCTGTCCCCTCACTCCCTCCCTTTCTCCCCTCCCCTCGCTCAGGGTGCTTACTGGTGCAGATACAAGGAAAGGATCTTCTTTACACCTGCACTGACCGTGAGTGACCTCTGTGTTCCCAAGAGCCTTAGGAGCCGTGGCGCTAACTGTCCTCACGTGGTGTCCGTAGCCTGCTGAGTGGAGAGTGGTGTAAGGACAGCTGTTTCCGTATTTTTCTTTCTCTCAAGTTGCATCATTCTTGCCATTTATCCTGGTCGAACTAAAAAGATGGGTAGGTAGTTCCCTTGAAATATAAAGCCGGGCCCACATGAAAGAAGTTTCTGAGACATAATGGTAGGAGAGGCAGTGGCGAAACCCGCAGCTCTGAACCATGTCCTGGGGGATAAGTGTGTTGTAGGGGCTCAGGAAGGGGGCTCTGAGTACTGCTACTCGCAGCCCCATTTTCACAAAAATGTTTTCATCTCTCTTTGACCAATCAATTCAACTTATAGGAAACTATTCCATGAAAATAGTCAGGAACAGTAGTAATAATTTATGTTTATCACCATGGTATCTTAAGCCCTGAAAAATCAGAAACAGTCTGGATGTGCATCCTGATTCTTTCTCTGAATAAAAGAGTTCTTATAATGGACCTGCCAGTGTCGTGAGAAAAATACTTGGATGTATTTTACTACCTGCCTTTTCAGTGAATATTAGTGTTGATATTGTTTTTATTGCATTGATATTGTAACAAAATAGTATTATAATCACGTGTGATGGGATCCATCTAAAGCCCCCAGTAATTTTAAAGCACCATTAAACTGGGTTTTTTCGCAATTGTTTTTGATCGATATATTTTTTCCAAGTGTTGATTTTACTTCACCAGTTCTTTTTTGCTGAATGTGTTTTTGGATAACTATTCTGTCTCTCACTTTTTTTAAAATTATTATTCCAAATTCTCCAGATTTATATTTTATCTTTTTTCAACATTTGTGCTTACACTATTTTGTTTTAAGTCTTATTTCCATACAAAGTAATTAAATTGTTTAAATGTCTCTTGCAGCAAAGATTTAATTTACCTTCTTAGGTATCTTGTCTTTGTTACTTTTGCCTTGTTGTGGCTTTTTCCAGCAGCAGGAATGGAGGCCGTCAATAAAAATCGGTTGCCGACATGATCCCTGTACAGAGAGGGTTTACCATAATGCGCGTTGGAGATGTCTCTGGAACCAACCTTCTTCCTGAATGGAAGGTGCCCTGGCTTGTGTTTCATGGCTTCCTGATGTTAGCCCGTCGTCTCCCTTAGCGTTTCCCCAAAGCGAAAACAGTGCATCAGGGCAGCGTAACAGGCAGCGCAGGTAGATACAGAGGCAGGGCCTCGCCCTGGCAGAGCCGTCCCAGGAAAGCGTCTGTCTGCCCCAGGAGCTGGGCGGCCGTGGTGCTGGTCTCTACCTCTCTTGTGCCTTCCTGCCGCCTAATAATCCTCAGCACAGGCTGGAATGTGACAGAAAGAATTTCAGACTTTGTGCACACCTGCACACATGCACGCACACACACACACACGAAACTGCTGGGTGGGAAATCAAGGGCCCTAGGAGTGGGTAGTATTGATTTTTGTGGTGATGGAAGCACATTTTGACACATTCCAAATCATAAATAACTCATGGACTTTTAACTTGCATGATTAATAGCTCAACTCAGGGTAACTGCTTATATACAACTTAAATTACCTCTTTCATGGAGTTCATAGTATTATATGAATTACACTGTGAATAGTCCTTTCTTTCTCTTGTGTTTTTTTTTCTGTGTGAATGGGGAAGGGCCACATACCTGGTCAGGGTTGTTCTGGTCTCCTCTCCTCATCCTCCTCTTAAAGCTAGGGCACACTGGACAGATGCAGGCCCTCAGCTGTAGACTGGAATACAACCCTGCCCTCCCCGGAACTAACGCAGGCATCGGCCGCGTGTGTGCTGAGTCTGGCCGGCCTAGCGCTTCATCATACATACCTTGGCAATGACCCAGGTGCACGTCCTGCTGTAGACTCTGGGAAGCACAGCCGCCTCCTCTTAGATGCCAGTGTTCGTGGGAAAGGGTTAAAGAAATCGTCCAGAAAAATTCACTGACATCTGAACGTAGAAATCTTAAAAAGAATCGAAACTCCTGGGATTGGATTTCAAGTCTGGTCTTAGGTATTTGGCAGAGCAATAAAGTAGTGAATAAAAAAAGTGAAAGCAATGTTATGTAAAATTTGTGGGCTTATTTTTTTCCCTGTATGTCTGCTTTCTTTAGAGGGCAGTAAGAAATAAATCCCTTAGGGACCAGTAACGTGGTTTGCATTTCAGTTTTCTATTCTAGCAAAATATATATTAGCTTAGTGTGTCGGATAAAAGTAATGAGGAGACAAATCGTCACCCAGGGGTTTCCTTATTGATGAGAAATAGTCCTCCTGTGTTCTCTAGGGTTTTTTAAAAAATCCATTAAATTTAAAGTAATGCTATTTCAAGATTACTATGGCAATAACAAAATTTAAATTTCAAAAAAAAAGAACTGATATGAGGTGCTGGAAGCCTTTTGTATTGAGCAAAACTAATTTGAAAAATATATGAATTCCTAGATTAAAAGTGATAATATTATGTATTTTCCCTGTGTGTTTAGTCCTTATAATCAGAGTTCCTCTACCATCTTAAGGATATTCATTTTTGTTTGAATAATTTACTTGGTTTATTTTGTTATTATCTTTTTAAATCTCTATTACAAGCTTTTTTGGAAGCACTTAGTTCACTACTTCATATTCACTGAAAGCAATCGAACTAAAATTTGAGGTTTGTAAGTATAATTCATAAAATTTGAGCCCAGGGAATTTTTAAAAAATTTTCCCTCTGCCCATTTGTATTCTCAACAACTGATCGCATGACTTCTGTGAGAGGTTGTCTTGTCAGTAGCTGAGGTCACAAAGAAAATAAGACACAGGCCTTGGGATCTGCATCCTGGTAAAGGTAGCTAGTAAGTGCACTGTAGTGTATATAAGCTACGGTGTAGTCAGGGTTACGTGCATGTGAAAGAAGTTCACTCATACAAGGTCAGTGGGCCACCGTGAGGAGAATGATAGACCTCACCGTGGAAGGGGTGCAGAGAAGGTCACACTTCAGTGCTTAGTTCAGCTGTTGCAAGGCAAGTAGGTATTTTCCAGATGTACGGGAGTTGATAGTAGGTGGGAGTTTGGGTTCCATTCTCGAAGTCAGTGCCGCGTGAGCCGAGATGTGAAGGGGCATGCAGCAGCCGAGCCCTGGAAGTGGTCTGGTCAGGCTGGAGCAGTGTGGGGATGTGACTGCAGAGGAGGCAGGCACCTGACGGAGAGAAGGCCTGCCCGTTGACCTTGTATTCTATGTAGAAAGCAGTAGGGAGCGATACTGCCTCAGATTGACGTAGTAGAGCCCTATGAACAAAACCTCTCCTGGAAGAGGCCTCTTCTGGAAGGCAGGAAAGGTGAGAGACAGGCAGGGCAGTCGGAGGTGCCTGAACCCAGGGTGTAAACATAAGGGCAGGGAACATGGAGAAAGAGGACCAGAGTGCGGGACCTCGAACGTGTGACCCGCTGGATATGGGGAGGGAGAGGGGGCTGGGGCTCCCAGGCTTCCGGTCCAGCCGGCTGGGCACCATTGGCACCATTCCCCCGTGGCAGGTTTCGGCCTGGGCTGGGGAAGCTTTAGTGTCCAGAGAGGTGGTGTCAGCTAATGAAACTAATGCACAGATGCCTTTTACCGTGTATATCTTTCTTTCGTGGTTGAAGGAAATTGTCCCTACATTTGAAACGTTGATCCTATTTAATGATCCTATTTAATGTTTTATATATTCTTTGGCCTTGCTCTTTGTTCTGATTGAAGACCACTTGTCTCAGTGACCCTGTTTTTGTTTCTGTTTCCAGGCGGTATGAGGCCCACCCAGTTTGTGCAGACCTGCAGGCCAAGATCCTCCAGTGCTACCGCCAGAACGCCCAGCAGACCCTCAGCTGCTCTGCTCTGGCCGACCAGTACATGCGCTGCGTCAACCAGGCCAAGCAGGTGGGTGTGCGGGCCGTGTGGGGGCCGAGCCAGGGAGAGCAAGCTGGACATCACGGGACAGTGGTGGTGACCCAGTGGGCCAGCGTGTGTGGAACAAGCTGTATAACCCAAACTCGTTCTCCTCGTCAATTGTTGCTGTAACAGGTTGTCTAGGTTGTAATCAACTTCCGTCCAGAGGGCTGTAAGGAGAGCCCGTGTCCTCCTTGTGTTCAACTCATTACTTGCGGTAGGAAAACAAAAAGAGATTCTTAGCAAAATAATACTTTTCCACGTTGTTCCGAGCTTTTGTCCTCTACTCTGTAATTGTGTCCTCAAAGTCATTGCTCCCTATTCTGGACCAGTACTCAAAGCCAGCAAAGAAGAAAGATACACATTAAGGGTCCAACAGCTTCAAGTCCATAAGCCACAAACAGTCATGCAGAGAGCCTGGTTTTAAAAAACTAAAACAGAAACCTGCCGTCTGATTTTCTCCCGGTTGGTAGAGTCCAGTCACTGGAGCTGGGAAAGGGAGGCCAGAAACAGGACTCTGGAAATCGTCTCAGTCGCTTTTTTATAAGGTAGTCATGTTCTTCTCTGGACCTTCACTATCAGAGTAATGTGGCGTTCACAATGAGAGGACATGCGTTTCCTCTCATTTATGTACTTAAGAAAGCTAATGATCAACTGTGAAGCAAGTTACCAACTCTGGCAGGTCACATAATGCGTACCATTTAACCGATTTAACAGTTGGATGTAGGTTGTTCTGAGAAACGGAAATTGTTGGAAACCGTGATTCCTTCTCTGCTCAGCTCCCCAGAGTTGACCTTGAGCTACACAGCATGGCTTTCTGCAGTCCAGTTGCTGAGGTAGACAATACCACTTAGTGGAAGGTCCGCCACGCTCTCTGACGGGAGGGCGGGCATTGTCTGCGTAGCCGGTCACGCACGGCGGCGTCAGCAGAAACAACATACAGTGAGCAGCCCTCCTTATCCACAGTTCCACCCCCACGGCGTCAGTCACCAGGACCAGCCACGGCCTGAAAACTACTAGATGGGGAATTCCGGAAGTACACAGTTCTTAAGTTTTAAGCTGCAGGCTGTTCTGAGCAGTGTGATGGAGCCGTGGGCCGTCTCACGCCACCCTTCCTGGGACGTGAATCATCCCTGTGTCCAGTGACTCCACACTGCACATACGGCACAGGGGGGTGTTTTGAGAGACAGACAGACAGACCAAGACCACATTCATAATACCTTTTATTACACTCTAGTCTATACGTATCCTGTTTTATTATTGTTGTTGTTAACCTCACTGTGTTTAATTTATAAGTTAAATTTTCATAGGTATGGAGGTACGTACAGGGGACAACAGTGTATAGGGGTGCGGCACCGCCTGTCTGTGTGTGGCTTCAGGCACCCACTGGAGATACTGCAGCAGGCCCCCTGCAGTCAAGGGAAGACTACTGTAATCAGAATTTATTAAAAACCTATGTTGTCTTTAAAAGCCCGATGGCTTGAGGCTTTTTTCTGTCTCTTGCTCACAGTGGCCCTTGTGTAACTCTTAGTGGTACACCAGGGGTTCTTTTCTTTAAAGGCCTTTGGTAGAAGTAACGCTGATATTGTTGTTAGTACATTTTATTTGCAGAAGCGACTTCTGATATGCTCTTAACAACAAGCCCCGGGGTTCAATATTAATGAACGGAAGCCCTGGGGCCTGTAAGTTGACGCACGGATTTTTCTAACTTGATGCGAGTGCCAGACCCAGGTGGAGGTGGGTCACCGGTGCAAACGATGGCTGTGCCAGAGTGTATCTTTCAGTGCTGGCACCTCACTCGGGTGCCCGTTTCCCCGGTGTGGTCTGTAACAGCACCGAGGGGCAGCTGCAAGGGCGTCCGGGGTGTTGGCTGCTTCCTGCCTAAGTGCTGTTGAATCTCCTACACACAGGTGGCCTACACACAGGTGACCCACGAGGTCAGTGACAAACGTTTGTAGAGTAAAAGTTAACTTGTGACAAAATCAAGTGTGCCATGTGGTGCAGTGGAGAGTATGAATTGGGCAGGTCTGAGTTTGTGTCCAAACTGTGTCTTCTAGCAGCTCTCTGACCTTGGGCCTTGACTTTTCTCACTTGTGAACTGGGGTCATGTTATCTGCAGTGTTGTTGTGAGGGTTACGTTTGTATAAAGTATTCAGTAAGTCTTGTTTTTTTCTTTTGTCCTCAACTGTGTATTTCTTGCTGAAACCGACTACATGGATTAGACGAAAGTATCAAATTATCACTAGTGATTACTCGCCATCCCCAAAGAAACCCTTCTTTCCCCCTACCTAATCTGCAGTATGATTTAATACTATTGTCTGCAAATATGTTCCAGGTACCTATTGTTTTGACAACTCTCACATTCAAGTATCAGGGACTGTATAACACTGGTAATATTAAAAAGATGTATGTCCACAAAACATTTTTATCCTAAAATGGGCAACAGTGAAATGGGCAAGAACCAAGAAACATTAATATCTTGTATTTCTTTCTGTAGTACTTTAGATTTCAAGGTGATTTCACATCCATTCCCCTACTTGCTTTTTATGACACCCTGAGATGTAAATAGTGACGGTTTTATTCTCATCACTTTCCAGTTGAGAGAACTGAAACCCAGGGAAGTCATGATGGGAAATTTAACAACGAAACCAAGATAGCCCTTGCGGTAAAAACAGAAAGTTTAAAAAGAGGGTTAGGTTTTGGAGCTGGGTGTGCGAAGGCATATCCATTATCCATGAATACAGAAACCAGGCCGTGAGGGAAACCGTGTGTGGTCATCATGACTCGAAGGGAGCATGCAAGGTCAAGTGACACCGTAGGCTGATGGGAGCCAGCGGGGAAGGGGGGCAGCAAGGCCGTGCTCGGAGGTGCGGCTCCACGAGACCCCGCTTTAGGACCTTGCCAACATGGCCACGGGGTCATATCAGTAGTCCACGTGTAGTTACTTTTCCTCCAATACCACAGGAAACCACAGTTTCCTTTTTCTCCTTGCACAGTTCGTCTAAATGTGTGTCCCCTGCTCCCCCCGCTGTTAGAAGAGACGTTGGCGGTGTAAGAGGTCTTGATCCTCCATTGCAGTGGTCTCTGGCCGGCCTAACCCCTCCCTCTGTTTCCTTGTTGAATCCAAAGAACAAGCCGGACACGCTGACATAGAAAACGCTAAACACAACAACAACCCATTAGGTTGCTGTCCGTTTCCGGCATAGTCCGTGAGTTTTCCCCTTGGAATAATTCCAACAGCCAAATCCACTCCACTTTTAAATGACTCATAAATTGGGCTTTCACTGGTTCTCTTGGGACAGTGTTGTGTAGACTAATAGATTTTAATGATAGGAAGATTTCCGGATGTTCCTCAGCCTTACTTTTCCTTTCTTATTCATCCACTTATTCACATCAATCTTTCTTCAGCTATTCTTAAACAATTCCTCATGGGTTGACATGAGACATTTAAACTGTTACTTCCAGTATATTTATATATATTAAAGTTGTGTGTTCTTCACAGGTGTAAAGACATATGAAATTGCTATAATTGTCATGTCTAAGACTTAAAAGCTACTGGCTAGCTAGATGAGATACCACATTTTAAAATGTAGGAGGATAGCAATTGATAGGCTTCTGTGTGGTCTTCTCATATCTGCTTAGCCTCATAGCTTTCTAAAAACTCTCCAAGATTGAATTGCGTGTTCTCACCTTTAAAACCCGGTTCCCATTCAGTCTTGATTCACCTGCCCCACAGGAGTCTGTGGAGGGGAGGGGGAGGTGGGAAGCAAATGGTAACTGCCCAATAGTGGGACAAAGTGTGCGCACGTTCTGTTGGTGAAAGGGGCGGGTGCAGAAAGGGCTTGCTCCCAGGTCCGCATGCTGTGCTCCCTGAGATGCCCCACCGTCCCTTCAAGGTACTTGTGGAATCCAGCTGCTTGCCGGGTGGTGACTCCAAGCATTCCAGCTCTTTCCTCAGCCCTGCTGCCATTGACACGAAGGGTGGGAGGCCGGCCCAGCTGAGGGGAGCAGTCTGAGTTCACTCCAGGGTGGAGTTCACGGGAAACGTTGTAGCTACCATCTAGTCACGATGACCTGGACTTCGGTTCCCTCCTTGGGAAATGAAGGTTTGAGCAAGGTGATGCACGAGGACCTGCCAGCTGCTATTCTGGGGCTGAACCTGTGTCCCTGTAGGAGGATGAGAAGCGGTGCACACGAGCACACACATTCCTGAGCTCTCTCAGAGTAAAAGCTGTGGCCCTTCGGTACGAGCTGCACCCCTTCTCCAGGGACCTCCAGCGTTTGTGCCTCTGCCTCCTCGACGTTGTCAGCCTTAAACTTTCACTCTGGAAGAACAACTGCATTTCTGATCATTCTGCGTGTCGTCTGGCCTCCCACAGCTTCCTGTCCTTTCCTTGAAATGTATGTGCCTGTCAGCCCTGGGGAAGCCAAGGGGACGGGTAGAAACAGTTTCCAAGTGTCCCCGAGGTCGGTGAAGTGGAAAAAGCTTTCTCAGCGCTGCCTGGCAGAACGTGGGCTGCCGGCTGATGAAGCGCAGTAGAACATGCAGGCCAAGTAACACTGGGCGGTGAGGGACTGTGAAGCTGAGCAGAAGAGCGTGCTTTTGCTGGGTGCAAAGGCTGCTTCACCATCGTCACCTGATGGCATGGGTCAGTCGTGCAGCAGGGCCGCTCGTGCTCGGGGTGGCACGTGGGTGTTCCATAACAGAGCCCGTGGCCTTGAGGGGTGCAGCCCTTCCCATTCAGAGTCACATCAAAGCAAGCTAAATTCCAAGACTGAAGCCAGACCCTGGACACGCGCAGAAGACCCAGGCCAGGTGGAGCCCGGGGTCAGATGACGGAGGCCAGCCAGGAGTCGCCAAACCGCAGCGGAGGTTGAAACTGACAAGTGGGCCGCGGTTCGGAGCCAAGCAAGCAGCTCGCTGAAGGAGCACCCACACAAGGGCCTCGTAGAAATGGGGCGAGCCCCACTCCGGCCTGCCTGCTTCCAGCTGACCCCTATGAGGAGATTGAAAGGTCGCCCGCTGCAGTGAGGAAGGAGGGCCGAGACCCTGGCGAGTGAGGCCAGTGCCCCTCCAGGCTGAGGTCGGTCAGTCCCCGGAACAGGAGACCTGGAGCTCCGTGCAAGGGGGGAGTTTGCTGTGGCAGAACGTTTCTGCTTCCTTGAAGATGGTGGGGTTTCCCTCTCCCGTAACTTGGGTTTGTGTTAGACCAGGGCTCAAACACGCCCCCATGACTTGAGTGTGAAGAGGGTCTGAAAACAAAGTAGTGGCTGTCTCTTTAGAAATCAGAATTCTTGAAAGGAAAACCTAGTGCCAGAGCAAGCTGAATTTTATCATCATTTTCAGAAAAACTATAAACTACATGCAAATGATTTCATAGACTATAGGCTGTTGCGACTGGACAGGCCTTAGATCCTGTAACCTAATCGCCATCTTTTGTCTTGGAAGAATCGGCCCGGAGAGTCCCAGCGCTCCGTGGTGGGGCAGGTCCAGGCCGGAACAGCTCACTGCTGTGCCAGAGCCGGCGCGCTCCTCCCTGTCGTGCAGGGTCTCCAGCTCGGGTGAGCGGCAGAATCACCTGGGGAATTCCTTTAAAATGCACACACCTGGCCCCGTGCCTGGCAATTCTGACTCAGAAGGGCTGAGGATGGCCTGGACATCGGAACTACGAACTGGTTCCCCAGGTGACCGTGCACAGAGCACTGCAGCCTGCTGGCCTGGGCTACACTGGAGGCGAGCCTTTCAGGGGCCCTGCCCAGGCTCTGCTTCCGCTCTTGCGGGAGAGGAGGAGCTGCCCCTACCTGTCACTGCCTGCCAGGGCTAAGCCATCTGGCCAGGTCTAATCAGACCACTCCCGGGAACGAGTTCCTAGTTCAGCCTCCAGTACAGATCAGATGTCTTGGACCAAAGGCGGGAGCCCCTGAAAAGGAAGTTCTCTTCTCCCCTTGACCCCATTGACCGTGGTGCCCGGGCATGAGGAGCCACACCCAGGATTCCTGGGCAGGGGGCAGGAAAGAGGCTCCTGGACAAGGTCACAGGTCCCCTGGCCAGCTCACATTGGCCACCAGACCTTCACTGGGCTTTGCTGTTTTCGTCACCCTGCTCTCCTTCTCTGAGCCCCATCAGGGACCCTGTCTTCACATAGTTGCTTCTGAGGCACACAGATGCCCCTGGTCATCGAGCACAGAGATCCATCGGGAGGCTGACTTCCTGGGAAGACCTGCAGGAGCGTGCTTTTGCTGGGTGCGAAGGCTGCTTTGCCATTGTCACCTGATGACATCGATCGGTCGTCCAGTGGGGCTGCTCGTGCTCAGGGTGGCACGTGGGTATCCCGTGACAGAGTCTGTGGCCTGAGGGGCGCAGCCCTTCCAGTCTGGAGTCATCAAAGCAAGCTGAATTCCAGACTTTTACAGATTGTTGCCTCGGCCCCTTCTGTCATAGGAATCCTTTTCTAAACCACTTTCCAAGAGTAATAGTTGTATATGACCTTTCCTTTTTATTTATTTTTTAAATCAGGATTTAATAGAAGAAATATTACCATGGTAATAGACTTTGACCTTTCTTAATAGGCATTTATTTTCTAGTGCTTACCCTTCAAGAGAACTGCAGTGTGCTAGCGTTGTGTTTGTTATTGCAGCAAGGTGTGTAAACAGTTCATTACTTGTAATTTAATTTGAATATTATGCAGAGCATTTGCCATAGAAGAAATAGAACAAGTTCCACACGTACAAAAGTTAACTCATGTTTCCTCCAAAGCAGGAAGAATAGAGAACGGCAGCTGCTGGGGCAGGCAGAGACTGGAACGAAACCAGTCAGAGAGTCAGGGCTCCAGGTGGTCGGGAGCGGTGCTCCGCGCGGGCAGAGCGAGCTCTGTGCTTCTCACAAATTGAATTTATCGATTCCTTTGGCTCCTCTCTCACCATCTTCTCTCTGTCTTTACCACTGGCTGCTCCTCCCCACCGCTCGGCTCTCGTCCACGCCCCACGCTTCCCGCCCCTCGGTGAAAGCGCAGGACTCTCAGGACGCTTCCCGTGTAGGTCTCCCCGGCAGCCTTCCTGCTCCCACGCCCAGCCTCGTGAGGCCTTCGGAAGTCTTGGCGAGATGCGGGGGAAGCTCAGCCAGAAACTAAGTGGTGTCTCTTATGGAAGAAGAAAACTATTTTTATTCTTCTTGTGGTGACCGTTTAGCAATCCCGGGCAGCCATCATTCCTCCTAAATTGACTGCGACGGCCAGTAGCCGACACACCGCTCTGATAGCCAGGCCCTCCAGGAAAGCTGTGATTCCAAAACCAGTGGACAAGATTACTGTGTAACCAAAATATTTGAGGAAAACAGTTAAGATCGTTTTAATAAATGGAAATGACACTCCATCGCTGCTCTCCAGGGGCCCTGCTCTTGTCTGACCGTGTGAGCTGCCGGTTCCCTCCCTCGGTGGCTGGGACCCGAAAGGGCCTCGGGGAAAGCGCAGCGTTGACGCCCGGCCGACCGCTGCCCCCTTCGGGCAGCTCTCGGCTGTTTGTGGAAGGGGTCTCTGCGGCCCCAAACCGTGGTGATGCGCAAGTGCAAGGAACTGCTTTCTCTACAGTAAGACTAAGTCTTAGCAGTTCTTTAAATGAAAGAAGCAGTTTTTTATAACTTGCACACATTCTCCCTGACTCTTCGGGGAACTTCCCATGTTAATTTATGCGGTGTTAAATGTATGCAGTGTTGAATTTCAGCCCAAAGGCAGCTGCTTACAGAATGGCTGACACAGGGATCGCGGGAGGATCTATAAGCTGGACGCTAAATGGCAGACCCTGCCGGGCCTCGGGATCCCTCCGCCCAAGACCCTCGGGCCGGATGTGAGCAGGTTTCGCGGCGTAGCTGTGATACGGTAACAACACAGACTGTTTTTACCAATTCACCTTTGTACACATTCAACTTGACATTGTGTGTGTGAGTGTCTGTGACAGAAGGGAGGTGTTTTGTACCACCTCTGCCACCCTTTGGTGGCAACTGACTGCAGTGTGACAACGTGGCGTGTGTGGACCAGCCCCGGGAGACACAGGATTTGTGTCGCCAGAGAGTCACCCATGACTCAGCTGAACTGCATGCTGTGTCTTTGAGGATTTGCACTAAAGCATGTGTCAGGGTGTTTTGTGAATATGTTTACTTCTCTGTGTCTTACGATTTCTCAAAAGTGTTTCTTTAGTGTCTCTATGTTAGATTGCCCATTGATCTTCAAACCAGCCAGGCCCGGCTTGTCTCTTCAAGAGAGCCTGGCATTCTTATCACTACCTGAGCTGGCCGAAAACGTACCCTTCTGCATTTGGTTGAGGTTTCAGAGAGAAGAATGGTTGTAAAACGATCCCGTAGACTCCGGAATAGTGCTAACTTTTGCTTTAATTATGTCAGGGTCACTGTAGATTATTTTGCAACGGTCGAAAAGAGGTACATTGTGTTAAATAAGAAAACTTTCATGGCCAAAAGCTTTTCTAAAAGAAAGGGTTTATTGAGCCAGATGCTATCCAGAAAAGGCCCTGGCCCTGGGCGTGAAGTCTAAACCACCCACAGCCCGGCTCGGTGGGAAAGACACTACTAGTCCACCATCCTGGAGTTGACGGGCTCCTTTATAAACATCGGGTTTGGGGGAAGAAAGGTGTAATTTGTTTCTAAAGAATTTACACTGACTACAGATGAGGGGACGGGGAAAGACGAGGTGGGGTGGCGCACCATCCGGGAAGAGGGGACAGCCACCACTTCCAATGGATCGCGGGCAACAGCCCTGGAAGTTTGTGCCGATGCGGGGAGCGGGGTGTCTGGGGCCGCACCTGGAATTGACGCGGAGCTCCCAGTTCCCACTCACAAGTGGGTGGGGCCCGTTGTCAGTTGCCTGCCGCTGTCAGCTGGTGAAGTGTGGTTGTCTTTCCCTCCCAGCCCCTGTGACTTGACTTAGGGCGGGTCAGAACTCTTCTTGTCAGTGATCTCACAGCTCTCGCTCTGACCTCAAGATCTAAGCTGTGGAGCAAGGCGCAGCCGTGGAATCTCAACTGGGCAGCTCACAGCTTACAGTTCCCATTGGCGTGTTGAAGGAAGTAGTGAGCATATAACCCCTAAAACGCAAAATGGCATCACTCCTCAAGTAACCGTTTTCATTAATAACTCAGTGCCCTTTAGATGGACTCAGTACAGATGGCTTCAGGCTGACTTCCGTTCTGAATTAATAAGTAATGTTGTGGCGAGGCTGTCTGTAGAGCTGGGATTTACCGTTTGCAGTCCGTGCGGCTGGAGAGGCTCGCGCAGAGATCAAGCCGCATAGGAAGAGGTGAGGATGAATGAGAAGCTGGGGCTCTGTGACGTAGCCTGGTCTGATTCTTCGCGGTCGGTGCTCAGTTTTAACTTTTCCGACAAACTCAGGGCGTACATGAACGATGGGTTTGAGAGAAGCCTGGAGTTCACACGTCAGTCCTACAGCGCAGCGCTGAGCAGTCTTCTGCTTAATTCACTCTCCTTCCGCTTTCCCTGGGTGCATCCAGCTTTTCTGACTGACTTCCGCCTGACCACAGCGTTGTCTTCCCTGCCATTTCTGTGTGCCTTCTCTCCACACCAGCTTGCCTGCTTTCACACTGATTCTTCTTTTGTGCCCTGTGGCCGTGGACTTCCTGGAGACCTGTGATCACTGGTACCTTACATTAATCTGCCCTGTACTCTGTGTCCCGACATGCTTATTTGTCCTTCCACTCTTTGTGTTCTGCCCCTGTATTTCAATCTTTTTTCTTCATCTTCGACCTAAGATCTTTATCTCTAAAGACCTTGGACCTCTGCCCAAGCCTACAACTTCCTTCTGGACGTTTCCATCTGGGATGTTTCACTGTCCTCCACCCAGACTCGCAGACCCCAAATTTAAGTCATCTTCCTCATTTCCAGTAGGTCTCCTCTCCCTGACTTCCCTGTGTGTCTTAGTGACACCACCATCCTCCCTGTCACTGAGGACCCCACCCCACCCTACGTAGTCTCACCATCTCTTTTTCCCTGTGTTTCTGTGGCTCTGTGGATTTTCTCAGCCCCACCCTTGCCTGGTGTCCAGCCTACTTCCTCCCTGCTCTTTCTGCCTCCGGACTCACATCTGTTGGGTCCGTGGTGCTGAGGGTGCCAGGAGAGCCGTCCTGACACCGTTCTCCTGTGTGAGGACATGCTGGGATCCTGGGTTTTTTCAGTCACCGACAGGAAGTATCTGGCGTGCGCTCTGGGCCCTTCTTGCAGCTTTTTGGTCCATTCTGAGTGCCCACCCTTCCCTGCAGCTGGGCCCGTCTCTTCCCTCCGCCCTCCGTATGTACTGGGTTTGTCCCCCCTCTGATCTTTGCTACTGCCTCCCAGCCTTGCCTGTCCCCGTCCTTAGCCATGGCCCTTTTGTTTGTGTCCTACCGGCAGGGAAAGATCACTGAGGAGCCTTCTCTGATGGCTCCTGCTGCAGAGTTACCCTCCTCTGAACCAGGCAGGAACACCTCCTTTTCTGGAAGAGGATACAGGAAACTGGGGAACAGGAAGAGGGAAAAAAACCACATATTCTTTTGTTCTTCTTGAATTTTATACTGTATGAATTATTGTACTTATTCAGTAAAATAATTTTAGCACATATTTACCAAATATATTTAAAAATTACAGGTTATTACCCTGTACCATGCCTTGACCTTTCCATGGGCACGTGTATTGGTTTCCCCATAGCACCTAACTCAGTGCAGCTGGTACCTCGGAAGAGCTTAGTGAAGAGGGGGCACAATAAATGGCAGAAAGGGTGAGGGGTGGTGGGACAAGCCATTAACAGATTAGAAGCCACCTTGGACTTAACCTAACCTCTTCTTCCTGAGTAATTTCAAAAGCAAAGAGGAAAGGATCGCTTTCAACTTAAGATTCCTAAGAATGGAGGCACAGTATACCCCTGCTCCTGCTGGTTATTGAGTTTTAATCTGATATTAAGAATTCTGCCTGGCTAAGATTTTATAGAGAGAAAATCCTAAAGACTCATAAAAACACATTAGAACTAATCACTGAATTCACTAAAGGTTCAGGATATAAAATTAACCTACAAAAATCAGTAATGTTTTCTACACACTAAAGAATTTTCTGAAAAAGAAATAGATCACGTTTATAATAGCATCAAAAGATAATACTTAGGAGTAAATTTATTTTCACCAAGGAAATGAAAGATCTCTACTCTGAAAACTACAAGACATTTTTTTAAGAAATCAAAGAAGACAAATAAATGGGAAGGATGTTCTATGTGTATGGATTGGAAGTATTCAGTTTGTTAAAATGTCAATACTTCCAAAAGCCATTTGTAGATTCAGTGCAATCCCCATCAAAATTCCAGTGGCTTTTTTTTTTACAGAAAAATTTTTAAAAAGTCCTAAAATTTTTAAGAACTGCCAAAGACGCCTAATAGCCAAAGCAATCCTGAGAAAGAAGACCGAAGCAGGAGACATCACACTGCCTAATGTCAAGCTACACCACAAAGCTGTAGTGATCAAAACGGTATGGTACTGCTGCAGATGGAGACGGGACCCAGGCTCTTGGAGGACAAGAGCAAAGAGTTGAACTGCCCACACAGATACTGTAAAGCAAGGCAAGCAGGACATTTATAAGGAACGTACACTTCCCAAGACATGGGAGCAGGCCATCAGCGGCCAGGGAATAGCCACTCTCTTCTGTTGAGTGGCTAGCAGGGGTGTCCAGCCCACGGGCAGCATGTGGCCCAGGATGGCTGTGAATGTGGCCCAACACAAAATTGTAAATTTACTTAAAACAGTGTAAGATTTTGTTGTGATTATGTGTTGCAGTGTATTTAATGTGTGTCTCAAGATGAATCCTCTTCTTCCAGTGTGGCCCAAAAACACCAGAAGGTTGGACACCTGGCTACAGGCTTTATAGCATTTTTACTTAAGCTCCTTTACACATGTGACTTCCCACAGTCCTCCTAGATTGCCCACTCAGGGGGAAACCACAGTGCTGATGATTATTAGGTGTCACAAGGCGATTCTTAGAAATCAGAATGCTGACTGATGGCAGCTGTGGTGTCACGGGATTTCTTCTTCCATCCCCTGCCTCAGTGCTGGCATAAAAGCAGACAAATGGACCGGCGGAACAAAAGTGAGAGCCCAGAAATACACCCAGTACAGTCAGCTGATACTTGACAAGGGAGCCGAGAATGCTCAGTGGGAAAAAGACAATCTCTTCAATAAACGGTGCTGGGAAAATTGGATATTCACATGTAAAAGAATGAAACTTGACTCCTAGCTTACTTACACCACTCACAAAAATGAACTCCAAATGGATTAAAGATTTAAATGTAAGACTCTAAAGCATGAAACTCCTAGGGAGAAAGTTCCTTGACATAGGCCTTGGTAATGGTTTTTTATAAGTCACACCTAAAACACAAGCAACAAAATAAAAAATAAATGAAGTGGACTGTGTCAATGTGAAAAGCGCCTGCACAGCAAAGGAAACCAAGAAAGCAAACAGCATACGGAACGGGAAAAACTCTTTGCAAACCATGTATCTGATGAGGTGTTAGCATCCAAAATGTTATGTATGGCTCAATATTTAAAAATCTAATTAATAAATGGGCAAAGGACCTGAATAGACATTTTCCCAAAAAAAGATGTATGAATGGCCAGCAGGTACCTGAAATGATGCCCAGCGTCACTGGCCACTGTGGAACCGCAGAGTACGTCCGAGGCAAGAGAGTGCCTCGGGCCGACCAGAGTGGCCGTCGGAAGGCTGGGGGGGGGACAAGTGCCAGCGTGTGTGTGTGTGTAGTGGAGGGAGCCCTGTGCGCTGGTGGTGGGATCGTGAACTGCTAAAACCCTTGCAGTCAAACAGTATGAAGTTTCCTCAAACAATTAAAAATAGAACTCCCACATCATCCAGTAATTTCACTTCTAGGCGCAAACCCGAAGGAAACAAAACCGCCAGCCCCAGAAGGGCTCTCTCTGCACCCCCGTGTTCGCAGCAGCGTCATTTGCAGCAGCCGGGGCGTGGGGGCGCCCCAGGTGTCCACTGATGGACCAGTGGGTAAAGAAGTTGTCACACACACACACAGTAGAGTAATATTTAGCCATGAAAACGAGGGCCACCTACCATTTGTGACATTGTGGGAGGACCTCGAAGGCATTACGCTAAGTGAAGTAAGTCGGGCGGAGAAAGGCGGGCACCACGGGGTTTCCTGGACTGACGTGTGGAATCTTGAACAAAGCACGCCAGACTCACGGAACAGGGGGCAGGTACGTGGTTGGCAGAGCTGGGGATCGGAGGAAGGGGGTCAGCAGGCACGAACTTCCCGCGAAGGCCGTGAGTCTAGGGGTGCGATGGGCGACACGACGACTGTAGCTAACACTGCCGCACGCGGGACAGTTGTCGGGAGCAGACCCCGTGAGTTCTCGTGATGAGGAGGAGCTTCTTCTTTGTTTGTATTGTATCTGTGAGGTGATGGGTGTTGACCAACCCTACTGTGGTAAGCATTTTGCACTGTATTCAGGACATATGAATCAAACCGTTGTGCTGTGCACCCTAAACCTCAGGCAGCGACACACGTCAGCAACTCTGCACCCACAAAAGCAAATAGCTAAATGGAGTGCAGGGGCCATTTCTGCAGTTTGGGGGTGCGCACCTGTGCAGCCCCACCCAGGTTACACGCTCAGGAACGTGCACATTCTGCCTGGAGGGAGCAGAGGTCTTCAGCCTGGGAGAGCACCCTGCCTTCAGTTGGGAGATTTCTTCTCGGAGCCCTTGGGGTTTCACCTCTGTCCCACCCCTCCCCTACCCCAAGCATTCTGGCCACCAGAAATGCTTCCCCACATCCCACCCCTGGGGGTAGTGAGACCGCACACACACTGCTCCCGCCCCGCCCCAGCCCACGATCCGGGCCGGGCTTCCCTGCGGGTCCAGCTTTGCACGGTGGGTGAGGGGCCACTTGCAGGCTGGACACGACTAAGCAGCGCTGATCCTTGAAGGCAGGGGTGTTTTAAAACCAGGAAGCACGTGCCTTGCTTTCTGTGGTTTTGAAGCCGATCTTTGAAAAGCAGTACCAACTACTACAATACTGACTAGTGGCTGTTACTTTTGCCCTCCTTCTGGTGCTAACACGTGTGTTTCCTGTTTCTCTTGCAGAGTGTGATCGAGAAGGGAGGATAAAGCCAACTTTCAGAACAAGCAGAAGTCCTTCAACGTTAATTCCAGAGGTGGGACATTTTTTTTCCTAGTGAGAAAGTAACCTATTTAAAGAGAAGGCCGCTAAAGAGAACACCAGAGAGCAGACTCGACAGAAGCCCGTCACGGTCTGGTCAGCAGCGACTCGCAGCGCCGAGGCCAAGACCAGGACCAGCCCTGAAGGACCCGCTGCCGCGTTAATAAACCCCAAGTGTGGTGACAACAAGGGAAACCCAGCCCTCTCCGCCTTTTGTGCTTTCTGTCCAACTTTCTCTCCTAACCACGCTCCATCGTTCGGCCACCGCCCCTGCAGCAAAGCTGGGGGTCGGGACGGGACAGGAGAACTGGGGCGGGGAGCAGGGAGGGCAGCGCGGCTGTGTCTCAGGCCGGCGTGCGGGGCGGAGTTGTCCGGACTGTGGCGCGTGGGGTTTCTCTCTGTTTCTTTTCTCTCTCGACTTTGTAAGAGCCATTTCATTTTAACTGTGGCGATCACGTAAGAAGACAAAAAGGAGAGAAAATGTACCTCCTTTACTGGAATAATGTTTATGATTACAAGTGAAATAAGGCATTTTTTTTTTACCAACGTAAAGGCAACCTTGGCTCATACAGCCCCTTCTCTATCATGAACACTGACACCTTGACTTCACTCACTACCAGTAATAAATATATTTTCTGACGAAGACTGGCGTTGCAGCCCGGGGCCTCGTGTGTTTCTTCCCCTGGGTTAGACGGTCGTGCTCACGGGAATCGAGTTGGTTCATATTGTTAGTTTGCACGTGAGCTGTGCCTTTCTCAGGAAGAGCTCCGGAACGCTTTGCAGGGCCTCAGCCTGCAGGTGATACTCAGAACCTGCCGCTTAGGCAGCAGGGTAGGATCGGTGAGAACTTCCCAAATGGCACGGCCTTCCTTTCTCTGGGATGGCTTAAGCCATGCTGCCTGTGGCGAGAGCAAGCTTAGATAACCTTGGCTGTGAACGTCTGACCCTGTGACCCATGAAAATGTTACTTAGAAAAAGTCAGTCAACGTCGAATGTTTTTCCTCTTTCCAATTTCATTAAAACTCTAATTGTAACTCACTTTTTTACCAGGGGATTGGTCCTTCGACCCTGGGTTTTGATAAGTTGGAAATCAGTCTTCACATGGACGCTCAGTGGACAGGCCTCCAGGAAGAGATGGAGGGGAAAATGCCAGGGCTTTGTGATGTTGTCTGAGTACCTTTCGTTATGTAGAGTTTTTATTTTGTTACAGAGAGGAAATGCTCTAGCAAAATAATTAGGAATACAGGCTTTGGCTCTGACCGATGTGGCTAGCAGGTCGGGTATCCTCCAGCAAAGGAGAAGGTCATCAGTTCGATTCCCTGTCAGGGCACGTGCTGGGGCTGCGGGTTGGTCTCCAGTGAGGCAGGAGGCAACTGATTGATGTTTCTTCCCTCTCTCTCCCTCCCTTCCCCTCTAACAATAAGGAAATAAATAAAATCTTTAAAAAAAATAGAATACAGGCTTTGGAGTAAGGCGCATCCATGTCCATATTGTGACTCTGCCACTTTCCCACCCGTGGGACCTAATTGAACCCCTGCTCCAAACTGCACCCCTGATTTCTCAACTGTTGGGGTTGGGGTGGAACAACCTCCTGTGTAGATGTACACCCGCCGGGTCCAGGGTACACTGCTGTTGGTCTGTGTGATTACTCAGTGAACTGGTATTCGGAGTTGGGGACATGGAAAGACTATCCACATCCCAGATACCTTTTAGAGAAAGTCAGGATGAACATCGCCCGTGTCGGGGAAATCTCAACCAACCTGCACTAAGTGTGGACTCCTCCGTGTAAATGACGGCATCTCCGTGTCACCCCTGCGAACCTGATGTGGATTCCAAGGGGCTGCGTTGACTCTCCCACCACAATTGCCAAGAGGCTCTGTGATTACTGTTTAATGCAAGTTTTTGTTTTGCGGTATATATTTTTTATAATGGTACAAACTGAGCTGAGTTTGTTTACGTGGGAAGGAAGGAAGCAGCACATTTTGGCAGCATCGGGCTAGCACCCAGGTAACCACTTGGGAGAAGGGATAGGTACACACAAGACAAGTGTTTACACGGTGACTTGCAAATCCACTAACTCACCAATCCCCTCCTAGTCAGCTTTGCTTTGCAATTTAGAGCCAAGAACTTGGCACGTGCAAACTGCCAGTCTTCTCACTGGCCAAGAAATGCAGCTCTGAAGAGCCAGGCGTGGAGAGCTGGTGACAGCCCTGAGAACTGGGAGGGTGGTTTATCAGGATGTCTCTCTCCCTCACCTGGTTATTAATGCATCGTCCTGACAACCATGATGGATGCCAGGGACAGCGACGGCACTCCGGGGGGATCAAAGGGTGGGGTGATGCCTTTCTCTCCACCTTTGGAGACCTCCCTGCGGATCACGTCCCAACTCTGTCCCGGTCACTGTTAACTCGATGACAACTGCTTGGGAAGAATGTTGTGCTTTTTGAGTGTCATAGGAGTGACACATTCCAATCAGTTAGTTCCTCCATTAAATAGAACACACCTTGAACCATGATACTTCCGCTCACGAAGCCAAGAAGAGTACAGTGTCTTGGAAGCCCAGGCAGATGTCATCACACTAGACGGATGTCTGGTGAGCTAGAAGACAGCTGGGTGGGACCAGCACGAAGTCCTCTCTTTGAAAAGTCAGTAACTTATTACAGAAAACATGCCAACATGTAATGGTTTAGAAAATAATTGAGTAATCCTTATTAGTAGCAGATGTGGACTGCTAAAAGCCAAACACTGTGGCTTGCTGGTCTACCAATGCGACTCCTCTCCCTAGCAGCTGTAAGCGGTATTTTGCTTAGAACTGAACAGGCGGCCAGATGTCCTCATCAAGTCTGCCTTAGCTGTTGGGAACCTGTGGTTCTTAGCTTGATGTCTTTCAGCCCACAGGTATAATTGCTTTTGCCAGAAACCCACAGGATAATTCTCTCTGCCCATTTCAGCTGTGGGAGCTGACTCTTTTCAAGATTTAAGATTTAGATCAGTTGAACAACTGAAAGAGCAGCAATAGCTCCCTGGGATTATTCCATTTTGAACTAATAGACTTGAAAAGTGAATGCTTTGAATGAATGAGTTAGCGTTCGTTCATTCTCTGTCACGGCTCCCCTACTCCCCCGAGTCTTCATGTGTGTCTTCACGTCCCCTCTCGGTCGCTCCCAGCTTTATCTCCTCCTCTAGCCGCTTCTTTTGTGGGTTTAGACTTCTCTCACCCTTCTCCGCCTCTCAAGCCCGCCTGCTGAGAGGTAATTACCTGAGGTGCCAGGTCCTGGGCTCCTGCTCTCTGGAACAAACCACTTCCTCAGGTTCCTTGCTGCCCGGGGCCTGCTCTGGTCCTCCCTCGCAGCAAATGATTGTTGATACTTTCTTTTCTTCCCAGCCTCCTAAACCGTAAACGAGTTATCGATTTAGAACTTCTTTAGTGGTTTCTTCTATTTGCAGTTCTTAATTTATAAACCAGGTATATGGATTTTTTTAATTCTTTGGGAAAAAAAACTAAGTTGGTATTTAGTTCTCCATAGCTTTTGATTGTGTTTTTCCTATGTTTATGATCCCCACTGGAAAAAAAAAAAAAGGTTCCTGTCACTCACCTGGGGGGATTCACTCAGTGTGCGGGCTGTGTCCATTCTGAAAAGTCTTCCTAGGATGTGCAGCCGGTTTGTGCCAGAGACCCACAATCCTCTAGAATGGGAGACCGTTGTACCGATGCTCCGTGACCTGCTGTGGTCTGAGCAATTCATGTGCTGGTTCCCTTAAATCCAGGCTTATTTTTAAATTTATTATAGTCGTTTGTCGTAGCCTCTTCTCCCGCTGGGCCCTGAAGAGAATGCAAAATGTGTAGGTACCAGTTTTTAACTTTCTGTTTCCCTTGACCCACGTAATGTCCGAGGTGCCAATGGTGACAGACAGGTTTCAGGCATTAGGTGGGGCACTGGCCCTCAGTGGTCATGGCCGTGTGGAAAGAAGGGCTGGACACTCTTCCCATTTACTCCATTTTCTAGCCTCTGTCATTCCGAATCTACTGGAACAGGAAGAGTCCTTTGTAACTACCCCAGTTTAGGTGATCTGGAACTATATCCTTTTTTTCATCGCCAGCTGCTCACGGCCCGGAGGGCTGGGAGGAATCAGTGGTTCTTGGTGAAGTGGGAAACTTCAGAGGCCCCCTTGTATACCAGAGACGGACCCCACCCCCCATGTTGGGATCCGCCCTGGCTGGTATCAGAAGCTGAAACCCCCGCCTAGGCTAAGGCTAAGGGAACGCCCTTAGAACCGTAAGCCAGCAAGGAGACAAGGGCTTGTCTCCCTGGCAGGAATGCTGCTTCTGCTGCTGAACCCCAAAAAGCTTGGTCGGTTAGCCAAAGACGGGTAAGATTCCCCACGGGGGGAATGACCTAAGGCAGGCATGATCACTTTGGGAGGCCCCCCAAAAGAAGGACTTGGGGGGCTGCAGCGTAAGAGGGTGATGGACCCTTGCTCCTCGGCTTTGACATAGCCTGAGTTCTCATCGTCTGGGAGAAAATCTCCTTATTGCCTTAGTTCCCGTGCTAAGCCTGAAACAATGACAGGGTGGTGCAGCTCTGTGCTAAAAGGGGCAGATTCCCCGGGTGATCAGGCCTAAGAAAGAACGTGTAAATTACTGTGAAACCTTCTTTGTTTAAAATGCTCTCAGTTGAATGAGAGGGGTCCAAGGAGGAAGTTAGTTTGCTCCTCAAAGTCTTACAGCTAGCTGTTTGACCCCGACTCAATAGACCAGCAAAGTTCCTTGTTTTCTATAGTTCCTTACTTCCCCCTGATAAGTACTGTACTTTACCTGAATTATTATGCAAAATGAGCCTAATAAAAGCAAGTGTGGACGGTAAATCAGGGCCCTCCCCACTAGGGGGGGTGGCCATTTCTGTCCCTACTTCCCCACAGAAACTAGTCTTGTCTCTATGCATGTGTGTTTGTTTCTCGCGTGTTTTTTGGCGAGCCATCCGCAGCGTTCCGTGGTCACTGCTGGCCAGTGACCCACGCGCAACACCCCCATGCGCCTCGGAGAGTCTAGCTGGAGCCCCTGTCCGGCAGTCCTCTGTGGGTGGCGGTGGTTCCGATTGACAAGCACCAAAGACAAAGTGGACTTCCTTCCCCACGTCCACCAGGAGGGTCGCCTTGCTCATCTGATGAGGTCCGGTACACTAAGAATTTTGGCTGAAGGACCAGCTAGCTTCAGGAACTTTCTATTCCATTACCTCCCAAAACCCAAAGTCATTGCAACCTAGGCTTGGGAGAAAACGACTGACCACCTAATTCATTCTATATTCAGACCGATGTTTGAAGATGATGAAATTTTGTACTTCATGTTGTGTGTTCTTGCTCGCTCTCTCCTGGTGCCCCCAGCCTCAGTATTGCTGGCAGAACCCTAAAAAAGAGAGTTGAATTACTTTAGGGGAGACCACCAAAGTCACCGTCCAACTCAAAAGCATCTTCTACTCTTCCTATCCTTTGTCTTGAACCTTCGAAAGAGCCCCACGGTGTTCTGTAGACCATGAAAACGGGGCCTGTGTTTTAGGGGACAGTTCAGTGTTAAACCCACTTTAGATTCAGAAAACAATGGTTACCATATTGACGCCTTTTGGTTAAGGAAGGCGAACATTGAAACTATGAAGTTCAGTCCCGGAAACTCCCTCAAACCAAGTCTACCACCTGAAGCACAGCTGTGTCTCAGTGGCGTGAGATGCTTCAAGCTCTTGAAGTGAGTGTGAGTGGGCGAGGCCTCCATGCCCCTCAGAAGTTTTCCCCTGCAGCAAAGCTGCCCGTCCCTCACCTCCCCGGTCCCCCACCGTAGTCTCCACTCTGCCTCTCTGGGGCATCCTTACTGGGCGGTGGCCGCTGTCACGTTGCTGAGAGGGCAGTCTGCTTTGACTATAACCCTGCCTGCAAAGCAAGTTCCATTTCCATCGTGGCTTTTACACACAAATGTGGAAGCCCCAGAGGTCCGTGGCCAAGTTGCAGGGTGCCACCCTGCTCTGGCCACGCCTTTCCTCCCTGGACTCAGTCATAGCCCATGTAGTGGACCACCTGGGGTGGAAAGGGGCCCATTTTGGAGGGGAAGCCTCCTGCAGCACCCTTTTCTGTCAGGTCTGTCCACCGACCAGGCCGGCCAGGCCACTGCTGGGCCTTCATCAAAGCCCCTAGCACGGTGCAAAGCCTGCGCTCACTCCCCCTCCCTGTCGAATATATAAAGTAGGGGCTGAGGGCCCACTGCTTATTATCTGCTGCCTGTGCATCTGAGAGGCAAGGGTAAAACCATTTTCATTTCCTAGCCACAGGCCAAGTTCCTCCGTGAGCATCAGGCTGCAGACTTGAGCTCTGCATCTCCCTAAAGTAATGTGCACCCTGATCTCAGAAGCATGACCACAAAGTCATTGAAAATACTGTTCAGCACAGAACTGCAGCGGCGGCATCATTTTCTCTCAAGCGTGGGAGGCGGGCTGCAGGGCAAGAGCTGGGGACTCTGTTCCAGCAGACGGACAGTGGAGCGGGTGGCGGCCAAGCCTCTGCTGGGAGTTCATTCTGAGTTACCTCAGTGTTCTTAAATGCCTTTGCAACAGCCCATGTTACATGTGAACCCAAAATAAAAGAGCTCACGCTCCTCACCCTCAGGTGCTCAACACAGAACTTGGAGATCTCAGTAGCTCCGGCAGAAGGTATGTCTGCATTGGGAATGAATTTGTCAGTGAAGTTAGATACCATTGTATGGAAGCAGGAGGGGGTTGTGAATCACCATCAGGGTGATGCTGTTTCAGGAACATCAGGTTATTATCCTGAGTTCAGTCCTTTCAACTTCCTCCTCAGTGCCGGAGCGGCTTGTTCATCGCCTATGGATCAATTTCTACCACGTGACTCACCATTCCCACGGGCTCTCAGACCCGGGGGAGGTGGTTTTCAGCCACGGCACCATGGGACATTGGCATTGCCTGAATCATGCGCACATGAAATCACCAAATCAGCGGAGTCTACCGCTGTGCCCTGTCCACTGTTCCATCCACGGCCTTGACCTCCCCGAGCTCACATTCCAGGGAGGGGATGGGGTGTGAACACTAAACGATGTCAGGGAGTAACAAGCACTGTGTGAGATGTAACATCAGGGCGGAGGAAGAGAGGGTTCAGGGAGAGAGAACAGGGCCTCGGGGAGGGTACTGGGCAGTGAAGACAGCTCTAAGAACTCTAAGAAGGTGGCATTTGAGCAAACTATTGACTGTCGTTGCAAGCTATCCATACGAAGATGGGGGGACAGTGAGCACAAGGTCCTGAGGCGGGAGCCAGTTTGCTTTGTGAGAGAATGACAAGGAGGTCCTTGTGACCTGCGTGGACGGAAAAGGCGAGTGGTGTCGGGGAACGAGCTCAGAGAGGCAGGCAGGGCCCAACACACATGACCTTTTCACCCACGGTAAGAGCTGAAGCTTTATCCTGTGATGAAAGACCATCGAGGGCTTGGTGCCTTTCTGGACTGCCGCGTGAAGCGTTGCCTGCAGTGGGTAACGTGCAGGCAGGGAGGATGTTAGGAGGCTGTTACATGAATGATGTAAGCAAGAGGCGGCGACCTGGAGTAGGGTGGCAGCGAGCAGAGAGAGTAGGAAGTCACCAGATTTGGGACATCTGTACATCCACCCAATGAGACTGCTGCATTGGATGCGGGGTAGGAGGGAAAGAGAGGGCAAGTGTGAGAAGCCCAAGATTTGCCTGAGCAACTAGCTGAACAGTGGGCACCATTTACTCTGATGGAGACAACGCCGGCAAGATTTGGGCGTGGGTGGGCGGGAATCGGGTTCGGTTTTGATCACGTTAAGTAATATATGTTACAATTTCTAGTAGAAATGCTGAGTAGGCCACAAGGTATGTGCAGGGGCAGGGGCTACGATGGAGTCATCACTGTGAAGACGGTCTCAGACCCTCGGTGTTGACTGCAGTCACGTGGGGTGCACAGGTGGAGAGCAGGGGGGTGGGGCACACTGCCCTTGGAGAGGGGTGAGCGAAGAGGAACGACAGAATGGCCCTGGAGGCGGGAGACGGCCAAGGCTGACTTGGAGGCCAAGGGAAGAACATGTTTCAAGAAGGAAGGAGTGACCAGCTATGTTGATGCTGCGGATGGACTAAGACGGAGACAGAATTAGGGAGTGGATTCAGCAGCACAAAGGTCACTGGACAAAGGCAGTTTGGGTGGCCAGTGAAGGTGAAAGCTCGGTCACAGTGGGGTTGAAGAAGAAACGGGTTTGGGAGGTGGAGGCAGGAGAGGCAACGCTTTGATAAAAAGGGAAGAAGTAGGTGGGGCAGATGTGAGGTTCAAGGGAGGTTTCTTTCTAAGGTTGGAGATTGTATAACCCATTTTATAGGCCAGTGGGAGTAACCACAAAGAGAGTTTAGTGAAAAAGTTCTTGAGCTGGCCAAGAGGCAGGGAGCCAGTCTCAGAGAGAGAGCGAGCACAGACAGTTTGTCCATTATGCCAGGAGGGAAGGTCAAGTTCATGAATATGGAGGCAGACAGGCTAGTGGATTTGGTCATGAGAGGGTGATGTCATTCTCTTGTGATGGCTTCTATTTTCTGATCAGCCATGAGGAGTGCCCCACGTTAATGTTCACTAGTAATTATTAAAAGTAGCTGAGTGTCTCTCTTTCTCTCTGCCCTTCCTCCTTTCTGAATAATTCAATCCAAAAGCCATTAGATGGGCCCACGCAAGGTTCTCCCGTGCAGGAGGTGGGGGATGCCTGAGCAGGGCAGGGGGGTGGGGCCGTGTGGTGTGGGAGGAGAGCCTGAGTGACAGCAGGAGGACGGCTGCGTGGGTGGGGCAAGAACAGTGGCAGTAGCCACGGGAAAACGGTTCCATGCAGAGCACATCCTTGATGTAAACAAATACATAGAGAATAATAAGAACCAGATTCCTTAATGTCAGATAAGGGAATTACAAATATGGAAAGGAAGAAAATTAAAACGAACTCTGTGATTGAGGCTTTAAATATAAATAGATACAGAATTAAGTATAGATATAAATGTGTATGCATGTATATATACACATTCAAATATTCATTGTGTGTGTATATATACATACATATATATACATATATACGTGTATATGTCCTTTCCACTTATTAATTTGCAATTCATTTTAAGAAGAAAAGCTTTATCTTTCACTGTCTATATATTCATTTATTTATACATCAGTATGGACCCTGTGCATATATGCAGACACACACACACACACACACACACATATATGTTCATGCATATATTCTTTGGCTGTGGCAGCAAGAGGAGGCCAGGGGGCAACAACATCCCAATAGCTGTGAGCATACCAGGTACCCAGATCTTGGTTTCTAAATACCACCCTTCATAACTTGAAGAAATGACTAACCCCAGGGCTGGCTCAGGGAAAATACAAAATTGGAACACATCAAAAGGACAGGGCCAACTTGAAGGGGCCACCGCTGTCCGAATCTGGGACAGTTTAAGCATCAAAATACATAAGGATAGTAATGCATTGAATAACATAGGCAGCAGGGTCCATGCTGATGTATAAATAAATGAATATATAGACGGTGAAAGGGAAAGCTTTTTTTCTTAATAAATTGCAAGTTAATAAATGGAAATGGAATGACAGAATTATAATATCATTATTTGGCAACATCCTAATAATAACTCAGCCAAGAAACACCAATGAATGTGAAGTCTAGGAGAGATCATTTTTTGAGAAAAAGGATGTTCACGGAGTCCCAAATTGCCCCCAACTTATGAATTACAAAAGGAGAATAGCCTCACAGTAAAGAGACCTGACAGACACCACCTCAATCAAGTGATCGACATTAAAACCCCTGGTAATGGGTCAAGTCAAGATCTGGTGGGAAGCAGTGAGAAGAACACGGCAGCGTCACCTCTGTGATATCCCCACCAAAAATGCCGGCCTGAAGCTAATCATGAGGAAATACCAAACACACCCAACGGGGGGCACATTGCACAAAGTAACTGGCTGGTAACCTTCCAAAGGGTCAAAATCCTGAAAGGCAAGAAAAAAGAAAACCACCCCAAATAACTGTTCTAAATAGAAGGTAATAAAAGAGACACGATAACTAAACACAATACGTGATTCTAGACTGCATCCTTTTGGTATAAAAGACATCCTTGGGACACTGGGCAGAACTTGAACAGGACCTGTGGATTGGGGAGTAATGTGGCAATTTTCTTTTGATGACTGTATGGTGGGTAGGTAGGAGACTCTCCTTATTTGGGCTACATGGGATGATGGAGCATCATGTCGGAAGCTCCCTCTCAAATGGTTCGGGGAAAAAAATAATTGTACTGCTCTTGAAATGTTTTGTATGAGTTTGAAACTATTACAAAACCCAAAAAAGAATTATAGAGGAGCTGAGGATAAAAGAAATTTATTTTAAGAAAGAAATTAAGGAATAGCTAAGAAACTCTTGCAGACTGAGATGGGAAGTCTTGTTCTACTGGAGTCATTGCCAAGTTACACAGTAGAAAGAGTGTGATTCCGAGCAGAGCAACGGAACAGAACAGAGAGTCTGGAGAGAGACCGATGCATATGCAGACGGCTGTCTTGTAGCCAAGGTGACACTGAAGGTCAGAGGAGAAAGACTTGCCTTAAAAATGCACGTGGCGGTGGGTCAGCTGGATATTCACATGGAACAAAAGGGAAACTGGACCTACCCTCATTCCACACTCAGGAGTCAATTTTAACTGGAGTGTCACTTAAATGAGTATTTAAAACACTGATGCTTCTAGAACACAGTGTAGGAGAACAGCTGCATGACCTCAGCATAAGGCGATATTTGTTTAAGCAGGATACAAAAACCTCTAATCATAAGCTGAAAATGTTGATAACTGGATTACTTTAAAGTTAAGAGTTCACATTCATCAGGACGCAAGAAGGCAGTGAGAAGGCAAGGCTCCGAGGGAAGATGTCTGTGAAGCACACAGCCAGCAAAGGGCCCGCATCCAGACTATATAAGGAATGACAAATCAGTAAGAAAAAGACAACTGAACAGAAAAATGAGCAGGAGACTGAAATAAGCACTTCGTGAAAACTAAGTCTCTAAATGGCCAATAAACGTGTGGAATGTACTCAACAGCATTACTAATTAGGGAAATGCAAATTACGTTCACAATGAGATGCCACCATTTATCCACCAGAATGGCAAAAATTTAAAAAGATGAAAAATAATGAAGGTTAACAAGGATGCGACGCAACTGGTTTCTAATACACTGCTGGTCAGAGTACAAATTGGTACCACCAATTTGGGGAATGACTGGGCCTAATTTATTAAAGCTGAACATATTGTCTTGGTTGTGACAAAATTATCATAGATGGCTGGGCGGCTTATAAGCAACGGACACTTATTTCTCACAGTTCTGGAGCCTGGGACCTCCAAGATCAAGGGGCCTGCAGGTTCTTGGTCTGGTGCAGCCCACTTCCTAGTTCACAGACAAACCTTTCTAGCTGTGACTTCGCGTAGTGAAAGGGGAGAGGGGGCTCTCACCCCCCTCTCTTCTTTCAGGGCACTAACCCCACTCCTTAGGGCTCCACCCTCGTGACCTAATCACTTCCCAAAGGCCCAAATGGGGGGTTAAGTTTCACCATGAACTTGGAGGGACACGAACATTCCGTCTAGAGTACAGATCTATCCCTGATGAGCCAGCAACCAACACCATTGTTGGGTACGTAGCTAGAGAGCTATTCAACATATTCATTAAAGCTACAAAGTAGAAAGAACTAAATGTGCATCCCAGTGAAAGGATAAATTAAGGAAGCATGTGGAATGTTACACAGTGATGCAAATGAATGAGTTCTGGCTGCACATGAAAATGGAAGATTTTGTTCAACACCTTGTGGAACAAAAGAACTAAAGAATGCATGTTGTATAATTTCATTCTTATACATTTCTTTAAAGGCAAAATCAGTGACAGTCTTTATCCAGTGAATGGATGCTTATGTCATGAAACTATAAAAAAAATAAGGACAAGCTATTATAAATGGATAGCAACCATCCTTTGGGGGGTTGGAGGGGTTGTACTAATTAGAAGGAACACAAGTGGGTCTTCTAGGGTCCTGGTATTATTCTGTTCACTTTGCCTGAGTGGTTTCTAGTCCCCTCTGCACCCCTCCCCCCACACCTTTACCAGGGATCTTTGTCAGCTGTTAATTTAGTCGCTCTGCACTCAGCAGTCAGGCTGACGCACCACAGAGCCAGGGCAGAGTCCCTCCTGGGGTCGGGGCTGTTGTTTCCCCTCAGGCTACTGACACTCGGAAGGGAGTGGTCTGCCTGAGCAGTATGGCTGCTGCCATCTGGGAGATGACTCAGCACCAGGATCCGGGGGATCTATTCTCTCAGTTCTCTCCCCAAAGCTTCTGTCCCCAGTCTCTCTCAGGTGTCTCTAGCCTTTGCTGCAAATGAAAATTTGGTGCATAGGCCCTTTAAACGGGTCTTTGCTTCTCTAGCCTTCCATCTCCGGCCGAGAGCAACCCTGCTGCTTTTTGCTGCTGGTTGTTATCTGTGTGCTTTTGGGGGCTCTGGTGCTTTAGGCTGGGGATCCCAGCTTAGGGCTTAGACCCCACGCTTCTCGGGGGGATCCAACTGGCCACTTAAATATCCCCCCAGCTCTGCTGCCTGTGGGTGCCCAGCCAGCCCCCTTGAGTCTCCACCATACTCCTTACCATTCAAGTTGTACTGGAGCTGATTGTTCTGTCTGTCCGAGGTTATAAGGCTTTTCTCTCGCTATTGTCCAGTTGTTTGTTCTGGGTGATTTCTCCCCAATTTAGTTGTAATTCCAGATTGTTCCTGGGAGGAGGTCAGTGTGACTTCCATTCGCTCCTCCACTCCCTTGCTTCCAACCTCTTTGCCTGAGTGGTTAATGGATGTGTTTAATTTATGATAATTCGATAAACTGTGTATATTTTCATACTTCGCTGTGTCTTATACTTCACAATACAAAAGGCTGGAAATAAATTTAAACAGGTTCGAGATTATCCCTGTGACAAAGTCATTTCCATTTCCTTGATAACACCTACTCGTAACGGACATTTGTTGATGGGTTTTCTGAACCAAGCTCTGTAGAGGGAATTTTACATATGCTTTTCTCTGATTGCAATCATCCTATAAATCACGTACTTCCATTGCCTCCATTTTACAGATGAGGAAACTGAGGCTCAGAAGCATTAAGTAACCTGCTGGGGGTCATTACAACTAGTAAACGGCAGCCCAGGTTTGTCCTCCCCAGAAGTCTGGCTCTGACTTGCTGCGTGCTATCTGTCCTTTTCGCCCAAATCTCCTCCTGCTGCTAGATTTTGAGGGCAGCCCTTTTCATCGTAAACCTCCCAACTCCCCGTGGCATCTGGTCTACTGCGTACTACAGCGTGAGCCTTCGGTGTGTGTTGAGTTACCTGAACAATGGATAAAAGCCCCCCGTTCTTTTCATCCGCTCCCTCCCAGGTACTGGCTGCTGCAGTTCGAGATTTCTTGCCTGTGCAAAGTTTCTGAGGTTTCAAGCTGAGGGAAAAATAACAGGCAGGCCTCCTGCCTGTGGCTGATGCTAGTTTTGCTTGCTGGGGTCTGTCAGACAAACTCCCGACTTCTTTTTTTACCTTCCCTGCGCTCCGAGACATCTGCCTCTGTGCGTCTCATGCCCTCCCTCAGCCTGTCACCCAGGAAGCCACCGGCAGAGACACAGCCAGGTGGTGTGCGTGCCCCTCCCCCCACTGCTTCTTCCTCCATAGGGTGTCCCAGGTGGGCCAGGTGGGGGCAGGGCCCAGGGCCTGCCGTTCTAAATAAAACTCCTCGTTCCACATTGCTGTTGTTGGTTCCCAAGGTCTTCTGAGGCGAAAAGACTTCGGAAGGAAAGGAACTGCAGGTCTGGAATTTTCAGGCCCCATTCGGGGCCGATTTGTCACCGGCTCTGAAGCTGGAGCGGCTCCAATGACGCAGGAGAGCAGCTGCGCGGGGCCCCGTGAAGTATCACCGGCTCAGCCTTTGCCACCTGCCGGCCGTGCGAGCCCTTCGCCTGTTGCTAGAAGACTGAAAAACAACAACAAAAAAGAGAAGAAATCAAAGTTTGAGAACGCTACACAGATTTTCCTGGAGGATTTTGACCACAATCTTAACGTGTCCAAAACAGCTACTTATTTTCACGAGTCCCTCACCTGCCCCACCCCCTTCCAAACTGGCCCCTCCTCCTGACTGTATGACACCCTCCCACCCACCTCGTGTGTCCCTCACCTGGGCCTAGGAGTCCATATGGGGATCGCCCTCACCCACTGCTCATGCCGGCCTTCCGGTCCTATCCATTTGGGCCTGACAGCCTTTTAGCGCCGGGAGATCTTGGGCCAGTGCATTGTTGCATAAACAGCTAGAAGCCACATAACCAGTGTCCTGTGCGTGAGGATTGCTAGACACCAGACAGGTCCCCGGTGGTCTACCACGTTCTTCAGGAGAATCTCTATACATCTGCAGAGGGCGGTGTAAAAGGGTCGAGGTCTCTTCCTGTTCCCTTTCCCATCATCTCTGTCCCTAGAATGCTATCAATGACATTCAGTGTGGCCCCCCTGAGGGTCGGCACCCCGCCTTACCCACATAACCTCGAGTTTGCCTTGGTGCCCACCTTGTGGTCCTGGAGTGACCGGCCTGAGGGCAGAAACTGAAACATAGGGGGCAGAGGGGCTAAAAGATGGGAAGAGCCCCCTGTGTCCACAAAAACTGTGCTACCTTTTGGACTTCTTATGAGAGGCGGTGCCCTTCCGCTTTGTACTAATGCGGCCGAATTGGGCTCGCTGCTGTTTGCAGCTGAAAACTTCCTGACGCGTCTGCATTTGATAAGACGCAATCCCTGTCCCCCACCACCTGTTTCATCACGCTGGCCCCAGCTTCAGGCCAGCTTTTGTCTTAGCGGGGGTCGGATTTTTAATGTTACCCTTGTAATGCATCACTGAGTGGCTTTCTCATCCAACGCTTGGTCAAGGTTAGACCTTTCATCTCTACCCATGGAATAGAACAGTGTGAAATGTCCCCAGTCAGGTATCTCAGTACCAGAGCAAATGGGTGAAGGGCGTTTTTCCAAAGAAGATGTAAAAAGGGCCCATAAGCACATGAAAAGATGTTCAGCATCACTAATCATTTGGGAAATGCAAATCAAAACCACGATGAGACACCACCTCACACCCATGAGGGTGGCAGTGATCAAAAGGGACAAAAGAAGCGTAGAAGAGGATGTGGAGACATTAGAACTCTCACTCACTACTGGTGAGTGTGCAAAACGGGGGGGCTGCTTGGGAAATGCCCCCAAAAGTAACACATGGAGTTATTATGCGACCCAGCAATGCCGCCCCTGGGGATTTACCCGAGAGAAGTGGAGACAGGGGACCCCACAAACACCTGCGTGTGAATGATCTTGGGAACATTATTCTTCATAGTAGTCAAAGAGTGGAAACAGCCCACATTTCTGCCAAACACATAAACAAAATGTGGCATATCCATACAATGGAATATTAACTGATCATGAAAAGAAGTGAAATTGTGTTGCATGCTACAGTATGGATTAGCCTTGAAAGCATTATGCTAAGTGAAAGAAGCCAGTCACAAAGACTGCTGTACCGTTCCTCTTACAGGAAACACCCAGGGCAGGCAAGTCCGCTTGGACAGGAAGTGGATTAGTGGTCGCCACGGGCTAGGTGTTATGGGGTATAAACAGTGCCTGCTAAAATGGATAGGGTTTCTTTTTGGTGCCAAGAAAATATTCTAAAATAGATTGTGGTAATAGCTGTGCAGTTCTGAGTAGAACAAACACCATGACCTGTGCACTTTAATTGGGTGAATTTTATGACACGTGACTTTTATATCTCAATAAAGGTGATCAAAAACCAAATCCTATGAAACCATTTTGCTTTCTGAATTTACAAGAATTGAAATAGCTTCCACTTGTCATAAAGCAACAGTATAAGGAAATATGACTTTCATGCACCTGAAAAAATCACCTGGGGAGTTTCATTACAGGCTCCCTGGCATCACCTGAAACCTGTGGCTCAGACCCTCTGGGACTGAGGTCTGTGAGTGTGCACCTCCCCAGAGATGCTCCTCATGCTCAAGGTCACTAACAGAGTGGCCGGAGGAGAGGTCTGCCCTTCAGAATAATGGTCCCAACTCGTCGGGGGCTTTGAGGAAAGGACACTGAGCTGCGTACACAACCCTAAGACGCTATATCGTGAATATACTGTTACGGCAGAGTTGAGTCTGACAACCTCATCTTGAGTCCTTGGCTCTGTTCCCCTGAAACTTCTGTGGCCTATGGGAAGCTACTCAAACCTCTCCAAATCGGTTTCATAGTCTGTAAAATGGGGGCAAGACTATCACCCTCGTGGGGCTGATGTACAAACATGACTTAGAAATCTCAAGTCCCTTGTACAGTGTCAGGCACCCACTCAACTTCCATCTGAGTGGCATGGAAGAGTCAATACAGTGTAAAGTCTGTCCTTGCATCAGTTCAAGTCTTAGGGAAACACGGTATTTAAAGGGCATTAGGTCAGGGGCACACAGAAATCCCTTTCTGGAGCAGCTAGTCACATGGCCCCTAGGTCACACAGCCCCTGAGAGTAAGGCTGGAGTCGGGCTCCATGCTGTGTTACTAGTGTCTGGAGGGTAGCTGGTTCTTAAATATTTGTGGAGCGCATGAGGGACACAGGGATCTTCACACTGTTGTGAGTTAATGCTCCCTGGATCCCTCGCCATAATATAAGTGATGGCGTTCGCCTGGTCATGGACACCTGGTGTCTTAGCTTGGCCCCCATAACAAGATGCCATAGACTCTGGGGCTTAAACGGACACATTCCTCACACTTCCAGAGGCTGGGAAGTCCAGGACCAAGGGGCTCATCAACTGGGTTCCTGGGGAGGGCTGTCTTCCTGGCTTCAAGGCGGCTGCCTTCTCGCTGCGTCCTCTCAGGGCAGAGAAAGATCTCTCTTCCTCCTGTGACAAAGCCATTCATCTCACTCTGAGGGCTCCACCCTCCCGCCCTCTGCTGGCCCTAATCACCTTCCAAAGGCTACATCAGTTACCATCACATTGGGGGTTAGAGCTTCAACATATGAATGGTGGGGAGAGTCTATAGCACCCAGCATTCCTCCTCCAGCCCCAACTCACCAGGGAGTGTCTGCTGCTTATCTCTAGCTGCCAGAGGCCTGCTTTTCTGCTTCCGTCCCATGCAAGTCCTGGACTCCACAGGTGTTGCAGACACCGGCCCACAGTGTCCACGTCATTATGGATGAAATGAGATGTTCACACGGACTACCGAGTACAGTGGAGGAAAAGGGACAGCATGGCTTTTCTCTCAAGGGGAGCAAAAGCCTTGGCCTCCGCCATGAGAGGCCTTTATCGGGTTTCTCCACCCATTACATGATGGTCCTCATTTACTTTGCCCCCAGTTTGCTTTAGGTGGTTACCTTTTACAGAAGACAAAGGAGCCAATGCTGCTAATCCCATCACAGAAGGATATTTGCAAATGAAAAGGCAAAGGTGGTTGAACCGGTTACACTCATCCTTGGAAGGTTTAGCATGGACTTTAGGAAGTTACTTTGCAGTAAATGTCCTCAATTCAGGCTGAGGGAGTTTTTTTTTTAGCAAGAGCAAGACTCAAAGTGGCCTAGGCACATTGCAGGTCTGATTCCCCACGGGAGAACCTATCTGTGGGCATGTGTCCTATGCACCTCCGAGTGGGAGCTGGGCCCACACCATGCAGAATGGTCTCCTACACACAGCCCTCCCCAGCCCTGGCCAGGACACATGGCCACATTCTGGGACCTGTTGATGGCAGCCCTCTGTGCTGGGCTGGGCTGGGCTGGGCCGGGATGCTGCCAACTCAGGTCGTCACCTATAAACCTGACATAGGCAACACTTGTAGAGCCTCATGTCAGTCCTGACAAAGCTGTAAGGTCTCAGAAGTTGCTGTGAATGCCACCCAGGACAATGCCAGCAGACACAGGAGCAGCTTTGAAGAGGAAGGTGCTCACTGTCCTCAAGGTAGGGCCAGGGCGGGCTCTGGCTGGGCACGGCCCTTCTCTGGACACAGTCCTGCCTCACGTGCCGCAGTGCTCACCCCCGGGAGCCCAAGTCAGCGATCGTGCCTCCGAGGTCTCCGGGAACTGGCTCCCGCTCCCTCCCTCTGCCAGCGGTGTTCCGTATCAGACGTTATTTTCGCTGGGTGATCAGTCTCCTGGGCTTCTGACCTCTCCCACTGCATACGGTTTGCTTCCTCTCCTGGAACTCGTGTTCCCGGCACCTCCCAAATTAGTATCATCTGTGAGTTTCCTCGCACGCTGTTTACCTCGCTTCTCCCGGCTCACTGGCAGGCGTGGACGTGGAAGACACTCTGTGCTGTGGCAGGAGACCGACAGCTGTGTGAGCTCCGCGCGGAGCTGACCCCAGTGCCAGGAGCTGCAGGCTGTCACTGGGGTGGGGATGGCACCGGTCTAGAAGAAGGTGAGCAGCGCCCTGCCTCTTGGACTGATGTGTTTTCCCCAGGCCTGAGCCAGGGGTCCCAGGCCCCCTAACATCCCCTGCTCCTGCGGGGAAGGTAAGAGGCCCCATGTCCTGCTGTCTTCTTGGCCCAGAGGTTCCTAACAGCTTTTTTTTACCCACTGTGTCTTCATCAAGGCCCTGGGTTTGTCTAGCTCAGGGGTCCCCAACCTTGGGGCCATGGACCAGTAGCAGTCCAGGCTGGTTAGGAACTAGGTCATGCAGCAGGAAGTGAGCCTGAATGTAATGAGCTTGAACCATCCCAAAACCCGCCCCCCCGACCTAGTGCATGAAAAAATTGTCCTCCATAAAACCAGTCCCTTGAGCCAAAAATGTTGGGGATCACTGGAACCACTTGTGTCTGAATTCATTTCAGTATTCCGTTATCCCATTGATGTCACTTAGCACGAGGCCTGGCAGGAGGTAAGTACTGAGATGGACTCACACCATGTGTGGTCTTTCGTGACTGGGTCCTTTCACTTAGCGCAGTGTCTTCAAGGCTCACCCCAATGGAGCTCAACCAAAACGTCATTCCTTTTTTATGATCGTATAATATTCTTTGAGTATTTTGTGGATGGAGATTTGGATTGTTTCCATTTGGGGGCTTTATCAATAATATCATTGTCGGTATTGGTGTACAAATTTTTATGGGGACTTTTGTTTTCATTTCTCTTGCATATGTACTGAGGAGTGGAATTGGTGAATTATATGGCACTTAGGCTTACACATTTAAGGAACCACTAAACTTTTTCAAAGCAGCTGCATTATTTTACATTCCCACCAGCAGGGTATGAAGGTTTGAATTTCTCCATGTCCTCATCAATACTTGCTGTCTTTTTTGATCCCAGACATCCCAGTAGGTATGAGGTCTTATGACATGTGGATTTTGATTTACATTTCCCTTATGACTAATGATGTTGAATATCTTTTTCTGTGCTTCTTAGCCATTTGCATATGTTCTTTGGAGAAAAAGCTGTTCAGATCCTTTGCCCACTTTTTAAAACTGGGTCACTTATCTTTTTATTGTCCTGACATTTCTTTACATGTTCTGGGAACATGTCCCTTATTAGATATATGATTTGTAAATATTTTTTCTCTCGTTCTGAGACTTGTCTTTTCACCGATGTGATGGTATCATTTGCGGCTCAAAAGGTTTTAATTTTTATGAGGTCCAATGCATCTATTTCTTGTTTCATTGCTTGTGGTGTTGGTGTCGTATCTAAGAAACCATGGCCTAAATCAAGATTGTGAAAATGTTCTGTGTTTTCTTCTAAGTTTCAGCTTTCAAATTTAGGTCTGTGGTGCAATTTAAGTTGACGTTTGTATATGGGGTGAGGGAGTGGTTTAATGTCATTCTTTAACATGTGTGGGCTTTTGAAAGAGTGAAAATAACTCAGACCCCCTTTCCAGCCTTGTGCTGTCGGGTTGGGACCTGTGCCCTGGCCCCACCTCACGTATGTTTCTCGCTGATGCGGCCCACGCCACTCCCGTCGGCTCTGGGAGCATCTTGGAGAGTGTCGGTCACGCTGCTGCCCTCTCCCCCGTTCCCCTCTTCCCACCGTGTGAGCTGAGTACAGCTCTTCATCATGTGCCTCATGCAGGGACACAGACAGGTCAGACCTGGTGCTCAGTGCTTCCGTGGTCCAGAACTCTGCCTGCGTAAAATCCACATTTCCGTACCTGCAGAGTCGCTCTTTAGCCACGGTTTAAAAAATCTTGTATTATGTTGTGCAAGGTAGAGCACACCTTAAGAATTAGTTGTGTTGTCAAAAACTTTATTAAACAAATTTCTTTACTGCAGGACTTATCAGAGCCTTTAATTGCTCTCATCACTTCCTGGGAAGGAAAGGGTGTATGTAACATTGCTCAAACTTGACTATGAAACAACCCTATTCATAAAAAAACAGTATGCTTTAACATTTTGCTAAACCTCAGGGTTGCCTGGAACCCACTTTGGGAAACACTACTTTATACAAAGCCATCCAAGTTTTCACCTGGTTCACCTCATACTCCAAAGCCAGTAACGGCACGGGATTCCCAGGCCTGGGGCTGGGTTGAGGAGCTCTCTGGGACTATTACCAGTGTGTGTGCGAAATAGAACACATATGTGGAGGAGAACACGGGGGTTCACGTCTTGCCGCCGCTGCTCGAACAATGCGAACTTGGTTCCGACCAGCCAGGGCTGCTCCCTGCCTACACACCGGGGAAAACAAGCTGCCTCCCAGGGTTATTGCAAGATTAAAGGCATTTATGAAAGTGCTTAGTTAAATAGAAATGCTCGAGACAAGTGATTTTAAAGGTGTTGATTAGTTAAAGGAACAAACCTCAAAATTGCAACCTTGTTAATATTGTGTCTTGTGAACCTGGCTCATGGGGAGGGGAGGGCTCCAGAATGCGCAGGCCTCTCTAACGCGGCAAACAGCGCCGTCAGTCTGAGGACCTCCTGGGGAGAGACAGAAGCACTGGCCCTGGCGCGCCCCACCCCTCCCCAGCCCACGTGGGAACACACTCCATTCATGTGGGAAGTCCCGCTGCCCGAGGGCACCCCAATGCTAGGCCACGGTGGTCCGGGAGGGTCAGATGCAGCCCAGGTGCCAGGAAGCCGTCGCTTCCCTCCCCCACTTCCACCTCCTCAGGAGGTCTTCGCTGAGCCGCAGCCCCGAAGGAAAATAACAGCATCGCAAACACGCAGAGCTAGAAATTGGAGGCGCTGCCTCCTGCCAAGGGTCCTGTCTCCCTGTGGTGGGACTGGGCAGGACCACCAGCATCGGGGTCTCCATTTTCTTCTGCTGCTGAAGTGTGTGGCCACGCCGTCCTCCTGGGAATTTTGCAGACAAGAAGAATGATGTCAAAGTCCCAGCCCTGGAGGGGCTTGCGTTTTCGTCCGGGACACAAGGCACACTCTTCATAAGAGCAGATGACTGTCTTATGATGACGGAGGTGTCATGAGGCAGCATGGGGCACCCACACGTGCTGTGGGGCTGCTTCCGCCAACCATAGCCCAGGAGCCCAGCCGGTCATGGTGTGGCCGTGTCCCAGCTCAGGTGCCGTAACATCACACTGCAGGCTGGGGACTTACACAGCATTTGTTTTCTCACAGTTCTGGGGGCTGGAAGTCTGAGACCAGGGTGCCAGCGTGGTCCGGCTCTGCTGAGGACTCTCCTCCTGGTTGGGGGCAGCCACCTTCTCCCCATGTCCTTGCATGGCCTGTCTTTAGCGCGGTCCTGGGGAGAGAGCTCTCTGGTGTCTCTTCTGATAAAGCCGCCTACCCCATCAGGTTGGGACCCCACCCTCATGACCTCATGTAACCCTCATGACCTCATGTGACCCTCATGACCTCATGTGACCTTCATGACTAAAAGCCCATCTCCAAATATGGTCACCTGAGAGTGGGGGCTTGAACACGTGAATTTGGGGGGACAGAGTCCAGGGCAGATGGTAATGAGCCCAAGGCTATGCATCATTTTCTCAGGGGTCTGCTGACTCACAGGGTGTGGATTTGACACAGACCGTCCGCACTACCGGAATGGTGAAGGGCTGGACCCCCAAGAGGAGCCTAGTTCACCCCTTACTTTGGCGCATGAGGAAGTCACGACTCCCAGAAATAAAGCGATGCTCTCCAAGTCCCACAGTCCAAGTCCGTGACTCCCTCAGGGACTGACATTTTAAAAATGGGATGTGAGTTCTACAACGACCACGCCCACTCCAGCCACCTTAACCCGCTTCTGGGGCTGTGCTCTTCCCGCGCCCCAGGCCGATGTTGCCAGTCATTCTTGCCTAACATCAGGCCGTTGTAAATAGATTTTTAGCAGCCCCATGATTGACTCTTTAAAAAAAGGATTTTATTTATTTATTTTTTAGAGAGAGGGGATGGGAGGGAGAAAGAGAGGGAGAGAAACATCAATGTGTGAGAGATGCATCGATCATCTGCCTCTTACATGCCCCAACCCAGGCCTGTGTCCTGGCTGGGAATCAAACTGGCGACCTTCAGGTCTGCGGAATGATGCCCCAGCCCGCTGAGCCACACTGGTCAGGGTGCCATGGTTCACTTTTGAGGCAGGGAACCCCAAGTTCAAACTACTCTCTTCCTGCCACTTTCCACTTAGAAACTTCTGGAGCCTCCTAGGAAACTTGAGGGCTCCGGGACAAGCAGGAATTCCCGTGTTTTAGTCCAACTTTCATATGTTAGAGACAGACAGGCCGAGAGAAAAGGGACCCAGGAAGGACAGGGAATGGTCACCAAGCCTGGAGCAGAGCCAAGGTCTGCACCCAAAGCCTTGAGTTCTAGTCCAGAAGGCCCCACACTCACCTGTGTGTCAGGCCCACCTGGTGTTTAAAGTCAGTGTATTTTCAGGCACCGCTCCAAACAGCTTCCTGGGTCCAGAGTGCGGTCCTGGAGAGGATTTTAAAGAAACAGCCACGTGGCGGCTGCGGCTGTTTTCCCCAGAACCAGGCATTTACATTCAGGGCGTGTGGCAGCGTTACTGCAGGCAGGGCCGAGTCCCTGAGAGTTGTCAGCCCATTGTCCAGGGCTCTGCATGTCCTTCTAGCGCCAAGAGCTCCAGGGTGCCTCCTCAAGCTGCGGGCTGCGGGCGACCCCGTGGCGTCGTTTGCTGGACGCGCCCACGGGCTTCCCCCGACACTCCCATAGGTGGATCGTGCGTGTAAACAGCAGCAGGTGCAGACGGGCGATCCTCCTAGTGATCACCATCTGGATGAGTAGACTGAAGGAAAAACCCTCGGAAAACGGCGTGACGGAATTTCTCCCTTTTCTGTTTTCTTATTTCTGGTGTCTTAAATACCGTGTTTAGTTAAATACAGACGTGAACCGAGCACAAACAGTGTGGGCAGAAAAGCCAACACAGCGCTCCGTGTGGAGGCGGCGGCTCTCAGGTAGGACGGGAAAGTAGCGCCTGCTGCGTGTGCAGGTGTTCCTGGCGCTTCTCGGCGCGCGTGACCCCAGTCTCTGAAAAACTCGCCTATTCCCGTTCTAGAGAGAAATAGCGAGGTGGCTCAGGGTTACAGAAAACAGGTGACAGAGTTGACATGAAAATACGGACTGCAGGTCTTAGCTACGACCGGGTCTAGCCTTGTCCCTGGGCCCTGGGGGAGGGGCGCTGTGGAGGAGGATGGAGCTGGTGGTCCTGGACTAAAGGAACCTGGAACGGAACTCCAGCCACCTGGGCTTGTCTTTGTTAGGATGATTAATAAGGGGCATTTGAAAGGTAATCGTCTGTGTAAACCACTTCCCAGCCCAGCGCCAGGTCCGCCTGGCCTCTGGATAGTAGTTGTGACTGCCTTTGCCACGACAGTAGGAAGATGGGGCTCATCTGAGCTCAGCTGCCAGGGTGCCCCTGGGGACAGGCGCCCCTGGGGACAGGTGCCCCTGAGCAGCTGGCCCAGTCGGTAATTGGGAAGGTGAGACTTCAGTCCTGAAAATCTGTTCCTTGCAGATTTTCGTGGTTTCTGTTTTATTCCCGGTGCTCAGCCCCGGTCACCCGTGTGCTCTCCGGGCTCCGGAACTCAGCAGAGAGTGAGCACGGTTTCCCTGGATTCCTGTGCTCTGGCATCAGAGCCAGGGCTGGTGCAGTGGCGGTGGGGGCGCAGGGTATGGTCATTTCATTCGGACCTGCTAGGCACTGAGAAAGGAAGAGGTCCCCTCCCACCCCACCCCCAAGCTTCACAGAGTAAGGCCCGGGGGAGGGCCACAAGGGGCAGGGTCCCTCCAGTGGGTTCTGTGGGAGGGAGCAGGAAGGAAGGGCCCTTTCCCGGCAGAGGGTCACATCTGGGGAAGGCAGCAGTGAGCTCACGGCTCCAGGCCTCTCCAGGCTTCCAGAACGTGGCACACTGAGGTTGCTTATGGAATACCATTTTACGTCTACAGGATCCTTGGAGGGCTGTTAGAAGGCATAAGGATCCTGAGCTGGCCGAGCCTCTCTGCTTCTGTGGGCAGGGCAGGCGCTAGGCTGGACAACTGCCTACGAACGAGAAACACGACTCTGCCGCCGGTCTCCTGAGTGGAAGCCCTGGAGCCCTTATTAAAGGGAAAGGCTTTTTCTGACGACATTTTCGTATTACGCCTTAGTTCTATTCAGCAAAGCAGGTTCACTGTACCTACCAGGGCAGGACTGGGGACAGGTTTAGTGAGGTGCAAGATGGAGGGAGGGAACCAGAGAGATGCCCTGATCCTGATGCCCGTTCCTGAGATGGGAAGGAGGCGTGCTTGAGGACACTGGGCAGAAGCTGAGCTGGGGCTGGAGGAGCTGGCGAACCTTGTCACTGGTGCCCCTGTGTCCGCCCTCTGGGTGGACCAGGCTGCCCTGCTTGTACTTGCTTATTTCCCCCGACTTCCCCGCTCTGGCGGCCTGTCGGGCTGAACCCCCGCCTGCCTGCCGCAGGTGCTCCCTCCCACCGCTGTCCCAGTCGGTCGCCATCAGTTCTGGCTTCTCTGATGTGGCTGACGGTGGCCTCCCCGAAGCTCTGCTCTTCATCTGGATTGGGATTCTGCGCCTTACATCGAGGAACGGGAAATGCATGGCTTGGCCCCAAGGAGTCCTGGCGTCTTCATTTGTAAACCCTAAGTGGTTTTAACGCTTAATGTCAGTAATCTGCAGGTTTGCAAATTTGGTGACTTGCTTCTGACATCATAAATGTGGCCATGGAGGCAGTTGCAATAAGAGGCATTTTTCAGTAAGTGGAGATGCCGCTGTCTGAGGACCCAGGGCTCCATAGGTGGAGAGAAAGGAGTCGGCTGATGGCTGGGGCCAGGAGGGCTCAGGGCTAAGCCCAGAACTGGGGCTAATCCCTGCACGAGGGTACTGGTGAAGAAGCCCAAGGGTGGCCCACCCTTTGACCTCCCAGTCATTAAGCATCATTAAGTCATTAAGGTGGGATGGTGACCCCTCCTGGTCCCATCTGAGACAAGAAGCTCTCGTTTCGAACGGACTAGTCTGAGTTAGGAGTGTGGTAGAATACCGCAGGGCTGGGTTGCCCTCCGCCACACACCCTGGGGCTGAGCAGTAAAGACATTAAGCTCACTGAAGGAGAGGTCTCGCACTGCCCCCAGGCGCAGGGAGGTGATCGCTAGGCCCTGACATGCCCTGCCTGATGGGGGCCTTTGGGCCACATGGTATCCGCTCCACATCCAGAGGGGTCGGCCACATTGCCAGTCAACCACGGAGCTCCAGGAAAAGCTCCGACATGAGGCTCAGGTGAGCTTTCCTGGCTGGCCATGCTTTGTGCAGCTGTCACACGCCGTCGCCGGGAGGGTGTCACGCTGTGCACGGGGGACATTCCTGGACTCTGTTCTCTGTGCTTTTCCCTTGGCTGACTTTCGCCTGTACCCTGCAGCTGGAATAAACCATAACTGTCGGTATAACAGCTTTCACTGGGTTCTGTGAGTCCTAGTGAGCTATTGAAACTTAGGTGGTCATGGAACCGCTCACCCCCAAACCTGATAGTTGCTCATTGTACCGAAGGGGAGAATGCTTTGCCATCGGAATATCTTTCTGACGCTGGCTGCTGTGCCCAAGCTAATTGACCACAGACAGATCAGGATGAACATGAAAATCAAGAAAAACATGCCAGAGACAAGGGCTGTTGGTGGTGGATGTCACAGCTGTGACAAACTGAGCTAGCTGCGGGCTCACCAAAACACTCTCTGCCACCAGCACAAAGAGAAATCCCAAGTCAATATGCAACTTTAAAGTGGAATTATGAACCAAATGACTGTACTGTATTCTTGCCGGAGGGGAACTCTGATTTCTTCTGAGTTCAATGGGCATAGCATCTGGGTAGGTTGGAGGCAGAAGGGTGGGTTGGTGATAGGAAGAAGAAAAGAAATGATGAATCAGAAGATGGGGGTTTGGGTCCTAATATCATGTGGACTGCTCATGACCTTGGGGAGGTCATTACTGTTGCCGGGTCTTTTCCCCATTGTGTGTCTTGCAGGCAGGTGTTCGTGTATTTAATAAGGAGGATGCTGGTAGAGAGTGAACATTTGGGAAGTTTCTGTGTCAGGGGCTGTGTGAGGGCTTCACTTACTATATTCCCCATAGAAACAGAACCAACAGAAGAAAGAGAGGAGTGAAAGAAGGAGCAGCAGGGGGAGAGAGAGAAAGAAAAAGGAAGGAAGGAGGAAAAGGAAAGGAGAAGGGAGGGATAGAGGGATGGATATATTTTAAGGAACGGGTGATGTGATTACAGGAGCTAGCAAGCGGGAAATCTGTATGGCGGCCGACCAGCAGCCTGGAAACTCAGGTAGGAGTTGATGTTGCAGACTTGAGTCTGCATTCCTCCACAGGCTGGAGACTTGGCCAAGTTTTCTATGTTGCGGTCTTGAGGAGGATTCCTTCTTCAGGAAGTCTTTGCTCTTATCTCTTCAACTGATTAGACAAGGCCCACCCACATGGGGGGATCATGTGTTTTACTTGGTGTACTGAATTAAATGTTAATTGCATCTTACAAATAACTTCATAGCAACATCTAGACTGGTGTTTGGCCAAATAACTGGGTGCCGTAGCCCAGCCCGGTCAATACATGAAGTTAACCATCACTCTTCTTCATTTAATGCTCACAGCAGCAGCACCAAGTAGGTGGCATTCATAAATAACAGCACTGGGCAGGGCCTAAGGGGTGTCTGGCCCCATCTGCACATGATACCATGCTGTGTCTTACAGATAATTCCTAAGATCTGTCTACTGGAACATTTTAAACTCTTTGTAGGAGACCATTTCTCCTACTGTCCCCATCCCCAAAAGAGCTGCTAGTGTTAACCCCTCCCTTTTTTCTAACAAGGTCATGATCTATTAGGAGGCTGGAAAGCCTATTTGTAGCCAAAGGCTTGACCCTGTGTCCAGCCTGGGATACTTACCAGCTACGTCTTAACCTCTAAGTTTGAATCTCCACCGAATGAATGGTCTAGGTGATGCATCCACACATTCTCAACGTCTTTCAAATATTTACGATGGTCAGGCATTATGATGAGGACTGGGGATGGGCTATGGTTAAGACACAGACCTTTTTCGGTTGCTCAGTCTAGTCAGTCTTGAGAAGATTGTGATAAGATGAGTAAATGTTTGGAAAGGGCGTTTGGTACCCGGACATGCGGGTTCCACCTCCATGCTCTTTGTAGCCAATCAATGTACAGCCTTCCCACGTTCTGTGAAAATGGCACGGCTGACCTAGTTCTCAGTGTGATGGGGACTGAACAGTGCATGTATTCCGAGCTTTATTTGCTGAAAAGTTTAAGATGTATCTATCAATCACTTAACCACCTGCAAAATCTCCGGGACCCCAGAAGAATTGCTAATGAAAGATCGGAGCCGAAACTCGGCAGTGAGCTTCACCAAAGAGAGAAGAGAATAAATAGGAATGAGGAGGGTTATTATATGGGATTGATTTTTTTTAATGTGGTGCTAATAATAAAACTTTTACTAATGTTGGCTTGGCGCTGACCCCGCGGCCATTTTGGGGCTGGGCGTGTCCCCACGTGGTGCCACCTGCCCTGCTGCGGGCTGGCAGGGACCGTGTGACAGTCTGTCGCTGCTGGGAAGTCTCCCCCGGGACCGCGAGAGGCCTGCTCTGCGTCTTCTGCGTGGCGGAGGGGCCTCTAGCGGGCTAGGACATCTCCCTCCCGCCCCGATGGTTGTTGCTGCGCTGGGTTCGCCTTACTCAACCGTCCAGGGGCGCCGCCTCAGCCAGGAGGCGAGGGTGGGACCCTGTAGGCTTCTCCGGGCGGAGTCCGTGCACCTCGTTAGCCTCTGCCAAGGGCAGGGGCGATGGAGTCGCGCGTGGGCCTGGCACGGGGAGGGCGGGCGACCCCGGAGGGCCCCCTGTTCCCGCTGCCCTTCTTCCCTCGGCCCGCGCCACCAGGCCCCGGCAGGTTCCCCACAGCCCCTGCCGAGGAGCACCCCGGGGACCCCAAACCCGTTCCCTGTCCCGGCCTGAGGCTCGGACCAGCTACGGGATGGAGCTGCTTGCCCAGCTCTTCGCGCCGCCCCCCAGCCTGCTTCAGAGGCTGCTGACTTGGCGCCAGCTTTGGGTGGGATGATTCCGACCAGATGGCTAGATTTCGGGGGAGGCTACAGCGCCCGGAGAGCCCCGAGGGCGCGGGAGGAGCCGGCGCCCCAGCGGCGCAGAAATCTCTGTGTTGGCTGCACCTGGACCCCTGGCCGACTCAGCTGCCGGGTGTCCGGACTGGCCGGAGCAGAAGACCCACTGGCAGTGCCCGTCCCGGGATCTAGAACTGCAACGTGGAGCCGCGGAAGAGCCTTGCGCCCTGCGGCCCCGCCTTCCTCCTGGAGCAGCGGCTGTGGGGGCTGGAGCTGCTGGGGAGTGGAGCTGCAGTGGAGTAGCCTTGGAGCGCAGCTGTCCTCTGACCCGGCACTTAGCCCTTCCTCCTCCTGGCGGGGAAACATTCAGCACTTGAGCATTTCAGCGCCGTGTCCTGTTTGCTGAACCCCTCTCCGAAGGACGGCCTTCCTGGGGTAGAGCCCAGCTATCAGAGCAGCGTCGGAGGCGGCGAGCTCCTGGGCTCCAGACAGCAGTAAGCGCAGAGAGAAGCCGGCGCCTGAGGACCATCTCCACCCCACCACTGAATGCAGAGCTGGCTAGCTCCTCCTGGCAGGGATGCCCACCTCTTTTCTAAAGAAGGCCTGCCAGAAATGCACCTTATTTGCACGAAACTGCGGGACTTCCTTCATCAGACTAGCGAGGGGCCAGCATTACCCACCCCTGACCAAGGTCAAGGTTACCGCAGCCTGGAGGAGGAGCACAGCTCCGACACGCTGCGTTCCCTCCAATGGAGCCGTTCTGGAACTGCCCAGGAACCCACGGAGAAAAAGTAGAATCGACTAAAGCGGCTCTTCTTGTTTTGGAAAAACAGGGTTTTTGGGAAAAGCTGCCCATCTTGTGAGGAACTGTGGAAAGAGAGGCTGAGCAGGGCCGAGTAAGTGCAGTTGACCCCTCAGACATAGGGGGTGACCTCCCATCTCTGCCAGCCTGTAGCAACACACTGATAGATTGCATCTTGGGGTGTGGGGGGGTGCACCCAGTGACCTCAAAACAAGTTCGGATTCAGGAGGCAAGACTCCGAGGAGGAAGCTGAGGATGATGGTTTTGACAGTGATCGCTGCTCTCAGAATCAGACCTTGAACTAGACTCTGAACAGGGCTTCCCCTTTGGAACTCTGTCTACAGTGTAGATCCTTATAATCCCCAAAACTTGACAGCAGCGATTCCGATGGCTGCCAGAATGTTCCTGCAGACCCTTCGGACTCAGAGAAGATTAGTTTGATAAGCCTGATCTGGAGAATTCCCTCCAGACTGGGAGCCTTCCTGCCTCCCCTGCCAATAATGCTGGGGAGGAAGATGGCTGGGAATCCAGGGCAGATGAAGGAGAGCATCTCCAACTGTGGAACTCTGCCTGTAATTCGGATGACCCCTAACCTTTTACATTTTGAGGCTCCTTTCCAAACAGGGAAAAATCGGAAAGGCTGTCATGACTCAGAGAGGCCATCTGCGCCCACGTGGCCATGTCTGAGGGTCACACCTGACTTTCCGGTGCGGAGCAACTGTCAGAGAGCCGAGACAGCGAATGTCCAGACGTGGTCCAGGGGGTGGGATTTTTCTGGAGAGAGACACATGCATATCAAGAGGGGAAAGATAACCTTCCTTGAAGAAGTTACCGAGTATTACATACACGTGGTGATGAGGATCACAAAGGACCACGGGAGGAATTTTGAGGGGATGGATGCAGGTTCCAGCAACGAATTCAAGAAACAGGAGACGCTAGTGGATATTGCGTGACATTTGCGCACAGGGAAAAAATATTTCGTAAACTCCAGAAAACATGCTTCAAAGGACCTGGTGCTCGCAACTGTGTTCAGACGGCTCGATAGCCTCTGGCCCTGGCGTACACTAACTCCTACGTCAGAGGGTTCTTTTAAAATGAAAATGGCAGCTGTCCTGCGACTATTTTTTAGAGGATATGTAACTTGGACCCAGCAACCTTGTTTAATATCGTTTTGCAAAATACCTCACTCAGACACCTCCAGGGTTGAAGCCAAGCCCTGGTGATGAGGGATGGGACAGCACGAGCTCTAACCCTCTCCTGTGTTATTAGTCAAACATGTTTTCGGATGTTTTTTGTTTGTTGAGGTGAAAAGGGAACCTTTTAAGGTGTAATTTTTGCACTTTCAAGCTTCTTTTCTTGGGAAACCATAATGCTTCGAAGCCCATTTTCCATTTTAATTTAAATTATGTGTACCTGTCTGAACAGTTAGGGCTCTTTTTTTCCCCCCTCCAACATTCTGAAATTAATGGGCTTTTATGTTTTCTCTGTATTTTCTTATTGCAGTGATTTGACCCTTCTGCTTTAAGGCTAAGAAAATAATCTTGTATATGCCACCAACTTAAGGTACATCATCTTGAGTCCCTGTTATTTTTCTTCTAAAATAACGTGGGCTGAAAGTGTGTGGCGGGTTTGTATTTCTAGGTTAAGTTCTGTCCAAGGTGTTTCCAAGGGCTGCCACAAAAACGACGTGTGTGGTGCTCTGTGTTACTTTGGGGAAGCTACATGTTTTTGCCAGATTTTAACATCTAATATATTTAATTTCTCTACAAACTTTTCTTGGAGCAGATTCTGTATATGTGATGGTCGTTTCCATTTAAATGGTTCTTTTTATCTTTTAACAGATGGAAGTTGTTCTAAAAGACAGCAGAAAGTAATAATTGTATCATAGGCATTAATTTTTTTTGGAGCTCCAAGTGTCGCGTTTTCCCAGGAAGAAGGTAGGAGATTCAGTTTGTTGTTCATGCTCTCAGCAGAAAACCAGCACTGTCGACACTCGGCCTGGGCACCACCACTTTGCAAACCTGCCTGCGTGACACTGTAAACTTGGAAATGGGCAGGTCCAAATTTTGCAGTCTGAGATGTAAAGTGGAGACTGCAGTCAGTATCCGAGTTTACTGTGCTCTATTTTAATAAAGAAAGAAGGACTTAATAAAGAGAGAAGTAGGGCCTGTACTTTCAGGAAAGGATAGAACTATAGATTTAACAACTGGAAACTCTTTATATCCGTAGCCCAACATTTGCTTTGGAATCCAAGTTCTTTGCAGTGACTGATCGTGCTGGGCTGATTTAGCTAGCGCTCCGTGGTGCGCATCTGTTAGGTTGAGGGAGTGTTAACCAACTCCTTCACGGTCTATTTTTATTCCACATGCCTCCTGTCGCAGGTAATGGAAAACATGAGTAGAATAGATGACCTCTTAATTTTGAACTTGTTTCAATGTAGGGCCAATTTTTCACCAGAAGTGTTTGTGGAGTTACTACTTCAGTTAATAATCTACCCAGTCATTATTTCATTTCTATCCAGCTAGCTCTAAGAACTTGCTCTAGTGTGAAAATATATGCTTGTACAGAAACATACTGAGAGTGCAACAACATAAAAGTTGGTCAAATGTTTGCAGGGCCCTTCATCAAGGAAATCATAGGAAATGCATAACACTGGGAAGGCAGGCTGCTTCCAGGCGCTGGCTGTGTCAGGTGGAAAGAAGGCATTGTTTGGTTCTTGTTTTTGGAAAATCCCTCGATTTTTTTAAATTATATTTTATTGATTATGCTCTTACAGTTGTTCTCATTTTTCCCTCTTTGCCTTCCTTTACCCAGCATCCCCCACTCTCTCAGGCCATCCCCACACCATTGTTCACATGCATGGGTCATGCGTATGGGTTCTTTGACTGCTCCATTTCCTATACTGTACTTTACATCCCTGTGGCTATTCTGTAACTACCTATTTGTACTTCTTAATCCCCTCACTGCCTCACCCATTCTGCCACCCCTTCCCACCTGGCAACTGTCAAAATGCTTTCTGCATCCATAATTCTAGCTCTGTTCTTCGTGTTTGCTTAGTTTGTTTTTTAGACTCAATTGTTGATAGATATGTATTTATTGCTATTTTATTTTTCATAGTTTTGATCTTCTTTTTTTTAAATAGGTCCCTTTAACACTTCATATAATAACTGTTTGGTGATGATAAACCCCTCTAGTTTTTTCTTGTCTGGGAAGCTCTTTATCTGCTTTTCTATGCTCAATGATAGCTTTGCTGGGTAGAGCAATCTTGGCTGTAGGTCCCTGCTTTTCACGACTTTGGATATTTCTTGCCAATCCCTCCTTGCCTGCACAGTTTCTTTTGAGAAGTCAGCTGACACTCTTATGGGAGCTCCCCTGTATGTAACTAATTTCTTTTCTCTTGCTGCTTTTAAGCATTCCTCTTTATCTGTACCCTTCCAGATTTTAATTATGATGTGTCTCAGAGTGGGCCTTTTTGCATCCATCTTGTTTGGGACTCTCTGTGCTTCCTGGACTTGCATGTCTATTTTCTTCACCAAATTAGGGAAGTTTTCTTTCATTATTTTTTCAAATGGATTTCCAATTTCTTGCTCTTTCTCTCCTCCTTCTGGCACCTCTATGATGCAAGTGTTGGACCTCTTGAAGTTTTCCTAGCGGCTGCTTATACTGTCCTCGTTTTTTTGGATTCTTTTTTCTTCTTGTTCTGATTGATTGTTTTCTGCTTCCTTATGTTCCAAATTATTGATTTGGTTCTTGGCTTCATCCATTCTACTGTTGTTTCCCTGTAAACTGTTGTTTATTTCAATTAGTGTATTCTTCATTTCTGAGTAGATCTTTTTTTGTGCTGGTGAGGTCCTCACTTAGCTCTCTGAGCATCCTTATAACCATTGTTTTCAACTCTGAATCTGACAGATTGCTTATCTCTATTTCATTTAGCTCTTTTTCTGGAGTTTTGATCTGTTCTTTCATTTGGGCCATGTTTCTTTGCCTCTTCATTTTGGCAGCCTCCCTGTGTTTGTTTCTATGTGTTAGGTAGAGCTGCTATGACTCTGTCTTGGTAGAGTGTCCTAACGCAGTAGGTGTCCTGTGGGGTCCCGTGGCACAACCTCCCCTACCACCCAAGCTGGGTACTCAAGGTGCACCCTTCCTGTGGTGTGGGCTGATTACACTGTCCTCTTGTAGTTGAGCTTTGGTTGCTGTTGGCAGATCAATGGGAGGGATTTACCCAGGCCAGTCAGCTGCAAGGATTGACTGTGACCACTGACCACCACTCTCCACCCTCCATGGAGGATCAGATGTGCAGGGCCAGGGTGGTGGTGCTCCAACATGGTCTGTAGCTGACCACTAGGTGCGTTGGTCCTGGGGTTTCCTGGGTGGTACAGGCCAAATTCAGCCCCCACCTGTGTTTTGCCTGGGGTCACCCTGCCTGAGCTATAAAGTGATCTGAGGTGGCTGCCACTTGTGTTGGGCTTGGAGATTCCCAGACAAAGCCAAGCTGTGAATCTAGACTGGCTGCCGCTAGTGCCAGCCCTGGGGCTCACTGAGGCCAATTGTTGCTCATTTGAGAGGATTTAGGAAGTTGTGCAGCATGAGTCAAAGCCAGCCATTCATATGGAAAAGCACCTTGGGTGGGCAGTAAGTTGGTGGGGCTGAGTCTCTGGGGATCTTTAAGGCAGGTCAAACAGTGTTAGCCAGGTTGATGGAGTCTCAAATATGGCACCAGCTTGCCAGTTCTGTGGCTCTGTGGGGGGAGGGTTTAGAAAAGGGACAATGGTCTCTGCTCACCTTGATGCCAGATGCTTCAGTTCCTCCCTGTATGCCACTGATGCCTTTCGAGCTGCTACCCTGGTGCTGGAGCTCAGGGGGAGTCAGTCTGAGTTGGTGAGTCCATGTGACGGTTCTTTAAGAGGAACTGCTTGGTGCTCCAGAAGTTTCTTCCACTGACTAAATCCCTGCTGGTTTTTATAGCCACAAGTTGTGAGGACTTATGTTCCTCTCACTGGAACCCTAGGCTGGGGGGCCTGGTGTGGGGCTGGGACTCCTCACTCCTGAGATATCCCTCCTGAGTTTTTATCCACCACACATGGGTGTGGGACCAGCCTGTTCTGCATCTGTGCCCCTCCTACCAGTTTCAATGGATGTGGTTTCTTTAATTCAATAGTTGTCAGGCTTCCATTCAACTAAATTCCTGATGATTCTCAGTGATGGTTGTTCTATATTTTAGTTGTAATTTTAATGTGGTTGTGCAAAGAGGCAAGCTATGTCTGCCTGTGCCGCCATCTTGACCAGAAGTCAAAAGGCATTATTTGCCTTGAAAAAAGCTTTTTGAAAATGTATAGGCATTCCTTTAAAACCAGAGCGAAGTTACTATTTTATGTCAGAGATTTAGGTTGTATTTTTGTTTCTGAAATCTAGCACCTCTGCCTATTTAAGGATATCTTTACATTAATTGGATCATGGGAAACTGTTCCTTCGGTATTCTAACATCAACCTCACTACCAAATGAGCATTAGCTTGGTTAACAATTCTCCCATTTCCTACCCTCCTTTAAAAGAAGGGATCAGAGGATGATGAGAAAGGCAGAAGGGACCATTTTGAAGTTGGATTGAAGGAGAAGGACAATTCTTGTTAGTTTCATCCCCATCTTGGTTGTTAGAATGAGGTTAAACCTCTACCTTCTTAAAAACCAAATCCTTGGAGATTTTAATTGAACGTTTTACACATTTAAAGTGTTGCAATGGTGCTGCAAGTGTCAACGTAGCATGAGAAAGACTTTGTGCAGACAGGTAAAAGTTCCATTTTTGAATGTTGAACTATAATAACAGTACCTCTTCATCTTTAACTTGAAATCAAAACCATCAGATTTTCTGTTTTTATCACTTAAGGACAGTAAGTTTAGGGGGCTAGAAGACTTCTAAACTGGCTTCTACAGATCCAATGAGTAAAATGTAACCAATTTGTTGGGGTTTTATAGTCAAACTATTCATATATGATTTAACTAATCTGTAAATTATAATAAAATAAAACTTTTACTAATGGAGAACTACACAGCAGAGAAATGATACACCAGTGAACTTCTCATGCCTAAATTTCTTGCATTTTTATTGGGGGAAATGCCTTTTTTTTAAGGAAGATGTGTTAACTAAGTACATTGTTTTCTCTAATTGGTGGGAGCCGACTTTTGTCATCTTTCTCCTGTCATGTTGTAGATGAACCATTGTTCTGAGGAGTGCCACCACTGAGCTCAAGGGTTGTAACTAGAACAATGTTTTTACCCTGAAACATATGAATAAGTAGAATATATATTTTACCATTGAAAAGCAGTGCTATTCCTTGACCAGTGATTTTAAAGATATACCAATAGAGCAAAAAGTTACAGTTTTATCAGTCCATGTAGGCTCTGAAATATAAGTGACCTGGAATAAAAAAGAACCCGCAGGTGCCCCAGAAGCTTAAGTTCTGGCATATGAAAGTCTATCACAGTCTTCGCTCAGGTGTCTTTTTAGTAACTATTTTGGGGTTCACATCCCTGGTACTATCCAAAAAGCTAATTGTCTACTTCCTTCTAGCTAAGGAGTCTTTCACAGAGCTTTTTTAAAAACTATATTACCATAGTTAGGGACAAAAATAAGCTCTGAATAAATATGCTTTTTGTTTATATTCTGCCCCTTCTTTCTTCTGGGTCTCAGTTTTCTTTTGTTGTTTTTTTTTTAACCTGTGAAATGTATAGGTTTTAAAATGTGGAGATGCTATTGTTATCTGTTTCTTCCTACTTCCTGATATCACAGCCCAGAGAAGCAGACCCAGCAGGAGAGAGAGTTGAGGAGGGAGGGAGGGAGGGAGGGAGGGAGGGAGAAAGGAAAAGAAGAGGAAGAGGAAGAAAGAGGAAAAAGGAAAGGGATGGATTTATGTTTAAAATCTGCTCTGAGAACCACTCCCGGCAGCACTCAGTTGCTGGGGTGCAGGAAGCAGGAAGTGGCAGCAGAAGGACCACTGCACGCCAGCCACCCCTGAAGCATGATGCTGTCCTCGTGTCTCGGCCCGGCTGTGCCTGGCCGGTGTGGACAGGGAAGGAGGCAGAGTTCTTGGGGCCAGGTGAGGCCTAAGAGTTTATTCCATCTCTCGGAAGCGTCCCTGAGGCAAACATTTGGTGAGGAGGCAGGGGTGTGTGTGGAAAGGGGGTTGTCATGGCAACCTTGAAACGTGTGCGCTTCAAACCTGTTGATTTTTTCCCTCTGGCTTCATGTCTTTTCCGATGGGAGGTGACAAATATTGGGGATGGCACGGGGATGTGAGCGAGTTCCTGCACAGCGTCCCGCGGCCCCTAGCCTGAGCGACTCACAGAGGAGGGGCCGGCGCGCTCCATCGGGAAACCAGCTTCCTGAACCCCTCAGTCTGTCTTCCAAGCAGCCCCCCTGCTCTGAGGGGCCCTGGGAAGCACTTAACCCCACACCGCTCTGTCCCTTCCCTGAATTCCCTCTGCCGGCATGTTGGTGCTGCTGTGCAAGCGATCCTCAGGTTTCTCAGCTGTTAAAGCCAGAATATCAACAGAAGAGTTAGCCTTGGTATAAATTGTTTCTATGCTGAATCACGTAACCACGGAGCGGTAGCACAGGAAGAAACAGCTGGAGCAGGCGGAGATCCGAGGCAAGCTTAAGGAATGAATAAACAGGGAAAGGGAGGTCAGAGAGGCAGTCACCTGGAAGAGCCAGGCAGCTCAGGGAGAGGAGGGCAGGCGGGGAGAGAAGGGAGAGAGAGGGAGAAGGGAGAGAGAGGGAGGGAGAGAAAGAGAGTGAGCAAGTGTCAAAGCGTGAAGGATTCAGTGCTCTTCTGGGAGGAAGGTAAGAAAAGCAGAAGCAAGAATAAGCACTATTTAATTAGGGAAAAACTAAGTGTTAATAATGTTTCTAGTAGCATCAAGGAACCGGTTTTGGTCCAGGGTGGTGGCTACTGTGTGAGCAGCCACCAAGGAGAACCTGGTTCTGCTTTTTCCCCCCAGGCCCTTTCCGAGCCCAGGAGCTGTGGGCGGTCCTGCCCATCAGAGCTGCTGGTCCTGGCTACAGGGACTGGGGACAGCGCTGCGGGGGCCTCCGCTCCAGCCACCGCTGGTTTCCACTCGGCTTTGAAAAAGTTAATGAACAAATACTCGGAAAACAGCCTCAGCGGTTTCCTTACTTCTCCACCGGGAGCCCATCCAAGCTGAAAAGACTTCTGTTGTCCTGGCTGCTCACCTGCCACTGAGCGGTCAGAGCAGGCGGCCTTGGGCGGTGTGTTTGTCACACCCGTGCGTGAGGTCACAGGAGGCTGCCATGTGTGGCAGAGTTCTCTCGGTGTCTGTCTCAGACTCCCTGGCTCGGAAGAAGGCTCTGGCAAGAACCTACGTGTATGACACGAAAACCAGATTTTGTGCATGCTATAATTAGTCATCCAGGTGTCAGATAAGCCGCACATGTGTTGTGATGTAAAATCGGTCATAGGACTCGGATGCAGAAATCTGTTTATTCATAGCCGTGTGGACCTGTTTGCAAATGAGCTGGTGGTTCCTGCCCTCGACCTCAGAATGACTTAGAAATGTTCAAAATACACTAAACTCGCCAACATGTTCTGAAAGCCCGTGAAAAAAGAAAATGTCAAGTTGTTTCCAAACTGATCTAAGTAGAATTATACAAAAAAAATGTGCCCAATGGAAGTTATTTCTATCATTTTACACCCAAAACCTCTCATGGCCTCCCACAGCCTACGGCAAACAATTGGATTCGTTGGTCATTTAAGAACCTTCCACAGTCTAGACCGGGTATTATTCCTCTCTAAGATTAGGACTGTCATTGCACACACCACAGAGGTTTTATCTTTGGTTTATTTTTTGACCCGGTAAAGAAGTCAGTTTCTTGGACAAATATGTAATTGACACAAACATCCGATTTGCAGATGACCCAAAGCTAAAGGGACAGTGAACTCATCTCTTCAACTAAGACTGAGTAGCTAGCCCGGGCTGGCCTTGGTTCTAGCCCTGGGGATGCAGCAGAATAAAAGAAAGCGTCCGCTCTTGTGGATCTTGGATACAGGTGATGGAGACAGACCAACACGTCGGCTGCAGTAGGGAGAGATGGAAAGCAGCGTGGAACGGGAGTTATTGCCGGCCTCAGGAAGGCAGCTTCTCTGGCAGGAGACCTTTGAGCAGACACCTGTATAAGGTGAAGGGAAGCACCCACCGAGTCTCAGGAGAAAGGGGTTTTCAGGCAGTGGAAGGAGCGAAGACTGGGAGGCAGGGGTACGTGTGGTGTGTTTGTGCAATGGCAGGAAGGCCGGGTGCAGCTGAGGTGGTGTGTGTGAGGGTGAGAATAGTAGGAGGTGAGAGTGTGTAGAGCCTTCTGGCCATGGTCATGACTTGGGGCTTTACTCTGGGTGGCATGGGAAGCTACTAGAAAGTTCTGAGTAGATGACATGTCTGATTGACTTATGCCTTAAACGATTACTCTGGTTGCCATGGGGAGAACAGACTGCTGTTGGGGTGAAGGGCGGAAGCTGGGAAACTAATTAGGAGATAACTTGAGTAGTCTAGGCTAGGGACAGTGACGGTTTAAACTAGGGTGTGAGTGGTGGAGGTGATGAGAATGGTGGGATCCTTAGATACTTTGTGGGTAGAGGCATCAGGACCTGCTGATAAATCAGAGTAGGAATGTGAGAGGTGAGTCAGTGATTTCAAGGACTTTGGACTGAGCAGTTGGGAAAGTTGAGAATAAAGTCACTGTTTATGGAGATGGGGAGAAGAAATTTGCAAAGAGGTAGCCACAGAGAGCCAAGGGTTCTACTTTGGGTAGACTGAATTCAAGATACCCACTCTGTGATTAGAGATGCTCAGTAGGCGACTGGAGTGTGACATTGAGGGGAGGGGTTGGTACTGGAGAAATGGCGCTGGGAGTTGCTGAGCCCATTGATAGCTTTAGGGAGCCGGGGCAGGTAAAGAAGGGAAGAAGTCCAAGGACCCCACAAAGACTGGGAAGGTTCAGCTGGTGGAACAGGATCATAACCAAGAGAAGCAGGAGTACCCCCAGGAGAGGAGAGTGTTCAGGCAGGTCAGATGTTGCTGATGCACCAAGTAAGGTGAAGATTGGCCATTGCATTTAGCAATATAGAGGCCCATTGCCATGTAGAATTTAGATTTAGAAAGTCCCCAACAGGCCAACATGATCATGATCAATTTAGCAGGAACCCACATATGGGTTCCAGTTTTCATGTACAGAATTTGGAAAACGTGGCTTCACAACAGCTCACAACAAAGGGCCTGTGGTTTACGACCCAGAGGCGATGCCGTATGAGCCGCTCTGTGATGGGGATGACAGGGAGCCGCTCGAACACTGCCTGCCACGCGGATGGAGCGGAGCGCCCACACGGCCAGAACGTGGGGGCGTGTCTCGTTACTGAGACCCACGCCTGTGAAAGAGAGGACAAACCAGAGGGTCTTTAGAGAGAGGTTCACAGTAGCAAAAATCTGTTGAAAAACGAACGGTGTTCAACTTGGAGAAGACCCTGGAGGGTCCCCAGCTGTTTGAAAGATTGTCCTTCAGAAGAGGGATCATTAAAGATCAAGGGTAGAAGGCAAAGGGGAAGTTTTCCCCCTTATCTATTTATGCATAAGAAACTACTCCCAAAACGTAGTAGTTTGATACAATAATTTATTATTTTTCACAGTTTTGTCATCTGGTTGAGTGGCTCTTCTGCTCGTTTTGCCTGGGCCGTTACAGCTTCAGTCAGCTGGTAGATTGGCAGGGCTCTGGGCTCCACTGGGTGCCTCAGACCATGTGGTGTTTCATCTTCAGGGAGATGACACTGGACTTCCTCACACGGTAAGAAATGGAGGTAGCATGGTGGCTGTAGGATGCAGAATGTGGATGAGAATCAGTCCCTATTGTTGTGCAACTAATTCATCACCCCCAAATTTAGCAACTCCAAATAACAAACAGTGGTTATGTTAGACAGTTTCTGAGGGTTTGGAATCTAGGAGCAACTGCACTGCATGTTTCTGGCTCAGGGTCTCTCGTGAGGTTGCTTTCAAGCTGTTGACCGGGGCTGCGGCCACCTCAAGGCTTTACTGGGCTGGAGAATCCTCTTTCAGGTTCACTCGTGTGGTTGTCGGGAGGTTCAGTTCCTCACCGGCTGCTTGTCAGAGGCTTCTGTTCCCTACCCTGGGGGCTTCTCCATGGGCGTTTACAACATGGCCGCTGTGGCTCCCTCGGAGCTGGCCGCAGGGAGCAGAGCAAGATGGAAATCACAGGTTTTTTCTAAACTAATCTCTGAAGTAACATATTGCCAGTTCTGCCATGTTATTGGTCTTGCAGGCTAATCCTAATACAGGATGGAGGGGACCCCATGAGGGCGCGAATACCAGGAAGTAGGGATCACAGGGGACCATGGTGGACGCTGCTTAGCTTACCCTAGTGGATACAAGACTTCCTGTGGTTGTGAACGAATAAGACATTGCTGTTGAATGTAATGTGGTAAATGACAAAAAGGGAGAAAATAAGGATGGCTTCCAGGGTTTTGGTTTGGGTTACCTGCTACAGTGAGAAGTATTAGAAGAGAAACATGTGGAGGTGAGGAGCAGTCAAGTTGCCCTTCTCCACATCTGAGATTGGCACAGCCTGTTTGACACCCAAGTCAGTCAGCCTGAAGGAAGGATTCTGGAGCCCAGGGGACACGGCTCAAGACAGGAGATTAAGTTTACAACTCATGGCCTACGGATGGGATCTAAAACCAGGCACTGGGGAAGACCACTTGGCTGCAGTCATTCTCAACCTCGGTGGCCCATTTGAATCACCTGGGAAGTTTACAAAACAAAATGACACCAGCGCATTCTCCAAATCAATGGAATCAATGTCACTGAGGGTGGCACCCAGCCATTGGAATTTTTAAAGCTCCCCGGTGATTCCAATATGCAGCCGAGGTGGAGAGCCATTGACAAGGGAGAAAATGCCCACGGAGAAGCCAGAACTCTTGCACGTGTGTGAGGGTCGAGAGGACACAGTGTTCCAGAGGGAGAGAGAGTTCCAGCATAAGGCACAGCTTTCGCTGCAGTGCCCGAGAGCTGGTTGGTTTTGTGGCTGAGCTGCTGGCCAGCTGGTGACTACAGTCTGTTCACTCCACGTGCAAAGGGCCATCATCTGTGGCCAATGGAGAGCACAGGATCACTTTGGAATTTCCAAATGCGAAAGTTGAACACACTGATTCCGTTTTGCAATGCAATCAGACTTAATTAGACCCAAAGTATTTACCAAGTATTCCTCCGGCCTTTTTAATTAAGGATAAAAAGTTAAGTAAATTTGAACCTTCACTCTTTAAAGGGTGGGTGATTCTGTGCAGAGATGTGGCTGGAGTCCAGCTGGAAGCTCCTGAAGCCGGACTGCGAGGTAGAAGAGCAAGCCTCCAGCCCAGCTTAACTTCAAATGCATGATAGTAACATGTTGATCTTTGAGTGCAAAGAGATCTCGGGGCAGTCCATAGTTAAGTAGGTTTGGGAGGCATTTTTCCATCTTTGGGAATCTGTGCATTGAGACAGCCATTGTTTTTTAGCAGAGGTCGCCATTTTTTTCTCCCCCTCACCTCTAACTTTTGCAGGCTGGTGTGCCTGCGTGAGCCGGGAGAACAGTGGCTTGTGCTGTGTTCTCAACCCTGCTTGCTGAGACACTGAAACTGTGATCTTGGTCTCATTCATTCAGTTTTCATGACTCTTGACCAACAAATCAAATAGGCCAGATTTGTAGCTATTGAGTCCTTTGGAAATGCAGAGCATAGCCCCTCACCCTATACTTGCACCTCACTGCGTTAGTTTAAAAGCTATCACTTTGTCTGTTTCTATATCTGACTATTAGGGCATCAAAGGAACCCCAGATGCTCTTTAGCTGGGAATCCAAAGTCCTCAGTTCAAGACTTAGCTCTGCTGCCTGGTGCCTACGAGCCCCAGGGGAAGCCACTTGGTCTCCTAAGCCTGTGCCCCTTCTGTGAAAGTGAGAGGATCCCCACCTTACCTCCTTCCTGTTTGTAGAGGAGGGGTGATGTAAACAGCCTTATAGTGCTAATGTAAAGACTTGCCACCATCACTATGTCCCCTTTTCTGGACAAATGTCGAAGCCATTCATCTGCCTCGGACACCTGGTTTCTGGCTTTCTTACGATCAGGCCTTTCCTTCCTTCCAAAGCTCAGGGCACAAACCTCACACTTCTTCAGGAAGTCCCCCCCTTAATTAATCCCATCTCACTTGGATCATCTTCTTTGTCTTTCTCCAATGCCAGAAGAACATGGTGTTCTCTTTAAGTGCCATTTGCTTGTATGTGTCAAGTTTGGCCTAACTGCTCATGCTGGAATCTGCATGAGATTGTGAGTTCTTGGGGGGCAGGGGCTGGAGACTGTCTCAGCTCTGCAGCCCAGATGAGTATGGAAGTTCTGTCATTAGCATGAACCACTCACTTCTTTCTACATCTGATTCGTATTTCTCCCTGATCTTCGCAAATCAGGATCATCCAGAAGGCAATCAAGTGTGGGGTGTTTGCAGACATTTTCCTGCAGTTAGAGTTCAGTCCTTCATTGCTAAAGCAATTCTTGGCTACCCGAGTTTTAATGATAATTGGGTATCAACCTGGGAGGGAGGAAACGAAAAATCCATTTGTGCCTTTCATTACCAGAAGCGTGTCGTCATCAGCACCCCCCACAGAGAACTCACCATCCTTCCTCCTCTTTCAACTTGTTCCAAGCCCAGTGACATTTGAAACGATGAGTCATCATCTAAAAGTGGAGCCTGCCACTCCGCATGCACAACTGTGCCTGCTTGGGTGCCATCCCCGCCCGCGGTGGGCAGTGTGACTGTGCCCTCTCCGGGAAGGGCATTCTGAAAATGATCCTCCATGAGTTGAAAGCGACATGAACCATGATCTGATATTTTTGGAACCCCGACAGGGATGAGAGAACTCAAGCTGATGCTTTGTGGGTTTTCCGTAATAAACACATATTGCAGACTTCATAGTATAGTAGAATCACCACCATTCTTACAGCCTGGGGGCCAGAATGGGGGTCTTGCTATTCCACTAACCAGCTGGGTGATCCTAGGCAAGCCATGTGACTCTGCTGCACCCCAGAGAGGGAGCAGGTTGAAATGGATCAGCTTCATTTTCTGAAAGTTCCCAGCTTCTACTGAGTGTTATGAGAGAGTGTGCTCCAGACAACAAAGACCTCACAATTTTTTCCTTGGTCTTCTAATGTTTCCATTGACCTGGAGGAGAAGTGGGGAGAGGAGGGCTATTCTGGAGTGGCTTTCTGGATGTCTTGCAGATACGTGTGTAACAGGTGGTGAAAGTGGATCGGAAATCAGAAGGTGGTGTTCTGAAAAGAGAGGACAGATGAGGAGAAAGGATGTTCTTGTGTTTCTCTTCATTCTACCCCGCCCCCCCCCACACACTTTTTTTTTTTTTGGTGTAGTTGTAGATTTCTAGTTACTCCCAAAGGGTCAAGGGTCTTGCTGATTGGTATGGACCAAATATGGGAGAAGCCCCATATTCTCCTGTTGAAACCTTAATATGATGCTTTCTGGAGGTGGGGCCTTTGGGAGGTTATCAGGTCATGAGAGTAAAGCCCCCGAGATGGAATTAATGTCCTTAGAAGATGAAGAGGAAAGCTTGCCCTTCCTGTGATCCTGCTCCAGCCCCACTTCAGGGCTGGAGTGATCCTCCAAAGCGCTGTTTCAGAGACAAATGTTTGCAGGGATTCTGCCTGTGCAGGCTGAATGTACTGCCCTCAGACCCCAGGTGCAGAGCCCTGGTCCTTGCACAGTTGAGAGCTTTAGGTACAAGTATCACATTGCCTGTATTTTCCTGAAACATTTTTTTTGCTATGCATCCATGTGGATACATGTCATTCTAGTTGATTCATTTTAACTACTATGTACTTACTTTTCCATTGTAATAATATATCATTATTTATGTATTCTTTTGTGTTTTTTTTTTTTTGATGGGCAGTTGTGTTGTTTCCGATCATTTTCCTATTACAAGAGGAGCTTCAGTACATATTTCTATGCACGTCTCCTGAAGAACAAAGAGTCTTGGGGTCAAGCCGTGTGTGTATCATCATCTGTCCTTGTCACTGCCAGAGTGCCCTCGCAGGGGTCGAGTCACTTGTACCCACCGTGGGGGCGTGTCTGTGATTGCCAGTCCTTGCCTGCACACACAGTACACTCCAGACCGTTTAGACTTTGCCATTTTTTTTTTGATACAGTGGGTATTTAATCCAATCCCAGACTTTTAAGGGAACAATGTAAACATTCCCACGTTAAGTAGGATGTTTACTGTTGGTTCACGACCGATGTTGTTTATCAGATGAAGGAAGTGTCTAGCCTTATTTTCCTAAACCACACAGTTTTGTCAAATATTGTTATTCTGCATATTTAGAGGTAGGTGATCACCTAACATTTTAATGAATCTTCCTAATGGTAGTAGACCTAGGAGGTTGATTTTAACGGGGAACTACGTGATGACGTCAAGGTTCTTATTAAGACCAAATTCCTTGCAACTTTTCAAAATATCCCCCTCTGATGGAGCAGCTTAGAAGTCACCTCCCAAAGTCAGGGCCTCGGAAAGGAAGGCAGGTATCGTCGTGCACAGCACATAATTCATCACGTGCTAAGTGAGGATGTGCCAGGGTGTTGTTATAACTAGAAACTATTGCCTAGGAGGTCTAGAGAACAGCATGCTCACAATGGGTTATTTGAACAATGTATGATTATTATGGGCCGATGCCCGGGGCTTGGATATATTTTTGTTAAGGTGAAATTTCCTTTTGTAATGGAATTGGTTATAATGGGATTTGATCTCCATTCATCTCACTTACCCATTCCCCTCTGGCGGCTCTGATAGCCTTGCTCCCCCAGCTGCCGTCCACCCGGCAGCCTCTCAGGAGCCAAACACGCCTCTAATTTGTGGCCGGAAGCTCTCGAACGGGGCTCTCCTCATAAACCTCAGATCCCTTTGATTTCCCCAACACACATCCATCATCGATGGCCCTCCTCTGTCTGCTTTCCCTGGGTGTTCATCGCCTCAGCTTCTCTCCCTCTGAACCACGGCAGCGTGTTTAGACACAACGTGCGTCCGCCACACAGTATGGATGGTGGACGGGGACCTGAGTCTTTGCCCCCGGCTGGTGTGACTGCCCCGTCCGTCTGGGCCCGGTAGGAGTCAATTAGAGGATGATGCTAACAAGCCTGATATCACAGGTTTCGTTTTTTTTTTTTTAAACCAAAGGCACATCTGCCACCCACCTTGCAACAGTGTCCTGAGTTTAATTAACGTTTGACCGAGAGAGAGGGTGTGCGTGATGCAATCCGCCAAGTCACCTCTCCAGCTACGTTCGGAAGCCACGCGTCCTGACGCTCTCCAGGTGTCCCCGCCCTCAGCCATTTCATTAGCGCGGACGCAGGTCTGGTTCACAGGCCCTCTTCTGGATAACAGGCACCCCTCTCCCTTAGGAAACCCAGAGTGTTAGGAGCTCTGAGCCAGGGACCAAGGACAAAGACCAAGTACATTTCTTATTACGCTAGAGAAAGATAGTCAAAATATGCTAATACGTCGGTTTCACTCCCACTCCTGCCATTGGTGAACGGGGGGGGGGGGGGGGGGGGGGGGCGGCCGGTGACCCGCAGCTCGGTCAGCTCCGTGTGCTGCAGGGTTTGGGCCTTTCGCCACCGATGGGGAAAACGGAATCTCAGAGTCGTTCCCATTTGTATTTCTACTATCCTGAATGAGGCTGAGCATGTCTTCAGATCCTGGAGAGCCATCCCTATCTTGAACAGACACACTGGAGGGGAGGGGAACGGGAAGGTCACTCCTTAGGAAAGGTGAGCAGAGGCCATGCAGGGTCAGACACGGACTGAAGGTCACTGACTTTTTTTCCTGACATACTTTTATTAGAGTGCATTCCATTTTCCTCACTTACTGTCCCTGCCTGCGGGTCCACAGTGGTTTTCCAATTGCATCTGTCCTGCTCCCTTTGCTAGGACATCTCAGGGCCCTGGCAGACCCCCCTGGATGAGGCTTCCAGAGTGAGCTGAAGTGACCCACCGACACGCTGACACGCTGTCAGAGCCGGGCCACTGTGCTCTGCTGATCTCTTCGTTCCGATGCCCTTTGGAGAATCTAAATTCCAGGGAGAAGGGAGCCCTGGCCTCACCCAGCTCCTGTCTCCACCACACCGCTGACATGGGGATGGAGCTGCCATGGGGGGCCAAGACCTTGTGTATATCCAAGAGAGGACAATAATAATAAGTGAGGCTCCTGTCCTTGAAACAGTGGGAAGAGAAGAGAGAGAGAGAGAGCGAGAGAGAGAGAGGGAGGGAGGGAGGGAGGGAGAAGGAGAGAGAGGGAGAGAGGGAGAGGGGGTAATGCTGTCCTGGGCTGATTTACACTATCGGCTCCAATTGGTTCAGATCCATTTATGTCCAGGGGCTCCCCATTCCAGGATGTGGGGCTGAGAGGCATGGGTTCAGGATGTGGGGCTGAGAGGCATGGGTTCAGGTGTCTCTTCCTGTCAGAGTGCAGTAAGCCGGGGCTGGGAGAGTGAGCTGTCCCTGGGCGGGGACCCCACAAGAAGCCACACTCCTGGAGGACAAGGACTTGGCCCCTTCTGGGTCATGGATGAAGGACAGGAGCCAGTCCCCTTGGGAGCAAGATGCTGCTGGGAGGGTGTAAGCACCACCCTCAGTCCCTCTGTCCCTCCGCCACAGCTGTACCCAGTCACAGCCGTAAGTCACAGCCATTGGCAAGTAGAGAAAAGTACTCCACTTTCAATAGCTGTTCCCACTCTGTCGATTTTCAGAGCACTGCCAGGTCACAGCTATGGTTTCTCTCTGTTTCTCTTCCGTGATTTTGACTCGGTTTCCACACCTGTGAAATGCTTCTGGGAGTTCCTACAACAAAAGAAGTTCCCAGATCTCTGGAGACGGCAAGAGCCCCACAGGCCAGTTGCTCAGAGCTTCTCCACAGAGCAACGTGCGTGAGTGCGGAGTGTCGGTCCCCGCGGCCCGTGTCTCCATCCGAGCCTTCGCACACCTGAGGCGGAACGATCCGGCGCTGTGATGGATGGAGGTCACGGGCAGCGGGATCGGTGGCAGCAGCCGGCTGGAGTCTGATGAGCAGCCAGCTCAGAATGAAGATAGAGCACCAGTGAGCTTTGATGGACGACAGACAAAGCTTGTCTTGAAATTGGCCTCTCAAAACAATATACAAACTAATACACAAATCAATGCAAAGTGTTTAAACTGCCAGGAAAAGTCGGCCCATCCATCATACTTAAGGGGGACAGGGGGCCATAGAGTTTGGCGATTGCCTGAGTCCCCGAGGCCCCGGGGAAGGAAACTCTGTCTCTGGGAACCGGCAGCCTTGAATGAGGCTGAGTCGTGGCTCGCTCCTGAGCATGGAGCCTAGAATGGCTGGAAGTGGGTTGGTGGGAGAGAATCCCTGGCCCTGGCCACACAGAGGGCTGGATAGGAGGGCTGCAGCCTTGTCTCCTGTCCCCTCACTGACCACTCACAGAGGGGCCCGACCATGTGGGGTGGCCGTGGTAACAGGGCCCGGAGGTGGGGGTGGCTCCAGACCTTGTGCGGGGACTACGCACAGTAGGTGGTTTCAGCCCGGTGACTGAGAGCCCAGCGGCGTGGTGACCTGTAACAGGGAACACTGTTCATTGCCCGTGTGTGTGTTTCATACACATCTTTATTTTTAATAAAAAGTATATATACTTGAGATGTAACACAGTTTGGTATATATATTCACAGCAAAATGATTACTGCAGTCAAGCAATTGATAATCTCGTCTCTTAGCGGATGTCCAGCATTCAGTACGGCATCGTTAACTCTAGTCTTCATGCCGCACATTGGAGCTCTGGACTCAGGCTTCCCACGTAACTGCGCCTTCGTGCCCTTTGACCCCCCTCTCCCAGTCCCCCCACCCCCACCCTCGGTAACCACTGTTCTCTCTCTGCTTCTGTGTATTCAGCTTCTTCAGATTCCGCAGAGAAGTGAGATTTTAAGTGTTTTCCTTTCTGCATCTGGCTTGTTTCACTTAGCACAATGTCTGCCAGATCCATCTATGTGGTTGCAGATGGTAGGGTCTCCTTTTAGGGCTGAATAATGTTTCACTGGTGGGACAAAGGGAGGTTTACAGTGGTGAGTACGGGAAGCACAGAGTTTATTCTTGCGTTACTATTCACTCATTATTGTGTTCTGTTCCATACGGATGCCTAACTGTAAACCTACTTTTGCCCTACCCTGTGTGGGTGTCTCTGTGTGTATGTATATATATGTATATATACATACATGTGTATATGTGTGTGTGTGTGTGTGTATATATATACACATACACACTCCACACTTCCTTCATGCACACGCAGACGGGCACTTGGGTTGTTGCTGCGTCTTGGCTGCGGTGAACAGCGAGCGCTGCAGTGAACAGGGCTGGCGGCTCTTCCGCTGCCGCTCCAGCCCATTTCTCCTACCGTCTGCCCATCTGGCGTGACTGCCTTCTTTCTTCATTCTTTGAATAATGACACTGTCTTACCTTGGACTGTTTCTTCCATTGAAATCAAGGTCATAACTTGGCATCAAGCTTATTTATTCTAAAAATTTTTATACTGGGGTAGGAGGTGAGGAAACACGACATGCTTACAGCGTATCTCGCAGTTGGCAAAGCCTTTTCATGTACGTGGTTGGTGGTGTCTTCTCCATTGAATGGGAGCAGCCGTGGGAGCTCAGAGAGAGGCAGTGGACACTCAGAGAGGGCAGTGCTGTGCCCGGGCTGCCAGAGGAAAAAGCCTGGAGGAAACTATAACTGAGTTGCACTTCTCAAACCCTCGGCCGCAGAGGCGGGCCTCTGGCAAAGAGGCTCCATCCATCCCGGCTTCCACGGAGGCTCTGGGGAGGGGTTAGCAGCTCCTCCCTTCCCTTCTACTGTTACGGTTTCTGACTGACCCATCCTGGCGGGTGCTAGCCTCGTGGCTGTGGGAATAGCAGTTCTGGGCTTTAGCCCTTGCACTTGGTAGACCAGGCATTCGGCCAGAGATAAAGATGGTTATTTTTTTTTAAGAGTTTTACCCTGTGATTGAAAATGGAAAGGACAAATGGGTCTCCCTCCGTCAGGATGCAAGAGAGTGGCTAGAGAGCCCCAGCAAAGGGGCCCTATGACTCATGGGGACAGAGTTGCTCCGAGAGGACATCTCACCCGTCTCCCCACCTCCAGGCTGCATCCGCACCATCCCGGCCAGGTGTGCTTCTGACTCACCTGCAGCATTTCCAGGAGAGGAAGGGAGAGTGCCTTCTTCCGCAGTGTATCTGCGGGCTCACCAGAGCCCCTGCTGGCCAGGCCCTCCCACACCCCACCTTCTGTGACCTTGGTTCCTGGATGGTCTTTCTCATCTGCGTCCTGTCATGGGGTCTCACACCCCTACTCTGTGTGCTGTACAAGTCATCCCTGAAATGTACAACCAGTCCTGTGTGTCATTTGCTATGGAGGATGGGGACACACTGGAGGCCCCTGAAAACAGTGGGCAGCACGTGGAGGGGACAGGCCATTGTGCCACATTGAGGACAACTCAACAGTCTGAGTTCTGTGGAAAAGGGACTGACTTATTGATGGGGGCTTCAAGGGGTTACATTTGGGGAAATTGCAAAGATGCTCAGGGCTCAGAAGTCCATAGGTGGGGCGCTGTGGAGAATGTGGCTGGAGAAGTGGGCAGGGGTACAGGCATGCAGGCTGAGTGTCACACCGGGGGATTGGTTCCTGAGGCTGGTAGACGGTCAGTGAAGGTCAGTGCACGGCAGTGACCTACTTTGATGTGTGCTCTGAGGTCAGCAGGAGGTCATGTGCAGAGGGGCTCAGAGGAGACACCACCGGAGACAGGAGGGCCTTAGAAGGCTGGAGCAGCGTCCTCCTGCAGCGGAAGCGGGAACTTCTGGGCCTTCCGTGGGGCTGGGAGCTCTGGGGGTTTCGTGGACTCTTTCTTCTTCTCCCTCGGAGGCCTGACCTCAGAGGAGGCACTGGATGTGCAGGTGGGAGGTGTGGGTGGGGGTTGCCCGTGGGACCCAGGGAAGGGGAGGGTGCTCTGCTCCTACCACGCTCACATGGGGTCTGGCGGTCTGTCCTGAGGACAAGCACCATGAGGGGGTCCACATCTCCCCCTCCCCACTGTCTCTCCGGGCACTCATGTTTGCAGCCTCTGTGCCGGCTGCTGCGAGGGCCGGTTCCCCATCGCTCCCCGGTTCCCTTTTCAGGGGACGAGCCTGCAGAACGGCTCACGGAGAAGCAGGCAGGAGGTGTTTCTGAGCACCTGCTCTTTGCTTTCTGTTGACAGAAAAAAAAGCCATCTCAAAACTCTTATTTAATAGACACAGAGAATACAAAGGCTGAAGCTCATTCTCAGGAAAGGGACAAGCCTTTGGGGTCAAGCCTTTGGGGACACTGGCTTGACCCTCGTGGGGTTCATGGAGGCCCAGGCTGTTCTTTTAGAGTGCGGGAAAATGAACCTGCAATAAACCTACCGCCTTCACCATGTCCAAGGTACAGCTCAGCAGCCTCAGGCACATCCACACTGTCGTACTCTGTCCACCTTGCAGAACTGAAACGCCACACTCGTGGATGACAGCCCCCATCTCCCACCCCCTCGTCTCGGCGACCCCTGTCCCGCTTCCTGCCTCTCCGAATCTGACTGCTCCAGGGAACTCTCTCAAGGCGATCTCACACAGTGCTGTCGGCTCGTGACTGGCTCATTTCCCTTAGCAGAATATCCCCAAGGTTCATCCGTGTCATTGCATAGATCAGCACATCCTTTCTTTTTAAGGCTAAGCACTATTTCCTTGAATGGATAGACCACATTGTGTTTATCTGTCTAGTAGCAGATGGGCACTTGGGTGCTCCCACCTTTTGGCTACTGTGACGAATGCTGTTATGAACACGGATGCACAAATATCTCTTGGAGACCCTGCTTCCGTTTCTTCTGGGTAGAGACCCAGAAGTGAGTTGCTCGATCATATGGTCCTGCTACCTTCAGTTTTCTGAGGAGCAGCCATACTGCTTTTCTCAGCAGCTGCACCATTTTACACGCCCACGGACAGCCACCACAGACCTTTCGTGACACGCCTGGGAGCCACAGGGCCGCCGTGGGAGGGGAGGACACAGACTGAGTTACAGCCTGTGCTGGGCACATAATTCAACCTTCAACCACTCCACCGCACGCTCCCGAGCCCCGGGGGACCGAGAGCAGGGGAATCTCCCAGCCAGCTCAGCTCAGAATGACTCGTTCCATTTCAGGGCCTTGGGTTTAAATGTAAGAACAATTTCCCCTAAAATGTCCATTGAAGAAACAATAGAAGTTTTGAATAAGCTTTCGAGTTACAGAGCTTTAGGTTGTTTACAGGGCTAATTGCCTCCCATCCTTTTTTTTCATTTCCTTTTTTATCACGGAAATATGTTGAAATGCCTCATTCTAAATGGGACTTGGTTTCTGCGGATCTCAAGAGACGGCGAGGGCTGTTTTGCTACTCAGGCCCCTGAGTTTGCCTGGGAGTCAGAAGACACAGGACCTAACATCCCCGGGTGATGGCTGCTATAATGAGAGGCGATGCAGTGGACCCTTAAAATGGGGTGTCATCTCGGTCGCTCTTCTCTGGGAACCCTGAGTCCCACCCCGGGCTATGGCTCCCAGCGGCCGTGTTGCTGCCATTTCTCTGCCTGGCTCATCACTGTCTAGGAAACAGACTCCTGACCCACGCTGAACCATTCGGATTCTTCTGGAAATTTGGGGGTGTGTCTAAGGCAGAGGTCAGCAGACTAGCCCAATCCTGCCCACCTGTTGTGGCAAATATCATTTCACTGGAACATAGACGCGTGTTCATTCGTGACCTGAAGGCCGGGGCTGCTTGCCCGAGACTAGGGGAGAGCTGAGCACTTCCGCCATGGATGCTGTGGCCAGACAGCCGCAAATGTTTTGTCTCTGGCCTTGAAGGCCTTGCAGGCCAGAGAGAAGTTGGGTCTATGGGAAAGGCGGTCTCTGTGGATGGCCGGGCCAGTGTACGTGAGCCCCAGTCTGTGAGGTAGCCACATCCTGCCTTGTAGACCGAGAAGGACCATCTGGAGAGAGAAAGAGGAAGCAGAGAGGCCTGGAGGTGGGAGATGGGAGGGGAACAGCTTCTGAGCCTTATTGCTCCTGGGTTTCATCAGTTACTCCTAGATCCTTATGACAAAGTCATTTCTTTTGGCAGCTAGAGTCCCAACGGAAGCTCCGGAAAAGCTCTGTGCCTCCTGCTATTCATGGATCAGTCACAGACCAGCTCGTCAGACTTAGTTCAGAGATCCGGCCTTGCCTCCAACCTTTCTTCTGGGCGGCCGAGTCTCTCCTGGCCCTGCCCTGGGAAGCAGGTGCACGCAAAGGTTGGCAGCTGAGCTGACACGGAGAAAACATTGCTGGTGAGGAGCTCAGGATCAGAGCCCCAGTGTGTGGCCTCTTGCTGTTGACTGACAGTCCCCGCATCCTCCCGGCAGGAGCTGGAGTGGCCTCCACACCTCGGGCGCCGCAGCAGCTGCAGTTGGAGGAGATGCCAGAAGCTGCCCACCCTGGCCTTTCTGCCCTTGAACTTTTTCAAACATCCCTCTCAAGTCCACCTTGAATTTCCTTTTGTAACTTTTTAATACAAAATGAACTCAGACGAAACCTTTGGTCGAACACTTCTTATACTGGCTGCCCATGAAAGTCGAACACAATGTTTGGCATGCAGCACAACAGCACTCAGAGCTCTGATTCAAAGGAAAATTCGAGCACATTTTACGGAGAGCTTCTGGTTCAAGATGGTGGCTTGAGCACATGCTCTCACCTTGGTTACTCAGGTTTCACTGGAATAAAATTATAAGTAGTATCTGTCTGTCATGGCAAAGACATTGGGGAGGAAGGTTGCCAATAAGCAAGAAAGCTTAACATTTTTCTGCAAGACACAATGAATGGGATTTGTGACATATGCAACAGTCAAAAAAGGCACAACCTGGAACAGAAGGGGCTGCAATGAACGTGCAAAACAATATGCTTGTTAGAAACCACAAGAGATTCTGAGCTCAGAGTCAGCAGGTACAGTGAGAGGCAGGAGTGAGCAATGGGGCCCATGGAGGAGAGGCTAGTTGGGTCGGTGTGACCTACCTGACTTACTTTGGTACAGGTAGCCTGCTTCTACTCCAAGACAAAATATGAACAGTTCATCTCTAAATTTAAACCAGTCTACTGGAGAAGGTTTGCATCTAGGTTGTACTAATGCATCTGGTGCAGATTTGGGTGTTCCAGAATAGAACCCCCACACTCTGATATTCAGGAAACCCATAGCTTGATTGACAAGTCAGCTCCTTACCAACTACCTTAATGCCAGCCTTCCAGCCTGCCAGCCAGCATGTTACCAGGCCACCTTTCATACCCCACAGAGAGCTCCTGAGTTCCAGATTAGAGACCTGGTTTATAAATAGATCCCCTGAGTTCCAACACAGTGCAGAAAAAGCCCCACATCAGCTGCCCAGTCCTTTTAACTATGGAATAACAAGTAAAGATCACAAGAATTAGAGAAGAGCCAGAACCTGAAACAGACCTTGATAAATAGACTGACCCCAGTAGAAATTGAGATAATTCCAAAAAATATAATTTATACACTCAGATTCAAGAGGGTGTTACAGCCATAAAATAAGATGTAATAACAAAGGAAAAGAAAGAGGACAAGAGACAATTCATAGAGATTAAAAACATCTTGATTGCCAAAATAAAAAATTCAAAACAAGTTTGAAATATAAAGTCAAGGGAAGCTCTCAGAGTGTAGAACAGAAATATAAAGAGGAGAAAGATATTGGAGAAAAGCTAAGAGACATGAGAACTCACCTGGAGGTCAAACATGAAAGGAAAAAGACTCACAGAGAAAATACAGAAAATGGAAACTAGCAGAGAAACAGTAGAAGAAAACTTCTCAGGGCTGAGTAATGACCTTCATTTTAAAGGGCTCAGAGTATCCAGCAAAATAACTGAAAACAACAATAAAACAACCCAACACTTAGACACTTTTCTGCAAAAGTCTAGACCAAGGATAACTGGTAAATCCTAAAATCTCCCTGAGGTATCAAAGAGGTCACCTCAAAGGAACTAAACTAGAACCAGCAACTGATCTTTCACCCGCACCCCTCCATGCTGGAAGACAATGCAAGAATGCCTTCAAGGTTCTGAGAGAATGGGACCTAAGTTCAACAATTCTTTTTTCACCCAGCCCAATTGTCAATTAAATAACAGGGCAAAACAAGGACATTTAGTTTCCATATACCCTTTCGTAGGAAGTTACTTGAGGATGTACCCCAGCAACGGGAGGAAGTAAAGTAAGGAAGAGAAAGATGTGGGGTCCCGGTGACAGGAGAGCTGCCCAGCCAAGGCGCACAGATAAGAGGATGCCAGAGAAACGAGCAGGCAGCACGTCTGCAGGGCAGCTGGCCTAGAGGACAACCAGTCCGGGCTGGAGCAGACGAGTGGGGTGCTCTGCCAAGAAGAGGGTCTGAGGAAAAGAGTCAACACCTTGTTGTAGGTAATACCCTTGAGAGGATGAAAACCCCGGAAAAATGCCCATTATTCTAGGACAAAAATAATGCATTTGGAAACCCCTGGAAAAACAAGACGCTGTACCAGAAAGTCATCATTGCAATAGTAAGAAAAAATGTATCATGATTTTTTAGGCAGTTGCTAGAATATAAGTAAAGGAGTTCATTGAACTTTATGCTGAGACCTGTCTTCTCTGAGTGGCTCAGGGGCTGTAAGCTCAGATTTGTAGGAAAGGGAGGGATACGGTAGCCCTACTTGTTTGGACTATGAGCCATTTGTATATGGTGATATTAGTGTAAACACTATTTTTTTAAAAAAGGCAGAGTAAACCTATAGAAGCTTACATGATGGGGTTGTGGTTACAGAATATAAATGTTAACATTTGCAATGGTGAAACTTTATGTGAGAATGGGTTGAAGATGGAAGAAGGAAGGGGATGAGAATCCAAATACTGACTAAAGCCGTGGCTGGTGTCTCTCAGTTGGTTGGAGTGTGATCCCGTAAACTGAAAGGTCATGCGTTTGATTCCCCGTCGGGGCACACACCTAGGTTTCAGGTTGGGTCCCTGGTCCGGGAGTGTATGAAAGGCAACTGATCGATGTCTTTCTCTCCCACCAGTGTTTCTCTTCCCTCCCCTCTCTCAAGTCAACGAGCATGTCCTTGGGTGAGGACTGAAAAATTAAATACTGACAAGAGTTGATGGAACAATAAAGGGAAACACACTATGGAGGTTATTTTGTGTTAGGAAAGTAACCATATCTACAAACATAAGGAAACCACGAACACTGAGTTAGGTCTTCGAGGGGCCGTTTAAGTGAGATGATAACCCGAGAAGTGGAGCTATAAGTGTTGTTTAGAGGGGGGCGCTGCTCCGACCCTCTGGGTTTGCCATGGAGTCAGGCGGGGCCTCGACAGGCTGTGCCCCAGGCTGGTCCCTGGCCAGCTGGCCCCTTCGCTCCCCCACATCCACTGCGTGAGCAATAGCACTCCCCGTGTATGCCCCCGGCCGAGCGAGGTTGGGGAGCGTTATTTATAGAGCCTGGCTGGCCCTGCCTTTCCCGTCTCAACGGAAGGTCTGTGCTGGTTGCCAGGCATTTGCTCCTATAGAGATGGAACATTCCACAGGGTTCCACGCAGTCTGTGTGGCCTGCGGGATCCTGGCCTCAGAGGTGGAGCCGTGGAGGGGCCTGCTGAGCGACACAGAACTGTCTTCCCAGTGGGTCCCGGAGCCTCTGGGCAGTGTTTTGCCGGAGATGTCTGAGTGTTTCAGACAGGGCTGGGTCTCTGGGGGTTTCCCTGGGAGACCCTGGCATGCACCGCGGCAGTGGTCTTTATTGTAAAAGGCAGGCCTCCTTGGAGGAGGGAAAAAGAGCTAGCCGAAGGGTTTGCTGCCAAGGGGACTGCAGAGCCAGCGTGAAGACGGGGAATGCCTGCGAAGCCCTCTGTGGCCATGCTGGGGGGCCCGTGCTGGCGGTTGCAGACGCCACGTTTGGCAGCGCTTAACAAACATCGGAGCAGGCCTCCCTTTTTTGGAAAAGGACAGAAAATGAGGCCTCTGAACCGGTTTGTTTTTTTTTTTGTAGTTTATGATGCTTCTTAGGCTTAAAAGTTTGTTGTTTTGTTGTTCTCTTTTTTAGATTTAATATAATCCTGATTTTATTTTTTCTTTGCTTCCTTTCATTGTATTTTTTCCTTTATCCCCCTTACACCCCCTGTCTGCACCAGCACCACACTCTTGTCCATGTCCATGAGTCCTTTTCCTTTCTGTTTGATCCCTCCACCCCAATCCCACCCCCACCCCAGAGCTGACAGCCAGCTCTCCATCTATGAGTCTGTCTCTGTTTTGTTTGTTAGTTCAGTTTGTTCGTTCGATTCCACATATGAGTGAAATCATATGGTATTTGTCTTTCTCTGACCGGCTTATTTCACTTAGCATTATGTTCTCCAGGTCCATTCATTCTGTCACAAATGGTACAATTTTCTTCTTTTTATGGCCAAACAGTATTCCGCTGTGTAAATGTCCCCTAGTTGTTTTGTCCCCTTATCTACTGCTGGACACTTGGGCTGCTCCCAGATCCTGGCAACTGTAAAGAATGCTGCAATGAACATAGGGTGCACATGTTCTTTTGAATTAGTGTTCGGAGTTTCTTTGGATAAATTCCCAGAATAGAGAACCCTGGGTTATAAGGCAGCTCCATCTTTAATTTTTTGAGGTATCTCCATACTGCTTCCCACAGTGGCTGCCACGGTTCCCCTTTCTCCACGTCCTCACCAGCACTTGTTGTGTGTTGACTTATTGGTAATAGCCATTCTGACAGGTGAGGTGGTATCTCATTGAGGTTTTCATTTGCATTACTCTGATGATTAGTGATGTTGAGCATCTTGTCACCTGTCTATTGGCCATCTGTGTGTCCTCTTTGCAGAGGTGTCTATTCAGGTCCTTTGGCTATTTTTTAAATGGTTTGTTTGGTGTTGAGTTTTATATGGTCTTTATAAATTCTGGATATCAACCGCTTTTCGGATGTATTGGTGAGTATGTGCTCCCATTCAGTGGGCTGTCTTTCTATTTTGTTGATGGTTTCCTTTGCTGTGTAAAAACTTTTTAGTTTGAAGTAATCCCATTAGTTTGGTTTTTCTTTTGTTTCCCTTGCCTGAGAAGATATATCAGAAAAAATATTGCTACAAACAATGTCTGAGATTTTACTGCCTGTGTCTTCTCCTAGGATTTTATAGTCTGGGGTCTAACATTAAAGTCTTTAATTGATTTTGAACTTATTTTTGTGTGTGATATAAGAAGATGTTCTAGTTTCATTTTTCTACACTTACCTGTCCAGTTTTCCCAGCACCATTTATTGAGTTAACTATCTTTAGCCCATTGTGTGTGCTTGCTTCCTCTGTCAAATATTAATTGACTATAAAGATGTGGGTTATTTCTGGGCTCTGTATTCTGTTCCATTGATCTTTGTGTCTTTTTTATGCCAGTACCATACTGTTTTGATGACTCTGGCCTTATAGTATAGTTTAATATGAGGTAGCACAATTCCTCCAACTCTGTTCTTCTTTCTCAGGATTGTGGTTGCTATTTAGGACTTTTTGTGGTTCCATATAAATTTCTGAAGTATTCTAGTTCTGTGGAATACATTATTGGTATGTTGATAGGAATTACATTAAATCTTTAGGTTGCTTTGGGTAGTGTGGACATCTTAATGATGCCAATTCTTCTTATCCATGAATATGGTATGTGCTTCCATTTACTTGTATTGTCTTCAATTTCTTTCTTCAGTGTCTTATAATTTTCTGAGTATAGGTCTTTTACATCCTTGGTAAGATTTATTACTAGGAATTTTATTCTTTTTGAAGCAATTGCAAATGGGATTGTTTTCTTAATTTCCCTTTCTGGTAGTTCATTATTGCCATATAAAAATGCAACTGATTTCTGGTTATTAATTTTATATCCTGCTACTTTACTGAATTTATTTATCAGTTCTAGTACTTTCTTGGTGGAATCTTAAGGGTTACTATGTACAGTATCATGTGATCTGCAAATAAATACAGTTTCACTTCCTCCTTTCCAATGTGGATACCCTTTATTTCTTCTTGTCTGATTGCTGTGGCTAGGACTTCCAGTACTATGTTGAATAAGGCAGGTAAAAACAAACATCCCTGTCTTGTTCCAGATCTCAAGGGGAATGCTTGTAACTTTTGCCCGTAGAGTATGATGCTGGCTGTGGGTTTGTCACATAAGGCCTTTATTATCTTGAGGCATGTTCCCTTTATTCCCACGTGGCTGAGTGTTTTATCATAAATGGTGCTGGATTTTATCAAACACTTTTTCTGCATCTATTGATATTATCATATGGTTTGTTTGTTTTTTTAAAAGATTTTATTTATTTATTTTTAGAGAGGGAAGGGAGGGGGGGGAGGGAGAGAGAGAGAGAGAGAGAGAAACATCAATGTGTGGTTGCTGGGGGTTATGACCTGCAACCCAGGCATGTACCCTGGCTGGGAATCGAACCTGGGACACTTTGGTTCCCAGCCCGCACTCAATCCACTGAGCTACGCCAGCCAGGGCTTGATATTATCATATGGTTTTTATCCTTTATTTTGTTTATGTGGTATATCACATATTTCAATTTGTGAATGTTGTACCAACCTTGCATTCCCAGAACAAATCCCACTTGATTGTGGTATATGATCTTTTTGATTGCTCTGTTCAGTTTGCTAACATTTTGTTGAGGGTTTTAGCATCTATGTCCATCAGGGATGTTGGCCTATAGTTTTCTTTCTAAACTTTTATTAATTTCATGGACTGAGGACAGACAGGTTCATTTGAACATGCACCCAAATTCCTCCAGTCCCAAGGGACCAAAACCAAAGGATGCCTCAAAACATCGCAGACCAATGGAGAACACCTTCAGAAGAAAATAAGAATGGTTTGAATGAAAACACTAATCTTACAGAAAGTCTAGAACTATGTGCCCAAGAAACTGAGGAAGGGAAGCAAAGAGTGAAAGAACTGAAGGAACAGGAAAAAAAGGAAAAGGAAGTTGGATAGTTGCTATGTGTCCAGAGAGAAAGCACCAAGAGCTGAGAAAAGAAAAATCTGATGACAAATAGTGGTTAAGGTCAAGCTGAAGTTTCAGCCTTTTCCAAGTGGCCCTTTCGGTCCTGCCATTCCCCATGCAGCCCCACTGGGGGGAGTTTCAGGGGTTCCCAGGGTTATCAGGGTTCCCAGGACAGTGGAGGGTTAAGCTCTGGGGGCTCCGGAATCTGGGGTCTCCGGCAGGTTTGATTCAAATTTCATAGCAAGACATTTGTCTGGGTTTTTTCTCTGTTAAAGTAATTTTGATTTATCTTTTTAGTTTAATTGCTGTTATTTAATTGAGGCTATCAATGCTCTTATTAAAGCTTGCTAGCATTAATAAAAAAAAAAGGTATTAGCTACTAAAAGCACTGAAAAGGGATTGGTTTTAGGAATTGCTTCTGGAAAGGGAGAGGTTGGGTCATCCAAAGCTTGAAGAGCAATTAATGCTAATGGCCCTGGGATGTACCCCCACCCCCACTCTCTTCCAGCTGGGCCTGGCTTCAGCCCCGACTCTGGTAGCCGGGGGCCTCTGTGGTTCTCTGCTGCTGGGACTTGTCCATGTTCCTGCAATGGCCCCTGTCACATTTCCACCACCTGTCTCTTAGCTGCTGTGTCTCCACGCCCCCTTTGCATAAAGAGCGCTCCTGCAAAATTGGAGTCCGTACTGTGTGCCTGTCACCTGGAGAAAAATGACGTTGTAAAAACCGTGAATCGAGTTTCTGCTGTGTGACAGGCATGGTGGTGGGTACCGAGGATAGAAAAGTAAACCAGTAATTGGAGTTAAAGCCCATTTTGGATGATTAAAAATCTAAGGCTTGTGTTTCATTCACAAAAGGAGATCTGTGACTTCTTCTTGAACATCTGCCTGGTCTCCCACCTCACACCCTTTACCGTCCTGTGCAAGGCGTCTCTGGTTAGGGACCCAGGGTGAGGGCTTTGAAAGCACCCAAACTCTCCACCTGTGTGTATAATCCCCAGCCTTGAGGAGGTCCCGAAGGCGGCCAGAGATTTGTAGCGATCAGAGGTTCCGGTGGATAATGTGTTTGGAGTCAGTGCTGCAGGACAGGTGTGCACCATGCCAAGACAGAATCTGGGCTTGCCTTTTTGATCTGAGTGGCCTGCTGGCCTTTTAAGCTTGAGCGCCCTTCAAAATAAAGCCACAAGTGAAACAAACAAGTGCAGTCCCGTCCAATTTTTGTTCTGGAGCAGCTGAGTCAGCTGGGGTCAGTGGGGCCAATGTGTTGAACTCGAAGCCCTGTGTTCTGTGTCTGGGCATTTGTCAGATCCCTGGGGGTCAAGGTCTCCATTTTCTTTATCCTAGAACCCCTTGTACTCAGAGAGTGCCGAGCACATAGTGAGTGCGCAAAACATGAGCACTTGATACTAAAAAGCACTTTGTACGGTGTATGACAATACAAGGGGCCAACAAATAATTCAACAGTAAGTTTCTCTCAGTCATAAGATCTGGTCTTGAATACATTAAATGTGTGGTCCCGCCCCCTTTTGCAGGTGAAAGCTGCGTGAATGAAGCACCCAGCATGCTTAGCGGGCGGAGCAGGGCCACACCTGTAGCACATAGAAAGGCAGCCTCTGCTTTATTGTCAGTACCGCTTCAACACAATTATTTCCTCTGGGGTTTTCGCTTCTGTATTGTTAATGGTCTAATGTAGTGCTCAATACACATTAAATAATGGGTTCCTTCCTTCTCTTTTTTTTTTTCTTTTTGCTTTTTTCAGGAAGCCACTGATCAAATGTTTCACTGTGGATTGCCCTTCACTCCTCCCCCACCCCACAGTGGTCTGATTTTATTGCTCAGGGAGCTGGCTTGGGCCAAAGCAAAGCACACACTCAGACCCGGGAACGGGGCACAGGTATGCAAGGGTCACCTGTGGCTAGCTCCAAAGTATCTGTCACTGATGGCTAAGGTGGGTCAGAAAAGGCTTTGAAAAAGGAGAAAAAAGCCAGCTGCTCCATCCCCCTGGCTTGGACGCAGCTGTCACGATGAAGTGACAGATTTCCCTGCTCACGTTCTCCGGTCTGATCCTACCCACAAAGCTGTAGAGAGAGGCATGGGCAGCGTTTTGTTAAAGTTGGAGGTGAAGACTTCTTCTGTCCTGATGGGCTGGAGGAAGAGATTTCACCCCGGGGCCTCTGTTGTTCCTGTCTGTAAAGCGGGGCTCCTACCATCCGCCTGCTGAAGGAGGCAGAGAAGTCTCGGCAAACACTGGCCTACCGGACTGACCTCCTCACCACTGCACAAAGGCCCAAAGCCACAGCCGAGCCGCTCCCCCACTGACTGCGCTCTCACCCCTGGGGGAGGGAGCTGCTTCCTGCTCCAAGGAGAGCCCTTCAGAGCGATGTTTTATGGGCGCCGCGGAAAACATAGGGGGTACAGTGCAGCGCCGAGACACAAGGGCATTGAGCTGGAGGTCCGTCCGTTCTGCCTCACGGACATAAATTACCGACCAGACACAGGCATTTCCCCTTTTGGTCATCACCCTAACAAGGGGAGAGCTTTTATTTTCTAAATGATATATTGATCTGATAAAGTTATTATTACATCATCCTTTATTGCCCATCACCACTCACCATGGGAGAGGCATTACAGGGAAAATGAATGCTCCCTCTGGAATGGGGGATACAGACGTGTGTGTGTGTTTGTGTGTGTATGCGTGAGAGAGAAAGAAAAAGAGAGAGAGTGTGTGTGTGGGTGTGTGTAAAGATTTCTGACAGGAAGATAGGGAGTTCCATTAATACCAGTTGATGGAGTTTCAGCGCTCACATCCAACATCAAGCATCTCTTCCGGGCCTTTCCTCGGGGGGTGCAGTAGTGGAAATTAGATGCTGTTAGGGAAAGGTGTGGAAAGGATGGAGCAGACTAAGGCCGTCAGCACTCAAGGACTGAAGGACTCTTGCCTGACTCAATGTCTTCCCCAAAGCAGGAAGAATCTATAATGTGGGTTTTCATACATCTGGTGTATGCCATGCCAGGGAAAGGAGCTGAGGAATGGGGTGGTTCCATGCAGGGTTCTTATACTCTCTTTTTTTAAAGATGTATTTATTTTATTTATTTTTAGAGAGGGAATGGAGGGAGAAAGAAAGAGAGAGAGAAACATCAATATGCGGTTGTTGGGGGCCATGGCCTGCAACCCAGGCATGTGCCCTGACTGGGAATCGAACCTGCGACACTTTGGTTCGCAGCCTGTGTTCAATCCACTGAGCTATGCCAGCCAGGGCGACATTCTTTCTTAAAGATACGGCCACACACCTTAGTGGATGACCAAATTTGCGACTGACACTAAATTGTATAATTCCTACCCCCACGAGGTAATAAAGTATAATGGGAGAACTAGGTGCCTCTTTTGGACCCCCGACGGTTCCACGAAACGCTGGACTCAGGTAATTTAGAAAGCTGCTCTCCGGCCCAGACATCACGTGGTTCGACCCTTTCTCCTTTCTCCCCCATGCTAGGGGCTGCCTTTGTTCTCAGCCAGTTTTCCACGAAGGAGCACGGGCTTCTCACCTCCCCTGCGCTCCTGCCTGTGGATGACAGATGGGGAGCAAAGCCACCAGCCACGTGCCCCGTGCGTGTGCCAGGCTCAGAGCGCATGATTCAAGTCTGTGCCTTGGCCAGATGATGAACGACAGCACATCACGTGTCATAAATTATGGGATCAGCCATAAATAGTCAAAACCACGAATGCTAAGCCCTTGAGTGCCAAGGGTCTCCCAGGCTGATATCATGAAAACAGCTTCGACACTTGAGTCTGAGGCTAAGAAACATCATCCCCTGTCGTGGGGCTCCCTAGCCGGGAGCGGTCTACCTTTCTGAATTGCCTGCGCTTGGCTTTTATTTGCTGACCCCTGGTTGGGTCTCTGAGGGCTGCCATAACAGAGTACAGAAAGCTGGGTGGCTTAGAATAACTAAGATGCATTGTGTCAGTCCTGGGGGCCAGAGGTTCAAGGCCACGGTGTCAGCAGGGCCATGTTCCCTCTGAAGGCCCTAGGGAAGGGTCTGATCCAGGCCTCTCTCCTAGCTTCTGGGAGCCTCAGACGCCCCTCAGCCTGTAGGTGGTGGTTTTCTGTCTCTTTGCATCTCTTCCCTCTGTGTATGTCTCTGTCTCTCCACGTGACATTCTTTTCTTATAAGGACACCAGTCGCATTGGATTAGGGCCCGCCCTGCTGCAGCACAACATTATTTTAACTAATTACATCTGCAACAGTCCTATGTCCAAATAAGGCCATGTTCTGAGGTCCTGGGTGATGGTGACTTTAACATATAAATTTCAAAGGACAAAATTCAACCCATGACAACCTTATAAACATCTTTTAGATATCCACTAATGTTCGTGAAGAGGCCACTTTCAAGGAGTGATAAACGCCTAGTTATTTTAACTCAAAAGAGTGATAAACACCTCGTCTAACATTTTCTTACCCATCTCATCGTGCATGTGCGTGCGCACCTGCACACACACCTAGCTGCTTTTAAAGAGGCTTTAGCACCTTATCCCGTGAGGATGGCTGAAAGCTGTGCTGGGAAGCCCGTGGGAGCTCGAAGCTGGCCGATGGGGGGTTAAATGTGGAGGCTGGAAACTCCCTTCAAAGACCAGTATTCACAGCCTGAGGTCTGTGGGATGGAGAATGGAGACAAGAATTTTCACCCTCTTTACCGGTGCCCTGGCTTGCTATGAGCCTGTGTCCTTGGAGAGAAGGAATCTGATCACCGCGAAGAATGGCCAGGTCTCTCCAACCACAGGGAGACGGAAACCCGGCACCTCCGCTCAGCAGACAGCCCCGCCCTCCCGCCCACTGGCTGCCGTGAATGAGCACGAAACCGAAGCTGTCTAGGCTTCAAGATAAGTCTGTCCCTGCTCTTTCTTTTTGTCTCCGAGGCCAAGAGGACCTCAGCCCTTTTCAGGAATTCCCTTCTGGAGCTGCCATTCGGAGCCACAGAGCTGGGCTGGGCCCACTCCAGGGGGCAAAGGCGCTTCTGTCGGAGGTTTCCCCACTGCTCCTCGGCATCCTGCGAATGCGGGGGAGGGGTAGCTGGGACGGGTGGAAATTTAAGAAATGCACTTGGTGGTTCATGTTCTTCCCCAGCCTCAACACCCGGTCTGCCCAGAGGAACTGATACATTCCTTGGTTTGCCCCTTTCAACCCCTCGGTTTCCATTTTCCTCCCCCTCCTAACTGCCACCAGCAAGTCCTGAACCAGATCAGCCTCCCAGCCCGGGAGCAGCCCCTTTTTCAAAGGGAGTCAGGGCCGCTGAAGACCTTTCCCTCTCTTTTAGAGGAAACCTGCTCCTCCGGGTAGGGATACGGAGCAAGTTGGAGGCAATTATGCGCCGAGGACAGTTACCCAGCATTCCCCGGAGCCTCCGCCCAGAGCCGCAGTCTCCCCTCCGCACTCACTGAGCTCCTCATCTCGTACAGACGCTGGTGACATGGCTGGCCTGCCCTCTCGCCCAGCCCAGCCCCCCTCCTGGCTGGGGGACAGGGAGCCATGGACAGGAGCCAATCAGAGTGCTCAAGGGGATATCAGACCCACAGCCACAGAGCATTAAATTTAAAAAAACCACGACACTATTTTGGGAATCACCCTGACAAAGATCCTCTCCTTGAGTGAACTGTGGTCGGACTGCTCCGAAATCTCTTCTCAGCCAGGCGTGACTTTGGGGCACCGTCTGCCTGTCCAGCTTCAGCCAGATCCTATTAAGCCAGTTTAAGCCCACCTTCCCGCCTGCGCTCTCTCAGTGCCCTCCAGTGTGATCTGTGTCTTCATCCCCCATCCCCTATCCCCCGCCCCAGGCAAGCTCTGGCCACCCAGCCTGCCTGAAGCATTCATCCTGTTAGGTCGGTTTAGCCAGAATCCCCCATTTTTAAGCCATTTTCCAGCCACTGACCCCGCTCTGCTGCTTAGCCATACATTTCCACTTTTCCTTGTTGCACAGGGAGTTGAGACCACTCTCTCCCTGCTGCACCTCCCCCCTGCCGTGGCCCCTACGCTATCTCATCGCTATAGCTGGTCTTCCTGTTCTGTTCTTTAACAGCCCTAGGAAATCACACACCAGGGCCTTTCAGGTAGGACAGGAGGAAGCACCCACTGCATGGGAAAACCCGTTGGCAGCACTTGTGTTCTTGGCCAGTGGGGAAGGTCGTGGGAACCTGCAGTGAGCAGGCCCGTCCCTGCCATCGGCAGAGGAGTCACTGAGGGAAGGGGAGCGTTTGCTAGGCAGTTCAAAGCAGCAGCAGCAGCGTTTGCGAACAAATGCACTGTTTTGGGAGGGGTCCTCAGGAAGCCGGGAGGGAACTGGTGCTTTCTGTGAGGGAGGTGTAGGCGGGGCTGTGCCCAGGGGGTGTCGGAATCTGAGAAGCCGGTGGAAATAGAACAATTTGATGCCACACTGTTCCCCTGTCTCCCCCTCTACACGTCCTTTTGTATCCAGTTAAAAAAAGGAGGCTTAATATTATTTAGACAAGCAAAGAAAAGCCATCTGGGCTTTCATTCCTACGTTTCTCCTTTCCTGAGAGCTGGTGGAGTGACTGCTATTAAGGGTAAAAATAAATCAGCCAACACTCTAAAACTAGACAAAACCCACCCGCCCCACGATTGCTGGGACCTGCTCTAAGTTGGGTGGGCCAGCATTCTGGCCGATGCCGACTCCCGTGATAATGGTCACCTGGGTGGCAATACCAACAACCCAGGCGTTTCTGAGGATCCAGTGAACTGTGGTGGCAGGGCGCTGTTTTGTAGTCCTTCCGTATCCAGGCTCAGGGTGGCAGGAGCTCAGACAGCGGAATAGAAAGGTTTCGGCCAAAGCAGTAGCTCGAGGCAAGCAGAGGGCATGTACATTGAAGCTCCACACGCCCAGACTCCGAAGTGCTTCCCACTGGGGCCAAGGGCAGGATTTGGCAAACTGTGGCCCCACAGGCCACATCTGACTCGAGGCCTGGTTTCGTACGGCCCTTGAGCTAAGCATAATTTTTTTCATTTTTCAATAGTCAGGAAAAAAAATCAAAAGAAGAATCAACTTTTGTGGCAGTGAAAAATATATGCAATTTAAATGTTAGTGTCCAGAAATAAAGTTTTATTGGAACACAGTTGGTTTGCATACGCACGGGCCGTGGCTGCTTCGGCACTCGGACGGCAGGATTGGCTGGTGGCGGCAGACACTGTGTGCCTCTCCTCGGGGGAGTGGAGCTGATGGGGAAGCACAGGGCCTGTGAGAACTCCTGAGGCTGCCGAGAGGGCAAGGAAGCTAATTACTAAAGCATATACTAGTCTCCTAATTAAAATTTACCGGATTCTAAAAAGCACACATGTCATATTCCTCCTTAGAGTAAATGAGCAGGCTGAAGAAAGTTCGAACCTCCAACCAGAGCCGCTCTAAGGAGAGTCCAGGCTGGTCCGGAGAGGGGCAGTTCTCTCCTGAACTGGCCTTGACCCCTGGGGTTCCCAAGAGTGTCCAATGCCACCGTCGCGGGAGGGGAGGGTGAGAGAAATCTCCTCGGTGAGATGGGAAATAAGCATTTCCCAGCAGCCACTGCAAGCTGTCGGTTCTCCTTGGCCTAATCTGGGAAGGCCCTGGCAAGGAGGGGATGCTTTAGTTTAAATTCATGGCTTTTTATATATTTTCTGTTGAGAGAGGTAATACATGCTCATTACAGAACATTCAAACAATACTGAGAATTATCAAAAGAAAGGAAAATCGCCCCGAAATCCCCTACCTCTGACCCTGCAGCCACAGTCTGCAGGCCTCCCAGTGGGCATGTGTACACATATAATTGAGACTTTTACACAAATGGGGTCCCATTATGCCGAACACGGCTTCTTTCTATTTTCTCTGCTGTCCTGCTCTCTCTCTCTCTCTCTGTCTCTCTCTCGCTCTCGCTCTTTTGCATCCGTGTGTGTGTGTGTGTGTGTGTGTGTGGTTTTTCCTGGCTGGTGACTGCAGCCATGCATCATCCTTCATAATTGTCCGCATCACATTTTTTGGCCCGGCTCCCTTGGGGTGGGGGCCGGGGGTGGGGGAGTCTTTGGGAGGCGGGGAGGAGAGACCCGGCTGTGCTCCCGCTGCAGCTGAAGCCTGGGGATGCTGCAGAACAAGTTTCTGGTGGAGTTCGAGGGAAGACGTAGGTGAAGCGGGAGACAAGGAGGCAGGTAAGAAAGAGGCTGAAGCAGGTGATCCTGTGAGGAACTGACTCGCTTCCGCCACCTCCTGCCCATTTACCCCAAGCACAGTGTGAACTCATCCCCACTGTCCCCTCCATGAGCACCTGATGGACACACCGGCTGGCTGCGTGCCCCCCCCCCCCCCCCCCGCACCGTGGGACAGTCGCTGGTGTTTGTGCTGTCGGGCAGATGCCCTCCTGGCTGCCTGGTCCTCCCAAGGAGGTCAGAAGTGGGGTGCAGGCTTCCCCTTCCCCACACACCCCAGGAGACTGTGTTGCCAACGAGGAAAAGAAGTGGTTAAGTGACCGTGGCCTGAAAACCTTCCAGGTGATGTGCTCCAGGCACACCTTCCCCAGGACACACGTCCTGGCAGAACGCCACATGGCAGCCTAGAAGCTTGCTTCGTGGGAGCAGAACCAGAGCAAAGGCGCAGGAAAATAATTCCCAAGATTCTGTGCTGAGGAGAGGTTTGCTGCTTTGACTGGTCTTTGAAGCTTTTGTTCAGCCTTTATCCTTCCTGCAATGTCATCAGAACGGCAGGACCTATCGGCAGCCAGGGTCTGCAGTCCGCCTGCCTTCACGTCCTGGCTTCTTTACCTATCAGCTGTGTGACCTTGAGAAAGTTACTTGACTTCTCTGAGCCTCTGTTTCTTCACCTGTAAAATGAGGATGCTAATGTGCCCATATCACACGGTGCATTGAATATGCCTTTATTTTCACGGCCTCAGAGCATGCTCAAAGGAAGTGTCTGCTGACCTGGTTTCCTGTCCACCGTCTTCACCCATCAGCATCGATTTTCAGACTCAGGCCACGTGCAGGTTATGAGGGGCCTTCCTCGGTGGAGCTGCCCCACAGACACTGCTGGTTTAAGGAGCTCATCACAGTGCTTTGGTTTAAATGCTTCCTACAGGCACCTTAAGGGACAGAAGTGAACAGGATGTAGTGATTCAGGTCACCTCAGGACCCCAGCCCTAGCTCTGCTTCACTATGTTCATGAGAACCAGAAATAAAAATTCAAAACTAGAAGCAGGAGGCAGGGAGCAACAGTTCTGGCCAATGAGATGATGGACTGGGAGTAGCTGCGGGTGGGAGGAGAGGCGGGGACCTATGCGGGCACCAGGATGGTGGGAGGGGGAAGGCCCCGCCTTCGTCTCTCCATCTGCCCTGCAGAGGGTCCTGGTGTGTTCTGGGGACACAGCAGTCCAGGCTGACAAAGCCAGTCCCCAGCCTTGCTGGGTTGGTGACTAGGCCTCCTCCTTTTAAAATTAGCTAATTTTAAAAAGCAGGGAGGATACCAGAGAATCACAGCTTGGGACCCCAGGGCTGGCCGAGACCTTGGGCTCTCTCTGTCTTGCTCTTCCCCTTGCACGTTCCAGAGGCCTGGCCCAGAGACACAGGGATTGCGCCCAGACAAGGAGAGGGGGATTCGCGACTAGCTGACCCTCTGCACTCAGCACCCTCACTGGAACCAGAGTGTGGCTTCCTGCAGCCTCAGGAAGCTCCTTTGGCCCCGGCTGCCTTCATTCATCAGCCCCTCTGTCCTAGCACTGGGAGAAGGAAGAAAAGGCTTTGCTTAAAAAAAAAGAAGGGGAGAAAAACCCCGTAAATCCTAGTGGACGGTAGTTTCAACGGCCAGATTCAGTGCCTGTGAACTTGGAGAAGGAAGTGCGCCACCAGACCGAGAGAAGCTGAATAAAGTCTTCCCCGACCTTGCATGGCCCAGTCCCCAGTTCGTGCTTTGCTGGGGATTTGGGGTGGAGGCACAAGATGTACCTTCTTCCTCTGTCTTCCCTATTTCTCCAGACTGCGGGCTGAGCCGTCTGCTGGGCTTGAGAGCTGGGCATTTCCAACCTGCAGCTGAGCTCGGGGACAAGAGCTCTGGCAAAAGAGAGGATAGATGTGACTGCTGAGAATCAGGTCGCTTCTTGCATGAAAAAGGCACATGCGGCTGATTTCTACCCTCACCATCCAGACATCACGGATGCTGCAGAGGCCAGCCTACTCCAGAGACAGGGCCCGGACTGGGGGTGGGGCGGGTGCAGAGAGGTTGCTGGGCCAGTTTTTCTCCAGATTATAGGAATCCGAGAAACTCTGGCTGGAGTCGGAGCAGCCTGGGCCAACTACAACTACAAGTTTCATTTTGCTTAAAAAAAAAACGAACTTAATCCACTTTAGACTAGAAAACAAGCATTAAACACAATGCTTCCCATCCCGCAAATCCTCATTGATTACTTGTCATTAATTATATACCTTTGTATATAGTTGTAATCAGCGGGCATATAGCTATTTCCTGTTGCTTTCCCATTAAGCGTCATTTAGAAAGCGTGCTTTCCCCGTATCGACAGAGTTTCCGTTTTGCCTTTGAGGTAGCTGTACGACATCCCATTAAATTGATACCCATTCATCTGTTTAGCCAAGCTAGTCCCCCATCGCTGGACATTTGGGTTGTTTCCAGGCTTTCGCAGATACAGACAGAACCGGCTGCAACACCTGAAGATGAAACCGTGATGATAAAGAGCCGCAATGTTGCTGACTTTATTTTCGTTGGCAACCAGATTTAGTGAGCGCTTCAATATTGTTCCTCCCAAATGCAGGAGTAATTAAGCAGCTGCTTTGAAGGGTGGCTGGATGATTTATAGGCAGGCGAGCCGCATTCAGTGGGCTTGTCAGTATCCTGCGGCATTAAGGATACGCTTGTTAATTATCTGTGGTTAATATGATAATTTAGGAAAAACAACACCTATTAAGAGTTCTTCATTAAGCAAAAGGCTCCTCGTGTTTTGAACAAACAAAGCCTCCAAAATGAAGGAACTTCACCTCTGCTCTGTCGCTGGGCAGGGAGGGCGGCCCTGTTTATGTTTCGCGTCCCCAGGGCACCCTCGGTGTAAGAAGGCTCGCTCTGGGAAAATCCTCCCACACCCTTGCCCCGGCCTTTATGGGGCCTCTTTTCAGAGTCACCAGATTAACCATTGTGGGACCAATTAATGTATTCCAGGTGTCTTCATAAACTTTTCTCCATCAGCTGAATCGAGAAGCTTTTACCTGCTGATTCCTAGGACTTCAGGGGAGTGAGTGGTAGTGTTTTTATTTTCTAGATGTGGAGACTGAGGCCCAGGGATGGTGGGAGGCTTGCCTGGGGTCCCAGAGCCAGACAGGGAACGTGCAGGGGGACCCAGGTCTCCTGTCCCCCCTTTCAATGTGCCCTCATGCCAGCAAATCCATCAGACCGGGACCAAGAGCTCTAAGGAGATTCTTTTCCCTTGGGATGCACCAGACTTGTTTTAGTCTCTGAGAGGAAGGGAGCGGGCAGAGGGGAAGGACACGGCATAATGTGACACCGGGGACAATATCTGGAAGATCCGAGGGGAAATAACCTGCCGGCACCTAACCTCGGCTTTACACTTCAGTGAGTACCGAATGCATTGGTACTCAGCTCGTGGGCTGTGTGCAATCACAGCTCCCGGGGTCTCTCAGGCATCCTCTGTCCCCCAATCTTCATATTTCATTTTGGCTTGGACACTGCAAACTCCATGGACACCTTCAAGAATAATTTTTATAGATGGGCGTCTGCTGAGCCAGCAGCTTGCCACAGTTACCCTATTGGGTGAGGGTGACGGGGGTGTGGCGGGAGTGCTGGGAGAAAGAGGAGGCGGCCCCTCAGCGAGGCACACCGTCTAGCACAGAGGTTCCCTGTTTTAGAGAAACACGGGGGCATCCCCCATTGCACTCCTTCAGAAGGAGGGGGGAAGAGACACAACATTAAACTCCATGTATTCATAACACAGACATCTTCAGAACACACCTAAGGGGTCTAGGTTGCAATCCCCATTGAGCTGATGGAGAACGTGAGGCTAGAGGAGGTTAACGCCTTGGTCAAGGTCACACAGGGGTTAAGCTGCAGAGAAGAGGGTTTAAACTTAGATTCTTCTTTCCAAAGGCTCTTTCCCTCCCTCTAGGCCCCTTGGTGACTCTGACACTGACCAGGGCCCTCTAGAGGGGCGGGGAGGGTGGCCCAGCAGCAGCCACGGGGCAGAGGCCCTGGAGGGAGAGCAGCAGGGGGCTAGCACTCTGGGTCCCCTACCCGGGGTGTCGGGGCTGGCTGCTACCTGTGGCCTCTGGGGCTTTTTTTTTTTTTTTTTTGCCTCCTAAGGTAATTTGAACCCTCAGGCTTGGAGGCAAGAACTGCGTCCACAGAAAGTAACAGGGTGTGTCTGGAGGAGGCTCAGCAGAGGGTGAAGAAGGGCAGACACTGGCCCACCCTGGCAGCTGGGAGAAGACTCGCTGGTGCACCCAGCTGAGTTTAACCCCCTCCTCTCCAGGAGCCCCACCCCTTCCAGAAAGGTCTCTCTGCAGACCCTCTGCTGGCCACGCTGCCACCTGCCTTGCCGCCAACCTTACCTCCTCTCCACCTGCCAGCCACAGGCAGGTTTCAAGGCCGCCCTGCCACGTGTGGCCAAAGGAAGGCCGCTTTCACACTTCAGCTCTCTCGTGGCTCTCTGACCCATTTGTCTTTCATTCCCAATCCTCTCTGTCACCCTTCACTGAGCCAGCTCTCTCCTAATTCTAAAATCCATTTTTCCTCTCCCCCTACCCCAACCTGTCACTGACTTGCATCAGTAGTACTGTCTATTTCTTTATTTCTTTTATGATTTCGCCTTCCCTTCCCGTCCTATCATTTCAGCTCGGCGCCTAGACTTGCGAACGGTGGTGGTGGCCTGTGCCACGCCCTCTCTCAGCCTTGCCAAGGTGAAGGTCCATTTCTAAGAAGCTGTGGACGCGATCCAGGCAACTTCTTTAGTCTTGGTTTTGTCATTTGAAAAATTAGGTGAGATGATCACATCTAAGCTGCCTTGTTGCTGTAATATGAGTGGAGCCTGTGGTTCAGGGGACTGGGCAGAGGTCAAACGGTCACTCTATTTTAATCCGTGGGAGACTAATCAACTCACAACCACCCACACAGAGAGTCTCTGTGTCTCATTTTATATGTCTCGGTGACTCCCCCAGGCATCTACCCACCACAGGTCAGTGTGGACTAAGGGCAAGTGAAATACTGGCTTAAACCTAGGAGACATCCAAGACAGCAGTGCCCGAGCCCCAAATGCTGAGTGTTTATTGATTTTTTGATTTATGATCCAAGTGTGTGCTGATCCACCCCCCCCAACCCCTCCTCCCCCATAGAACATCCTTGAATCTTAGAAGTAAGGCATCTCGCCCAAGCCCACCCAGCTTGGGCTGAGGGTCTGACTCAGCCCAAAGGGTCTGGGGTCTGACCCGGGGGCCTGGGGTCTGACTGAACTCTGGGGAGACCACGCTTGGCCCCGCAGTCTTGGCAGGATGGACTCTCTCTGGGGCTCTTGTGGGCCGATCAGGTGCTTTGAGCTCGTTAGAAAAAGGCGCCTCTCTAAGTGGATGTGGCTCCACCCACTGACCGTGGCTTGACGAGCCTCCTCGATGGGAAACCAAGACCATCCGCCCTTTCGGCTGCCTGAGACGGGGACTTGGCTTCCCTTCCAGGGGCCCGGCAGACCTGGCTGCCGTCACCCATGGGGCTGCTGGGTAGCTCTATGTGTCGTGTCAAATCCCCCCACCCTGAGGACTTCCAGGCTGAGCCTGCGCCGGCCTTCGCCTTTTTCTGGGTCTCTGCCTCTTAGACTCCTTTTTGAAAACTGATGAGGTAGAAAAGCATGCCTTTAGAAGACATACTCTGAACTCCACCCACACCCACGGATAGAACCTGCATGCAGCTGGTATACTAGTTCGCGTGCGACTGAGAGTCCCTACGCTTGTTTCTTCCTCGAGTCTTGGCCGCACTATTAGTTAAGTGACTCAAAAGACAGTATTTTCCACTGGAAAAAAAAAATCAGATTGTCAAAATGATTAGCCTAGAGCTGAATGACTGAGCTACTTAACAAACGCTGTTGAATGTTGTTGAGTACAAGAGGCACCTCCTCAGAGGGAGGGAAGAAGGTGGCTGGGACCGGGCCCCAGCTGGACACCCGCGGCCTTCTCACTTCGGGGAGCGGAGGTCTTCCTTCTCCCCGTGGGCCGCTCCCTGCGCCTCCTCCGCCCGCCCTGCCTCCAGCTAGGGTTCTCAGTGCCTTCTGGGGAAGCAGTCCTCCGTCTTACTGTCAGTGACAGTGGCTAACGTGCCAAAAATCGACTTCTTCGACATCTGGCCGACTGCTTTCCGTCTTGAAGACATTTTCCTGATCGAGAAGAAGGGAAGCAAAGAGCAGAGAGCTTTCTTTCTGGAAGGGGCCCTGACAGCATTTGGAAGCCACTGGGACCTTCCTTCCTTCTCGGCCCTTTATTTCCATGCACTGCTGCGCCGTGCTTTTGGTAAAGAGAATGGGGTGACAGAAAGGTGTCCAGGGCTGGTGGAGAAGGTGGGGTGGGTGGGGATCTCTCAGTGTCAGTTGTGACCAGACCCTCGCTTCTCACCTCTGCTCTGGGAACTTGGAGCTCCCTGGTCCCGGGGAAGTGCCGCTTCCTAAAGTGACAGACAGGGGCAACTCAGTGGTTCTCCACTTTGGCAGCTGCCTAGAATCCCTGGGAGCTGCGGTAACACTACTGGTCCTCTGAAACAGACCACAGTGGGAGTGTTGACACCAGGGAAATGGGCAGGCATTGCAGGCCAGAGTTTTTTTTTTTTGGAGAGCTGGTAAGCCAGCACACCACCACCTAGAGAAAAAACAAATAGTTGGGTGTCCAGACTGTGCATCCAGACCAATGAAACTAGAATCCTTGTGTGTGGAGGCAAGGCATAAAGCCTTTTAAAGCTTTGCGGGGGATTCAGGTGTGCCGCCAAAGTTGGAATCACTATCCCATCCAACCCTCGCATTTCAGAAAGGAATTGAGGGTGGATGACTTCCCCCAATTCCAGCAGCTTCTGGGAAGTGAGGAACAATTTCTGGCCTGTAGAAAAAAGCACCTCTTCCTCTGGAGAGTGAAAGGACCTCCAGATGGCAGAGACTCGCCTCTGTGTCCTTGTATCCTCTCTTTTGCTGTCCTCCCCCTTCTCCCACATTTCCCCTTTTCTGTCCCTTCTTGCCAGGGACTGAGCTCGTCTTCCTAGGAGCTGACACCTACGATATGGTCTTTGCCCTCAAAGTCAGGTCTCCGGGGAGATGAGGCCACTGGAGGAAGTGGACGATGATAGGGCAGTCTGTGACTGTGTCCCCACATGAGAGGTGAAGGGTTTTGCATCTGAGCGGAGTGACCCAGAATGGAGCAGAGCTGTCACCAGAGAAAGAGTGGATCTTTGCTGCCTGGAGCTAAATGTCATTTCCATTCTGCAAAGTCAGAAAAACCACAAGCTTGGGATTCCTCAGGGTTAGGCCTGGAGCCTGCCCGCCTGCCCGCCCTTGCAAACTTCTGGTCCCTCCGTCCTAAGGCAGCCCCCTTCCCTGTGGGGCAGAGGGTGGTGGGAGAGGGTGGGGTGGGCCCGCCCCCTCCCACCCCAAGAAGGAATGGGTGATAAAAATAGTTCCCAAAGTGCTCTCACAGGCATGATCTCACTTGGGTTGATGGCCCTGGGCTCCTGCCTGGAGAGGGAAGTAGGAGACTTGGGAATTCAAATTGCAGCTCCACTGTCTTGGGAAACCCTTTCCGGCAAATAGAAGTCAGCAAATCCCCACCTTGCCATCCATCCTCCTCAGGCCCGGAGCATTTAAAACTAATTGAATCACTAGATTAGCTAATGTAGCCTCCATTAAGACGGCAGATCCCCGAGGAGAGGTCATTGAAGAGAAGCAGAAAGATCCACACCTAGCCTGAGCAGGGTCCCGCCCCCACCCCCACCACCTAAGTCTCCGCAGCCAGGAGAGCCCCATGCCCCCATGACCCGCCCCTTTAGACTGCTCGTGGCTATGCAGGGTCTGAGGATGGTGCATGCCCTCCATTTATGCCACTTCCTTATCCCAAGAAACCCAGAGTTCCTAATAGATGATATGTTATTTCGTCTGTGGACTTTAAGGCATGTTCTTATGATTTGGGGGACATTGAATCACAAGGTAAGGAGCTGACCTCTCAAAGGTCATCAGGTGGGTGCTGGGAGGTCAGGGACAGAAACTCGGGTCTACAGACTAGCTTTCTGTCCAAGGTGGGGTGGCGCTTGGGTTTGCTCGGTCATTCAGCCCGTCTATTGGATGTCTGCTAGCCCCCGCGGTGGGGGATGGTGGTCCATCAGGCCGTTATGGTCCCTGATCTCATGGACCTCACAGAATGGAACCCAGATGCTGAATTCAGATTTATGGAACTAATGAACAAAGAGGAACTGGTTGACTTGGACAAAAATTTCTCAGTACTTCAAGGTGAATGGCAACGCCCCCTCCCACGCGGGCCGGCGGAGAAGGCTGTCTAAGCGTTTGCTGTTGTTTGAAGGCTGAGAGGTTGCCCATCCCCCAGGGCCTTTCACTGGCATCTCAGTCAGACCCAAGGCCTCTGTGTCCTCAGATCACCCGTCACACAACCGGTGTCCCCTGCTCCTGCTGTGGACAGTTCGTGGGTCCCCATCTCATCTCCGAGGCCCCTTGCCCACCCAGTGCCCCTGTGTGTCCCACAGAACGGTGCTTTTTCTAACCGTTTCCCTCACTTTCCCTCCTCTGTCCTCTCTGCCCGCACCTCCCTGCACTGTGCGGGGTTCCCGCCAACGACCCAACCGAGAGCTGGCGGAGCGGGGGTTTCCTGCCTTCTCGGGCCCCTGCCCTCCAGCAGGGAGGCTTGATCTCTCTCTTTCAAAATGACATGCGTTTGCCTCTTTCCACAATAATATTTCGCTGTGGGGAAAAAATTAGAAAAGACAGAAAAGCACACGCAAACTGGAAAAATCATCTGCCGCTACCCAAGAATAACTCCTGCTAACAGTTTGGCGAGTTTCTTTCCAATCTTTTGAATATGTATCCACACACATACATATATACATATATATGTTTGTTCATGTATATTTATACACACACATATATTTACATACATATTTATATACATATATGTATGTGTGTGTATATATAATATATTATATATTAACCAAAGCAAAACAGAAATGGGGTCAGATGTGGAGGGGAATTTCTTTTCAAAGAGAGTGGTCCAAGGATGAACAGGGGATCACCACCCCTGGGGTGTTTCCATGGCCAAGGTGCCTCTCCTTCACCAAATGATCTTCCAGCTCCTGGGTACAAGGCAACCCTGTCCCAGTCACCCCAGGGAAGGTGGCTTGCAGCAGTATCCCTGAGAGCCACCTTCCTGGTGGGTAGGCTAGGTGGGTGCCCGTCTAGCCCCAGTGGGGCAGGTACAGCCTCAGTTTCTTCCCCCGTGAGTGGGGAAGATAATGGTACCCCCTGGAGGGTTTTCGATTACAGCTGGAAGCAGTGCCTGAGGGCAGGAGCTGAGTGCAGGTAGTTTCTTTGGGTGGGGGTTTCGGGAAGCAGGAGGAGGCAGCAGAAAGAAGGCAGGCGGCAGAGTTCTGTGTGTCGCGGGCCTGCGGGGTGGCTAGGTGAGGACCCCACACTTGCCTGGGAGGCTGGGGTATTTCCACCAGCTCTTGTTCTGTTGGTTGAGAGTTGCCCCAGGGGGCAAAACTCCCCTGTGCTTCAGGCTGCTGCTCCTGGCAGGTCAAACCCATAGTGGCAAGTGCTGGTCCAGGAAGAGGCCCCAGAGGTAGCATACTGTCATTCTGGGGTAAGTCTGAACTCACCGCAAACTGTCCAGTGCAGCTGTGGCTGGAATCAGAGGTGGGCCAAGCAAGTGACAAGGGGCACGGGGCTTCTGCTGCGTCCCCTTAAGGCCACTTGTGGCCTCCAGGCTGAAAGGCCTGGCTCAGCATCAGAGGAGAAAAGGGAGACTGGCTCGTGTACACACACACACACACACACACACACACACACACACAGCATCAGGAGGGAGGCTTCAAGGCAGTGACTTTCTGAGGTGTCTGGCTGGGAGGAGAGAGCAAAGAGCCCATGGGGAGGAAAGGAGGAAGACTTTGCAGGCCACCTGAACTGAACTGGGACCAGACTGCACTGGAAAGGGCTCTTGCTCTCCTGCTCTGGCCCAGGCCTCATCAGACACCTCCTCCGCACTCTTCCCCAGGGGAAGGTGCGCATTAGCTGCAGCACATGGGCCATGGACAGGGAAGAGGCCAGGGCCGCCTGTCTGCCACGTCCTAAGTCTGGCTCCGGCTGGATGCTCGGATCTCAGACAGCACGTCTTTCTACGTAAGGGAAACGTAACATCTTCATCATTCTGAGGCCCATTGTTGGGGGGCAAATCACTTTAGCCCCAGACCTACTTTGGGTCTCAGTTTGTTGAGATGTAAAATGGGCATGAGTTTAGAATGGCATCACGACCCATTAGCACTGGCGTGGTTCAGCCTGCTCACCCTGGCAAGGCCCGTTGAGGGTCCCTTCCCATGTTTGTGCTGGTGACATCTCATTGGTGGCTTGAAATCGGCGTGGTGGGAGTAATGATAGCAGGTAAACAGGCAAATGCTAGAAACTGGGACTCTTTTATTTAAAAAGACAGAGGATAAGCATTTGGCAGAACACCTCTGTGCTCAAGGAACTTGATCCATTCTGCAAGGAACTGGCAGCCCGTGACTCCCCATTCCCCCTAGGGCGCCCCTAAGGAAGGAAATGGGCAGAGGGCTCCCCTCTGTATTCACAGGAAGAGGTGAGGCTCAGTGAGTCACTGGAAGGCCAGGATCAGGAAACAGAGTCAAGGAAGTTGACGCCCACTCTTGCCCTTTTTCAATAATCATTGCTGTATCTTGAGCCCGGCTCTCTCTCAGCCACCGGCACCTCGGCCCCCAGCTCAGACACAGGCACCTGAGCCGTGGTTTTGCAGCTGCAAACAGGGGCAATAGCCCTCTCAGGAGTTAGCCCGAGAGTTTGTTGGGGGCTCAGCATTAAACCGAGATACTGTCAACAAGAGTGACAAGGATTTTATTTTTAAGTTTTTTCCCATTACAGTTGACATTTACTATTATTTTGGATTAGTTGCAGGTGTGCAGCACAGTGATGAGTATTCTGACCAACTTTGAGAGCAGCTCTGGGGGCACCACGGTGAAATCTCGCTGGGCGGAGCCCCTCAGTCACCTCGGGTGTTGGTCTGTCCTCTCTTCCCTTTAAATGCGTGATTCCCAAACACTTAGCCGCCTCTTACGGGCACGGGCTGACATGGCCCCTCCATCTCCCGCTCCTTCCCCCATCCCGCCAGCCCCACCCATCAAGAGCCTGCCTGCCACCAAATTGCCATGCCAGCAATTTTCTCAGCCGCTTAAAAGGCCATCAAGACAGCATCAAACTGCCTGTACATGCTAAACCCAAATGCTCGTGGAGCAGCGCCCAGAGTGGGATGCTAAATTGGATTCTATCAAATCAACATCAGCTGCGTGCAAGCCGCTGATAATGAAAGGCTCTTAATGGTGGCGTGTGTCTCCGGAAGGAGATGCCTGCGAGCTGAGAAGGATGGCTGCTGGCTCTGGCTGGGCTGGCAGGGAGGCGCGGGGACTGTCCCTGGGCACATGCTGCCTGGAAGGGGAGAGGAGGAAGAGGCAAAGAGGGAGTGCGCTCCATTCCTAGAAAGGGGGTGGTTGTCACAGAGGCGTGCCTAATCTCCTTTCCATTTTACACACGGAGAACCCAGAAACACATTGAGATGGTGAAGGCAGGCCCAGCCCAGAAGTGGATATAAATTCTAATTCCAATCTGGAAACGACTTTCCCACGACTCCGTTCCCCCGACACCCTCCTGAACAGTGATTGCTTAGAGAAAGGAGGAGGGACAGCAGAGTCTGCCTGGGACTCTGGGGCCTGTGGTCTTCTGTTCTCCCCTTGGCCTTTACTCCGGGTCACGGGAGCTGCTCCTCTCACCTTCTTCTGGGCACGCAAATGGGTTCCCTATTGCGGCTATGACGGATTGCTGCGCACACGGTGGCTTCAGTGACACAAATGCATTGTCTTATGCCTTTTAAGTCACAAGTCTGGCATGAGCCTCACTGGCTAGACCCAGGCGTTGGCAGGGCTGCACTCCTTTCTGGAGACCGTGGCGGGGGGGATCCGCTCCCTGGCCTTTCCCAGCTAACAGAGGCCGCCCACACTGCCCAGCTCTTGGCCCTCTTCGTCCATTTTTTCTTTTTTAAAAAAATTATTGTTATTTTATTACAGTTGTCCCGATTTTTCCACCTTTATCCTCCTCTGCCTAGACCACCCCCTTAATATTTGACAAAGGGGGCACAAACATGCAATGGAGTGAAAATGGTCTCTTCAGTCAGTGGTGTTGGGAGGCCTGGACTGGTACCTGCAAGAAAACGAAAGTAGACCACCAACTAACACCTTAACCAGAGTAAACTCAAAATGGATAAAAGACTTAAATATAAGTCATGATACCAGAAAAGTCCTAGTGGGAAACATAGGCAGCAGAGTTTCAGATATCCCACGTAGTGATATTTTTGCGGATACATCCCCTAGAGCAAGGGGAATAGAGGAAAAAATAAACAAATGGGACTATATCAAATTCAAAAGCTTCTGCACCGCTAAAGAAACCAGCATCAAAATGAAAAGGGAACTGACCGTATGGGAGAACACATTTGCCAATGAGACATGGAACAAGGGCTTAAAACCCAAGTTCAAAGCCAACGTCGTCTCAACTCTCCACCCCTTGTTCTAGAGGCACATGCTCCTCCAACCCCAGCCACAGGGAGTCCTCCACTTGTAAGGACTTGATTGGTTAGAGTGGGCCTGCCTGCATGATCTAGCATATACTCTCCATCTCCAGACTTTTAACCTGAATCACATCCGCCAAGTTCCCTTTGCCACGTAAGGCGCTGCATTCACAGGTTCCGGTGGTTAATGTTAGACGTTTCTGGCAGGTGGGTGGGGGCATCGTTTGCATGCCATAGCATCTATGCGTCGAAGACTTGTTCCTCAAATTCCTTTCATGTGGCTGAAATGCCTGGCGACTGACATGGAGCTAGGTGCACGGTGGGTGGCACAGCCATGGGCAGACAGTGCTGTAGAGCCCATGTCTTTGGGCATCACTGCCAAGGTCAGCACCAGCTGGGATGGGTGGGGAGAAAAGCCAGTTGGATGGGAACTGTCTTGAGCCTCCTTCCTGTGAACAGTGATGCCGATGATAAGGCTGAGCTCTTGTTATAGTGCTTTATGGCTGTCAAAGTGCTTTTGAAGACATAGTGAGAATGGGTAGTGTGCAGCTGGCGGGACTGATGAAAATTAGACTCATGTTGCAGAGGGGAGACCTGGGACTCCAGATTGATCAGGGATGTCCCTGGTGTCACTGACGGCTTCCTGATCAGGATCCAGGACAGTCCAGGGCTCAGTTCATGCAGAGAGAGCATACAGAGATGATGATAAATGCTTGGCTTGGATAGGAGCTCAGCAGGGCAGCTAGAGGACTGCATGGAAGAGCAGGAAGCAGGGAACAGCATCAGCCTCAAACTCCCATCAGAGTTCTCTGCTGTCTGTGCTTGTGGCTTGCTGCCCCCAGATGGGGTTTCGGTTTCCCTGCCTTGTAGAGGAGGTTTATATGCCACCAGTCACACTCTCTTGCTGGGTGCTGCACGTTGTGGTTGCCCACATGCTTTCACAAGCCATGGGTGAACCTCTCTGTGGGCTTGTGTTGTGACCAGCTTGGGAACTGGATCTTAAGGTCTCAGGCTCCCCTTTACTCTCCTCTGCCCAGCTGACTCTTGACCAGTGCTCAAAGGACAGCTTCTCATGCAAGGCAGGGTGCCTCGGTGTGAGCAGGCCCAGCCTCGGCTGCGAGAACCTTCCGGTTAGCTGACGCTGACCGTACCCAATGCTGGTGAGCATGGAGGTAATGTGACCATGGCATAGAAAACTGTTACTCCAGCATTTCCCCCAATGAGGAGCCAGCTGTAACCCTGGTGTCACAGCTGCACCGTCCTTTCACAGGGGTACTTATGCTTGCAAGCACTCATGAGCACCCAGGACATGCTCACGTGTCGGGCACTCCTGCCCTCTAACTAGCTTGTACCCCAAATTTACTCTCTGTTCCTACTTCTGTCTGGAGGCCGCAGCTGCTCGTAAGGAGTTCTGGGGACCAGTTGGGGGGAAACTGGCTCCGGGGTCTGGCAGCAGTGCTCGTGGGCAGTTTACTTGTTTGAGTGCTAATCTCCTCACCTGTAAACCGGAACAACGACAATCACAGGTATTCCTGAGTATTTATTACGTGTCAGGAACTGGTCAGGTGGAATTTGTGTGCAGTTTGTAAGCACAGCTCATTTAATTCTCACGGGGACATTGTGGTGGGTAATTTTATGGAAACTGGGGAGGCTGTGGTGCTCAGTTGTTTGGTCAAACACCAGTCCAGATGTCACTGGGGTGGTATTTTTTTAGGTGAGATTACCACTTAAATCAGTAGATGTTGAGTAAAGCAGATCAGCCTTCATCACCAGGGTGGGCCTTATCAAATCAGTTGAAGAGCGGAGACTTAGGTCCCCAGAGAGGAAGGGATTCTGCCCTCAGACTGCTCTTAAATTCAGATCTGTGGTGTCCACTCCTGCCAGAATTTCCAGCCTACCCTGCAGACTTTAGACTTGTCTTCTTCTCTGTATATCTGTGTATCTGTTATCTGTGTATCTGTATCTCTGTACCCATCTATGTCCATCTCCTCTTCATTGTGTCTCTCTGGAGAGCTCTGACTAATGCAGAAATGATGAGGCAGGGAATCTTACGATGTCACAGATGGGAGAGTGGGACAGAGTGTTTGCCAGCTGCAACACGCTGCTCTACATTTCTCAGCCTCTCGCACATGGAGATGGTCATGTGACTAGTTTTGCCCAACAGAAAGTGGACACAGTGACATATGTCAGAATGCACCTGCCTTGGTCTTCTCCACCCTCCCTTTGTGCTTTGGTTGCCTGAATAGCAGAGACTCACTAGACGCCTCCAAGGAGGAACCACTAGATGTTAGGAGTGTGGGTCCCCAAACCACCCTAGGAAGGGCATCCGTGAGTTTGGACTATGGCATGAGCAAGAAATAAACCTTTATGGCGTTAAGCCAGTGAGATTTTCATTGCAGCAGATGATCTGCTCAGACTACTACACGCGATCCCAGATTGCCTGGCCAGCAGGGGCGGAGTCAGGACTCAGCCCCGGGAGGTCCAGCCTGCTTAGCCACAACCCTACGATGCACAGTGGCCACCTCGAGGCCTTGTTTTGAGGGTTCAGTGAGACAGCACGCGGTGTGCTTGGCACCCACAGACTCCCCATACGATACAGGTATTTCATAGCTAGGGACTTTCACTTGGGCCAGGGAGTCGATAGTGCCTCTCGCAGTGTCCCTGTGGACAAAGGAGAGTGATATGGGCTGAACGGTGGCTTCCTCAATTGTCTGCAAGATGTGCCGATTGATGAGCCCATGCCAACCCGGAAGTCCCCAGTGCTAGGTCACAGGAGGCTTGTCCGTTTCCCCAGAGGACCTTACCATGTGCCTGTCCATTCTGATGTTCTATCCTCAGATACGTGAAGACACAGATGGAACAAAGGCTGATGGGGGAGCTAATTGCTGGGTGACAGAGTGAAGGTTCAAAAAAGGCCTGGGCAGGCCGGCCAGTGGCCTGAAACTAACAAGACAAAAATGTGGGAGGGACAGATCAAAGTCCTGCCTTTAGTTCAAAAAGCTAACCAAACGCAGACAGGAGGAGGGGGGCTCGAGCCAGTAGCGGCTCACATGGGAAAGTCCCGGAGTTCTCGTGGTCAGTCTGCTGAGTCAAGAACACGGGTCACTCTTTACAAATGGAGAACATCTGAGGCCAAGTTCAGAGACGCGTCCTGCCCAGACAAGTCATTCTGTCCTCAAGTACAGGCTACATGTTTGGTGTGTGCTGGTCGCTGTGCTGCTGCCGGGCACTGAGCAGCAAACACGACAGACAGCCACTGTCCTTATGTAGGTGGCATTTAGGGCCACAATTATCCTGAGCTCTGTGCTAATTGGCTTTGACACCTCCTTCCTTCACTTCCTGTGTGCGACTGGATAGTAAAGGGAATAGTCCCAGGAACGGGAGGGATGGGATTTAGGGGGGCTTCAGAAATACGAGGGCTTATCCCCTGGAATGGATGCGGCACATTTCAGAGGGAGAGAGAAGGCCAGCGGCTAAGGAGAATGTCCGATATTTGCCGAGTTCTGAGCTAGGTACTGAATAGTCAGTCATTCTGTCATTGAATCCTCTCAATTAGCTCTATGAGGTAGACAGTATTCGATGAGGAAACAAAGGCTTAGCAAGGTTAATATAATATTTTTGAATGTTCTCATTAAGCTGATGAGTGGCTCAGTTAGGATCTGAACCCCATCTGTGTGAACCGAAGCCCCGCGTTCTTCCCACTCGCCACCGTGGCATGGACTTCACCTGAACTGAGGGAAGAAGGTCCTGCCAGCTGCAGCTGTGCGTGTGGGCCCCCGGCGGGCTTCCTTCACGGGGAGTGCAGCCAGACGGCAGCCTCCCAGGACCCCCACAGGAGCTCCTCCGTGGCCCCTGTGCGGTGGGAGGGGAGGGCGAGGCGGGTTGGGTGGTAAGCCTTGTCTTTGTCTCTGGCCTTATCTGCTACAACTGACTTCTGCCCATCCTTCTGGTTTTAGCCAAAACATCACAGGAAGGTGTCTCTGATGCCTGACCCTGGATTGGGCGCCCCTGCTGGGCCTCCCCTGGCCTCCCGCCCTCTGCCTCTGTCAGTCTTCCTTCATATGTTGGAGGCTACATGAGGACAGGGACTGGGGCAGGGCCAGGTTCTGTCTTACACTCTGCCTGGTGGTCCTCAGTGCCTAGCACACTGTAGGTGCTCAGTCAAAGCTTGGAGAATCCATGGCATCTTCTAAGATCTGGTGAGGATTTTGGTGCCATGGGAACAGCCACTGGATTTTCCATCCTGTCTTCTGTCTTCTCAGTACTAAGCTGCGTCTGGGCCTGGGCTGGGCGGGCTCAGCATGGGCCATGCTGTGGGATGGGGCGGCTGAGAGCAGCCCGGCCACTGGCCCCGGCCCCGAGGTCTCCTCCTCTGTGCTAGAATCCCAGCGAGGTGATGCCCGGGGAGCCAGGTCTGGCAGAGGAGGGGTAGTGAGCTGCCCCAGTGACCCCAGCAGTGTCCAGCCTCTTTGTAGACTGGGTTATCTGGTGCACTTCCTCCCGCTCACGATGTCCCCTGACCTCTGAGGACACAGGGGCTGCAACTCATTACCCTGCTCCTCCGTGTGCCCTGGGCTTGACTTCCTGACCCGCGGGCAGCAGGGAAAGAAGGGGGTTAACCATGAGTCCAGTACGGGAGCGGAGGGCTGGGGGATGGAGAATGATGTCAGCCAGGCTGCCCAGCAGAGACAAAAGCCTCTAATTGCTCTTTTCCTTTTTGTCAGAAGGCTGACTCCATAGTTACTGTAATAAAGGCCTATGGAGAGGGAGGAGCCAGCTAATGAGAGAGTCATTGTTCGGTGGTGAGAGTGGGAGAGTGGGAGATGAGAGACAGCCCGGGGTCCGGGCACTGCGCCCCTCCCCATCACCCCCGTGGAGAAAGTCCACGGGATTACCTGGCCTGGACAGGTGGGATGGGGCGGCAGGGCTTGTGTTCAAGCTGCATCTGAAACCCTTCATTGTGGCAGCAGCCAGTCCCCTCGGTGAGGGGACGAACTTCCAGGCCTTCCCTGGGAGAACGCTCTGGGGGCCGATTTTGAGGAGCCGTTGGGTGTGCAGGGGTTGTTCTGGGTCCTGGGCCACCCTATCTTCTCTTCTAACCAGGTCATGATGGCTTTCGATCGAGCAATTCACCTTCCAGAACCTGCCTTGGAATCGAAGTCTCCCAGGAGCAAGGGGGAGGCCTGCTCCTCCGCCCATAGGTAGTTGGGTCTTTCTTTCTGGCGTGCTCCAAAGGAGCGGGTGTCCTTGTCTGGCTACAGTCCCTGAGGCAAGGGGACCTGACCACCTCCTCAGTTGCCAGCAGGTCCAAGGTCCTGTAGAAACCACTGGTCACCTGTCTGTGTGCAAGCAGCCCATGTGGCCGGCTCATCCCCACACGCCCTGCATGGAACCCACACTGAGCTGCCCAGCTTCCCCACCCCCACCTGTGCTCTGTGCTCCCCGCACCTTGATGGTCACCCTCTCTCCCCCGCCTTTCAAACCCTCGCCGCCGGCCCTCTGCAACAAGCCTTCCTGGTCGCTCTCTTCTCTGAGCAGCCAGGAGCTCTGGACCCCGTATCACCTTGGCATTGGAGCTGCCGGTTTGGGTTTGGAGCTTTGTTCCCCGAGATTGAGGTCAAGTCAGAGACTGCGTTTGTAACTGTCTTGTGCGCACTGCAGTGCTGGGGACTCAGTCTTCAGAAGGTGCTCGCTGCATTGAATCAAACTGAATTTTGGTCGCAATTCTCACCAGAAGACTAGACTTTTCACTGCGGGTCATTGGGGGTGACCTATGTTTTTGACAAAACAGGTTGAAACAACTTCAGTCCTTATTAAGGCTCTGGGAGCCCCAGTACTCAGAGGGGAAGCCACCTGACCACAGGGGAGGGAGTGAGTGGCCCCCAGCCGCATCTGCCAGGGTGGGATCACTGAGGATGGGGCTCTGGGGCCAGGGAGCTTTGGGAAACGGCGGTGTAGGCCAAGTTCAGCAGGTTTGTCTGTAGCAGGGCTTCTCAGGTCCTTTAAAGAACGAGTGTGTATGGGGGTGTGCAAGGGGTCACTGCGGCTTCCCGTGTTGATGTCACCCCGCAGTCGCTTTTGGGGGAATCCTCTCCCAGGCGCTGGGTTTCACGGCTCAGTCTTGCGCGCAGGGGGTTCACTGAGGGAAGAGAAGGACTCACATCCTCACACTGGGGTCCAGGCCCTGGAGGACTGAAGGGCTTGGGTACACCGGGTCCCTCTACCTGCCTCTCTGGGTCCCCTCTGGCCATCCTGTCCTGGCTCCCATGAGGTGGCCTGTGGGCTCTGTCCAGTCCCAAGCCAGCCTCGCCTTCCTGTCCCCCCACAGCCAGCCCCTCCCACCTGAAGGCTCTTTATCTTCTGAGCTTCTCTGTTCCCTTTGCACCCCCCCCCCCCCAGCTCTGGCCTGAGTGTGCTCACTAATTCACAGTTGCACATCCCCACCCCACTGCCTGCCACCAGTGACCGATCCCATCCATATCCAGTCTTGCATTATTCACATCCAGAAAATGTTCTGGGCTCGGAGTGAAGGGGGAGAGACTCATTAATATGAGCCTTGCATGGTTTTTATTCTAACTCTTTAGAACTTCAGAGGGCTTTGCAACCCTGAGTCCAATGGCTCCATCTTCATCTCCAAGAACGTGGGCCCACATGGCACAGGGGCTGAAGTGGGACACCTTGACCATGGAGTGCCAGACGATGCTGACCGTGCCAGGGGTGTCGGAGGACACGGGTGAAGGTCAGATCAGCTGTGTGCTGACCCTATCTCTGCTACTGACTGCTCGTGCTCTCCCAGTGACTCTGCCCTCTCTGGCGGTGGCATCCTCATCTGTGAAGCGAGGGTGCTGGACGGCATGGACTCTGAGGGCCCTTCAAGAACACGCATGCTCTGATACGCCCCCCTGCCTTTCCACGGCACCAAAGGGGAAAAGAGTTAAAGACAAGCAAATGGTACTTGTCAATAGTTTAAGTGACAAAGAGCAGACCTGTCACAAAATGAGTTCCAATGTGCCTGAAACACATTTTTATATTTGGCCTTCACAGTTTATTTCCAGAAGGTGAGTTGAGGAAAGTGCGTAGTCCGGTTTACAGAGAGGGAAACTGAGGCACAGAGAGGCTGCACGGTGACAGAGAGCTGTGACTTAGACTTAAGATCTTTTGAAAATTTCTCCACTGGGAGACCCCTCAAGCCCTCAGGCTTCACATGGTCGAATGGAACCCATCGCCCCCACCCATCCCAAGTCTTTTCTTCCTTCTGGTCACCCGCACCTACTATCATCCAGGCCAGAAACCTGGTGGCCATGTTTTTGTGACTTTGTCGTGACTTTTTCATGACTTGTGTCCAGTCAAGCACCAACCTGCTCTCCCGAGGGTTTCCCAAGTCCTTCCGCTCCCCTCCACCCTGCCGCCAGCTGCCCTGGCCCAGACCTCCACCGCATCTCGTGGGAACTGGACTTTGGCCACAGACTCCTAACGGGGCTCCTTTCCCCAGTCTTCCTCCCTCACATTGTTCTCCAAAAAATTTTAAACTGGTTGCACCCTGCTCCCTCACACGGAGCCTGAGACCCTCCCAGGTGACAGTAATGGTGTCATTACTGACTGGATAACGCCTGTGTTTTCGAGCACAGTGTCTGGGAGCTGTGGACTTCATCTTGCAAGTTTGTCTGCACCATACCTTACGTGTTAATGATTCTGGATCAGGGGGAATTCTCCCAATGAGCCACACGATTTTCCCATCTCCGAGTTCTTGCTTATGCTGTGTTCTCTGCCTCAAATAACCAATGTGGTCCTGTTCTTTTCATGGCTAATTCCTGGCCCTTGTCTTTCAAGACTCAGCTCATGTGATATAATGATGTCCCTACTGGTCCCGTGGCTGGACCAGGTGCCGCTCTCCTTTTTCTCCTGTAACATCCCATACTGCCCTCCAACAGGGTGTTCACACATCTATCTCCATGCTAAGCCTTTAATTTCTTGAGAACAAGAGCCACATCTTACTCATTTTAATAGCTTCAGTGCAGTTACTATACAGCCAGAAAAAGTATGCACATGGCAGGGAGTTTAGAGAAAACACTACCTTTGTTATAATTTTCAGAATAGTAGCAGAAAAAATTGGTGGCAGGAAGCAAAATGCCCAAGGAGGTAGGCATTTTGGCTGGAGGGCTTCTTTGTACTGATCTCAGGGGTCTGTTCCTAAATGCTTCACTGTGGTACGGGTGCTCCTTCAAGGTCCATTGGATCTGCTCAACAGTTTCTCTGGCTCTGAATTCAAGGTGGTGAGCTCCACTCCCCTACGGGTCTAGAGGGGGCTTCTCTTCCAAAGCCACAGATGTTCCCAAGGCACTGAACAGTCATTTTGGAAATCCGAGTCCTTGACCATGAGGAAGAGCTGGTGAATGATCGTGGACAGACGAATCAAATCCATTTTTTTTCTAGTCGGGAGAACACTCAACACGCTCAGGGAGACCCTCAGTGTCACTCTCAGCTTCCCAGCAGTGTTGGCAGAGGAAGGGGGACGGAGGGAGAATGCCGTTTCAGGGAAGCGTGTGTGTGTGTGACACATTTGTTTTCCCTGCTGCTGAGGGAGAGTGAATCACCGCTGGGACAGAGTCCAAGCAGACAAGGTCTACCAGGAGTGGCAGTCGGCTTTCCCTCCCACGAGGACACTTCATTGCTCTCTGTCCACGGGCCTCACAAAGCAACCACGGCCTGCCCCTGTTTCAGTCTTTTACTCAATCACTTAATTATTTCTCAGGTCTGGGTGGCATGGCCACTGCCCGGGTATTAACCCTGAATATAATTGCCCATCCTGTTCCTCACCCCCGCATCTCCTGTTTAGAGTTCTTAACTGGACCAAATTTCACCCGTCTGCTTGCTGTGGGCATTAAAAGAACCGTGGGCTTCCAATCACTGCCTGGGGCCTTGGAGCAGCCAGCCATAAGCTGCAATATCTGCTCGTTTATTCCTGTTCATTCAATTGGCTCCAAATTGCTTTGAACAAATTCTGGAGCCATAGAAGAAGCTGTGAGGGCTTATTTTCATTAGGGCGAACACTGGACAGGGAGAGAGGAGAGAAAAGAGGAAAAGAGCAGAGAAGACCCTGTTGCCAGGGTTTTCTCTGTTCCTCGCCCTTTATCTTGCTCCCCGCCCCCACTCCCAACACACAGATTTCCCCCTCCATGGAGGAAGCTGGCCACTCCACGGTGCCCAAATCTTTTGCCGATACCCGGGATCTTCTTGGTACAGGCTCTCACCCTCATTAAGTGCATGACTTAATGAGTCCGTGCTGGAAGGAGATCTAAACCGTGCTCCCCTCCAGCAAAGGAGGGGAAGCTGGAATAAAGGAGGAGACACTCTAGCTGCCCTTTGTCTTGTCTCTCCCAGCGAGGAGCTGGGTCAGGAGACATGGCCCTAGTGCTGTCATTTGAACAGGACTGTAGACTCGATTGCATGATGACCCTAAAACATGTATCATTTTCCCATCTTACCATCAGCACTGTTCTCATGGGACCAACTCATTTTAGCCCCCGTGGGCTGAAAGCCCCTGAGATCAAGGTAACTGATTTTTCTCCCTGCGTTCCTCCTTGACCTCCTGCCTTGCTGTTTTTATTGTCTGGAGGTTCTCAGGACTGTCTGATCTGAATCTTCCTTATATAACAGAAGGCTATTTCTTTTTGATTTGTATTCACTTGGTGTCTCTGTTTATAACACTCTTTAACCTTGAAGTCAGTTATGAAAGTCTTATTTGGCTTCCCTTGGTCTTCCGTTCTCTAGGCCAGATCATCTCAATTCCAGTGGCATAGAATCACGTGACTCAGAGGCAGAAGGGTTTCCTTTGCTCAGCTCTTCTCAGCCGGACCTCATGGCCCTTTATTTTTGCATGTGAGTGACTTCCTTTAGGTCCCCTCCCACGTCTCTGCAAGACTAAAAATGTGGGGAGTCAGCTTCCGTTTCCAATAGCCCCTGCAGTTCTGGGGACTGAGCCGAATACTTTAATGAGGGGTTTCTTGTTCTCTCAAGCTCTCCATCTGGAGTCATAGGACGGGAAAATGTTCATCAGACGCCATTTTTCTCTTTTCTTAAGGAAAGGGCAGAGGGGAAGGTGGAATCACAGGTTTTCAGATATTAGTTCCTCCATCTAAGCTTCATGGAGGAGGACTTCCCAGAGTAGGCGAAGCCACGGTGGAATGCTGATTTTGTATCTAGGATGCTTGAGTTCTAGGTCAAATTCTCTGGTGTCCAGCCTTGGGATACTCACTGACCAGCTCAGTCACATGTTCAGCTTCTCAAAGATAATTTTTTTTAAAAGTTCCCATCCATTCTGGCAAGCTTGAATAATATTGGGAAGGAGCTGGGCCACAGATCTGAAGACCTTGCATCTAGTTCTGGTTCCACTGCAACTCACATAATGTGTGACCTTGGACAAGTCCCTTGATCCTCGACTTTCTGTAAAATGGTAACAACAGCCCACCCCTGGCTGTGACCTGTGCCCCTTTCTGCACGGCAGAGCAGCAAAGGTCATGGCCCCAGAGTCGGGCAGCAGGTTCACCACCACGTCGTGTCCTCAAGCACAAGCTTCTATAGTTCAATAAGCTTCAACCTCTTCATCTTGAAAATGGGTTTAATCGTATTTGCTTGACAATAGGGATTTGTTTAAATCCAACGAGACAACAGTGCTTTAAAAGAGGAAAAGTCCCATGCAAAGGTGAAGTCGTGCAAATGGTGTGGACAGGTGTAGGAAATTTCATGTGAAATGTTTGGAATTCTTCTTCATCAGAAAGTGTGTGTGAGGTTACGGTCGTTGGAAGTTCTGTGTTTAGCAGGGAAGTGCGCGTGCTCTGTGGCAGGGCTCAGGGCTCCGTGCTATCACTCCCGCTTGTGTTCTCTGTGGGCCTCTTGGAGGATGTGAAACATGAGCACCGGCCAACTCCTCACTTGGTCATCCCTCAAGCCATCTCCAGGGAGGACTCTTTAGGGAGACGGAGGAGGGGAGAACAGAGTGAAGAGGATAAATGCCATCTCCTTACCCTGGCCTTCTTCTGAATTCACCAGCAGCTTCCCTAGGGAGGCCTGAAAGCTGGAGTTGGGAGGACCCCTTCCTTAAAAGGGCTGGGTCATGGGTCCCAGCTGAGTCATGGGAATCACGGAGACTGCTCTAGGGTTGACAAGCGCTGAGCCAGTTCACTGCAGAAAGCTCCACATGCTGTGCGTATTTCATATGGAGAGAGACCCGGAGCTGCTTTGTAAGCCATCGCTGGCATGGTGAAGGCCACGATGGCACTGGCTTGTGCCTCGTATTCAGGCGTGTCTAGACCTGCCGTACCTCACATGGATAGGCGCCTAGACTACTCTTTAACATCTTCTGGGGGAAGAGAGTCCAAAGTTGCCCTTGGCAAGCCACATAAATATTAGCAAATTGAACAATCTAAAAGCCCAGATCCATATTTTCTTTCCTACAATTTAAGAGAATATTCTTGGGTTCTCATGAAAGGGAAAATAAAGTAGGTTGACCTCTTTTTGAAGATACACTGCTTTTTGGGTTTTTTTAGTTCCACATATTCTCTTTGATGACCACATTGTATTACATTATTTGAACACATTATTTAAATCATTTTTTATTTTTCAGTTGCAGTTGGCATACACTATTGTATTAGGCAGACACTCCAGCGATTATCCAGATAAATCCTGCTCCTATCTGACACCACACATAATTATTACAATACCACTGACTATATTCCCTGTGCTGTACTTTACATCCCCATGACTATTCTGTAACAACCAATCTGTACTTCTTAATCCCCTCGCCTCTTCCACCCAACCCCCTCCCCTCCGGCACCCATCCTTTTTGTTGGAACTTGTTCTCAAGTGCATTAGTGTCAAGAATTGCAGAAGGTCTGAGGTTTTACTCTACTTGTAACCTAATAAGTTGGCCTATTATTATTTCAAGTTGGCAGAAGACATGAGATCTCTGGATCAGAGAAGAAAGACTTTATTACTCACAGAAAAAGCAGTAGTCATATTGGCAACATATTTGTGTCTCGGGTGTTGGCTCCTTGAGCCCCACACACAATGGGAATGAAGATGGCCAGGTGCCACCTCTGTACACTGTAAGTCCCATTATAGGGGAGGAGCCCTGAGCTTAGGGTACCCAAATCTTTTATAACAGGCAGTAAACATGCCTGCCCTTCACTCTGGAGTGAGACCCTAACTCTGTCTTCCAAGGCTGTTTGCAACGCAGACATTCTTAAAAAGTGGTTGGAACCAAGGACAGTCTGCACCCTGCTTGCAAGGCATGCAACAGTGTGAGAATCTTCTCCCAATATTTATCAATTTTACTATATTTAGGTGAGCAGATTCCAGTTTCCTTAACCTTTTGGCCGAATTTCAATCTCCTGGACCCTTTGTTTGCTAGTCAGTTATTCCCCAGCTGGGGCTCTGGCTGTCTTTGAGCCCCGTGGTTCTCTACCTGCCGGCATGGCACCATCCAGATGGACCTGATACCCTGCTGTACAGGCCTTCCTGAGGGCTTCTGCAAAAGAGGCTTCCCTCCTTGTTCGGGAAAGGGCCCGCAGAAATTGCACCTGGAAGACGTATTGCCATCATCTCTTTAGTTCGAGAAAGATGAAGACAAATTGCAGGCAATTTAGAGACAAGTAACTTAGGTGATTAGGGGTGACGTCAGGGGGAAGGATGAAAAGAGCTGCATGTGCAGGCGTCTGCTCCAATTTTGTTAAAGAAATCGGGGGAAGGGGATGTGGGGAAGTTTCAGTACCCTGGTGAGTAAAGCTGCAAGTGTCTTTGTGGGTGCAGACGTCTGCCTCTGCCTCCCTACCTTGACCTCTCTGTATCAGTTTCCTCTTTTATAAAACTGGAATGAAAATGGTATGTTTTTGTTGGGAATTAAAGGGGCACAACATGTATTAATCACCTAGCGAAATGCCTGCTACATAATTTGAATAATATACGTTGTTTTAGTAACACAGACAATGAGAGCTGGAAAGAATCTTGGAGAGTCCCATATTGTGCTTCTCCGTCTACGGAGGAGGAAGGTGAAGGCCAGAGAGACAGGTGATGGATCCATGGACACAACTAGTTACAGGAAGAGCAGGACTACCTCAAAGCTGGGTGTCCTAGCATCCACCCTGATGCTATGCGGAGATCAACTTCTTTCCTGTTGCTTCATTTCTCAAACAAACATGTGGTTTTCTGAGCCAAAATTAACCCAAGGTGTTTAAGACATATTGTGGTTGCCTATTATTTTAATGTGTTTCAATGGTTAATAGCCACTCTGAGAAAAAGTAGTTACAAGTCTATTAGGTTTCAAGTTCTCTTTCTGAGTTCCTTAAAGGCAGGGTTGGGGGTGCATTATGACAGCTTTCCTGAGATGAAACAAAGTTCTTCTTTCCAAGGACTCCCATTCCGCTCATCTTCGTGCTCACTGTGGATGTCAACAGCAATGGCTGAAGTGCTTTTCTTCTGGGGGCTGAGTAGGGAAGCCACAGGTTCCTTATTTTCCCGAGTTCTCATGAAGTGTCAGCATGTATGGGTGAGAAAATTTATTCCATCTTCCACAAATAAGTTATTTCCTCTTACAACATAAATTAAAGGTGATCATGCTTTTCACTTATACGGCATCTCGCAAGACACTTTTAAACGTCAAGTTACATTGATTAAAGAATGATTATTTTCCCATCTTATGTTGATCAAAATGAACTGCCAATTAGAACTTCGGATCTGCAAATGACCGTTGCTTTCCCACTGTGTTGAAATAATTCCAGGCCATAAATTGCAACATTTTTGTTAGTGTGCTTAGGCAGACGTATTGTCAACAAACATTTTCCATTATATTTTTGGATATATTGAAAATAGTCTAAAGATTCCCATTATTTTCTAGAAGCTCTAGGAACCAACACCATTAACCACAGAAGAAGAAGAAGGGATCTTAGGAATGATAGAGTCCAATTTCTGCGTTTATAGAAGAAACTGAGGCCAAGGGATTGGATCACTTGCCCAAAGACCCAGGCAGGGGCCTCTGGGAGTGGCTCCCAGCCCTACCAATGTCCCTCTTTTCTGGGGATGGCTGTAGTGACAAGGAGGGTGGCCCCCAGGGCCACGTCTGGGCTATCACCCAATTCTGGTGGGTCTCTCCAGAGTTAGACTTCAGAGACAGCTAGCTCGCGGTCCTGGTGTAGAGCTGAGTTGATCAGTCTCTTCCTAAGCATCTGACATTCGAAAGAGAAATGGATGGGTGCTGAGGTTATGTCTGGGAAGGGCAGAGAGATTGGGAGGAATTTCACATTCTCCTGACACTGAGTGGCTGGGGTCACTCTTGTGCCTGCTCATCATGCGTCTCACTGTTCAGCTCTTCCTTCAGTTTCAGGAGATACCCCAGTGTCCTTCTGATGAAATCTGCTAAGGAATAAAGATCATTTAGAGTTTATTTCTGAAGCTTAACTAAAAGAGACATAGAAGGTGTAAATAGCAACACTGACATTAGAATCCAGGTCTCAGGACTTTCATTTTAATGCTCTTTCTTGTACAACATGCTTCGACTCAAAAAATAAATGATAAATCCTTGGTATAACTCATGCTTTGAGTAATACAGTAATTATTAGTGGAAGCTCTAGGAAAAATAAGCAACATAAAAATCCTTATTGAAAGCTCTTTTTCAAATTATTAGTTAGAGAAAACAAAAATCACACATATACCTAAATACTCTATTATGTTACACAAGAATAAAGGGTTCTGTTTATTTTAAAATGAGATCGTATTGTAACACAATCTCTAGGGTAGATTTACCAAAGCATTAATATACAAAATAGAAGGACATTCTCTGCATTTTTAAATGTCTTTCGCTGGCGTATTTAATAATGCCATTTTGTTTTCTGTGAGTTCCTAGAGGAATGCAAATCATTGCTCTATAGACAAATGGATGCTTCTCTTCAAGGCTGTGAGGGGAAAAAATAAGGATCTCCTATTTTACTACTGTCCCCATTTCATCAATAGAAGCACCAAGGCATTGAGCTCGTGTGATTGCTTGAGGTCCACTGAGGGGAGGAGGAAAGTGTTCAAGGGACGCAGCTGAATAAAAACTGTTTTCCACTCTTAACGCTGGGGCTTAGCTTTTAAGTGCATTTTGAATGATAGGAGAAAGGTGTTTCATTTGGGTATTATTTTTGTTCTCCCAGTGCCTAGCACATAAATAGGTCCCTGATAAATACTGAGGGAAAGAAGAATGGAGGAAGGGAGGGAGGGAAGGAAGAAGGAAGGAAGAAGAAAGGAAGATCAAAGATGCTGAATGGGGACTAGTAAAGGAGGTCCTCGAGTCCTTGGATACACACCCAGGTTAATTTGTGCGTTGGACCAGCTGGGAAACCTGTGGCCCGCATGGCTGAAATGGGGATCATCCCCATTCAGGGGAAAGGAAAGGATGCAGAGCAGCAAAGGCAAGGAGGGAAAGAGAGAAATCAGAGCTAAGGGGAAGAGGTTGAGGTTGGCTCCGGAGCACAGTGACAATGACACAGGTTGGCTTCTCAGCTGCCGCCCTCATGGAAGGGCTCCTTCCCCCCACTGCTTGTCAGCCTCCCTCCTCGCCGGGGGTGCCCACTACTCCCATTTCCAGATCCCAACCAACACCTGGAAACAGAGACATTTCCACAGCTGAATAAAATACTAGCTTCTTTTCAAAGTGTTACCGAGACCTTTGTGATTCGACAGATCTAACCTTGACCTATAGAACAGACTTTGTAATGATGGATTGAAGATCACCAGCCAGGGGACTGGCAACGTTTTGCTCGGTGCCCTGAAATGAACCTCCCTGAGTGGCTCCCCCTGGTCTCTTCCTGCTTCTGCTGGAGATGTTCGTCCTTTTCCTGCTTCCTGACTCAGCCCCGCTCCATACACCTGGGTGCGACCCGCTCACTGCCCCACTGGGAAGGCAAGCATGAAGGAGTTCTAGTCGCAAGCATATGCACAGAGAAGGGCCTTTTTGCCCCCAAAGGCTGTGTACTGTTTGTGCAGAATGTGAGAGAGTTTCTTAAAGCTGAACCTGCCTGCTCCCGGGATAAGTGGATCTGGCTTTGGCCCCAGTGTGGCATGTCCTCCCGCCTGGAGATGTAGTTAGTACTCGCCAGTGTCACAGACCTGTGGCATGACAGGAAATTTTAGGGAAAAAAAAACAGTTAAGAAGGGCAGCGTGGGGACGGATTGAAGCAGACGTTAATAAAAAGAGAGGAAAGTTACAGGGATGAAGAGGGGCCCATCCGGCCACAGTGGTTAGATGTCACCACCAGACACTTGTAGGTGTCCACCACTGGCAGGTCACCTGGAACGTTCCTACTTGGGTGATCTGGGAGCAGGTGATTAAGACCCAATAGGAGTAATTTGAATTGCACAGACTATAATGAAGGCCAAACAGAGAACTTGAAGGGTAATCAGTGTAGTTTAGGGGTCTGAATAAACTGTACATGGCTGTGTTCTCCAAGTTGATGGGAAGCTAGACACAAGACTTTGTTGAAGAGACTGCTGCATCAAGAAACTATGACATTTTTATAATTCAACACCAAAAGAAAATCCAATTAAAAAACAGGCAAAGGACCTGAATAGACACTTCTCTAAAGAGGACACACAGATGGCCAGTAGACATATGAAAAGATGCTCAATGTCACTAATCATCAGAGAAATGCTAATTAAAACCACAATGAAACATGACCTCATGCCTTTCAGAATGGCTATCATCTATATATCAGCAAACAACAAGAGCTGGTGAGGGTGTGGAGAAAAGGGAACCCTTGTGTACTGGGGTGGGGATGCAGATTGGTGCAGCCACTGGGGAAAGCAGAACGCTGTTACCTCCAAAATTAAAAAAGGAACTGCCTTATCACTTAGTGATTCTGCTTCTGGGAATACATCTGAAGAAACCCCAAACTAATTGGTAAGAATCTATGCATGCCCGTGTTCATTGCAGCATCATTTACGATAGCCAAGATCTGGAAGAAGCCCAAGTGCCCATCAGTAGATGAGTGGATACAAAAGCTGTGGTACATTTACACAATGGAGTATCACTCAGCCATAAAAAGGAAGGAAATCTTACCTTTCAAGATAACACGGATGGACCTGGAGAACACCATGCTAAGTGAAATAAGCCAGTCAGAGAAAGACAAATGTGATATGATTTCCCTCATATGTGGAATGTAATGAACAAATAAACACACAAGTTAGAAACAGACTCAGGTACAGAGAACAAACAGCTCTCAGAGGGGAGGGAGGTATAATTTTAAACTTTTTAAAAAAGATTTTATTTATTTATTTTTAGAGAGGGAAGGGAGGGAGATAAAGAGAGAGAGAGAAACATCAATGTGTGGTTGCTGGGGGTCATGGCCTGCAACCCAGGCATGTGCCCTGACTGGGAATCGAAGCTGCAACACTTTGGTTTGCAGCCCACGCTCAATCCACTGAGCTACGCCAGCCAGGTAGGAGGGAGGTATAATTTTGATATATTGGGAGAAAAAACGGAAATATTTTTACCTTCTCCTATTTGAAATCACACAAAGGCAGTAGCTGAGTAGACTTTGCTTGTAGAATCTAGTCAGACAAAATTAGTTTGGATTGTCCTTTTTGGATATTTGTCTTGTTTTGGGTCTTCCTGCGCTCTCTCTCCCCCTCTCCTCACCCCCCCCCCCCCCAGCTTGCTCTATCTTATCTTTTTTCCTTTCCTTTTCCCATTTCCTTTTTCTCCTTATTTAAAAAAATCTTCAGAAGTTTGGTTTACATTCTTGAAAAATGTAATGCGGTCAAATTCAGGTGGGCAAACTTTTCCACTTTCTGGCATCTCCTCCCCTCGGAGAGCGGAGAGCGGGAGAGCTGCACCAGGAAAGGGCCGAGGGAGCGGCAGTGGTGGAGCGGCCGGGAACTGCAACCCCAGGAACACTCCCAGGCGGTGAACTGCAGGAAAACACACCTATGGAAGGTAACGTGGGAACGGACTTGCCTGACGCTGCCATCCGTGCTCACCCCCTCCCCCACCTGGGGAAGCGTTTGTGCCGTGGGCAAGGGTGAGAGGCGGTTCCAAGACCTCGCTGCTCTGAGCCACCGGCAGCACGGGGACAGAAGGCAACGGGAACTTCCAACTTCAGTTCGTGCTGCACGTTGGCATTTTCTTGTCATTTTGGTCTCTGAGAATCTTCCTTACTTTCCTGCTATGTCAGCACGTTACTGTTCATGAAGGAAGTTAATAAAAATGGGAGGCTATTTAAAAAGAGGAACTATGACATTTTAATACATTCAGATCAGCCTCTGTTTCACCCACGCCGAGCGGTCCTCTGTGAGCCTGAAATCGCACTTTTCGAGGGCCTATCGGCCCAGTTCTTTCATTCCTGGTGCCTCAGTTTCCCTTCCAAAAGAGTATTTCATGGCTGCATTCAATTTTTATTTCAGTCTTGCTTGGCCGTCACAACCGTACAGCACAAACCACTCAAATTCATGCCTCAATAAAATTGCAGATCACATTGGAGGATGGACCTCTTGGGTCCCCACGGCGAGCATTAACCCTGGAGATGACAAGGCTCTGCCTGCAGTCTGAAGGGAGGCTCCCCGCGGGTGCCCACCAGGCTCGGGTCAGTTGAAAGCTCTGAGCTGCTCTGTTTTGAGATGAGGAGAAGGAGGCTCTTTGCTGAGATGTGATCTCTCCAAGAGTTCTTTTTTTTTAAGGCTCTGGGATGTACCCCCGAGGCTGGGTAGGGAGCCAGCTGCTCCGGTGCCCTGTCCTCCTGGGACAGGGAGGTGCTGAAGCTGCCGGAGCCCGGCTGCCTCTGAGAGGGAGGCTGGGGCTGGGGTCTTAGCCGGGGGCAGCAGCAGACCTGGGAGCCAGCCCAGCAAGGGGCGCACACGAGGTGGGGGGGGGGGCAAGCCAGAAGAGGCCATAGCGTTGGCCAAGCCGATAAATAGCACTGCCCCCAATCTTCAGATCAATCGCTGAGAGTGCAGAGGGAGGCATGGAGAGCAGCGAGAGGGCACCGCGTCCCAACAGCGAGGCCACCGCACTCCCCTCTGGCGTGATTCCCGTCAAGCATGTCAGACAGAATCATTCCGCCGGGCAGAGGCCGAAGAGGGGAGGGGAGAAGAAAATCAATTGTTTTTCATATTTATTGATCTCCTTCAATGAATCTCCGTGGTAATGGAGTGGGAGAGGAACGAAGGAGAAAGGGTCATCCCCTAAGGGTGAGTGAGAAGCCAGCCACCCACTGTGAGGCCACGGAGGTCAGGTCCCCGGACTGGAACCTGCCCACCGTATCCCTAGAGGACGTGGAGGGGACGCCGCTCAAGCCTATCCAGGGTTGAGTGGAAGGGCCTGGAGCGTTTTGTTTTTTTTTTTAATGTTTAGGATTTGAGTCCCATCCACATGGATGAAATTTTCACCCTGATTGTATAAAATAACACTATATAATTGCAGGAAAAAAATGGCTACAGAGAAGAGGAACATAGCAGAAAAACGCACAATTTCACTGGAGTATTGCAATCAGCCCATTTTTTTCCTCTACAAACGTTTTATAAAACCATGGTAGAACTGCATGTACTATTCTGTATATGTTGCTTTTTTTTTTGGCTTATCCATACGTGCATTTTCCATATTATTAAAAGTTCCTTAGAACATGCTTTGAGAAAGCCTTCTATGGCATAAACTAGTAAATGACCACTACAGAAAATGTGGAAAAATAAAAACATCATAAAAAGGAAGTGAAAGTCGCTCAGTGGATTGAGAGAGGGCTGTGAACCGAAGGGTCGCCAGTTCGATTCCCAGTCAGGGCACATGCCTGGGTTGCAGGCCAGGTCCCCAGTGGGGGCCATGTGAAAGGCAACCACACATTGATGTTTCTTTCCCTCTCTTTCTCCCTCCCTTCCCCTCTCTCTAAAAATAAATAAATACAATATTTTTTTAAAAAAGGAAGTGAAAATACTTACCATTTCAGCACCCAGAAATGCTTCCTCTTAATATTTTAGTATATTTCATCCTAAGCTTTTTAAAAATACATGTATACATTTCCTTCATAAAGTTTTAAGCACAAAGTACATACAGTTTTCATGTTCTACTTTTTCACTTACATCACTAACATTTTTAATCATGATTTTTCGTGTTTGCATTGTATAAGATTCCACTGTGTGCTTACACCAGTGTTTATTCAACCGATCTGATGTTATTTTCAATGTTTTGGTCATTATGAGCAACAATGCAGTGGTGGCTTTCGTTACACCTGTCTTTAAATTCTTCCCTCTTGGTACCTACAGAAGAAGATTATTCATGGAGGTGGGCATGGGTTTTCCTCTCAGGCTCAAACAGAACCTCCTGCTCTGCCCATGCGAAGCCCCTGGACTTGGCTCAGAACCTGCGGGGAGCCTCCAGTGCTGGAGGTGCAATCCCTCCCACAGCCCTCCGTTATTTTTTCTTTCTTAGTTAAGTGTTTTTTTTTCTAGAGTGTTTCTGCCTAATATATTAATACACAGCCACTGGCTATATGTGGCTCTTCACATTTAAATTAATTACAACCCAATAAAAGTAGAAATTCAATTTTCCGGTCGCACCAGCTATCTTTCAAGTGTTCCACAGACACACGGAGCTCATGGCTGCCACACGGGACAGTCAAGGGGTGGGACATTTCCATGGTCACCAAAAGTCCTGTGGGCCGTGTGGCACTGGAGGAAGACTACGGCAGGCCCTTCATACCTGCTCCACCTGTCGTGGGGTCACCCTTCCAAGCCCCTGTCCCCGGAGGCAAAGTGTGGGCTTTCAGCCTGTCCTTGCGACGCTCGAACACTGCACTCAGGCCAGCCCGTGTCTCTGCCTTCTTGTAGGCTGATTAATAACTAGTTATGCATCCGAAGCTGGAACCGAGAGTGGGTTCTTTTTCTCTCCAAGTGAGTGGGAATTTACCCGGAGGCTAGAATGATACAAAACACAAGTCAGCTTTCCGAGACTGCCCTTGGAAATGGTGAGACCCCACGCTGAAGGGGAGGTGACAATGTGTGGGGAGCTGGAGCCTCCCTCCTCAGCACTGGGGACGGAGAGAATGTCTGACAGTGTGGCTGGGCTGGCTGACAGCAGCAGCTTGGGCAGAGGGAGGCCATCAGCCACCACCGCCCTTTCTGTAGGACTGGCCAGATGTCATCGGAGTCTGACAGCTAGTGGCAGGCGAGTGGACCGGGAGGGCTGCTGCATCGGGGAAAAGCAGGGGGTTAGGAGCGAGCAGCTTCAAGGCACCAGGTAATTAAGAAGGATAGAGCCTGGGACATAAGACACACGCCAGTGCTTGTAAGAAACACAGCTCCAAGCCATTTGCATTCACATTTCCACCATGGCCCCGGCATCCAATTTCAAACCGCTGCCTTCCAAGCAAATGACATCAGCCAGCTGTAGAGAAAGGCCCGCAGGCTTTAATTACTTTGAGGGGCAGCCTGGTGGCCAATGATAGTCTCATTACAAACTAATGTTTGTTCAGGAGTCAGAGTTTAGACCCCAGAGGAGATTGCATTAAAGACCACTCCCAAGACAGACCTCCACCCCTTGTTCACCGCCTCTTCTCGGAAGACGTAGCCTGGTGGGGAAGGAGATGAAGCATCTCGGGTTAGCTGCTAGGCTCGGGGCCAGGGGAACAAGAGCAAGGGCCATGCTTCCGCTGCTCACTGATGAATCCTCACGGCAGGCACCGTGCGGATGCCCCTGATATTTGTGAATGAATGAGCCACAGGATTTTACAACTCAGATTCACCTGGCCTTCATCAGTTTCAACATCGGTTGAAGTCAGTTTCCCTAAAGGACAAATGAATGTATTTCAGGGGAGGTTATGAGATTTGGGATCATAGAAGGCTTTTCATTCTATAATATTTAATACTCACAGAAACATACATATAGTGTCTGTGTCATCAAATAATAAATGAGAGACGGTAATGAAGCCTCATGGGTGAATCTGCAATGAGGAACCAGAGCTTTATCAACACTGCAGGTGCTGCCTGAGCTCTTCCGCCAGATTGCACGGCCCCGCTCGGCCCCGCCACTTCATACGGAAAGCCACTCATCTCGATTTTATGTGCACCAGCCCCTGGACATTCAACATACAGTTTCACCTCCGCATCTCTGTGCATCACTATACACTACGTTTCATTGCACCCGCTTTTGAGTTTGAAAAAGACATATGGATTATAGCCCTTTGAGACTCGCCTTTTATTCAACATTATTTTTCTAAGATTTTCCTGGTTGCTGTGAATGCATGCATTTATTTTCACTGCTACTTAATATACCGATTGTGTAAATGCACTTGTGTGTATTTACTCTCTTATTAATAGACACTTGGGTTGTTTTGGGCTTTTGATTATAATATTTGATTGTGAACGTTTTGCACTCCTAACTATCCCACATGTGCAAGAATTCCGCTGGATGTACACCTGCAGGAGAACTGTGTGCTGCTGGTGGTGGGTGTGGTTTGAACTTCCAGGATGTTTCCATACTGTTTTCCAAAATGATTGCATCCACAGGCGGTCCAACGACCGGGCCATCAGGGCTCTTTGAGCCGCCTCGGACTGACTTCCTCGTGAGAGGAGAGCAGCAGTTCCTATCTCGTGTTCCCTCCTTTCCCCTCCTTGCCTTGGACAGTTGCCTGCCTCGGCACCGTCTATTGTGCATTCATTCATCCTTTCCTCGTAACCTGAAATGCCGCTGCTATATCGAGAATAGGGGTCTGCATGACAAATCTTGAAATATGGCTAGGCAAGTCTCTCTGCTTTATTCTTATTCTTAAGGGGTGTCTTTCCCTCATCCTTAGGGATCTGAGGAAAGGCGGTGGGGCCGGCACCCCAGGTCCCAGATCCCAGGGATTGGAACTCGGACAGTTTACATGGGAAGCTCGCTCATCCTGCGTCTGTGAGGCTGAGGTCTGCTGTGCAACACAGGAAACCTGAGTCTCTTTTAGCCTGGGGGTATGCTTTCCACATCCTTCTAAGCCCTGAATTCCTGAGACAGAAGAGCCAGCTGACAGGAGTGTGCGAGTTCACCCAAGGACAGGGAGAGTACCGCGTCTGGCTTGTAAACCAGACGCACGGGATGTGCACGTCCCGGGAGGAAAGCAGCGTGGTCTCGGGATGGCTTGCAGATCGCAGTGCTGTGCTGTCACGCGTGAGGAGGAGAAAATGAAGCAGAAAAACCCTGCCGGAGATACTCCCAGCAAAGCGCTTTTCATCAGAGCCTCTGCTTCTTGGCAGACAGACTCTGAGAGGCATCTAGGGGACGTATCTGGTGTGCAAAAATCTGGGGTCAGGGAAGCTTTTTTTAATTGAGCACCCAGCACTGTGCTAGGCACTGGAGACAGGGCACTGAACCAGACAGACGGGTTGCCAACAGTCTGGTGGGGGGGCGAGACAATAAGTGAATAAACACATAAACAAGACAACATCAGATGTGGATAATGCTTCCTAGGGATAAAATCTGCACAACCCTCAGGGAAGGTTTCTCTGAGGGTGGGGGAATGGCAGAGGGGAGTGGCTGTGGGACGATGGAGTGGGGTGGGCTCGGGGGTCAGGGTCTCATCCTGGACCCGCTGCTGAGAGGTGCCATTTTGGAGGACATGGAGAAAAGCTACAAGGCTGGAGAACGGATGGAGGGAGGAACCGATGCTAGATAAGGTTAAAAAGATGGACAGAGGCCAGAGCCTACGGGGACTTGCAGGCCATTTGCAGGAGTTTGGATTTTGCTGTGATAACGTGTTAGTCAATGTTATGCTCACTGAATGGGAAGACACTGCAGGGCTTAAAAAAGAAAGTGCTATGTCTTAGAAGCGATGCGCTTCTTCAAAAGATGAGCAGACAAATACTTGGGGACTGTGAAGAACACTGAGACCACTGAGATAAAAGCAGCAGAAGCTGTGGAGCCAGGCTCCGCAGGCTCAGCGATCTCCACCTATCCACATGCCGCCTCCGTCGGTCCCTGTCTGTCCGTCTGTCTCTCAGTTTGGCTAGATGCTCGTCTGCTGGGAGGGAGAGGTTTGGGACTGGCCACAAGAAGAGAATGATTTGAGCTTGGACGGAAGTGGATTTTGAATGCCCATGTCTATCATTTCATGCCTGTATTTATAGAGGGTTTGCTTGGATCCATTGGGTTATTTACCGAGGGAATTGTTCAGATTTTACAGCATTTGGAGCATGGTTCCCCCGTGTTGGCCTGTCTCTGCGAGCCCTCTCACGGCATCAGGGTCATTCCCCCACGGCCTGATTCCCCCATGATTGTCCCTAAAAATCCAGCTGTCCGTGTTGTCCCCTTCCTCCTTGTGGAGACGACGCCACAGCCAATAGCTTGGGTCTTCACCGAGGCCCTATGGATGGAGCAGCAGCGCTCAGTCGTCAGCACCTCCGCTCCCTGTACTGGGCAGGCGGTGGGGGGGGGGGGGGTGTGGCTGGGGCTGTCTGCTGCGCTCTCACAGGTGAGATTTCACACACCGGTCCCCCCCACCCCCCCAGCCCCTATGCTTCCACTGATGGCAATGGCCTCCTTAGGAAGCTGTCTACCTGACATTCCCTCTTCAGAGCTGCCCATGGGACTCTTGCAGATGCATGTGCTCGCTGTTCAGGGACACAGGCCTCCATCACTGGACTGGCCCTTGGCCTGTCTGTGGGACATGGAGCCCAGGACAGGAAGCCGGGAGACTTGGGTTCCCATTCCAACTGGCTGTGGGACCTTGGGTCAGGAGACGCACCTATCCAATCCAAGGGCAGCCCAGTGTTCCTCAAGCTGTTCGGTGGGACCTCATGCCTCTCTCTACAAGAAGGGACTTGAACTTTGTCCAAAAATGATTTTCACAGCTGTAATAGGAAAACACAACTCCATTGGATTAGATGCTAAATATCAATATATTAAAAGCTAGTCTGTTCATCTGTTTTGCTAGGCTAACTCATATGGCACAGCTCTCAAAATAAAGCTTTTCCTGCCATCTTTGTGTGTATACACACATATTTTACGTATATGTACATATGTATTATTTATTAACGTGTCATTGAGTTAGAAGGCTGTAATTCTGCACTGCTTTGTTTAAAATTCAGGCCTTGGCCGGCCTGCACCCAATAAATAGCACCAGCCAGTGCATCGCTGCAGCATGTCCCCAGGTAAGCTCAGGCGCACGGGCTGCAGGCTGGACGCCCTTGTCACGTGTGCTGTCAGGTGCACAAGGCCATATGAACACGTGACATGCTTTGTGATGATAAAAAGGCTGGGCCTGCCTTCCGTGTAATGCATGTTTTATTGTGGGTCAATTTCAGGTTCACAGAGAAGCTGCCACGAGGGCATGGAGAGTTCCCACGCACCCTTCACCCAGCTTCCCCTGCAGTCATCCTCCTGCCGACCGGCAGCACAGTGGTTGGAGTGGGGTGGGGGGTGGCGTGGGCATTGCTACTGTGAGCCGAACCTCAGACTTCATTCAGGTTTTGCCTGTTCCTCCCCTCCTGTCCCTTTCTGTCCTGGGGGCCAATCTAGGGTTCCAGACTGCATACGGTTGTCACATCTCCTGCGTCTCCTGTGCATGGCACTGCTTCATTCTTTTCTTGTTTTTCATTGTTTTGACACTTTATTTTTTTTTAAGATTTTATTTATTTATTTTTAGAGCGGGAAGGGAGGGAGAAAGAGAGAGAGAGAGAAACATCAATGTGCGGTTGCTGGGGGCTGTGACCTGCAACCCAGGCATGTGCCCTGACTGGGAATCAAACCTGCGACACTTTGGTTCTCAGCCCGTGCTCAATCCACTGAGCTATACCAGCCAGGTTGTTTTGACACTTTAGAAGAGTTTGACTAGGCCAAACTATTGCACAGATCTAAGAATAAGCAGAGTCCTTCTCAGTTTGGGTCCGTCTGATGTTTTCTTGAAACCAGACTGAGGTTATAGGATTTGGGGAAGTAGGCCCCGTGGGCTGACCATTTTCACGCAGAGGGGTTTTACCCACTGGTAGCCAGATCAGTACTTCCTCTTCTGGAGCAGGACTGAGGAGGGCAGACCGGAGAGGCTGACAGCTCTAGTGAAGCTGCTCGGATTCCCTGGAGGGGCAGGGCTGGGTGGAGGGGGCTCTCACGCAGAATCCTCGGGAGTGCTGAGCAGTGCGACTGTTGAGCGAGGAGGGCAGAAGGAAGCTGGAGAAACAGCTTAGGCGTTTCCCTGTGACCTTAGCCGAGGCCCCATGGGAAGCAGCCAAATCCTATATTTTATGGCACTGAAAATCTGGAGAGTGTCAGACAAGGGGAAAGGATCTGTGAGTCACTCGTCTCAAGAATTAGGAATTATTTAATGCTATTGGAAACGGAAAGCGAGACTGGTCAGAAGGACAGCCATGGAGTGGGAGAGCATGCATGAGTGTGTATGTGAGCGTATGACTCTGAGTGTGCACATGAGTGTATGTGTGAGTGCAGGTGTTTGATTGTGGAACTGGAAAATTAGGATTGGAAAATAGGGCTTCATTCTAGACTGGATTCTGGTCCCAGCTTCCTCATATTCAATAACTGTGTCTCAGTTTCCTCAATCCATAAGATGGGGATTAGAATACCCTCCCCTACCAACCCTCCGGAGTCACTGCAAGAAAGAAAGAAAGAAGTGTAAATACACTTGGGAAAACTGTAGGACGGTATTATTATCAAGGAAGCAAAAGGAGGAGGAGCTGAAGATTCCTGGCCAGAGCGGTGGGAGAGAGAGCAAGGACTGGAGTGAAAGCGAGGCTCCAGGAACACAGGATCAATCAGAAATGAGAGTCTAAATTTTGTACTGGATTCGGTGCCTTGCCTTCCGAGGCCAGAAAGTGTTTTGTGTGGACCTATGGACGGTGGACCTCCGGCTGGTCTTCCCGACTGCTGGCCTGATTCCATTTCTAGCAGGGGCACTTGCAGAGGAGGTACAGTATATTATAGACTAATTAAGGCTGCTAATGATAATGGCAATCCAGTAAGTAATCTATGGTATTATCCCGATCTATCTTTGTCACTTCCTGTCATCAGGCCATTAAGGTCACAAGCTCTGTTGAACATAGCATCCCCCCCTCTGTCAGCCTCCTTGGGAGGGCTATGACCTCTCAGGGCTGTGTCACAGGAAGACAGCACCAGTGGTCAACCTGACCAAGCTCCTCCTCCACCCAGAGTCTGTTCTACTCAGGAGACCCGGGCAGGTGGGAAGCCTCTTCTTGATGCACCCTCTGCAACCCTAGTACTTTTTGCAGAGACAAGGACCATGAAATGAGAATGAAGGAAGCGGCTACTTTAAGACCTGGTACTCGGTTGCGGCGTGAACCCTTGTGAGTATCCTTGGCAACAGAAAGGTCACCCTTGTGGCACATGTTTAGCTCCGCAAGCTGAGCCACATGCAAGTGAGACAACATTCCAGTTTTCCCTGGTCCCTAGGGACCAGGTGCAGTCCCAACTCAATAGGGAACATCGAGTGAATTCCCTACGTCCTCAGGCTCCAGGCTGCTACACCCATCTCTCCTTACCTGTGCCCTGGTGGACACGGGAGGCTGGCGGCTGGTTTGGGGAGGGTGGGAGGGAGGGAGGTGAGCTCTGGGATTTTTACCAGACGAGGTGACTCAGAACAAACCCTCCCCATTGTTCAAAGGCTGAAACTGGGAGGCAGAAGAAAGGAAGCCTCGTCATCAAAAGCCCCAGTAGAGAGCACATTCTCACATTCTCAGGCATTGATTCATCACCTTGAATTTTGGATGGGGACATGCATGTCATATATTCCTTCAAACCACAAATCAACTGCCTTCTTATTCTTCACCATCTTCCTCTTTAAATCTCCCAGGGAGGAATGACAGTGGCAGGGGACCATCTATTTCCCTGGCACGGGGGCCGAGAGGGGACCAGGATAACAAAGGTCCTGTTAGAGCAAAGGAATGTTCTCCATCAAATGGAGACGGGCCTGTTTGGTCACCCAGGCCCTTTGTGTCCCAGAGGCAGGAAGCTGGGGAGCCACACGGAACCCGGGTGACTGAGTGGGGGAAGCTGAGGAGGAGCTGCTCATGTGGGGTGCTCTGGGGCGGCTGGAAACACGGAACTCAGGCCACCACATGCTCTCACCTCAGCCCAGACCACGGCCATGTCTGTGGTTGGCTGGTGGGCCAGGGAGGCTTGACAAGCTGAAGGGAGTATTTCTTGGTGATGAGAGTAACGTTCTTGAATGGTAGTGATTCTGAGTGTTGACCATCGCACTGAGCGTCTTGCAGCAATCCCATGATGCATTGCTACTATGGACAACTTACCAGGAGGGGAGGCTGAGTGACCCCCCAGGGGCACCAGAGTCGTGGAGGCAGGGTTTGCTCCGTGCTGTGCTGGACTCTGGAGCCCGTGTGCTCACTTGCTCCCCTGGACCACTGATTTTCTACACACTTCTAGCTGTAACCTCGCCGTAAGAAGTATATTATACACATTTGAAATTAAAATTTTTCACAAAACAGTACTTACTTTTACTTACATGTGATGTATTTTGATTTGTTTAAACAAATTTTTATCCTTTTTTTAAAAGGCTAGTTCTACCCACTAAACTGATCTCACAACCCAGTAATGTCTCATGAGCCCCCAGTCCCTAGACCGCTCCTCGTGGTGCCCATGAGAGTCACTGTAGCCACAGAGAATCATTGTACTAAGGGCACATTGTTCTGACCCCGAGACTAGGCTGGAAGGCCCTCAGCTTGTTTATGCCCATTTGGCTTTGGGCCAGACTCCAGAGGCCGTTTCATGGGGGACAGATGAGCTAGCAGGTCTGGCAGCTGGCATTAACACACCCCTTGCTGTGTCTAGCATGGTGCGAGGAGCCACTGGGGGGATTGCAAACCAGCCCATTCAGTCTCCTGCCTAGGGTGGTTCATACTCCTTCTCAAAGGGCACCCGCATGTGAAAAGACTGGAGAACAAAACCACACAGAATCCCACAGGAGCCGGCAGGAGCCTGGAGGGGCCTGGAGGGCCTCCACCATTCCTCACCTGCATCCAAGCCTTCCCAGAAACAGAACCACTGTCCCCAGGAGCTGCCCTTACACTTAAAACATATCTCTTCTTCTTGATCATCTTCTTCCTCTTCTAACTTCCCCTTAATAGGCACGGCATGTTCAAGGTTTAAGATGGAAAAGGTGACAAAGGGCAGACCTCTATAATTCTCCCTCCCGCCCCGATCCTCAGCCACCTAATGTCCTCCCTGGAGGCGCCCCAAGTTTCTAGTTTCCCGTGGACCCTCTTGGAAATAATCTAGCACCTGTAAACAAGTGAAAATTAATTTTTCCTTCTTCAAACACAAACGACATTGTGTCATACTCACTGTTTTGCATCTAGCACTGATATCTTAGAGATCACCGCATAGCAATAAAGAGTGATCCATATTCTTCTTCCTCTTTTTTTTTTTTTTTTTTTGCAACTCATGAGAAATTCTGTTTGGGTGGACCAGAATCTGTTTAACCAGTGCCTAACTGATGAAACATTGAGATTATTTCTCACGGCTTGCCATTACTAAAAATGTAGCAATAAACAACCTCCATCCACTCTGGGGTGTGTCTAGACATTGCCCAACAGGGCAGGACCCACTGTGGTCCTGCACCGCCACCCTCATGCCTGCCTCTCTCTCCCTACCCTCGCTGCCTCAGATCCAAGCCTGCCAGCCGTCTCCCCATCGCTGTCTGCAGCCTCCGGGCCTCAGATCGCTGCTCCTTCTCCTTGGACTCCCTCTCTTCCTCCCTCACGACACCCAACTCACCTTTCAGGTCAGCCGGAGAAATACCTTCGCCAGGCAGCTCTGCTTAGCCTCAGAGCACACTGTAATCCATCACCCGATACTCTACAGGCTGGCCCTCAAGTCTTTACGCAGTCTGGCATTTTAATAAGCTCCCTTCTCTATGTGATATAAACAGGCGGCCAGATGAAACAGAGAGGGAATTTAATCATAATTTACTATATTTAATTACAGAAAGGTTAGCTTGTGACATATCCAACATTGCGTTAGATACATTTGGATATAACCGTTCCATATGGCATAGTGTTTATTACCTAGAAAATTAAGGAAAGAAATGAGAACAAATGAATCATTAGAAATTTCATTGAAATCTTGAGTCAATTCCTTTTCTGTTGCATTTTGCAAATTGTGTGTATATCATATAGAAGCGAATTTATTAAAAGCTCAAGCTGTATGGGAACTTCGTGGATGTCCTAATTAGATTTGTTTTACCGTATTTCATCTAACACACGCACCCTTTTGTCCACACTTAACATTTCTGAAATCAGGAGGTTCTTACTGTTAACACTGTCTTGCCACGCGGTGGGCCGTGCGGCAGTCGGGATGCCGTGAGGATCATCTGAGCAAGCGCAGACGTGATTGTGGTTGTTCATTCTGCCGTCACTTCAGTTCAGTTAGGCACATTAGTGACGTCACATGTTTTGGGTTTGATTTACATTGAAAACGTCTTCAAAAGGATTCCACTCTGATTTGGCACTACCACAAAAAGTTTATGCAGAAAGGCAAGGAACAGAACAGCAGGTCGTCGATTTGATATTAGCAAAGCAAATTTTTATCATTGGAAAGATAATACGAATTCAATATGTTCTTGTAGTGTCACAGCCAAATGCTCCACGAGACTGTTAGGGACTTAACTGTGTCCCTCTACAATTTATACCCTGAAGCCCTAAGCCTGGGCGTGGCTGTATTTGGAGATCGGGCCTCTGAAGAAGTAATTAAGGTTAAATGAGGTCATACGGGTGGGGCCCTAATCCAATAGAACTGGCGACCTTACCAGAGGAGGAAGACACACCAGGGACGGTTGCATTTACAGAGGAAAGGCCGCGTGAAGACACAGCAAGAAGGTCACGACCTGCAAGCCGAGGAGAGAGGCCACAGAGAAACCAGCCCAGCTGGCGCTCTGATCTTGGACTTCCCACCTGCGGAACTGCGAGAAAACAAGTCTCTTGTCTACGTGATTCGGCCTGTGGTCTTTGTGGCGGCAGCCCTGGCACACGGATGCAAGGACCTAAGGAAGGCTCTCCCAAGTAGGTGAGGCTATTGCATTTTGTTTCTGGTGTGAGTACGAAAGAATTTTCTATCACTTTCTAAGCACGAAAGCATCCACATCCATCTTTCGTAGTGGGTGTCAGTGGCTTGGAAGAGTCTTGCAGACAATAGTGGAGCCAGCTTTTAAGAAATGCTGCCGCATCCATCATCCCTTTGCGGTGCCATTTTCAGCTCTGGGTGGAAAAGTGATTCAGAGGAGTTGGACTCTGAACAGAAAGTTTTGGGAATATTGTAACTCATTTCTTTTGTTTATCTTTCCCTTTTCCCCTTGCATGAGAACAACACAAAAATCCATCTAAATGATTCTAAAAGAGCCTTTGAATGTTGATAATATTGCATGATATTTAATAGATGGTGTTTCTCTTCTTTTAGAAGGACCTAAAGTGATTGTGTGTCGTGAAGTTGACGCATCCTGGATTTGACTAAATGCGGTGCAGCGCATGTGTGCCTGTGTGTGTGTTCAGGCTGCCCTACAAAATGTTGCACACTGCATGGCCTAAACAACAGAAATGAATTTCCTCCTGGTTCTGGAGGTGAAGTCCTGGAAAATCCAGTTTGTGGTGAGGCCTCTTTTCCTGGCTTCCAGACGGCCGTCTTCTTGCTGTGTCTTCACACAGCCTTTCCTCTGCGCATGAATGGAGAAAGCTCTGTCTCTTCCTCTTCTTCTAAGGACACAGATCAGGGCCCCACCTCGTTTCACCTTCATTGTCCCTTCAAAGGCTCCATCTCCAAACGCAGTCACATTGGGGCTTAGGGCTGTAACATATGAACTGGTGGAAGGGACACACTTCAGTCCATACATGCAGTGATACATATTTATTTCATGTAAGTCTATCCTGCCAATGGAAAGATCTCTGAGGACCCGACTTCTTTGGCCCATTGTCAGTTGCACAATGACCATGTTTCCCTTGGGTGCCGTTGCTCCCCCAGCACCGAGTACTTGGTCTGGCATGCAGTAGATGCTCCATGAGTATTTATTGCCTCACTGGCACCTTTCCATGATACCCTCTAAGAGCTGAGCACGTTTCTGCTTTGGGAAAGAATGCCAGAGATCTCCCATAGATGCTTCGGACACCCATGTCGGGACTGACTCCGGTCAGCCCCAGTGGCTAACCAAGAATGACAGGGCAACGCTAGCCCATCACAGCTTGGCCAGTGCTAGAAATGCAGCCAAATGCTCTCAAATCACAGGTGAGGAGCCCCAGCAAACTCTTCCCCCGGAGCTAGCTAGAAGCAGGGTCTATGTTCCCAGGTCTCCTCCCCAGGCCCTTTCCACCCAAGACTCTGCTTATCAGTCTGGACACTCAAAAATGTCACGTGCCACTGGCTGCCCTGGCCCTAAGATGTTTGCAATAGGGTATGTAGGAGCCAGGAAATTTGTCTTTTGAAAATTGCTTGTCGTTTTATTTTTCTTCTAGCCAGAGATGAAAAGTCTAATATTATTTTGCAGTAGGTTAGCCCTTTGTTCTGCAAGACCCCCTGGGTTATGGAGAGCAGCCCCTCCCCCGCTGGAGAACCTGGGGGGCGTTTAGAGCAGGGGTTGGAGAGCAGTAGGGTCTGAAGGAGAGGCTGAAGGGCGAACGTTTTCTTTTGCTCCGTCTGAATTCCTGCTTCTCCATATACACGTCAATGATGTTAGCGCACATGTGGTCACCATGGCGAGGAAGTCGGGAAATCTGGTGTTGTTTAAAGAAAATGGAAGAAGAGAGGCAAAGGCTCAAGAGCATGTGGTTTGATCTTCACCTTGGGCTGGAAATGGAAACTGAGGCACAGGCTGCTTTGCTGTAGGACATGCACCTAAAGGCCTAAGAAGCAGAGGAGCCTTCAGTGCCCATCCAGAGGGGGGAGTCCTGCGCTGGGCTCCCAGGACTGGGCCTAGATCTCAGCACAGAAGCGCTATTCAGGGTCCGCTGGCCTTGCGAAACGGCCAGGGTCCCCAAGGCGGGGCCGTGTGCCTCACTCAGCTCGGACACCACTGTCCCAGGGTGTGAACTTGGACAAGGAGCAGCATGCAGCTCGGCTGCTGCCAGAAAAATGCCAGCACCACAGAACACGTAGGAGGGAGGCCTGCCGGCACGGGGAAGTGCTGGGCACACAGACTAGGCTCCCAGGACCTCAGGAATGGTCGGTGACTTCAAACAGATGAGGTGTCCTGCCTGTCAGGCATGTGGACTCCAAGGCACTGCTGTCTGTGCACCGAATGTCAATGAGCATGTGTCCCCACGGGCTGAGACACGCTGTTACACACATGTGCACACATGCCAGGGCATCTCTTGTTCCTACTTAGCTCAAGACACGTCCCTGCCGTCGTTCTTTTATGTGTTCATTCCCTGTCCCATTATCAGGGGAAAAGGGTCAAAGAGAGAGGGCTGATACGTCTGTACCGGGGGTGCTAATGCCTAGCATTGTCTTGTGCCTGTGTGTTATCCAGACTGTTGCACTTGGTCTCCAGCTGTCCCCGACCTAGACTTGCCATGATGGGCGTGATGTGCTCCTGACACCACGGGGCAGGCATGGAGGGACAGAGAGCTGTGTCTACAAGAGATCTACCCCCCAACAGAGGGACGGAGGTGGGGGAAACCAAGACACAGCCTCTTTCAGGTTGGGTCCCGGGTCCCTTGGGCAGAGTAAATGTGGTTGAGAGTAGAGCCCGCTGACCGTGGGGGTCCAGGCAGACTCAGGACTAAAGGAGGCCAGGGGAGCCCCTGCTTGGCAGCCATGTTTGAATTAAGAGTAGGGACCAACATAGAAACTGTAGTGGGGGAAAGAGACGGAGCCCCTGTATGCTTTCTGCCTCAGGATCCGGGCAGAGTGTGGAAGGGAAGGCCCCGCACTCAGCCTACGGGAGATGGGGAGGCGGAGATAGGGGAAATAAGAGAAAGCCCAGCCCTCATGCTTCTGGGGAGTCTTTTTTATTTCTGTTTGTTTACTCGCTCATGTATTTGCAGTGCCAGCATAACTGCAACAGAGTGGGTAAACCAAGGCACAGGCCAGTCAGTGCTATTTCTGCCAAACCTTTGTCACAGCTTGGGAAGCCAAGCCTGGCCTTGGCATGTCAGCCTTCCAGAATCTTCTCAGGCAGAGTCAGGGGCGGCGGAGGGTGAGGGGCAGCTCAGAGCAAGTCTGGGGGCACCCGGGCTAATTGTCTCCCTGTTCAAGGGCGCTTCCGGTGGCTCGGGGCTTCGTGTGGCCTTTCCCTGAGCAGAGTGTGGAAAATCACATTCTCGTGCGTGTGGGGCGACCAAGGAGAGCCTGGTTCTGCGGGGGCTCTGTCCTCGTCTCTGTCAATTCCTCCTTGACAGCTGCAGACTCAGAGACCACACTTCAATTATGTCCCCAGCAGGTGAGGGGCGCTTGGACAGGGGCCATCACTTCAAGATCAAGGAGGTAATTCATCCTTTTACACCTACGGATGGACGGAGAGAGGGTTGTGCATACAGATTGTGGCTTTGGTCTGTGAGCAGGGGAGGAGAGAGAGAGAGGGAAAGAGGGTGGGGTGTGGGGAGAAGGGCAAGGGGACCTGAGAGCTGAGAGAATGATCAAAAGGCTCTTTGGAAATGGACTCCTCAGACCATCTATTTCTGCATTCTCTCTCCCTCTTCCCTGTCATCGGGGGCATTCCCACAAAGGACGATTTCTGCATCGCACAATACCATGAAAGCTTAAGGCGATTGCTTCCTGGTTGGGAGGAGGTGCGTGCTGGGGCTGTTGGATGGAGCGGACTTCTTCCCGCCTCCCCACGTCCTGCATCCTTTGGGTTCAGCCAGTCCTGGCACCGTATTTGTAACTCAAACACCGGAGGGGAGGGCTGGCTTGAGTTCCCCAAGGGAGACGTGAATGATTCAATCCCTGAGGCCTGTTGCATTTTGGGAAGAGAATGGGTCCCAGGGAGTTGGCTAGGCTGAGAAGTCTTTGCTCGGAGAAGCGGTCTTACTAGGGTGCACTGGGGGAAGGAGGCAGGGGGCAGTCAGGGCAGAGCTGACCGTCTCAGGCTTTAAGTGAGCTGGGCAGGGCAGCAGCCAGAGCAGGATTTTGACAGGTGAGCTGTCGTTCCCACCTCCCTGGGCTGTGTATGGCCAGACTTTGAAGCCCGGCTTTACCAGGGTGCTTGGGCATTAACAAGGTGACCATGGGGTGGAGGCGAGGGTGTGGGGCAACAGCCATTGGCTGTGAAGTTCTACCAGCCCTGGGGTGGATTCCTTGGTAGGTTCTCTCTAAAGCTCAAAATTCTGGGTAACCTATTCCCCAGAGGCCTCACGCCCAAACATCAGACTCTAAGGGGGTCTCCGTGAACCCACGGAGCTAGGGGTCCAGTTGCTAGTCCCTCAGCTCTCCTCTCCTCCACCCAGGCCCTGGCTTGCCCGATCCCCTGCGCTCACAGAAGCCTCTCTACTCACAGTTCAGGGGGTGTTATCAAAGAGTACCCCACTTTTCTGGCTCTGGTGCCCCGGTCAGCTTGGAGCTCTCCTACCTGGCCGAGCCAACCTTGGGCTTCGATCTGAGGGTGAGGCCTCTCTCACCCTTACTGCAGAGAGGGGCTGCTCTTCCCTACGTCCCCTGAGGCACATCAGAGCTTGTCACAGGGGGTGTCACTCCTGACGCTCTGCACACCGAGTTCTGGTGAGAGCGCTTCTCCCATCAGAAGCTGGGTGCCTGCTCCTCTGTCCCCCAACCTCCTGGCACAGTTGTGTCCCACCCATGCTGCTTGCAGAGAAATCCATGCCATCTTCTCTCTAAAAGTTGCCAGAAATTAGCCCTGGCTGGTGTAGTTCAGTGGATTGAGCATGGGCAGTGAACCAAAGGGTCACTGGTTTGATTTCTAGTCAGGGCACATGCCTGGGTTGTGGACCAGGTCCCCAGTAGGGGTGCATGAGAAGCAAGCTCACGTTGATATTTCTCTCTTTCCCTTCCCCTCTCTCTAAAAATAAATAAGTAAAATTTTTTTTAAAAAGTTGCCAGAAATTGTCGTCTAAAGCTTCTTCATTTACCTATTTCAAGTTCAATAACCTGGCACTCAGAAAAGTCTTGTGCTGTTGCATGGACACACTAGAGGCCACTGCCACTGCTGTGACATGGTTTCATATCCTGCGGAGCTGCTGGGGGACTTGGGGCTGGCCTGGCAGAGGCCAGGGGCAAGGTGCAGCACGGGGTCAGAGGGAGCCAGTGCCGGGCTCTGAGACATTGTCCCAGCAACCCCTCTCCCTCGGTCCTCCACGGAAACATTTTTAGCAACGTCAGCTCACAGTGTGTGTTGCTGGGAGCGCACACCACCATGTGTTCTAGCTCTCGGTTGTCTGGGATCCAGCGCTCTGCTGTCTGGGGATGCTACAGACCGGTGGTGTAGTCATCACCTCTCCTGCTAACTTACAAATTCTTGGGACAGGGACCATGTCCCCCCTGCCTGGTTCCCTGTGTATAAATATGTGGTTCAAAAAGCCCATTTTAAGTTCCTGCTCCACGTGCATTGCTGTGTGGGTGTTGAAAGTGCCGCAGTAGGTGTGATGTGACCTCTGCCCCCAGAGAGGAAGCGCAGTGACCACCATGACCGAGCCGCACAGGCATCTCCATGGGACCTTGGGGAGGTGTGACGTGGTGGCCAGGGGCATCCCAGAGCAGCTCCCTGAGAACTGAGACTTCAGTGGGGCCTTAAAGGATGAGTGGGAATCAGGGGGGAAGGCAGGGGAGCAGCCCAGATGGAGGGAGCAGCCGGAGCAGAGGCCCAGAGCTGCTCGTCTGCCCATGTAGAGGGACGGCTGCGGTCCTGCAGTGCTGGGGACCAGGCAGGGGGTGGCACAGACGGTGTGGGTGAGGGTGTGTGTGTGTTGGGGCACTGTCACTATGTGTTGGTGACAGGGGATAGAGTGAGCATGTGCACTGTGCTGGGAGCTCTGACTTGACCTGTTGGTGACAAGTGAGGACACACTGAAGCGGGGGGTGAATGACAGGGGAGGCAGATTGGGAAACCTGGGCTGGAGGAAGACAGATGCGCTGTGGACACCTGGACACACCTTTGTCACGGGTGACCGAGGAGATGACAAGGGCCCAAACCAGGGAGGTAGCCAGGGGAAAATGTGAAACATATTTAGGAAGTAAAATGGTCAGGGCCAGAAGCTCGTCTTTAATGGTTCTGTTAGTAAGCCGATACTTGTTGATGGCAGTCCCAGACAGAGGAAGGGATAATCAACACAAGCGTGAGAACATTCTCCGCCAGCTCTGCCGTTTTCTCAATCACCTTGAGCAAATCGTGCTTGTCCTCCTCTGTCTTGGGCAATTAACTACCCCATTTCACTTTAGGACCTCTGGTCTCCGCAGCCCACTCCGAACACTGGCCTCATTGATTTTATTTCTCTGTCTCTGCACCCCCTGGCCCACCTCCTCCTACACACAGACTGCCCTTGGCCCAGGAGGCATTGGGTTGGAGGGAGCAGGTACAGCCTACTCAGGGTGGAGGGAGCCTTGAATAAAACCAGGCACCCCCTCTCCTTCCTCGAAGGTCCCCAGGATTGAAGCTGAGGGTCTGTGCCTCTCCCCATCCCCACAGACCATGTGGACCTAGAGACTTGGTTCTGGGTCCTGAGAAAATGGATCAGGGGAGGTCCCCAATAGTCTTCACTGGTCTTTAGCAAAATGAAGGGCACAAGGGGAAGGTATCCTTTTTCACGAGTCTAAATTTTATTTATTTAGATGTGTGCTTTTCCCCTGAGATTATTGTCCCCCCATTTTGCAGTGTTAGCAAGTCATTTAAAAATGAAATGATAGCGATAATAGGACTTATTTTTGATGTACTTATTTGGCAAAATATAAAGTTGGCAATTCCGTGTCGATCTCCCCTCCCCCAAATTATTTTTGAAATTTTCCTGGCACGCGAGAAGTCGGGGTCTGGGAGCCGTTGAGAGATATGCTCTGTTCCTCCTTCACGAGGTGGTGTGACGGGTAGGAGCCTGGCGGGGCTCAGGACTCGCCGCCACCAACCCAGCCCCATGGTGCCGTGAGCACTTCGAGCTGAGGGAACTTGAGAAATAGCAGGAAGGATTCTTTGAGGTCCCTGGAAGCAGGTGACCGGCCTCACGTGAGAGAGGTGCCGCCCCTGCACCTGGAGGAAAAGGGGGCAGCTTTGTCTCTGAAGAGGGAGGGATGCTGAGAGAACCGTAATGATCAGGCCTTGCAAACGTCCCCCCCTCCCCCCGTGTGCTACCCTCAGCTCATAGCCTGCTGTTCTGTCAGATGCTCCCATGATCCTTCACTCTCCATCAAACCTGGTATAAACATCCTCAAGTTTCACCACTTCTCTGGTCTTCATTTCCTTATGTAGGCCCCCCCGGACATTCAATAAATCTGTGCGCTCTTCTCTTATTAATCTGTCTTGTTACAAAGACCCAGGTGAGAGCCGAAGGCAGGTAGTGGAAAGAAAGATATTTTTCTCTCCCTACAAGCCTTCGTCTGGAACCTGACAGAGTAGGGTCACACTCAGCACCAGCATTTACTAGCTGTGTGAATTTTGGGCTGCAGGCTCCTGACCTGTGAAATGGGAATCATAGAGACCTCCCTTAGAGGGCTGTGGGGATTGAATGAGTTAATGTGTACTCTCCATTATTATTACTTCTGAAGACTTGCATTGAAGATAGGATCTCCTTATCTACCAAGAGCTTTAATTCCAGAAATTCTACCCACAAGTGACTTAGCATGATTTCCCCCAGCTGATTAATCCAATCTCTGTCATATTCCATTGCCGTCCAGGGCTTTGATGAAAGAAAGGGGCGGAAAGAAAGAGAGCTGGGAAGGAGAGAAAGACGAGGAGTGCTCCGGAGCTATTTGCACGTTCTCCGTGGGGCCCACAGGAAAGAGTCAGAAAGGAGAACCGAGAAGAATGGCAATAGCTGCCTTCACTCCCTAGAAGCTGCTGAGCAGTTGGAAAGAATCTGCATCCACTCCAGTGGCCTCTCCTGTCTCTTGTTACCTCTAGAAGACAGGGAGCTGCCTTTACAGGTATTCGCTCTGGGATATTAGAGACCCTCCGTGACACCTCGCCCCAGGGCCCTTTGCATGGCGGCATGACGGTCATTCAGGGAAAGAATTTCTGACTTCAGCAGGAGATTGCTTGTGGCAGGGGACTGTCCCCCGCATCGCTTAAAGTTGAGTGTGTGTCCGTGCCCCTCAGTGCAAGACCAGCCCCGCTCCCAGGAAGGTAGCCTCTCTAGTTGGGCTGGAGCAGCAGCCCAGCTTTAATCTTGCCAGGAGGCATGAGGAGGGGTGAGTGAGAAGAAGCAGGTGAGAGCAAGGGGAGGGGAGAGTTCAGTGGGGATATGTGTCAGGGTGAAAGCACCTCAGGGACAAGGCTCACCCAGGGGCACAGTCATCCTGGGATGTCCGTGAGAAAGATCAAATGTAAGAGCATTTGCACAGGCCCCCTGGCGGGGGGGCACTGTCCAGGGCACACTCACCGGACCGCGCTCCTTCCTCCCTCTAGAACTTGGCTTCACCAAATGGTCCCCTTGCTGTGCCATATGCCCCTCTCCACACCCCATCCAAGCCCTGCCCTTCCTTCCGGACCACTCAGTTCAGTTCATGCACTGAACACTCATCCAATGTCTTCTAGGGGCCAAATACTGTGCTTGGTGTTGAGGACACAACAAGAATAAGGGCTGGGCCCCTTAAATCGAGGTGTGTGTCTCATGGACGCACAAAGCAATGAGACAAACACGAGGTCTTTCCCAAGCATCAGTTTTACTTGAAGATTGGGGAAAGAAAGTAACGGAAAGCAATTTCAATGCCAATAATTTAAAATAATATTCTTATATGAAAATAAACATCTCTCATGGAATAGGGGCAAAATTTGCATATATTTAAAAAAATAAAACTTGAGATTTCAAAGAAGTTTCATGCAAGTGATTGACTTCTTCAGACCGCGTCCCAGAAACTCAGGAGTACACATATTCATTCTCCTCTACCACAATAGGTGCAGTGGTGGGCAAGGTTTGAAAGTCCCTACTGTGTGTCATGGGGAGAAACTGAAGGGTTAGGGTTAGGGAAGAATCATAGTGGAGGTTTTGGTTTAGAAATGTCAATTTCAACAAGAAAATATCAGGTATACTTACAAATCAAACACTTGCATTTATTTCTACTACTTTCCAAAACCCCACTAAAATGACCATAAAGGGTTAGGCAAAAATACAAGGGACAAAGGATAGGAGAGGAGATGACAAAAGCTTAAAGATGTCTACAGAATTGTGGGGACCAGAATGCAATGGGCTATGACAAATGGCTTCATGCAAAGGAAGCTGACACATTGCTGGGGAGAAACCAAGAAGCAGCTCACTGGCGTGCGGAATGAACCAGGAGTCAGAGAGGTAAGGGTTTGTTCTGAGGTCCTCTGGTAGAGACCATGGGCTGTGTTCCCAAACCCATACGTTGAAGCCTGACCCCTGCTCCCTCCAATGTGGTCATATAACCCTTGACCTAGGATGGCTTGATTCAGTACTAGCAGCTCTCCTGAGTTTAAATCATGGGCCTGCAACCCATAGAGGGAATTTGGTTCTTTCAAGCTGGCTAGCCCTCACTTTGGAGATAGAAAGAGCAGGTAGAGGAGGGATTTGAAGAACAAAGGAAGGAAAAACCTTGAAGTCCAAATATACTGCTTTATTGTTAGAGCTCTGTTCTCTGCGAATGAAAATGCATTTATAGCACTGGCCCTTTGCGGGGAGGAGTTATTTCACCTATTTTATACAAGAAGAACAGATTGGGCGACAAAAAGTAGCAGAAAGCCCCTGACTTGGGCTGTCTGCTCTGTCTCTCACACAGACCCCTCTGTTTGCATGCGTCCTGCCCCTGCTTGCCCATGGACTCCCTTAGAGGTAGGTGAACTTCTGAAGCCTTGTGTGAAGGTGATTCCAAGAGGAGTAAGCAGGTTTTCATGAGCCTTGGTAGGGAAGCCCTCAGCAATTTGCTGGTGGAGACTGGTGTTTATCATTGAGCTCATTGTATACCAAATTACCAGCCGGTGAGTAATATGAACCAAGTTCATGACTTATACCAGGACCCAGGAACTGTAGTTTCCAGACTCATGCTTCCTTTATCAAGGCTGAGTAATTCCCAGATGTGACTTCCCTTATGAAACAGGACTTGGAGTTTGAGTTGGTTTCCAGGTCATGAAATGAAACCAGCTATTCATCCTATAATCTCCACGGCCCTGAATGTCGGTGGCATAAACACTGGGGTGACCCGTTGGTGTGGGGTCTGTGATCTGGGCTCATGGAACAAGGATGGCCCTTCCTAGTGTAGAAAGATAGAACCTGCAGCCACACGAGCCAGTGGACAGGGCGTGGAGTCCTTATGTGCTCTGCCCGTTGCTGTGATCTCCCACCACCACCACCGATGGTTACTGCCCATATGGTGGAAACACCTGAAAACCTTGGAGGTGAGGGTGGAAACAGAGGTGGGAGCAGCATTGGCACTTGGAGCCTGATGATGTGGTTCTGGTCCTGCAACTGCCCTTGATTAGCAGAGTGACCTTGAGCATGTCACCTAACCTCTCTGAAATTCAGTTTCTATTAAAGGAATGATAATCACCATCTTGACTACATCACAGTGGGTTCTGAAACAGATGAAACAGTGTAAGGGGAAGTACTTTGTAAACTGTGAAATGCTATGTAGCCAATATGCGCTAACTGGTGCTGATTGCAATGCCTTTATTCTCTCATTCCCTGGATATTAGTGCCTACTATGTGCTTGATGCTGAACCAGGTATTAAGACTACAATAGGCAAAAAGCAATAATCCCCATCCTCCTGTCTTCATGGTCCAGTATTAACATTCCCACGTCCGGGTTTGCTGGGCAGCCGCCTTTGGGTGTGAAGCTGCACACTCTGGGGGCTGCTTCCTGCCAGATCTCTGCAACGGTCCTTTGGAAGGGCCTTTAGAAAAGTGCTTTCGAACTGTGCTTGGGACCCCAGGGTCCTCGGGTAGAGACTCACGCAGGGGAGGGTCAGAGCAAGCAGCAGGGACTCTGAGCCCTCCTCCCTGCAGTCAGCCATGTTTGCCTTTTTCGTGCTTTGTTTCATTGTTGGAAAACTGCTGCTCTGGTGGAAGAAGCTGGACAGCCCTGTTCCTTGATCTGTTCTAATTTTTATACCTCACTCATGGGTGAGCCTCTTTCAAAGTCTCTTTCCTCCCCTCCCAGGGGTAGCTAGAGATGGAGACCGCCTTTTATCATTACTGGGATGTGACCAGGGTAGGGAGACTTTAACCTCAGTTCTTACATAGAATGGGAAGGGGCTGGGTCGGCGACAAGTCACCCAGAGGCGTGGGTTGGCGTTCTTTCATAGCCACAGGACAACAGCCTGCACAAATAGCTCGGACAGCCTCCGACTGGGACTGCTATTCTTTACAGGAAACGCTGGGTATGACCCTACCTGAGGCAATTTGTCTTTTCTACAGTTAATCTCAACAGGTAACCAGGTAACCATGTGGGAGCTTCACCTCTGGCCCCGAGCTGGTGGATGGCATTCTAACAGCAAATGGCATCCTGGGTAGTCTCTGACCTTGGGTGAAACAATTCCGCAGCATTTCGACTCTGCAGTAACTGACCCTGAGAGCTGACAGAACATTTCCAAGGGAACAGAGTCCCTCAGGCCCGCAGTGTTGACCAAAAACCAGACTCTCCCCAGTAAGTCATGACCCTCAGACCACAGCGGGGACCAGAAAATGGATGGGATCTGTTTCTTAGCTGAACTGTGAAATATATCCAGGGCTTTCTGTTTTGAGCTCACTTCTAATTACTTAGTATTTTCAAGATGGAGTATTCTGCCCTAGGAGATACCCGTAAATGCCCAGGGAACTCTTCCCTGATTCTTTTTGCACTGTTTTATAGCAATCATTTTAATGACTTAAACCTCACTCTATGGTATTAGCCTAGTGATGGCTGCTGTGGTAACCCCCCCAAACTCAAACGTGGCGGCAGTTTGTTTCTTGCTCTCATTAAATCTGAAACGGGTTTCTGGATTGGTGGGTATCGCTTCCCCACATGGTTGTTTAAGGAACCAGGCATTGCTTCTAACTTGTTTCTTTCAGGCTCATCTTGCTTGTTTGCATCAAGCCAGTGGGTGGGGCCGGAGCATGGAAGGTAGCACGGGAAGGATTTCATAGGCCTGTCTAGGAAGTGATACACGTCACTCCACTTCTGCTTCCGTGGCTGGAAGCCAGTAATAAGGCATTATCTAAGTGCAAAGAAGTCTGGGAAATGTAGTCTAACTGCGTGCCCAAAAGAAGCAGTTTCCGCCACTACCATCTGCTTAGGCTATGTCTCCCTGTTTGGGGTGGGTGGTGAGAAATAAAACAGTGAGGAAAACTGTCTCAAATCGCAGCAACAGAGTTGACCTTCTACGTTCAAGATACTACAGAGCAAAATAACAGTAACGGTAGGAAACCATGTTCACTCATCTGGTAGGTAATCATTTTAAAGTTTGATAGTAATGGCAGGAGTTGAGGGAAATGGGTTCTCTCATACAGGGCTTGTGGGAGAGTAAATTGTTATAAACACTTTGGAGAGTCATTGTCAGTGTTTATGAAAACTTTAAGTGTTCCTGCCCTTTGACCCAGCAATTCCATTTCTCACTATCTTTTTGAGGGCAACATTCTCATATGTAGACAGTGAGGCACAAATACAATGTCTATTGCTAGCAATGTAAAAGATTAAAAATCATCTAGCCCTGGCTGGTGTGGCTCAGCGGATTGAGCATCAGTCTACAAACCCAAAGGTCGCCAGTGTGATTCCCGGTCAGGGCACAGGCCTGGGTTGCAGGCCAGGTCTCCGGCTGAGGGTATGCAAAAGGCAACTGGTCCATGTTTCTCTTCATCTCTTTCTGTCTTTCTCCCTTCCTTCCCCTCTTTCTAAAAGTAAATAAATAAAATCTTTAAATAAATAAAAGTCATCTAAATTTCTAGCAGTAAGGAATTAGGTAAGTAAGCTATGGTACACTTGTACTGTGGAATGCTATAAATGGTTAAAAATTTGAGGTAGATATATATGTGTATATAGACAGATATGATAAGACCTTTAAGGCATATTCCAAAAGCAAAAAGCAACCCAAAGAGCAAAAGGTAGCACTGTATATAACATTTAAAGAAATAAAACAAGAGCAAGGTAAAAATTTGGAGGTCTCTAGATACATACAAGGTCTGTCAGAAGGTAGCCAGTCATGTACTATGAAAAATAAGGACACTTACTGAAGAAGATATAACATACAAGAAACACTGTCCATAGGACAATGACACCTCAGTCCCCTTCAAAGTAGGCACCTTGGGACCTCACACAGTTCTCCCAATCACCATCAGCTGCCCCATCATATTTTCCTGAATCTCATCAATGGTCTGAAATATTTTCCCTTTCAAAGGTGATTTTAGTTTTGGGAAAAGCCAGAAGTTGCAGAGCACCAAATCTGGGCTGTAGCAGGGTGGCTGAGTCACTTGGGTGATTTGATGTTGTGCCAAACAACTCTGCACGAGACGTGATGCACGAGCGGGTACACTGTCATAGTGAAGCTGCCAATCACCAGTTGCCCATAGTTGTGGACTTCTGAATTATCTAAATAGTTTTCACAGAGGAATGTCCAAGCTTAATGCAAAATGTGATGTAAGTTCATTGCTCTACTGGTTCAGTCATTTTGAATGTGACGGCCACACAGTACACATGCTCACTCAATGGTTTCTACCACCCCCACTGACTGGTAGAGTGAAGTCATCATTATTCATGTATGGGCATTCCAGTTCACCCTCGTTGGTTGCCAGGTTACACTGATGTCATGTAAACCATTCTCATTATATTAACAATGGCTGGAGTTTTCCCAGACAAACCTCATATGTGTTTATATGTAAACATATAGAGAAAGATCTGGAAGGATACAAACCAGGGGAAAGTTGTTACCTCTGAGGAGTGAACTGGGTTTGAGATGGTGGTCAAGGGAATTTTGCTTTTTATTGTTTAGATTTTAATTATTATAAAACATCACTAATGTACTAACTATGTAATTAAAACAAATTAATAAAAAGATAACTAGAGAAGAAAAATAAAAAAACACGTATATTGACTTTGCAAACACAACAATGTTACTTATTATGTTTTATTGTCATGCAATGTTTAAAATTTTTGAACAAAACAAAAAGAACCCCCCCACAAATCTTACTCAGAAGCAGGTCACTTACTCAGAGTCACCTCCAAAATCACAGGTGGGCTTGGGTCTGTGACCTCATGCATATTGAATGTGTCAGTCGATTTTTCAGGACCAGGAGGAGCTAATGTGACCCTGTAACCTGGTACACATTTATCAACAACAGCAACAACAACAAAAAAGAGCTTAGCAAGAAAAAGTGACAGCTCTGACTGGTGGCTCGGTTGGTTGGGCATCACCCTACAAGCAAAAGGTCACTGGTTCAATTCCTGGTCAGGGCACATGGCTGGGTTGTGGGTTCACTTCCAAGTGAGGGTGATGCAAGAGGCAACTGATGGGTGTTTCTCACATTAATGTCTCTCTCCCTCTCTTTCTCCCTCCCTTCTTCTCTCTTTAAAAATAGATAAGTCAAATCTTTGAAAAAAACGAAGAGACAGGGAGTGCTGCTGTTGTCCAGTAGGTCTCCAGTTATGCTCCAGCTGGAGTGAGAGTTTCCGTAACTGAAATCAAAGAGTAGGTCACACGTATTTGTTTTGTTTCTGGAAGAGTTTAGAACTTCACTAGGAACCAAAACAGAGTGACGAATACGACAGTCACTGCCACTTCCTCTGTGGAGCTTACAGTCTAGAGATGTTGTCCCAGTTTTCAGAAAACATTAGTGAGGGCATGGAATTTTCTCCATTTTCAGTCTTTTCCTGTAAACTTTTCCTTTGATTGTTGGTATTGCTTCTATACCAGCAAACACAGGCAGCTGCAACAAAGACGAACCAGTAGTGAGTGAAAATTAACAGGGGAATTCAGAAATAGGGTTTTAATGTTTCATTTGACAACTAGTCTTTTTGGACATGTATGCCTGGTTGTGATATTATCTTTCATACATAGGATACAATCATATTGTCTCCTACTGAACATTTTGTTTTTGATTTATAAAATGGAATTAAAAATATGAATATCTACTGGGGCTCTACAGAGGACATCATGATTTCGAGGCTTGGAAACAACCTGAAAAAATTTGAAAACCACTGACCTATACTTCAGTCTTTTGTAGAGTCGTTTATTTTTCCTAAGGACTCAAAGCATGCAGAAGTTGTTGTTAAGAAGTTTTTCAGCGATTTGCACTTCCCAGCTATTCTTCTGGTGTCGTGAGTCATTTCCTTCTGAGCCACAACTTGTCTAGTCATAAGGCAGCGTCTGGTTCATGAAAACACAATGCAATGAATGAGAAAAAAATTCCAGATAATCTCTGTCCTTTCCTTGCATTGCTTAATGCCATGATGTCCACAGTGACACTTTTTGAATGTACTTTTCTTTCCCAGCCATGTTTTTTACGCAGTATAGTTACTCAGAAGCTCCCCTCCCAACATTAACCTACTGCTTCTTTTCTTTCTCCTCTTCTTTTCCTCACAGTCATGAATCACAAAAGCCCAAAGCACTGGCGTGAGCTTGGCCTACAGCAGGGAAGCAAAGACCCACAGGCAAACAAAGGTGGGAAGAACTAAAGGGTAGTAGGGAGGGAAAGGTGGCAAAAGGTCATAGGTTAATAAGTACTATCTTTTTTCATATCATGTAGTCATTCACTTAGTAAATAAATAGTGGTTAAGCACCTACTAAGTGCCAGAGCCTGGGGATAGAAGAATAAACAGGATCGACACAGCCTCTATGTTCATGAAGCTGTGCCTAGTGGGACAGCTCTTCCTTATGGAAGAGTAAGCGGCATTCGCAGTGCGCAAGATGAGTGCTGTGGCCAGCAGTGCAGGGTACTGTGGGAGCTCAGGGGCTAGGGTGGAGGTAGGAGAAAGAACTTCTGGATCAAGACCACATAGCACATCAAGAAGCCAGAGGCTGCTGGTTGCCCTTTTCTTCCTTTAGTGATAACATGCCCAAAATTTAGCTGGTCACTGGCTACCTAGCTAGAGACTGTATTCCCAGCCTTCCTTGCAGCTAAGTTCAGCCAGATGGTGAAATTCTGGTCGTGAGATGAGAGCAGAAGTGATGTTTACAGCTTCTGGTTTATGCCTGGAAGAGGAAGGCTGTGCCTTCCTTTTTTCTATTCTATTGTCTGGAAAGTGGGCCTGGAGGTGTGACTGGGATAGCTGTCTTAGACCATGAATTGGAAGCTCAAGGGTCAAGGTGGCGGAGGAAAAAGGTAGACTGGATAGGGAACAATCCTGTGCATCAGAGTTGCCCCAGCCCAAGACCTATAGGCTAGGATGTAAGAAACAAAAATTTTTTTGGTCTGGTATAAGTTACTATTACTTAGTCTCTGTTAGGGCAGCTGGACCAATCCATGAAGTCATATATCAGGCTTTAAAGAGAATTCCAAATTCCTAATATCCTCTTCTGAACCACCTGGGGTCCCGTTGTGTAACTCTGGAGCAGTCCTTGCCTCAGCCCATCCGGAGGGATTGGGAATTGGCTGTCAATGTTTTAGATTCAGTCAAGAGGTAGCTTCACTGATATAAGTACCTTTGCAATTTAATTCCCCTAAAATTTTCTTAAAGACAGAGATCCACTGCCTTAGAAGCTGAAAGAGTAGTTTGAAGGAGAAGGATTTATGTACTTGGCCCCAAACTGAACTCCTTTCTATTAGGAAGACACAGGACATGTAGGACTACAGACTCATTTTTCACTCTTTGACTCGGAGCTCTTGAGCTCAGGTCAGGAATGGACATTGGGTTAGAGTGGAGACTGCCCATCAGTTCCTGGGCAAATCCACACAGGCGGCACCTGCTTGGTTTCCAGGCTTGCTCTTTAGACTCTGGGCCATTTCTTATGTCTTGACCCCATTCCTATGCCCAGTTACCTGCTCTTCCTCCCTCCGGGGCACTGTGGCTGGCTATCACTACCAAGAAGCACCCTCTCAGCCATGCCATTTGGGAGAGTTGAGCTCTCAGAAGCAAACCCATGACTGTGATGGCATCTGGTTCTTCACAAACAGTATTAGTCAAGATCAGTTAGGTTTTGCTGCAGTAACAAACAACTCCCAAACTTCAAATGCAATGTGGTTCAGCAGTGCCTGTTCATTTAACCACTTGATGGTTCTCAGATGGCTGTCTTATGACACTACCTTTTAAGGCATCAGGCTTTTCTGAGGCATGAGAAGGGGGGACATGGAGAATTATGGTTTGTGATGCTTCCAAGTGCAAGTGAGCTTTATTGGACATGCAAGTCATGTACACAGTTCCACCTTCAAGGGCTAGGAAGTACAATAGTCCCCTGTGTCTGGAAAAGAAGGGGGGCTGGAAACACTGGTGAGCAGCAGCAATGCCTACCACATGGGTAAACACAGTGAGTCTTCAAAGCAAGTGTGTACCCCAGGAGGTGCACAAGATCATCCACTGGATATAGGAAGACATAGTGGAACTCCTAGCTACATTTATTCTTTATCTGTTTTTTAAATTTCTATTTTTTTGAGTGTGTCTATTATATCTATTATAATGAGTATGGCTATTTATATGGTGCATAATGTATGTGTAGTTGTACATGATTATAATTTGTAAGTAAATAAATATGCATGTACTGGGGGTGGATGCTCAAAAAAGTTTTATGGATGGCGCAGACAACAATCCACTGAGCCAGAGAATAGGACCCAAAGGCCCTTAGGCTGTGAGTGCTGAAAGCTCTTTGGATATAGGGTCTGGGGTCCTTAACCCCAAGGTGACTTGGTTTTCCTGGCTGTAACATTCCAGTCATGATTCCCTTTTTAGAAACTAGGGTGGATACCCAATAGGTCCTTAGAGAACAGAGGCCGAGAGGGTAGAATTAGGTTGAATACATCTTTCCCTCACTTGCCTGTAGCTAGCAAATGCAAACGCAGCTGCAGTGCTTTGCAGGACCGCAAAGAGGCAATGTGCATCCATGACCGAGCGTGGTGCACGGTGTACGATGTGGGTGCGCTGGGCGTGTGGTGGTGATTGGTGCCACATAGAGAAAGCTGAACATCTTTGAAAGGTCTCCTCTAAGGGGAGGTAAGGCTTTCTGATGGAGAGAGACTAGGAGAGAGAGAGAGAATGAAAGCATGTGAGTGCATGTGTGTGCCTGTGTGTATGTGCACATGTGGTTGGAAGCTCATATAGATAGAGTCTATAACTTTTTCTTCCTTCCTCTGGTTTCCCAGCTTCAGGACATGGAAATAAGGGAAGAAAGACCACAGAGGGGTAGACTGGTGCAGGGAACAAGGGATAGGTGCCAGCAGGAGAGGTGTGGTGAGAAAGTGTCAGAAGACAGGTCTAAAAGTAAACATGGGAAATGACAGTGGTATCTGAGCTGTCAGCAGACCAGGAGGTGAAAGCTGGTGATGCAGCAGCCCTAGAAGGCAGCTCGGACTAGGGCGTACTTGACAGTCTGCAGGTGGGCAGGGGCAGCCCTGGTCTGGTGTCTTACACTCAGCCAGGGGCCTAGGCTGCCTGGTGTCTCCAGCCAGGGCATAGAGGTGTGAACTCAGCGTCTGTGTCTAATGCAGCATCGTCTCTCCTTAAAGACTTGCTCCCCCTTGCATCCCCCTTTCATCCGTGTGAAGGGCACCATCAGTTTTCCAGCCATCTAGGCTAAAACCCTCAACCTGCTTCCTAACACCTACCCAACACCCAACCATCCTGCAAAACCTCCCTCCAGTGCTGTCCTCTGAAGCTCCACACCCACAGACAGCAGTAAACCATACACTTTCAGAACTGTTGAACTCTTACTTCTTTATTTTTTTTTTAAGTAAAAATTCCAATGTGTTCTTTTGTATCTCAATGGATTATCTTCTACATGACCCACAGGCCCCTACTGAAAAGACTGATGGATGAGAGTAAAGGGACATGTCATTTATCTTTCTCTTTTTGGTTTTATTTTGATTTTACTTATTCTTTATTTTTATGGTATTCTTTTCCATTACCATTTATCCCCCCTTGCACCCTTCTCTCCCATAATCACCACACTGTTGTCCATGTCCATGAGTCCCTTTTGCTTTTTGCTCAATCCCTCCACCCCTGAGCCACCCCCTCTCCCCAGAGCTGTCAGCCACTCTCTATGAGCCTGTCTCTATTTTGCTCATTAGTTCAGTTTGTTTATTAGATTCCACATATGAGTGAAATCATATGGTACTTGTCTTTCTCTGGCTGGCTTATTTCAGTTAGCATAATGCTCTCCAGGTCCATCCATGCTGTTGCAAAGGGTAAAATTTTCTTTTTTTTTATGGCAGAGTAGAATTCTATTGTATAAATGCCCCTAGTTGTTTTATCTACTCATCTACTGATGGACACTTGGGCTGCTTCCAGATCTTGGTGACTGTAAATGATGCTGCAGTGAATGTAGGGGTGCTTATATTCTTTTGAATGAATGTTTTGGGTTTCTTCGGATAAATTTCCAGAAGTGGAATCACTGGGTCATAAGGCAGTTCCATTTGTAATTTTTGGAGGTATCTCCATACTGCTTCCCCCAGTGGCTGCACCAATCTGCATTCCTACCAACAGTACAAAAGGGTTCCCCTTTCTCCACATCCTCGCCAGCTCTTGTTGTTTGTTGATTTATTGATGACAGCCATTCTGAAAGGTGTGAGGTGATATCTCATCATGGTTTTAATTTGCAACTCTCTGATGATTAGTGATATTGAGCATCTTTTCATATGTCTATTGGCCATCTGTGTGTCCTCTTTGGAGAAGTGTCTATTCAGGTCCTCTGCCCATTTTTTTAATTGGATTGTACTTTTTTGTATTTTAAAATACACTCTTGGAACTTTTACCTTTATTATAATTATTAGTATGTATTTGTTATTCATATATTATATTATAGGTCCTTGTAGCCATGCCTCATTTATTTGTCTATCCCAGTTACAGATACCCAGTAAGTGTTTGTAATCGACTGGAAATACTAAGTCTGTGATAGGAAATCACACTTGTCACCCATTGGTTATTGTGGGCTCAAGGGTGGCCTTTGCCCTGACCTAAGTTCCAGTTCTCTCCTTCACTCCCTTACCAACTTCTTCATACACCTTGCATGCACTCTCACTTCCGTTGCCTCATTCGTTCATTCATTCATTCAGCAAATCTTTAGTGGCACTTGACTGAATACAGGTGAATGAAGAGACATGTTCTCTGCCTTAATGGGGAAAGCAATAACAAAAGTGAATAGGTTAATATATACTTACGAACTGCAGACGCAGAATTCAGAAGAGGAACCAGCCAGTGGGGAGGGCAGTTTGACTTGGATCTGTGGTTGATTTGAATCTGTGTCTTTCAAACAGAAGAGTCAGCTGCACACAGAGCTGAAGGAGGGGCCAGGCAGAGGGACCTGTTGCGGGAAGACCCAGGGAGGGAGGGGGGAAGTTGCATGAGGCCAAAGGACATTACGTCTGCACTTCCAAGCCCTGGTTGGGTTCTGAGCTTTCTCCTTGGAACCCTGGGAGCATCTCACGTATACTTGACTTCTAAAATCTCTCAAGATGCTTTTCAACAAAGCTTAAAGATGAATTCCATGGCTGCTTACAGTGTTACCCCCAGGTGAACAGGTGTAAAATCCATGCCCTTCTTGTATGGAAATTATGTGAGTAATCTAATTTAATGCCTTTTTGCTATATAGCAGTGGTTCTCACCCAGGGGTGATTTTTATCCCCTGGAAGACATATGGCATTGTCTGGAGGCGTTTTTGGTTGTCACACATGCTGGGGGTGCTGGGGTTGCTGTTGGCATCTAGTGGGTAGAAGTCAGGGATGCTGAAATCATCCTATAACATGCAGGACAGCCCGCCCTTGCAAAGAATCGGCCCCAAATGCCAATAGTGCTGAAGCTGAGATGTCTCGATATAGGTATAGTGGGATAAACACTTTCTTTTGATAAATGGGAAGCTGAGGCTAGACCGAGGCTGCTGGTAGCCACCTCATAGCCAGTGCTCCCTCTGTCCTTAGGAGGAAAAGCCCATTCGCTTCAATATCACCACATACCCAGCTGAAGGCCGCTACTTCTCCATATCCATACAGTTATATGTGGCCGCGGGACTAAGTCCTGGCCTGGGATATCAGCAAGAATGTCTTGTCCTTTAAGGAAGGTTGCTAACGGCACTGGCTCAGCTTGTGGTGCTGTCCTGGGGATGTTTTGCTCTTGTTTTCCCTCTTTTCCGGCACGTAGAATGTGGTGTGATAGCAGGAGCTCAAAGAGCCATCTCGGCATACCAGTGACCTTGAGGATGGAGGCCAGGAAGCGGCCTTGAGGTGACCTCAAAGATAGCAGGACACAAAGACGGGAGGAACCTTGGTGTCTGATGGCCTCATGTAGCCTCAGGACCCCCTCCTTCCAGACATCTTTTCCATGAAGGACTGAACCTGTGTGGGCAACTCTCTAACTTTGGGGTGCCTGCAATCTACCGCTGAATCTCCTTGTAGCTGAGACTACAGGTCCATGGCTCTTTCTATTCCACCTTGGGGACTCCGTTCCCACTATGGGCACCTACCCTTCTCTTGTGGCTCTGGTCTCCCCAAGAGATTGTCAGCCAGCCTCAGGTGCCATTGTCACAATGTTACAAGTTCTCAGCCAGACTCTAGCTATTTGGGGCAGGGGGGGGCATTTGCGTGTAGCCTGTCTTTCAGGATCACACCCTGGGTTGTTTAAGGACTTCCCCACCTTTGGGGGTACATTATGGGACAGGCTCAGCACAATAGCCTCATTGCCCTCTGATCCCCGCGAGACATTTAGAAGCTGTGAGTGAAACTGAGCACGGGGTGGCACCATGTTGTCACTTTTGAAGTTTCGGATTCTGTGTCGTAGCTTGGATTGGAAAGTGCGATGACGTTTGCCAGAGGCTGGAGTTTTGATGTGGAGTGGAGAAATAGCTGTTGCTCGGAGTGGGGAGAGAAACACTTCCCGTGTCTTTAGGGAAAGAGAAGTCAGGCGACTCTGCGGTTTCTCACTTCTGATCTTCTGGCGCACAGATGTTCTCTGAGGAGCGGCTGGTCCAGAGGCGACGTATTTAAGTTCGCAAACACCACACATTTAGACGTTAGACATTTCAGTGTTGCTAAAGAAAACCACCAAACTGAACAGCCAACTTTCCCTTAGTTTTGTCAGAGAGAGACTTTAAAAAAAATGAACTTGGCTGCCGGCGGTGGCACGGGCTCATTTGCCAGTCTCAGGGACTGGGGACTGGGGTGGAGGGGTGGCTGGGGTGGCAGAGGAGTGGCAGGAGGAGGTGACAGAGACAGAGTGCTTGGGCGCACAGGAAAGCACCCCCTCCCTCGGGGGACACGCGGGGAACCTCTCCCACGGGCCCAGGCTCACTCCTGCTTGCCTGCCTCCCAAGAGGTACTACCCCCACACTGCAGGGGAAACCTACCCCTTTGCCACAGGGGCACCATCTCCTAAATGTGCAGCACCCAGGGAGGGAGAGACTGGCAGAAGACAGCCATAGGTAAGTGCATGGAAAGGACTTGTTTGAGTTTTGAATGGGTGAGGCCCGGGTTTAAGTGGTACGCTTTGGACTGGGTAAATCGCTTCTCTCCGCCTTCTGACCCTCCCATTGTTTCTGCACGTTTTAGTTTTAAACGTGGCGGAGGCTGGATGCTGCCGGAGGTTGTTACATAGGGTGGGGACATGGAGCTTCCAGCAGCTACCTCCTGACTGTGGTGTGAAGAAGACGGAATTCAGCTTTGTATTTTTAGCAGGGGTGGGGAAGCTGGGGGAATCTTTGATGTGGGGTTTGAAGTTTCTTCTGGAGGATGAGGATGGGAAGCTGGGGACCGTCCCTTTGAACACCTGCTCCGAGCGCTGCCGGCGGCAGGGTCAGGGACAAGCCTGCCATGCAGACAGCAAAGCGCCATCTTTTCTTGGTGTGGGGGGGGGGGGGGGGGCGTGGCAACTTCAAATGCCAGTGCCCTGGCGGAGAAACTGAGTCCCCGAGAGTTGCAGCGACTTGTCTCCTGTTGCTCAGCAGTTCCCGGGGAGGAGTGGGGCCAGCCCGGGTCCTCTGGCATCCAGTTTAAGGGTTTTGTCTGCGTGATTGCTTTGGCTTCAAATATCACTTTCTACTCTGGTACTTGGACATGTTCCATAAATGCCTTGCTATGTGAAACTCTTTCTTAAAATAGAAAAAAGATAAACTCATCTGAAGGGATGGAAGGACCTTGTGAAGGGAACTGGGCATAATTACAAGTCACCCTGGTTTCACTAGTTCAAGCAGGCAGATGGTGGATGGAATGGAAGCCAGACAATTTGCATTTACCAAATTAGCACCCGTCTGTTAGTCTGCAGAAATGGGAAAAAAGGGGCATCTCTCTTTTCACCATATAAGGTAACTAAAAACCAGAGCTCACGGAGTGTTGGCCCTACAGGAGGCAGAGGCAGCGCCATCCAGGCTGCCCCTTTCTCGGCCACATGCCTCCCCCTCCCACTGCTCGGGGGGAGGCAGTCCAGAGCGATGGCAGGGACTCAGCCTGTGGAGTCAGGCAGTCGCAGGTTCAAATCCCAGCTCTGGTACTTGCCCCAGCCCATGTAGTGTTGGACAGCATAACCCCAAGGAGGCTGTTTGTTCTCCTGTACAACGGGGATAATAATACCTGTTAAGCTAGTGAAGTAAGGAGAAGTAAAGCGGGTAGGTCTGGTACAGGGACAGCTCATCAGTCGTGGCTGTCAACCACACTCTGACCCCGTCTAGTCTTGGCCTGTATAGGACAGCGGTCACTTGAATAGTGGCCAAGGGGACCAAAGAGTATGGCTGGCCCAGGGCAAATTCGTTTCCCACAGCCCACCGCTCTGGGCAGCCCGGATAAAGGAAGGAAGGGGGTTTCATGCTGCCGGGCCGACAGTCCCATTGCAGAGCCTCTCGCACGCCGAGGGGAGCCGTGGGCACCGGCGTGAAAAAGGCAGTCTGCCATTCACCGTCCCCTGCGCCAGCCGATACTGAGTCCCCCGCTCTGTGTCTGGCCCTGACCTAGCACTGGGGAGACGGCCCTGCCCTCAAGGAATTCAAAGTCTAGAAGGGAAGATAGATATTTAAACAAGTAATTATGCCAGAAATTTTAAAAATGCTTTCATCGAAGAGTGACGAATCCTACCTGGCCGGAGAAGGAAGGTGCTGGGAGATGTCACTTTTGTAAAGACTGAGCTGGACCCTTAGGGAGGGTGGGGACTCTGGCAGGTGGCCAAGGGGGAGGAAGGAATGACACGTGAGCAAGGCCTCAGGGTGCGGCAGTGCCAGGCTGTCCCAGGGAGCCGTGGGCAGTGCAGGGGGACGATGTCAGGCCCACCCTGGAGTGTTGCTTGCGAGCCCCTGAGCGAGGCCTGCTCTGGCCCTGGACGTGGGCCTGGGGACCAGGACGGCCGTCAGCCAGTGGAGTGACTTCGTCAGGCGTGCACTCGCGGGAGATCAGTTTGGCCACACGGGCAACAGGGAGCGTGCGCGGCAACAGTGGAGGCTGGGAGGCCAGTTTTTCCGCGGTCACAAGAGCCAGGAGGGCCTTTGCCATAGCAGCGGCAGAGGGCCAGGTTTACGTCACAGTGAGAAGAGAGACAAGGCAGGCTTGCTGAGGACCGGATGCGGGGTGTGAGTGACAGGAGGCCCAGGACGATTACCTAGGGCTTCCCTGGTGTTTAGAAAGTTGGAGCACTTTCCTCTGTCGGTGCTTGAATCAGAATGCTAGCGCTTTGTTTCTCCTTCGCCACTAGCCCGGGTGCTCCCTGTGCACAGGTGCTATGTCTCATTCATTCCACCAGAGCCCCTCCTGCTAACACAGAATAGGGTTCCAGTCACCTTTGAATTAACCATTGATAAATGAATGAATGAATGATTGAATGGACTCTTCGTTCTGCTTTCTATTTCACACTGTTGAGGGGAGAGTGTGTGCCTAGCTGGTTTGTTACGGCTCCCAGCGTGGGTTCTGATGGATGCCTGTCAAACCCCAAGGGATGCTGTTGATGATGATAACGATGACAATGATGATGACGATGATGATGAGGATGGTGATCATGATGATAATAGTGATGATGGTTATGATGCACTGCTGCTCACCTTCCCCTCTCCAGCATGCAATGCTTCCTAGCTTCCCAGGGAATTCAGGCGTGCTAATTAATTAATATAAGCATAGTTTCCTGGTTGGAACTTCTTGGCTGGAAGAAGCTATAGGTTCAAAGGACATGTCCATTATACTGTGATCATGGCTCTCATTGTTTGCCAGGGGCCCTGACCAGTGTGACTCAGTTGGTGGGGCTTCACTCACAAACCAAAGGGTCACTGGTTCAATTCCCAGTCAGGGCACATGCCTGGGTTGTGGGCTGGATCCCAGGTTGTGGCTTGTGAGGGAGGCAACTGATCAATGTATCTCTCACACATCAATGTTTCTCTCCCTCTCTTTCTCCCTCCTTTCCCCTCTCTCTGACAATAAATAAATACATTTTTTTTTAAAAAAGGAAGATGAAACTTTAATTCCCTTTGCCTGGTTATTACACTTCAGAACTATCCATCTCTTCATCTATAAAGTTTTCCCTTCTTCCTCATCTGCTCAACATAGGTCTTCAGCTGCTCTTCTGCCTGCTCCATGTGGCTCCTGGCTGAGCGGGGGGGAGGCCCCAGGTGAAGCAGAAAGCCATCAGGAGCTGGTGGGGGCAGGGAGCAGAGAGGCAGTGCCATCCTTGACAATTTGAACCACCCAAGCAATCTCTCCAGAACTTTAACGTGTGGTGTGTCTTACACGCTCAGAGGGCACGACTCCTGTGGGCAAACGTTGGGAAATGGATGGAGCAGGGCATGGGTTTTCTGGGTAAGTAAGGATTATCAAAAATCCTTGTTTGGGTAAGTTTTGTTAAACTCCTTTTCAAAGGCTTTGGTCCAGTTTCCTTCCTTAAGCTGCTTGAGCACCGAACACTGCTGACTCTTGATTTCGTGATTCAGAAAGCATTCAGGATCGTGATTCAGAATCCCCATTCCGGAATCCAGTTTTCACTGTACGTGACCACAGCGGTGGAGGCTCGGGGGGCTGGGTACCTCGCATTCCAGGACACATTCCTGCTTTTTCTTGGCAAACTTCCACCTATCAGCTTGTTTCTTGTGATTGGCCTCTTCTGAAAGGTGAAGACTGTTCATTCTAAATATACAAGGGTTGGAGTTGCTTTCTGGTTCGTACAACTTTACCAGATATCAGATGCTGCCTCTTCCCTATCTTCTCTCAGGCCAACCACGAGACATGGCCCTGTGACTCAGGAGAGTTAAACATAAACTAAGTCCAGCCCTATTGCGAACCACGGTGTGAGTTTGAATAGACAGCCAGTTCTGCTGTAATGATTGTTCAGAAATGCAAATCCGTTCCAATGCAATTGATGTCAGAGGGAACAATTTGAGCATAACACAAATTTCACGTTTACTTATGTGTGATTTAGCCTCGGAGAAACGCTGGGTGAATGCGGAAAACTGCACACAGCTAACTGGGCAGCATAGGCATGCACAGAATGCACACACAGGCGCATCAAACACCCTCTGGTGACCCAGGCTCTCCAGTTCCGTTCTGACCCATGCCCATCCATGTCTGCTGTTGCAGCTGTCTGTCGATTCCAGATAACTGTCCTTGGAGAAGGTCACAGGAACTCTCAAGCTGCCACCTTGCCAGTGCCCGTCTCCACAAGCAAACATCAGGGCTTCTTCCGATAAAGTACCATGTTTACTGGCATGTTTATGGATTTCCTAACCATTTCACATGTGTAAAATTGAGCCGCCATTTTTAGTGGGGTCTTTTTTTTTTTTTTAGTGTGTGGTTGGTGAAGTGTTTGAGTGTTATATCTGAAACTTCATCTTTCCCAAAAGCCCTGTGGAGTTTCTTGAGCAATTTTGTACATGCTGGTGATTCTTAAAAACACACATATTGCATTGCAGCAAACCAGGCAGTCCCCGGGGGCTGCGAGCCTCACTCCCACCGGACGAGAAAGGAAGATAGTGTTCATTTCGGAGAGCGGGGATCCTGCTTGATATGCAAGTAACATCTGACCTCTTTGCCACAAGCCCCTGAGATTTCTCACCAAAGATACACGTATGAAGAGTGTTTCTTAAGGGTGAGGTCTACCTTCCAGTTAAAGGAAACGGAAAATATGGAACAGCATTTTTACATAGCTGTAGGAGGGGGTATCACTTCAACTTTACACATGTCATATCCGAGGCATACAACACATGTCCCCCTCAGTTACACCTACAATTTCTTTGTGAAACACACGAAATATTCAGGGACGAATAAGGGATGGGGTTGGCACGTACTAAGTCCTTATGGGCTAGATGCACTACCTGCATTATCTCATTTAATCTCCACGCCGCACTGTGCGGTATTCTTCAAGTGTTTGTTGACCCCCTGCTGTGTGCTGGGTGCCCATCCGGGTGTGGGGTTACCCCAGTGAGCAGAACGCACTGCAGCCCCCTGGGAGCTGGACTCCTAGTGCAGTGAAATAGACAGCAAACCAGCAAATCAGCATGCACTTGGCCGTGGGGTGGAATGTGATACGGAGAAAGATAGGGCAGGGGGAGAGGGGACAGAGGGACACCCGAGGGGGCCTGAGCAAGGGGCAGGCAGTGCTGTCATCTCCATGTCTGCAGGTGAAGAAACTGAGGTGAAAACAAAGGGGCCAAGTTGCTCAGAGCCCGCAGGACACCATTCGGGAGCGAGGGGGCGAGAAGAAGGGAAGGATGGAATTTGTCTCTGGTGGGCAGGGAGAGGCAGAAAGTAGAGGGAGGACTGGGCTGAGCCTCGTTTCTGTTCTAGGTCCACTTTCTTTTGAGGCCGAGCAGTTGCCACTGTTTAAGCTCGACCCTGCTAAACCTCAGCTTCCCGCCTGCTACACCGGCCTTGCTCCAGGTTCTGGGGGCTTGTCCAGGGATGACTGCATCAGTCCTCTGGGGCCGTGTGTGAGAACAGCTCACGCCGGGTTCCTTTATTCCCACACTCCAGTTTCACTTCAGGCCCCGGTGTGAAGCAATTCTCCAATGCCAGCGAGGCGTCCTACAGTTCGGTTCGGTTCTGGTACTATATTTACCTGCAGTAGGTGTCAGGTTCCACAGGTTAAGGGCTCAGTCCTACGAGACTTCAGCCGCCAGTCACGAGTCCCAGCTGGCACTGCCCTTCTGACTAACTGTTATATACTGGGGTTCCTGCGATTCCCTCCTTGGGTTTGATAATTTGCTAGAATGGCCCACAGAACTCAGGGCAATGGTTACTTATGTTCAGTGGTTTATTATCAAGGATATGATGAAGGATACGGGTGGGCAGCCAGGTGGAGAGATACACGAAGTGAGGTGTGGGGAAGAGGCATGAAATGCACGTGTATTCTCTGGGCGCACCACCCTCCCGGCACCTCTGGGTGTTCAGCAACCCAGGGGCCTATGAACCCCACCTTTTTAGGATTTTTATAGAGGTTTTACCAGGTAGCAGGACTGAGAGTTAACTCAGTCTCCAGTGCCTGCCCCTCTCCCAGAGGATGGGGGATTAGGCTGAAGGTTCCAAGTTTCCAACCATGGCTTGGTCTCTCTGGTGACCAGCCCCCAACCTGAAGCTGCCCAGGCGCCCACCGACTGTCACCTCCTTAGAACAAAAGATGCTCCTATCTCACAGGAAATTCCGAGGGATTTAGGAGGCCTGCGCCAGCAACCAGGGTCAAAGACTACGTAATGGAACAAAAGATGCTGCTGGCACTCTTACCACGTAGGGCATCACAAGGAGCTCCATGCCAGGAACTGCGGACAGAAATATATTTATATATTTCTATTATTTCACAGGCTGATATAGCAAAGCTTCCCAAAGTAGGTGGCTTAAAACTACAAACATTTTTTATCTCTTAGCTCTAGAAGCCAGGAGTTAGAGATGAAGGCGTCAGCAGCACCATGCTCCCTTGAACGCTCTGGAGTTTTCTTCCCTGCCTCTTCCTGGCTTCTGGTGGTGGCCAGCAGCCCTTGGCGCTCCCTGGCCTGCAGCTGCGTCACTCCGATCTCTGCCTCCGCCTTCACGCGGTGCTCTTCCTGCGTCTCTCGGTGTGTGCCCACGTCTCCTTCTTATCTTATAAGGACACTAGCCATGCTGGATTAGGACCTACCTGCCTCAAGTGCAGAGTCAACGTGACGTGACTGCATCTGCAAAGACGGCGTTTCTGAATAAAGTCACGCTCACACGTCCTGGGGACTAGGACCGGCACACATCTGTTGAGGGGGGGACACAATTCAACCTGTTAACAATGAACAAACCCATGAGTCCGTCTCTGCTTTGCTCGTTAGTTCAGTTTGTTCATTAGACTCCACATATGAGTGAAATCATAGGGTATTTATTTGTCTTTATTTGATTGGCTTATTTCACTTAGCATTATGTTCTTCAGGTCCGTCCATGTTGCCACAAAGGGTAAAACTTTCTTCCTTTTTATAGCCGAGTTGTATTCCATTAAATGGTAATGGGAAAAATACAATTAAAAAAATGTTAGGTGAAAAAAAGGGTAGAATTCAGAAAATAAAAAAAAAAGAAAACAAATAAACAAAAAGAACAAACCAAGCCCCAACTGTCTGCCTGGCTTTCTGTGTCCCCAAAGCTGGCTGAAGCTACCGATGTCCCGGCCTTCACAGCAAGCCCCCCATGCACCGTCACTCCTCTGGGACTTTGAACTCCCCGCCAGGTGTCATGTCCCCTGTCCATTCTCCAGGGCCAGAGTCCAGCTGTTCCTTGTCCTCAGACGCTCTCTGATTATAACTCTTTCAGCCCTGAGTGAATCCCTCCTTTGAATTCTTACAGCCACAGCTCAGACATGGCTTTGTCCATGTCATACATTAAAAAAAAAATCAAAGCCTAGTTTGAAGGCTCTGGTCTAGTGTGGGTAAGAGGCCAAGTGCATGGACCCTGGCATGACACAGCAAGGATTTGGACTGAGCTTTGCCACTGCCCGGTTGTGTGACCTTGAGTAAATTCCTTCTCCTCTCTGTGCTGCTTCAGCATCTTTGTCAGGAAAACGTGGGTAATAACAACGCCAGTCTCATAGGCTGTATGGGAATTAGATGAGATGATTCCTGTGGAGTGCTCAGTGCGGCACCCGCACTTCAGCGATTTTTTAGTGGGAGTCCTGGGAACTCGCCTTTTAAAAGTGTCCCTGTCGTGGTTGTTGCTGAGGCTGGGCTGCTGTGCACTGTCACAGCTGGAGTCCACAAAGGAAGGGCCACCAAGGCTGGAACAGGAGGGAAGCGCAGGACCTTGTGGGCTGGATCCCAGGAAGTGGCTGCTGCAGAGTCCGGTGCAAGCAAGGTCATGTCCAGGGGCAGAGATGAGCCATCTGGCCGTCTGCACATAGAAGCAGAGGTATGTCACGGCCCCTGCCCTTGGGTAGGGAAACGGTTTACCAAGTGAATGCATTACTGAATAGTGATAAGTTGGCTGTAAGATGTTGTAGAAGGAGATATAAACAGGGTGGTGCTCCCAGTAAATAAGTATTTCCAGTCAGAGGGTAGGAGGGTAGGAAGGCCCTTTCTTTCATTTTGCACAAGTTGGTGTTTGATGAACTAGAGACAGGGACTGGAATGTTAGCTGCGTTCTGTCTCTTTTCTCCTCTCTGTACACATGTCCATCTTCTCTTCATGTGAAGACCAGCTTCTCCAGCTTCTTCAGGCTGCTTGGCAGAGCACAGGGTCTCTCTCTATCAGACTCTCGGGTATTCAGGGTCCTTTCTCCAGAGGGAGACCTTCTCAGCACCCGTCCAATGCCGAGTCTTCAGGGAAGGGACTCATATTGGCCAACTTTGTATTAGGTGCCTCTGCTCTGGACCTCAGAGTAGTACTGGACTGAGGTTTCCTGGCAACCGGTCTTGGGACCATGCAGGCTGGAGACACAAGGGGGACTCCTCTGGAGGAGTGATGCCCAGTGATGGACACAGCTGGGCAGACAACCCAACCAGAACCTAATACACCCAGATAGTCTGCTGTGCATTTTATGTATGTTACCTTTTAGTGTGTGTTACCTTTTCAATCCTCTTCGCAACCTTGCAAAGTATGCATTAGTGTTCCCCACACACTAGTGTGGAACCCAGGCCTGGAATGGTCATGCCATTCGCTCAAACTAATTTGCTTGTCAATATGTAGTGGAGGCAGGGGTTTTTGTTTGTTTGTTTGTTTTTTGCTTTTTAGTATCTTTTTTATTTAATTGCCTTCATCTTTAGTAGTTAGAACATTTTTTTTCAAGTTGAATCTAAAGCAGTAAACTCGGTTCTTACTTGTTTGAAATACCCTCACTGTGAAAGTTGATAGCTGTATTCTCTCAGTATTTTGAGGTATGGCTGCATAGTCTTCTTACCCTTGTTGGTGCTATTGTTGATGATGTACCAGTTAAATTATTATTATTTTGTAGGAAATCTGTATTGTGAAATCTATGCCAGTAATAATAATAACAATAATTGTTATTCTTTTGTCGGATTTTTGTCCTTTATCTCCAGTTACTTGTAAGGTTTTGTTTATATCTTGGGTGTTCTGTAATTTTGCTATGACATGTCAAGGTTTAGGTTTATTTAGATGTATTTTCTTCATCCTTATTATGGTTCTTAAATCTGAGAAGCCATGTCTTCATTGATTCTGAGGCAGGGTTTTAATTCTGGTCTGTGTGAAACCAAAGCTCAAAATTCAGTGAATCGCCCAAGACCAGAATGAATTAGTAGCTAAAGATGGACTCGTTGGTGTGACATATTCTAAAAACATACGAAACCACACCCAAGGGAAACACAGACAGACCCCAGCCTCACAGCTGGGAGACTGGTGCCCTTGGTGGCAGTCTGCTGCCCCCTCTCCCAGGTCCTCACACAGTCCCTGCCCTCCTTTGTGCTGTGCGAGCTGGGCCCGGGGGCGTGGGGGCCTCTTTTGTAGCACAGACTGCGCTTTCAGCGGGGGCTTCCCTACCCACCATGCTTACCTGCAGGGCCTAAAGGTGGCCACAGAGCGGCACGTCTTGGGGCTGCTCTCCTGCCCTTCTTCCTGCAGCCGAGACTGGGATCAGAATCCTCTTAGGAGAGGCTAGTGAGGCTTCTGCCCAGAGACCAGGCACAGCCGCTGTCTGGATTATCTGCAACTCAGGGCCACAGAGTAGTTGGGCAGGAATGATTTACAGAGGGATTCTGGTGACCCTATAAACCAGGAGACTGAAGCCGCCTGGCTCCTCTCTTCCCACGGTGGAGTTAATCCCACCCAGCTCTCTGCAGCCCATTTGAGTTTTCTGGCCCAGAAAGAGAATCCGGGTCTCCGTGATCTGTACTGTTTCTCTGAGACATTTAAACTACCCATCGCATCAGTGTGGGGGCGGCTTGAAGGAAGAGTAAAACCAGCAAACTAGTTCTGAAGAATAAAAACATAGCGTCAAAGAAAGGAAAAAATGTTTAACGCTTTCATTTCAAGGCTGACAGCTCTTTTCTGGGTGTTGGTGGGATTTGTTTCATTTTTTTATTGACTGGTTGCTTGTAAGTGCTTGATGGACATATGTATTGGGAGTTTGGGGTTATGGTAGGGGAGAGATGTTCTTTCTTTCTGTGTTTCTTCTAGCTCATAGAACTGGACTCGCATTTCCTGGTGGCATCAGGAAGAAGCATCTTTCTACCTCTCACTGAACCCCGAGGGCAGAGGGGGTACCACCGTGGGTGATGGTGGGAGTGTGACCTTCTTTGTCCACTTGTCCACATGTCCCCACGGGGCAGGACTTGCATCAGTTGCTCTTCCCTGGCTAGGATAAGAGACAGGCCCTCGTTGCCCATGGTAACCACCCCGGGGGCTGTACCTGTCTGTTCTGCAGACCTAGCCTTCCCTGTGTGTGAGCACCAGAGTCAGGCCTTGGGGGGAAAGACTAGGAAGCTTCTGTTGGTCTTGGATCTAAACTGTGTCCTCTCCTTCACCAGTTAAAAAAAAAAAGGAATTACCTTCTGGAGTGCGGGCCCCTTGGAGTACAGGCTTCCCCAACTAGGCGAGTGTTCTAGGAACCCACCTGTGTCAGTGTAGTAGCTGGCGTCGTTGTGAGAGGCGGCGTTCGGCTTCAGAGAATTTTTCCGAAGAGCCTTTCAGTGCATTTGCCCATTTCACGATGGGTGATGTGCGAGAGCACCTGCCCACACCACGCTGGGTGTTCAGAAAGTTTTGACTGAAAATGGCATGACTCCCATGCTCCACCCTCCCTACTCACCCGATCTCACCCCAAGAGACTTTTTTTTGTTTTTCCCTGAGTGAAAAAAAGTCCTCAAAAGGAAATGTTTTGCCAATGTGGAAGAGGTGAACATAAAAAAAACAGCAGAAGGACTAGAAGGCATCAAAATCAATGAGTTCAAAAACTGTTCTGAGCTGTGGAGAAAACATCTTGATAGATGTGCTGCATCAGATGGAGAGCACTTTGAAGGTGGCTGCAGTTTAAACATGTAGGAATAAATACACATTTTTAATAAATAAACTCCATTTGGGGGGCTAACTTCTCCTTGTATTTTCATTCCTATGTAACCCCCCTGCAGAGGGGAGAGGGCTGTGGTCAGCAGTCAGCGGTCATCCCCTCGAAGGCCAGCGGTCCATTTCTATTGAGTAGTGTGACTAGTAACCGTATCAGTGACCCTGAGAGCGAGTGCTGTTTTCATGAGGAGTCTCAACTAAGTCTAGAACAATCAGCTAGGGAAGGGCTGGCTTTCTGGAAGTTGGCAGGGGCAAACAGCAAGAAGATTGGAATTCGGTGAACCCAGATTTGAATTCTGGCTCCTCTCCTTATTCACACTTGCCCTTGGGAAGATTAGTTGAAGTCTCTGACTCTCATATTCCATAACTTTAAAATGGGCACCATAAAACCCATTGGAAAGCCGCACTGTGATGATTCATGACAATGGCCAGCAAGTAGTTATTGAGAGCTTATATTAAGTGATAGGCACTGTTCAATACCTTGATTATTTCACCCTTTTTAAGTCCAAACTATTTTACCTCCTTTTTTAAAAAAAGATTTTGTTTATTTATTTTTAGAGAGGGGGGGAGGGAGAGAAAGAGAGGAAGTGAAATATCAATGTGCGGTTGCCCCTTTTGCATCCCCTCCTGGGGACCTGGCCTCCAAGCCAAGCATGTGCCCTGACTGGGAATCGAACTGGAGACCCTTTGCTTTGCAGTCCAGCACTCAATCCACTGAGCCACACCAGCCATGCTATTTTTTTTTTTACCTCCTTTTTACATGAAGCTTGGAGATGTTACTTAAGATTGCACAGCTAGTAATTATGCTTAAGCATTGCACCGCACCGCCTTTCAGCTGGGCAGGGCTGTGACATGGAAGTGCCTGCCGCAGCACCTGGCACGCAGGGCGCTCTCAGTAAATGAGAGCTCTTCGTTCTTTCTCTCTTCACTCGTGTGATGTCTGGTCGGAGGCTGCTCTGGATCCAGCTTACACTGAAGAGCACAAAGCCACCCTGACTCCTCCAAACTCCCCTCTTACCTACCAATCCCCAAAGGCAAGGTTTAGCTAGGACTTCGGATTCTTGGCCATACCTATCCAGGCCCTGGTGTCCAGGACTTATAATCCCTTGTCTGGACCTAGAAATATCTGCTTCTTTTCTGTTTGCTTCTGGGGCCCATCCAGGGCTAATGTGGATGGTGGCCATTGATAATGCTGCCACTTGTGAGAGAACACTCCAAGAAGCCCCTGGTAACAGCAAGGAGACCATAAGGACATAAAGAAGGTGGTAATGGCACAGAGGTGACATGCCATTTGATTGTATAGGTGACAGAGCATGGAGGTGTCATCCATGAAGCTTGCTCTGGAGTATGCAAAGTCATGCCAAGTGTCGATCCCAAACCCCAACTCATGGAGGATAAGGTGAAGCGGCACTTTTGAGAGCCAGGGTCATTAATCACATAGGATGGACAAGTCTTTCATATTTTGATTTGATTGTGTTTGAGCTTCTTGAAGAGGACTGGCAACCCGATTACCTAATTAGCCAGAGAGTCAAGGCTGAGAAGAATCATCCCAGAGTCTGAAAAACTGAGACTTACCTGCAGTTTGCCCAGGCAATCACGGGGCTGCACATCACTGGGAGCTCGCATGAGAAACACTGGGCCGTCCTGTAGTAAGAGCCTTAGAGACCAGCCCTCTTCTGACTGGTTTGGTTTAGAAGAGGTGGGTTTGGCCAGTACACTGAAATCCGAATAAGAATGAGAGATGAATCTTTCTCTTGCCCCCATCAGTGCTTTCCCCATGTGTGAAATGAAGGTTTTTAAAGCAAAATTTATTTATTTATTTATTTATTTATATTGTTGTTCAGTTACAATTGTCTCACCCTTCTCCCCTTTGTTCTCACCTGCCCTGCCCCCTAGCTGCCACAGTCAATCCCCAACCCATTATTGGTGCCCAAGAGTCCTCTATTCATGTTCCTGAACTTGCCCATTACCCTTTTCCCCCCATTATCCCCCTCCCCCTTCTACTTTGATCACTGTCAGTTTGTTTTTTACTTCCTTGTCTCTGGTTCTATTTTGCATATTTGTTTGCTTTGTTGATTAGGTTCCACTTACAGGTGAGATCACATGGTATTTGTCTTTCACCGCCTGGCTTATTTCACTCAGCATAATGCTCTCCAGTTCCATCCTTGCTGTCGGGAAGGGTAGGAGCTCCTTCTTTCTTCTGCTGTGTAGTATTCCATTGTGTAAATGTACCACAGTTTTTTCATCCACTCATTTACTGATGGGCACTTAGGTTGCCTCCAGCACTTGGCTATTGTAAATCGTGCTGCTATGAGCACTGGGGGGCATAGGTTTTCTTGAGTTGGTGATTCAGGATTCTTAGGGTCCAGTTCCAGCAGGCGGATCACTGGATCAAAAGGCAGTTCCATCTTTAGTTTTTTGAGGAACTTCCATACTGCTTCCCACAGTGTCTGCCCCAGTCTGCAGTCCAACAACACTCCAGGGTTCCCTTTTCTCCACAGCATTGCCAGCACTTCTTGTTTGTTGGTTTGTAAATGAAATGAGGACTTTTAACATCACCTTCTTTTTTAGATCTGTGTTCTGTGAGGAAGGATGTGCTTTAAAAAGGGTCAACATGTACCCACCGATTGAGTTACTAATCTAATGGTATTTTAATCGCTTAATGCATTCATCCACATGTGACAGAAGCCCCTTTCTGCCCCAAAAGGTGGAAAACAGAGTCTTAAACAAGATAGGCGCTCTCTCTCTTGTAAAGAAGTCCACAAACACTCATCTGAGGCTGCCATGGAAGCTTCCTGGTATGAGGAACCCAGGCACTTTCTCTTGTTTCTCTGTCACGTGGGCTTCCATTACAGCTCCGGAACCCCAACCATCCTACGGACTCCAGGCTGCAAGACAAAGAACGGGAAGTAGCGAGACACACCTCCTTCCCAGACGTGCACTTTCTCAAGTTGTACCCACTGTTTTCACTTACATCCCATTGGCCAGAACTCACTCACTTGGCCTTTATCCCAAATGCTGCGGCCTGGCTCAAATTAGGGGTTCTATCACTGAAGGAGAAAAGATGGGAGGATCACAACTGTCACTAAGGGTGTCCACCACGCTATCAGAAATGTCTTTTATTTTCAATCAAAAGGCTCAATTAAATGGCCTTGGGAGGTTCCTTGAGGGGGAGGGTATAGTTCTTTACATTAACTATTCCCTCAGCAAATATTCCCTCAAATGTACTGTGGCCTCCCATCTGCTAAGTGGCATAGTAGGTTCTTTGAGTACTATGAAGATGGATGAGGCATTATCTGATCTCAAGGTGTTTACAATTCACTTATTCAATAAATGTTTGATAAAAAGCGTCTATGTTCTAAGTATGTGCTCAGCTCTGGAGATGTAAAGTCAGAAAAATGTATGGAGCTCACCTAGAGAAACAAGAGTAAAGGAAATAGTAAATATTGTAGAGAAAATGAAAAGTTGAATTAAAAAATAGAAAAGAGCCCTGGCTGGTGTAGCTCAGTGGATTGAGCGCCGGCTGCGAACCAAAGTGTCGCAGGTTCAATTCCCAGGCAGGGCACATGCCTGGGTTGCAGGCCATGACCCCCAGCAACCACACATTGATGTTTCTCTCTCTCTCTCTTTCTCCCTCCCTTCCCTCTCTAAAAATGAATGAATAAAATCTTTAAAAAAAGTCTATTATAAAAAATAGAAAAGATTAATGAAACCCAAAGCAGATTCTTCTAAAATAGTTAGACCTCTGAAAACACTGATCAAAACAAAAGAGAGAAGATAGAAATAAATAAAAATGTTGAAAGAAAAAAAGAAACAACTATAGATAGAGCAGAGATTAGAATAAGGAGCACATTGTGGATAGTATTCAATGTAATAAATGATGTAAAGGATGCATTCTCAGGAAATATAAAATGCCAAAATTGATACAGGAAAAAATTAGAACAGATAATTAGACCAGTAAATATTTTAAAAATTGGAGTGGTAACTTCTTATGTCCCCAAAATACAGGCTGAGGTAGTTTTAAAGTTTCATTCTACCAAACTTGCAAGCAGTAGTGAATTTATACCATATATACATATGCATATATATGTATATATATACATACACACATATCATGAAGCATACGACATTATACATTTATGTAAATAAAAATTCCATGTGCATAAAAATATACACATTTTATAAAAAGCGTATGAGCAGAAGAACCTCACCGACTTCGGTAGAGTGGCAGGCCCCAGGACCGGGAACGGAGGGAGTAAGGAAGGGCTTGCGTGAATGGCAGAGTGGGCAGAGAGACAACCTACATCAGTGAGTGTGTAATGAACCAGGAGTGCGGTTCGCTCAACTCTTGAAGCTGAGGTTTAGTAGAACAGAAGAAAAAGGAGGATCATACTATGGTCCATAGGGCTTACAATTTAGTAGAAGGAGATAGCCATATTTCATCTAGAAATTGGGCTAATGTGATTTCGATATTTTGGAACAATTCTCCTCACGGGAGAGTAGGATCACAAATTCTGGTGTAGTGACTTACCCCGGGCGGGAGCTAGGGAGAGGGGGCTGTTCAGGAGACTAATGAGGGAGAGAGGCATGGCATAAATAATTCAAAGAATGGTAGAAAAAATTAAAAGTGAATATTAAAAACATACTTAGTGGAAATGCAAAGCAAGGGATGATCATCCTGCACAGGGAATAGAAGAAGGCGCCTTGATACCTGAGCTGAGCGCACAGAACTGGGCAGATGACCCAGAGCATCAGCCAGTCCGGTGCTGCACCCAGGTTCAGAGATGCTGGCATTGGCTCCCAGCTGTCCATGGGGCCCAGATCAGAGCTCCGCACGGTCACGCACCGCACGGAGTGTGACTCGGGCACACATTTAGTGTGTCCCGACAGCTGACCAAGGGATGAGTAGTAAAATAAAACATTTTATTTTGCTTCCTCAACTAAGAGGTGAGCCCCTTTAAACCAGGGCCCGGTGCTGTTTTTGTTTTGTTTTGTTTTTAGGGCTGTGGTATTTAGATTCTGCCTCCAAATTTGCAGATGTAATGAGATGATTTATCATGGAAAAATTATTGCATGATCATCAAAAAGTAATGAAAGTTGTCACAGCCTCTCTCTTAATGGTCTTTCTTCCTCACCTCCTTCCCCCTACCCTGAAAATGAGCTCTAGGAGTCTAGCATGGAGCCCAGCCAGGGATCTGATGCTGTTTAATTCACCCAAGCAGTCAACCATAAACACATTTTTCAGAAGTAAAGACAACTTCTGTAACTTTTTAATTAAAGCATAAAAGCCCTAATTAAAGAGACATAAATCATGGGGAAACCTGTAAATCTCTGCAATCTTTTGTGGCACCGCGTGCATGCATCCAGCTGTGTTCACTGTGGGCCCAGAGGCGACAGGGTCTGGAGAGTCTGGGCACCACTTTCCAGAGGTCCCGGAGCAGCGGCCAGGGAGGGATGCTGGCATGGAGCCTGCACTGGGTGGAGGGGGAGAGCAGATGAGTCTGGACCAGGAGCTCTCAGCTCCGTTCCCACTCCATTTTTGGAAGGTCAAGATGGCTGCTGCCTCCAGGTTAGAGGGACAAGCCAAAGAACACCATGAGGGAGCAGACAGGAGGAGAACAAAACATTCCATAAAACCATCAGCTTGCATTCTTCAAAAAGCCAGTGTCCTGGGAGAAGAGGGTCAGAGGACAAGACTGGATGAAAGGAAACTAGAAGCGCAGCAACCAAACGCAATGTGTGAACTTCGATTGGATCCTGCTTGGAAACAAAAACACAATGAAAGGCATTCCTTGGGACGATGGGAAAATTGAACGTAGACTTGATGTTAGATAATATAATGGAATTATTATTAATTTTATAACGTGTGATCATGGATAATGCTTTGTTCACAAGAGGGGGATGCTGAAGGATCCAGAAGTGAGATTTTATGATGTCTACACAAGTGCCAAAATGATAATAATTGTTGGATGTAGATGGAAGATACCCATATTGTTTATTTCAGAAAATTTTGAACTGTTTGTGCATGCATGAGACAGCTTTGTAATAAAACTTGGGGGAAGAAAAAATGACAGCCTCCATTTCTTTGTCTCTTGGAGATCTCTCTGTCCATCTGTCTGTCTGTCCCTCTCTCTCTGTCACAAATCTCCTGATGTGGGAGAAGAATCCCACTGGGCAAGTGTAGCTGGACGAGTTTCCCTTTCCGTGCTGACATGCAGTCTGGATGTTGTGCGTGCGCCTCCTTCTCAGTTTTGAATGAATGTGGGCTTTAGGGAGGAGGTAGCCCTTTGGGTTTTGCCCAGCAGCACTTATGGTTCACCCACCTGGCTCTTAGGACTCAAAACCAATGAGCACAGCAGCCCCCAACCTCATGGAGCTGTCAGTTTAGCATAGGAGATGGATAAATAATTCAGTCCCCATGGTAGAATGACCTCAAATAGAGACTACTGACATAGGGCCTGGCATGGTGCCTGGTACCCCCGATATTTGTGACATCTTGATCCTTCTTTCCCTGATAGAAACAACATCATATACGCCCCAAAGTGGCATCTATCGCTCTACGAGGCAATGGACACAGCCACTGGGTGCTGGGGGTCTGTGTGGGAGGGTGAGGGAGTGGTAGGTCACAGAACACTTTGACTGGCTGGATCCACTGTGGAACTCGAGGTGCTGATGGGACTGAGTCACCAGGATCCAGGCCCAGTAGAGATATATTTGTCAGAGTAGAAAGGTCACTGGACCGGACCAAGAATCTGCAGACTGTCTGGGCCCTGGGTGAGGTGAGGTAGCCCCATTCTCCTGGGGCTCAGTGGCTGTGATAAGGTAGACACATGTGGATGGAGAGGGACACGGGGCCAATGAAAGGACAAGCCCATCTACACAGCTAGAGAAAGGATGTCCCTGGTGCATCCTTTCTAACATTTTGGATGCTCCTTTGTCAAAACTGGAAAGGGCTTTAATTTAGAGAGAGCTAGGAGGATCTAGAAGATGACCTCTGGCCTCACGGTTTTGAGAGGATGCTGCCAAGAACCTCCAGGACTCTGAGGAAGTTCAAATTCAAGACTCAGTTTGAAAGTCAGGAATCTGGTCCAACCTTATAGAAGACGAGGCATTAGCTTCCTAGGCCTACCGTAACAAAGCACCACAAATTCCCTGGCTTAACAGAAATTTATTGTCTCGTAGTTCTGGAGGCTGGACGTCTGAGATCGGGATGTCAGCAGGGCCACGCTCCCCCTGAAAGTGCTGGAGGAGGCGCTCTCTGGCCCGCCCTCTTAGCTTCTGGGACTTCCTTGCCTCTGGCCGCGTAACTCCCATTGTGGAGACCTGGCATTTTCCCTGCGTGCCTGGTGTCTGAATTTCCCCTTTCTATAAGGACACCACCCTATTCCAATATGACCTCATGTTAACGAATTACATCTGCAATGTCCTGATTCCAGTTAAATTCCCATTCTGGGGTACTGGAGGTTAGGACTTGAACATGAATTTGGGGGGACACAGCTGAACCTGTGCTGGTGGCCAGAGGGAAGTAGACTTGCCTCAGCTTAGACAGACTTGCCTGGCACAGACACCCAGGCCTGGGTCTGGGTCTCCTGATTCACGCTCAAGAGCTGTTCTCATTGTTGCGACCTCTGCTCCATGATGCTGAGACTACATGAGGAACCCCAAGCAGGCTTTCTTGAGTCTTAGTGTAGTGGTCACGTGCCCATTTGGGGCTGCCCATCACTCAACCTCCGTGTATTAGCACCTGATTTCCCTCTCAGGGTGTCCTCTGTTGCGTGGCCATTTCTTGGCAGAGAGTACTGTCCCCACCCTGGGAACTCAAAGGGCTGACCCCCCTCCATCTCCAGGGAGCCATATAGACTCATGGCATAGACTCAGCCCGCCAGACCATTCCCCTGGGCCTTGCCCCCGAGTGTGTGATGCCATGTATGATGGGGAGGCCACATCTGTGCCCCGGCACCAGGCTACCTCAGTCCTGCAGGTGGCTTACTGGGGCTCCCCCTGGGCCATCCTCCAGAACGCTCCAGCTCCCCACTCTCGGGAGTCCCTGGGGTTCTCCCAGTAAGTCCCATTTTTGTCTGAGAGGCAGAATCCTTTCCTGCTACATGTAAAAACCAGCTCTGACCGATACAGCAGGGCGCCGCCTTTATCTGGAGAGGTGTCACTACATTTATTTTAATTTTAGAAGGAATCAGGACACATCACGAGACCCAAAAGGTGACAATTGTCATTATGTGGATGTTTGCAGATGCAGGTCTGAGCTAGGACCTGAGACCTGTCACTAAACCCAACCTGGGCGGAGCAGGGTGAGCGGGGAGGGGGGCGGGACCGCCAGCCCGCTGATCTGTATTACCTGCTAATCTATCACACGCTAACCTGTATCCCATCAGCCCACGCTGCACGTCAATTGTGTGGTAAACAGCTTCACCAGCAGCAGATCTCGGGGCCCAACTCTTTTATCTTGTTAAAATTGAGCCTAAACAAAACAGATAAGCTCCATATCATCTCCCCGAATTAATCCAGGTACACTTTATCTTCTGAGAGGTTTGCCGTGGTATGATTTGTGTCCCTGTAAACATACGTTGGGTGGGCCTCTTACTAATTTGATTTGCTTTCAGATGTGTTTGTGGGACCTCGTCTAAATCAAATCATTTGGAATATAGCATCAAGACGAATGATGTATGTGGCAAACCAAGGTCTCGGGTAGTTGTGTGTGTGTGTATGTGTGTGTGTGTGTGTGTGTGTGTGTGTTTCAGGACTCATAGAGGGTTTATTTTTGATTAAATGCCTTGGCCTTGCTTTGGCATTTATCTTCCTGTGGCAGAGCCAGTCACAATGGGTAATTCTATTAGCATTATCTCTCAATTTGGTGGAGAGGGGCTCCAGCCAGGACAGCCTCGGCAGAAAGGGCTACAGTGTTCAGGAGGCTAATTTCTTATTTCTCTGGCGAGTTTATTCCTTTATCGGCAGCTCCTTTAAAGGGAGCCGAAGGAGAGCGGTCAAATCATTAAAAGTGAAAATTTAACGTGGGTTTTTAAAGGCAAACCCCAAAGCTTTGGAGGGAGGGGAAAGGTTAAATTAAATACATGAACGGTGCCTTCACAGTTAGTCTAACCGATGGCAATGGATAGTATTTAAGGGCCTCACGTGTATAAAGGAGATTTTCTCTTTGTACTTCTAATGAGAAAAGTGATATTGATCAGGTGCCTTCTAGCTGAGCCCTTGGGTGACCTTGGGATTCTCTTTCTCTACCTGTACCCAGCTCCTGTGTTGGTGGTGCATCACCAACGGGGTGATGCAGGGAGGGAGAAAAACCTTCTTCCAGTGCCTTGAGTACCTGCGAAGAAAGAGGGCCGATGGGAAGGAGATTTGGGTGCTTCTCATCTGTCCATGCCAAAAGGGGGGGCAGGGGTCACAGGGAGAAATGAATTGCACAGAAAATCCCAGAATCCCATTTGAGTTTCTACCCTCCCTCCCAGAGAGGCCCTTTACTCCGGATGCTGCTGCTCCACTCCCTGGCTTTGCTGCCCCTCCTCCTTGCCCTTGTTCACCCCCTCCTGGGAGCTACCACCAGCCCCAAACGTTCCAAGGACAGCCAGCAGTTGGAGAGAGAAGATGCCGGGGGTTGAGGAGGCGACGTGGTAACGGCGCCTGGGAGCTGTGCGTGTTGCTCGGGGCTTGTGACCCTGTTTCCTGGGAGAGGGGGGTGAGGTACCTCCAGAGCCCGCAGTCTGTGGTATGCTCAGAGTGGATTTGGAAGGGACTCTGGGATGCCTGACCTTGCCATTAAAAATTTTTGCAGAGTAAATACATCAGAAAGGCAGTTCAGGAACCAGACTTTTGTTAAGGGCTCAATGTATGCATTATGTTCTTTGAAAAGTGTTCCCAAATTGTCTTTATGAAACATCTGGACCCTTAACAGTCAATTTTGTAAGCACCCAACATAAGCCCATGGAGCTAGGTATAAGTTACATATACGCTGTTGTCTAATGTATTATATATATTAGGATGTATGCACAACTGTATACATTCTAAAAGAGCGGGAAAAAGAAAAAGAAATAGAGGTTATAATACATACACTCCGCATCCCCAAAGAGTCTTGGGGACATGCTGGACAGTCCCTACGCCCTCTGACAGTTTCTGCTTCTCATAGTCTGAGACCGACAGGTAGGTGTAGTCAATCTCGTTTAACAGATGAAGAAACTGTGGCTGTGATAGTTTAGCAATTTGCTCAGACCTGGGCTTGTAACCCATGCCTTCTGACTCGAGATCTGAACCTTTCTATTTCACTAATTCCCTCCTTCTCCTCTTGGATGAGCGGCCCTGCCTTCTGTGGCCCCTTAGTCCCTCTGCTTTCTGCCCCGAAGCCTTCCATGCTGATCGAATCTGCAAGGACTGTCTCTTTGAACTTGATGACTCCAAACCAGTGTGGCTATTCCCATGCCCCTTTGCCACTCATTTTTCCAACCTCCCTTGCAGCCCAGAGTGGCCGGGCGACCCAGCAGCGGCCAATCTGACAGGCGAGGCGCTCTGAGAGATTGCACCGTCAAAAGGGGGAGCCCTCCAGAAGGGCGCCCCCCGCCCCTTCTCCTCTCCTCTGGCCTTAGGTACCGAGGTTCCCCCTCATCTGCAGTTTCGTTTTCCCCAGTTGCTGTTACCCACAGTCAACCTCTATCAGGAAGTATTAAATGGAAAAGTCCAGAAATAAACAATTTGTAAGTTTTAAATTACAACCCCCACTGAGAAGCGTGATGAAAGCTTGTGCCATTTTCACCCCGGACGTGCGTGACTCATCCCTTTGTCTTGAGTCTCCATGCTGTATACGCCTCTTCCCACCCTTTCGTCACTTACTTCATAGCCGTCTTGGTTACAGGATTCACTGTCACCGTCCTGCACGGCTTCTGTGCAGGTCACCCTTATTCCACTCCATCGTGGCCCCAGAGCCCGGGGGGAGGGGGCGATTCAGAGTTGCCAAAGAGAAGCTGTAAAGTGCTTCTTTGAAGCGACAAGGCGAGTCCAGTACAATAAGTCTTTTGAGAGAAAGACCCCCGAACTTGTATTACAATATACTGTTATAACTGTTCTATTTTATTATGTGTTGCTGTCATCCATCTATCTCTTCCTGTGCCTAATTTATACACTGAACTGTATCCTAGATATGAATGTAAAGCAGGTCCTCAAATAATGTCGTTTCATCCAGTGTTACTTCGTTTTAACATGGATGAGAGAAAAGATTAATTCTGGGTGGGGGCGGGGCTACTGCCCGTGTGGAGTTCATACCTTCCTCCCACGTCAGCGTGGGTCTTCCTGGGACTCCGGTTTCCTCCCACATCCCGAAGACGGGCACGTGAGCTGAACTGGCACGCCTTTGTTGTCCTGGCCTCAGTGAGCGTGGTCTTCGATGGAAGACCCCCCTCTGGGAGGGAGGGCTCCAACTCAAACCAGATTCTGGGATTTCCTGTGCCATCCACTTCTCTCTGTGAATCCTGCCTCCCATTAGCCTCAGCGGGAGGGCGCCCTGCCTAGGGCGGGGGTCCTGCCCTGGGCTCTGAGCTGTTGCGAGAGGAACCAGCACCCCCGGACTGGAAGCAGCGGGTTGGAAAAGAATTCTCTGACTTATTTTTAATTCATCTTTCTTGAATGTATGTATGGCCCATGTTTATTTCAATGTTTACTAGTAGAAGTATGTGGGTCTTTATTTAGAAGTCTGGTGATGTTCCTGTGGCCAGAAATATACCGTAGGAATTCAAATTTTGCTTATGTCAATTAGCCTGTGGTAAGAGTGGTCTCCTTATATGTTGTTTCACTCGAAGTTGCAGTTTCTGGGAACCTATCTACAATGTCAAGTGAGAACTTACTGTGCAGGGAAGAAAACACAGTGTATACAGGGTTTGGCACAATCTCTGCTTTCAGACATCCACTGGGGGACTTCGAGGAACATACTCCCCGTGGACGGGGTCAGGGGCCACTGCATGACTATGTGGACGGCTTACTTAGAGCTGGCTTTGGCCTTGAGGAACTGGGTTTAAGGGCAACAGGCAGCTTGCTAAGAATAAGACAGAGAGAGATGGGGTTTTTGATCACCTCACTGAGCCCCTGCCCTACACCAGGAACCACCTGCCTCCAGGCTACTCCCGTGCGACATTAAATGTCTTTACCGCTTAAGCAGCTGATGGGTGTTTTGTTACCTGCAGACAGAGCCTTCCTCACGCCACAGTCTCTGTGTCCGCATTTCTAATCAGCGTCTCCCATCTCCATTTCACCATGTTGTCAGGGTCCTTCTGCGCCTCGGTCCACATAACTTTCACGGAAACAGGCTGGTCCACATGGCATAAGAAGTCATGTGACCCAAAGATCTTTTTAGAGCTACACTTTGTTTTCCTAACTCTCTTCTGTTTTAGTTTTCCCAATGGTGTTACTATGTGTGTGTGTGTGTGTTTACAATGGCTCCTTCCGTTTCTTTCCTGGCACAGCCCTGCGCGTACCAGCCCTTTTATGGTTCCCAGAGCTTGCCTTCTCTGGAAGCAAATATTCCTCCCCCTCTGTGTCCCACCTCAGGGCTCCTGCAGGCTTCCTCTCCCCACGTCTTCACCTGGTTGGCTCCTTCCTGTCCTTCAAGCCTCAGCCCCGGTGTTACCACCTCAGGGGAGCTTTGTCTAACCATTGTACCACCCCTGCTTGCAACACCGCATTTTAATTTTCTTCATAGAACAGAGCTCTACCTGAAGTTATCTTGTTTGTTCAGTTACCACATTCATTTTGACCTCCATCCACAATGCAGGAGCTCAGAATGTATTAATAAAGCACATGAATAAAAAAACAAAGTATAGGAAGCTCCTTTTCATTGGTTAGATTGGATGCTGCCCGATTCATAAATCACTAAAAAAAGCCAATAAGATCATTAAAAACTTTTTAATAAAAAAAAAGAATGAACGGATATGAATACCTGCTTGCGAGATTCTCCGGTTTGTTGCCTAGCGGAATATTTCAGTATTTACGAAATGGGGGTACCAAAAAGTAAAGCAGTAGCAATTCTAAGCCAGTGCTGAGTAAATACGGTACCATCATCAACTTTCTATAATTTGAAATTCTAACTTAGAACATATTAATGTTATTATTCTCATTGCGATGAGCCCTATTTTGAAATAGTGTAACAGTAATAGCAGACACTATTAATAAAAAGTAATAGTTATAATTTGCCCTGGTTGGTGTGGCTCAGTGGATTGTGCATTGTTCTGCAAACCAGTAGGTCACCAGTTCAATTCCCGGTGATGGCACATGCCTCGGTTGCAGGCCAGGTGCCCAGCTGAAGGTGTGCAAGAGGCAGCCGATTGATGTGTCTCTCAGGCATCAGTGCTTCTCACCCTTTCTTTCTCCCTCCCTTCCTTCTCTCTAAAAAATAAATAAAATCTTTAAAAAATAATAGTTATAGTTTAAGTATAGTATTAGGATCAAAATCAGGAAGAACTGCTTTCTGAATCGACACTCCCTGCCTTATAATCCCCCCTACCTGGTGATATTTACATCTCAACGTCAAGAACACATTGCTGCACTTATTTGTTTACTGTTTTGTTCCTGGCTCACCTGAAACCCCCGAGGGCAGGAACAACGCCTGAAACAGCTTCGATCCAAAGCACGGTGACATATGGCAGGCACTTCATAAATGTGTTTTGAATGATGATCCTAACTTAACGTGAGTTACACAAAGTATCCCCTTGGCATAGTTCACTCTACAATTGCAGTGAAATTTAAACACACACACACACACCACCCCTTTATAGTCCCATGAGAATCTATGATATCTAGGTCTGGGTTTGGTCCTCAGAAGACATCTTTACCATTGTTACCATCATGACCACTTACCTCTTTCTTACTTTCTTAAGATGCACAAGGAGGGGGGGCCCTCCAAAAAACCCATATTTTGTGAATTAAAAAATGTGTATTTATTCTTACATAGTTAAACTGCAGTCACCTTTAAAGTACTCTGCGTTTGATGCAATACACCTACTAGGATGTTTTTTCCACTGCTCAAAAGAGTTTTTGAACACGTCAATTTTGGTGCCTTTCAGTGCTTCTGCCATTTTTTTTGTTTGTTTGTTTCACCTCTTCCACATCAGCAAAATGTTTCCCTTTGAGGACTTTTTTCATCCAGGGCAACAACAAAAAGTCATTTGGGGCAAGATCTAGTGAACAGGGAGGGTGGTCAGGCTGTTCTTGATCAAAAACTCTGAACACTCAGTGCAGTGCGGGCAGGCACACTCGTAGATCACTCATCATGAAATGGGCAAACGCATTGAGTCTTCAAAAAAAATTTCACTGAAGCTGCACCCAGCCTCTCACCACAACACCAGCTGGTGCACTGATATAGATGGGTCCTAGAACACTCCCCTGGCGGGGGAGCCTGGACTACCAGGGGCCTGCCCTTCAGAAGGTAATGCTGGGTTTTGAGGTCTCCCGTTATATTCTCTCTTCCCACAGTTTTTGCCTGAATAAGCATGAAGAATCAGGAAGGGAAATTATGACCTGGCCCAATAAGCATTGATAAAAACCACTGGAGAGAAGGAGATAGGATGCTTTAATTTATTTGCAGAAGAAACTGATAAGTGTCAACGACACTGACAGTGACATGGAAGAAAGCATGATTAGGAACGGCAGAGGGACATTCAGACTGAAAGTTCAAAACTCCTGCCAAAGAAGCAAACACGCTTTCCTGCACAGAACAGTGCCTTCGATGATGAAATAATCTCCCTCTCCCCTCGGAGAGAGATGAGAATGCTCTTGTTCAGGTCAGTGAAGACAAACTAGAGGAGGCAAGAGCAGTCATTACTGACAGCTTGTTGAAAGTCCACAGTGTCGTTAGGCGCAGGACCGAAGCCGGTCCAGACCCCAGGTTTACAGCCCAGGGCATGGAGCCCTCTGTGAGATACTGGGAGCCCTGGTCTGGTTTTCAGGCCTGCAATGGTGAGAGAGAGCTTCTGAGGCTACAGTGGTAGGAACAGAGGAATGACAAGGATGATCTCTGGCATAGGGAGAGGATGCCTGGCGGGAAGAAAGACAAAAGCAAGCCGGACCCACAAAAAGAAAGGCGGAAGAGGACTTGGGGAAGCAAGGAAAAGGTGAAAGGTTTGAAAACCAGAGGAAATAAAAAAAATTCAGAACCCTGGAGTTTATGAGCATCCGGTGGGCGAATGATAAGAAAAATGGTTCTGAGCAGGCCTGCCCTGGCGAAGGAGGCACTCACCACCGAGCCGGGAAGAGGCGGAGATGAACTCAGCTCTGGGCCCACTCGTTCTTGTCTCTTCAGCCTCCGGCTGGATCATATTTCTGACTTCACCACGGGCTTCTCTCTTTGCCAATGGTCTTGGCTGAGACATTGGTTATCTTCCCTAGATACAGCCCCCAAAGCCGTCCCGCTGAATTCCACAACCACTTCCTGAGTCAAAGCAAAACACGAAGCCACTCATACTTCAGACCCTCAGAGATGGCAGAGGTTATTGCATCCGAACTCCGTTCTCCACCGGAGCACCACTTGGCTCCCACCTGAACGCTTCAAGTGAGGGAGAACGCCTAACCCCAAGGAAAAGTACTCTGTGTTTAGAGAGCCCTGTTAGAAAAGTATTCTTTGTGTCGGGCCCTGATGTCTCCCCATCAGAGAAGCTCTATTCATTGGTCCTCCTTCAGCATCTTGGAACCTCTCAGCAGCTCCAATACACAGAGCTAATGCAGCAACCCTTCCCCCGACAGCTCTTCAGGCATCGGAAGCTGCCACATTCCCTTGAGTCTTATTTCTTCGAAGCTGGGCATCACCCGCTCCTTTGATTGTTCCCAATATAATAGGGTTTGAAGTCTCCTTTGAGCTTGGCCACTCCTTCTTGAATGTGGTCAAATTGGTCTTGAAGCGTGGGCCCCGGAACCGCGTACCCTGGTCCAGGTACGGTGCGGCGGTCTGAGGTAGAGCAGGAAGGCTCCCAGGCCTGTCCTTGGGACTCCGTTCTCTCTTAATACACCTTGTGCTCTCATTGAGTCCGGCAGCACCTCACCGTTGATGCACCCGGGCAGCCTACTGCCGACCTCAGCTTGCGCTTTGTGAGAAAAGGTGGCCGCATCTCCGTCATCCTGCCGCAGCCGTGTTCTCTGTGCCCACAGACACTTCGCAGCCATGTGACTCTTGATTTTGTTAAAATTTCCCCACACTTTCAGCACGCAAAAATTACTTTTGAATACAGATAGTAGATTCCGTGTTGCTAGGCTTTGATCCTTCACTTGTAGCCTGAATAAAACAGGGGCTTCTTGATTCCCCCTTTAAGATCCATCACGACCTGATGATATTTTTTTCAAAAGAAGTGATGAATCAACCTTTTCAAGGCACTGAAAAGTTGTACACTGATGGTCTCCTGAGGAGGGGCCAGAAGAAGGCATGACGTCATACAGTCTGAAAGTCACCCTAAAAACACCCCTTTTTCTGGGACTGATGCTCATGTCCCTCCAAACTCCCCATCCTCCCAGCCACCCCTCTACCTGGCAGCTCGCCCTCCCCCCTCCTTGCTGCTGCTGCGTTCTTTTCCCCACAACCAAACCCTTTTTCTTTCTGGAGAGCTTCAGACATTTCAAATATGGGTCAGTGAAGCTCCTCTCACATTGTTCATTCCTCATTATGCGCTGCAGGTCAACTCCAAAGTGACTTATTAACACGAAAAAAAAAGCTCAATACTAAGCAGAGATTTCTTTCTCCTTAGAAAGGAGGAGGATTGCAAATACCTATATTTCAGGTTTTTCTTTCATCGCGCTCATAGACAAATTTCTCCTCCATCTTTACCCAAGCTATTAGAAAAAATCTGTTGGACAGAATTAGTTTGAGAACAGAGCTCCGACGTTTGTCCCAGGAAAACTCTCCTCCAGGCTGTCCTTGATTCATCAAGAACCACCTCTGCAGTTTAGCCATAAAGCCAGTTAATCCATCCAGCCCTCACCGCCCCATGTTCTCCAAAGAGTTTGTTAAAGAGGCTGTCAAAAGCCTTGACGAGGTTCAGATACTCTCACGCTTCCTTGATCAGAAAGCCTCGCCTCCTTGTGTAAGGACCCTGGGCAGCCGGACCGGGTCTGTTCTTGGTGGTCCTGGGCTCATTCCTAGTGATCACCGTATCGTTGTCTAAATCATGACACGACTACCTTTTACTGAACCAACAGTCACTATCTGGGCCAAACTCATTTGTATTTTCAGGTTGTAGATTATTTTCACTTTTTGCAAAACTGGTGTGGCATCGGCCTGTCCCTGGTCTTTCCTCACCTCTCCCCTACAGAGTTCCTAGTGACGTTCAGAGCTCAGAATGGAACTGTCTGTCACCCCTCCTGTCTGATTCTTAGCATTGTCACACTTGCAGCCTGAACCACCTGTGAGTGCTAGTGTCCCTGAGTGTACAGACCCCAGCGCAGAGGAATATTGCCTTTGCCTTGATCTAAAGTTACTTGCTGCAGCATGAAAAGGATGTTCTGGGTCATCCATGGAAGCAGCTTCCTGTCATTGGTTAGTGCCAAACACGTGTTCGGGCCAAGTAGCCTGCTGGCTGGTGTAGGGAATGAGAGGTGGGGACGCATTCTCCGGGTGTCTGCCGGTCCTCGGGGCAGGCGGACTGCTGCGGTACCTCTGCGGCAGCCCGCAGAGAGCAGCGAGATGGAGCGGGGAGTTGGGGACTGGAACGAAGGAAGGCGAGCTCCAACAAACGTGATACAGATGGGGCGGGGGAGTGGTTGGCTGGATTCGCGAAGGGAGGGAGCGGAGCTCTAATGATACAACGATGATGCTTTTAGCAGCAGCATTTTTTTTGTTCTTTTCTAGCTAGCTTTAAAAAAATAGAGCACATAATACTGGCACATGGTAAAATGTCAAAAAGAACAAAGGATATACAACAAAATGATGAAATCCATAGCACCCTGGCTCCCACTCTGAGGTTGCCGGTGGAAAGTTTTTTATGGATCCCTCCATAATGTCCTGTGTGTATATAAGCCTATGTAGATACACAGGCACTATTCTCTATATTAAAAAATATGCAAATATATACATAAATATACCGTTATGCACTTCGTTGTTGGTTTTTTTTTTCCCCAGAGCATAGATTACATAGATTTAGTTCATTTGTGTAAGATCTACCCTACTTTCTACTGTATGGGTGTGCCATAATTTTAATAGCAGTGCTTTGAGGGAATGAAAATAGAGTTGTTGCCAGGGTATTCATCTGAAGTTTGAGGTGAAGGGAGTCAATGACAGATGTTGACAGATTTGTATGTCGGATTCCTGTGGAACCTGAGGTACGTCACTTCGGCCTCCCTTGCCTCAGTTTGCCTCGCAGGAAAAGGAGATTATTTTCCTTCCTGATTCTAGTGTCAGGAAATGAGAGTCAGTGCTCCTAAACACCGACCGGACTGGGGAAAAACGGCTGGGAGCACATGCATTCGCATTTCCTTGTCCTCTGCAGGTGGAGTGTGGGTAGCGGGGACCGATGCGGGCGCTGTATTTGCTGGGTGCCCGTGAGCAATCAGCAGAGCTGCTAAGCAGGCTGGGTCCAGGCTGCCCTGCCTTATTCTGGCCCCTGCATGGCCCAGCCTGGCGATGTGTTGGTAAACGGTTAACAACGGGCTCTCCACAAACATAGCAGCCCTGGTGTGTAGTGGGTGCTGATTTCCACGCTGTACGTGTACTTCCACCGTAGCTGGTTCATCAGCATGGGTCACCGAATGCAGAGCTGGGGAGAGTTCTGCCCACTGGCTCTCTCCAGCCCTTAAGCTACCTCCGACACCGCGGCCTTGGGGCGGTGAGGGGACTCCAGAGGGACACCCAGCATCTGCAAAGGCTGCTGTTGGAGCAGAGCCTTGGGAAGAAGTCCTTTGAGAACAGACGAAGGAGAATGGGGCCAGAAGGAGAAAGAGGCCAGGCCGCAGCCTCCTGCAGAGGATGTTAAGGGGGGAAGAGGCCCCCTTGGGCCCTCACACTGTCTCTGCAACCCCCTGGAGCACTGTCCGTGGCTCTCTTCCTACTCTGACTCAGTATGGGCAGCTTCTTCACGTCTTCCTCTTCCTCCTCCTTGTTTCCTTTCTCCCGCCTCCTTTCTGCCCACCCCCGCATTCGCCTTGGCCCCGCTGAGGACTCCCAGGCACTATGTCCTCCAGAAGCTGCTGAGGGCCGAGGGGGTTCCTGCAGCCGAGGGAAGGTGGTGTGAGACAGTCCCCATGGGGCACTGTTGGAGGGGAGGCTGCCCTGTCAGCCTCCAGCCGCTTCTGTTTGCAGCCCCTTCCTGCCCTACCTTCTATCGACAAGAAGGGGTGTTGGACTTCTCTCCTGCCCTGCAGTGCAGGGAGGGTCAGCGTCAGGGTCAGGGTAGGGAACATTTACCCCACCATATGGAGTGGTTCTCACTGGGCTCCACTCACTCTGACCTCCACGAGGCTCCCTGTGAGAGGCAGGGGACAGACAGCTCGTTAAGGTGACCAGGGTCCAGTATGGCTTCCCGCCCTCCTGCTGGGTGTTCCTGAAGCTGACACCCTGGGACCGGCTCCACCAGCTGAGAGTGAGTGCCGGGCCTGAGCATTATTGTGTGTTGATCCTTTCCAGCCCCCTGAATGGGCTTTCTCATTCTCCTTTAACGTGTGGAGATACACTAAGAGGCTTGACCCAGAAGCTCTAGGAGAGTTCCTGGCAGGGCCTAGCCCTGCCCAGCCTGACCAATATCACACACTATCCATGTCCCCACTTTATGCTTCTTATTCTGAAGCCACGTGGGCTCAAATAATAGGAGTAAGAGGCTAACAAGGGCAAGGACAGGGGAATGAACCCCTCTCTATAAGTTACTGGGTTCGTTATTTCTTCCCGCATACCGCCTCCCAATAACTGGCATAAAACAGCGTCTTGTCTCCGCCCCATGATGTCTGAGACCTCAGCTGGAAGACTTAGCTGCAGCCCCTTCTCAGGGGGCTCCCTTATGGGGCCACACGGTAGTGCTGGCTGTTGGTGGGAAGCCCCAGTTCCTCTCCACCGGCCACTTGAGGGTCCTCACCACAACCAGCTTGCTTCTGCCAGAGAGAGTGATCGGAAGATGAAGCTGGCAGCTGCAGAGTCATTGATGATCTAGCCTTCGGGCTCACACACTGCCGCTTCTACACTGTTTCTTCTTGGCCGCCCACATCAGCTCTAGTGCTGTGTGGGAGGGGATTGCACAGGGGCATGCATGCCAGTTGGTGGGGATCGGTAGGGCTGTTTGGCGGGGCTGGCTATGGTCATTTAGAAGAGTACCCTCGGACCACATGGCAACCATCTCAGGAAGGTATGTTGCCGGGCGAGCGAGTTCCACCCACTGCACAAACCCAACTTCAGTACAAGGCGAGCCGCTTGAGGCCTCCGTGCTCCTCGTGCCCCAGTCGGAGGGGCCGAGTGCCCCACCTAAGCTCCTCGGCAAAGGAAACCAGGCAGAAGCAAGATGGAGCCTTCAAGCAGGAGCCATGAACTCCATCTGGTTCTCGGAATTCATGCGTGTGGGGGGACCCCAAGTCTCCTGGGACTGAACCCCCGAGAAGGGTCACACTGAAGTGTTTACATTTCCTTGCAGCGAGATACGGAATGGGCCAGAGCTGGGACTCAGCTGTTTCTGGCCAGTAGAGTTACGTCACAACCCCTCCCTTCCTGAACCCCTCCCCCACTGCAGCTTCTGACTTGTGGTTCCTCCGTGTGAAACGACAGGTTTGTTAGCTGGGAGAGAAAGGAGAATTCTGGAGTCTGGGTGATGGGGAAAGGGGCTAGGGGGGAGTGGGAGTAAGCCTAGGACTGTGGGAGGTGTGGGACCCTGCCTTCCGGACCACAGTAGCCTCCCCCATCGTGGCACTAGCCCCGTGGTGTGGCTCAGGACATCGCAGTGAAGCAGCAGGGCGGGCTGGGGGGAGGCGAGGCAGAGATGTCCTTTTGTCGAACGGCTTGAGGGTGATGGGCTTCCATGACAAGACCCATGGAGAATAACAGGATGGGCCTTGTTCCTAAGCACAGCCCCCACTGGGGGTCTCTGACAGAGCAGGAGGAGACAGGGACGGGGCTGTCAGCGGAGGCCAAGTCTCGCTGGAGCAGGAGAGGGCTGGAGGAGGAAATTCAGAGGTTGATGTCCTGGCGTCCTTGCTCACATACACAAGCTGGAGAAACCTGGGCCAGGTTAGGTCTACTGCCAGTACCCAGCCACCAAGTTCAAGGCACAATTAAGAATGGTGGTGATGCTCCATCCCCACCCTCCTCCAAGGATGGTCATTTCTCTCACCCTTGGGTTAGAGGCTCACTTAACCCCCTCAGGAAACAGAAGAAAGAATCAGTTTGTTTCAGTGGGCTGAGCACCTTGAGAGCAGCTTTTGATACCTCAAAAGGGCAGCTTTCAAGGAGGGTGCAGGTGGAAGGTTGCGGGAATGTGCAGTGGAAATGTGGTCACACAGAGCAAGCTGGATCACCGGGGATTTGGGGCCTTTCTCTGTCTGCAACCCTGGCCTGCGCATCCAGCCCACTGTCCGGGCCCAGGGCTCTTCCCTGCATCTCAGCTGAGTTGGGATAATGTTAATACTTCTACTCTCCTGCAGGTGGCGCCACAATTTAGGTTTTTAAGCTGTTGACTGCCTGTGGTTTTCATCCAGCGTGCTGGGTTCGTGTAAAACCCAGTGGTGGGGGCCAGCTTTTGGGGGGGAAAAGTCTCCATAGCACCACCAGGCTCTCGTGATTTATTTAACGAACAAATCTGGCTTTTATCAACTTAAATAGCAGTTCTGTTCCTAGGCTAATAAAATGGTGGTAGCTAAGTGAAGGGAAACTTAACAGATTTCTTCTCCTCTCTCCTATTAAATCTGGCCCTTTTATTCAGTCGTGAGAGATGAGCCAATGCTTTTCCCCTCAAACCCCTCAATAAAAACCACAACCACACTGACACAAAACAGCCTCATTGGAACTTGGGCTTTACAAAACGGTACGCCAGCGAGTTTCTCCCTCATGTGGCCATGGAGCCAGGCAATGACCCACCAGGGTTCCACGCTGGGCTAGGGGTGCAGGGGGTGACTTACAGACCCCCTGTCAGCAGGAGGGCACTTGTGTCTCTCGTTGCCCCAGACAGCAGGTGGGGGAGGGGAGAGAGCCAGACAGGTTCGTCCCTAATGCAGAGTCCCACTCTAAGCTGCTCTACAGGCTGCCTTTCCTGATGTCTTCATAGAGGAGGTGACACATGGGGGACCTTCCTGCCCTCACGGTATTGTGCCATTAAAAAATAAGTGTGAAAAAAGTGTGGTTCTGCAAAGCAGAGCTAATGCTTTACGTGTGTATCTCACTTACCTTAGATCAGAGTTTCCAGGCGCTTGAATAGACAGCCTCTCCTTTGAACCTCCAACGATCTCTAAGAGGTAAATGGGTCAGGTGAGAAGAGAGTGTCACTGAGAAGGTGTGACCCGCCCCAAATTATAGAGCTAGTGGGTGGCCGAGCTGAGACTAGGACCCAGTCTTCCAACGTCCAGACTGGCTCCTCTCACCCCGTCCCTCCCACTGGCCAGCACTGAGAGAAAGTCCACGGGGCCTGGATTTCAAACAAAACAAAACACAACTATAATTAGAAGAAAATCAGGTCCCACGGTGTTGCTAATTTGACCCTGCCGGCTCTCCCTTGTAGTGACTTCATAACCGCCCCTGCAGCCCACCTTTCCCCTGTGCCGTTGAGTGGAAGGGAAAGGAAGGAAAGGGCAGTCGGCCACATGGCCCCGTTAATGACAGGAGAACCGGCCGGGGCCCTCACCTGCGCGTTGCTGGACCAGCTCTGTGCCTCATTTCTCCTCTGTCATTGGGCCCTGTTATTACTCTTCGGGCACCACATGGCATTCATTTCTCTGAATGAAAATAAACGACACCGCACACTAGGCAGGAGATAACGAATAATAAATACATTGTATTTGCCACCTCTAAATTAAAAAAAAAAAAGTCTTTGACTTTCCGTCCATCCATCCATCAGAAAATGGCTCACCAGCCCTAGTCACATAGACACACGTGCATGCGGGTCCACATACATGAGGGGGAAATGCAGTGAAGCAGCAGGGCGGGCTGGGGGGAGGTGAGGCAGAGATGTCCTTTTATCGAACAGCTATGGGGGGAAAAACCAAGCTGTATTAAACACACACGCTAGAATGGCTGAGAATGGAAGCAGAGCTGTTTTCTCACTTACGCCTCCCTTTCAGCATTTTTATGGCGTACCTTGAAAGCCAAGTGGCAAACAGACATTTGAAAGGTTTCCCCCAGCCCCGCCTCCACCCCGCTTTTATTGAACCATTTTCCTTAAGTGACCCATTAGGGTTTTCCATGGTGTCATCTGCGCTGTCACCTCTGGGAAAGACCTGGAGGGCCCCGTGCGGCAGTTTTAGAAAGATACTTCGAGGCAGGGCCAGGCTCCGGGTGACAGCCTTAGGCGACCCTGAGCGTGATGACCTTGAATTTTGCTCCCTGGAAACCTTGCTTGTCTCACCCTTGTCCCAGTCCTGCCTGGAGAGACGTTTGGCCTGGGGCTCCCTCAGCCCTGATGGAGGTCCAAGAAACTGCCGCCCTGAGTCACGTTTGTTCTGTGTTTCTCCGGACTTCCGAAATTAACCTGATACGGTCTGTCTTATCTAGGGCCTGGGATCCAGGGTTTCTGAGAAGAGAGGAACCAGATCAATGTATTAACACAAGCTAATAAGATAACTCCTTGCTGCTTTCTGGGCCTTGCAATACTCAGCTGAGAAGCAGAGGCCGAAAGGGCTCCACTCTGTCTCCTGGAAAACTCTTCTGCCAGACACCCGAACGTCTGCCTTCCTTCTTCCTCTGGCCTGGCGCATCTGCTTCTCGCTGAAGCACCCACCTCTTGGGCACAGAGCTTCGGCGAGGCCCTGCCTAGGTGGGCCCTGCCTGACCTGTGTGTGCCGCCCACCTTGACTTTCAGAGAGCTGATCAGCTCACAGCTTGTCTTAATGTCTCCCCAGTTTACAACTCTGATTTCCGTGAACACATAACCCCTACAGGAAGGTGTGGGAATCTGTGCTCTTGTCAATCATTTCCGCTGAAAGGACGGTTCTGAGATGCTTCGGTGGGAGGGACAGTGTAACGGGCAGGAAGCTGCTGGGTGTGGGGAAAAGGAAAGTTGGAGAGAGGTGTGGCAGGAGGCCGGAAACCAGGGGCTCCTTGAGAGGGCCATCCGTGGTCGCTGCCCATTCAGGGAGGTACCTAGCGCACAAGTGATGGTGCCTGTTCCCTGGGACTGGTGGGGCGGGGCAAGGGGGGCTGCAGAAAGTTGGGTACATAAGGCTTCTTGATGAGTGGGGCACCATCCCAGAAGGATCTGGGTGGGAGTTTCCCAGGCAGCACTGCCCACGTCCCATCCTGGCACAGGTCCCCTCCCTGCTAGCAGCAGCCTGTCATCTTAGCTCTGGACTTTTCAAACTGCCCCGATGTTCATATGGTCTGTTTTTGCTGTGGTGTAGAATCTAGCGTTTCCAAAACCAGAGGAGCCAGATTAGCCTCTTACTGTAAACATGAGTAGATAATTCAGGTTAGGAGGCAAGCTCTAGGGCACTTGACTGTTGTTCAAGCTCCCTCACCCAGGCAGGCCTTCCGTCCTTGGGTGCCATGGCGGCGGGGTGGGCGGGGGGGGGGTGCTTGGTGGGGTGCTAGGGCCAGGCTCTGATCGAGAACGGGTGCGTGAGCCTGTGTCAGCTCTGAACCCTTGCAGGTCCCTCGGACGGCCAGCGCCACGAGGCTGTGTGTGCCGCCTTCCGAGTGCGCGCCCTGAGCCGGTATCATCGGGTCTGCCCCTCATCGCCACAGGCAGGGTGGCTCCCTGCGGCCCGAAGGGACAAGACCGGTGTCCGCAAAGGTCCGTACCCGGGAGCGCTGGCCGGGCGGGCGGCAGCCGCGAGCGCAGACTGCCGGGGAGTCGCCCCCTGCCCCCTCTGCCGGCCGTTCTCGGTCCGTCTAGATGTCAGCCGCGAGCTCCCAGCCAGCCAGAGCGAGCCAGAGAGGGAGCGGCGGCGGGCTGCGGGGAGGGGAGGGGAGGAGGCGAGGGAGGGAGGCAGGGAAGCGGGGAGGGCGGGAGGGAGGAGAGGAGGACCCAGAGAGCGCCAGGCAGCTGGAGTTTTTGCAGCGCTTGGCCGGGCTTCAATGCACAGCAGCAGCGAGCCGCGGCGGCAGCAGGCAGCCCAGGAGCCCCGGCGGCGGCCGAGCCAGCGGCGGCCCCGCTCCCTGCCCCCTGCAAACTTTGCGAGCAGCCCACCCGGGGGGCCGGGGGCGCGCCCAGGAGGCCCGGCTGGGCCCGCGGCCGCCACAGCTTCAGCCGCCACTGCCGCCACCACCGCAGCCCCGCGCCTCCCCGGGGAGCAGTCGGCGGCTCCCGCGGCCCCCTAGCCCCGGCCCCTCGGCACTGCCCGGCCAATCCCCCGGCGGGGGCGGGGGCAGCAGCGGCGCGGCCGGCCGCGGGCTGCCGGGGGGCGGCCGCCGCTGCCCAGGGAGGCTCGCAGAGGCTCCGAGAGCGCTCCCCGGCGGGTCCCCTGCGCACTTGCCGCGCCCGGGCAGCGGCCCGACCCGGCGAGCATGGGCGGCGCGGAGTGACGCCGCCGTGCCCGCTTGGCATCAAGGACATTCGGCCCTCGGGGGTGGGGACGAAGGGGGGCAGCCCTGAGTCGCCACCGCAGCCCCCCCAGAGCCACTACTGCTGCTCAGGCTCCCGGATTGGGTGGAAGAAAGGGGTGCTTGAAATCGATCCACAATTTCCGACCTTTTTGTTGGACATTCCGCCCACCTTGGACGCTGCAAGAGGAGCTGTCAAGCCCCGCAGGCTCTGATTTCGCCCTCCGTTTTCCTCGCGTCCTCCCGGGCTCCCTGTGCCCCGGTGGAGTATTTGCGTTCGGGGCTGGGGCTGGAGGAGGCAGCCACACGCGCGCACACGCACACGTTCGGAAGAGGGCGAGCGGCAGCGGCACCGGCACCATCTGCAGTGTCAATGCGGCGCTCCCGCTGAAGGAGGCAGAAGCGGCGCTTGCAGGTAAGGAGCCGGCCCTGCGGGCGGCGGGGGCACAGCGGTGGAGATACCCGGCTCCGTCCTGGAGTCCCGGGCTTCCCTGGAGCCAGCACGCTGCACGCTCGCGCGCACACACGCACACACACAAACACACACGGGCACACACCGCGCACAGGCACCTGCCCATGTCGCACCTGGACACCCGCGTAGGTGTTGCGCGGCCGGGGCAGGTGTTTCCTGTGTGCATTCTCAGACGCGCCCAGACGCAGACTTCTCTCTTACCCCGGACTTTCAGGCCGGGATTCTGTGTGTGCCTGCCTCTCCCTCCCACTCCGGCAGGCTGAGGGAGTGATTTTTCTCATTGCTCAGCCTCTTGCATCCCTAGCTGGTTTTCAAAACGACAGAAGTCATGGGAGGTCTTCGGGACCCTCCCAGTGTAATCTGGGTTCCGCGGCCTTTGAACACCTTGGGGTTCGAACGGTCTACGGACGGACAGATACTCGGATTTGAAGAGCGTAGTGGCCCAGCGCGCCCGGAGGACGCCACCCAGGCGGATGGGGCTGCAGCTCCGTAGGGCGGTGCATGTGAGCCAGACTGCGTTTCCCCAGTAAGAGGCAGCACAGTCGCTTTTCTGAAGCGTGGCACTGCTTCCCGGGAATGCGCAGGTTTTCGGGCTGAAGCACCGCTTGGGGGGTGTGTGCGGCTGATGCAGGGAGGATGTCGGGGTTCGCATATTCCATAAACGGTATGACCTCCTCACGTCTTTGGTCTCTGGCCCACAGCAAGGCTACAGGGCTTAAGGACACAGGACTTGGGTCTGTCTCCCTGTCACCTCCCTACCCTTCCTCTGTACTGTGCTGCAAACTACCAGCCCTGCCTCTGGCTAACACCTGTCACATGCCTTTCGGGGTGTGTGTCTGAGCAAAAGGTCTGGAAGTGATGAGCCACGAGGGTGTAGTGGAAGAAGAGAAGGGGAGGATCCCCTCTCTCATGCCGGCCTCAGCAGGGCCCACCCTAGGAGGAGGCAAGGCGTTCTTGGATCTGCCCGAGTCCCCCCAGAGCCAGGCTGCTCCTGGCAGCGGAGAATCCCTCTCCAGAAGCCTGTGGTTCAAGGTCCTATTTCCCGGAAGCTTTTCCTTACCTTTTCTCCCTGGCTGGAGTTTCATAGGCTGTTTATTTTCAAACTTTTTTTTTTTGTGGAGGAGGTAGGAGGTGGTTGGGGCTCGAAATAGGGCTTTTTCAGTTGTCATTTGCGGGGGGGGGGGTCAAAGAGCAGTTCATTCAGGCTCCGTTGTTGTAGGAAGAAGAATGTGACATCCAGATAAAATATTATTTTGGAGTTGAACATAAACATAGCAAGGTCCCATGTTTCCGTAGTGGTTGCTTATTGGGGTATCTCATTGGTCAGCCCGGAAAGAAATGGAATGTGCTTGTCCCACTGCACAAGATCATATATGTTCAGAGGGTCCTACGCACCGACCAGCGGGGAAAATACTGTGGCGAGAGTCTTCCAGAGCATGAGGGGAAAGGAGTCGACATCCCGTGGAACGATGGGGCCTCGGTGCTGGGCATGGGGTTTGGTTGATTCTGGAAGTCCCGAAGATGGGTGCTGAAATGAAGGGCTCTCTCTCCGCACCCCTGTCTCTGCTATTTTCAAACTTTTCCTAGCTGCTGCAAAGGTCTCTTGGCTAGGCCAGGGAGGAGAAGAGCAGACGCCCCGGGAGGGAGATTGTATTCTGGCGGTGTGCTGCTGTGTGAGCTGCCCTTTGATTGATTGAAAAGGGTAGATGGAATAAAGCAGAGCTGTCACAATGGGGCGGACCCAGTAGGGGGAAGAAGCTTTATTTTCTTTTTAAGAATGGTGGGTGTACGTCCACACACACTCAGACATATAGACACAGGCGCGCTCAAGAGCCTGGCTGTCTGCCGCCAGCCTCTGCAGCCAGCCCTGTGTGGCCACGGGACCCACCTCTGGCTCCCGGGCTGTGGAAGACCTGGAACGTCTCCGCACACATGCCCCTGGAGAGCGTGGACAGGGAGGCCCCACGGGTGTGTAGAGCGGCACATGGTTTTCAGCAGAAATAGTGAACTCCGGCAGCAGTGGGTGGCTCCCAGGTCAACACTCCCTCACGGGACCTTGGAGGGGCAGAAAGAGGGGGTACACAGCTCCCCGGAATGCCTGTGCCTCTTCCACGTGTCTGCGCCTTTCTCTGCTGCCCTCTCCAGTCTCTTTCCTTCCTCGTGGGTTTGCAGCCTCAGGATCCGTCATTTTCATGCGAAGCCAGCAGTCGTCATGCTGGTTATAAGCTAAAGATTTTTAAGCACGGGTTCAAAAAATCCCCACACTCTCCGCACTTAGTCTGAGGTACCAGTTGGTTTCTAGGACAAAGCAGGCATTAATTAACATCTGTGTGAAGCTGGGTATATACATCATCCAATTTTCCCCCTCCGGCTCTCCAGCCCAGCCCTGGAGCCTGCCACATTGTCACTGTCCCTCCCCATCACTCCTCTGGGGTCTGCCTTTGAAGTTCTCTGGGGTCTCCTCACTCGGAAAGCAGGTGCACTAGAAAACCGCCGCCAGGAGAGCGTCCTTTGGGCAGACCCTTGCTCCTGCTGGGCTGGGCTTCAGGCAGCTGTGCTGTGGGCACGCGTGTGGGTCGTCCACGAACTGTTCCTCCTTGCTCCATCCGGCACTCGCTCCAGGCTGGCCTCTGTCCTCCCAGGACTTCATCCTGGATGCCCACCGACCCTCCGCAAACATTTCCGGAGGAATCGGAGGCTGCCAGCTTGCTTCCTTTCTCCTTCTCCGAGGGCGCTTCTCCACCGCCTGCCGCTCCCTGCAGACAGGGAGATCTGCATGGCAGACTCTGCCTACACTTGGCCTCCTGGTCTTTTCAATCACAATGAGGGCTGCTGGGAATTCAGTGGGGCTTTCTAGGGAGGCAGCGGTCCTGAAGTGGGGAGAGAGCTAAGGGGGCGGGGTGATGAACTGTTCTTAGCTCCTAGTTATCACCAGGCTTTGATGCAAAGAAATTGCAGCCAATCTCTCTCCTCCTAGCCGGCTAGGAGGCATTTCTTAGCGGCTTCTCCCCATCCTCACCCGGAGACGGCACTACTCGGATAACGCCACCTCGGAGACCTGTTGGAGTAGCTCTGTGATGGGCGGTGGTAGGGCGGCAGCCATACAGCCAGCCTCCCATGATTCCGGCTGTGATTCGCCCGTGCAACAGCTGTGTCATTAATTTTGAGACTCTCCTCCCCTCTCCTTACTTGTGTCCAGGGCTACCGCCTGTGACACTGGTTGGGACCCTGGGGCGGTTGAGCAGGGCTCCGGTCCCTTCCTTGACACCCCCTTCCCTTCCCCCGCCCCATCACTCGCTAATCCACCGCTTGGCTTTGTGTGCACATCCGCCAGCCCATTCGCCCTCAGATTTGTGGCACTCCGAGAAATCAATAGAACATGAATTTAACGACAGCTGGATGATTAAGTGTTATTTATATTTAAGAGTGGCGTTTGAAAAAGATGTCGCGCTAATAAATCAAACGGCTGTTTGGGAGATGCACATGATGAGGATAATTGCCCTACAGGCTCTGCGGAGCAATGCCTGGTCGGTGCAGAGCCCTGCCCGCGGGCACCACCTCTTCGGAAGCTGGGAGCCCCGCCGCTTCCTACCCTGAGCTCCCGCCTGATCCCCTCCCTTGCTCCGGCTTACTCTTCTTTCTCCCCGCTCCGCACTGCCCGGGCTGTAGCGTCCGGTTGTGGCAGGAAGGTAGAGTCAGCAGGGAGACTGAAGGGGGCTCTGCTGCTAAGTGCTAAGAGATGGAGCTGAAAAGTGAAGGCAGGCAGGGGGTCCTAATTCCCCCAGCAGAGGCCTGGTTGCAGGAGGAGAGGCCGCTTCCCGGCTTGGTCTGCAGCAGCTTGGAAGGAAAGCCTCTTGAGTCCCTGCAGTGAATCTGTAGCAGGCCCGACCTGACCCCTGTCCTATGATCATGGGGCATCAGGCTCCCCGGGGAAGATGCTTTGTGGACACTAGGGTTTGTCCTTGTGAAAGTAGCAGAATGGAAGAGCATACTGATGATGGTGGTGGTGGTAGCTGGTATTTATTGAGCACCTGTTCAGAGGAGGCATCATTTAAGTACTTTGCTTGGGTTGGCCCTTCTCTTCCTCATAGCTCCCCGGAGGGGCAGTTCCTCCACTAGGAAACGGAGATACACGAGGGTAAGGACTTTGTCCAAGATTCCGCAACGGGTGGGTGACGGAGCCAAGTCTCAGCCTTACGCAAACAAACGGACCTCCCTCCGTGTTTATCACTGTGCTGTTTGCCTCCTTAGAACGTCATTGCGGAGCATGGTGTTACCCCCGTGGGAGGCTTAGGAGAGAGTGCCCAGGGGAATTTAGAATCCCTGGTTTCTGCCCTGGACTACCTCTGTGACCCCAGGTGAATTTATTTAATTATTTTATTTTATTTTATTTTATTTATTTAGAGGAGAAAGGAGGGAGGGAAACATTGATGTGTGAGAGGAACATCGATTGGTCTCCTCTCACACACGCCACAACCAGGGATTAGCCCACAACCCAGGCCTGTGCCCTGACTGGGAATCGAACCAGCAACCTTTCGCTTTGCAGGATGGCACTCAACCAACTGAGCCACGCTGGTCAGGGCAGGTGAATCTATGTCTTATTTAAACATCAATTTCCCAGTTCATCAAAGGGGGCTGAGTCTTATCTTCACTGTCGTGGGGTTGTGAAATTGAATGGATCATTCTGGCAGAGTGCTTAGTTTCTGAGGGTAACTCTTGCCTCCTTTGTCAGAAAACAGTCCTCCCATTTCCTCCCGGGGAAAAAGTGGGGAGGAGTGATTGAGTGCAGGCCTGGTCTCCGCTGTCGATTCTCTGAGGCTCTGCGTCTTATGCTGGGAGGAATCTAGTTCTCCCTAGTGACTGCTCAGAATGTGCTGGTGTTCGGGAAACAACACTCTTTCATTTAATCCTTCAAATCCCCCTGTAACATGAGGATTGTTTATTTTCACTTGGGTGGTTTAGGAACTATGGTGGATGCTACATGGCGGCTGGTCTTTTCACTCTGGGGGAAGGATGCGCACAGTAGGGGCTCAGTTATGTTCATTTACGTATTCATTCAGGTTCCAGGTTTGGAAAGCCAGAGGCAGGAAGGAATCTTGACTGTGGGTGTCATGCCGCACTGGGTGCGTGGTCCACACAGTATTTGGGGCAGAGGGTTCATTGGAAGTTGGTGCCCAGGGGCTGTATGTGGCGGGGGGGGGGGGCATCCTGCAGCACTTTGTCTGAGTGTGACTTTGTTAGGAATTCGCTCGGGATTTTGGGAGACGTGGGCGTGATGGGCCCCTGATGGGACTGTGGGCCTGGTTGGGTGCTATCCCGCCTCCAAGCCAGGCCCTATTTGCCTGACTCAGTCTCTCTGGCCTGAACATTTTAGGGAGCAGCCTCAGGCGACCTTGCCGTTTTTCTTTTCCTCCCAAAGACAAACTTTTATTTTATACCTTATTCATGTGGCTTCTCCTTTACGTTAAAGTGAGTGAAGTTTCCGCCAAACTTGAGGTGGCAAGCAGGGGTGCACTCGGAACTTCATCAGCTGCCCTCTGGTGCAGCAGGAGTGGCTGACACTGCGGAGCAAATCCCGCCCAGACCTACTGCAACAGGTGTGCATGAGAGATGCCAGGTATTCCCGCCGGGCGGGCTGAGCTCGATTCCCCTGCCCCCCTCTCCACGGTGCCTTCTGCATGAACCAGGATTCGCAACAGCAAATTGGATTTTGGGATGTTGTCACTGCAACACAAAACAGATCACTAGCTAAGAGGATATCGTCTCCACAGTCGATGGGCTGGATGCAGACCGGCTGAATCAATTCCTGAGGTCTCACGGGCAAGAGCACTTTCGCGAGCAGCTGAGGAAGTGGTCACGGGGACTGTGGGAACGGAAAACCCGAGCTGGTCAACGGCTCGCCTGGTCTTCGCCCAAGATCTGCTTCACGTCTGGCACACTCACTGCACTTGTGTGGTCGGAGCCCAGCTGGGTTTCCCTCTTGGTACTTTGGGGTGCAGGCGGGCGAACCACTCCTTGGCTTTGGCCCAGAGGTCAAGAGGAGGGAAAGTTAGCAAAGCAAGGTCGGCCCATTGCTTTTCCCCTTGTGGAGGGAACAGTCGTGGAGAGGGGGCGTGTCAGGGCAGCAGCCCTGGGGTTGTGTAATCAAACCAGACCAATGTCAGCCGACCTCGCAGAGATGGTTTTTAACGAGGGGAACACACCAGAATCATCTAGGAATCCGAGGCAATGCCTGCCTGCCTGGATGTCCTTGTCTGCCTTCCCGTTGCAGACCTGCTTCCGCAAGGTGAGCCTGAAATAGAGCAGAATTTCTCCAAGCGTGTTCTGTGGGAGTGAGTCGCTGTTACACACACACACACACACACACACACGCACACACACAAAGTTTCCGTGGCCAAGTAAGTTTACCCGGACTGTAAAGCAAAGCCAAAGAGCTGTGCAGAGCCTTTAAACACGCTAACGTGGGTTGTGAAGCCACACGAAGCAGATATCCTGTGCATTGGCCTGGGACTCCACCGAAAAATGCTGGACTAAGACCAGCACTCTCATTTGTCTGCTCCTGGCCGTGAATAAAGGCATGGGTTTTACACACGCAGAGTCCTGGGTTCTGCTGATGATGTAGATACTAGCGTTTCAAAGAGAATCCTGGCTGGTGGGTAGATGGGACAACCCTCGGCTCAGCATTGGCCCCTTATCCCCCCAAGGCAGCAGGGAGGTTCTCAGACAGGAGTGAGGTCCAGACAGGTGCACGCTTCCTCAGGTTCCTAGATACTTCTGGTTCGTTCCCCTGGCTAGAGAGCACTGGTGTAGTGGGAAAAGTTGTCACTTCCCAGCTAAGGGCTCTTGGGGAAAGTCACCTGATGTTTCAGGGTTACCATGGACAAAATAAGCATGGTGGCAGGGGGAGGGGCATGTTAGTCCAGATGAGTGATTTAAACTTTGTTTAAATATGTAGGCAGATAGACCTCTTTATTCAAAGGGAATTTTGTATGGAACTCTAATGCACAGAACAGATGCAAGAAGGACTGTCTGGTTAAAGCTATGGGGGAGCTGGAGCCCTCCACCCCCAGCCTGTCTCTCCCCAGTCTTGGCCTGGCCTCCCTAGAAAGCAGAGTCTGAGGCAAAAGCTGGTATGGTAACACTTGGTTGAGGGTGGAATCCCTGGGCAGTGAGAGTGAAGGTAAAAGGGAGGGAGGTAGGGAAGGGAGAGGAACAAAAAACGCATCCCCAGGCTAGCCACGTCTTCCCGAGGAAACGCAGCTGCGGCTCAGTTGCTCGGGCTGCATCTGGAGGACCCTGCTGGGAACACGGTCCCGGCAAAACCTGGAGGGCAGGCACCGCCAGCACCCATCGGTGGGTCCTTCCCGTGTGCTGCAGCCCTCTGGGTCCCATTCACCCCAGGAGGTAGGGTCTCCTCCTCCCTTTGGGGCTGTGATGCTACATCAAACTAGAGCCTCTGGGGTCGGGCCCACAGGCTGGGCCATTCCCCACTGCAGGCCTGCTGGTGCCGCACCTGCAGGGTCCAGTCTTTGCCCTGAAGGGAGAAAGGACTCAAGAACTTTAGGACAAGAGGAGTGGGGGGAGGTGTCCCTGGGGTGACGCTGGCAGGAAGCGGGCAATGGCTGGGGATGGTGGCAGCCTGTCGGGGGTGGGGCCAGGCAGATCTGGGTGGGCACACAGATTGGGGGTCTGGGATAATGGGTTCCACATAAGGATTCCATGCATGGTTCCTCAGAGCAGAGTCAGGTAGCAAACCGGGGCTGGCTTCTCCAGGAATGCTTTCAGCCCCCAGAGTTCCCAGCCCTATGGCTGCAATAGCCAACCACACTATCACTCACCTGAAGGAGACCCCGACTAGAAACCACATTGAGAATGGGTTCCAATCAGGTTCCAAGAGGCTTTCCTAACTTTCAGGGCTTATAAACCACAGCAGAGCCTTCCACATGGTGGTGTGTGAGTATATATCTCAGCCACTTCTGCTAGTGACGGCTGAGGGGCCGGATGCAGATGGCCACTGCCTCGCTCCTTGTTTTACAAAGTATTATAAGCATCGAAATGTAGAGCAGCAGAGGACACTTCTGCGTAAAATATGTTCCGTAACTCATTTTCTCTTCCCTCCTTATTTTTTTTTTTAACAACTCTTGCACTCCGAAGCCGCTGCAGGGTCAGGCGGGGCAAAGGACAGATGGCTGTACTGTGCTGGTGACCCCTTTCGGCGCTCTCTTCGCCATTAGATGCTGACCCCGTCTTCCTCTCCTAAAGGCACTTGCCGTTAACTGCTGATTGATGTGAGCAACTCACTGGCTTCTAGACGAGCGCCTGCGTTGGCGTGTCTGCCCGAGATTTCCGGCTCCCCGAGGGTCAGGCCCAGCCCCTGCCTGGAGCAGCCTCGTGTGTAATCAGCAACTTAATTTATACTTTTAAATAATGGTAGGGAAGCTGCTGCCGGCAGTGGCGAGGATGACAATAGCACCGGAATGGTTTCTTTCTTTCTGTAGATGAGAGGGACCGTTTCTTCTCTTATATACTCGGTGCCTAACTTAGGGCCTGTCATACTGGAGACAATCAATAAATATTTGCTGAGTAAATAGGATGAATGGATGGAGTGGGAGAAGGTGCAGACGAATGGCCTTCAAAGACAAAAGCAGGGGTGTGTGAACCCGCCACTACGGTGGGCGCCTGCTCTCCAGCAGGGGTGGGGTTAGAACCACAGCACCTCAGGTGGCTATTTCAGAGGATTCAGATGAGGGCAGGCTGAGCCCGTCAATCTCCCAGGGTCCTGGGTGCAGGTGGAATGCCGTGGACCTTTCACATTGATGCACACGGAATCGACTTCTCACTTTCCATGTAAAACTCGCTGTGGGTTTAGGCGCCAATAGACGGGGAGGGATGACCAAACTGCGTTTCTGGGAGAATTCCAAAGCCTAGTCTCTCCAGGAGAAAAGCATTCTGTGGCCAAGTAAGTCTTACAAACCACTAATGCTGAGGCCTAGGAGTCCTTCTGTAGACACTGCTGTTTATTCTTAGCCCACCATTTTTCAGCCTGTCATGGGATCCCTGTGCGTGGGTGTATTTGAACCTGGAACAGGTGGTCAACAGAAAGCATCTGGGGAGACGCGAGTCTGCAACTCAGAGCTATCAGGGTTGAGTTTGGTTTGGAGGACGAAAAGCAGGAGAACGAATCTGCTGTGCTGTTTGAACAGGACTTGAGAGGTGTAGCTGCCTGAGCAGCTAGCTGGCGTCCTCTCATCCCATTCATTTGCTTTTGAGAGTCTTTGGAAATGGCGGTGAATTATTAGGAGACTTTCGCAACTCTGGTACCTTCAGACGTGCATATATTTTCTAAAGGGATCATTTTCAGGAGTGTGATTGCAGCTTTGACAGCTTTGTGGAGGTTTCCAAAAAGTAGCACTTTTCTGTTGCACGTAATAGATCAAGGTGGATGTTTGCAAAATATGTGAGTAGTGACTATTCACCTTCTTGATATATATGCATTTTTAGCTGCACCTATGAAATGAGAGACTTGAATGTAACCGGCAGGGATAAATGTTTTGAATTAACAAAGAAGGTTGAGTTATTAAGACACAGCTCCCTACATTTTGGGACGGTTGAAACAAATTTTCCCTCGGGAAGGAAACTTTGCTGCCTTAGACAGCCTGAAGGTTTCTAATTAGACTGTAAATCCACGGTTACCCACCACTGGTTAGTGATCCAGAGAGCGAAGCCGGGAATTTCCCGTGGGAAGCATTTTACCGACCAGTATTCGTCTTACCTAGGCAATGATGTGTGTGTGAGGGAGAGTTTGGGTGGGGGTGGGGTGTCACCCCCGTGGTGTTGGGGTTTGGGTCACCTGGAATGTTGGCTGGTCATGGACCCAAGCCACATACCCAGTTACAGGGCCTTGGCCACGCTTTGCCCAAGCACTCCGCTCCTTTCCAGAGTGAGTAACAGTGGCTAACACACACTTACTAACAAAATTCCCCTGGCGCCCATTCATAAAGCATTGCACTGGTGATTCTATCAACATTAAACTGCTTGGTGACTGAGTTTAGAATTATAGGAATCGTAGAAATGAATTAGCAGTAAATCAAGTCCCAGCTGAGTTCGAACCCAACGGCAGTGAGTTTTAAATTAAAAATATCTCGCCACGATGAAGCCGTGGTAAGTCAAGCACTGGAGCTCCGTCACTCTTGACTTTGGAGACGCGTGGCAGTCACCCTTTGAAAGGAAAACCCTGACAACAGCTTGTATTGATTCCTAGTCATGCTGGGAAATTGCCACTTCATTTCTTCTTCATAAACTGTTGGCTTTCTTTTCCTTTTCCTTTTTTTTTTTAAAAGGAACCCTATTTGCAGGGACACAGCAGAGCTCTGGGAGCAGGGCAGGGGAGTGAGGGCTCAGGCCCAGGGGGCAGCGGTCACGGCACTTTCTCTGGCTCTTCTCAGGGGGAGCCGCACGGAAGGGCATTTGGGTCTGCGGGTGTTGTGCGGTTTGTTTTCCTGCTCGGACCCCGTTTGATTCTTCTTTCTGGGAGATCTGTTCAGAAAAACAACAAAGAAAAACACTTGAAAGAGGTTGCAAGACTGTCATGTTGCAGTGACAATTGTGGTGTAATAGGAAATCATTTATGTAAGTTACAGTGCCCTCTGAATAGAGCTGGTGGGAAGTGTGGCTGCAGCTTCCCAAGGCCTATTTTTGTTTCCTCCTGCAAAATAATCCCGAGGTTTTCATTTTCAGAGCAATTGAAGAGGTATTATTTGCTGGTCAGGGAACAGGGAGACCCGGCTTCTAATCCTAGCTCGGTCGGCTGAATATCCTTCAGCCGGTTCCCTCTCTGGGGCAGGCCTTGATTTTTCTTTCTTTAAAGCCAGAACGAGCCCTTGCTGTTCCAGACCTGATGCCCAGGAGATGAGGATGAATGTGGCCTGCCTGGTAAAGGGCCAGGTGCGCCTCAGGAGAGAGGCTGCGTGGACACACGAGGTTAGAGAACAGTGAGAAAGAGAGAAGGGAGCCTAAGCCAAGGCCTCTAACCAGCACACCTCAGCCCCCTCCTGCTGGTGGGGTGCAGAGCCCTAAGGGACGAGAGCAGCCCGCACAGGGTCAGAAAGGAGGGTGCACTGGGGCAGCAGGGGACTGTGGGAGAGGACGGCTAGGCAGGGCTCCAGGGGCCTGGGCTCTGGTAGCATTAGCAGGTTAAAGGCGGGACCGCTGCTGAGGAAGAGGGGCCGTTATTTCCCTGATGCCCATTTTCTACTTCGCTTCATCCATATATAGTCCCATGAGGTAGATGCAATGCTGTGGAATTTTTGATCAACGAATTGATTGATCAATCAGTTAGTCAGTTTAGTCGATACTTATTAGCTGCCTACTGTGTGCTAGGCACTGTGCTTGAGAGTTGGGCTGTCGTGAGCTGAAAGACCTCATTCCTGCCGCCAGGGAGCTGCGGCTCGGTGCGGCCACAGCACACGGGACATCTGATGGTTGGGACGCAGAGTGGTGGGAAGTCAGACCTGTGCATGCACAGGGCACCCTGAGGATACACAGGAAGGGCCCTGCCTGGCTTGACACTGAGCCGATGCAAGGGTGAGTGGGCTGGCTTCGTGGACACATGAGGAAGGGGTGCTGGGTGGAGGGACGGGGCATGGAGAGCTGGGAGCACACGGCCCTCCGCCGGCCAGCAGTGGTTCAAGGCAGAGGTGGGAGGCTGGGCTAGAAGCAAACACAGGTAGTGGCTGGGCCGGGACCGGGGGTAAGTGTCCCGAGAAGGGCTGTGTGTGGCAGGCCTGGGGGGATTCTAAGGAAGAGGATTAACAAGACCAGATGCCCACGGTAGAGAGATCACTATGGGGGCTGCACGGAGAAAGAACCAGAGTGAAGCTAGTGTGGTGATGCAGGCAGATGTGGGGGAGAGCGGACCAGAGGCGATGGCAAAGGAGGGAAAGGGAACAGACTCGTAACCTCAGCATTACCGCTGACAGATGGTGAGTATGGCAGTGAAGATGGGGCGTGAGGGGAACTTCCTGAGCTGGACATCTGGTAGAAGATGACACCATTCGCTTAGTTACAGATTTCTGGACCAAGACTGGGTTGAGGGGGCGTGGCGGGAGAGTGTGTGTTCTTTTCTGGACATGGCGAATTTGGGTGCGTGTGGGATTTTCAGGGAAAGCCACCAGGAGGCTGGCAGATACATAGCCCTTGCGTTCCTGGCAGCTTCCTCTCAGTACTCACTGTGCCCTTTACTTCTGGTCCCATTTGTAAACTTACAGTTCATTCTGGGATCTGGCGGAAGCTTGGTAAAGAAGTGACAAGACCTACCTACAGATTTTTCCATTTTTCAAGTGGTTCATATTTGGAATTAAACATACTATCTTGAGCCTGGCTGGCATAGCTCAGTGGATTGAGCGCGGGCTGTGAACCAAAGTGTCGCAGGTTTGATTCCCAGTCAGGGTATATGCCTGGGTTGCAGGCCATGACCCCCAGCAACCGCACATTGATGTTTCTCTCTCTCTCTCTCTCTCTCTCTCTCTCTCTCTCTCTCTATCTATCTCTCTCCCTTCCCTCTCTAAAAATAAATAAATAAAATCATTAAAAATATTATCTTGAACAGTTTGCTAGAGACTGTTCTGCAAATATCCAGGCTTTCACTTTGCCTTAGGACATCCTCGGTATTTTCCAGTGGGAGGTTGAACTGTGCATGGACGATTATGGAGCGAGATGAGGGAATCGAGGCAGGTTTGGAATTCAGCGATGGAGAGCGACCAGGCTTTTTCTGGGTGTTAGCCTGTTCCCCTTCCTGGCACGTGCACCCCAGTTTCAATGGGCACACACTCAGAGCACCAGGGTGTGGTGAAATGAGCTCCATCTCCATGAGATCATTACAACTTTGACCTTGCCCTTTAGAAATAATGTCTTGTTTGTTCTGGGTGTCTCTAGGCCCATACAATCTAGGCCTGCAGGTAGGATCTGGCCACTAGACATGCTTTGCCTCATCCAAAGAGTACGGAAGAAAGATTTGCATTGTTCAGATGCCATTGGGTGGGACAGTCCTTCCCCAGGTTCCAGATTCCACTCTCTGTTGCACTGCCTTCGCTTCACACGTTTGTAGTGAAGCTATTTGCATTAAAATACCAGCAGTCCAGTACCTAGTAGGTGCTCAAACAGTGCTTAGTCTAATTTCCTAGTAGGCAGAAACAAATAAATGAGTTAACATACTATCGGCAAGAGCTTTACATTTTGCAGGGAAGCTCTGCAACCTACTAGCCCCCACCAACAGCGGGAGCTGTGCAAGTGGCTGATGGCGGAACTTGTAGGCACTCTGAGCTCTGTGAGTGTGTCTACACTGTGGAAACTTTAGAGAACAGGCCCTTTGGTTGGAGCAGAGTGTGGAGAGAAAAATGTTCCACTCCTTCACGTTTACCCAGACCGAGTCGACCCCGGACTCCTGGGTGCTGCTGTGGAAGGTCGCCGGGCTGTGTCCTCAGACAGTGTCAGGTGTCCAGCTGGCCTGGGCACAGTGTAGACCAGACCCTCTAGGATGAGGGGACTCTGGGAATTCAGCCTTAAAGAGTGTCATTAGCTGCAAAATTGCAGTGCAATTTCAAGGGAAACAATGGTGCTCCTCTCTTCTCTGGATTGCTCCTGGGTATCTCAGAGCTGCTAATAAAAATGGCTCGTACTGTGGGCTGTCTTGTGGGGAGGGACGGGGGCAGGGTAAGTATTTTTGAGCTCTAACCTTTCAAGAGCCCCACAGAGATGACAGGGTTTCTGTTCTTCCCTACTCATGCCTCTGTACCCAGGTCTCGTGCATTTTATCGACTGCACTCAGCACCTAACATATTTATGCAGCTACTCTGTCAGTCTCAGGGAAATCAGCAGTTTTTCCCAGTTTATCTGGTGGCAACTTGTTTCCTTAGTAGGGGCAGAGGGCAGGGCCAGGGTTCTAGGAAAGGAAGTAACCTAACCGCAGTCAACTGTGTTTGGGACCAAAATAGTGTAGCCCACCCAGCCCTGGGTGCTGCTCCGGCGGCCACGGCTCTCTCCCCTGAGCGTGGGGAGCTCGGGGATTGGTGAGCTGCGTCCCCTCAAAGCCTGCCTCGGAGAGTCTGGGATGATGGTAGGAAACCCCCGCTGCCTCTGCTTTTCTATCCCATTGCCCTGTTCTGCATCTTGGACCTGCAGGTTATGAGATGTCCTCCAAGGAGATTCTGGCTTTATGCTCAGATGAGAAGATCCAAGGCAGGTGCGCATGCTCAAGGTGCCGACCTGGGCCTGGTGTTGGATTGGATAGGACGTCTTAGCTGTCGACGGCCCCGGGCTGGGTGGCAGGGAAGAGCAAGCGCTGCTGCACGCAGGCAGGCCTGACTGCGCGAGGAAGGTGCTACGTTCATGCCACTCTCCTTCCTTCCTTTCTGCAGGACGAGATTGTAGGTGGACCTAACGCTTCTTGACAAATACTGAGAAGCAAGCGAATTACATGTGTTTAAAAAGCTGTATTTATATTTATGGTTGCCGTTGTTGAGTGGAATGGTATTTTCTTGGCACCTAGGATTTGAGTTGCAACCGTTCCCTTGCTTTAATTGGATGGTGCCGTGTCTGGAGTGTCCCAGAGAGCTCCAGGAAAGAGCTCGAGGAATATCCCGTGGCCAAATAGAGACCAGTGATTTCTAAAAATGTCCAGTGACATTTCCCTGGTACCTGTTGCTTAGAAAAAAAAAGGCATATTCAAATTTTAAATATCTTCAGGCCTGGAAAAATTTGTACCAGCTAAGCTAACAAATTTTGCAGGTAGCTTTGTCCACATTCCAGACATTTGCCAGGCCCAGGTGTTTCTGTGTGAAGACGGCAGGATACCTAGACACTCCCTGCGACTTCAGGCTGCCAAGAATTTATTTGTAATGGACATTTTACTGACTTGCGTTTTAGCATTTACATCTCCTATTCCCCGTAATCGCAAGCTCCTTGAAAGCAGGCAACAGTCGGATACACATTTAGAGCTCCCTTAGGAACCAGCATTAGGGCGGTTTGATTTCATTTTCTTTCCTCTCTCTCCCCCCCTTTAACTTGGTGTCCTGAGCTCAGGAAGAGGAGTACCAGAACAGCGATGGACTGCGTGTTGGGTCTCAGGCTTGACTCAGTCTTCACCATGTCGCCTGTGAGGCACGTAGGAACGGCCGTTACTTCCTTCCCCTGAATCTTGGCCGGCTTTCTGTTGTCTTTGGCCAGAAGGTTCTGAGGCTTCACAAAGGTGAAACAAATAAAAATAACAGCAGTGGGAAATTCAAGGACATAAAGGGATTTTTTTTTTAGAGGCACGATTGGTTGCCCCTTGGTGGTCAATTGACGGTCTTTGCATTCCCCTCTCTGGCCACTCCTTCTGTCTCTTGTGAAGAAAATCTTAAATTTCAGGTTTTTATCAACTCTCCTCCCACTTCTTATCTCAGAGCCTCACATCTGCGCTGTGCTGGCAAGTTGGGTATCTTTGCAGGGGGCGGGGACAACCCAGTTTTGGTAGCACCTGATGGAGACCCCGTTCTCTTATAATGACTTTCCACTTGATTGACAGCTCATTGCCGCTCATGCATCTCTGACTTGGGGACCGTGAGTGCAGAAGGCCAGAGTCTGCAGGCGGTGGGAGTGGCACAGCCCAGGGTCAGGATTCATCTCATGGGTGGAATTCTACAGGTTGTCAATCACAGGCTCCCATAAACGCTAGGGGCGGCCTCACCCCGCTGCTGAGGCTCTGAACTCCTCCTGCCCGCATTTGGCACATACTTATTTCACTTGAAGGTTTGTCCTCTGGCACTGTATCCATTACTATTTTTCTTGGAACTCCAAATTATGTTTCTCCTGCCACATTTCATTCTGGGGTCCAGTTTGGACCCTGTTCCCGCTCGCTTAGATAGTTCTGAACTATGTGTCATTATTGTCCATAGCGAAGGCCTTACAGTAATACCACGTGACTTCTCTCATAGTATCTCATTTGACCTTCACAAATCCTAGAATTTGTCATCTTCAAATTTGGTAAGTGTGACTCTCCGTCTGCATTCAGATTACGGATAAAACGTGAACCTGCAAAGCACCAAGGACAGAAGGCTTGGGCACGACATTTCCTGGAGAGCTTCCCTCGTAGGTTTGATAAATAACCGTTGATTAAGCTCATCTGGGGCCGGGAAGCCGTGGAGCACTGTGAATCCAGCACTGACTTTGGAGGCAGGCAGACCTGGCTGTTCGCAATGATCAGATCAGCTGGGGGCTCAGTTTCCCATGATCACAGGCAGGTGCGAGTTCGCTCCTCTAAAACTTTCCAAACAAAGCAAGTGTCAGATTTGGTTCTACCTTGACGACCAATCTTTATTATTAGGGGGCAGACACAAAAGCAGCCATACAACCTGTTCTTGAAGCTCACTGTGGACCCTGTCTTCTGTCCCTACTGGTGCCCACTAAAGGCTTTGCTGATTTGTTGAGCTAGTGAGTCCCTTCAACCCTGAGGGTGCACTCGTGGGGCGTGTGGCAGGCAGACCCCCCACGCCAGCCCTCTCTGGCCCCAGTGGTAGGGGGTGCAAATGCCATTGTCTGTGTGTGCTGGGAAGTGAGAAAGTGTGGGAAGCACTGGCTGAGTGACTGTCTTAGTCACTTTAGGCTGCTATCACGGAATACCATAGACAGGTGGCTGGAACAACAAACATTTACTTCTCCTAGTTCTGGAGACTGGGAGTTGGAGAGCAGGGTGCCAGCATGGTTGAGCTCTTGTTGAAGGGTTTTTTTCCTGGTTTATAGATGGCCATCTTCTCGCTGTACCCCCACGTGGGAGAGAAAAGAGGCGAGCATGAAGGGCGTGTGGGGGGGAGAGAGGGAGAGAGAGAGAGAGAGGGTTCAAGTCTCGTTTTCTCCTTCTGAGGACACTAATCCCATTCAGTAGGGCTCCACCCACCAGACCTAGTTGCCTTCCGAAGGCCACACCTAATACCACCACGGTTTGGGGGGCAGGTAGGATTTCAACTTATGAACTTGGAGGAGGATATAAATATTCTACAACAGTGACTGACAAATTTGTTTGAAAGAAGATTCGCGTGAAGCAGATATAACAATATTTGGTGGCAGGTTTCAGCTCCCCTTCCAGTGGAACCAGAGGGCAAATCTTCTGAGATCTGAAATGCAGACTCGGTGGGAGCCCTGAGAACGGGGCCACCGAGGGCTCTGGACCTGCCAGATTCTTGTGCCCACAGGGCAGAGGTGCCCGGGCAGTATTTCTAACCAGTCATCTGGCTTTGACACGACTTAAATGTCCCATTGAAAACTTACTTCTAACATCCCTTATCCTCTTTAATAGAACCAGTAGTGCCGATTGAGATGGTGTCGTTGAAATACTCAGGGTGAACTCTGCTGCTGGTCTTTTAAAAGCCAACTTGCCAGCCCCAGAGCATGCATTTTCATGACAGCACGTCAGATGTTGCCTGGTCATTCTTGGGTGTAGATTTAAACCTGACTTATGCACACTGTGCCACACTGTTGAAGCTGAAGTATTTTAAAGTAAATTATAGACGTCATCAAACTCCGGCTCCTGAGCTATGTGACATCAGACATGTTATACACCCTCTCTGATGTTCAGGTTCCTTATGAGTAAGAAGGTAAAATAATATATGACAGGGCTGTTGTGACAACTAAGTGACATAATACACGTAAGTTGGCACATAGTAAATGCTCAGTAAGCAGAGGTATAATATTGTTAGAAGTTATTGCCTGTTCTCCAGATACCTAAAACTTGTTCATTATTCTTCTTGCCACTCTGTGTTGGATTAAAGCGCTTCTGTCTCCTTGGTTCAGAGTAGTCACCTCTGTTTGTAACACGGGCTTCAGTGGGCCTATGGCCTTGGGTTCTACAAGCAAATGGGAAGAGAAGGAGGGTGGGTGGCCGGTCCCATGCATGGATCAACCTCGCTCCTGCTGTAAGTAAGACCTCTTTTAAAAAGATTTAAAATTGTGTGTTTTTATAAGACCTCCACGGACATCTTAGACTTAGATAATGTATTTCTCTTGCCAGGCGGTGGCGATGGTTGCCGATTTTCTCAGGTTTACCACCCAGGACTCTTGATTTGGTTTACAGGGAAGCAAGTAGGAGACTTGGCTTTGACTCAAGGCAGTGACTACCCATTAGTGAGTAAGTGTTGCCTGGGGCCTACTGATAATTGGGACAAGCATTGCAGGATGGGGCATCTGCTAATGTTTGCCTGCGACAAAGTCATCAAGCTGACGGGGTCTGTCGGAGATCGCAGGGATGGGTCCAGTACACATGGCCTTGACATACCTGGGTATGCTCACCTGCATCCACCCGGAGGTATTATGAAAACAGCCTATCTCAGCTGTCTTCATTCCAGGGCCTGGTTTCCTGGCGAGATAGCCTTAAACTGGATGGGAAGGGCCCACTGGGTTTTCCTGCATGGATTTCACTGTGCGTGTCCAGGTAGCCAATCAGGATCCTTTGCCCTGAGGCACCCTGGTTGTCAGAGCATGCCCAGCTCCTCCAGTCACGATGTTGATTGGCACAGAGACTATTCTAGAACCTCTCAGACCCTCCTGACAGGGAGGTCCCCGACCAGCAGGTCTCCGTGTTTCAGATTAGGTCTGGGGGGCGGTGTTTTCTGGCCCCTCCTGCATTTCATTTGGTGGACTTGTCAGGCAGCTCTGCCCCTGAGCGGATGGCTCTAATCCTTTGGCTTTTCTGATGGGTCTGGGGCGGGGCGGGGTCTGGGAAGGTCTGGGGGAACGGAGAGGATCTTGCAGAGGTGTTATAAGCCTCCAGGGTCAGAGAACACCCTTAGTAATAATGTGGAAAACAGCTCAAGGGCAGCTGAGAGTGCCTCCATGTCCCCACACTTCCTTTAATCTGTCTCCTCAGTCATTCCAGGAAGCGCTGACCTCAGGGCGAGGGGGTCACAGGCCACAGCTGGGACTGGCAGAAACTGACCTCGGGATGCACACTGTGCTTCTAGATCATCGGGGTGAGCAGGGGGCAGGGGGCAGGGCTTCTGTCTGCGAGGTGCCCCCAGAGAGACTGGGTTCTTCAGGAACCAGAGTCAGGAAGAACCTTGTTTTTTTTGTTTTCACGGCACGGTGCACCACCGCACCCCAGAACTGCAGCCCCACGTTCCATGCAGGGCTCACAGGCCGATACCCTGGCTGGACCTTAGTCTCTGGGGCTGGACCACCCCGAGGGGGTCTGTTGTGGGCCATGCTGGACCCACAATAAGATTTCTTTCTCTCTTTCTCTTTCTTTCTTCCTTCTTTCTTTCTTTCTTTCTTTCTTTCTTTCTTTCTTTCTTTCTTTCTTTCTTTCTTTCTTTCCTTTTTTCCTTTCTTTCTTTTCCTTTCTTTCTTCCCCTCCCTCCCTTCCTTCCTTCCTTCCTTCCTTCCTTCCTTCCTTCCTTCCTTCCTTCCTTCCTTCCTTCCTCCCCCCCACCCTTTCCCTCTTTCTCTCTTTTCTTCCTTTCTCTGTCTCTTTCATCTTACCACAAACTTCCACTCCAGCTAGTATCACTTAGCTGGTGTTGGGGCAGGGGCTCAGGCACCTCATTGCTTTTGTACAAAAGGGTGACACTTTAATGCAGAGTGTTGGGACCCAAAGGGGTATGTCTCCAGATAGAGGAAGTACAACGGGCTGGTCCAGGCTGACCTGAACTCCAACAGCAGCGGGGGAGGGAGGGCAGATGGGGGCTGGGGGATTTGCAGGTAATCAGATCACCACTTCAGCTGGAAACCTCACACCTGCAAAAGGACTTCCTCTTCTCACTTTCCACAGCCTTCCTGCCACGAGGTGTGCTACAGGAAGCTGGGGACTGTTGAAGGGGCAGGGCCGGCCCCATTCCTTCCCCAAGGCCAGCTCTTGCTCCAGCCCTTGGCCTCGCAGGGCCTGGACTCTGGCAGCAGAGGTTCCTCTAGCTCCTCTTCACGGACCAGGATTTCTGAAGGGGAGGAAGACACGCAAAAAACCTCAGACCAATAACCCTCACTGTGGCTTCTTGTTTAGGGCGAGTGTTTGCTGAGAACTCCGACCACCCCTCCTCACTCGTTATTTTTCAGTATTGTAAATAAAGGTCTAGGAGTCAGGTCTCCGGCACCCGAGGTTCTGGGTGACTCTGCAGCTGTGATCTGGAGGTGATCCCTGAATGGCTTTTCCAGCTCCAATTAAGGTCCGTCCTGCTGGTCACATTAACCCTCACCAGGAGCTTTCCTGTCAAAGGGAGGGAGGCGGGGCGAGCACTTAGCCTCAGTACACTGTCAACTCCGGCTGCAACTCAGTTGCGTGTGGGGCATTGATTTTACGGGTCCCTCCTTAGCAAACCTGCTAATAGGATTCTTTCCCTCTCCTTCCCTCCGCCCCCTGCAACCTGGCCCGACTCCTGGGCAGACCTTGATTACATGTCTCATTGATTCCATTCAGCTATTTATTAATACACTAATTAGTATGTTCATTTAAAGGAGAGTGACACCGCTTTTTAAAGATAAATGTACAGAGGTGCAGGTTAATGGAAATTTCTGTTTATTTAACACTGACGTCTGGTGTGAAGATGATTAGTTTTGGATGTTAAAAGGACACAGGGGTTTTTTCCGGGGCTCAAATCACCGTCACTGACAGTCACCCTTTGAAAGGTGACACCTGGAATCATATTGCATTTTCCTTCAGTGATATTCGCACAGGGGACCGGTGGTGACCGAGGAGTGAGGGCGGAGGCCTGGCTGCGCAGTCTTCCAGGGACAGGGCTGATGGCGGACGAGGATGGCTGGCCGGCGTGGCCGAAACAGGTGGGGCCACACACTGCTTGTGTGTAGGGCTGTCTGGGATTTCGTCATGAAAGGTCTATCAATGGGTCATTCTTTCATAGGCTTCTTCTGATTGTTCTTGAGTTGCCTGCAAGTGACATTTTAATCAGGGTGGGTGAACTCTGCAACAAACACCCTCAAATGTCAGTGAGTTCACACATCAAAGTCTAGGAATGGTCAGTATGTGGGGTGGGGGGTTGCTCTGTACAGTCCTTCAGGAGCCCAGGTTCCTTCCGTCTTGTAGCTTCACTATCCCTTAGGCTTCTCAGTTTCCACGGGACTTCCACACCCAGGCAGGAGAGAAGGAAAGAGAACACGTGTGAAGGAGGTTACAGAGCTGGGATGGGGACCTGGATACACCCAGGCTCAGTGCCTCCCAGCCCAGCAGCACAGGGACTGGACGTGGAGAACCAAGTGCAGCTGCAGACAAGGCCAGGGACAAGGCAGGGCTGAGAGGCCCTGCAGGATGCCAACAGTTGGGGACAGAGCACGCTACGTGTCACACTGTGTGTCATGCAGCAGACTTCAGGTCAAGGTAGATTTTTTCTAAGAGGTATAGTCAAACTGGGTGGGCAAAACAAAAAGGAGTTGTACACTGAAAAATTAAAAAAAAAAAATAAATAAAAGCAAGTGTAAGAAAAGTTCCTACGCTCCCAGGGGGTTTGCCCAGGTATGGGGCTCCTCGGACAGGGACCGAAGGTGTCCTTGTATTGGAGAGAAGAAAGCGGAGGGATGCAGACAGGATGCTGGGAGCTGCTGGGGAGCCATGTTACTGTGGCGGATTGATTTAGAAAGACAGCTATTTTGAGAAGGTTCAGCATTGTCCACCTTTCATGCCCCAATGTTGTAAGAGGGAGTCTTAGCCCAGGGCACCATTATTATGCGGCATGGACCCTCCCTTTCGCTTTTCTCCAATGATCTGTGTTTCCACTGTCCCTGCAAAGCTCACGGCAGCTCACTGTGTAGTTCTGGCATCTTTCATCCCCCTCCTAGGTCTCACCTCATGCTCCTGGCTGCCCACGGGTATCCTCCCTTGGAGGAGGGCTTGAGTAGTGGGCCATCGTCAAGGGTTAAGGTCACTTAGGAAGGTTGCACTAATTGTGCTGGGAATCCACTGGGCTTCTGGGAAGAAGGCTGCAAAAATGCACGCAGCAGTCTGGCAACCTCTAGTAATGCAAACACAATTCCCGCTCCTGAGAATATCGCTCATGGAAATAACAGTGCTAATATGTAAGAATATAAGCATGTATACAAGGATGCTCAGATGGCATCCATCTTTGTGCCAAAAAAGGAGGGATGGACTAAAGAAATCACCCATCGACAGGGAAGGGCTAGATAAATTCTGGTACGTACACACCATGGAATATTACACGGCCATTCCAAAATAGAGTCGCAGCTAAACCAGGTGACTTGGAGGGTTTCCACGAGGTACTGTTGAGGGAGAAAGCAGGTGGAATATGATGAGTCTGTGTGTTTGATTCTATGAGTGTGGAGAAACCCGTGGAAGAAGACTTGGGTGTCGACATGCTCCTGGAGGAGGGGGGGCAGGTCGGGGTCGGGGAAAAGGCGAAGCCAAAACAAAATGTGGCTTTAGACTTCGTCTGTGCTGTAGGATGTGGGTAGTGGTGAAAGGGGTCGGGCAGAGAGGCAACCTAATCTGACTTGTGTTTTAGACCACGGTCCTAGGGGTGTGGTGAGTGGTGTGGAGGTGGGTGGGGGCTGTAACCACAGTCCAGAGAAGAGGTGACAGGGGCTCTTGAGTCCATGGGAGTGAAAGGAGAAAGGGTCCAGAAGTAGGTCAGAGGTTAATGAGCAGGCCTCAATGATGATTAGGTGAGGCAGCTGAAGGGCTTGGAGGACCCTCCCCACCATGGGTGGCACTGCTGTCCCTCGGGGAGGAAACGCAGGAGAGGACACAGGCCTAGAAGATACAAAGGGGCTGGGTCTCGGTGAGCTGAGTTCCAGGTGCCTGAGGGACACTGAATGCAGGCGTGTGGGGTGCAGCATGTGAGTGGCCTAGGGGTCAGCGGGAGAGGGAGGACTGAGGTCCACCCTGGAGATGGGCCGAGGGGCTGTAGGCAGAGGTGTGTCGTTGCAGCCCAGTGGGAGCGTGTGATTTGATCCCTGGGTCACGGTGGATTGTGATGGGGTCCTGGGCAGGCAGAAGAGCTGGACTGCCTCCTCCCTCCTCCCACTGAGCCTCTCAGGCGGCAACATTGAGGGCTCAGGCAGGTCATTATGCAATAGCAGAACCGAGTGCCTTGCAAGCACTAAATAAAGTCATATTTTGGTTAAAACCCAGCTATGATGATATTTTAAACCAGTGCGCTGCATTCAGATCCCCTTTAAGTGTCCACTAATTTCCTCCTTCGGCTCCAAAAATGCTGACTGACTCTCCATTGTTGCACTCCCCGTGAATCCAAAGAGGCGCTTCTGTAAATCCATCCCAGCAAGAGAGATAAGGCCATAGCTCTGAATAAAACTTCTCTGATGGGCCAGGGTAGTGAAGGGACCAGGAGAGTAACACAGAGAGGAACACACTGCTTCACGGGCAGGCTGGGCCTTGCTGACGAGATGCCTCGTTCCTGGACAGTCTACCCTCCAGGAAGGGCGGGCTCATCCCCCTGCGGTGGGGGTGGGGGATCCTCCGAGCTCCAGTTGAAGACCTGGGCATTCCAGCCCTCACTTTCTTTCTAGAGAATGTGCCCTCCCTTCAGGGGACACCTACCCATTGGGTAAGTGACCGCCTAAGCCACCAAGACAGCAATAAGAGCAAAGAGCGAGGTCGTCTGGCACTGGTGTGGCTCCCAGCATCTGCGTCCCTGCCCCAGGCTGCACCTGCACGGGACTCTGCCTCTCCCTCCTAGCAATGGGGGGACCTGCCCACCTGTTCTGTCTTCTCCTGGTTCTCTCCCTAATACTCAAACCATAACTCACATGTCCCTCTAGGAATATGAGCTGTGCATTTGAAAATCATTTTAGGGAAAAAAAGCGCAAAAGCCTAGCTCCCTGCCATTCTCCAAACAAACAAACAAACAAACGGAATATTAAAGATACAGTAGTAACTTAACCCAAATAGCAAATTGCATGGCTGCTGCGGATGCTCTCCTGCAGTCAACACACTTCATCATTTCTTAGAACACCAAAGGGGGTATTCATACGAACGTTCCTCCCAGAATCAAGAAAATCTGTCCATAGGGGTTTTTCCAGCATCTGCTGTCTCACGTTTCAAAAATCACAGGGCAGACCAAATTTATCAAAGTCACCGGGGTTGGGGCCCAGGCACCATGTGTTTTAAAGTTCCCCTGGTGATTCTCATGCGCAGCCCAGTTCAGAGTCATTTCCAGTGATTGAACTAAGCGGTTCGACTCTGTCTGAGACTCCTCAAAGGGAGTGAGTCGTTAATAAATAGCGCGTGAATGGGAGGATTAGGCTCCCTGGGAATCCAGTGCTTTTAGGTGTGGTGCTAGTGGGGTGCGTTTTACTCATGCAAGCTGGAAAAAAGACACATTAATGTCTGTGTCCCATTTCTAGCTTTGGAAAAAGCTAGGTTTGGTATTTATTGAAAAGCACAATAGAATATTTGGTCTTGGTTTTTTGGCAAGAACATGACCAAAGTTGGGTGAGAATAGGTGTTTTGGGGTGGGTGGTGAGGACAGAACCTAGGCTATTTGGTGTTTATTTGGCTGCAGACTTTCTCACTGTTGTCTATGTGTCTATTTCCAGACCCGTGCCCCCGAAGTGATGCTGGGACATTACAAATTAAGCAGAACCTCACATGCACTTGAAATTGCCCTGGGTGCATTAGCTTATCATAAAAATCCTCTCTCAGTCATCTGGAAGTTAGAATTAAAGTCTATACTGAATTAACATTGCATTAGGATCTCATTTGGTTAAAGGCGGGGGCTAGGAGAGTCTAGGACTCCAGTTCCTACTGGTGTGACAACCCAGTGCTGTTGAACCGCAGGGCTCTCCAACCCCTCACAAGCCCCACCGGATTTGGGACGTGACATTCCTCGAAACTCTTTTGAGCCTCTCCAAAGCGAGGCTTTGTCCCTCTTCATGCTGTCCCCATCCGCGGCCCTGGAGTGGAGCCACCAATTCAAAGGGCTGTTTGGCTGGGTGTTTTCTTCAGTTTCACGTTTTGTTCAACAGCGTTAGATGTGCTCACGCTCAGACTCCCCGGGGCCGTGTGTGCGTCAGTGACTGGCTTTCTGTCCTCATTTGGTCGTGGCGATCTTGGGATCTGCAGTTGTGGCTACAAAGAGAGGTGCTCTCCAGTTGCCTGTTGTCCCCAGAGCTCATTTGCAAGCTGCTGCGTAGGGCTGAAACACAGAGCAGCCCAAAGAAAAGAAATCCAGGCTACCGGCAAACTCTCTGGTTACCTTCAGCGCTGATTTGATTCTCCTGGTGGGTGTGCACGGGGTCCTGATGGCTTTATCTCCTTCCCTCTCTTCTTTGTCATGCTGGAATTCCTGTCCTTTGGTTCTTCTGCATGGTAGGCATATGAGCCGGGTATCTGGGACAGCTCTGCCCCTTGCCAGGCGACCCCAGGAGGGGCCCTATAATAGCTTCCAGACTCACCTCTTGACCTCTGCCAGCTGCTGCGTCCATACCCGTGCTTGCATGCATTCAGGGGGACCCTGGCAAAGGGACTGAAAGACCTATATTGGTATGAAGGGGACGTGTGTTGAGTGCCATTCAAAGACCTAGAGACTTAAGCAAAGGTGAAGATGTGGGGAGGTTGAAGGGAGCATCATGTTGTAGGCTTGAAGGTAAAGGCTCTGGGATCAGGTTTAGATTCAATCCACATCCCGCCGCTTCCCAAGTTGGACGAGGTACTTAAACCTCCCTGAGGCACCTTCGTCTGTAAAAGGGGATGATGGTACTTCCCTCACAGGGTGCGGTGGGATGATGTATGTATGTATCTCAGTCCCAGTGCCCGGCCCAGAGCAAGCACCGGTCAAGACCATGGCCTGGCATGTCCTCCTTTGGGAAAGGATTGAAGCTTCAAATTATTTCTGGAATTGGGGAAAATGTCACTGTGGAGCTAGGCTGCTGTAATTCAGTTTACTGTTTCCAGAAAGGAAGTATTTGAAAAATAAATGTATTTTTTTTTCAGGCCCCTTGTAACAAATTGGCATACTTTGGGGCTCCCTTTCCTTGAATAGTGAAACCAGATGGGCCAGTTTGGCGTTTGACTTGCATATTTTCATTTTGTGAATCTCATGGGTAGAACGCAGGGTTCCCAAGCCCTGCTTTTCCTAGGATTGCACTAAACAGGTTTTGAAAAATTATAGGTTCCCTAGCATCATCATCCCGGGCTGACTGAACCAGAATCTCCAAGAGTGTTGGGAGTCGGTGGGGGGAGGGGGGATGGAGAACTTTCTGGAGTGGGTTTCGAGGTGAATTTGATGGTCAGTCAGTTGAGGAGGCCCAAGCAGAGCTGGGTCACCGTTCCTGGAGTTCCAGTACACTGGTGGGGGCGTGTTTCAGTCTTCCCGTGAACTCGGTCTCCTTTCCCTTTGGGTCTCCAGTGTGCCTTTAAAAATAGCCCTGTAGTACTGAAAGCCAACTGTAATTGAAAAATTAAAAGAAAACCCTCCATATTCAAAGGGTTATCAGCAAATATATCTTTCCATTCCTGAATCTAAATGAATATCTGGTTCTCAATAAATAGTGGCCCCTTAGGATCATGATGGCACTATATTCTGGAGACAGTCTTACAAATGGATTCCACTGGAATTCTACTTAAAGCCACCGAACCATTTAAATTTGACCTATGCATTGTATTTCCTTCTCGTTCTGTTCCTACATCCCAGCTGTGTCATTATGGTGAGCCCACTAGGGCCGGCTGAGGGGGATAAATGATGAAGACCTCCTCAAGCAAATCCATGTCGGTGTGGTTTTCCTCCTCTCTTCCCGTTTTCGTTCTCGTCTTCAAACCTTCACGTAAGGACTGTCCCAGCTGCGACCTGGGGAGGTCTGACCGGAGGAGGAAGAAAACCATGAGACCATGTGTGGTTGTGGGTGTCCCTCCCTGACCCTTCCCTGTGTCCTCTTCATTCTTCTGCTGGGGTGGAAAATGGTCACCCTTGGGTCACCGTGCTTGGGGACTCCTGCTAATGCAGGAGCCATCGCTCTGTGCCGACCGCCCCCTGCCTCCAGGAAACCACTTCCAGAGGGTGCTGCCCATGTCTCCAAGAGTCACTGCAGGGAGAACAGGCCCCAGGAAATACTCAGGGTTACTTTTTCCTGGTCCCCTTTCTGCTTTTCACGGGCAGGTTTTCGATGCTGTGAGTGATCGATCCTATTCTTCAGTCATGTCAGTTTTGGTCCTCCTATAGGTTTTGGGAACTCAAGGGAGGGCCCAGGAGCCTCAAATCTCTGGATTTCTGAGAATCTTTAAGGACTTGGGTGTAGCAGCTGGATGTCAGAGGGACACCTGTCCCCCATCCTCAGCAGTGGATGCTCTGAACCAGGAGGGTGTGTGTATTCCCTTGTGATGGGAGCTGTGGGGTCTGCCCCTGGCCTGACAATGGGAGACTGAGACTGGGTCATCTTGAAGTGTCTTGAAAATAGGGGTCTTCCTCCTTCTTGGGAGGGACCAGAGAGCTACCCACTAGCAGACCAGGAGGCCACTGGCTTCTTTAGCATCTGAACATTGGCCACTGCTATCCTAAAATAGGAAGGAGAGGGTGTTTGCAGGCATGGCCGAGGGACATCCTAAAGTTTAGTGATTCTCAAATCCGCCCTAAACCAGCACTTCTCAGAGGTGGCTGTTAACTGGAAACCCGTGAGCCAAATCACATTTGTGTTTCATTTGGGAGCATGGAATGTTTTGCTGTGGCCAGCCTTTAAAGATCAAGAGACTTCACTGCAAATGTGGTTTTGGCACGTCTGTGGAAATATAGGCATATCTGAGAACAGTGAGCCTGCATTCCCACAGGGCAACAACTGGGGGCAGCTAGAGGTTGCTTCCAAGGGGCACAGCTCTCCAGTTTGCAAAGCTGCAGCCCCCGTTGTTTGTCTGTGTCATTTGCCTTACTTACCTGGGTCCCGGGGTTGTCCCTTGGGTTCGGAAGCCCTGCCGTGCCATAAGAATCATGTCAAGATCTACCAAAGGACTAGATTTCTGGTGCCCTGTGTCCTCAAAGGTTCTGATCCTATGGGTGGGATTTGGTGGCAGGAAACCACACTCTGAAAGCTACCAGCCTGAAGCTCAAGGCACAATTTCCAAGGAGGGTGAGTGTGAGCTCCACAAAGAAGCCCAGGCAGATCCCACCGAGGAGTGGCCTCAAGGGTCACTGTCAATTCAAGGTGAGAAGCAGATGCAGGGGCTTCCTTCTTTTCCTTCTCTGGAGCCCAGGGGTCTCAAGAGATGGGGGACAGAAAACAGGACACACAGCTGAGTTCTTCTCTTGCACCCGTAGGCATAGGCTTGAGGCTGCTGTCTTCTTTGTGGCAGTGCTTAGTGAACAAAACTTACCTCTCTGAGACTTCTAGGAGAAACAGACGGCAACCATTCCCCACTCACTGTTCAAAACGGGAGCCCAGCTCCAGGGCCAGTGGCTGGGAAGGCTGGAGCATGACTCAGAAGAGTCCGAGTGGTGAATCCTGGAGTGTAGCCCAGCGTGGGCCAGAGCCAGCAATGGAGGACTGAACGAAAGGTAGATTCACTGCTTCCTCTGTTGGCTAGGGACTTCCGGAGGAAATCCTCAAGTCCATCTGGGGGAGATGGGTGAAAATAGAGAGAATTCCGATGTCTTCCACTTTCAAATATTTTCTCTGTAGTGTCACCATTGTTTTTTATTCTGAAGATTAGCTTTGGGTATAGGCAAGGTTATTCTTGAAGTTGTAGCTAGAGCAGAGCACCCCAGGTCCTTTGATGGTGGCTGGAACACGACAGAGGGAAACTGGATGTAGGCTGGCTCAGGCAGGTGCATCCTCTGGAGCACCCTGTCCATCTGGCACAGTTGGTAAAGCCACGGTTGGACCACCCAGGGATGACTGGGTTTGTCAGAGATGATTGGTCACTTAGCAATACGTAGTTTCCAGGATTGGTGGGTTATTAATAGTTTCCTTCCCATGTCCCAACCTTAGCTCTGAATATGCAAAAGTATGCCTTCAGTTAGCAGGAACATACCCAGCCACCTCCCGCTGGGTCCAGACCCACAGGGGCTGAGTAACTCTGCGGTGGATGGTGTGAGCCAGCGCCCAAACCTTTCCCTGACCCATCAAAAGTCCCGACTTTGCTTAGCCGCCTCTACCCGAGTATACCTCTCAAAACCTCTATTCTCATCTCCCCCTTTTTTTCCTGAAAAACAAAACAAAACACCACAGGAAAGTCACCCAGCCCTTTGTTTCTCAGGAGTCTGGGAATCCAACTGTTGTTTTGATTTTTTATGAAATGAATGCAGGAAAAAGTAAAAACACAGCAGTGGGTGACCCTCCTTGGGACTATGTCATGAAAGAGCTAGAAAAACTTTGGGTTAATCCATTGCCCTGGCGCTCAGGTGGCAAAAGGTTTAGGAACTACTCAAAGGGAAATGGTGCCTGCTTTCTTTTTCTTGCTTTCCTCATCTGAATTCAACAATTCCAGCATGTATTGAGGGTTTCCTATAAGCCAGGTCCAGTGCCAGGGACTGGGGTTCAGTGGGGAATCGGCAAATACAGCCCCACCCTCAGGGAGCATAAGGTCTCTCCTTGGGACACTTTGGCTCAGGTCTTGCTGTGCTTCAGTAGGTTTTGAAATCCTCTACTCACACCTACAATCTGTCTTTCACTGGGTTAGATCAGCCTGCCCGCAGGGGCCCAAGAAGTGATGGCAGAAGGTGAGGTCCTTTTGGGAGAATTAGTAGGAACGTTTTGGGGACAGGGAATATGAGCCCAGAGAACATTGGGAGAGGGGTCATCATGTTCTTGAATTCTAGGTCTGGAGAGGTCAAGGGGTCCTGGGATTAGGCAGGAAGAAGAAAGGACATTTGCTTTTTGCAGATAATATTGATTTGGTGCAGACAATTAATTTAAAAAAGGCAGGAGCAACCCAGGCATGTGTGTGCGGTGAGCTTTGCCTGGTGTGGCTCGCTGCCCTCCTCCATCTGCAGCACAGGCTCAGCTCAGATCGATGCCATGCTCGGTAATTTATTTATGAAATTATATGGCCCTTCCTCAAGTAACATTTTACTTTTATTTTATTTCACCTCCCAGATCCCTGCAGTGAAAGCAGAAGTTATTTCCTCACAGGCAGCTACCTTTTGACACTCATTCATACAAATGGAAGGGAGGATAGGGAAAACTATCTATGGTACGCAGCAGACATCTAGGCCAGGAAAGACATGATTCTAGTTTAAAGGTTTGCATTGCCCTTGGATACAGTCTTTACCTAGAAATCTGGGAAGTTAACCCTAGTGGGCACCTTTTGTCCCTCAGTGGATCCAATGATGGCAGTCCTAGGAACCCCCAAGGCTCACCTGTCACACAGTGATGGGGTGCACACCTCTCTCCCTCTGCACACTTCAGCCTATTTCTGTGTGTGTTTATTTTCTGTGAAGCCTCCTGGCTTGTGTCCCGATGCTCCAGGATCTCTGCTTATTAACAAGGGGCTTGCACTTTCTCTTTGCCCCCAACAGGAATTCTTCTGTCAGCCAAAGCCACTTAAAGAATCTCTGATAACACAAAATGGGGGTGACGTCCCTCTCCGCAAGAGGTTCTCCCACCTGCCTGGTTATGTGTTGGAGGTATTCCAGTGGCAGATTCCTTTTTTAAAATAAAAGATTTTATTTATTATTTTTGGACAGAGAGGAAGGGAGGAAGAAAGACAGGGAGAGAAACATCAATGTGTGCTTGCCTCTCACATGCCCCCTACTGGGGGCCTGGCTGCCACCCAGGCATGTGCCCTGACTGGGAATCAAACCTGCGATTGTTTGGTTCACCAGCCAGCACTCAGTCCACTGAGCCACAGCAGCCAGGGCCCAGTGGCAGATTCTTTGCTCTCCTATGAAATTGTCTCTCCTCTGGGGATTTTCTGGCTTAAAGGGTTACCATTGTCCCCTCTTCCTAGTCTCAGCACCTCAACCCTAGTTCAGATATGCTTGCCTCTTCTTTCTAAGTCTGATAAAGCCCGTGAACTCTCCTTTCTGAGGTGGATCTCATCCTCCTCTGATCTGTTCAGCACTTAAGTGAACAATTCATCTTCCTCACCTGAAGGTCTCAGGTTGCTGCTCTTTTTCTCAAGAGTCTTCAGTGGCGCCCCACAAATTATTGAACGTATGTCCTCCTTACCCTAGGTTCTCAAGGTTACCCATGTTTTAGAAGGAGCCAATACTCTGGCTTTATATTTTCTTCCTCCCTAACTTAAATCCAACGTTCTAGTCAAATCAGGTGCAGGCACACCTGTAGTATTATGCTTCGCTTTATTGCACTTTGCAAGTAATGTGTTTTCATCAACTCGGAGGCAAAACCCTCCACCAGCATGAAGATTATGACTCACTGAAGGCTCAGATGATGGTTAGCATTTTTCAGCAATAAAGCATTTTCTAATTAAAGTATGTACATTTTTAAAAGACATAATGCTATTGCATAGTTAGTAGACTACAACACGGTATAAACATAACTTTCATATGCACTGGGAAACAATGGTATTTGTGTGGCTTGCTTTATTGGGACATTCTCTTCATTGCGGTGGTGTGGAACCCAGTGGCTCTGAGGTATGCCTGTACCACGTGTGGGATTTGGGGTAATGAAAGATCGGTAATACAACCTGGCCCACCCACTGAGGAAAATTTAAAAAGTGGGAAAGATATTTTCAAAAGTGTGTTTCAAGACATATAAAAGCTAGCAAGGTGGTAAATAATTACAAGACTAAATTGTGGAAGAGAATGGAAGTCAAAAGGTAAGATGCCAGAGGGGTGAGACTTTTTTCTGGTTTCTACCGAGGCTGTGGAAGGCCTAGGAATGCATTCCACAGTCTTGGTGGGTTAGGGGACAGAAGGCAAAGTGCAGGACCTATGAAGGTGGGTGCATCTTGGCTTGGGACTCTAAGTAAACCAGCCCTCCCTTCCCAGTTCTAAAGTCCAGCTTCAAACCATTTGAGTAGTTGCAAGAAATCCCCATTCCTGAGATGAGGTTAATGTTGTATGTATTGCAAGGACATCTCCTGGCAGAGGCATTAGAATGCTCTCTGGTGGAAGATAACATCACCCCAGTCATCAGATAATTCTTACTACCTAGTCTTTGACTACAATGTCTAGCACACAATCAAAGATAAGTTGGTGCAGAGGAAACAAGTCAATACAAACAAGAATCAGCAGGAACGATTCTTGCAGGTTTTCTGGACCCTGCAATGATCAGGGACTAGCTTCAAATGACTATGATTACTGCTTTCAGGTAGAAATAAGACAAGAGCACACAACCTGGCAGCAAAGGAGAAACTATAAAAACAATATAGTAAATTTGAAACAAGAACCAAAGAGAAATTCTAAAACTGAAAATACAGCAACTGAAATGAAGAATTCAATGGGAGCGTTATAAAAAGGATTTAGACACAGCTGAAGAGATCATTAATGAAGTGGGGGACGAGGCAAAATAACCTGAAATGAAGGATAAAACAATACAGAAAAGGGGTTAACAGACATAAAGGGTAGAGTGAGAAGGTCTTACCTATTTCATTGGTTTTCTACAAAGAAAGAGAGAATGGGGAAGAAGTATTATTTGAAGAAGTAATGACTGTCAATTTTCTAAAACTGAGGAAAAATATCAATACACAGATTCAAGGAGGCCTACAAACTCCTAGAAGGAGAAATAAGAAGAAATCTAAATCCAGGCATGTCATAGTATGAATGCAGAAATTTAAAGGTGCCGTGTACTACTTATTTCCTGACCAAGCCCCCGGTTTCCCTGTATCTGTCCCTCTGTGTATCCTATCCCCCACGTCTTTGTTATCATCTGTGCAAACAGCACCTTTACTCATCAAGCTTCATCTGCTAATCCTCACAGTCTTACCTTCAACCAGATTTCCAATTAGAATGACCAACAGCAATCTAATGTGAACAATGTTAACACTATTTCCATGACTACCCTACCACTATGGGACACTTACTCAGTTCCACGCATTGTTCTTGGCATCCATCATGCATGATCTCATTTAGTCCTCATAAAACCCAGTAGGGGTTTCTACCCAAGAAAAAACTGGGGCCACCCAGCTCTCCTCTGACCTGCTTGTGTAGCATTTCACCTATCTTGTACCATTTCTAACATTTTTCCTACTGGAATCTGTACGTAGAGCTTACCTCATCTAGGGGAGGCACCTTCTCTTTTTTGTGTGTCTCTTACGGTGCCTACCGCCTCGCTTCTCGCTTGCCCGGTGAGTGCCCGTTTGTGTGTTGGGCGAGTCTTGCCCATGGCTGGTCCCCAAGGCACCTCGAGGGCCTGTGGGTCTGTGAAAAGTCTGAGCAGCTGCACCGGTGGCAACTGTGAGCCCATGCCCACCCCTTATCATCTCCGCCCGCCTGAGCGACTCCCGTTCACACGTTAAATTGAAAGCAGTGACCGATGCTCTATTTAAAGTGTCCTCGAAAATGGTACTCAAGTGTGTAACACAGCCATTTCGCCAACGTGGGAAGGTATTTATGGAGAGGCTGTTTTTCATTTGGATGGGGGGTTTGAAACTGGAAGCTGTTATGTGACACCTGTGTGGATGTCAAATGGAAAACGAAACAAAACCACCCAAACCTCCCCTGCTAGTTACCTCCACCTCTATCAAGACATCGTCTCCCCGGTTATTTTTTACATCAAGCCGTGTCTTTTCCATCAGCATCCAAAGATCACAGAATACGACCCAGAGCCAGTAAAGTTGAAGCAGGAATAGTCCGGAGCAGAGAGAATAATTGCATTCTCGCGCTGGCTCTCTCTGGATTCGTGCGCCACCTCAGCTTGACAGCTTAATGGTTTGTGCAAGGAAGAACATTTTAGCACAGCCCGCCTCTCTGTCTTGTGGGGAGAAGAAACTGATGAAAGCACCAGGTGAAGTCTCCCGAGCAAGGGGGCTGTGCGTTGCAGAAGCGGTGTTAAGTTAGGAGAAATGGCTGGCCGCATCAGAGCCACGCACTGCCACGGCTCCAGGCGGTTTGCAGATGTGCGTGAGCGTATACATGCTGCCCGGCTCTGTCCCCCTCTGGCTCTCCGCCTGGGCACTTTCCTCTGGGCATCCTTTGAACTAAATCTTTATTGATTCTACCGATTAAATCCGCTGCTTGCATTATTGGCAACCGGAATTTGTACTTTCTGAACAGTGCTGACAATTTATTCCTTTTCTCTTCTCCCTCACCCTCCCTCAGTAGCAGGTAGTAGGTAGCACCGAGTCCTTTTTCAGACACGGCCACGCCACACTTCTACTTTCTGGACCCAACCTTCGTTTCCTCTATGAGCACGGGGAGAATCCGGGGGAATCCTCAAGACCACAGCCTGAGTCATGGAGGCGGAGAGCTTGTGTGGGTTTGGTGGGGCGGGTGTGTGTGTGGGGGGGTGGGGGTAAGCTAGAGAACTTAGCAATTGCATATTGGAGTGAGCAAACAAAATGCCCAGAATAAAAGCTGGCCCTCACAACACCCCAAGTAGGAGATCTTGCGACAGAGGCAGGAAACGTCTCTCAGGAGACTTCCAGCCCTTCCCTGCCGTTTCTCTGACTTGATGGATGGATTTTTCCAGGAAACCTCTGACCTGACGTCCTCCTCTGCAGGGCTCTGAACCTCTGGGGCAGTCCATGTTTCTCAGCGGAGCGGCCACTGGCAGTTTGGACACACAGTTCTCCATTATGGAAGACCGGCTTGCAGAGTGCAGGATGAGGGCTCTGTTTCCCGGGCTGCCGAAGGCCAGGAGCTCCCAGTCTTCCACAAAGCCTCTGTGCATCTCAAAAGGCCCGGGGTGGGGGCTGCTGGCTGGACAGACGGAGAGCTTATGCAAGTCTGAGAGGAAGAAGAACCCGTTAACACCTCTGCTTCTTCCTGAGGAAGCGGCCTATCAATGTATCTTTGACCGCTGTGTGACCTTGAATGAGTCACTTTGAAACTGAGTCTTTAGGGGCCTCACCTCCTGAATGGTGACAGTTGTAGAGCCCATCCCTTAGGTTTGGTAGGAAGGTGAATATTAGTGAATACTTGAGTGCCTACACCATGGTAGACAATTCACTAAGTACATTATATGCAGCATCTCATGGAATCTTTGCAGCCAGGCAGCCAAAGAAGTAGGTTCCATTCTTATTCCCATTGTACAGAGGATGAAACTGTGGTTAGTCCCACCTTGTGGACACGGAGACTCGGGGTCATGCAGGTAGCTGGATTATAACTTAGGCCAGTGGTTCTCACATGTCAGCATGCTTCAGAACCTCCTGGAGGGCTTGTAAAGACCACAGACAGCTGGGACCCTCCAGAATTTCAGGCTCAGCAAGTCTGGGATGGGCCTGAGGACCTGCATTTTTAACAAGTTTGTAGGAGCTCTAGTGCTGCCTCTCCCTATTTTGAGAACCAGTGACTTGAGTCTCCAAGAATTTGCAATGTATTGGAAGATCTAAGAAGACAGGTGGAGAGTATGTCTCCCTGACCCCACCCCATCTGTGCACACACAGCCCACACAGCACACACATGAAGGGGTTGTGTATGTTCTGTGTACCTTGGACAGGGCACAGTCCGAGGGGCGGGGGACAGAGCCTCACTTGGGTAGTATCTTCAGTGTCAATCTATTGAGTCTCAATCTATTGAGTCTTATCTGTCTTGGAAAGATAAGTCCTAAGTTGGCACTAATGGGGTTGCCGAGCCTTGCAGTAGGTGAGTGGAGGGCAAGGTGGGCGATGGGGTGGCAGTGGGCACAGGGAGACGGGCAGGGGCTGGGAGCTGAGCAAGTCCTCTGAGGTGTGTGTTATTACAGATTCAGTGACTTGTACTCAGGAAATTTCATTATTTCTCCGGTGCTTGTGTTTTCTATGACAATCACATTTTTATTCTCTTCTTCTGACAATGCCAACCTGTGCAAAGAGGAAATAAGGGAAGGGATTTGTTTCCTTTACCCTTAAGCCAGGGTGTTAGGAAGGGACCAATATCTCCCTGTGTCTGGTCCCGGTGGTGGCAGCTGGAACCAAAGCAAGGGAAACCCAGACAGGCAAACGTGGGGCGGGACAGGCGCCACAGCATCCGGGCTCGCTCGGTCCAGCTCCCCTCCCCACTGGGAGGTCCTTCCAGTAATAGTATCATAACCACCATTCATAGTTATTGATTGCTTACTGTGTGCCAGGGCTGATGCTGAGCACTTTATAATAGCCGTGGGGGTTGGATCCTATTTTCAACTCCATTTTGTAGGTAGAGGAATTAAGTGTGGAGATTCGGAAATTTGCTCAGGTGCATTCAGTCTGCAAGTGACAGAGCCAGATGTGGGGCCAGGACTGCAGGAGGTGAGACCCATTCCTGTCACCCTTTTGCACCAATGCTCAGGTCAAACCTTGGTGCTTGCTTTTGTTTGAATTAGGGAAGCCTCTTCCCTCGCTGCAGGGACACTTTAGTTCCTCTCCCCTAAGCTTGTGGAGCTGGTGATGCCCCAGCCTTTAAACCAGCCTCCCCTCAGGACACTGCCCTTAACCCTGAGCTGGTTGCACATGCTCACAGGGTCTGAGTAAGTGGCTCCCTTGTGGGAGCACTGGGGCCCCTGTCCTCCCTGTGGGGCTGCTGTGTGGATGAGTGGCATGCCTGGGCTCCTGCAGGAAAGGTGGTGGCGGCGTCCTCCCCCCACGGCTGTGCAGGGGCTGTCCCGGAGAGCCTGGGCTCCAGCTGCCACTCCTGGTGTTTGCAAGCCTTGCACACACGTCTCCTCCATGTGGATAGCCACACTGAGAGAGCTAACGGAGGGGAAGGCAAGAGAGGACAATGACTGTGTGATGTCTTTTCTAGAAGGAACTGAAATGCAAGCAGGTCCAGGGCCAGAGTGGGATCAGCCTGCATCCACAGAGGACTAGTCCTGTGCTGGGGGATTTTCCTCTCTGCTGGTCTGATAAGTGATCCCAGGGCTTAGAGTCCAGGCCAAGCAGGTGGGTCCGGTGGCCCCCACTGCCCATGCAGTTCCCCATGAAATCAACCACAGAGGCTCCTGGCTTGAAGAAGGGCTTGATCCAGATAAAGACCTTTTTTTTTTCTCCAGCTCTCATTCTTACAAGCGGTATTCCTGTCATTGTGGATTTGACACCTCACTCTCAGACGGCCTTTGGCCTTCATGACCCTCTTCCTCTCTGTGCCTCCCCTGAGTTCCTGTGCAGAACAAGCTGCGGACAGTGTGGAGCGAAGGCTGCGGCATGTGACTCTCCATCCTGGGACACCCCACAGTCCCATTTCAGGATGCCCATCCCCGCTGAAGGGCATCCCAGCTAAAGCCCTTAGAAAGGAGCTTGACGTTTTTGAAATAAAACTTTGGGTGCTGACAATGATCTCGTTTATAGCAGTGCGTGGACTTAAAGGATTAAGACCCTTCGGAAAAGGCTGGCTTTATCATTTTTGGCCGAAAAAGAACCACTGAATCTTATCGTTGGATTCATAATTACCACCGAAGCTCTCGAGTTGAGAATTGGCGTTTCTGCCTCGTGACCTGTACTTACAGACCCATTTCTGCCCTTTGGACTAATCCAGAAAACTCACTCTACCCGCCAGTGGCAGCTTTCCCCCCAAGTTCAGCTGACATCTTCCCTGTCCCTTCCGGACTTCCCGCTCCTCTCTAGCTGCTTGTTTCTGGTCCATCTTTTCAATCAGCCTGTGCCCCGGAGAGTAAGTTCGACTCTGTAAGACACCCCCGCTCCCCGGCCTTGCCGAAAGGAGAGTCTGAGACTCAGAGTGGGAACTCAGCAGTTCATTCTCAACAAATACTGCTTTTTTTTCTGAAATGCTTTTCTCCTGAGCATCTGTTTCTTCCCTGACTCCTCAGATGTGGGACCTCGTGCTAGTCAAAGTCAGCTATCACTGGAAGGCTGCTTCTCCTCATGTGGGGGATGGCCGATGAGTAGATGCTACAAGAGGCAGCTCCTTGGGCTGGCCCTGGGATCCCAGCCCTCTAGCCCCTCTCTGTCGTGGCCTCCCGGTGGACCCTCTGCGCTGGCTTGCCCACACTCTGGCTGCCTAATTAGTCTCCAGGTATCAGGAGTCCCAGCGGAGCAGCCTATATCGAGCAGGCTTCCTTGGAGGAGAAGGTTGGCTGTGCCAGGTGCGGGCCCTGCAGGGGTTGGAGGAGGCCTCGTGCAGGAGGCTCCTTCTCTTCTCTTGTGCTCTGTTCATGTCGGGTTCCGTTGGCGGAGGCGTGTGCAGAGGTGAAGGTAGGAGAAGGGAGGGTGGGTTAGTCTTTCCTTCTGTGATCTGCAGCTTCTCCCCGGGCCTGGTGCACCAGTCGGGACTGGGGTAAAACGATAAGCATTCGTCTCTTATAGGGAATGGAAAGAGGAAAGACAGAGCTCACTGGGGAGGGCAGTGTGAGAGGAGACTGATGGCAGTGAGAAGGGCTGACACTGATGCCACAGCTGCCTGTTGCCCCGAACCGATCGGAGCACCGACACTTATTGGCTCATTCAGTCTTTGCAAATGCCCCATGCTGCCTGTGTTCTTAGAACCCCATTTTACACATGGGGGGCCTGAGGTTCAGAGGACTTGTTCAGGGTCACAAGGCAGAAGTGAGGTTTCCTCCAAGTTTGGTGCCCCTGATCGCCAGGAGAAGCAGGAGAGAGATGGGGAGTCGCCCAGGTTCTGGCCCTGGAATTCCAGCTGGGCTCTACCACTGAACACGGCTTGCCCTCTGGGAACCCTGATTCCTCTTCTGTCTAGGGTACTTGTAAGGCTCTTTTGTGGGGCTGTGCAAAGAGTAACCGAGATGGGGAGTGGGGGCCAGTGAGGGCTCGTTGCCAGGCATGTGGCGAGGTCTCACTAGCCAGCTCCCATTGTGCAGGGAAGATGCCTTAAGTATCAATTACAGAGGCCGTCTCCTGACTGTAGGGCCAGCAGACACAATCTCGGCTGAGGAATAGTGCTCAAGTGTGGGGACAAAGGGACATGGGGTCTCGTTCTCAGTGTCACACTTTCCTTTTGGCACCCTTGGATGAATTGGCGGGACAGTGGGGTACAGGCTATGAGGTGGCTGCCTAATATTAAGGTAAATGAGATGCCTGAAGTTCTTGGATACAAAGGACCCCCTCCTTTTTCCTCTGGGGCCCCAAATCGGCAGGGGATGTAAGCAAGGAGGTAAGAGGAGACATGTGTTGGCTGGATGGTCTCAGCCACGAGACGGTCTTTACCAAGCACTGGCTCTTGACATTCATGAGAGTGTGACCTCACTCCTACTTCCCCACTGACGCCCACCAGCCAGACCATGGTCCCTCCCTGGCCCCGCAACCCAGGGCAGCCCTTGGCCAAGTGGGGAAATGCATTATGGTCCGCAGAGTTTTAGGCTCGTGTTTGCCTCCACTGAGCAATATCTCAAAGGAAATCAGCCCCAGTGGGGAGATTCATCATTAATGATGGTGCATATCAATCCAGATATTAGTCTTCCTAATAATTTTGATTTTTTTTGAGAGGGGATTGATTTCTGGTCCGCTTCATTGGTCCTGTGGATTGTAAAGTGGAGGATGAAGAGTTTGCTAAGAGCGGAAAGAATACCTCTTCGTTTTTTTAATCAATTATAGTGCTTGTACTATTTATATTACTTTCTACCCACACCCTCCTTATAGGAATCTTTTAAAGCCACTTGCACAATTTTTAAAACAATTGTTGAAATGAAATAATGCAGTAAATCATAAATCTCTTAATTGGCACAGATAAGCTATTAGAACTCACACATAGTGCTGGAAAACTAAGGTGTGAAGGGACCGTGTCAGCCCTGCAGCATCACGGGAGCCCTACCCAGTGGGATATGGGCCAGTTGACATACTAACCCGTGGGGGTGCCAGTTCTGTATATCAATGTTAGTAGAACTGTTGTGTTTCATTCTTTCGAGATAAAAATATATTTAAGTGGAAATTCTAGTATTTTCTTCCCATATCTTGTTATTTTGGAGACCACTAAAATAAAAGACCTTCCATGCCAGTCAACCCAGCGTTGGTCCCATTTGCTGACTCCTGGCTGTTCCCACCCTGGAGCCCCAGTCCTTCTCCCTCTGCTCTCTGCATGCCCCGCCCCCTCTGCTGTATCTGCACACACGTGCACCCTCCAGTGTGTCTCCACGGGCATGTCCCTGTGGCCAGGCTCTGCCCTCTGCCCTAGGTGTACATATGTGAACACCAGGGGATGGAGGGCCAGGACGGGAGGAGTCCCAGGCCGTGCTTCTCTCCCTGGACAACGAAATGCTCCTCATTTTCTGGGGCTCCTACGGCAAGGAGCAAGTCTAATGCTTGGAGGAGGCAGTTGGACAGGTGGCCCAGTGGCAGGTTACTCCAGGAGCCTGGTAATAGGGTCAGGGAAGAACTAGAATTGCTGGTGGATCTTGCTGGGGATCCCCATTCCATCCGAGAAGCAGAGAGAAGTGTATCCTTCCTTTGTTTATGCTGACCGGTTCTTCGTCTCCGTGCGAGCTCACGCACCCCTCTCCTGTTCACCCTCACACGCATCACACTGCGCTTCCTCTTCACCACCTTTCCCTCTAAGGAGGGTCGGCCCTGGGTGCCCTCACAGACTGGCCATTCTGTTTCTTCTCCCTCCCCCTCCCCCCCATCAAAGGGATGTCTCTCAGTCTCATTGCTTCTGTTGCCTGGTGAGTTGCCAAAAAACAAAACAAAAACCCTTTAATCTGTCCTTCAGAACAACCCCACAGGAGTCTGGTTCTACAGGCAGTGGGTCTAAACCAGAGTTCCGGGGTCCCAAGATGAGAGGGTGACTGGGTCTTGTCCAAGGAGGTGGGGTTTCTGTGGGGCGGTGGCAACCTGCAGAGGACAGGAGAGGTGCTGATGGCAGGTCGGGTGGGCCCGGAGCCCATGACTGGGAGCAGCCCACAGGCTCCCCCAAGTCAGAGCTCCCCAAGGTGGGCTGGGCAGCTGCAGCTTCCTGCGCTGGCAGAGAAAAGGGAGGATGGAGGCCCCGAAGTACTAAATGAGGGGGAAAATGCCTTTCTTGTGGAGCCAAGGTTTTTTGTTTTAAGTAAGCACAAGGGACGCCTGATGCAGAAGGGGATCTTTGAATTGTTGGAACATGCTCTGGGATGGGAAACTGGGCTGAGGCCTCTGTGGATTCAGGGGAACCCTTTGAACAGGGAGTGTCTGGAGACCCTTCTCCAAAGCTCAGTGGCTGGTTCACAGGAAAAGTTAAATCTTTTCATGTTGGAGGACTTGCACCCATCTAATTCCGGGCCATCTTTGATGGGGGCTGAGAGCACTGTAAGCGATGCTCTGGGGCCCATTTAAGAGCGTCGAGAAACCGATCGTTTCTTTTTCCAGCTCCTGTTGTCACTTACCCTGTGCTTTGACCTATTGCTAAGAAGCATATCTTCACCTCAGTAGAGCTTATTTGGCAGCCAAGTGAGAGCAAGTGTATATGGCAAATGCAAAGTAGGAAGTGGTGAGCTCCGATGTTTGCACACATGGCTTTGCAAACTCAGGGGAGGGGAGAGACCCCTTTGGCTTGGGGGAGAGGCAGGTTTGTGACGGTGGTGACCCCTCACATGGATTGCCGCATGCGTTCCTCACCGCAACCTGCAGGCCAGGTCCGGCTCCCATCCCCACTTCATGGTTGAGGAACCTGAAGCCGAAAGAGAATGAATAATTTGTTCAAGGTCAAAGTTGTAAGTGTAGAGCTAGGGAACGAAGGAGGAGAGAAGAGAAGGGACTCTCAGGCAAAAGGAACAAGAAGATGTGAAAGCAGGAAAGCAAAGGACACGTGTGGTCAATGGAGAGTAGTTCTACTTGAGTGGAAATGAGGAAGGCCAGATGGCAGAGGTCTTTGACTATAAGGAGAATTCATTACTTCTTCATTCTGGAGGCAATAGGGAGCCACAGAAGAGTCTTAAGAAGGAGAATGCCGTGATCAGAGCAGACCTGTGGTTTGGAGAGAGGAGAATCCGGGGGTGCACAGAGCATTAGGCGGTGACTGTAACAGAACATGCGAGAGATAATGCAGCGTGCCTAGAGAACAGTATGGCATCTCCCTACTCTGGACAATGCAGGAGAGAACATTTCCTTTCATTTTGACAAGAGGAGACTGATTTCACAAGGATGAGGGAAAAGTGGTCCATATTCCAGTTCCTTCCAACCCAGTCCACACATTTGTGACTCTGGTTATTGCTGCTCCATCCTTTTTCTGTCTCCTTACTGGATTTCTCTGACACAAATGCCAGTTGTTTTTCTAGATCGCTCTAGCACCAGTTCATGGCGATGAATACAACATCTTTTATGTGTTCAGACATTTGTTGACTTTGAGGGAGAGGGTGGGCGAGTGCCAAGTTGGCATATGGAGATGGCTAGATCACTGGGTACGGGGTCGTACTGTAGTGGAAAGAGCACTGCGCTCAGGTTCCAGGTCCAGCCAAGATTCCTTCTGTGGTCCTAGGATGTGTGAGCTCTGATTTCAAGTTTCTGCCCATGAGAAAAATGAGATGGTTATTAAGGAAAAGGAGAGTCTATGTATCAGTGGCTCTCCAAGGATGGTCCCCAGGCCAGCAGCATCCCTGTCACCTGGGAACTTGCTGGAAATGCACGTCACAGAGCCCTGCCCCAGACCCCCTGAATCAGAAACTTGGGGTGGGCTCTCCAGGTGCTTCCGTGAGGCAGGGTCAGGGTTGAGAGTCACTGATGCTTGTCACGGCCCTTCAGTGTTCCAGCCCTTTTCTGAACGCTGCTGCGCTGGTCTGTACAGTGGTTCTCAAACCTGTCTTCACAGTCACTTAGAGGCTGGGTTTACACACAGGTTCTGCAGGTCCTGGGTGGGGCCCAAGGATTTGCATTCTAGCGAGATCCCAGGTAAGAGCGCTTGCTTTGTTACACACTAGCTCTGTGACACACTAGCTCTGTGGCCTTGAATAGGTTTTTATCTCTCTCTGTGAGTCAGCTCCCTCATCTGTACAATGAGGTGCATAATAGTGTCTACCTTATAGGCTGTTATGAAAAATAAATGAGGTAATTCATGTAGAGTACCTAGTACATTATGCCTCAACCAACACTCTTCCTGTTATTAATGAATTTGTGACATGTTTTACAGACACAGAGGTCATTGTGAAAGTTGATGACAGAAGGCTGCAGCGGGCCTATTAAAAATTTTTTGTGTGGTAAGATATATAAAACAAAATTTACCATGTTAAGTGTACAGCTCAGTGGGTTTAATTCTAGCCACTGCTGTGCGACCATCACCACTACGCATCTCAGATAGTTGTCATCTTCTCCAGCTGGAAGTCCCCATTCTCCCTCCCACTAGGTCCTGGTAACCTCTAAGCTTCTGTCTGTCTCTAGAATTGCCTATTCTAGACACTTCCTGTGAGTGGAATCATACAATGTTGGTCCTTTTGTGTCTGGCTTCTTTCACTTAGCTTGTGTTTTTAAGGTTCATCCATGTTGTGACATGTATCGAAACATCATTTCTTTCTCACTGAATAACATTCTACTGTGTGGATAGACCGTCTTTTGTTGTCCCTTTATCCGTGGATGGACACTTGGGTGGCTCCCACTTTTTGTCTCGATGTTCCCACATCGGCGGGAATGAGCGTGGGCATCCGTGTGTCTGTTCAAATCCCTGTTTCAGTTCCTTTGGGATATACCTAGGAGTACAGTTGCCAGGTTGTATGGTCATTCTATTTTCAAATTGTGGAGGAACCACTCTTCTGTTTTCCACGGCAGCTGCACCATTTTACGTGGTCACAGCAATGCGCGAGTGTTCTAGTCTCCCCACATCCTTGACAACCCTTTGTTATTTTTCATTTGCCACCATCCTAGTAGGTGTGAAGTGGTATCTCTTTGTGGTTTTGATTTCCATTTCCTTAGTGACATCTTTTCCTGCACATTGATCGTTTGTGTATCTTTTATGAAGACACGTCTCATCAAGCCATTTGCCCGTTTTAAAACTGGGCTGTCAGTCATTTTGTCGTTGAGTGGTAGGACTTCTTTATATATTCCGGGTACTAGGTAGACCCTATCAGATGCATGATTCACAAATATTTTCTTCCATTGTATAGGTTGTCTCTTTTAGTCTATTTGATAAAAGATACAGAGCAAAAAAGGAGAAGGGACTCAGGGACATTGGCAACAGTGTGGTGATTGCTGATGGGAGAGGGGAATAAGGGGACTAAATGGTAATGGAAAAATATAATAAGGATTAAGTTTAAAAGATTAAAAATGCAGTTTTATTGAGGTGTACCTGATGAGGGTCAGCTATACCTATTAAGCTGCCTATTTAGAGTATACAATTTAATGAGTTTTGACATATGTAAACACCTGTGAAACCATCGACATAATTAAGATAACGAACATACCTATCAGGCTCAAAGTTTCCTCATGACCTTTATAATCCCTCCTTCCTACCCTCCTTCTCTCTGCCTGTTAACTATAATGATCTAGATACTCTGCAGTGGACACTGAGTGTAAAGGAAAGATACCCAATCCTGGACTCGGAAGAGCAGACTCTGGGTGCTCTGGCTCTGTGGCCAGTGGGCGCTGATTTTGTGTGGGTCCCTGGATCCGCTTCCACACCAGACATGACAGGGTCCAGCTATCCGTGGTTCTCATCCACTCTAGCTGCTTATTAGAATAACCACTTGGGAAGCAACTGATTATTGCTTTTTTAGAAAAGCATCATTTTACTAATTATTTTATAATTAGTTTTGAATAATCATTGCTTTTTAAAGGATACTGATGTCTATCCCACCTCCTTGGAGAATTTCTGGGGGTGGCATCCTGGGGTCTGTGCTTTTTACAAAGCTCTCCTGGTGATTCTGATGCATAGTGAGTTGAAGATGATTTACAACCCAGCCTTCTTATCCAAAAATTCAGGGGCTTCTACATCACTGTGTATCTTTCCCATTAATTTCAGCTTCTTCTCTCATAAACACCAGGAGGTATGTAAGGAAGACATAGCTCGTTTAAAGACAAGGGCACAGATGTATGGAGTGAATGAGGGGCTTGTGAGGCAGAGTGGGGAGTGAAAAGTTGCGTGTGCTTCCGTTACTTCCTTTAACTGCTGCTAAACAAGGAGACACCAACGTGCAGCAGACGGCAGCCCGCGGTCTCCAAGGTGGGGTCTTCCAGGGTGGGGTTAGCATGGACCAGGGGCTGGCTTGGCCAGTGTATCAGAGAGGAACAGATTCTCAGGACTAACTCACTTTAGTTCCCTGGGATATTGATATTTAAGGTAAAATGCCACCTTATGCATTGTATTGGAGTCTGTTGTGATCTAGTTAATGAAGGAGTGGTGGTTCCTCTCCTAGACCCCCTTTGTGGCCTTCGTGGTAGCAGAGTGTGGAGAGCACATCTGTAGCCTGAGTCAGTGAGGTGCTTTCAGTGCTGGAAACAGAACCCAATAACAGTATGAACAACAAGCGAGTGAACGTACCACGTGAGAAGACCACAGGTTGGGGTGGCTGCGGGATTGGGTCCTTCAGTGACTCAATAACATCCTCACACCCCAGGCACCTTCTTCCCTCTGCTCAGCCACAGTAGGCAATCGGTGGTATCTCCCCTTGAGGTCAGGAGAGGCCTCTGACAGCTGATGGCAAAGTGAATGGTGGCCGTGGAAGGAAGTCCTTCACGTGAAGTCCCCAGCAGGCCTCCCGTTCGGTCCAGCTGGCCAGGTTTGAGTCCCGTGGCGGTTCTGAAACTTATCACTGGCAGGGGAAGGAAACCACCACGATGGGCTTAATCCAGTGGCAGTTAATCCCTGGGACTGGGAATCACGGGCTTGTTCCAGTCGTGACTGAACCCCTTCTGACCCTTCTGAGGAGGATGAACTGCTGATCAAGTTGGGGCACACCAACAAGAAAGAATGGGTGGGGGTCAGCGGCCTCACTCGGGGAGCCTGGGCTCCGAGTCAGAAGGCTGGTGCTTTGAGACCCGTGCCATCTGAGCCCACGGAGAAGCCGGACGACCACCACCTCCCATCCCTCCTCAGAGTGTGCTTCCTAGGGCACCACATGCTCCTGCTGGGCAGCTGCCGCAGCTCTGGCACCCTCTCCCTGGTTCACGTGGGAGTCACACTCAGAAGTTCTGACTGGTTCGCTCCACACTCCAGGCCACCTGCCCCGAGCTGGTTAACACCATCTTCACCCAGGCTGTTAAGACCGCAGCCTTCTTGACTTACACTCTCATCTGGAGGAACAAACGATGTCACCCTGAGTGGGCTTCAGTTCCCTGCTCTTGCGGCAGTGATGTGGGAACACCGTGCTCCCGTCAGGTGGCTTCTGCAGATATCTGGCGCTTCCGTGTGGATGTCTTGATTGTTACTAAATTAACTCTCAGAAGGTCACCTTATCTCCGTGTTCCAGGGGCTTCTTCCTGTAGCCTCCGCGTGCACACTCCATCAGCCACTTCTCAGGGCTGTTGGATGATGCTGTTCCGACCAGGCCAGGTGAGCCCCTGGGTGGAGGTCTGGACCTGGCACTTGGATAGATACGCTGCAGGTGGAATGCGGACTGGGTTTAGGCAAACACGAACGTGACTGTGATGTGGTCGGGTGTCAGTTCAGGTGGGAATGCAGGTCTCTGGTCGGTTGCCTCATTGATCTTTACGGGCTGAGCATTTTGCCTCATTGATTTTTCACTGCTGACTGAGTCTTGTTCTCCTGCTCACTTAGAGATTGCTTCATTTCTTTTCAATTCATTTTCCCGTGCCTGTTGGATGCCTCGCCACATTGCGTTGCCCTTACTGGCTGTAGATCTGATCCCCTCTTTCCCAGAACAGTCTTTGTGACTCTGGGAAAAGCCTTTCCTAACCCCTCTGAGTCTCAATTTCCTCTTCCATTAAACGGCGATGAAAATTCCTGCCTGAAGTGTCTAGAAGCTGGGCAGACAGTTGGGATCTGGGGGAGGAGCTCCTGAGAGGTGGTGGCAAGATTTGCTCAGGGAAGGAACTGTGGCCTTGCTCGGCCTTGACAATGGAGGGAGGACGTCCACTTAGGAGAGGCCCTGCGGTCCTGTATTCTCAAGCATCTCCCAGAGACTCCGACTGCTTCCACCAGTAGCTGCAGCTTCAGCCATGCCAGTTCCCAAGGACGGGATGCAACTCCCTTGTAACCTCAGCCCAAGTCTGGATTTACGGCAGTCCATTAATATCTAATGGCACAGCTGAGACAGGCTGGACATTTTCACAGGACTTTGCCAGGGGCCTGGGGGTAATAAAAGGGAAATAAATGGAGAGAGTTACTATAACAAGTCAATGCGGTTTCCAAGTATGGTTCATTTTGCTTCATCAGTATGACGTCCTGGTTTAATACCTATTGTGCCGCTGTGGGGCATGTTCGGTTCTGGCCCCCAGCTGGCTCCTCTGGACCCCTTCAAGTTTAGGCATAAAGACTGAGGTCCAGAGAGTGATGGGAGCCCCCTCTGCTACCTGTGGAGGTGTGCCATTAGTCCTGGTGACCTGTTTTGGGGAGCCACCTCTGGCATTCCTGATGCCATGAATATTCACCCCTTTACCAGCATAGCATTCCTTAACCCATAGGTCAGGGCAGAAGTGTCCTTATCCTCAAATAAAACAACAGTCCCTACTGGGCACCAGCAACACCTGTGTTACAGGTAGGGAGGAAGTGAGGCATCTGGGCAAGATGCCTGGAAGTTGAACCCTTCTTTGGGTGTGAGGGTGCTCAGGACTTTGAGCCTGGGAATGAGCTAGGAATGGATGAAAGGGAAACCCATACTTGACTCAGATAGGCTCGTTTCATGCTTCTTCCTTTCCCTGTGTTTACTCTGGTTTCCCGGCGGATTTCAGAAAATTGTAGAGAAAATTGTGGCCTCTTTCAGCTGTGCTAAGAGGAGCCAGAAGAAGGAAGGGGGTTGGGCCCAGCACTCCGGCTTCTGCCAGGAGGTTGAGGGAGGGATGCTGTGTGTCTGTGGGCGGTAGAGATGGTGGGTGCCATGTCTTTCTGTTCCCCCTTTTAGCAGAAAGGGGGGAACCATGGGGTTGGAGCCTACACCTCTTGTTCTGGCTGCTTCTCTTCACCTAGGGATTTTCCTTCCAGGCCTAAATATTGGAAGCTTTATTTTTCCATATGCAAAGAAAATGACCTTAAATTTCTCGATCTACTTGGCAGGATTAAAAATGAAGTGAGTGAGAAAATAGGTGTAAAAGCCTTTTGAGGAACGGAAGCCAGCGTGCCAGCATTTCCCAAAGTGTGTGTCATAGAACAGCGTTCCTGGGGATGTTGCAGGGGTTAAGCGATGAAAAAGTTCCTTAGTCAAACCCATCTGAGATACCCCGGTTAAAAAGCCTTCAACAGGTATCTTTATTGAGGACTTCTCAGGGGTTTTAATCAGCTAATGTGCCTCATGGCTCTGGATGAGGGTGTGTTGATATTTCTCAAATTTACTTGTCAGGGAGTCTTGTAAAGCAGAACTTTGGAAGGGATTGAACTTCTTCTCAGTGGTGTATTTTTATAATTGTGTGGGTTTGGAGGTGCGGTGGGTTAAGGGGCATGCTTTCTTTTTTAAATTTTATTTATTTATTTTTAGAGAGGGAAGGGAGAGAGATAGAGATAGAGAGAGAGAAACATCAATGTGCGGTTGCTGGGGGTCATGGCCTGCAACCCAGGCATGTACTTTGACTGGGAATCGAACCTGCAACACTTTGGTTTGCAGCCCACGCTCAATCCACTGAGCTACGCCAGCCAGAGTGCTGGCGTGCTTTCATTCATAAGCTTTGACGGTGATCTGCCCACAGCATTTTAGTCCATCATTTCTTCCCCATTCTCACCAGTGTGCTTGAAATGGCAACTCTGAGCAGCAGTTTAAAATCCAGAAAAGTTTCTTTGGGGACAGCAATCCATTTTTCTTTATGAAAAATGGTCTCACTGCACATGCTACAATGGGAATAAGCCTTGAAGACACACTAAGTGAAAGAAGCCAGATACACAGGGACAAGTACTGTGTGATTCCATGCATGCGGGCCTCCCCAAAGAGTCCACTTTGTAGAGACAGAGATTGGAATGGTGGTTGTCGGGGCTGGGGGAGAAAGGTGTTTGGGGCACTGCTGTTTAAGAGGTACCAAGTGTCAGCGGGGATGATGCACAGCTTCATCTGGGGATGGGTGGTGGTGATTGTACAACATAGTGGCTGTACTTCATGCCAGTGAACTGGACACTTAAAAGTGGTTAAAATGGTAAATTTTATGTTATGTCTGCAGGGTCTGGCAGAAGTAAGGCCTGCTTGAGTGTGGTTGGTAGGGTAATAACATGAGTGTAATAATTTATAGTTTTAATTGGAACATGTCACCTAAAATGTCATATGGTGTGCTTGAATGTGGTATTGTTATGTTATAGAATTACATGCTTATGATTTTGTAGTAAAAGATTTGGTAACAAAAAGGGGCATTATTTGTGCTGGACTCTGTATTTTACTACAATTTTTAAAAAGTTAATAACAAAATAAGATCTTGTCTATAGTCTGAGTTCCTTTGGTTTTAAGCCAACTTCTTTCAGACTCTGACCTGTAGAGTCTGAATAACTGGGTGCCCACGATGCCCTTTAACCCTGAGTGAAGAGAGGGCTCTTTGCTAAGATGTATGGGACTAATGCTGATGATCCCTTGCCACGGTCACTCCTTTGATATTAATTTTGGTTGGAAATTTGCGACGTTTACGACTTAGCCTGTCTTTCATAAGCATTTGCCATTTCCCTTTAGTAAAATCCAAGTTTTGATGTGATAGTTCTTCTTTCACAAAATACCAAGTGTAAAATGCTAGGTCCCTACATAAGACATTGTCGTTGGCACCCCCTTCTTCTAGCCGAGGTCCCTGGGTGCACACTCTCCGTCTGTAAGGGCTGTCAGAAGCAGAGGGCCCCGATGGCTACAGTGCTTTCTGCAGGCTTAGGCTCAGATCGTGGTCTCATTTCATGCTAGTTTTGAGAATCAGTTTCTCATCTAGAACATCAGGACAGCATTAGCACCCTCTTTCGAACATTGAAACGAGATGCCCCATGCAGACCACACAGCTGGGTTCGCTCCATGAGTCCCTTGATTTAGTACCAACCTGGGAGAGGCCGGCTCTGCAGACAATCTGGCCCTTCCTGACTCAAACAGAACTCTTGACTTCCTTGCTCCCCTGCCCTGTTCCTCCCCAGCCTTCCCCATGTCAGTACAGCGGTACAACTCTCCACCCAGGGACTCAAGCCAAAATCGAGGAGGTGGTATGCATTTCCCGCCTCATTTCCATAGTCACCAGCAAGCCCCGCTGGAGCGAGGACTTCTCTGCTTTCACCATGGGCATCCGAGCCCCTCAGTGAACTCCGGCAGGCCTCCTGTCCCACCACAAACCTTTCTCCACCCAGCAGCCAGGCTGACCATGTCACTCCCTTGCTTCAAACTTCCCCAGCCATTTGGGATGATATTAAAATTCCTTCTCAGGGTTTCAAGTGTCCTCCTTCCTCTGTCCCCTGCCTTCCTCTATGACCTCATTACTCATACTTCCCTGCTCACGCAATGCCTTCCACCCCTCAGCCCTCTGCCTTTGCCTTGCCAAGTCTGCCTTCTCCTCCGGGGGTTTGCACTCACTTTTCCTTTGGCCTTGGATGCTCTTTCCCCCAGTTTTTGCGTGGCTGGCTCCTCCTGGTCATGTATTGCCCTTGCAAGCATCACCTCAGAGAGACCGCCACTGGTCACGCCCCTGTCCCCACAGTTACTCTGTATCACATGACTGTGCCTTCTCTTTCTAAGATCTTAACACTATCTGTAAGTGACCACTTCTCTTGCTTATCGTCTGTCTTCTCCCTGTTAAACGTAAGTTCTGTGACATCAAAGACCTTTTCATCTTAGTCATCATGCACCCTTGGAAAGTAGGTCCCTGGTAGGTGGAAGGAGCTGAATACATGAAGTTGTTGAACACACGCATGGATGGACTTGGGTTATCATCCCTGCTCACTTCTCAGCCCTTTGTACCATCCCTCAGCCGCCCGTGTTGCCTCCCTTGGGATGAAGGAACGGGACATTTCTATCACATGCAGCTTATCAAGGCCTATCATGGCGATGAGAGTTCAAAATGCCCTAGTTTTAAATTCTAATACGCTAGAACACCCCCCTCTCCTTCTAGTTAACAACTGTGCACTGGTCACGGGGCCTTCTAGACCGCTCCCTCCCACGTTTATTGTACAATCTTCAGTGATGATTGATGGGCAGCTTCGTGAAAAGTACTTACAAGGGAAGTATTGGATTTGTCAGGAGACTTGGTGGTAGCCATATGCAGAGCATGGCTTTGGGTAAGTTAATGAAATGCTCTGAGTCTCCACGTCCCCATCTGGGTGATAATGATCATGGGTTGAATAGGGATAGACATGTATTTTTGGAGTGAGTCATGAATGCTTTTTGCGCACAAAGGAGTTTGTAGAAGGCAAGGTTTACACACAAATGAGAGGTGCTGGTGATGGTGGAATTTCAGGCTGTGTCAGAGGGGGAGGTGGCTAGAGCTGGCAGATGTGTTTTCTATCTACATGGAGCACTCTGTGTATTTAGGTCCAGTGAGTGATGTACGGGGAAGACCCATAAGAACTAACCAGTCTGCTTAAAGGCCTCCTGGGTTTTGCAAAGGATTTGACCCTCTCTTACACCTTGGATCCATCTCTTGGCTTCTTGTGCCCCCAGCGACACAGCTTCTGAGCAGGTCCTGCAAGGGGGTGTCAGCAGCACCCAGTGTGTATTCGTTCTCGGCCTGGCCATGCTCTGGGCTCTCCAGTAACCTGCCGCCCTCTGCATTCTTGTCAATTGGCGGCAAGGAGGGTGTGGCCAGTGCACAGGGGTGTGGAGGGAGTGAGTCAGTCCCGCAAGAGTGCTGGTAACAGAGCCCGGCAGTGATGCTGGGGGCAGAGGCCAACTTGTTGAGGACCGTACTGTGTAGCTGCTTTATATTGTTGGGCACTTTGGAGAACGGCCTCTGAGAAGCCTCACCATTCTGTGCCTCACTTAGGAAATGGTTTCCTGCTCCTCGTTCCCTGTGTTGCTGGCATAAATGCAGGAGTGGAGTGAGGACTCAGTGGTGCGGTAGGTGAGACAGAGGAGTTGGAAAATGAGAATGTTAGCTCATTTAGAATCACTGCCAGGAACTGCACACGTCTCCTTGGTCATTTGACTCATAGGTATTTGTCCAGTGGGTGCGAGAGGCAGTACAACTTGGTGTTACAGGTGCCCACTGCTGGGGACCCGGGCCCTTAAAGCACATAAGAGGGATAAGGGGGGCCAAGAACAACCTCTTTAGGTTGACATATTATACTAGCATTACGTGATCAATACTAAATATTTTAAAAATTCAGTGTTGTCATGGTGATAGAGATTATTTCCAAACGTTGAGGTATAAATTCCCTATTCTGCTTCCTCCTTGCATATTTCCAGGTAGTAGTGTCTGGCTCCAAAACTTTGTTACAGTCATTCTGACCATTTTTTCTTTTAAGGAGTGACTATAGCTCTCTGTTGGGCTTCCGGCTGTGGGGGGATTTCTGCCAAGATTTGCAGCACGCAGCTGAAATATGTTTTGTATTTTATGGGCTTTGCCTCATCGTGGGATTAAATAGCACTAATTACATGAATATAGACCAGCAAGGGAGACAACTGTTCACTTCCTGATTTTTGCTGCAATTAAAAAGCGAAAGGAGGAGGCAGAGGACGAGGAGAGGGCTGGGGAGAGAGTCCGCCCACCAGGCGTTAGATAACAATGCAAGTGCTGCCATTTGGCCTAAATGTGCCTCAGAGAGTCCGCTCTCTCACGGTGCCACTGTTTGCTGAAATAGCTGGCTCTTTGCTGGAAGACTCTGTGGGCTGGAAAGTAGGTGGCTGGGCTACGGGAAGCCGGTCAGCCCTGTCCCCTGATGGGGACAGCAGTGTCAGGGGCTGGGGGCGAGGAGGCGTTTCCAGCAGAGTGGTAACTAGGGGAGATGCTGAGCTCCCAGGATCTGAGAGCATTGGGCTCTCAGCCGGGTTCCCCCAGAACACTGCGTTTAGCATTGTTTCCAACCCTACCGACTTTTTTTCAGTTAGAAAAGCCTAGTTAGAGATTTCACACCAGTCTAAGGAAGGAAATTTCCATTCCTTTTTTTTTTCATTTCTTCTTTTGCTATGGATAGGAAATGAAATGGGCCAGAACTACCTTATCCTGGGGTGTACGTGAAGCCCTTGGGTGGGTGAGACTGCTTTGGGGAAGTGGAGACCTCCTGCTGAGTCTTCTGTCACGTGTCACTTGTAGAAGTCCCCAGAGGCCAGAAGAATGAAGACCCCTGTGGAACTGAGAAGGATTTGGCTCAGTGAATTGGGCCAACACCTGAGCAGGCAAAACACATCTGCCGCCAGCAGTTCTTATCGTCAGGGAGAGCGATCGAGGCCCACTTACCACACTAGTGCCTGATGGCCTCCGAGGCAGGCTGTCCCTGCTCGGCCCCCAATGCAGCTGTAGGCCGCTAAGAAGCCAATTTAAGCAGAGATGCAGAGTCTCAAGAGAAACTTCAACACCAGCCTTTTGTTTTCCAGCGAATACCACCCCGGGGCGGGGGGGGTCCTAATCATCACCACTATGCGGCTCCACTGTGAAGGCCATTGTCGGAACCCTCCCATACCAGTAACGGCCTGTGTTCCGGGAGGCCCGAAACTCTCACTTCTCCTTGACTTGGTGATCTCTCTTGCCTCGTCACCCCCATTTCCAGTAACACTGTTTTACAGATGGGGAACCTGAGGCATCACGAGGGAAGGGCAGGACTGTGGCCTTAGATAATCATTCCTGACATCTGTAGCCTCCTCGCCACAGTGATTCAGAGACAGGAGGTTGTTACCAGTGACTTCAGTGGACGTGTCCACAGCTGTGAGCCAAGGCCACCACACCTCTTTCCCTGAGTGTGAGAGGAGAGGGGAGTCTTCAGAGAGAGGAGCTTGTGTGGGCTCACAGTGGGGGGTGCAGAGCCCCCTTCCCAGATGAAAATCAGTCAGCGAAGCAAGCCTTTAATCCACTTCACCCCAGGCCACCTGCATGAGACAGGCTGCAGGGTGGGCAATGACTGTCCCCAGTGTGCGCCGGACCAGGCCCCTTCACCGTCCACCCTGGTCTTGGGGCACCAGGAGTAATAGCAAATACTCCTTTGCCACAACTTTATAGTGTCTTTATGTCCTTTCTATGACATCTCTGCATTTCTGCACATCTAGAAGCCAGTGGGGTGTTTTAGAAGACTGGTAGCCAGCCCCCCCTTCCACCTCTGGACGGGACATTCCTCACGGGCTGGGTCAAGGGCTGGGATGGGGAGAGGGACCACACTGACGCCAAGTCCAGCTGGGGCGTCTGACCCTAAATTCCTGGCGGGCCTGTCTCTTTAAATGAGACACTGGAAAGAAGTTTATGATTCTGTCCTCCCAGCCCAGACTGCTATTGAGAGAGTTGTGTTTTTAAAGCCTCACAGCCAGACTTGGAATGAAGAGAGTCATTGCTTAGCGACTCCCCTACCCAGCACACAGCGCCTGGAGTATAAAGGACTGCCGTAATGTAATAATAGAGTTCCATCTTGGGCTGCCTGGGCTTGCTGAAGCTCCGGCTCAGCTCTGCTGGGAACAGCAGGCTGGGCGAGGGAAAGGTGGTTCTGCACCCTGGGGGTAGGGGAACCTCAAGGCCAAGGACAGGAGGCCTGGTGGAGGGAACCATAGATGGGGCCTCAGGAGTCCAGGGAAGGCCTAATCTCTGAATGGGGGCTACTCACAGACTCACCCTCCTGCAGAGGCTTCTAGGCTGGTTCCAAAGGCTCTGTCCATGGTAATAGCGTTTCCCCAGCCCCCTTTAATAAGCTGGGAAGTGGGGATTAAGAGCTCTGAGTAGCTGAGCTTGGTGCTGAATTTCTCAGGGCCAGGGCTGGTTGCCTGGTGGCACGGGGGACTCTCCGTCTGGCTCCCCATCGCTCCCTCTCTCCTATCCTTTATGGCCGTTGCTGGCCCTTCCCCCAACCAGCGTCACTTTTCTCGTGCTCAGAAGAACAGAAGTAGAAGCAGAGGGACAGCAAGCAGGCTGGAGGGACCGACCCGGGGCCCAAGGCCTGTCCCAGCCACTGTGCGTTCTGGTTTTCTGCTGGGTGGTGGCCAAGCTGACCCCTTTGAGCCCCCCTCTGTCATGTGGGACTGTCCAGAGGCAGCACTGTGACTCCTCTTGGAGGGACAGTTTCTTTGACTTGATTTTTCCCCCCTAGTGGTGATGATAGATTGTACTGTGTCACCCACACCCTGGGACCCTTTGCCTATTGTGAATGTGGCACTCACTTCTGAGGTGGTGACAAGGAGAAGGGTGGCAGTGACACACACGGCGGGGAGGCTGCGTGCCCACTCTGGGCTTCTGACTGCTGCCGGCTGCACCAGTGGGCCATAGGTGCTTCACGTAAATACAATTCTCCCAAAAAAGAAGAACAGAAAGACAATTCATGGTTCCCACTTCTGGAAACCAAGAGTTTAAAATGAGAAAAGCAAAAAAAAAAATACTGGTTACAAAATGGTATTCTAAATTTGTAAATGACAAATTAGCGTAACTCTCCAAAAGACGTGTGTCCATTTTGCGAATGTAGATCAATGAATGCCTAGTATTTCTTGGATAAAATATCAGTGTGACCCATGGTGTGTCCCCAAGCCCCTCATTGTCCTCAGGTGCACACCTATATGTAGTACTTCCCTAGGTCCAAAACGTGGGAAGGGCCACTGAGAAACATGAAGATTTTTTCTCCTTTGTCCATCCTGGCAAGGTTGTGCCTCACCTGTCTAGATCTGGCGACCTTGAGTTTGGCTTTGGGAGCAAGCAGGGGGCTGTTGATACCGGCAGAGGACTTTCCCTCAGGGCAGCCGGATGTGCTGGGGTCAGAGCTCCCAGGCCACCAGCCTCAGCACGGATTCCTGGCTGCCTCTGACAAGCTGCCTGCTGCCTGTGTTTCTGCCCATGTTAGTTAGGGCGGGGCCCGCTGCTTCCACACACAAATCCACCAGCTCAGAGCCTTGCCCCTGTCATGGTTTATTTCTTGTCTGATGTGATGTCCCTGGTCGGTGACTGGGCCCTTCTGTCTCGAGGCTTCACCATCCCATAAGCCTCAGAATCCTCTTTATCCAGCAGGTGAAAGGGTCCGTAGACAAGACACACCTAACTTCTCACCTGTTTTGGTGTGGAAGAGTCACTGTGATGCTCTCTCACTATGCGCATGGTCGCACCTGGACACAGGGTGGACATGTAGACCATGGTTAGTGGCCAGATCCTACAGACAGCTTCGCACCTGCCGCTGCGCAGATGAGGAAGCACATACTTTTGGTGGAAAGCGAGCTGCCTGTCCCTGCACGAAAGATGAAATTCCCCATAGTGCAGCACGGTAGGGAAGACTGGGAAATGACAAGGCTTCCGGTTTCCAGGAGGGGCTGGGAGGTGGGGCTCTGCAGAGCGTTCCAGTGACTGGAGATGGCCTCGGAGGGGCACAGCTGGAGGGCCCTCTAGGGGACTTCCAGCCCCTGGAGGGCGGGGCTAATGTTTTCTGCTTCAGACTGTGTGTACCCTTTACACCCACCTCCACATTTGGCCAAATGAATGGATGCGCGCTGACTTCGAACGACTGTCGTTTGCATTGTCTCAGTTTTCCTCACTGCAGTTTTGTCTCCAGGCCCAGCTCCTTCTCCTCAACAGGTCCACGCTGATTTCCTGGGCTGAGCTGGGCACTGGTTCTCAGTCTAACTTGTGGATGCAAGGTGACTTGTTACGTGAGATTCCAGCTGGTAGACCAGCTGCTCTCACTGTAAACCATGTTTGAAAGAGGATGCATTTGAAATTATGCTTTAAATGGAAAAAAAACTGAGTGTTTTAAATACTTACAAGCCCTGGATTAGAGCACATAAAACTAACGTTGGAGTTTGGTCCCTTTTTGAGCTAAGTGGCCCAGAACCAAGATTTACTTTGTACTTTGGCTAGGTGATCCCATCTGCCATCTCTGCTGTAGAGCTGTCATTCATTCATTCATTCATTCACTCATTCATTTACTCACTCCTTGTTCATTCATTTATACATTTATTTATCCACTTATTCCTGTGTTCCCAAACATTTATTATATACCTCTTATGTATCAGACTCTGGCTTGGGAGTAAAGAAAATACTGGTGAAAAAATATATAATTTCTGACCTCTAGGAGCTTATATTTTTAGAGAGAGGACAGCATCAATGTGCAAATAAAACAGAGTTTGTAAAATGTGAGACTCTGGTGGGACCTAGTTCCTGTACCAACACATAGTAGGGCCATCCTAGACCACCGCCAGGGTCGGAGTCCTCTTCTGAAGACTGAGTCCCCAGGTGAGGGGGTTAGGGGTAAACCACCTGTGCAGAAGACACAGAAGCATGAATGGGTGGAAAATATCTCAATGGACCTGCCAGCACAGCCCTCAAGGCAAATTCCAGGCAGACAGGGGAACCTTGTGTTTGATTAGGAAAGGCGGGACACACACCCAGTGCTCACCTGCAATAAAGCCTCACTATTTGCAAAATTCTCATTTGTCTCTGTGAGCTGTGGGACATGGAAATCTGTTTGGCGTGCTCACTTCTTCCTATGAAAGAATAATCTATTAGCGAGGGTGTGATGAGAGATGCTACTCTTTTGGCTGGAAGGCTGAATTTTTATGGGTTAGGATTCTTTCATTAACAAGCGCCAGAAAACTGAATCCACATAGGCTTATGAAATGGGAGAAAACTTGGCTCATATAACTGGAAAGAGTAAGCATAGAGCTGGCTTCAGGGCACATGATCTAGACAGCTCTGTGATGTCATCAGGCTTGGGACCCGGTGCGCTCCACCCTCTGGCTCAGCTTGGCTCTCCTCTGTAGGCTGACTTCATTCCTTTCAGTTTTCCGCTCCTCACCTTCCACCCACATAGGTACAAGATGGCACCTATATTTCTTAGGCTCACACATCTCCAAGGTCACATCTGATGCAAGAGCTAGAACTTTTCCCTCGGCACTCCCACCCGAAGTCTTATTGCCTCACAGAGATTCTGATATATGCAAGGGCCTGTCCCTGAACCAATCACTGTGACTGCCCAGCCCTTTGCTCTGTGCTGATTGGTGCGGACCCAGGTCATGTGTACACCCTTGAACAAGGGGCAGAGTTAATAAGAGCCTTTGGGCTGAGAGAGGGTGAAGGGGTGGATCTCCAGAGGATAAATGTGTGGTAGCCAAAAATAATAGCTGTCCGCGGTTTCTAACAATGTTTTTTAAATTATTTTTTTTATCACAAAAAATATTAGTCAGGGTTCTCCAGAGAAACAGAATTGGGTCACACAATTAGGGAGGCTCCAAGTCCCAAATCTGCAGGGTGGACCCGCAGATGGAGACTTGGAGGAGAGCTCATGCTGCAGTTCAAGTCCAAAGGCTGTCATCCGGCCCAATCCCCTCTTGCTCAGGGGAGGTCAGTCTTTTGTTCTATTCAATCTTTAACTCACTGGATGGCCACTCACTCCCATCATGCTTGGGGTTGGGGGGAGTCTGCTTCACTCAGTGCCCACTAATTCAAGTGTTAATCCCATTCAAAAATATGCTCACAGGGACATCCAGAATGATGTTTGACCACATGTCTGTGCACCCAGGTTCAGCCAAGTCGACACATAAAATTAACCATCACAATGACCAACAGAAAGAAATACCCGGACATGACACTCAATATGTCCATATATGTGGCTGACACAAAAGTCTCACTGAATTGTTCTTTTCCTAAATGGCACATGCTCTGATTTTTCTCTTCTATTTTATTTAAGAAGCATGTGTGGCCCACTCGGCTGGTTTCTGGACTCGTGATGGGTTGTAGAGATGGTGTTTTGAAACATCATCTTAGAAGACTATACTTTCAGAGATCATTTCTATAGTTCATTACTAGAGAAGTTTCTCTGAATTTGCAGAGCACCTGAAACCACGAGGAGGAAGCGCCGTGTTCTCTGTTGTTTTGCAACTGCCAATAGCCACTGAGAATTGTTCTTCTCTTCCTTTGGAAGAGAAAGAGGGAAAGAATGCAGTCTGAGTGGTAAAAAAAAAAAAAGAAACATCATCTCGAATATGTTTTTCTGAGCGTTCTTTTATGCCAATAGCAAATGCCTGAGCGTTAGCGCTTTGTCTGGAGGGTCAGAGAAGGCGCGGCGGGCAACTGAAGACCTGGAGAGCTTTCCAAGGCCCAGCGTCATTAGGTGTGATCTCAGCCAGAACTTGTGCCCGCTTGTGGCTCAGTTTCCCCATCTGTAAAGGAGGTGTGCTTATGGGTACCTTTTCAACCTACACCTGTTGCGAACAATAAAATCAGATTGAGGTAATGTGGAAACACCTTGTAAACTCCAAAGTAATTTTGTGAGGTAATTGCTATTTTAAAATACTCTATAATCTTCTTCTCTGCCACTCAGGAATCGGAGAGGATGGTGCTGTTTCACGAAAATTAGTTTGAGCTCTCCAAAACTTGCCACATAAAACAAAGACAGTCCCAATTTCTTTAATCAAAATGATGATCAGCTGCTAAAAATGAGTCCTGTCTCCCCTGAGATCCCTCAGAATTAAAATCTGATTTCAAAGAAGGGAAAATTGCAGTGTGTTTGGGTGTGATGCAGAGCCAGGCTCTGCTGCCTGCCCACCCCATTCCCACCCCGCCTGGCTCGGCGAGTCCTCCGGGGCAACCTGGAGTTGGCTTGGCCACATCGCTTGTCTTTAAGAACCAGAGCGGGACTGAATGCTCCCTCTAGTACTTTGTTATAAGACCAGCTAATTGATGACCCCAAAGAGAATTGGGGGGTAGGGTTGAGGGTTTCCTAGTTTGAGTCACCATTTGTGATGACTGATGTTTGGAATGGCAGCCACGCTGGAAGCCCCAGCTTTGCTGGAATGGAGCAGCTTCAGGCAGCCTGGGGTGGGGGGCAGGGGACTGGAGCTGGGTTAGGAGGGCTGCTTGCAGGTTGGGTCACCTCTGTGGTGCCCAGTGGGGACTCTGGTGAGGCAGGCTGGCGCCCACAGCCTCGCTCGTTCCCTTCTCTTCCATTTCTCTGTTATTTGTTTTCCAATCAGCCCCTTTCGTGGTGTATAAAATGAGAGGCTGGTTATTCCTATCACACATTATTGTTTTCTGTGGATCCCCCCCAACCCTCTCCAGGCGCAGTAATTTCAGCATCCTCAGATGAGGGTGATAAGTGTTTGAGATGCGTAACTGTGTCTCATTTCATTGCCTGATAGAAGATGGAGAATGAGCCCTGGCACCTTTCTGCTCAGTAAATTCATAATTACAGGCTTCCTCGTCTCGCCTCTCGCAAACTAGAGAACTGTTGATTGGCTCGTGGGCCTGGGAGCGTGTACAGTAAGGAGGGGGTATGGCAGGCATGCTTTCTCTAGTGCTTGGCAGTTTCCAGCAGACACAGGGGCAGCTGAGAGTTCCCTCCCGAGGGCTGGCGTCGGAGCCCTGACCTGCATCTGCCCCAGACCTGGAATGCGGGTTACCAGCCCTGCTGGAATTTGGTTGTTGGCAGCGACGTTCTGAGAGCTGTGTTCGCCAGCAGAGCAGATGGTACCCAAAGGCCAGGCTCCTCCAGACAAAGGCCAGGGAGCAGATGCTGAAGTGGGCTCACCGAAAGGCTGTGGGGGGTGGAAAGAGCACTGGACTGGGAGTACTGGACAGGGATCTGAGCTTAATCCCACCCCCACTTTGAACTCACTGTGTGACCTGCTGCAAGTCATTAATTTCTCTGATCTCGACTTCCGGGTCTCTAAAATCAGGAATTGGGGTCATTAAACTGGTTTATCTCTTTCAGATTACAAACTTCTAGATTCTTTTCTGATACTCGGTTTTGCAAAGGCAATTCAAGATGAGCCATCCCAACTTCCTCAGCTCTAAGGGACGTGGTACCTGATGGCATCATAATCCTTAGTCTTTAATTTTATTTCAATCTCTCCAACAACAACTATCACTTATTAAGCACTTATGTGTACCAGGTGCTTTCCAGTCATCAATGCTCTTAGAGGTAGATAGCAGTGCCCACCGGAGGGGCATTACCTGCCAGGTTGCCCTGCGGGCCCAGGGGCTTTGCTTTTCACCCCCAGAGCTGTCAGGGAGGTACTGCTGGGTGAGGTCCTGGATTTCTCAGTTTGGGGACGTACATGAATTAAAAAGGGCTTCCAAGTGCTATGTCTTCTGGGCTTGGGAATTGCACGTTGCTAGAAAGAATACAGGTTTTCCGGTCATACAAACCCGAGTTTTGATTCCACCTCTGTCGCTTAGTAGCCATGTACCTTTGCACAACTAACATTTCCTCACCTGAGAAGCCAGTAAAACAGTCTTGGCCCCAGTGAACAGTTGTGATGATTAGGTGAGGTAATCCATGTGCCAGCCTTCGTATGGGGCCTGGGGAACAGTACATGGCCCACAGAGAGTGACATTCCTCCTTGCTGCCAGCCTCTCTTTCTGCCAATCAGGAAGTAGGTCTTGACCTTCCACCAGTGTGCCAGGCGCTGGTCCGGGGGCTATGGACACACTGGTGAGCAAGGCAGGCCCTCCCTGTCTGTAGTTCTCAGCTCCAAACTCAGTTCCTTCTGCAAAGACTCAATGGAGAGGAATGTGGAGTCTCCTTTCTGGGGGCCTTTGCTCTTTCCTTTATGTTTCTTTCCTTAATACCATGCCTTTTGGTCTCAGCCCTGCAGGGACATCCTGACGACACTGGCGGTTCTCTCTTTCCAGCCCTCTCTTCTCTCCGACTCTCAGGAAGTATGCCTTCCAGACTCTTCCTGGTATATATCCGGTTTGATAGGCCCGGAATTTTGCTATGCTGACCCCTGCCCATGGAGGCCTTTCCCTTCCAGCTCCACATGTCCCCTCCAAGTTCACGGCTCGGCCCAAATGCCATCCTCTCCCCAAGGCTTCCTACACCCTGCTCCACGCTTCCCCCACCCCAACTGACTTACTACTTGCAAACTCCCAAAGCACTCCGTGGTTTAGCACACAGCTTTTCACCGTCTGAGTAATTTCGGTCCTTGTGGTGTGTGCCTGATTCAGCCCCAGGCGTCCTTGGATTCCACGGTATCCAGCATGTCTCACGTGTGGCCTGAGCAAACATTCTCCACGTGGGGAGACTGAATGAAGGCCCTCAGCGTGCAGGGCTGCTGTCGGTTGTGGGGTCTGCCCTCCGCCTTCTCCGATCCTTCTCTGAGAAGACCTGTGTTTTCACTGGGATTTGAGCTAACAATGTCAAATCTGTTTTCTTCTATCTTCTCTTGGTTTCCATCTAACTTCGTGCTCTTTCTCTGCTGGAGGGTTTTTCTGTTGCTCAACAGTTACTTCTTCCTGTTACCCTTGTTTTGACATCCTTGAGTGTAAACAAGAGAAATTCCACAAAGCTGAGACACTCCCAAATAAGAGGGAGGCCATTCCTGCCTTGATTTCTACCCAGCTGGAGGGAGTGTGAAGCTGTCTTCTGGCATCACATGCAGAAAGTATAGGATAGGAATTAATGAGAACACTAGGACGGAACGCTACTTTGCTTAATGGGGAGTTATTTGTTTATTTCTCTCCCTGGCCACTTCTTTAAAAAGTTCACTCCCATTAATGAAAACCTCTCCAAGGAGGCCCCGCACTGGGAGGCAGCCAAGGTCTGCCCTGTTGAAAGGATATCGGGTCTCAGAGGCAAGCAGTGCATCCAGAGGACCCGGCTGCTGCCTCAGTGAGCAGGCACTGAGGATGCGGGTTTCTGATTTGGGCTCGTGCATCATCCACCCAGCAGGAGGGATGGGGGAGGGACAAAGGGGAAGCTTCCCCTGCAGTAGGTGCAGACTCTGTGGGCCTGGCGGTAATGGACAGCCCCACCGGGAGAAGCGGTTGTTTGGAGTATTCTGTGTGTAAACAGTAACCGGGGTACATCCCCATCCAGGCCTGGCTGGCCTGAGATGGTTCGGTAGTTAAGAATGAGAACCTGCCATGGACCTGGGTAGCCAGGTTTGAATCTACCTCTACCACTTCCAGCTGTGCAAGTTCCAGGACTCCCCTAAGCTGTAAAGCAGGGGTAACAGTACTACTAACTTCACGGGTCTACGAGCCAGGGTCCCAGCAAGAAACAGTATACACAAAGTCACTCACCTGCACAAAGGTTAATACAGAGGCTCTTGGGAAACGTGTGGCTCCTTAAGAGGCAGGGCAGTATTTAGGAATAGAAACAGTGAGGCCCTGTTTGCTCCTTTAGGACCAAATCAGGGTGAGCAGGGTGATGGGGACAGAGAGACCAGGTGGCGAGGCCTGACTAGGGCATTGCTCAACCTGTGGACAAAGGTCAGAGTTCAGGCATGCAGTCCACCTCCGCTTCTGCTGTCTCCCCCTCCCCCTTCCTCCAGCCTTTTGCTTATGCTCTTCCCTGGCCGCACCCAACCAGGCCTGGGGGCAAGGAGTCAATGGATGTACCTGTACGTAGGTCAGCCTCCTAGGTGCAGACTAGGGTGGAGAGTGGAGTCGGAGGGGCAGATGGAAGAGCCCAGCAGTGAGAGCTTTGTTAAGTTGAAGCTCAAGATTAAAATTTGTCCCTGGAAGCTTCAGGACAGCTTCTGACACAGTCAGGCACTCGAGAGGTGGCTGTTATTGCCATCATCGGCATCATCACTATGATCATTATTGCCATCACTATTGTTTCTACTATTATTATTACTGAAATGTCCTCCCGTGGCTGCTGCCACCAGCTTAGGCTGTGCCACACACCCACGGTGACCATGTCCCTTGGCCTCTAGCTCCCCCCACACAGTTCTCTGTTTCGGCATGAGCAGAATACTTTGAGGACCCCCCAGGCAAGCTATGGGGTGAAGCTAAACCCTTGTCATTGTCACCCACCATCATATCTTCTTTCCCCCCATAGGGACCCTCCACTCCTGAGACCTGGCCCTCCCAGGAGGACACTTTGTCAGTGCTACTGTGCCACGAGGACCCGTGTCTGAAATGAAAGCCATGCCCTGGAACTGGACTTGCCTGCTGTCCCATCTCCTGATGGTAGGGATGGGCTCCTCCACTCTGCTCCCCCGGCAGCCACCCCCGCCGCCCCAGAAGCGGTCTTTTGTCACATTTCGAGGGGAGCCAGCGGAGAGCTTCAACCACCTGGTGGTGGACAAGAGGACAGGGCACATTTACTTGGGGGCTGTCAACCGGATCTACAAGCTGTCCAGCGACCTGAAGGTCTTGGTGACCCACCAGACAGGGCCGGATGAGGACAACCCCAATTGCTACCCGCCCCGCATTGTCCAGACGTGCAACGAGCCCCTGACCTCCACCAACAACGTCAACAAGATGCTCCTGATAGACTACAAGGAGAACAGGCTGATTGCCTGTGGGAGCCTCTACCAAGGCATCTGCAAGCTCCTGAGGCTGGAGGACCTCTTCAAGCTGGGGGAGCCTTTCCACAAGAAGGAGCACTACCTGTCGGGAGTCAACGAGAGCGGCTCTGTCTTTGGAGTGATCGTGTCCTACAGCAACCTGGACGACAAGCTCTTCATTGCCACGGCCGTGGACGGGAAGCCAGAGTACTTCCCCACCATCTCCAGCCGGAAGCTGACCAAGAACTCAGAGGCGGATGGCATGTTCGCTTACGTCTTCCACGATGAGTTTGTGGCCTCGATGATTAAGATCCCTTCGGACACCTTCACCGTCATCCCCGACTTTGATATCTACTATGTCTATGGCTTCAGCAGTGGCAACTTTGTCTACTTTTTGACCCTTCAGCCCGAGATGGTTTCTCCCCCAGGCTCCACCACCAAGGAACAGGTTTACACGTCCAAGCTCGTGAGGCTTTGCAAGGAGGACACCGCCTTCAACTCCTACGTGGAGGTGCCCATCGGCTGTGAGCACAATGCGGTGGAGTACCGCTTGCTGCAGGCGGCCTACCTGTCCAAAGCCGGGGCCGTGCTCGCCCAGACCCTCAAAGTCCGTCCAGAGGACGACCTCCTCTTCGCTCTCTTCTCCAAGGGCCAGAAGCGGAAAATGAAATCCCTGGATGAGTCGGCCCTATGCATCTTCATCTTGAAGCAGATCAACGACCGCATTAAGGAGCGGCTGCAGTCCTGCTACCGGGGCGAGGGCACGCTGGACCTGGCCTGGCTCAAGGTGAAGGACATCCCCTGCAGCAGCGCGGTGAGTCAGGGGAGGGCCCTCGGGCTGGGGCGACACGGTGTGGAGGGAGGACCCTAGCCTGTGGCCTCTGAGGGCTGTCAATCACCCATGCCATTTTGCAGATGGGACAAGTATATCCCACATCTGGGTCTCCCTGGACTCAGACCATCACCAGCTCAAATAGGTGTGACTATGCAGCTGAGCTTGTAAGGTCAGAACCAGAGCTAAAATGTAGATTTCCCACCAGGGCACTTTTCTCTGTGGTGTATCGGCTTGCTGGTTATAGGAGGGAGTGCTAGGAGTAGGCGGGAATTGAGCTGCTTACTTGTCATGTGCACCAGGCATTGCTGGAGGCCAGTTAGCATGGGCTGTAGGCCTCTTACCAACCACACCTGGGAATCCCTTGCCCGGGAGCTTAGACTAAAACCATTACTGGGAGCAACAGCATCCGTCATTCTGCATTGAGACAGATGTGGAATTTCTGGAGACTTATGTTTTCAGCCCCCTGTGCATCTTTAGGAAATGGAGCAGTGAGAGCAGAGAAGGAAGGCGAGAGTCCAGCAAACATAGAGGGGAAAGCAGAACTTGCTTAGAAAACTATATATTTTTTTAATTTTTTTCTTGAATTTTTTTAAAATATATTTTATTGATGATGCTATTACAATTGTTCCATTTTTTTCTCCCCTTTACTCCCTCCACCCTGTATACCGCTCCCACCAGCATTTCCCCATCTTAGCTAATGTTCGTGGGTCATAAATATGTGTTCTTTGGCTTCTCCATCCCCTATACTAGTCTTACCCTCCCCCTGACTCTTTTGTACCTACCATTTGTGTTTCTTATTCCCTGTATCTTTTCCCCCATTCTCTTCCCTCCCCCCACCACTGATAACCCTCCAAGTAATCTCCATTTCTGTGATTCTGTTCCTGTTCTAGTTTTTGCTTAGTTTGTTATGGTTTTTGTTTCAAGTTCGGTTGTTGATAGTTATGAGTTTATTGTCATTTTACTGTTTGTATTAAGTGTCTTCTGTGAGCACCGCTCCACAGAAGGGACATCGCAATGTCAGGAGGCCACCGGAGGAGTTCTGGGTGACAGGAATGCCGAAGGAAGTGGGAGGAAGTGTTGGTTTCGGTGGCCATCCCAGGGCCCGTGGGCCCTGAGGGTCAGACAGGACCTCAGGCTGCTGCCCTGCTGGGTGATCACAGCTGCAACTGGGGACCCAGCCTAACTCACGTGTGACCCAACGTGAGAAGCATCTGCCTTTCTGTGGCTTGACTTCTGTTCGCCTTTACAATGGTCAACTTTTCCCCAAATCATTCTTCAACAGACTTGGAAGGCTCAGTTCTTGGTCTCTCCTGCGTCCCATGTCACACTCTCCTTTTCCTTTTTGTTGTCCAGTCAAAACGTTATGAACCTAGTTGGAGAAAATCTATCCTGTAATCTTCAAGGGACAGGAAAACTTGCCCTTCAGGTAGAAGTGTGCACTTGCATGGATGTGATTCCTGACACCTAGTCAAACTCTGGTGGAATTCCATATTAGGAAATGTACTTGGTTGAGTTAAAAAGTGTAAATTTCCCTTCATAAAGTATGACCACCTGCCAGACCGATTCCACAGGGCACTGGTGCACACACCACCCGACAAATGGTGAGGCCACCTCTCCTGTCACTGGGATTTGGAGTGGGAGTGGAGGAGAGGCGGCAGAAAGGAGGGACTCAGCAAAGTGTCTTTGGGGCCCTAACATTTAGGCTCAGTATGCTTTCCAGTGGCGAGCTGTCCAGGTACCTGGGCTGAAACTAAAAGGCAACATTCCTTCTAGGAGGCCCTGGAAAGCCAGGAGACCCCTAGAGTCACAAAGGAAATCGGAGAGGTACTATGGGCCAAAAAAGGCAGCGACAAGTGACAGTGACTGCAGGCCAGAGAATCGAGGGGACTCTCCTATGTGTGATGAGCCCTAGCAGGTGACATAGCCTTTGGAGTCGTTGGTTTGGGACAGTAGCTGACCCACTCAGGAGAGTCTGTGAAACAGACTTATGAGCCTGGGGGGCCATGGGCTGACCCTGGAGAAGGCAGTGAATGGCAGTGCAGGTGCTGTGCTGTGTGCAGGCGCATTACACACTCAGACATCATCCCCGGGAGATGCATAAGAATGTTGACGGCCCTTAGAGATCCTCCATTCATTCCACAGCCTGACCGAGTGAGTGAATTGTCCAAGGTCATACATCTTACGAGTGAATGGCAGACACAGCCTCAAGAATAACCCCCTTTCCTCTCTTATCACCACATTTGCACACACTGTATAGACACATATGCGCCCATGTGCATGCATATACACGATAAATACCCTTGTGAGCATGTACACCTACACCCTAAGTTAGAAGATGGCAAGTTCACGCTGGGTGCTCACTAAGTAACTAGTTCTTTTGAGGTCGGAGAGGTTGGCTATTTTTTCTGTAGACACTTCTGTAGAGAACTTGCTCCAACCCTGTCTTTTGGGGAGTGACATCAGCTGCAGGGATCAGGCTCGCTGCCCATGGGCAGGAGGTTGCTCCACCCTTGCCCCCTGCCACAGCACAGAAAGTCAAGTCCATCACGGATGTCTGCAGAGCCGCGGGTCCTAACACCGCACGGTGGCCTTGGAGAGAACAGAGGGAAACAGCTTCGCAAGACAGGCTAATGCCAGGACTGGAGTAATGGAGCCAGATAACAAGCTTTTGATTTTTTTTCTTTTGGCTTTAATTAGCCCTTTCAAGTTAGAGGTAAGTTCAGGGCTGAGAGGAGACGGGAGGAGGCCAGAAACTGCGTGCAGGACCGGGGCTGCCTCCCCAGCCAGTCTGAAAGGCCACACCACCAGCTTTTAATGCGCAGGATCAGTTGCCTTTGATTTGGCTGACCCTCGAAGTGCTTTGCTCCGGAGCTTCAGCTGTGATTCATTCAGCCTCCGCTCAGACCACACGTGTTTCCTACGCCATCGGCCAGGCCAGGCTCCGGAGCATCCCCGCCGAGGGACCCTTGTCGGCACTCTGTTGGCAAACACCGCTTTCTCTCCACCTTCCCCCACGGCTGCTGCTGGGTTCCTTTCTTTTTCCCTTCCTGCCTCCAGGTGGGGATGGACAGGTGAACTCTTGGTTTCTCTTTGTCTCCGAGTCCAAGATCCCCTTGAGGTCTGCGAAGTGGAACCCAGTCTCAGCTGGTCTGTGTCCTACGGGTAGAAATGCGGCCAGGGAGGTCGATTTTTAGGACTTGTGTTTTGCAGGGTAGGGGTCCCCTATGGGTTTTATCATGGCCACAACTCCGAAAGCTTGAAAACGGGGTCTGATGAGTGGTTGATTTTTATTGTGCTCCTGTTGCTCAAGTTCCCTAAGCTACACTGTGTATCCAGTGGTGTGCTTGGGGCCTTTCCGGTCCCTTCCGTTTCCTGGCTCAGAGCCTGGAGCAGTGTACGCCCCGGGGCCCCTGACCCCTCACTAAGTCCCACAGCACCCCTGACTGTGTTCCGGGAGGACGGGGGAGGGGGAGAGAATACTTGTGTGACATGGCCTGCCATGCCATGGGGCATCCCTCGAGCAGTGTCGTGTGCCCAGGCCCAGAGAAGCCGTGGACTGGGGGGGCCGGAGCCTCAGCCTGCAGGCCCCCAACAGCTGCCTGTTCTTACTGCGGGTGCATCAGGGAAGTCTGGCTGAGCCCACGTCGCAGATGAGGGCCCAGCGCCAGTAGTGGCCTCCTCACGGGACCGTCGCTGCGAGAGTCCATGCCTGTTGCCAAAGCAAATCCCTGAGTGGGTGTTGCGTGTAGAGGCTGGGGAAGCAGCCCTGTGTTTCCTCGTGCTTGTGCGGGGCAGAAGCAGCTTCTGCCTTTGCCTCTGGGCCTTTCTTCTCCTGTGTCCTGGAGGGTTTTTTCAGCCTGACTGGAAAGAGGTGTCCAAGAGCGAATGGGGCAGCAATGGCAAATGGCTCTCAGGATCTCAGGAGGGCATGGGCAGAAGGGGGATCCTAGTGGGGTCCGCCAGGGGCCCTGTTTATCTCGGGATTCAGGGGACCACACACCAAGCTGAGGCCTTTCGCTGATGATCATCCAGGTGAATTAATGATGGTGAATTTCTCTGGGGTGTCCTCTGCTTCTGGTCCCTTTGAAGGCTGTCGTGCAGGCTCCCAGCACCTGTCTGCAGAGCACGTGACAGTTAGGGTGAGGAGCCCACACACAGCCAGTCACTTCTGTCATATGCCAGGGCCTATGCAGGCCCAGGTGACAGCTCCCAGGCCTTTCTTGGGAGCCCTGACACCCCTGGCTTGGAGGTGGCAGCCAGCCAGGAGAGCATGCCGTTGTGGGCCAAGGTTCTCTGTTCTCCAGGCCAGTGCTCCGGCATCCCAGCACCCCCCAGGCGGGGCTATCTATTTCCTCCTCAACCTTTTTTTAGCCTTCCGGAGTAAACTCACAGAAAACTAGCCCTTCTGTCTCCGAATGTATTAATGAATGGATGAAACATTTATTAGGCCTTTGACAATGTACTCAAACCTGGTGGATGCCAAGAATCATGAAATGACATCGGTCTCCAGGAGCCCGAGAGCCCAGGAGTAAGATGCACCCAGGCAGGTCATTATGGTCTATTTGGTGGGAACAGTGGCTGTGGTCCTAGGGAGTGACAGTCACTCCCTCCACTCGAGTCTCCCCTGAGCTTGGAACCAATTGGCAAGTGGACGTAGGAGTCAGGCCTTGTCAGCTTTAGTGCGATAAGGCGAGATGATGCAAAAATCAGCTTCTGAATCTCGCCCTGGAGACTTGAACTCCGAGTGACTTTCCAGCAGAAAACGTAGGTCCTTGGGGGCAGAGTCTCTTACCCAGAATCACCGCCTCACACCCATCAAGCTCCAGTGGTGGGAGCAGAGAGTGGCAGCTTATGAGCAGCCTGACAGTCCCACTGTAGGAGTTTGTACGGGGCTTGACAGTTTACAAAGGGGTTCGTCGCCTCCCTTTCCTCTCCCCACGGTATCGTGGGACCGCAGAAAGGGCGGCCATCCTCTCCAGCCGAGGAAACGGAGGAACAGAGAAGTCAAGTACTTCACTCAAGGTCATGCAATTGGCAGACTAGAACCTACTCTACACCCGATTCCCAGCCGGCTGCTTTTCCCTCTAGTGTTTCTCAGTGTCATGCCAGTGGCATCTGGGACGGGACAATTCGCTGGGCCCCACAGGACATTTACAATCCCGGGTGCTGGAGCCTGAAGTGCCGAGGGGACTCCCTCAACACCTGCGGAGCTGGAAAGGCCCCTCACCTTCCTCACGGTGGAGAACCAGTGTTAGACCAAGGCCTATCCAACTTCAGGGTTCACCTGCCAGCCCAGCCAGTCTCACAGGGGTCACAGAGTCACAGGTGCTGCGCTTGTCATGTTTGACCCAAGCTTCAGTTCGTGGCCGGCAGCGAGGAGCAGTGACAGAGAAGAGCCCTGTTCATGGACGCTGTTACTTGCTCTCCTGTATTTATTGTTTCTCAGGCACAGCAGCCCTGGGAGGAGGCAGGCTGACCCCCATCCCCGCCTGGACGGTCACTCAGGTTTATCTGGCGCCTGGGGTTCTGAAGCGCCATGAGAGTGGGCATCCGGAATGGCCAGGCGGTCACCCCAGGCTCCGGGTGCTGGTCTCTGCCAGTCTGCTTGGGGTGTTTTCTTTTCGTGTCAGCAGGAAGGGCAGCGCTGAGTAGATGGAGTGTATCCTGTTGTTTATGGCGCTGGGCAAGGTTTCTCTTTCTGCTCAGCCACAGTCCTCTCGCAGAGCAGGAACTCCCCCTCTCGCTGCCCCGGCCCTCCTTTCTACCCTACTGTGTGTGCCACACACACACAAGCACACACACACACTGTGGCACACTAAACGTGCACTCCCATTCCACTCTCGGGTCCCAATGGCAGCACACACCACCAAGCTCCTCTCCCAGCCCACTGACCCTGTCCGTACTCCTGACTTCCGGTTTAACATTTGGAGGGGCGGGGGTCAGCTGCCGTATCACAACCTGAAGCTTTACAGAATCAAGTCTTCCCCCTCCCTCCTCAAGATGACTTCTGTCCTAGGTGTTCAGGTGAAAAGTCCACCCGCCTCCCTCTTTGGCCAGCAGGGTTCTCAGTGGAAGTCTCATCCCAGCCCATTGCACATGGTGTTTTGGAGCACAGGGTGGTGGCCACACCCTGGGTGGTGTGGCTGGTCCCAGCGAGAGGAAAGGTCTCGAGGCTGGACGTATCTTCCCAGGGTGCCACCCTGGAGTGCATCAGGTGATCAGGGAGAGGGTCACGACCCAGGAATCACATATGCAGAATTCTGACACAGACAGCTGCCGAGAGACCCCGGCAGAGTTTACTGAGCGGTGGGTTAGGGCGCGGGGCTGTGCAATGCTGTGTCCTCACGCCAAGACATCTGCCTCGTGAACCCTGGCAGGGAAGCATGCATACCTGTACACACCCTCGTGTGTACATGGGCTCTCTCTGTCCTGGGTGCCGACTCACTTCCCGTGGTGTCTCTCCTCCGAGTCACCTTTGCCTGTCTGCAGCCTCTCTGCTGTCTCGCTGTCTCACGTACACGCACACTCTGTGCACTGCCATGTCTTCGGCACCCTCTCCTTCTCTGTCTCTCTCTCTCTCTCTCACTCTCTCTCTCTGATTTATTCTCCTTCTCACCGCACATTCCACGAAGCAGCTAATACAGTGAGACGTCTCTCTCATGTGCACACGGGCACGTGCAAACACCCCATACGGTGTGCACTAGGTCTCCCCAAATTGGCAGCCGAGCCATGCATTCACTCAGCACACAGACCAGCCCGACTTCACAATCCAGAACCACATTCATGGACCTCCCCTTCAATTCCAGCCATCCTCACAGGGTGGCATCCTGGTCCGGACCCTGGCCTGGGAGTTCGGACCTTCGGGTCTGAGCCAGTCCCGACTCTTGAGATGTCACTGGGTGGGTGAGCAGCTTCCCTTTGGTTTTGAATTATACATTTCATCTTCAAGGAGGTGATAAAATAATCTCCCCGTAGTCAAGTGTGCGGACACCGCTATGGGAAGAGAAATACTTAGACATGCATGAGTAACGACAGACACGGAGCACTTTGTGTCTGCAGGACACTTGAACAGCTTCATTAGCCCATCTGCAGCTTCTCCTTTGGTTGTGATAACCACGTGATGGGATAGAAAGAGACGTAGTGATATTGCTGTGATTTCAAACTTCTGTTTTTCCTCCACCGATACCTGATTGGGAGTGACTGGGGCTGTGCCTCACCCGGGGGTTCTGTTCGGCATCCCCGGCCCGGAACGCGCCTGCTTGCCTCCCACTCCGCCCCTCATATGTGGTGAATGCTAAGCTAAGGCGTTTGAAGGAGAGGATACATTTCGGGGCCAGACCCTCCCTGCTGTTACCTTCCCGTGTCCCGTCGCTTTGGCGAGGCAGAAGGGAATGGCTGCATGCGGGCTCAGAGCTCTTGCTTCTTCTCATTAACAGAGTTAGTGGAGAGAGAAAAGAAAGACAACTAAAGGAGTTCTCTCTTCAGACTCTCAATTTACATTTTTTATCCTAGTAGAAGGGCCCCCCCATGCTGTCCACGTGCAGGAGCCGGGATCAGCGGGAGAGAAGAAAGGCCACGTCTTTCCCTGGTCTCGGCGTCATTACTGTGTCTCTGCCATTGTTCCAAAATATAATGGGATTTGTCCGGCTGATTTATCCCGCAGGCCGGCAACCTCACCCAGACGCGCACACGGCCCGAGGAGCGAGAGGGGAAGATGCGTGGCAACGGGAGTGGGGCTAATAAAATTTATTCCCACTAACGAGGGAATGACCTACCCCGTAATTCAGCCTGGTGAGCGGGGCCACTGGTTCCCGGTGCCCGCCAGCAAACACACAAACTTAATCACCACGGCACGCTCCACTCCAATTACAGCTCCGGTGGTGGCCGGGGTCGTCTGCAGAAGGCTGGGAGGGGAGCCGGAAGGTGGGATTGATGGGCCGTGTGGGATTTCTTTGCCCTTCCCAGGCAGCACCAGGGAGCTCTGAAGAAGTTGAGATACAAAAGGAGAGGGGCAGCACCCAAATGAGTTTTGCTTGGTACCATTCCCAATGCTGAGAAGCCTCCCCTGGATCCAGGGCTGGCTACTGGCCGAGTTCCAGCCTGGTGGCCACCTGCAGAGCTGGGCTGGTGGAGTTGGGCTCTAATTCTCTTGCTCTGCTGGCTTATAGCACCGGCCATGGTGTCACGGCCCTCTCTCCTCGTCAGAGGCGGGAATACGGGGCTCTCCGCCGCTGAGCTGATGCGGAGGAGAAGGTCATGGGTCAAGCCCGGGGTTCTGAGTTGGAACTCCTTTCTGACCGCTGTGCTGGGCCGCTCCTGGGAGGGGCCCCTCTGCATGGCTCGCTGGTGCTTACCGACAGGCCTGCAGAGGGTGCTTAGTTAATGCCCCTCTCCTGGGAAGGCAGCTCAAATTAGTGGCATTAGGTTCCTATTAGAAGGATAGCTTGTTAGTGTGACGAGTAAAAGACCACTTAGATATCTGGTAGGAATGGACCTCAGACAGTTTCAAAACACACTGAAATAGCAAAATGTGTATAAAAGTACGTGTCGCTTTTATCAGATCACATGCATTGTTCAATGGGCAGTTAAGCGCATTAATTCAATGGCGGCGTGCCTCAGAATCCACGCGCACACACACGACGCTCCTCAAACGCCATGACCTTCTGTATGTAGGTATCAGCCACTTGTGAGATGCTTAGAAACAAGACACTTGGCTCTCGGGAACATTGGTGTAATTTGTTGGGCTGTTTTTCCAACCCTGAGGCATTTTTCATGAAGCTCCTCCAAAAACGTGTTTGTCTAACTAGGTTATTGTGGCTGTGGTTTGCTGGCTTCCCCTCTCTCTGCACACATTTGTTTTCCTACAGTCCCATTGAAAGAGACACAATAAAGAATCCTGAGCTAATGCATTAGTTTCGAAGTGGACGAGGCCTCATTCCCGCGTCCCCGGCTGTGCTCACAGTCGGGTGGGGGGCCAGCCTTCACCTGTTGCGGGTCTTGCCTGGCTCTCAAGAGAGTTCAACCTGTAGGGTCAGCTCGGGCCACGGGCAGACCTTTGGGAAGGGTGGGACTCACGGAAAAGAGAGGGAAGTTTGTGCACAGCAGTAAAGCCATGAGGGTGCTGTCTAGTTTGATTGCATTTCTGTCTTTGTTACAGAAACTAGCACTCAGGCACATGGGACTGTTTTCTGGGGGAAGAGGCTTTCTGATGAGAGTAAACCCAGCCTGCCAGAGCCTCCTCCCCCTCTGAGGACTCTCTCCGAGTATCTCTTCTCCTGCCTTCGGAGGGCACAGAGTCATCGGTGGGCGTCAGACCCGGCTGCACTTATGAACACCTAGGGGTCAGGGGTCATGTTTGAGGTGTGGCCCCGGTGAGTGGGCGATCGTTATCCTCCTGTACTGCAGAGCTTCGTGGCCGGAGTCTGTGTGCAGACAGGAGCGGCTGCGGCTCATCTGATCCGTGTCTCCCTTCAGAGAGCAATCCACGTGTGCGATTCAGCGGTGCCCCGTTTCCAGGGGAGGTCTGCTGCGATCAGCTCCTGGGTGTGTGTGTGTGTGTGTGTGTGTGTGTGTACCTATGATTAGTTAATGGGAAGAAACTGAGGTCTGCTGAGCATGAAGAATTCAAAGGCCTTCTCTCTCCCGCGTCAGCAGGTGCCGCACGGGCTTCCCTCCTCTTCTTCTCCTCACTTGTATTTCTTTTCAAAGCTTCAGCTCCTGCTTTCTTTTGGGACCCATGGGCCCAGGCAAGGAGGAAGCCCAGCTCTCCTGACTGTCTAAGGGCCTCCTCGGGAGGGGAGAGTCGGTGGTCCCTTCCAGAGGTCACAGAAGGTCAGAGCGCTCGCCTGGGGCGGCAGGAAAGGGAGGTGCAGGCCGGGGCTCTTCCCTGAGCAGCCTCTGCTCCTGGGACCAGGTTCCCCTGGTGCTGGAACAGGCTGCTCTGGGGTCACCCTCTTGCAGCGCCAGCAGAGCCCCCTTCAGAGGTCAGTTGTTTTTTCCCTCTGGACTGGGAAGTTGGAGTCCTGGTACCTATTTTCTGCTAAGTTGATTGGTCACGGGCTGGTGTGGGGGGACATCATTTCAACTCTCTAGGCCTCTGTTTCCCCTTCAGGGAGATTCTAAGATCCTGAGTCATTTTCCTTCTCCACAATAACATGACGTGTGAGAGAATGGCTGCGGACTGTCCCTGACAGAGAACCCCGAAGTGCGCCCAGGCAGCTCCGCCTCCACGAAGCCCCGGTGCTGCCCCAGGCACCGGTGACTGTGCCCTCTGTGCCCCCAGCACTGGGGTCATCACTGAAGCAGCGCGTGCATGGCCTTGTCCGATGATGGCCCAGGTCTGTCTCCCTGACTGGGAAGGGGGAGAAACTGAGATATTTCATCTCTATACTGTTGGGTCCTTCCCTACTGGTTGTGTTTAGTGGATCCTTCCTAATCACTTTTAAGCAAATTAACGAGTGAGGAACAGTTAATAGTGTGGCCTCCATATAGTGCCTTGGTTTCCCTGAATAGAAACAGGAGTTCCAATAGTGTATTAGACCAACGATTTGATGGAAAGGGCCTGACCGAAGGCCCCATAGTGAGCGGGCGTGAGCCAGTCTCTGATGCTCTTTTCCCCTGTCTGACGTGGCCTCCCAGCTTAGGGGGTAGCTGGACTCTCATGGGGGTGCTCAGGACTCTTATGCATGGCACTGGAGGCTACTTTTGTGTTCAAGGAGGGCAGGAGACTTGGCTTCCTCACAGACGAAAGGACTCCTCTCCGCCGGACCAGGAGCTGCCCATGAGCAACGGGAGGACTGGGTCTGACCTTGAATTTTCCATTCTGGAGTCAGAGGCTGCTGCCGCCGGCCTGGAACAGTTGGCAGCTGCCTGTTGGTTGGCGGAGTTGGCTGCATGGTCTATACCTGCTCTCTCACCTGGTTGGCCCCCTGTGGGTTAGTTTGGGATATTTGTAAACAGTGATGCCTGGGGTGCAAGGGGCAGCCTGTGGCTGTGGGAGAGACCGTGTCCCAGAATGGAGCTAATTGGTCCACAGGGGCATGGACCTGGTGACCCCTAACTCATTAGCTCCGCGTTTGGACCACTGAGCTCTGGCCTACTTCTGACCTTTCCATAATAAGGACTCGGCGTGGGTTTCTGCAAAGGTGGGGCGACTGTAGATGGGCTCAAACCACTCCACTTAGCAGGGGAGGGGCCACGAGGAACCAGCCCAGGGGCCATGATAACAGGGTGAGGAGTGATTTCGGGGTCAGGTCCCCACTCCACCTCATCACCGGGGCCTTTAGGATGGAGTGGCACAGCGTCAGGGTGATGGTGGTTTCTTACGAGTGAGTCATGGGGGCCCGGGGTCAAGAAACGATGCAGAAGGGCTCCGAAGGAGATGTCTCCATGGTCCACGAGGCCTGCCCCTTCATCAGCCCTTCCCCAAGAGTGTCCGCAGAGATCGCCAGACACTCCAGGGGCTCCTGGGTGGAGGCTTTGCAGCTCTGCCCTGGAGCCTGGGAGATGGCTGCGGGCAGCCACTGGCAGCGTTCTGGGGAGATGGCAGAGCTTTGCAGAGTGCCATTTTCTCTGCAGAGGGGGAGCGATTTCCCTGTAATTGGTAAAGTAACCGTAACTGCTCTGTCATTTGTATGTAGCGACATGTAGTTGCCCAGTAACCTTTGGCACTGTGGGCAAGGGAAGCATGAGATGCTATTAGATCGTAATTTGGAGTGTCAGTGCTGGTTCCCCAGGCCACCTGCACCCATTCCCTCAGGGAGGCCCTTGGGGCCACCACGGGCCTCCGCATCCTGGTCCAGTGGGTCCTGCTCCAGAGACGGGATGCTTGTCACATGTCATTCTCTCCCTGGCATGGGCTATGAGCCCTTCTCTAGGAAGGGACCTCCATGGGTCAGTGGCAGCGGAGTCACTGGGAGGGTATTAAGATGCAGATCTCTGAGCCCCACCCCAAAGTTTCTGATCCAGTAGGTCCGAGAGGGGCCTGAGAATCTGCATTTCTAATGAACGGCACTGCATCTTCCAGATCTGAGACCGCTCGTCTGCTCTGCCCTTCAGCCTCACTGGTCTGACAGATCTTAGGAAGTACCACCTTTGCTATTTCATCTCCATAATATTAGCTCCCTTCATCCTGATAGCACGGCTCTGAGGCAGAGGCCGTGAATTTCCCCAAAGACCCAGGACTTGCTGAGGTTGTCTGAACTGTCCTGGACAAAGAGTAGGAAGCAGAAGCGCTCCCACGGCGCTTAGGAAGTGCCGGACCTGGTGCTGCTTGCACCGAAGCTGTTCCTCCCGACAGCAGTGGAGACTGTTAGTACTGTCCTCCTCCTCCCCGTGAGAAACTGAGGCACAGAGAGCCTAACACGAACTTGCCCAAGGTCACACAGCAACAAGTGGTGGAGCTAGGATTCAACCCGAGGCACTCTGGCTCAAATTCCAAAGTGTTAGGCTCTGTGAAATTAGGCTTTTATTTAGTCATCCATCCGTCTACCCATCCATTTCACACACATGTCTTAACGTACTGTGAACCTGGAACTAGGCTGAAGGTACAAAGATGCATAAAACATGGTCCCGCCCTTGGTCCCTGGAATCCAGTGGGTCATCAGTCTTAATTTATAACCCATGTGTCCCGTGAGGACACCTGTGGAAAGCAGGTTTGGTATCTTGATTGGGGTAGAGGGGGTCCTGGGGGGTGTGGCCCTGTCTGAGACTTCAGTATCTGTTCGCGGGGCTGCCCACATAGGGACCACATGCATTTCCATGCAACAGACCCTGCCTGATTCCCTGCTGAGCATGAAATTGCTCTCTAATAAGCAAACATTATAACGGTGGCCACAGCTCATTCCCGGGTGTTTGCGGCGTGGTGAGAGGAAGGGCTGCAACCTTGGTCTGCAGACGAGGCTGGGCTCCTGATTATAGCCTCGGTGAGTCCCTTCCCGGCTCCTCTGGCTGCCGCTCTAACCTTGCTGTTAATGGGGCCCGGGGGAGGGCTCAGCCAGGGCCAGAGTCCTTTCCACTGCCCAGAGTGCTCAGGAGTCCATGCCAGCCCGCACCCGTCCAAGGCTTTCTTCAATTCGTCTTCCCTTCCAGAGCCCACATGGCCCTGGCCCCTGCTCGCTATGCCCTGGCACCTGTGGGTCTGTGGGCCCTGCAGGACCCTCTGCTTTCTCTGCCCAGAGCTGCAGGTACCCTGTGGCTGCAGCTGCGCTCACACCTGGCAGGTATGCTCCTGGAGAGCTGTGCTCTGGGCAGGAGGCAGGGGAGGGCCCCTCCCAGCAGCCATCCTGCCCCTGCTCCAAGCAGGATTTCCACTGGAAAAATTAATGGGAAACATCACCTTAGATTGATGAAATGCTTTCCTGTTTATCCCGTGTCTTCACACCTGTTATCTCACCTCGACCTCACAACGTCCTTTCCCTGCTATGTTAGAGGCAAGGACATGAGGCTCAGGGGATGGGTGAGGCTGTGCCAGGCTGTCTGGTTGAGAAGCAGCCAAGCTGCTCTGTGAACCCCAATCCTGGGTTTGTTGCACCACTTCAGGGGTAAAAATCCCTCCCCGTCTCCCCAGCTCTGAGGAAACAAAGAGTGAGCCCCCCCTCATGCCACAGCTGGGGGCGCCAGCATCCACGCCCACCTGGGCTGGGCCGGGTCAGAGGCCTCCATCGTGTCTTCACCACCTGGGGCTCCGCTCAGGGGTGCGGGGCAGCCTGGGGAGGGAGCCATCGTTGGCCCTGGAATGCAGTCACCTCGGTAGAAGCCCAGCTGCGGTCTCCTGGTGGTGACACCAGGAGGTAGGCCACTGGGAGGGGCTGGCCCTCAGGCGCAGGTGAGGGCACGGAGGCCTGGCTCCTGGCGCAGCCTCAGGGGAAGCTGTTAGGAGGGGAAGACAGCAGAGCGCTGGCTGCCAGGCCACCCGGCCGAGCTGTCCTCACTTCCTTCTGAGGAAAAACGTCCCTCCCAGGGCCCCCTGGATGTGCCCCGGTGTCACAGCAGCAGGAACTTGCAGGTCCCTGACTATCTGCCTCTGAGCAACAGATGACTCAGTGGTGCAGTTGGTCAAATGCGTGCTGCCTTCCTGTGGGTGGTGGTTTATGTACTTGCCCAGCCAAGGGGAAGAAGGGTTTCAGTCACCAGCCACTCCGAAGTGCAGTTCCAAGGACTGAGCAGCCTGAGCCTCCCCAGTCCAGCGAGCCATGTGTTCGTGCCAGGGGAGGTGGGAGACTGTGAAACAGGGTCTACTTTGCTCCCTACCTTGGTTTCCTCCTGTACAGAGCGGACAGTCAGCCCTTCAGCCTCATCTCTTTAGAACATGGGTCGTCATGGGCAAGGCCTGTCTGCGGATGGTGAGGCCCCTGAGGGCCAGGGGAGGGCTGAGAGTGTCAGGGACAAACCCTCCTGAAGGACCAGAGGCAGGAACAAGCAAGGCCTTGAAGGTGGCTAGCGCGCCCCCTGCTGCCCCTGGAGCACCCCTCGGGGAGGGGCCCCTGTCTTCCCTGTGCCCAAATTTCTCTTCCTCGTTTCTGTCTGTTCCTTTCACTCCCCACCACCTTTGTCTCCCCCCATTTCCCCATTTTAAGGGAGAACTGTGAAGACCAGATGAGACCCTGACAGCTCCCCGCTAACCTGGATTCCTATGGTGGTGGTGGTTGGTTTTTGGAGAGGGGGGAGGTTGTGTTTGGTCTGGAGCTGTTGGACCAGACCTTGCCCGAGAGGCCAGAGGCCATGCAGGCTTGGGGCAGACATCTGCTCTGCATGAACCTGGCCCGGGCTGGCCCGAGTCCCCTGCCCCCGGTCTGCATGCTCCCTACCACAGTGAGAAGAAAGGGAGAGGTCCGAGAGAGGATTGCGATGCCCAGCACGTTGTCTTCCCTGGGACGGACAATGCCTGTCTCGCTCTCCCGGGCGGGAGCCGAGGGGCCCCCGAAGCCCCGAACAGCTCAGAGTTGGCTGCCTTCACAGAGCCCCCTGGCCGCGGCCCGCCTGCTGGTTCTCCAGATGCCGATTCTTTGGCTGGATGGAAGCCTTTAAAAAAGTGACACCTTGTATTTTACTTCACTGCTTTTTTCTGAAAAGTCCAAGGGACGTTTACAAGCATGAGCTCCATGGGTTTTATGGAAGCCCATCAAAAAGCGGGGGCTGTTTCCTTTATCTTTACAGGGTGGAGAATAAAAGTGCAGGGGACGGAACGACTCTTCTAAGACCACACAGTTCTCCCCAGACCGAGCGGGGAATCCAGTGCAGGTCCCGAGGGCCTGGGAGAGGTCTCCCCCCACCAAAGCTGCCTGCTAGGGAGCACCGGGGCCTCCCCACTGGCCACAGCCAGGGTCCTCACAGCTCTGCAGTAGGTCTGAAACTCGTGACCCGCTGCTCACGCAGGGGCCTGGAGGCCTGGAATAAAACAGGGAGAGATTCAGCCGAAACGCTGGGGAGGAAACCAGCCCGAAGCCTCTTCCCGTTGGCTCTCTGACTGCTGAACCGCCCCGGAGTCGGCAGCAAGGGCTGGGGCGGCGTGTGCCGCAGCATACCCAGGGAGTCTTCTCTTGAAGGAATGCTAATAGGTGACTAGCTGGTCTAAAACCGCCTAGGGAACAACATGTTTGGGAAAGGCGTAGGTAATATGAAACATATTTATTCTTAAAAAGACTCCATACGTTTCCTGCAAGTAATCATTGTGAATCTGTTTACATGGTGTAAGAAGGTACTGTTTCCCCAAATTATTTGCTGGAGAACCCCTTTGATGGTAGAGTGTTTTTTTGGGGGGGGGTGGCTGGGTTCCACAGAAGACCCTCTGGGAAGTGCTGGTGCAGCTTCGACAAGGCCGGCACTGCCCTGCCTCGCTGTGCTCGAAAAGAAACAGGGAGCCTGAGCCCGGGCAGTGCGAGGCACCACAGTGGCGTGCGGAGTCCACGCACCAGCCCTCCATTCCTCCCACGCCCCCTGTCCCGAGCCCACTGTCTGTGCCTGTCTCCGCCGCGGTCCTGCCATTCGTGCATCAGTGTTTCTAGGGCTCCCTTCTGTCGTACACCTGCGAGTCCTCCTCCTCGAGGACTCTAACAGTGAGTGTGTAAATGTGGAAACCACACCCCACTCCCCGACACCTGAGCAGAGCCATCGGAAGCCCCCGCTCATGGGTGCTGGCCTGGTGCTTTTCAATGTGACCATGGTGGCGGCAATCTAAGCTACGGAGATGGCCCCTGGAGTGATTGTAGGAGGCGCAGAGAGATCACGGGAGTGTGGAGAAAACAGACTCGAGGAATTTGTGGGGTCATTTTTTTTTAATTTTTTTTACCATGGTCCTGCAACCTACTTGGATGGCTGTCGACAGGTCATTTCACTTCTCTGGAGCTGAGTGGTTCATGTGAAAAAGAGGGATTTATACCACATCTGAGGATTCTTCTAGCCCCACAGTTCCCGGCTCAGTACCTCTGCCTGTTGCCCTGACACTTCCTCCTAATTTTTTTCCTTGTTTATTTTCAGCTCTTAACCATTGACGACAACTTCTGTGGCCTGGATATGAATGCGCCCCTGGGCGTGTCCGAGATGGTGCGTGGCATTCCTGTCTTCACGGAGGACAGGGACCGCATGACCTCTGTCATCGCGTATGTCTACAAGAACCACTCTCTGGCCTTCGTGGGCACCAAAACTGGCAAGCTGAAAAAGGTAGGCCCGCGGTGCTGTCATTTTTTTTTGTTGTGAAGACAGTCTGTCCCCGCGGGATGGATGTAATCTCACGCTCCTTTGCTGTCTTGGGCCTGGCAGGCGAGCGATACAGGTTGGCGGGAAGGAGGTATGTTGCTGTGAGGTCATGAGTGATAATCTCGTCTCTTCTCCGCCTTTGTACTGCAGCAATGGCTGTGGGAATCACATGAAGGGGATATGGATTCCCCTCTTCCTTGGGGCTCTTACCCCAGCCTCACCGGGCCATCCTAAATGGTGTGCTCGCTTGAACTTGGGTTTGTGCCTAAGGCAAGGGCATCGTTAGGCCTGGGTGGTTGGGGACGTGGACAGAGGCAAGGGATGTGCCTGCTCTTCCTGCTTCAGCCCCTCTGGCTTGTACATCCATCTGGAATCTATGCAGGGAAACGGAGGAAAGCTCAGGACCCACTGGAGTTGCTCCTGGGGCTAAGGGTCCAGTTGTGGGACCAGAAACCTTGGACGTAATGGTGCACAGAGCAGTTGCTTGAGGTGGAGCGGGGCAGTGTGATGTGGAGACATGGGCTTTGCCCCTCGTTCTTCAGGGGCACCGGGGGACGGTGGCCCATCAACAGTGTCGGGGGCACCCACCCATCCAGGACTGTTCTCTCGCCCAGCTCTGCTCAGGGGTCTCATGGCAGTGAGTTGGAGCTGGCTCCGTAGGGTGCCCTCCATGCTTGGATGAGAAGCCTTCCTAGGACTGTAGGCCATGGGTCCTGCTTTGTGTCGGATGGTGACCGTTCGCCAGCCCTGTCCTAGGAAAGTATCGGCAACTCCACGTGGAGCCCCTGCTCGTCTTCCTTGGGTTCCCATGGGAATTCTCCGGACACCGTGTGATTCAGACCAATAAAGCCAGCACTACCCGATCTGAGAGCGCCCTGATCCTTACCTGTGAGCTACTGTGCTTCTGAGCACGAGCTCTGGAAGGTCGAGGGGAAATGCCCTCCGCTCGTCCAGTAGGCCGTGCCTGCTCTCCCGGCCCACTGTGAAGTGGCCAGGTCTCGCAGTCGTCTCTGTCTTTGAATTGCACATCTCCTGGAATGGCAGCGAGCTTGTGGTGTGAGAGTGTGCAGGCAGGAGGCAGGGAACAGAGTGTGCGCGAGCTGGGGATGTGTATAGAGTAGTTATGGGGTCGAACCTGGAAGGGAAAGAGTGTCGGTGAAACGCCACAGCACGGGCAAGGAGGATGCTGGCAAAGCAGCCCGCATCCGGTGTTGCTCCTAGAGAGGTGGCACAGGATAAGTGTCAAGTTGATGGATAATTTAATCCTAGTCTATGTAGCTTTAAGAATTGTATTTTGTTGCCCGGAGTCCTGTGGCTCAGTTGGTTGGGCATCGTCCCACAAAGTGAGGAGTCACCAGTTCGATTCCAAGTCAGGGCATGTGCCTGGGTTGTGGGCCCAGTCCCCAATCGGGACATGAGCAAGAGGCAACCAATCGATGTCTCCCTCATGCACTGATGTTTCTCTGCCTCTCTCTGTCCCACCCTTCTCCTCTGTCTGAGAATAAATAAATAAAATCTTTTTAAATAAGAATTATATTTTATAGTTCCCTGCCTTTCTGCAAAGAGTATATTAAATATAACTGAATGTTTTCTCTTTGCACTGTTTTTTTTTTGTTGCGGATGACTTGTGTATTGAGCTGAATTTCAGGGACACCCAGAAAAGGTGTTGTGAGGTGGAGGTGAGTTGTCTCTGCACAAATCCTGTGTCCGTTGCAGCCTCCTGGGGATTTCCCCTAATGCACATTGTCACTCTTCACTTCGACTCGCTGTCAGGAAGCCTGGTCGACTTCAGTGCCTTTCCTCCCCCTCTGCCTGCAGCTCCCGCCCTCAGGGGTCTGGGAAGGCAGACCCCCAAACTTGCTGAAACTGTGTCTAGTAAGCCTCTGAAGCCACCGAGGCAGCACATGCACGAATCATTCCGCACTGTAACTCAGTGAGTGCAGTTTGCTGGGAAAGCGAAATCTGAATACTGAAGGCTTTCCCACATACAGTTCATAACGTGAACTCACACAATGGCATATCTGTTGGCCTGCTTGGCCTGGCTCATTGGGCAAATACATGGTACTGCGAATGAATACGTAAGCAAGGCAATTTGGGGGGCTTTAGCTCTTGTCTCTAGTGAGCCCAGTCTCAGTGAAATGGAGAAGTAACTTACTCCAAGGTGTTCAAAGATTCCCACACCCCAGGTGTCCTACCAGGTGCCAGAGGCTCATTTACTTGCTGGCAAGACCAACTAGATCCTGTAGAAGGATTTTTTTTTTGACTACTGTCTGAGCCGCTTGGAATGTGGTGTCAGAGAAACAAACATTGAGAGTCCAGTGCACATAACAGAACAGTTATTTTCTCCTCGGGAAAAAAAAAAAGAGACCCTATTCCTGGCTGTGGCTGCATCATAAACCCAACACAGCCGACTCCCAAGTCAATGTGCCGCCGTCTGAGGGTGCACCAAAGCCCGTGGGGGCTGGTGTGCTCACCTGCAGGGGGCTGTCTCCTGGCGGTAGGTCAGAGTGGAGCATAATGTGCTGAGGGCTGAGGACCCCCCCTCCCTGGAGCTTGGGTAAGCCAAGTGCATGGAGACAACCCTCATGGGGCAGGCCGCGGGCAGGGCCTGGCCTTGAAGTGTCCCCAGAGGTCAGCCAGGCCCGGGACGACAGGTAATACCCGACCAGCTGGCTTTATACACTGTGGGCCAACACTTCCCATTTTCACTTTGGGGGGTTATGTAAGAACGGTTCTGTTCCAGCCACCTGGGATATTACATTTAATTTCCAGAGCAGCGGTAGGACTGGTGAAGCATAAACATTTGAGAGGTAAGAGCAGAGGGTCGTGATGGGGGAATGAGCCAGCGGCCCTCCTGGGGAGAGCGGGGCCGTCAGCGTGGCCAAACTTTCTGCTCCACGAGCTCGGAGTGGCAGCCTTTTTAATAGTTTTGCTGCAGCCCGGCTACTGCCGCTGCAGACTCAGCAGAGCCGCCCGGGGGGACAGTCTGAATTGGGAAAGGAAGGCCGGCCCGCCGAGTCTGTTGTTTGAAATAATAAAAAGCAAAACCGGCCGGTTTATTTATTTTTCCTAAACAATAGAATTTCCCACCACCCTTGCTCGCTACGCACCACTCCCCTTTCCTTAGAATAACTCTGCCTTGCTTTTCCCAGAGGTTATCGGGACCACATTCACCTCTTGGGCAGAGGCCCAGCCATGGAAAGCATTGGGGCTGCGGGAGGATTTTGCAGGAAGTTTTGTGAGCTCCTGAAAGCCAAGGGTGAGAATAATGGAAATCATACCGTAGCCATAATTACAGAGCTGGCTTCTCTGAGCCCTGTAATAATCTCCTGTGTGTACAAGGGCCTCGCAGAGTTCTTTGCAACATGACAAGGGACCCTCGGTGGGGAGGGGGTAGGCGGAAGCAGAGCGGGGGGGCTGCTGAGAGGAGGGGAGCTTGTTGCAGGTTCTCAGGGTCCAGAAGCTGGGCTGTAGTTATCCATGGGCTGCCCTCAAAATACCTGACTTTTCGTTTTGTTTGGAAGATGTGGGTCCCTGCCATTTGCAACCTGGCCTGCGATGACCACAGTTTCCCTCCTTTAGTGCTCCCATCGCATGAGGCAGGGGACAAGGAGGTGAGGAGAGTGCCAATTGGGTTGTCTTTTATGTTTTCTGATGTGTATGTGTTCCGGCTGGTATTGGCAGCCTCTCTCACGGTGTGTGTTCAAGGCATGTGCTGTTAAGAAATACGGCATGTAAATGTCGCTGCAGTGACCCGGAGGTGCCTGGGAACTCAGAAATAACCGACAGACTGTTCCAGGCCCAATGACAGGTAAACATCTCCAGGCAAACACCATCCCAATGGGCTTCAGGGTGTCTGTGTAAATCTGGAGACCTTTGGCCCAAGTTGGGGTAATGCGGTCAGTGTCCTCTTCTAGGGACAGGATCTCTTTGCTTAAACATTTCAGCTGGAACTCCCACCCCTTTGCTTCTCTGCTTTTTGCTTTCCTGCCACTAAGTGATCATATTTTATGGCCGCCGCTCAGCCGTGAATTACTGCCTAACATTAGCAGGAGAGACTAATGCTCACAGTGAACCAAAACATCATAAACTTCCACTCGAGGTGTGATTGCCCCTTTCATTTTGTTATTGCATCTTTCCTGGGTGTTTTACAAGGTAAACTGTTCACAGCCAAGGGGCTGAGCACTCTGGGTGTCGGTGAGGCGGCAGCTGGGCTGGCCGGCCCGGTAGGACATGTGCGGCTGGCGTGTGCATGTGTGTGCACCAACCGCAGCGTGCCGGCCTCTCTCGGTGGGAACTGGGTGTGTGTCTGCTTGCAGGGTCCATAGGAGTGGAAAGCCCCCAAATCATTCTTTCTGGGAGTTGTCATGCAGAAGAGTTTAATCTTGCTCATTTATTTTTTTCTGGAGCCAGTTTGGAAATGGATTTGCTTGTGTTCCGCAGCCTCTGAGCTCGGGCCCAGAGGGTTAACACAGCCGGAGGCGGAGTGGGGCAGAGGGAGACCTGCCCGGGGCTGTGTTATGCTGACCACAAGTGCTTGTAAACGGATGGGGGTGTGGGTGCACGCGATGCCTGAGTCATAGAGCCAAGTCAGGCAAGAGCAGGGCAGCCCCTGCTTGGCAACTTCCTCGGTGTATCTGAGGCTTTTTTTTTTTAAATATTCACCTGGGATTTTGAATGAATTTTAACTGAAAAGAAATTCGTGCCATAGAAAGCACTCCGGACGGCTGGAGGCATCACATAGCTGATAGAGATACAGTGTGGCACTCCAGCTCACCTGGGAGGTCGAGAGCGTTTGGTGCAGCATTTGGTCAGTGAGCTCAGCTGCGTTACAAGTTTCTCCAACCAGAGCTACCGGCCAGTCTGCAAGTGGTTCGATGCCCAAGGAGAAAGAAAAAGAAATATGGGTTAATCAATGCTGAACAGTTTTCATTATGGAAAAAGCATCGTGGCGCTTTTATGTGGTCATTGTTGTCTTGTTGTTTTGCATTCCCTACCCCCTGGGCATACAAGCATGAAGCCTGTTTAGATCCCAACCTGTGGATGAAGTTGGGGGTGGGGAGGCTGCTGTTGAGGTGCTGTGGACCGAAGACCACTAGAGATGTTCCAGGGGTACCGTCCTTCCTCTGGTCCCACATCGGAGCAGGGTCAGGAGGTGGCTGTTCTGTCATTAGTGCTGTAAGCCTGGGGATCCTCGGGACTGGCCTCCAGAACAACTTCGCCTCATGTCGACCAGTCCACTGCTCACGGTCCTCCTCCCACCTCCTTCTCACCTCCTCTGCTGGGCTTTAAGACTTTTTGTTCACGTTTCCTTGGTAGGCAGCTATGGAGAGCAGCTAAGTGGGTCCGTGTCCTCTTGGGCATAGATTACATTCTCAGGCATTATTAAGACCCACTGGCACTATCGTCTCCCTTTTCCTTACTAGGTGGTGGCCCCAACCACTGTCCCTGTCTGGCTCTGGGGAGACCTCGGATGGTCGCTCAGAGCTGACCTGAGCAGGCACAGGGTGGGGGAGTGGCGGGGGGGGGGTCCTCACGAGGCAGTCTTTGCTGCATCTCCTCTCAAAGCTGCTCAAAGCCAGTCGCTGGGGCACAGACTCAATCTCCCCCTGGTGTCCTCTCGGAACACTCCTTGAGATCCCCAGAAAACACCACTTCCGTCCATATTTTAAATGATCGTGGCGAGTGCCTATGATTTAAGGAGATGGTTTTAAGTGAGCTTTGCCACGTCAAGATTTACTGATACATGTGTGCCACTTTTTTGGAATCATATGGGTGTATATTTATATGTGCACATTTGTATCAAAGTGGCCCTGCCCATAAATTAAAATACAGAGACATTAACGTTGAAGAGCGTGCTTCAGGAACACCCCAAATCATGGGACGCGCTCAGTCAGCTGGTGCCGAAATGCCAGACACGCTGGAGGAATTTATCCAGTGACACATGCAATTGAAGTAAAATATTGTGCTTTACAAGAACGTGTCATTAAAATGAAAACTAGCAGCATATCAGGAGTCTGGCCATGTAACCAAGACAACAAAGATGGGGAAGGATGAAAGACATGATGTACCAGAGGAAGAGGGAGGAGGCAGAGGCAAGGAGAGGAAGTGGAGCCCCAGCTGTAAATGGTCCCCTCATTGCTGGGCCCGCAGCTGGGAGACTCTGGATCGGAGGAGAACAGAGTCGTTGCAGATGCTGGCGGAGGCTCTCGGCGAGCGCAGGGCTGGGGGCTCTTCGTGACCTGAAATCTCTAAGGCTCCCTCCTCAGCCACTTCAGTGGGGAAGGTAGTGGCAGCCGGACTGACTCAGAGCCCACCCACTGAAGCTGGGGTCTGCTTGTTCTGGAGCGACTTCCTGTGGACGTGGCCATGCCGCCTGCCTCTCGGGTGTGTCACGGTGTTTTATCCACCAGCTGTGGTTTCTCATAGAGGCGTTCGCACGGACTTCTAAAATAGCTCTCTCAAGTCTCCCACGTGCACTCCATACCTTCTACCGCGGCCCAGGAGACACGGGTATGTTGGTGACGGGTTGCTGTGTAAGAAACTAACCCACACACAGAGCCTTAAAACAGCGTGTGTTCTTGTATAGACTCCGTGGGTCGGGAGTCCCGGCGTGGCTTAGCTGGGTCCTCTGGCTCCGGGCCGCTCACAGACGACAGTCCAGGTGTCAGCTGGAACCGCAGCCATCCACGGGCTCAAGGCTGGGATGGGGGAGAATCCACTGTCAATATCATACACGCGGCTGTTGGCGAGCCTCCCATCCTCACTGGAGACATTAGTCCCTGGCCACAAGGGTCTCCCTGTGACAGGCATTCATACAGCATGGCAGCTGAGACAGACAGACAGACAGAGAGGGGGTACAAGAGGACAGCCACAGTCTTTTTGAACCCTAACTTCAGAAGGGATACCTCATCTCTTTTGCTGCATTCTGTTCATTAGGACTAAGCTGAGTGGTCCAGCCCACATTCAGCAGCTGCCGCATCCTTGGCTGCCGCATCCACAAGGGTGCGAATACCAGGAAGCAGGGGTCGTTGAGGTCATTTTAGAGGCTGCCTGCCACATTAGGGCTTTGTTTATGGGCCATCAAGAGTACCTGCACCAACCCTCTGAAACTCCAAGTTAACTTTGGTGGTGTGGGAGGGGGCACAGCCCCCCTCAGAGACAAAAGCCTCCCCGACACTGGATCCTGTCTCCCAGGTTCCTGGGTGTTGGTTGTGCAGGTGTATCAGAGAGTCCAGAGGGCCCAGAGTTGCCTGCCACACCCACAGGGCCAGCAGGGGAGGAGCCACGCTCTGTAGGAGGCCTGGGAGCCCTGGAAAGCAGGCCCAGGTGCTCTGTTCATGCTAGGGAGAGGGTGGTGTGGATGGGGGTGGATGGGGGTAGATGGGACGGACTTGGGTTTGAAATCAATGACTGATGAACACTCAGCACAGACAAGGAGAACCCACGCCTTCTGACCTTGACCTCTTTTGGCAACCACCTAGCTCTTTAGGAAGGGCTCATTTTCCTGAGAATTGGAGCTGGCAGCAAAGAGAGGATGGGGAGCAAACCCTGTGCTTTCAACACCTGCAGGCACCGGGCACCGTCCTAGGTGTTTTGTGTGCGCTATGTACCTTGATTATCTCACATCATTCTCAACGTTTCCTTTCAGGGCAAATACTGCCACCTCCATCTTACACACGAGGAAAGGGACTGAGTAAGTCACCGGAGGTCCCGAGATCTGATCTAAGGTCTTCCCTTTGACTGCTTTATCTAGCAATGGACTCTGCCGAGGCTTTGCTCTTGGGCTGTGGGTAGATCTTATCTCCACAGCCGTGAGAAGAAGTGGTCACCTGGCCTCCTGTACCCGGTCTGTGTGCCTATAGCTCTGCATTTAAGTGTCCCAGCCACACCGGGGACGCAGGCCCTCCAGCTCAGCCTTCAGCCATGGTTCTGTGCATGCTGAGTCTTCCAGGGCCTGGGCTCAGTTTAAACACCAAGGAAGAGGCTCCCACCTGAGAAACAATAGGATTCCCACCTGCGTGGCGGTTCTTGCCTCACCCATGTTCTTGCTCCATGGGCAGCTTTCCTCTCAAGGAGCAATTACGCTGGAACCCAGACCAGGTCCCACCATAGAGCGGGCGATGGCCTTGGGGAGGGGCGGGAGGGTTTCGGGAAAACAGACAAGCTGTGCTTTTCTACTTACCGCCGACCTGCCGCCTGGGACACGCTCGGGGTGTGTCCTTGTCTTTTCGGTTCTCATGCTCTCTCCCAACAGACAGCCTCTGGGACTGTGCTCGTGGCCGTCCTTCCCGTGGCAGGTCACCCAGGGTCCTTGTCCTCACTCACTGGGAAGATGGCTGCTTCTGCTCAGTCGTGTCCCGTAACTGCTCTGCAGGCCCTCTGGAGCTGGGGGCCTGATAATGCCGTCTCTTTTTTAGCCTCTGTCCCCACCACCCTGCCCCGCCTCCTTCTTTTTCCTTAATACCTGTCCCCTTAACCCGAGCTTCTTGGCCCCTCTCCCAGTCCTGTACCTACTTTTCCCACTTTTCCCCTCTCAGCTCTTTCTTCCTGGCGTTATGTAGTATTGTATTCTCAATTTATGATAATCCACTCATAAACATTATCTTGACCAATTTGCCCAGGATGATTGTATGTCTCGAGGCAGCTCTGGCCCCGTAATGAGAGGCTTTATAAATTGGGTGACTTAAGGGACAGAGTGATTGTGTGGGTCGGTTTGAAAAAACATTGATTTTTGACTTTCAAACTCCTTTTGTAGACTGCCAATTTTTCCAGCCCACGAATCTTCAACTCGCATCATATTGATGGTACAGGAGGAGTCACTGAGTATCCAGAACTAGGCAAAACGATATGAATTTTTATGGCTGAGCTAGTGGCAGCAGTTTGGAGGGCCTTGTCAGTCACGGAAAGCTCGCAAGGAGGTGCCCTGTTGGAATGTGCTGGAAGGGGCCCTCGGATGCTTTCCAAGCCTTTCTTCACCTTCCATCCTCAGGTAGACAGCACATATATGCACACAGGCATGGCCGCATGCCCCCTCCCACACGCACACGCACACTGGGATCATACATACCTCACTCCATGCACACCCGTGCGCACCCCATACACGCTCACTTTGGAGCCAGGCCCTCCTCTTTGCACTCCAGCCTGGGGCTGGTGCCCCCTGTACTCTGCCCTCTTGGTCGGAGCCCCGCCTCCCTCGTGTTCTCTCTGGGAAATTAGCAGCACACCATCTAATCGGTTTACCTCTGACTCACCCACTTCGGCTGCAAGATGATGACAGAGTAGAGCTATTTAGCTGTCAAACGTGCTGACTGCTGCCCAGACGGACAGTGCCTCAAACAGCAGAGTGGCTTCTTCCTCCTCTGTGTGACGGTAATGAGTCTCCCAGTTGCTTTTTTAAGTGCTTTCTTGCATCTGCCTTTAATTTTCATGCCTCTTGCCTGCTGACCTTGCTTCCCAGCAGCCAGCCTAAGTGTGATTCCCATAATTAGCTTAGTGATAATTTAATCTCTCTACTTCACATGTGTTTTTGAGGGGCGTGGGTCTGGGGACAGGGGAAGGGGAACTTCACACCTTCTTTGGCCTTCAGTTTTGTCTGGACTTTCTCTGTCCCGGGCAGAAACCGATGGGAGTAGATGGGTTAGATGAGGGGATATAGGGAGAGAGAAGCCCGTGGCATCATGGGTAGACTCTGGATAGGAAGCTGAAACAAAGCTCTCTTTATTTCCATCTTTAAGGAGGATTCTCTTTCTTTATCCCTATTTCTCCCTAAACGTAGGAAGACAAGTTAAGTGTAGGCATACATACACAGCACTTTAAGATGCTTAGGTGAGAAGAAGCTTGAAAATATGAAAACAAGATACTTCCTCAGTGGTCATGGCAACCATTCTCTTAAGGCAGAGCAAGGCGAGAAGGAGCAAAGGAGCCACTGAATGCCACCCTGCTGCTTCCCTCCTCCACATGGAGGCATCCTGGCAGTCTTAAGAGCCTAGTGTCTGCCCAGGTCTTTATCCGGGGTTGCTCAGGCCTCTAAACTGTTAAGAACCAGACCTGCATGCTATTCGAAGAGTCGGAACTGACAGCCGGGAAATCTCGACTTTGTTGCTGGCTGCACTTCTGATTTTGGACAAATTGTTTATCCACACGTATTTCACCTTTTGAGCCGGGAGCGTATGAATGTATGCACACTCCATCTCTTTTGTGAATGAGCTGAGGATAATCGGGCTGCGCATCTGTAGAGCCCTCCTGGATTTACTGGGAGGAAAAACACTGACAGAAAGGAAGACGAGGGTGAGATCACGTGACTTGCTGTGCTCCGTAAACACCTAAGGAGAGTATTCAAACTCCACGGATGTAAACAGCCACGTGAACCCAGCCTGGAGCGTGGAAGGTCTCCAGGGGCGGGAGTCTCCACGGGAAACCTTGGATGCTCCAAATAGACACACTAACCAGCCCTTGCGGGATTTAACCGTGTGCACGTGAGCATGCACACGCGTTCGAGAGCTCTTTGGAAGAACGTCAGGTAGCCCGTCGAGGAAGACGGGCGATGGCATTCAGCTGGGCCACCCTTGGCTGCTTGCTGTGCTCCCGCTGCATGTGAGGGGCTGGGGAGAGTAAGCTGGGTGAGGGCAGGGGCGCAGGCAGGGCACACTGAGCTCCGAAAAGCTTGGGCTCCTTCCTACCACTTCCTGCAGGCTGCAAACTAGGGCTTTGATTTATGAGCTAACATTTAATTAAAAGAACAGCAGGAAAAAAAAATCTCCTTTTTCCTCTACAGGATAAATGATTCACAATCTGAACCCATTTCGTTTTGTTTTGTTTTTTCCAAATGCCCCAGTGCAGCGGGACTGAGCGCAGGTGTGTGTGACGGGACGTTGGCCCCGGGCTCTGGGTCCGAGCCCTCTGAGGACGCTCTCTGCCCCCATGGCTGACCCAGCCTCTGTCCTCCGGGTCCTGCTGTGTAGCCCTCGCGCCTGCTTCTGGCTGCTGGTTCTTGTCCTGTGTTGCAGTTTCTCTTTGTGCTTTGTTCTAACGTCCTGACTTGAAGAGATGCTCTCAGTTCCGTTCTGAGCTGCTTGTAGAACTGTTCTTCCTTCAACTGCAACGATGCTGCCTTCCGTGCTCACTCCCACTTCTCGGTACGCTTCGGTTCGCTTCTCTGACAGCCCCTCATTCCACCCACTGGCACTTCCCAGGACGGACTTGACCAGACTCCCAGCCTCTGCTCTCCAGAGGCCCCTCTTCTCTAGTGCGGCTCTGTCCGACGTGGCCCTGACCCCCCTGTGCTTGGCTGTAAACTTGGCCTTTCTTGGGGGACAACCTTTATTCACCATCACTGTCCATCACCATTAGTGGTGTGATAGGGACCTCTCTTTTCTGCGGGTCCTACCTTTTAGAAGTACCGATGCTTATTTGATATTTAGAAATGTATTTCTTCCTATTCGAGAGGTATCAGGTTCACCCTTCCTGGTATTTCCACGCCTCCCTCCATCAGGAAGGGTCGTGGGGCCCTGTGCATTGGCTGCAGAAGCAGGAACCAGGTGTCCTCACCCTGGCCAAGGACCCACCTGCCACTGCCCTCCTGTGACTTTTGAGCAGCACTGGAGTGGCCACTGTGGCCTCTTGGCTCCAAAGCATGAAGGGAAACCCGACCGTGAAACATACCGGAAAACCACAGGGGAACTGACCGGCAAAAGCCTCCAGGTAAATAAGCCAGAAAACCAGCTGCTGGGCCACAGCGAGGTGGCTTGAGCCAGCGGCAGGAAGTTGGGTTTGCACTTGGTGACAGACTCTTCACCCTCTCCACCGCTGACTCACTTCAAGGGACAAGGGACAATCACCCCCCCCCCCTTTTGCAGGCCTTCAGCCCTATTTGCAGTGAGCAACAGGGGGAATGAGCAGCACCCCCCGCCCCCGCCCTCTGCCTGCTATTGCACTTATAAATACTGTCACATAACGTCCTGGCGTTGCATGAGGGGAGGTTCTTGGGGACAGAGCACCGTGTCCCAGTTACGGTGCTGGTTATTGCTCACCAGGCATTTCAAACAGCGTGTGAGAATCCATAGACTCGCCCTAACATACCAGCTCCCCATACGTGGGTCTCTGGGACCCAGGGGAGGCCCGGGGGCCAACACCCCAGGCCTCGCCCAGCCTGCTACCTGCCGCTGTCACCTGCACCTGCCCTCTTTGGTCAGCTGAAGGAAGGACCCCCGTGCCTCTGCCTACTTTATGGGACCAGCAGTGATGTCCGTCCACTTTCTACCTTGTCAAAATGATGTTGCCCAGAGCACTCTGAGGCCCTGAGGCTGTTCTGCAAGATGAGATCATTGGTACTAAATTTGTCTCTGCTGACAGCCCACAACTGGGTTCCAGGCCCCTGGCAGGCTTAGGGGGTAGTCGGCTGGGAGCAAGTCCCGGAGGTGCCCCAGCCGCTGCCACCCCTGCCGTCTGCAGAGAGGGGCTTCCGTCTCCTCCGATACTTCTCACCTCTCTGCTCTCAGCCTCCTAGGGTCCCTGTTCTAAAGATTTGCTTTTGTCCCCAGGACCCCAGCTTGGTCCTGAAAGCTTAAAGGGCCAGCATAAAACCAGGTTAGAGGGAGTGCCCAGACTAGGTGAGCAATGGCACGCACTTCCTTGTCTCTTCTTGTGTGTGGACAGCAATCCTGCATCGCAAGCACTGACGGGTGGGGTTTTGCAAGTCTGCCTCCCAGGACATGAGTGAAGCTGGGTATCAGAGCCTAAAAGAGCCCCTCTCCTCCCCACACTCCCACAGGTCTGTGGTCTGTTGTTCTGACAGATGAGCTTAGAGCTCCAAGGGTCCCAGGGACTAGAAACAAGACTTGGGGGCCCCGTTAAGAAACCAGGGCCAGTTGAAACTGGAGGACAGGACAGGCTGCTGCTCTCCCTCCCGGCAGGGGGCTGGGCCAAGGAGCTGCAGAGAAACAGCAGGTGAGGTGAGCAGCTTCCCTGCTGGGAGGACGTAGCCAGGGGCACCTTCAGAGAAGTCAGCCCTGGGGGGATGAAGGGCGGGGGGGGGGCAACAGACAGCTCAGTGGGGTCTGGCTATGTGTTAGTTTCCTATCGCTGCTCTAACAGATCACCACAAAGTTACTTAGCAATAACCCAAGTGTGCTGGATGACAATCAGCCAGATACCCCACACCCGTCTCGCTGGGCTAACATCAAGATGCTGGCAGACTCTTGTTCTCTTCTGGAGGTTCCAGGGATGAGTCTGTGTCCACCTTTTCTAGCTTTCAGGGGCTGCTCATGTTCCTTGGATCATGACCCCTTTCCCCGTTTTCAAAGCCAGCAACCTTGCATCTGCTTGAGCCTTCCTCCTTGGTCCCGCCACCTACTAACCACAGCTGGGAGAGGCTTCCCATTGTTACAGACCCATGTGACTAGACTGGGTTCCCCTGCATAATCTTTAGCAAAAGCTGGCTCCTGGGAAGGTCAAAATCACTGCTTCATAGTCAGGGCTTAATCAGGAGGGGAAGAGAGAGGGCGAAAAGTGAGAAAAAGTGAGCAGCTACCATGTGCGAGGCCCTTTGCTACCATAAAACACTTTTTTTTTCTTCCTGTGTGCATTTCAGAGCTCAGTTTGACTTCCCCACCAAAAACCCAGCTCTGTGCTGTCTGAGGCTGGGTCACATGGACAGTCTGAGGCTCTAGAGAGGAAGCCCTGGGTAATAACATCTTGGGTAGGCTCCCCTGATCCTCCACCCACCACCCCTGCTGGACACTTCTGAGCCTTCCAGAGCTTGTGTTCTGAGCCTCAGAGAGAGTGGGCCTTTTTTCTCACTGCCTGTAGAAATCCCTGAACGTGCCCACAGGCATCTCTGCTTACAGGATTGATCTCCACTGGGCTTGTGAAAAGGAACAGCTGATGTGTTATATAATTCCTTTTCTCTTCAAACGTGTGTGTAACAGTATGTGCATAAATATAGTGTGTGTGGGGGGGAGGGGAGCTGTTCCTGGAAAAGCTGAGAGGACCTGCTTGCCATTTTTGATGACTTATTCTAAACCAGCCCTCTGTCTCTCTTCTCACCCCGTTCTGCTTCTCCCACTCCTGCAGGAAGGGCGGGGGGGGGGGAGGGGAGGTCCCGGCAGCACGCAGGGAGAGGGGCGCTAGGAGCACTGTCGGGCCTTTTGACATCTTTCCCCAGAAGGCCAGGACTTCCCCGTCTGGCCTCACTCAGCTCCTCGCATTGCTGAGAAGAGAATGTCTTTCCCTCCAAGTTCACTGGGATTGAGTGTGCAAACGAATAACAGTGTTAGAAAAAAATGACCTGTGTAGGATATGCATGGTATATGTGTACAAACATTAATTTACAAAGGGGTGCACGGGGCCAATTTTTAAAGACTTTTCTAAATGTGAACTATAATGTCTCAACAATACCACATGTGTGTCTTTTCAAGTGTCATAGTTTCAGTTAAAGATTTTTCTATCTTTGTCATAATCACTTCACATCGTATGCCCAGTTGATACCGGATCAGAGTTTTCTGCCACTCTGTTCCAGAGGACGGAGAACTAGGCAGGGCTCCTCCAGCTTGGCCACCCCGGCACGGCCGGGAAGCACACCCGGGCATGCCTGGGAACCAGCCAGGGAGCCAGCTGGAGCCTGGGCGTGGGATTAGGTGGACGGGCGTGTGAGAGCCACATGTAATTACCTCGGATGGCGTTGGAGGGGACAGGTGTTTCATTAATTTTGAGAGGTTTGGAACATTTTAACTGTGCCGTGGTGGGATGTCAGCACTCCAAAGCGAGCCAGCGAGGACCCCACGGCCAAGCAGCCATATCTCTCAGCAGCGCTGTCACTGGGATGGCACGCCCCCCACCCCCCACCTCCCTGCTCGATGCTGCTGTCCCGAATGACGCAATGACTGAACATGTTAGAGAGACCGAGGCAATGCACCCTCGCACCGCTTGTGGGAGGCTCCCTTGAAAGTCTGGGCCCCCAGTTCACCGCTTTTTCACTGTGTGATTCGGGGCCATTACCTTGGCCTCCCTGTGTTCACTTCCCTGCTGTCTATTAAAGACCCGGGAAATGTGCTGTGAAGCCAGCCCATCCTTGGGGAGAGCAGACTCTGAGCAGACCAGTTTTCAGAGCCTGGGATCAGCGGACGGGCCAAGTTGGCCAAAGCAGTTTAGTAACAAGGCCGAGGTCTTTCCCACGTCCCTTGCAGAGGGACAGCAAATGCCTTTGGATGGTGGCCTTAGGCAGAACCCTGGGCTCTTGCCTAGTGGTCACCTGGGCCAAAAGAGAGTGTGACCCATGCAGCTCTAGAAAAGTAACACACACCGCGCCCTCCCCACAGTAGGTCAGTGAACCTCACACGGTTTCGGCCCCAAGACCAGCCATTCGGCAAAGCTGTGGCGAGGACCCCGGGGAGGGAGCTGGGAGCCCCTTCTCCCGCTTGGGTTCTTGATGAATCAGGAGACAAGGGAACAGGCAGGGAAACCTGGGCCTGTGGAGTTTCAACCCCCGTCCCCGCCGATAACTTCTCAGCCCAAGCTGCAGCTCTCGCTTGTGTGAAATAGCTAGTGGGTGGTTTCACCTGACAGGGCTGTTGGGGGGCCGCTCTCGATGATGACAGCCACCTAAGAGGTGGCAACCGTGCAGGTTTCTCTAAGGGGCTGCAACACATTCCAGACGGGTGACTGCCCCCCACAGGGGCCTCCTGCGAATCGCCCAGGACACCAGGCATGTGTGAACAATGTACTGCCTCCGTGGTCATACTTGTGGAGGCTCCTCGATAACCGGCTCGGCAGTTTTGCTTTCGTCTTTGAAAAGAGCGCAGGGGGAGAGAATGCAGAAAATGTTTACGAAACCCAGAAAGGAGGAAGGTGGAGGGATCAGGGAAAGAAGAGATGAAAGAGACGGAAGTGGGGGGGAGGTTCCACAACTGGGGAAGATTGCTGTTGGGGTGCTGTTCATGTCTTGCTGGGACCTTTGCGCCTCACTCACCTGCCTCAGTGGGTGGGGCTGCACACAGTGGTGCTGCACACAGTGGGGCTCATGGCAGGGGGGACTTCTCCAGGGCGTGTCTGGCCAGCGTGCGTGCTAAGCGTGGGCACTGATCTGGGTGATGTGCATCTGTTCATTCAGTCAGTCCTCAGGACTGCCCTACAGAGCAGCTGTGCTTGGTCTCACCGAGGCCACTGGAGGAAACTGAGGCTGAGAGGGGGTAAAGAGCTAACCTGAACTGCCTGGTTACAGTCACGGAGACAGGATCCCACTGTGGGCTCTGGCTCTCGAGCCCATGCTTGCTTGTCTCGGGCTGAGCAGAGGGGGCCTGCAGGAGGCGGGCAGCCCCCCAGAAATGTCAGATATTACCATCTCTTCTCATCGGTCCCTTGGCCCGATGCAGGCCTTCTCCCTTGCATTCTCCTTGCCCTCAGATCTCGGGTAGCCAAGCAGTGGTAGATGACGCCTCCCTGGCCCTCTGGTTGGTGGCTTCAAGCTTCCTCACGTCCCAGGGGGAGAAGCTGGACCGAGCTGTTCGAACTCACTGACCTCCGGAGGCTTCCCAGGGTGAGACCAGGCCCCCCCAGCCCATGGGACCTGGAACGGTGCACCCGGAACGGTGACCTGTTTTTGCCCATGTGCTTTCTGCACCCTGTGAAGGGGGTGCTCTCTAGCTCTAAGCTGGCATCTGCTTCCTGAACCTTCTCTTTTTCCAAAAATGTGCATTTGAAAAGGAGCAGATGGGCTTACGGGTGCTCTCCCAGCCCTCTCTCCTCCGGCTCCGCAGGGAGAAGCTTTCTCCTCTTGGTCTTTCTGCTTTCTTTCCTTCCCCCAAACCTTCTGCCCGTGTCCCTTCCAAGTCTGTGATGGCACTTTGCTCATTTGGGCTCATTCCGCCAGAGCTGCCGCTCCTGGTCCCGTGGCCCGGGCTCCACAGACGTGAGAGGGAGGGAGGGCTTTTTCTGTGGGTGGGACAGTCCCCTGTCCTCAGGCGCAGTAGCCACGCGGCAGAGGAATTCCAGATGGTGTTACTGTTGGACTCCGTTTTCCTGCTAAGAAAACATTGTCATGGTCTTGGTGGGGGAAGAGGCTAATCTCAGGTGACTTCGCTTCAGTCTGGGGACCAAATCCTCTCTCCCTGGATTTCAGTCGTGATTCTTACACACCTCTAGAGCAAAGATTTCGAAGCTTTTTAGACCGAGAACTTTTTATTTGAATAAAATCTTACATGGAAGTCAAACACAAAACTGATAAAAATCAGTTCGGGTTGAAGTTGATGGGTGGGGTGGGGCGGGGAAGGGAAGCGGTTTCAGGGCCCCCCTCTCTGTCCTCCCAGTGGTCCCCAAGATTCCTCGACACCTCACGGAGCCCAGGGAGCCCTGCAGAGCTCAGTTGTAAGCGCCCACCCAGCACAGTTGGTCTGTGGGTGGTCGAAATGAAATCATGAAATCATCCCGGTCTGTGGTCTGTGTGTCCTGGGTTGTTGGGGTGAGGTGTGGGGGAACAGGGGAGCATGTACGGAAGAGAATGAGAAGCAGGAGGGGACCTCCCTGCTGCTTCGCCATCACACCTTCACGGTAGCTGTCCCCCGGGGCCCCCCAAAGCTGCATCTGGCTCTGAGCAATGGTCCTTACAGGGAGCCAGCTCTCAGGATATGTTTTGAATGTGATCTGGACTTCCTCTCTCTTCACCAAATATCTCAGAGCTATGACGCAAACTGCTTCTGGCCGGGTCCCCTTTGTCTTTAGGACAAGATAACTCGGTCTGAGAAACATCCTTGAAGATAGGTGCTGACCCACGAGGTCTACTGAGCATGTGCAGTAGAATGCCTGTGCTACCGGTGTTTCTCGAACCTGCTGAGGAGGGCGGGGCTAACTCATGGCCATTTTCCTTTCGGTACTCAATAAAGGTTGTGTCGGCAGATGTCACCTGAATCACTACTGCCACCAGATATTAGGGACCTCCTCTAACATTTGAATCACACATTACAATTTGCAAAGGAGTTTCATATGTGTTGCGGCACTTAAATGGTACCTTTACCTGTGAGGCAGGTACTGCGAATCTCCAGTCTCACTTTACAGACAAGGCATCAGCTTAGAGAGGTTACCGGGCCCAAGCAGGGTCATACAACTAGTTAGTGGTGGGGTGGCGGCTCAACAAGCAAATCTCTGATTTCAAGTCCAATGCCACTTTCACTCTTCCACAGGTGCCTTCGGTCGGCACATCTGGCAGCTCAGGTCAGAAGAGGAGCAAGATGAAGGCAGGCCCTTAATTCTGGCGGGTTCTCGCCAGGTCCTCCTGAGTCTCCCGTGATATTGATGCCTCACTCACCCTCCTTCCTAAGTGAGCCGGAGCCAGGCTCTTCCAGTGCATATTCTCATTGTGAATTTTTGCATCTCAGCACCGCGTGTATTGCTATTTTTACCCTGTACTAGAAACTATTAAGTGGGGGAGAAATGTTAATTGGTATTATTACAGCAAACTGTGTCCTAGTAACATTGCAATTCAGAGGTAAGCTCTCTCCTCCCCTTCTCTTCCCCGCCCTCCCCTCCCTTTTAGGTGAAGATAGGGATTTTATTCACTTGGCTGACAGCCAACACGGGTTTCTCTGGCTGGTGATGGGCCTGTGGGGAGACGTGTTCAGGACTCTGACATATACTGGACAGGCCGCGGGTTCGTGGTTAGTTTCTCAGGGAAGGATGTGGGCGGGGGAAGGGTGGGGTTGTGATGAATTTGGTTCTGTTTTATCCCCTGGAACGAGACTGGAGGGATGGAGTGTCTGCTCAGGAAGCTCTGGGGGCGTGGCCTGCAGGGTCTTTGTGAGGGAATCTGGGGCATTCGCGTCCCTGGTCCAGCTGAAAGTGGGAGATAGCAGCCTCGCAGTCGGGTCCTCCTAGGCCAGAGCGGAGAATGAACAGATTAGAAAATAATAGCAATGGACTCAGACAAGTTTTGCTGAACTGCCAGAAAAAAAAAGAAAAGGGAGGGGATTCGACACACAGTCTGTCCACCGGCTGCCTGGGTCCGCATCCTGACCGCTTTTCTTCCCTGCTGTGTGACCTCGAGCAAGTTTCTCTCACGCGCTCAGGCCTCAGTGCCCTTATCTGTCCACTGGGGCCGTAGTGTCTGCCTCTCTGGGCTGTTGTGAGGATTAAAGCGCATTGCCCAACGCACATGATGAGGGCACTGAAAAGGAAAGCTGATATGGGGACTTATTTTTCTCAGGTGCGCTGAGAATCCCGGGGGCTAAGAGGGCGCAGGGAAATCCACATTCCCACCTGAGTGCGCGGAGGGAGCCAACGCAGGGCAGATAATCTCCGCCCCCTTCCCTACCGGGGGGAAGGATAATCAGTTTGATTTCATGGCACCCTCAAACTGTCATTTAAAAAAACAACGCTATTGCTTTTTAAAAATGGGTATAGAAATATATATGTATATAGTTTATAGAAAATATAGAAAAAGAATAAACATGAAAATAAAAATCACCTTCAGAAAACTGTTATTGATACATGAGTATATTCCTGTGGCCTTTTTTCTACATACATATGCTATAAATATATACAAAGTTGAAATAATGTAACATATAAAATGCATTTTTCATACAATGCCATTCCCTCCCTTTCCATTGTGTACTTTTCTCAGTGTGATGAAATAGCAAACGTGATTCCTAGTGACAGCCCACTATTTCATAAGGCAGCCTTGCCTCTTCTTTATCTTGAAGCTTTTTGGTTTTCTTTTAATGAATTTACTTTCTGTTTCCTTTTTTATAGCTCCTGTTAGGTTTTGCCCCATATATTAGATTTTCTCTTCCTCCCTTTGATGATTTGGAAAGTATTCATCCATTTTTAACTTAATACCGGTTACCCTTAAATGTTCGAAGGTACATTTAAACCATAAACACCGAAGTGAAGAATTAAACAGTCTAGTTCCACGGCCTTCCCCTTGCTCCAGGTTCCAGGATTGGCTCATATGGCCTAGAATCTAAGGCCATTAATATTTTTATAGCATAATAATTTCAAATGTATTCATTCCTTTCAACTTTGTTTTTGACATCCCCACTATTTTCTCATTGAAATTATACCCGGTAACAGCTTCCCACTGCTCATGGATCTGTTACATTACAATTCTTCACCTGTGGGTTCTTAATCTTGATCTGACTCTTAGGAAATCAACATTCTTTTTTTTTTATCAGCATTCCTCTTTAAGACATCTTTTTTCCATGAAGGGAATACTGGTAATGCAATTTTTAAGCCCTGGAGTGTCTGAGGGTGTCATTCTGTTGGCCTCACATGTAAATGACAACTCGGTTGGGTATTTTTCTTTCCTTCAATTGTTGAAATTTCTGTTCCTCTGAGCAATGAATATTGGAGAGCGGCCCGAGGCCAATTGGATTCTGATTCCTTTGTAGGTTTTCTTTTCCATTTACCTCTCTGAAGGCTTATAGAATTTTCTCTAGGTATCAGTGAGGTTTATCAAGATATGTATATGTGTTTATTTCACTTCTTTTGCATTGATTTACATAGGCTTTTCCAATCTGCGGACTCAAGTCTTCAACTCGGAAAAGGATTATTATTGGTATCATCATCATCATCATCATCATAGTTCTGCTCTGTGCTGCTCCCTCTGTGGAGGACTCATATCCACGTACTGGGTCCCCGGTTCTGTTCTCCAGGTCTCATGTTTGTTCTGACTACTGTCCACGTTCTGGGAAGGCTTTTCAAGTGTGCCTTGACTCTTGTTTTCAGATTTGATGTGTCAATTTCAGTTGACATTGCATTCCGTTTTGTTTTAGTTTCAGGTGTACGGCACAGTGGTTGGACAATTGTCCACTTTAGGAAGCCGGTGTGCTCCCTGTGCTTTCTGCCACTTACTCCGTTCAGGGAGGTTTTCTCCCGCCATCCACGTCAGCTGTCCTGACCCCAGCCCCTTCTTTCTAGATTAAACGGAGAGGACAGACTGCCGCGGAAGTCTGGATGTGGCCCCGCCCACCCTGACCTGTTGTGGTGTGCTATTGGAAGCCGGTTAAGGAGTTGCAAAGGAGACCCCGTGGCCCTCAGAGCCATCTACCACGGTCTGGTCTTTTCACACAAGAGTTTGCTGAACTTTATTCAAGACACTATTTAGTTTGATTTTCCAGACAGAAGTCCCCTTAGATCATACTGAAAAACAAGAAAATTTCCCAAACATTCCCTTTCTCTTTTTTCTTTATAGTAAATCTGTCTCATAGGAAGATGTTTCTTATGAGTCCTCATCATTATTACAATATTTTTATTATGGGGGCCTTTAATATCCTTTCTGCTCATTTCTTCTGTTTGTTCAGCCTTGCAACGAGAGGTCGTATGGTGGATCTACAGGCAAATGGTGTGAGCTCCATTATGAAATGTTTATAGATTTCCAGTACCCTCTCCCTCTTTCTTCGTCTCTGTGTGTGTTTGTTTCGCTGAAAAACAAAATTTATCCTCGTAATGAGTGATGTGTGAGATTGACAGGGGGCAGGACTCATTGCTGCCACTTCATGCAGTGAAGGAAGGAAAGAGAAACTGAGGTGCGGAAAGGCTGTGACCACAATGTTGAGCTCAACCTCTGCCTTCCTGCTTTGAAGCCCCCAGCCCCACCTCTGCACCCGCAGCCCCACCTCCAGTTGTCCAGATCTGACTCAGTTTCCACCTGGGTCAAACCTCACCCCGGGTTCTTTGGCACCTGGCACTGTGGGAGGGCTGCGGCCCTGTCATTTGAGGAACTGCCTTCAACCCCAGGAGGGGAACCCGGGAGGGGAAGGCTAGTCACGCAGCTCATTTTTTCCCATGTAGCCATTTGTGAAAATGTTGGGAGAATTTATGATTTGAATTCTTTTCACGTTGCACCTGAGTGGTGCGTGGCCGTAAGTTTTCTTGCTATTGGTGGCTACCTTGTAATTCCCACGGCAGAAGCAGGAGGTGAGAGTGCCTGCCTGTGCAAAACTCCACGTCTCAGCGAACACAAATGTTGTAGGACAGGGGGACCCCTTCCCTGCGCGTGTCCTCACAGGCCTGTCGGGTGACTGCACTGGGCGCCTGCGTGTGTGTGTAAATGTGACTCAGAGGTGGGAGGTGGGAGAGAAAGAGCAAGGCACAGGGCACACTTCTTCGTACAAACGTGGATTGGAAAACCAGGCATTTTTGTGACTGAGTCCGCTCCAGGGGCCCGTACGTCTGGAAAGGGGGCTTGAGGCAGATCACTGAAACCAGCAGATCATTTCGGAGTTATTTCCAGTTTGTTTCCGGTCACCTTATACGAAGTGCAGGGGAGCCTCCCGATTCCCATCAGCCCTCACTCCTCCCGCGGGTTCGCCTGTGGCCCCTGGGGTCTGCGCTCAGATGGGCTGGTGTTAGGCGCGGACCATCAGCCTGCGTGTCGGGGAGTGAGGACACGAGCTGAAAATGCGCGACGGGAATGACCCACACAAAACCTAGGGCTCAGACCCCCATCTGCCTTTTTCTGGGGCGTCACTGACACCCTCCATGCTTTACCTGAATGGATCTTACGAAATCAAACCGACTCCAGCCCACTCACGGCCCTTCAGCCTGCCCCTGGCATGCTGTCTGTACTGCCGAGGAAATGTGGTTCCGTTTCACACCAGCTGCTACGCCATCCGCTGCCGGCTTCTCTTGAATGATAGGGTATGACCAAGGAGGTTGAATTCCAAATTAAAAGAAAAAAAGACAAAAGTCATTTCCCAAACAAAACCATTTATTGGTATTAAAATCAGTAAGTTCTTGCCCTGTGGTTTTTCATGCCATTTTTAAACGAGGGGCTCTGTCCCAGCAAACTGTCTGTCCAGGGGCGTTTACCCCCGAGGTGCCGCCTTGGCTCCTGCGGGCAGCCTGCAGGGTCAGAAGGCTGCCCGGCGGGGTGGCGGGAGGCAGGTGGGGGCGGGAGGCAGGTGGGGGCGGGGCCGCGCTCTCTGCTTGGGTCCCGCCGTGTGAGTGAACAGGCCTCACCCAGCCCTGCGCGGATGTCTGTATTTATGCTGCGTATTCCAGGGCTGTGATTGCAGCCCGTGTCCCCACCACAGTGCAGACGGGAAGGGAAAACAAGGGCTTTGCGCGTTCCCAGGATGTCATTACGGCAGCAGGCAGACCTCGTTCGCCCCTCTTGGCGCACAGCCCAGCACTCGCTCCGCGGCAGGCGGGTTTGGGAGCGGGTGGGCTGGGCGAAGCGACTGTTTCCCAACGTGGGTTTCGTGGGCGACTTTGTACTCAACTGTCACAGTCATACAAGAAAGTGTATGTAAGTGCATGCCTTGGTGAGCATTCACAGGCTGAGCTCCCTCCTGTAACCTCCACCCCCAGTCGGTAACTGGGACACTACCCATGTCCCCAAGCCTGCCCCCTTGGAGCCCCTACCCTCACCCCCCACCAAAGGCGGCCACCCTGCTGCTTCTCCCAGCTCCCACTTGGTTCTCTGGTTTCCTATGTTACAGAAATGGAATCACACAGCACGGACACCCTCGTGTCTCCTTCATTCCGTTCCTCCTCATGTCTGTGAGATCGGGCCATGCCACTGCCTGAAGTGTGTAGCTCATTCACTCTCGTGGTCGCACAGGGTCAGGGAAAGGGAGGTTGACAGCTGTGAGTACAGCAAGCAGAGTTTATTCTGTATTACTTATTAACCGTTGTATTCTTTTTCCCTAGCAACAACCGTAAACCTATTTTTGCCCCTCCACCCGGATATAGCATCCCATTGTGGGGCCATACGAAGATTTATTTTTTCTGTTTTATTGCTGATGAGCGTTTGAATGGTTGCCAGGGTTTGCCTTTTATGAAGAGTGTTGCTCTTAACACTCTTGCGTGTGCCGTCTGGAGGCCATATATTGACATTCCTACAGCGAATACGTGGAGGAGTGAGACTCCAGGGTCACGGCCTGCATTCGGCTGTGGTAGAGACCGCCGAATGTGGGCTAGATGTTTGTAAAGGGCGTTTTAGTTGTGGGAGGCTGGTTCACATTCTTGCTCAAACGTAGCAGGAAGGGGGCATCTTTCTTTTTAGACAGCACAGCGTAGTGGGTTTGGGAGGAAGACATACCTCTGGAAATGTTGGGTCAACAAGTATTTGTCATGAGCCCATTGTTCTAAGTGGCAGGCTGTATTAGTTTCCCACGGCTGCTGTAACAAATCACTGGGGTTGGTGGCCTGAAACAACACAAACTTAATCTCTTACAGTTCTGGAGTTCGGAAGTCCCAAATGGGTCGAAACTGAGGTATCAGCAAAGCCATGATCCCCCCCAAGGCTCTAGAGGAGACTTCGTTCCCTTGCTTTTTCCAGCTTCCGGTGCTGCAATTTTTTCAGCTCATGGCTCCTTCCTCCCCTCCTCAAGGCCAGCAGCATAGCCTGTCTGAATCTCTCCGCTCTGTCTTCACATGGGTTTCTCTCCTGTGGAGTAAAATCTCCTTCTACCACCCTGTTACAGGAGACTTGTGAGTGCACTTAGGACCCACCCAGAGATTTCAGGACAGTCCCCTCTTCTCAAGGTCCTTAACTTAATCACATCTGCGGAGTCTGCTTTGCTGTATAAGGTGGTATTCACAGGCTCCAGGAACTGGAGCCTGGATCGCCTTGGGAGCCATTAGTTAGCTTATCACCCAGGGAGATACCCTGGTCCCTGATTTTCACACGTCATCCACAGAACCTGCCTTCGTAAGTATCTTCACCCTACAATACACAGCGGCCTAACTGTTCTGCCACTCTCTGGGATTCTCACTGCATCATGGGTAAAGGTCAATGGATGGGACCAGAAAAGTGTATTTAAAGGATAGGTGACAATCTTTGTTTCATCCAATTTTAATTTACTTTCCGTGGTAACAAAGACTCTTCAATGTATAGGAAGAAATGAATATCAAAATACAAAACACCCTGAAGTGTAATGAGGGATCTCGGATTGGATCCTGCAATAGGAAAGAGACAGTGAAAAACTGGTGAAACCCAAATATAAGCCTACAGTTCAGTTCATTGTGTTTTAGGAATTGTGCCAGGGTCATGCAAGACATTGAGACCGGGGGAAGTGAGGTTACGGATGTACAGGAACTCTTTATATTACCCTTGCAACTCTTCTGTAAACCTCAAAATACTTCCAGATAGTAAGTTAGCCAAAAATGCAAGGCATTCACTCAAGTGCCAGTGGAAAAGTTTTACATTCCATCTGGTTATATGACATGGGAGACAGGGTCTAGTTTGGCAGAATGAATTTGAAAGATCCAAAAGGTGGTGATGAAGTTGCAATACGCACACACACATATATAACCACGGCAGTATAAATGGAGATCGGTGAGTTGTGAGACAAAACGAGATGGTGTTTGTTATCTTCGGGGGAACATCTCCAGTTCCACCCAAGGCCTCCCCAGAGAGCTGGAGCTCAGGGTGGTCCCGGGTGTGTGAACTGAGAGGGAGCCTCTCTGATTGATTCGTCAGCTCCGCCCCAGCCCTCCCCTGCTCTCCTCTCTTCCTGGCCCCAACCCCGGGCTCAGTCCGTTAAGGGCTCCCTCGCGGCCGGCCAGCTCGCAGCTGAGTTGTTATCTTCCCGTCACACACTTATCCGGGCACGGTTAGAGCTTCCTAATAAAATTTGTCACTGACTTTAATCCCATCGCTGTCCAGACCTGCTTGATTAGCCCCTCTGGTCGTTTTGGCTTTGCGTGCACCTCCAGCCTCTTCTGAGGAAATTGGTGGAGATAGAAGCTCAGAGAGAGCTCTGGGCCCCGTAAAAAGAGAGATCATGGAAGAAGCAAACCAGGACATCAATGACTTCCACAGTGGAGACAAGGGGCTTCGTCTCCCCCCTGCCCTCTGGTTTCAGTCTCATCAGGGACAGAAGCGGGAGAGGAGGACACACTCTCTTGTCCATCCTGTGAGCTGCGGAGGCCGGCCTCACATCCACAGGATTATCTCCTGACAATCCCCATGCCCCCACATTCCTCCTCGGCCTCCTGAGATGGGGAGTGGGGGTGACGGACAGGTCTTGGCTGGCGGGTGGAGGCTTTCGGTCAGCTCACTAAGAGCCGTGCACCCACACCCCCAAACCGTCTGTGGCATATCTGGGCCACATCACCCTCCCCGTTGTCAGACTCCGTGGAAGTCCTGGCAGGCTTCTGTGAGTACAGGACTCTCTTCTCAGCTGCAGGCTTGATGCACAGTTTGAAGTCCAGAAAGAGAGTGTGTGTGGAGAAGGCAAAGGGGGGATTCTCTAAGGAATGCTTTCATTCAGTAGATATACTATGGGTGCTCCCAACAGATATACAGACTGCGCCCCGTGTGTCACCCTAGGGTGTGTGCATGCTTGTGCATGTGAGTGCACCGGGATTTGCTGCATTTCCAAGTGTAAATGCAAGCAGCGCCCTTACCCACCCCCACTCTGTGTGTGTGTGTGTGTGTGTGGTGTATGCACAGGCGCACTGCTCCGTGAACTGGCCCTTCCCGTTCTGCTTTGCTAGCAGCTGCTACCTGTCTCCCTCTCACTTTCTCTGCACCATCCTGAGCCAGATGCCCCTCCCAGTTCCTGAAGGTAAACCTGTTCTGCAAATCTTCATACTGTCTCAGATCTATAGTTCTCCTTCCTCAGCCATCAGGGCTTCATGCTCTCTCTGTGAGCACCTGCCAGGAAGGAGGCAAACAACATAACAGCAGAAACTGCTGCTTTAGGTGCCTGCCGTGTGTGTGCAGACAGAGCCCAGGTGAGGCTGGAGGCAGGTGGGCAGGTGGCCCGAAGGCAGGTGCTGCCTGTCAGAGCTGCCTGTCTCCCTGAGGTCCTGTGGCCCCTGTGGTCAGGAGGTGACACCTCTGTGGCCTCCAGTCCCAGCCCAGGGCAAGGATGCACAGAACCTGACCCGCTGACCAGAACCAGCCCAGCAGGGGCACTGCAGGAGCAGGGGGAGGTGGACAAGTCACCGTGGAACAGGCAGAGGTCTTCCATGACAAAGTGCCATAGAAATGTATTGTCTCACAGTTCTGCAACCGCGAGCTTGAGATCAAGGTGCTGGCAGAGTTGGCTCCTCCTGAGGCCCGTCTCCTCCCTGTAACTTTGCATGACCTTTCCTCTGCACCTGTCTGTGCCCGAATTTCCTCTTCTTGGAAAGACACCAGTCATGTAGTGTCAGGGCCCACCCAAATGACTTCATTTTAACTCAGTCACCTCTTTAAAGACCCCATTTCCAAACACGGTCCCACTTTAAGAGGCTGGGGTTAGGACTTCAACCTGTACATTTTAGAGGGATGCAGTTCAGCCCATAACAAGGTCACTGTGCCCCCTCTCTGTAGGGCCGTCACGCGGCAGCTTCTGGTTAGAGCCGTGAGTGCCTCTCATGGAGCCCTGGCTTCTTCTCCTGCATGGGCGGTGGAGCCGCTTTTGCTTTGGTCACTTGCAAACCAACTGCAAAGAAAATGGTGGGTTATTTTACTTTTTGGCCATTCTTGAACTATTTATAGACAGGGAGAAGGCAATGTCATGTAGGGACATGAACAAGAACTCTGGGATGAGCCTTAACAGTTGTGCGGCCTTGGCCGAATTACTTCACCTCTCAGAACACGTTTTCTTATCTGCAGCGTGGGGCTGTTGTGAGGGTGAGGTCAGATGTGCACCGAATGCCGAGGGCAGTGACTGGCACGCCGTGGGTGCTCAGAACTTCCTTGCTTCCTCTCCTCCCATGATGGCATTGACCCTGCTCCCGTTTCTGCCGACAGGAAACCGTGGTGATGACAGACACTCTGAACCCAGTGGGCTACTTGGCAAACAGCTGCTGTCCACTCAGGGGAGCCGGGACAGGCAGGGAGCTTGCTGAGAGCTCGGGGCAAACCTAATTCTGCTCTTTCAGAACAGGCCACACTCCAACGCCGTTTCTGCTGGTGGTGGGTCCAAGGCAGAGTCTCCAAGCACAAATAGTTGAGTGTTCATTGAAAGTGATGCCCAGGCATAAGGGAACTTGGAACACACAATTTGAAAACCTTATTGTAGGCACAGGGTGGAACCCAAAACTGGAGTCTCTTTGCCCTGCAGGTGTGGTTCTCAATCTTGAATGGGAATCAGCATTGCCCAGGGGGCTTGTCAAAACACAGATTGGGCCCCCCTACCCCTGCCCAGAGTTTGTGATTCAGTAGACCCCAGGTGGGACCTGAGAAGGCGAATTTGTTGCAAATTCCCAGGTAATGCTTACACCTGGTCCAGAGGCCACACTTGGAGAAGCACGGACACTCAGTATTAGTTTAGGGTCTCTGTCCCTCTATTTTTTCCCAGCCCGTCCTGTCTTGGCAATGGTCCAGCCTGTCTGATCTGATTTCTCTGCCCTCGTCCCTGGGGAAAGGCAGGTATGTTGAAACTCCTTCATCCTTTCCCTCATTTACACATGTTTTTTCACCTGTTAATAGTTTCGCCTTTTCCAGCAACTATCTCTTTGGCCCTCATCCTTCTATGCCTTTCTCTTCCTCCCGCTTTCCTGTGTGCGGGCCTCCAGATATTTCAGCACAATGCAGGAGCAGACGGCGTTATGCAGCGTCCTCACTGAAGCCTGAGCTGAGCCCAATTAGGGGGAGGCAGGTGCAGAAAGAGGGTCTTTCCCATCGCCACCCTCATCATCTGCGCCCCTGTGTGCCTCTACCCCAACACACCCATGCCCTGGCCCCAATTCCCTAATCACTTTGCCAGAGTAAATAATTGCTGGTGTGTGGTGACCCAAGGTCGCTGCCAATGGAGGAATGTAATTAGGGCCTTCATTTCCCACCTTCGTGGGAGCTGTCTTCCAGCTGATCCTTGTGTCTCTGATCCTTTGCCCTGGTGCTTCTATCTTCCCCACCCCTCTTCCCCTCCTGACGCCGGAGAGCTTGGGCTGGAACCAAACAGTTGCTCACGAGCACATGCCGATGTGGCCTTTCTTGGATTCTTTGCCCGCAAAAGCGAGAGGGTAGAAGATCCTCTTCCAGGGAGCTGGGAGCATGGCCCTGAGCAAGGCCCTCAGGACGTGTGAGTGCCTAATGACGGTTTCCAGGAGGGGGCTGAGATAAGAAACTTGCTCTGTGCAGTGTCTTTTTTGGACTCCCCCACACCACATGGCCACCACTGCTTTTCCTGTGTTAGGCCGTCGCCGTTGGAGGCCTGCTAAATTGCCCTTGCTGGAGATGGGCATGCTGCCGCTCCCTGGGTTGAGGAGGCCTGAGTGACTTGGAACGTGTCTTGGTGGGTGGGATGCTAATGCAGGAGGCAAAGCCTCGCCTTTTATTCCTGCCTCTTTCATCTCTGGATGCCAGTCTGACGTTCCTCTCTCTTAACTGCGTGCTGCCAGGATGCCGTGCCGGGGGGATGATGACAGATAACTGCTTTTGAGTTCTTTCAGAAACGCTCCCCATGGTCAAAGCAGGGGAGGAAAACATCTTCTTGCCTTTGCTATGACTCCCAAAGCCAGATGCAAGACAAAAATAAACCCATGACTACTCCAAGAGAAAAGGCCAGGAATCTTTTGTGTGTCCTCCCAGCATGCCTTTGTGGGAAGGGAAGGGACTGGAGGGGAAGGAAGAGGGCATCCGTGTGATGCAATTCGGGGCTGTCCAACTCGTGGCCCATGGGCCGCGTGAGGCCCAGGATGGCTATGAATGCGGCCCAACACAAACTCGTAAATTCACCTAAAATCTTTTATTTGCTCATGAGTTTTGGGGGGAGTGTTTGCATATTTAATGTGTGGCCCAAGACAGCTCTTCCTCTTCCAGGGTGGCCCAAAGATGCCAAAAGGTTGGACACCCCTGATGGTGTGTAATGCACGGAGCCTCACTTGGCAAGAGTGTCCAGACTATGCCTGGGTGGAAACAAGTTCTCCTGAAAAAGAAAAGGAGGCTCATCCACTGTCATCTCTAGGAAGGTCATTGCCGCAGTAAACTTGTACCTCCCCCACCCCCCTCTGTACCTGTGCTGACTCCAGCCTGCCCCATCGGTTCTGGGCCACTGAGGCAGCTGAGGAGACAAGTTCGCTCTCTCTTAGAGGGCTCGGCATGGCCTCCCCTTCAGAAGTCCCATTGGATCCAAGGACTAAGCTCTCGCCTCCTTCTTCTAGGAAACTCTCCACAGGCAGGGATGTGCCCTTGACTGTGTCCCTCACTGCCTTTCCCCCAGTGTGCATACCAGGCACAGTGACAACAAAATTATAAGGGGTCCTACAAAACCAAAAATCCTCTTCTTGCTGGATATCAGTGCAAGAGAGCTCTCTTTAAACTTTTGACTTGGGAGCAGGCTTCCGTGCAGCTTGGTATTTGTTTTTATGTCTATTCCCGTGTGTTGGCAAATTTTCCCCAACCGTCTGAGGACTAAAACAGTCTCCCCTTTAGACTCTCCTCCCCAACACCTCCTAAGGTGCTCAGCACATCAGTTCTGGTTGGTGGAAGCGATGCTGAGCCGGAAGGCAGTGGCCGCTGCCTCTCACTCCCTTCCTGTCGTAACCCCCAGACACCTCAGGGCAGGGCGCCATGAAAAGGGAACCCACAGCAAGCCCTCGGCCATAAGGACGTGCAGGTAGAACCTGGCTGTGCTCCACGGTGCTCACTAGGCGCGGACGACCCGATGAGCATGGAGGAGGCTGCAGCTTTGGAGGAGGAACTCTGGTTCTGGGAGGTCTGGGCTTACCCCGCCTGGTTTCCCACTTTCCTTCCTTACAGAGCCTCCTGTAGGTGTGGGTGTCCATTGCCATTGAAGAAGAAAGGGGTGTGTTTGTGAGTAGAGGCCCATCCTGAGTTAGCAGCTAAGAACTTTGGGTTTGTACAACCCATACCTTCAGCCTGGGGCTGCCAAGGAGCATGTGACCTGGGAATTTTCCTCAGGCTCGAAGCATCTTCTTTCTGACAGTCTAAGCCTGGGGTGGCTGCGCGCTCCAAGACCTGGCCCCGGACTAGCAGGACTAGTGTCCTGAGCCCTGAGGCAAGAGTCCTGGGAATGGACTTACCCACCTGAGCCTCCGATGTGCCCAGAGAGGCTCCAGGCCGGAGTGGAACCAAGTCCTTACTCAGAGACAATGCAGAGATGACTCTGCAATTTCAGGGACAGGGGATTACACGTCGAGTTCACGGGGGCACCATGGCTGCTCCCTTGGCCATTGGCTCTGTGGCAGTTTAAACAGGGCCCTCCAGCTCTGAGGTTCTGGCCTTTTGGGCCTCCCCTCCCCCCCGCCCCCCCCCCTACCCTGTCTACTCTCCCTGCAGCCCCCCTGAGGAAGGCAACTCTCCTCAGCAGCCAAGTGATCCAAGGAGGAGGGATGAGTTGAACGTGATCAGTTGCTGCCGATAGAACCATAATGAAGTTACGGGCTCTTAGAGCTTCCCCATGGACAGCGGAGTCGGTGCGTGAGAGCCGTTTGTGTCAGTCCTCCAGATGGCAGCCAGGGACAGACACAGAGCTGCTCACTGGCCCGCCTCTGACGGTGGGAAGACCCACCTGCTCCCCAGAGGAGCGCCCTGTCCCTGTTGAAACCTCTGTGTGAATGCGTAGCTGAAGAGTGCAGGGCCAGGGCTTTGACACGGCTGTTTCCAGGATCTGCAAGAGCTGCATTACGGCTCCGTGATGAGTAGCCGCTTTGAGTCCCAGACAGCTCCAGCCTCCTGGAACTCCACCCCACTCCCTTCTCTCCTAGCAACTCGCTGTGTGAGGCTGGGCCCCCAACACAGTCTCTATGGACCTGCACTGCGGATGGATCTGGTGCAACGGTCCGCTTCCTTCCTGGAGAAGGGGAGGGATCGGGGCGATGAAAAACAGGAGCTGGTATCCAGGAAGGAAACGGACGATGTGACCGAGAGGCATTTTACCCGGTGTCCTTAATCCGGAGTCACGGGCCTGGGGCCCCCAGTTGAGCTTTTGGAGGCTTATGAACTCTGTGAAGTCATCTATAAAAACAGTGGGTGAGTGAGCATTTCCAGAATTTTTGAGAAGCACCTCAGAGAGGTCTTGACCTCCGCCAGGTGAACTCCCACTGGCAGCTTTGGGCGGGAGCAGCCTGGGCTTCAGCCATTAGATTGGGGGGAACGGGTCTCCCCTGAGAGGCAGCAACCTGGGCAGGAGTCTCGGCCTATCATCCAGGGGACTGAGGCGACCTTGCTGCTTCCTCTATGCGAAGCTGTTAGGGAAGGTGGCCACGTGTGACAGGCGCCAGAGAAGAGCAGGTTTCCTCACCCCATTGCAGGGGGTGGAGCCAGGGCACTGGTTTCCCTGCAGAGCACCAGCTGTGCTGACAGCCCTGACCAGGCAGGAGGTTGGGGGACACACCTCCTATTGGCTTCAGAACCGTTTTGAATATGGACCCGGCAGCACCTGGTGTGTTCTCTTGGCCTGATTAAAATTTGGGTGGCCCTTATTTGGGGGCATTCTAGGTGCATAGCTCAGCATTGTCAGGGACTAGGTGGCCAGCTGACTAAGAAGCCCAGTCTCAAACCATATGGCCCCACGAGGCCAGGAGCCCAGACGACTATGGAGGAGGAAGACTGGCAACGGGGAAATGGTAATTCCATAGAACCATAGATCCCACGAGTTGAAGCGAAGTGGCAAGGTCAGTCTCATGCTTGAGTGTCTCTCTAGCCAGCAGCTAATTTTCACCTCATTAGACAAAAGGGATTTGAAAAGACTTGGCCTCTGATAAGAAAAGCCAGTACTTGGCCACCAATTCAGTTCAGTTCAAAGCACTTCAACGAATCAACCAAATATTTTTGAGCTGCCCGTTGTGTCTTCAGCACCTGTCAAGACACTGTGAAGGCACCATCTCCGCTCTTGATGGTCTCATCAGTTCAGTGGGAGAATAAATGTTTATACAAGGAATACCTGCAGAGAACTGTGGCTGGGCTGCATGTAAATGTGCATCTAGAACTCAGTCTCCGGTCAAGAGCTCCTTTGCTGGTTCTCATATCTCCAACCCATAGCTTCTGAGAAATGATAGAGTCCAGAGTCCCATCTCCCCATTCTGTGTCTGAGAACATGACCTGTATTTGTTTTTCTCGGGGAAGAAGCAACAGGCAGATGCAGAGGGAATGGGGTGGTGTCCGGTTAGGAGAGGAGAAGGAGGGGTGATCGTCAGGTCCGAGTTTGTTCTTTCCAAGAGACAAGAGTATAGGTTTCTGGAGTTGCTGTCATCTCTTCCACTTGGATCCATGCTTTCTATTTCTCCCTCCACCTGAGCTGACCACCTGACTGGGTACCCTTTTTAATAAACCCCCAGTTCCCCAGGAAGAAGAAAAGCCCTGATTTTATAGCATATGCCAGTTTCTGTGGTGTAAGGATTACCGCCATGGTGAGCTCAAGATTGTTTAACCAGATCACAAAATCCCTAACAATTTAGCAATCAGCTATCCTGGGGTGGCAACAGCCAGTTCCAGCACCCCACTGGGTGTCCCCTTCCCGTCGAGCTGGTCATCGCTGACCACTGCACTGGGCCCAGATCTCATTGGCGAAACAGTGGCCAGATGGAAACGGAACACTGAGAGAGGGACTGTGCATTCGTTGGGTTCTTACACTTAGGAGAGAAGCCTGTCTTTGAGATTTGCTGTGTGGCCTAGATGGAAGACTGGCTTCGATGACCTCTGAGGATTATTGAATCCGTTTTTAGCAAGCTCATAACTCCGTGAAGTATTCTGACGGGTTAAGGCATTAGGGCCCCTATGTGTATAAGATGGTATCCGGAGCACCTTTGCTCCCCTTTCACTGAGCCCCTCTTCCTCTTATCTTGCTATCCGCTTCGCCCCAGGGTAATCTGCTTCCTCGTCTACCTGAAATCAAATGACCCCAGGTCGGGGTGAAAACATCAATCCTTGGGAGGTCAAAACTTACCTGGCCCCACTTCACAGGAAAACCCATTCCTGTGGTTTCCTCTGCCTCCCCTGGGTGTTGTGCGCCTTGCAGGATTGAAGAGGAGCGTGCACCCACTAACTGGGTAATGGGAGCACGGTCCAGGGGCATGGAGCTCTGGCACCGGCGAGCAGAGAAGGAGGGGCGGAGGTCCAGCCCAGCTCCTCCAGGTGATGTGCTGTTCCATTCTGGGCCCTAGTGGGAGCGTGGCGATCCAGCTGAAGCTCTCCGGGGGGAAATCCACCAGAAATGTCAGTCGGGCAGTGGAGCGAGGCCAGAAAAATCAATGCTGCATTCCAGATGCCAGGGGGGCAAGAACAGGGGAGTGGTAGAAGGCCCAAATGAGAGCATTTGTTTGCAATTCTAATATAACATATCAACAGATCACTGGGCCAAGATGCCTAATAAAAATGCACATGATGGATGTGGGTGGATGGACAGAGGAAGGGAGGGATGGAAAGACCAGGCACGGGGCCTGCCGAGGAATTCAAAGGTGTTTGTGTCCATGGCGGCCTTGCTGTCAAGGGCAAGGGCGCCCAGACAGGCTAGCCTTGGGCTGAACTTGAAATTTGCCCCTCACTTCTCACTGGGGAATCAAACCAGCGATCTTTCACGTTGCAGGATGGCGTCCAGCCAAATAAGCCACACTGGTGGGGGCTTTTTTTGTTTAGTTTTTAAAGTTTTTTAAAAAGTTACCTCGACTTCTTTCTTTCCTTGTCTTTCTTTGTACAATGGAGCCACAGGGAACACTGACCAGGTAGGGTTTTTGTGAGGATCAAAGGATGTGACTGGGATAGTTGACGCTTGCTCCTTAGAAACAGCTATTATTATTATTATTATAATTTAAAACACCCCTTCTAGCGCCTGGAGTATAACTTTAATTTCCTTTCCCCCTTGGGACACATGGAAGGCTGATGGAGAAGAAGTTGGACCCAGATGTCACCATCTGGGACATTTTAAGGCCTTACCAGGCTTTCTCTCTGATGGAATCAGCAAATCCCACTGTTTTCTAATTCAGCATTCCCATCTTCTAGCTCTGCAGATGGGGCAGCTATTTAATGGCGTGGGGGCCTGGGTTTCTTCACGTGCTAAGTGGCAGTAACAGTGTCTAGCTTACTGGGCTGCCGCGGGATTGAAACTCGAGGTGGGTTTGCTCTTTTGCCTCGCCCTTGCTGACGTGAATGAAGAGTGGTCTCTGGCCTGAGCAGGCTCCATGCGGTGTCTCATTTAACCACCAACAACGGTGAGGCGTCAGTACTGTTCGTGTATGGCTCAGGGAGAAGGGGACTCCGTCTGACCAGTTACACCCAAGACCACACCTTCTCTCACTCTGCCCGAGCTGTGGTGCCCTTGCTAACATGATGCAGAGCTGAGCTGGGCCTGTCAGGGAGATGCTCACTTAGTTCTCAGGGCCAGGCAAACAATCGCCCCCTTCATCAAGAACCTGTGAGTTTTTGCCCTTTAACTGTGGCCTTGATCTTACCGCGTTGTCATGGCAGCCTGAGAGGCTGGGTCAACCACGTCAGGAGGCAGAACCCCTGAGGGAGACCCAGGGAGAAGGACCACTCCCTGACATCCTTCAGTGCCCCTCCAGCACCCCTTCCCAAGGGGCCCACAGACCCTCCGAGGAGGTCCCAGCACTTTATAACGTCCCTGTCTTTCTTTCATCTGGACGGCGAAGTGAGGTATGTGAACCAGTCTGGCTGTGGAATCAGGCAAGATTTACCAAACCATAAATTAGCCCTCTTTTTACAACTTGGCAAGTTTTCAAAGCATTGTGGATATGAAAAATGCCTTATCTATCCAGAAGTGAGTGCCATAAATTGAAGACCTAACCCCCAATGTGGTGGTATGAGGAGGTGGGGCCTACAGGGCGGGATTAGGTCGTGAGGGTAGAGCCCGGGGGGTTAGAATTATTGTCCTGATGAAAGGGCCTCAGAGAGCACCCGTGCCCCCTCTGCCCCGTGAGGACACAGTGAGAAGATGTCCGTGAACAGGCACTGGGTTCTTACCACACGGTGAATCTGCTGGTGCCTTCACCTTAGACGTATCAGCCTTCAGAGCTGTGAGAAATGAATGTCCATTGTTTATAAGCCCCTCTGTCGATGACATTTAGTTATAGAAGCCCAACTGGACTAAGAGGATGCAGTAACTGCTGACTCACACCATGGAGATGTCTCTCTGCACCACTGTGCCCTGTATGCAGTGAGACGCGTCTGTGGGTCTGTGCTGTGCGTGCTGCGGGCAGGGCCCAGGCGGGCACTGACGAGATCTGAATGAGGGGATGGCAAGGCAGGCACGCCCACTCGGCTGTGGCGAGGACAGGGCCCCCGCAACTGGAGGGAGAGAATCACGATGGCATGGGGTGTGTTATCCCAGACGAAACTCCCCTCCTCTGCTTCAGGAATAATATAGAAGAAAGAGCAGGCGTCAGGCTTGGGATAGTAAACTGCAAGTATAAAGGTGGATGTGGCGGGGAGGTTTGGCCGGCTAGGTCGGAAGTTAAATGAGGACCGAGTTTAAGGAGGTGCTGCCTGATGTGCCCGATGGTGCTGGTTCTCCCTCTGTGGGGATGGGAATGGCGACGTCAGCTTCTGCTGCGCCTCTAGAAAAATGGTTTAGCGCGCATGCTCTGTAGGTGGGGGACTGCGGCGTCCTCAGTGTGGGAAGGCAGAGGATGTGTGTGGTTGACCACCTCCCTCCGTCCCCACAGCCCGTCCCACCCCACAGCAACACCAGCCTCCCACAGCTGTGCGTTGGGCTGCCTGGGACTCCCCGGAACATGCTCATGTTTGCTGGGTGCCCCCTGTCATTCAGGACACTCCAATGGTCCTCTTTGCCAAGAGGGGAGTTAATGGCTGATAACACCCGAGGAAAAGGGCATGGCTAAGAGGATGGCAAGGTGTCGGCAAGATTTCCAAACCTGAAGGACAGAAGTGTATGTGGGAGAGAATTTCAAAACCAAGCTTTCAGTTTCTGGAGAAGAATGTTAACGAAGGCTGAACGTTAGTAAGATGATGCTCTTAGGTTCATCTAAATGTTTTGCATTTGGCTCAGTTTATACGCAGGGCGTTTAGGGAGAAAGAACCCCTGGAGGTCACTGAGAGGGGTGCGGCCCCTCTGGCCCCTGTTTCAATGCACAGAACGATTCCGAAGGAGTTGAACGGTCCATGGTCTTCCTCGGCTCATCCGTTACTGTGTTTCCTGGAATGGGAGCGCACAGTTTTCAAAAAGAAGCTATACCAGAGACGTTTTAATTTGAGAGAAGTACCAGCTGAGAAAAGGAAGAGGAACCCTGGAGATGCTCCACGTCTGTCTTTAGAAATTTCCTCTGCCGAATCCTTCAGAGACAGTACTTGCCTTCCCAAGTAATAAAGGAGGGATGCTGACACAGGTTAATTAAGAGGGATGTATCTAAAGGAAGGCCGCATGCAGAACAATCCGGCGGGAACGCAGCCCTGACCCCTGGCAGCATCGTCCTCACCGTCCTTGATCCCTAGCAACTGAGCTCACACAGGGAGAGAGCTCACGAAACCACTGGCAGCTGGAAATTGGCTCTGGAAATCTCCAGAATGAAAGGGCATAGAAGTCATGGTCATGAAGCCATCAGTTTCTCTTACTTTTCAGGGGGAAGAAATAATACTGTGTTGGCAGAATTGGCTTCTGGGAAGGAAATTGCCTGGTTGACTTGAACTGCAGACAGCGTGACTCCGCTTCCGGAAGGCTTGGGGAGTTAGAACGTGGCCGGGAGCAGCCCAGCAGAGAGGGAGGTTCTCCCAAAGAGAACAGGGTGTAGAAAAGAAGCTGCTGCTGGTTGGGTTTGCTTTGCTGCAGGAAAGTGGCCATAAAAAAAGGAGAGGCTCCCCCACAGAACTTGAGGGTGCTGGGTTCTGGAAGACACCGGAGGTGTGAAATGTGGCGGAGGGGCCTGCTGCTGTTCCCAGGACCTCAGGCCTCGTTTGGCCAGGCTCCTCAGGGGTGAAGCTTGGGGGTGGGGAGTCAGGTGCACAGCCGGGACCCTGTCAGCACCACCAGGCTGAGTGTCAACCTTGGACAGAGTGGAGGGGTTTGACCTCTCGGGCCGTGCCGGTCCCAGCAACCTGTAACCTCTAGTCTGTCAGATGTGGACAAGGCGACCGAAGGGACTCCGAGCAGAAGCCACGCAGATGGTCAAGAGGTAGAGGCCATGCTTCTGGGGGCCGCCTGCCTTTCATGCCCAATTGTGAGCCCCGGAGGCTAGGTGCTGGCTTTTGTCTGAGTCACTCACTGTTCCACGCATGCCCGGTGCTCAGCCCAGCGCGAGGGCAGAGTGCACACTTAGTAAGCACTTACCAAATCCGTGGAATGAGTTTGCAGAGGGGCACTTCTCCGAGTGCCAGCATTCGGGACGACGGGGGTCAGCATCGGAAAGGAAAAAGAACAGAAGATTCCCGTGGAGAAGCAGCAGATTGGAATCCGGGAAGAAAACGTGGGAGGCGGGGCAAGCTGCCCATTCCAGAAAAGTGAAAATCGCGAGGCGTTCCCAAGCAGAAAGCGGTGGAAAGGACATCTGTTACAACTTCTGAAAATGGGTCGGGTGCTGGAGGGGCGCTTCACTTCCATCGTTCCAGGTCCCCCCCTCACCCCAGCTTTTTGGCTCTGCCTCCTCGCATTCCGTCTTGCACATGGGCTCCCCCAGCCACTGTCCTTTGGGGCCTCTGTGGCTCTGACCCCTGACATCCGGGCTGTGACACTGACATGTTCGGCTACGCCCAGCTCTTTTCTCCTGACTGGTAGCCTTTTCTCTATACCTGCAGACATGGCTTTGTCCTCCATTTGCTCTTGGATCGCCCAGCCCAGCCCAAAAGGCCAAGTGTGACCACTGAGGGCCTGGGACTCTTCCTCGGGATGAGCAGATAGTCCCCTGACCTCAGGAGATTTGGAGTCTCCTTCACCTCTGACTCTGACATGGTGGTGACTCGAGGCCAGGAATGTCCCTCTGGCATGCAGCTTCCGCCTAGGGTGTTAGTGGCATGACATCTCACAGACCTCTTCAAAGCACACCCTGGACTGGCCTCTGGCCTCCTGGGGCTGGGTCTACCTTGGGGATCAGCCTGCTCTGACATTCCGAATTTGTTTCCCCGCCTGGCAGCCAGGCAATAGGATCGTTATTTGACTGAACAGGTTTTCTTAAATGGGGTAGGGTCAGGATACAGGTAGATAGACAGAGATACAGATATAGATGTGTAGATAATGGGTGTATCTATATATTGTGCCATTTTATGTTGTGTTTTATACATAAGAAATATATATTATAAAATATATTTAATATGAAGTGTACAAAGGCATGAGATAACTCCAAAAGCATCGCTACTACCTAAAAAGGTGGAGCTTAGTTGAATGAGCACACAGACATGCCACCGTCCTCCAGCCTCGGGGTCTCTGGGCAGGGTCCTGTGCTTCTGCGCCCGTGTTCCTAGCTCAGGAATGTCGGTGGGAAGTAAGAGAGCTCTATTGTTGTTCTCAGTTCGATGAGAAGAAGACTTATGGAGAACACATTCTATTCTGAGTACCGCGCTGGGTAGTGCAAACCCAGAAAGAATTAACCGTGGACCAGGGAGCTCCCAGCCCCACTCACAGCTCCGTCTTCCAGAACAATGTAGAAGGAAGCACCTCGTCCAGGATATCATAGCGAGTTCAGCAACAAAGCCAGGATTAGAAACCACTGTTAGATTTGCATTTTGTTGCAATGCAGGTGAGATGCAGTCTTACGAGGCAGAAGCTAGCTGGGGGCCTTGGCGGGCTGGGCGGTCGTCTGGGACGGAGCCAGGAGATGTGAGTTCTAGCTCCGTCTCTCATGGGAACTCAGCCTTCCCTTTGTGGTTCAACCTGGAAGGAGCCCAGGGCCCACTATTCCTGTGTCACAGTTGAGGAAGCCGAGTCTTCAATACTCCAAGTCTCGGGTTTTCCCCATGTGTAATATAGAAGTAAAAACGGGATGCTCACCTTTCGTCCCTTACATGGATCTTAGGAAATACGATGTGAAAACAGCTGTCAGAATGTTTTGGAAAAACCAGAAGTACATAGCTGTCTGCCTCCAGAAGCAAGTGGCGTGTGCTTATCAACCTTCCTTGCTCTCATTCCCTTGTGTGCCAGAGGCCCAGGTGAAACCCGGCAAAGCCCAGCAGGGTTGCTGCAGAGAGAGTCAGATATAATTTTCGAAAACATTCCACTTACGGGCAAAAATCCCACAGCAGCAGCTAGGGCCTGACCCCTGTATAGCTGGCTCTTTGCACAAACAAGTGCCTGATAATCACCCGTCATGGTGAAATATTTGATTTATTCTAAGAGGTTCATCGCAGGGCCTTTAAAAAAGGAAACTGTGTAAAAACATTTGCTAGCAGCTTTAGGGGAAGGGGGGAAGGAGCAGAGAGAATTACGACCACACACCCTTGGAATTGTTATCATATTAAACCTGTGTTCTGTGAGTGGTTGGATTTTCTGATGCAGTTAGGTGTCTTGCCTCTGGACAGTGAAATTGCTATCCTCTGCCACAGAATAAATTACCTGTCAGGCTCTTTTAAGCAGTTTCGGGATGGTTAGTTTGAAGACAACAGCGCAGGCTGGGGAAGGCAGGTGGGGCTTGCGGCGGGGAGAGTGTATTTTCAAAAGTAGCTGGTTGCATGTCATGGTGTTATTTGCTGTGTCATGTTGCTCTGGTGCAGCGTGACAGCCGCATGTGAGAGGCGGCAACCTCAAACCAGTGCGAAATGCCTCCCAGGTGTTTGTCTGTGCAGCACCTGCCGGTGTGAGGCAGTGCGGAAAGTAAAGCGGGGCTCCCTTTCACACACGGGGGTCCTGGCCTTTTCCCGCAGGTTGACGCTCCACACTGTTGTGGCTGCTTTGTTGGAGGGAGGTGGGAGGATATCACAGGCTCCCATAAAGATGAAAGTGCGTTCGATGACAGCAATGCACAAACCCCACACAGGCCCATGCACGTGTGTAAACACACACGTGCAGGATAGCGTGCTCCAATGAGCTCACCAGAAACACATTTTATGTTAACAATCGAGCTTCAGAAAGCACTACGCTGCTCATTCAGCATCAGGACATTTTCCGGGGTCAGGAGCCAGATGCTTCTCACCCTGGTCATCTCCCATCAGCAGGGCCTGGAGGACAGCAGGTGAAAAGATAACTGTGTCAAGATATTAGTGACTTCAGGGAGAGAGAGGAGAGAGCAGAAAGAAGGACTACCACGAACGTGCGTTGGTCATCTACTGTGTGTGCCTCAGGGCCGTCCCTTCAACCAGTGGTTTACAAATGCTCTGGTTCCAGAAACGGTTTGAGCAGCAGAAAGTGTCTCTTCTTCTCCCACAAATGTCCCTAGCAAACGTGTCACCTAAGGTCAATGGGAAGGGTAGTCATGCACTGATGCACGTACATGTGTGTATATGCATGTAGGTTTATGCATATGTGTGTATGTGCACATGTGTGCATGCATACACATGTATAGATAAGTATGTGTATGAGTGTATTGTATGGATAACTAGAGGCATGGCGGCACACATCCTGAGACACCTGTCTGCAGACAGCTGGAGGAACTTCAGTGGCTCCCAGGGATGGCTTCTTCCTGAAGCGCTGGCTCCATGACTGCCCAGCCCGAGTGAGGTGGGCCTGTGGCATCTGTGGGCCACGTGTCTGAAGCTCCGGCACCTTTAGTGTCAGGGCAGCTGGATGTGGTAGAAACTCTTTCCCGCCTCTCAATCCCCTCGGGCCAGAGATAAAATGAGGACCACAGTTCATGGACCGTGCCAGGGCTGCTGAATGAATGGGGGACGGTGACGTCCTTGCCGATAGGAAGTATGTACGTTACACACGGGAATAATGAGGGTGGGTCCTCGCTGCCTGGGGTAGAAGGCCTAGAATGGACATGCCCGTGCATCTCAGCGCCGGCTGGAGAATTAATACATCCACCTGTTTTATCACGTCACGGCACGTTAACCCTTAGCCATCATCCTGTACGAGTTTTCCGCCTTGCTATCCCGCAGTGGCCAGTTAATGTGGAACAAGCTTTTTGTTGTGATGGCTGACAATCAGTCATAAGGAAGGCTGAAGAAAAAAAAAAGCCATTAGAACAAAAATGGAATTGTCGATATTAAGCACATCTAACACTACGTGAAATTATACATTTTTTAAAAACATCCACTGAATTATTCATAGGTGCTGGGCATCGGGCTGACCCAGGCCCATTGCTAGCAAGTGGCAAATATAGGCTATTGCCACGGTCAGATATCAGAGCCTTGGCTGCGCGGTTGTACTATGTGACATTTTAAAATATATAATAGACTGATATTGAGATTGCCTGGCTAGAATTATCACCCCATGTAATATTCATGTGTGGTTGAGAAGTTAGCAGGTCCACGTTTAGCTGGGTAGTGTGAACGTTAGCTGTGTTGCAAATAATAACATGATGTACCCAATTCCCCTTACTTTAGCTATGTCATTTCAGACCTCAGATAATGCGGGGCTGGAAAACAATAAAACAAAGGCTACTTATTGAGCACCTGCTGCATACCAGGCCCATGCCCAGGGCTTGTCCATGGATCATGTCACCCTCCGAAAGATTTGCTTAAAGTCATCCCCCTGTCATAGATGAAAAAGTCAAAGCTCCAAACGGCCGCATTTTAACTCATCTGAGCCGCCCTCAGCGTCGTTGCCCCATGAGCTGGTGGCGTGCTGTGTGCAGGCCCACACGTGTGCTGGCATATGTGGCAGTGGTGCTGGGACTTTCCTGCGAAGAGTGATTCAAAGACGAGCTTCTCAAAGCCATGGCCTCCCCCTCCGAGGGCCCCCGGGTCAGAACCGACTCCTCCTGGGGGGACGAGTGTCATCTACAACCACAACTTCATGGTGAATATAGCTTCTGCCACCGCAGCCCTCCCTCCGTGCAACTCTGGGCTGCTCCTCGGCTTCTGCGAACTCCGCCTTGCTCTCCTTCCCCTCGTCTTAGTTCCTTTTCTCAGTGAGAGGGGGGTTTCCACCGTGACGAGTCGGGTGGCCCTCTGACACACTGGTCCCCCCACCTGCTGACACTGCACAGGGCAACAGGAGCGGCTCTGTCAGTACGTGTGGCCATGACATCTTGGCCACCACCTTTAGGTTTTTTCAATATTTTCCTGCTGTGATCATGCAGCGTCGTGGGGAAAGCTGACAACGGGAGGACCTTGGAGAATCCTCTCAGGACAGTGGGCTACAGATCTTGGGGTGCAGAGGTGCAGATCCGGCAGCTTTGCTCACATTATTGCAGTTACACTTGTGGAAAGATGTGTCTCTGTGCATGCACACACCGTGGTCACGTTCCTCCCTGCAAGGTTGTCTGCCTGCCCCTCAGGAGTCAAGTTCATCAGTCCCATTAATGGTGTGAGCTCAGGACCACGCAAAGAAAGGCAGGGAGCTGCTGTCTGGCTGTTGGCAATGGCCTGGGCTTTCTGAGACCTGCTTTTCATGCCCTGTGTCCCAACCATGTTCTTCTGGAGAGTCTCTTACAGGAGCAAAACGAATACCTGGTGCTGGTTGGGGGTCCCCTGAGTGGGATCCTCTTCTCCATGGGGTCAGCTGGCCGCCTTTTTCCTCTGAGGACTCAGGGAACCAAGGACGGGGGGGGGACCTGGAAGGAAACCACCTGGGCAGGTTTTTTCTGCATCCATGCCACTGGATCCAAAGTCAAGATGGGCGTTACCCTTGAACAGGTCACATTTTTGTGAAATGGAGCACCCGAGGGGCATGGCAGCCACCAAGCCCAGTGAGATCCAAGCCAGCTGGCTCCACGCAGCTCTGGCCTCGGTGGCGTCCGAGTGACCAACAGCACGAGTGGTCTCAGCCTTGAAATACCCGTCTCCGTCTGTGGGGTGCGGTGGCTGTGAAGTTGGCACACAGAGCCACACTCCAGCTGGAGGGAGTGGGTGGGGGTCTTAACAGGTCACTGGTAGCTTGTGGCAGCTACCCATTAGCTTCTCCCTCCCCCCTCTCCGATGCAGTGACCTTTTCCCTAATTTCTGTCCTCGGCTGACTTTAGGTTTGCCAGTGTCTCCTGGGCGGTCAGCCATCATGTGAAATTCGGGGGCCCAATTCTGCATGTAGCAACTTGGACAGGGGAGGTGGTTGGAATAGGATTTTTTCCTCTGGGACTTTCCAAGTGTTGGAAATTGGGGGAGAGATAGCCTTGCTCTGACTGGGATTTTCCATCCTTCTGGCTCCTTCGGCTGTGTTTGGGTGCAGGTGGCGAGCTGGAATTTCTGAAGCCGACTGGTTCTGCCCTCGTTGCTCATAATCTATGGGGCAAACTTTCCCCTGCGCCCCGCTCCCGGGCTGCAGGATAGCTGGGAGACGTAATTATCCGGGACAGCTGCACGGCGTTCACTGCCACGGCCTTACCTCATCAGCCCCCCGTTTTCTGCCCTAGCTGCTTAAAATATAAACCAGACCCCTTGTCCCCTCGACGGACTCCCTTCAGAGCAGAACCGAGTGTGGTGTGTCATATGTCATCTGATTCGCAGCACGTTTGGGTGATTGCCAGACGGGCACCGGAGGGGGGAAGGGCCGCCCTGAGTGTGCAGAAACTGGGAGCTCAGTTTTCTGGGGACAGTTTCCAGGCGGACCCCAGACCCAGCAGGTGACTTGGACAGGTTGTTTGACTCCAGGGCCCCATCTGTGGGCTGGAGGAAAACCCGCATGTTACTAATCATTTTCAGGGGACTCAAGGAGTCTGGAGTCTGTGTGGGGAGTCCCTAAGCCGTAAACGCTTCGCTGCAGAGTAACTGTAGAGAACCCCAGTGCATTGTCCCCTCTGTCCCCAGCCCACGCAACAGTGGGTGGGAGCTGCCAGTGCCCATTTCCTGCGGGGCACTGACCCTGGCCTTCGCCCCCAGCTTGGAGCTCTGCAAGACAGGGGTCAGGAGAGAGCATTCCAAGGGGCCAGAGAGGGGAAGGGAGACATGTGCGGGTCCAGTCGGTGTGCCCGCAGGTCGCCACACCGGTGTGCCGGTTGGCAGCCGTCACCCGTCACAGGGGCGCTCAGGGGCTCACCAGCACAAAGGTGAGCACCCCTCACGCACATGCAGATGACTCCCACACTCCTGCCAGGATACACCCACGACTCTGAGTCTCCCTTCTACCCTCCACTCTTTGTAGCGCTCCTCATCTGCCTTTCCCTCCCCAGTAAACCTCACCCTTCAAGCACTGGCCTCTCTTCCCTTCAGAGGAGAGTGGGGTAACCGGAGGGTGTTGGTGGTCCTCCTGCCCGGGGCAGAGCCAGGCCTGGTGCAGGCACCATGGAGTCGGGCTGAAGCCTCCATCACAGCACTGATTAGAACAGGCTGCAGTTTGAGCAACTGTAATAAGGAGCAGTTGTCATGGAAACCGGCCCTTGATGTTGTCCAGATTTCAGAATCTCTCCCCTCTCCCCACCTGGGTTATTTTCCTTCCTTCCTGTTTTTACCCCGAGGCTATTGCTACTCGTTTGGCAGGGGGTTGTGGGTCCACAGCGGAGTGAGGACTGCGATCTCAGCCAGTCTCTGCCATGGGGCCGCCCCCCTAAGTGAGGACGTGGCCCTGCATCGCCAGGGAGCCCGAAGCAAGGCATGCGCACTTCCTGCTGGAAGCTCAGAGAGACAGGCTGTGGGCTCCTCATCCAGATGAGAGGTCAGGGTGGGGACTTCGGTTTTCAGCCCCTGCCAGGCCAGAGACGCAGGTGCACTCACACGGGCCATCTGCACAGAGTCTCGCCCTCCTCTCACGCCCCTACACCTGCATTGGCCAAGGTCACGCTCCTGGACCCGGAGGTGGTCTGCACGGACCACAGATGCCATGCTGACCGTTCGTGGGCTGCGTGCCTCCGTGTCCCCAAGCACAGCACCATGGGGATCATGTCCCTGATCTTACAGCCTCCACCCCAAGGGTATCATCCAGCTAAAAAGAGACAACAGATGGCAAGCTTTTCGGAATGAGCAAGGGTCACACAAAGGGAAGGAGTCCTTGTCGTGGGGACCTACTCCAGGTAGAGTTGGAACAGCAGGAACTGAGAAGATCCCCAAGCAGATGTGGTCTTGGAGAATTTGAACTTCTAAGTTTGAGTTTTACTAAATTTCTGGGAGAAGTACCTCTGACTGTTCATCCCCGCCCCCACCCTCCCTCCTTGCCAACAAGCTGCATACATGTGGGCTGGGCCTGACAATGTGGGTACCCGCCACAGCCAGAAACCCGTGCAACTGGGGGTTGGATGCAAACTGACCAAAGGGGAGACTGAAATTGGATGCTGATAGTGCCAGACTGGATGGCAAAGACGGAGCTGGGGAGGGGGCGGGAGAGGGAAGCGCAGTGTCAGGGGCTGCGGAGATCTAGGAACAGAGGGGAGGGCGGCCCAAGGCGGATGTGTTGTCCGTGGAGTCAGGGCAGGCCGTGCGGGGCTGGGCGGGCCAGCCCGGGTTGTGGGCCCAGGTTGGGCAGTTACCAGTCACTCCACTAGAAGGTGCTGAACAAGCCTCTGTTCATTGATTGACACTGGTCACCAATCCTTAGGGATTTGGGTCCTCTGGTTTCCTTCTGTGCATCCTTAGCCTGGACTCCAGCATATTGGGACTTCATTTCTAATTTTCCTCCTCTGCCTACTCCACTGAGTATGATGAGGGTATGGAGGGAACTTCCCCATAGGGGGGTAGCTCCTCTAGAATTCAGGAAGATGCTTGATGAGACCTTAGTAAGGCAGGGATGGCCCGAGTCCTTTTGCCTAATTTCTCAAGAGCTCTGTGGTATCCCAGGAGGCAGCCTGGCCTGGGGGCCTCACCTTCTAAGCAGTGAAATGTGCTTTGCTCTAAGTTAGGGGCGTGGTCGCCTGTGGTGACCAGCTGATCCTCTGTCCGAGAACAGAGAGGAAGCTTCAGACGCAAGCCAGCCGCCCTCTCTGTGCCGTTTGTGCTGTTTCCAAGGGGAAATGAACTCGGTGCAGAGAACTCAGGAAAACATCCTCGCTGGAGCCGTTCTGTCCACAGTCACGTGTTTCCTCTTCCAGGTGTGTTTCACTTGCTGTCCTTTCACCGCCGGCCACGTGGCCAGCACTGACTAGCAAGGTGGGCACCAAAGCCTTTGCAGGGGTTTAGGATGGGAGGTGTTCAGGGTGTGTCTCGTCCCCGTCGGGGACCCCAAAGGCATGTTTCTGAGCGCCGCCGCTCTGGTCGCTGTAATAAAAGGATGATACCAAACCGGTTGCTGCAGTAACCCAGGTAACATCACAGAGCTGTCAGAAGTGATGAATGATTTACACAGTCAACAAGATTGATTTTTTTTTTTTCAAAATTTTTACTCTCGGGAAGGACCGTCCATAGTATTTTGGAAATTAAATATGGCTCCTAAATGTGCCAACCCAGTCAAATAAATGCTTCAGTCTTGTCACTTTTGTCCCCGGTGCCCGTTTGGTACTGGTATCAAGTCGAACCCTAGAGAAGAATTCCATACACAGGAGCAACTAATGGCATGATCAGCCTCCGTCGTGCTGTGATGGTGATGCAGAGAAGAGGCACGGTGTTTCTGAGTGTATTACAACTCCTTGCAGAGACACTATGGGGGAAAACAAAAAACCCACTGAAAGAAACACAAAAGCCCCAATTTGCGTTTCAGCAATGCCATTTCTAGCTGTGTGACTTTGGACAAATCGCTTACTCTTCCGAGCCCCATCTGTAAGGCGAGGGAAAGGAGGCTACTTCCCAGGCCTGTATGAGAAGTACCTGAGAGCATGTATGTGGAAACTACTGTCCACAAGATAATCCCTATTAACCACACTCTCGCCTCATCAGCCATCCTTCACAGCCTCCCTTGCTCACCCCTTCCCTCGGTTTCTCCATCTGGTAAATAGAGACAGAGCTTCAGTGCTTCCGACCCCACCCCCCCAAGGGAACACACTCCCCCCCCACCCCCGTATTGCCCTCAGGTTAGTAAAGACGGAATAATAGATGTGAAAAGCTTTGAGTTCCTTGAAACCAAGGAGTGGGATAAATACACTATATTGATTACGATGATTATATCTGGGACTAGAAAAATATGATCGCCTGGTTGCCAGTAGCAACCAGATGGAAATGCAGGAGTGTGGAGAGGGTTCCCTGGGAACAGAGTATGTTTCTTTCCAACTTTTATTTTCAAATCCCCACTTCTACTCCCTTGGTCCGGCGTGCCTGCTCTTGGGAGACGTGGCCAGCCATCCGGGGGCGTCTGGAGGGAGTGGCAAAGAGGGCTGACTGAGGGCTTCTGTGGGGATGCTGTGTGTGGCTGGTGAGCCTTCCTTCAGCCATGTTTCCCCCTTTAGGTGCAGAGATGGGAGATCCAGGTGGCTGGCAGGGAGGGGGCGGACGGAGGCTGGACCAGGGAAGAGAAGAGACTGGACCGTGTGCAGAAACACAGAAGCCCCAAAGGAGGGTCCGGGCCATCTGAGAGTGGGTAGGGTAGAGCCACTACAGAGGCCCTGGGGGGGGCGGGCGTGTGGTGGGGCTGTGGGCTTGGTCTGATCCACTCCCTCCCCCTATGTCTGGAGGAAGACACTGATGAAGAAAGGGGAGGCCTCATCTTCACCTCAGGTGGTGAACAAAACTGCAGTCACTCCGAGGAATTCCAAATTCCTCCACCTCTGTGCCAGAGGTCCCAGGCCCTGGGCTACACCGTCTGTGCTCCACACACCCTATTTTGTGTGCCCTCGTCCAACCATTGCACTTCTTTAGAATCACGTGACCAGGGAGGGGTGACATGAAGATGAGAACTCATGGCTGCCTGCAGCCAAAGCCCATGCTCTTTTTTTTTCAGTCCTCATCCAAGAACATTTTATTTCCTTCATTGCTCTCAGAGAGAGTGCAGAGAGACAGAGAGAGGGAGAGGGAGACTCTGATATGAGAGAGAAACTTTGATTGGTTGCCGTCTTGTATGTGCCCTGACCAGGAATCGAACCTGCGGCCTTTCTGGCTACAGAATGACACTCCAACCAACCGAGCCACACCAATCAGGGCCAAAGCCGATGCTGTTTACGCCACGAGGCTTGTCATTTTCCTGGCGGGTCAGGGGCCTAATGAGTAGCTGATCACCAGTCTTGAGCATGGACTTGCCTGCTTGCCAGAGACCTTGGTTGGAATCCTGCGACGCCCCTGTGTTCTAAGAAAGCATTTGGCCTCTGGGTTGGGACCTCCCCCGCCTCCCTCCCGCCCACCATGTTGGGGCTCTGAGTTTTCTGGAGAGCATGCTGACTTTCTGGACAGAGGTCCCATGCAGAGCTCTATGTTTCTGGTTACTGGCTGCCACTAGCTGACTCTGGGGAGTGACTGGGAGGGCGTACGTCAGCTTCCTGAGGACGTGGCGGGGCCGCACCATCCAGGGTTTCAAGTTGAGAAAGGAGGCAGGTGGGATTTGGAGAATGCTGTCAGCTAACCACCTCTCGGCTGAAAAGCTGCTGTGGCTCCAGTGTGACTCCTGACATGCACACAATTTTCCTGCCAGTTATATATAGCAACATGCAGCATTTATCCCAGCATGCAAAGGGCATTTTTACTAGTTATGACTTTACCTAGTGCAGGAAGGTTATTCTGGTATAAGGTATCGATCATATCATAGCTAGTGTTTATTGAGCATTATAAATAACACTTCCTAGGTATAACCTCATCCAAAATTCACAAGGACCCTGTGCAATTATTATGTCATTTTCCAGAGGGGGAAACTGAGTCCCAGATTGGCTCGACCATGTACAGTGACTGGTGCTGGACTTGAGCCCAGCTCATTGGACTCCAGGGTCTCCACTCATAACCACTAATCATCCTTCAAGTGCTACGTCATCTCCGGCCACTCTGCTGCCCGTCCCGGGACACCGGCCCAGCCCGCCTGCTTCTGTCCCGCTTCAGGGCCGCTCTCGGCAGGTTCCCTGCTTACGTCAGTCGTCAGGCATTCTGCCGACGTGCTAGTTTTCCTGATCTCGGTGCCACCCAACCATCTCTGTTCAGAAGATTCAACACCCCCGGCCACCTACACAAGTTTTAATTCCTTGGCATGACATTCTGGGCCCTCATGATCTGGCTAAAGCCGCACTCCAGGCTCACAGTGCACACTGGTCTCCCTTCAGCGGCACGCACGGCTCAGCTAGCCACACTCTCGGTGCTCTCACAGCCGCCACCTGGCCCGAGGCCCTTGCGGGCTATTCCTTCTGGCTGGAATTTCTTCCCTGCGCCTTCTCTCTCTGCCCCAACTGCGCATGCCCCCAGCTCACCCACCTCGTCAGCCTGAGCTCAACCGCCTCCACTGTCATGGGGCCTCTCTTGATTTTTCTCAGCTGGGCACCAATTCTCCCTTCTCTCAACTTGCATTGGATTTGATCTATCTTTCTTATGCCAACTGGGGCTAACTGGGGCACAGTCTCTCTTCCACTCTCTTCTGGGAAGGGATTGCTTGCCTGGCTGGGGAAGCTTCTTCTCCACTGGCCAAGCTTGCTCCTGGGGGCCTGGTGCTCACAGAGAGCAGGAGTGTCTTGAGTGAGCCTCGTAGGGTGATTTTTCAGGGGGCCTCCTGTGGTTGGTGACAGCCTGGCCTAGCGTGCCAGTCTGACCCAGCAGAGCACCCAGACTCTCCAGATGTCACGCTGAGTCCACGCCATCCTGCTGATGCTCTGGGTGTGGGGGAGTCAGAGAAACACAGGTCTTCTGCTACATGCCAGACCAGGGTCAGCACCCGCAATCCGCCGGCCACATCTGGCCCGCCGCCTGCATTGTCCAAGCAAACAGTGGTTCTTACATTTTTTTTTTAAATGGTTGAAAAAATATCAAAAGAAGAAGAATATTTCAGGGCATGTGATGATGATATGAAATTCAAATTTCAGTGTCCATAAATGACGTGTCGTTGGAACTCAGCCAAGCTGGTTGGTGTGTTTGCATCTTGTCTACAGTCGCCTTTTTGCTGCAACAGCGGCCTTGAGTGGTAGCCGCAGAGACCGCACAGCCCACACAGCCCAAATATTTACTCTCTGGCCCTCTACATGGTAAACGTGGGGACCTCATGCTGGAGAACAAAGTTCTTCCTATACCCACCCTTTTTAGCCAAGAATAAAGGGCTGGCCAGCTCTCCCAGTGTGCAGGGCCAGTTAGCTGCTGGCCTGGAGATCAAAGGCCAGTGCTCAGGAGCTTGCAAAGGGACAGAGCATGGGCTGGCGGCTTGGAACCCCAACCTCTGTGTGGTCTGGGGCAAGCCCGTTTCCTGTCTGTGTCTGTGCTCCTCCTAAGCTTGAGCTGCACCATCTCTCGGCCCCATCTTCCTCTGAGGGGGACATGGCTGTCTGATCTACACCTGTTCTACAGGACGGTCCACAGTGCATGAGGAAGGCTCTCGGCCTCCCAGACCCTGCCTCTGAGACTTTGGCCTGGAGAGTTGTGAGGGCCTGGCTCAGCCAGCAGATGGACACCCCTGCTCCCCACCCCCCAGGCCCCCACCCGGGCCCCTCCCTGCTCCCCAGGAACGCCATCTTTTTCCTCACATGGATCCCTGTTTGGACTCGGTTCAGCCTCTTTTTTTTTTAAGTGCCTGAGATCTAGGCGGACTATAATTATGTAATTCTTCCTTGTTATGTTTTCTAATTGTTCTAGGAGCTGTTTCCTAAACTGATTGGAAACAATTGCAGACAAGGAATGGAGTGGGAGGTAGGCGAGGGCCTGGCAGCTGGCCAGAGCGGGGCTGTCTGCAGGAGGCTGTGTCTGAGCCGGGTGGGCACGGGGAGGGAGCCAGGGGTGGGGGGCGCCCCTCACAGTTCTTGTGTCTGGGGGGCGGGAGGGCACGAAGCACTCACTGGGCTGTTGGGAGCTTTGGTTTAGTCAGTCATGGACAACAAACCTCCCCCTGCTCCCAGGCCCCCACAGGCTGGGCTGTGTTTTCTTTTTCTGCTGCGTCTGTGACGTGGGTGAGGCTCCCTGGGGGCCCCGCCAGTGGCCGACAGGGAGCAGGGCCCTTTCCTCCTGGCATCAAACTGTTTGTGCCTTCTCGACAGAAAAAAAAATATGCAACTTTTGAGCTATCTATCACCCTCCCATCCCGAAAGCCAGGGAGGACACGTGGAGGGAGCGCAGGGAGCTCCCTGCTGACTGGGGCCTGAGCAGGTGAAACGGGGCTCCCGGGAGCGTGTCGCTGGGACGGCAGCAAAGGCGTTACCTTCCTGGGGCCGGAACCTCAGGAAAGGGCCTTGAGTGACCGTTCTCACATGTTCTTGCTGTGAGGACTGTGTCCCCTGGCTGCACAGTTCATTGTTGTCCTCCATGGGACCAGGCAGAGGACAACAGCATGTTCAGGGCACCTGGGGAGCCCCCAGGTCCCCCTCTGTCACCTTGGTCTTCCTTGGGGTGCAGCTCAGTTCCTCTGTCTGTGCTGACAATGTCCTCCCCTCCCCCATCACTCTTCTCACCGACTGTGCGCACACACTCGGAGATGACTTCTAATTAAAGCAGCGAGTTTCCTAGAAAGGGAGGAAGAGAGGGCCTGAGTGGGGGTCAGGGGGGCGGCCCATCTTGCCTGCTGCTTGATGGAATTGTTAACATTCACAGAATCCCTCTGAGGCAGGAGTGGCCATCATTCGCTTTTTCCTTTTGAGAAAACGGCTGAGAGAGAAGTATGAAATTCAATTCCACAGGCAAGTACGAAGCACCTAGGGTGTGACAGGTACTAGAGAAGGCACTGGGTGGAGTCAGAGCCCCTCCCCGAGGACCTTGACTTTCCAAGTTCAACCCAGACCTGGATGGAGCTGCCCCTTGAGGCTGAGGCCGGTTGAACCAGAAGCCGCATGGTTGGCCTGGAGGCTTCAGCCCCGGGTCCCTTCCCGTGGGGGCATGGTTAGGGGGAGGGGTCTCAGGACCCGTCGCTGCTGTGGAGTGTGGAGGGAGAGCACAGGCTGTCCGCTCTGCTGGGTCTCTCTCTCTCCTCCTCCTTCCCCGGCCTCTGGAGCCAGAGAGGGGACGGAAGGGGAGTGTGAGGGGCACCTGTGGAGTGCTGGGGACCTAAAGTTTCCTCGAGTCCCCTTGGTCCTTCACCCAGAGCACCCCAGCAAGCTGGCTATATTACGGCCCTGAAGGCCCCCAGACGCGCATCCCGTTCCTGCCTCAGCAGGCTCCCCGGGGCCCCTCCTTCTGGTCCCCATTGCTCTCAGGGCTTAGAGTCTGGGGTCTGGGGTGGGAAGAGGCCCCTGAGGCATTTTGTGTTCCAGAAGCGCTGTCCCCTGAGCTGGCAGAACAAAGAGCGTCTGGGCATGTCGCGCAGCTGCCCGTCTCCGGTGCTGCTGCCGTCTGGGGGATTGCTCGAGTCTCCTCCCACTTTTAAAGCTCCTGACTATGGGCACCGGGGCTCACTGACCCGTTTCAGGGCAGAGCCCGCTCCTGTGCCCCGTGTCCTGTTCGGTCAGCTGCAGTCCATCCCACGGGGGGGAACATGAGTGGATCCAGCCCTGGCCTGTGTAGCCCTGGAGTGGGACCCTGGGACCGTTGATCCCGGCCAGCGTTTCTCAAAATTTTTTTTCATTAGCACCCTCTCCCACTGGAAGAAAAAATACAGTTCAATTCTTCCAAACTAGGAGGTACGCCAAAGTATAAGAATTTGTCAGGTAGGGTTGAGCTTTGGACGTTATTCAATACTGCAAACCATTGTCATAGCTGTGATTTTTTTTGGCCTTCAATTTTCATCCTCTTGGGGGCGCTATTGGCCCCATTGAGAAAGCACGCTGTTGGCTTTTCCAGCATGTTTCCAAACTGTGTGTCATTTCTCCGGAGTCTCCTTCATCATATGGAAACATGGGTTCTTAATGAATGAGTATATTTTCAAGGACTGAGTCAGACACACCAGTTTGATACTAAATCTGCCACTGGAAAGAAATGGCTTCCCATTATTTCTCCCTTTAAAAAAAACATAAACTCAAACACCTGCTCCTGCCCCCTGAACCCACTAGGAGGCCACACCAAGCATCGGGCAAGCGTGGCCCTGGACACACGTGGGCACCTCATGTGGGGTTGGGGATCTGGCAAGACAATATATCTGTGTCCTTCCCTTAGCTTCTGCCCTGCAGCCTCGCCGCAGGAGGGGTGCCCTTGATGGGGGAGCCCACCCCAACCCCTTTGGTGGCTCTCTCTCCTGATGTGTCACCGCGGGGGCGTCAAAGGGCTGGCTGGTGACTGGCTGGCAGGCAGAGACTTCGGGGTGGTTGGGGGACATCGTGTGGTCACTCTGCACGTCTCCTGCCTGGCCTCCCTTCTTGGCACAACCTTATTTGTGCATGAACTTCCTTTCACGGTGGAGGCCTTCCTGCCTCCTCCCCAAACTGCGCTGGGCTGCTTCCCTCCGAAGTGGGCATCTCAGAGCTTCGTGCCTGCTCTCCGAGGAGCGTTTTCTCAGTGTCGGGACCAGCGAGGCAGGGATCACGGAACACCGGGACCCCGGCAGGAGGCCGAGGGCGGTGCAAGCCCCCGTGGACCTCCGGTTTGGAACAGGCTGCGCGAGCCACATGCGCGCAGCAGCCAGGGCCCAGCCCAGGCACGCCAAGGCGTGGTTTAATGGGAAGCCCAAATGAGAAACAGGCTTCTGGGACCTGGCTGCGGCTCCTGTCTCTCCTTTTCCTTCGGTTTCTCTCTTGTCTAGCTCCCCGCTTGCTCGTCTGTCTGCGTCCTGTTCTGCTTCTCCTTCCTGCGTTATTGCCTGCTTGGGGTCCCCTGCGGGCCTGCCGTTCATTCAGCTTAAAGGCAGGTACCCCTGACCCAGGCAGGACTGGAGGTGGGGACGGAGGGAGGGGAAGCCGAGGAAGAGTGTGGAGAGGCCCCTCTATTCCAGTAAACAGAAATTAACCCTTCCCCGGCCCAAGGAGGCAGCCAGCCGTTTCCCTCCCCTTCCCACCAAGGTCATAAATCCATTTCTAACTTACCAATTCCCCGGTTAGTAGCAGAAACACACAATTAGCTTTAAAAGTGTCTCCAAGCTGTGGCCAGTTAGAAATTTATGACTTTTTTTTTTTTAAAAAAAGGCTTTCCTTTAAAGTGGCTAATTAGGTGTATTTCTCCAACGGTAATTTTGAAAATGCTAATTGGTCTGCACTCTGGAAGGAGGAGAATAAACTTTCCCCCTTTATTATCTTGGCTCTGGGGAGACATAGAAGAGACGGACGAGGCTGAGCAGTCGGTGCAGCCTCCAAGGACAGGGGCCAGGCGCCGGCCCTTTTATGGACTTAGCAGCGAGGAGGGGGCCGGGGAGAGTGGTTTGCTGCGTTCCAGACAGTTTCCTCAAAAGGGGACGTGGCACAGCAGGTCTGGAGGTGGTGGCTGAGGTAGAAGGCCGCAGCGGTTCACCCACCAGCGTGCAGCGGCGCCCTGGGGTGGGACTGAGAGAAGCCTTCTCAGTGGCTCCCAAGGAGGATGGGTAGGGAGGGTGTGTGGGGGGGCTCACCCCAGCCTGGGTGCTGCCCTGGCGCAGAACCTGACAGCTGCTGAACCACTCACTAGCAGACTCTGCTATTGGGGGGGGGGGGAGTGGCTGTTTATTCCCTGGACGATTCCAAATTGAACGCAATGGGGGCAGACTCCATGGTGTAGAGTGTCTCATGTTGGAGCAGGGCCAGGTCCCAAGGAGCCCTGGGGCCAGACCTCTGCAGGCCAAGACGCCCTGGCATGGAGTGTCACCTGCCTCCTGACCTGCGAGGCAGGGTAGAGTTACGCAGGATTTGGGTCCCCGTGGGAGGATTGAAAAAGACCTCAGCTTGACTGGGGACCCTCTACAGGTGGTGCCTTTCCCCCCAATACCTCCTGGCCGGACAGTCAGCAGCTTCCCAGCTGAGCTCTCTCTCCTGCCCCTTCTACCACAGCCTGTCTTGGGAAGTGGGGGTAGACAGTGGGTTTCTTGGACTTGCCTTTTTTCAAAAGAAGTTCAGCGTGGGGGCAAACCGCAGCCCCAGAGAGCCAGGGCAGCCCTGCAGAAGCTGTGCGTGGATCCACAGCCTCACATTACCAGGTGTAGGGCTGGTGGAGCTCAAAGACAGGGTCTGGGGTCTTTCTGTTTGGCTGGGACATTCACCAATGAAGAGGAGGCGTGGGTTTCTTCCCTTTGGCTTCCTGGCTGTTCTCCTTGGAACAGCTGAGGTGGAGAATTGCCCTAGACAGACCCTCAGCTCCCGGCAGGAAGCAAAGGGCCTTCCCAGGACACAGTCTGGGGTGGTGCAGCTCTGCTCTGGGGGTGCCGCCTCACCTGGCATCGGTGGCTCCCGTCCTGCCGGCCCCGTGCCTTGCTATGGGAACAGCGCAGTCACGAAGATGGGACCAGGATACACGGAGCACGTTCTACAGCAGAGAACGGGAGGGAAGACCAGCCCTGATCAGATATTTTGTTATTGATCATTTCAGGGAGGAGTGGAATTCTTTAAAACCCTGTGCTGTTGCAGAAGGGAGGCGTGATGGACAGTGAAACAAATTGCGCAGTTTTCCTTTTCAGCATTAGGTTTTATCGAGGATTTCTCACAGCTCGCCTCATCCCTCTGGCTCCGTTCTTGTCTCTAGGAAAATCAGATAGAAGTGTGACTGGGATTCTGGCCGAGAATCTCTGCAGCCACTTCCCTGCTCTGCGCAGGGACGGTTTGCCAGTCTGCACCTGAGATGGTGGGGGCGGGGGGGGGGATGTTGTGTGTCCTGCAGTTTCTGCAGCAGCAGGACAGATGGGTCAGGGTGGGCGTGGGCGGAGCAGGGCCGAGTCCTGACTTCACATTTCCTGGCTGCGAGAGCTCGGGAGGATCCTTCACCTTGTAATCTTCAATCTGTTGGGAAAAGTGAAATGAAACAATGCACATATTATGCAACACAGAAATATGGGCTCGATGTAACTGTTATAGAAGTGAAAGGAGATCACAGAGCCAGACGAGCTCCTTCAGTGCTGGGAATGCGGAGCCCTCAGTGCGGCTGCTTTTATCTTGTTACTGACCCTCCTTGGATGGTTCCAGTTCACACACAGGAGGAGGCTGGAGAGGAGGAACACAGCCCCGGGGGCTCGTAAGGAAGCCTGAGCCACCCCAAGGACCTGGAGGGGTGGGGATGATAAATGTTCTTCATTTGAATCCCCCACCTGACCCACTGTAGTCTCCCCACTTTTCAAAGAGGTCTGGCTCTTCAGGTGATAGGTGGGGGGCGTTGCTTGAGGGTCTCGCTTTCGGCTGTTTCCCCAGGTGCTGGGCTTCCTCATTCGTCCATCTTCTGCGGTGTGCAGAGTTCTTAACCGTTCTGATCCCCTGTTTGGTGGGGTGATAATACCCACTCTACAGGGTTACTATGGGGATTCGGCACATGGGAGGCCAGGAGCTCCTGGAACAGGGCTGATTTCTTGGAAAGCACGCAATGAATGCTACTTTCCTTCTCTTTGTGAACCCCATCTCCAATAATTGGCAACTGAATGTTGGACTAAGCACATCACGAATTACCTTGAGCCATAAAGGAGAAAGAAAGGAAACGAGAGCCAAGCCGTTAGATAGAATCAACATGAGCCCACCTCCAAATGGGTTTCTGATGGACAGCGAGGATGGGCCCTTGTTACAGCAGAACGGCTGCTCGAGAGAGTGCGGACGCACAGGTTTCGGGAACAAATCTAACCCTGTGTTTGATCTCAGCTTTAGGACACACCGGCTGTCTGACCTTGGGAGCATCACGTGCCCTCTCTGTGCTTTTTTAAATACGTGTCTCTGTGCAGAAGGATTACATGTCATGGCGGGTGATTCCTCACTAGATGCTAATTTTCTCCCCATCCTCCCCTCTGAGGTGGTCGATCAGTTCAGTCTGGGTAAGGCTGAACACTCTCGTACCTGAAAGCCTTTGAGTCACACACATGCACGCCCACGCGTGGCCATGGGCCCTGGGGTCACTAGTTCACCCTGGCATCCCAGCTCCCAGTGGGGCCCCGCCTATGGTGAGGACTCACAGTACTCGGGGACCCACTGCATGCATCAGTTCTCGAAGTGCTAGCATTTGTCTGTAACCACAGGCGTGTGTTTGACAATGACAGTGAGGGCTCAGAGCCCTTTGAAGCCCTTGCCTCATTGTGAGGAAGGTTTTAGGGGCATTGTTTGTTCTGCTTCACCTGCAGGAGGCTGAGGGACAGGGAAAGACAATGCTCGCCCAGGTCTCGGGAAAGTGGTGGCGTGCTTGGCAGGAGTCCCAGGCCCTGACCACGGTACTCTTTGTAGTAACTCAATTGGTGTCTCAGAAACGAAGTTCTGGGAGTGACCTGCGGATCTCCAGGGTTCGTTTGAGGCACAAGGAACCAGACTGCTACCCTGGAAATCATTAATTGCGCTAGGAATAATAATTACTATTATTCTGAGCACTAAGGTCTGTCTTTGCATCTTTCATTTTTACGACAGTCATATTTCCATTTTATAGATGCAGCTCTGGTCAAAGCCTTTAGCTAATAAAGCGAAAAAGCAGCTAAGATTTAAATTCAGGATGTCAGCCCGAAGTGAAGCCTGCCACCTCGCCCTGACACCACACTAAGTAAGAGAAAGAGGGAGAACAGGATTGGGAATGTTCTAGGAACAGAGGAATGAGGAGGAGATGCAGTGAAATCCATCTGCGATATTGCTAGGGGGAGACATGAAGCATTTGCTTAAATTTCGTCCCATGTTCAAACTGGGAAGGGCGCATTTAGGCTTTTACTTCCTGCCTTTTTTTAAAAAAAATCTTCACTCGAGGATATGTTTATTGATTCTGGAGAGAGATGAAGAGAAAGAGAGAAGCATCAGTGAGTTGCCTCCTACATGCACCCTGACCAGGGACCACACCCAGGTATGTGCTCTGACTGGGAATCGAACCCGCAAACTTTTTTGGTGTTCAGGATGATGCTCTAACCAATTGAGCCACCCAATCAGGGCAAGGACCCACTTTTTTTTTTTAGATTTTATTTAATTATTTTTAGAGGAAGGAGAAGGGAGAGGGAGAGAGGGAGAGAAACCTTGATGTGAGAGAAACATCTATTGGTTGCCTCTCAGACGCCACCAACTGGGGACCTGGCCCGCAATCCAGTCATGTGCCCTGACTGGGAATTGAACCAGAGACCTTTCGGTTTGCAGGCCAGCACACAATCAATCCACTAAGGCACCCTAGCCAGGGCCGGTCTTACCTTTTAAATTTAATGTTTTCTTATTCAACTTTAAGAAAAAAGGAAATTCTACCTTGACTGGTGTGGCTCAGTTGGCTGGGTGCTGTTTCACAAAGCGAAAGGTCATTGGTTCGATTCCATTCAGGTCACATGCCTGGGTTGCAGGTTTGGTCCCTGATTGGGGGCATGCAAGAGGCAACTAATTGATATTTCCCTCATGCACTGGTGTTTCTCTCCCTCTATTTCTCCCTCCTTTCCCTTCTTTCTAGAAAATAAATAAATCAAACCTTTAAAAAATGAAGAAAGGCATTTCTGACGCGTGGTACAACATGGATGAACCTTGCAGACATTATGCTAAGTGAAAGAAGCCAGCCACAAAAGGACAAGTACTGTATGGCTCCACTTACCTGAGACCTAGAGTGAATTCCCAGAGACAGGAGACAGAATGGTGGTTGCCCGGGGCTGGGAGGAGGGAGGAATGAGGAGCTGTTGTTTAAGGGGTACGGAGTTTCAGTTCTGCAGGATGAAAAGAGTTCTGGAGATTGTACAACAATGTGAGTGTTGTGCACTGAACTGTACTCAACTATACACTTATACATGGTTAATATGGGCCTGGCTGGTGTGGCTCACTGGATTGAGTGGGGGCCTGAGAACCAAAGGGTCACAGGTTTGATTCCCAGTCAGGGCACAGGCCTGGGTTGTGGGCCAGGTCCCCAGAAGGGGGCGCTTGAGAGGCAACCACACATTGGTGTTCACTCTCTTTGTCCCTCCCTTCCCCCCTCTCTAAAAATAAACAAATGAAATCTTTTCTAAAAATGGTTAAGATGGTAAATTTTATGTTATGTGTATTTTACCACAATTTTTAAAAAAGTGAGTGCCCTTGTTCCTATTCAGGTACTTGGCAGTGAAGAGCCTTTTGTTTGGCTGGGGCACCTGGGGTGATTTTAGGTGAGTGGATGGGGCAGTGAATGGCCACAGCCTGAGGGCAGGTGCTGGGGAGCGCCTGGGGGTAAGCCTGGGCATAGATTGTGTCCATGAGCCAAGAGAAGGTCTGGAAAGAGGAGAGGCTCCCCTACCCTCTGCTGGACCAGCAGCTTCTGGAGTCTGTTGGCTCCCAGTCTCATGAGGAAGATTAGACAAGCACAGACATATTTCAAGACAGTTTGAGAAGCCCGTGACACAGAAAACGCATTCTCTCTGAGGAAACTGTTGGGTGGGGTGGTGGGGGTGGCAGATAAGGACTGTTAATTAAATATGTTAGAACTCAGACTCTAACACAGAGGCACAAATCAAGATGAGCTTGACCTTGACTCATGGGCGGCTGTGGCAGGGGTTGTCGGGGCTCCCTACTCCCCATCCCATCGTAGATGCTGAACCCGTGGGAGAAAGATGGTCAGCATGCCACCAGCTTGGCTGTCACTGTGTGGGCTACATGCTAGCAAACCATAGCCCACAGGACAAATCTGAACCACCCCTGCTTTTGTCCAACCCATGAGCCAAGAATGGCTTTAACATTATTTAATGGTTTACAAAGATCAAAAGACAGGTACTGTTTCACAACATGGGCAGATGATATAAAGTCTGAATTTTAGTGTGCACAGGGAAGCTTTTCTGGAACGCAGCCACGCCCATGTACGTGCTGCCCAGGACGGCCCTCGTGCTGTCGCGGCGAAGTCGAGTATGAGAGACCCAGATAAGGGATGTGGTCTGCCCAGCCGAGAGTGTGTCTCCTGGGGCTTTTACAGAAAAGTTTGCTGACCCCAGTCTAGCCAGAGCACTTTTTCAAACGATAGGTCGCAAGCCATCAATCAGTCATGAATCCACTTAGTGGAACATGATCAGCATTAAAAATTAAAAAATAAAAATAAAAGAATGGGCAGAAAATGTCAGAGTGCATCACTTGTTGTCAGGCATTTTCCTCTTTAAAGATTTTTCTCTTTCCTTAAGCTCTTATTTCAATTAAATATGCATGTGTGTACTTGGTCGTGATGGGAACTATTTCTCTTATTTGTGGGTCTTAGTTAAAAATGTTGACAAGCTACTGGTCCTGGTGAACCTAGGAAATTCACTGCTGTTCCCCAGGAACCTGGAAGGAAATCTGGACGCGTGCCTCTCAGCTCCCTCTGCTTGGGGTGTGGTTCTCTGCTTCTGCAGCCCAGGCTCCAACTAGGCTGCTGGGTACAGGGCTCTCTGCCGCGTTTCTCTCCCCAAGGGCCCATGTGCCAACCACGGCTGATGCCTGATCCCAGGTATGGCTGTTTCCCTGTTTCCAGCCGATTTCCTCCCACTGGAAGAGGGAGGTTTGCATTTTCCCAGAGGGCGATGAATGAGAAACGTTCACTCTTGGGCAGAAAGGGAAAAACAAGCAACGCCTTGGACCAAGGACACCGAGCTCTCTTCCTGGCCTTTTCGATTGACAGCTAATACATAGTGACGAGTGAGGGACAGCTCTTGTGCAAGGTGACAGGAGGCAAGATCTGAGAAGTCTTTGTGTTTACAAACATATTGCCGAAAGTGTCACGGGTAGAATTGCAAAACATCAATAGCGATCGATGGGAACGAATCATTGTTCCCGGCCATCCAACAAGAATGGAAATCCAGGCGTGGAGGAAGGGAAGGGGAAGAATCTATAGAGGATGGAGTCACCGTCACAACCCTCTCCTCACGGCCTCCCTCCCTTTCTTACGCTTTGTTCTTTTTCCTTTCCCTCTGCGACTCACTCGCTCATCACTGCCAATTTTTCTTTATGCAATAGGAGGAAAACCATTGATTTGTACAAGAGCCGTAGCCTGGGCCTTCGAGGCAGAATTAGAGCAGAACTACCTGCTTGCCTCTGCCTTCCCCCGGCTGTGCCGCGTGTCTGTTGAATTTCAAACAGCCAGTCTGTGAACGAGTGCTTAGCCAAGCTTCATATTCTCAAAGCCATTAATCATAGGTATCCTCCATAAAGGCCTTAAACAACCAGATAACAAAGGTCATTGATACAATGCTCTTTGTTTGAGGCAGACTCTTCCAGGCCTTAAAACCGAAGCTGGACTGGGTCCATCTTGATTCAAAAACTTTTGGAAGGCCAAGGAGGTGTGTTTAGCCAGAGGCGTTTGACCCTCGCATCACGGTGGAGAGCAGGTTGCACTATCCCATAACTCAGGAGCAGTTGATAGGTAAGGATCACAAGGATTTGAGGTGACTATGCCAAAGAAGTCCCAGGGACCTGCGTGGCTGTCTGGGATGGAGAACCTTGGGGGTGGGATGAGTGAGCCTTGATGGACAGTGAGGAGAACCCTTCTTCGGGCCAGGTCACTGTAGGGGAAAGGGCGTTATCTTTAAAATAAGATAAAGTAACCCAAAGCAGCAGCAGGATGGTGCCGGTTCCAGGCTGCAGAGGAGTTGGGGGCCCCAGCATCCAGAGGGTGGAATCACCTGGGTATCTGGCTGTGGAAGATCACTAAGAATCTCTCAGTGCCCTGAATCTCTCATTCTAAATCATCTCAAAAAATCTTAAACATAAAGAACAATGGATTAGCCCTGGCTGGCATAGCTCAGTGGATTGAGCGCGGGCTGCGAACCGAAGTGTCACAGGTTCAATTCCCAGTCAGGGCACATGCCTGGGTTGCAGGCCATGACTCCCAGCAACCTCACATTGATGTTTGTCTCTCTCTTTCTCCCTCCCTTCCCTCTCTAAATAAATAAATAAATAAATAAATAAATAAAAATAAAATCCTAAAAGACTATATCTCTTAAAAAGATAAGAACAATGGATTAAGGGAATTTCATCCCAATAAGCCAAAATGACCAAGAAAGAATTTCGAGGGAGAGTATCAGGCCGTCACAGAGGAAGCAGGGTCACCAGAGTACCGAAGGAGGCAGATAGGGGACCCAGCAAGGAGGAGCACAGGGACCCGAGGACCAAGGAGCAAGCCAGCCTTCCTGTGGAGGAAGCACTAGCACACCTGGTATGAGCCAGTGTCAACGGGTTTAGTGCTGACGCATTCATTCATCTTATTCTCCCTCCCATTGATTCATTCACCCGTTGTATTGGTTGTTTCTTATATGCCAGGCGTTTTTCTGTATGTGGGGAATTCACATTTAAAAGACCCAGAAATAAAACCTCCACCCTCAAGGAATGTGTGAGCTACATACAGCATTACCTCATTCCTTATCTACCAAAGTCTACACCCTGAATTTCTCGTTTTGTCTCAAAATGACTTCACCACTTAAATGGCTGAATACGTAGTCTGAGGGGACGTCATGGAGCAGGAATCTAGGAAAAGGCCCAGGAGGCCCAGGCTCAGGGCCTCCGAGGAGGGTAGTGAACCTGGAGAAAAGGATGCACAAGAGAGGCTTCGCACGAGGGGCAGCCTCCGCTGTTCCAGCTCTGGCTGTCCGAGGCTCCCCCGCAGCCCTGGTCGGCAAGTGAGATGTCAGGAGGATGGATTGTCCTGACACAGTGACATAGGTAATGATCTCTGAGGCCACAGAGAAGCGGGGCTTCCTGTCGAGCGGTCATAAACTTAGCCTAACAGAGAGCCTGGATTCCCAGTGCAGGAATAATGGCAGCCACCAACATTCCCGTGGAGATTCGGCCTCTTCTTTGCCCTGGTAGTATTAGCAGCACACGCCCACTCTCTAATATTGGGCTCCGAGTTGCAGTTGAATTTGTTTTACATTCTGAAATATTTTCCTTCCAGTGGTTTGTGGAGAAGCACCTGTGCTTGTGTGAATAGCAGTGTGGGGGAGGGGGAAACTGGCCCCAGTCCGTAAAATGGTTAAAGAACTTTCAGATAGGTGTCATCCATCCATCCACCCATTCATCCATCCATCCAACCAACCATCCAATTAACCAACCAATGGAACAAACAATGAAACAACCAACCAATCAACCATCCATCCATGGGCATCCACTGGTTTCCCTGGGAAGTGTTTACTGACCGCCCACAATGTGCCCTAATCCACACCTAGGGACAGAGTTGGGATCAGAGTCGCGCTTGGAGCTTCTCAAGCTCCAGGTCGCCATTTATCTTTTCAGTGGCTGCTCTTTTTCAAAGACCCAGCTTCTCATTCTTGGACGGCCTGTGCCCTCACAGATGGGAAGCTACAGCGATTGGGACAATGACAGCTATTGCTCCCACGCAAAGTTGCCTGTCAGAATAGTGTGAGACTATGAAGATAATTGCCGCAGGGTACACAGCTCAAGAGGGGTTAAGAGTGACGACAATGGGAAGGACCCAGGGTGACAGGCTGGGTGGGACAGGAAGGGCCCTGGGCGGAACTTGACTGTATGAACTGAGGCAAGTGGCTTCCCTATTGGTTACTGGCCTCATTTGTAGAAGGAAGGGGTTGGACATTCCAGTCCTTCTGCGATGTGGAGACAAGTCTCACTGGTTGATGACACCACCCTATGGATCTGCGTTTTGCTGCCCTTTGCTCACTTCTTCCCTTTTTGCCCCATTTCTTTCCCTTCCGAGATCTGACCAGCTCCCAATTCGATGCAATCCTTCCTCCAGCTGGTTTTCCTGCAGGCTGTTCCATTTTGCCAGCATTCTGCATTACCCTGTAACTCAGGGCAGTCCAGCAGGACTCTTGGTGATGATGGCGGCATTCCTATCTGCACTGGCCATTGTGGCAGCCCCGGCCCACACTGACTACTAAGCCCTTGAGATGTGGCTAATGTGGCTGAGGAACAGGGTCATATATTTTATTTTAACTTAAAGCATGTACCTCGTCACTGCCTTATTGGACAGCACAGCTCTAACCTCTTCCTTTCATTATTGTGTTTGTCTAGTTCTTCTTCGAACATAAGTTCAGAGCTCGGTCATCTGTGGTCAGACTCCCTTAGTTCAGATCCTGCAGGACCACTCACTCGCTGGGGGCCTTGGGCAGTTGACCTAACCTTTGCAGACTTCCGTGTTGTCGCCTGTACAATGAGGGTGCTAATAGTCCTGCCTGCTGGGATTGTCGTGGTTATTAACTGAGACAGTGAATGTACCACGTTTAGCACAGTGCCTGGCCCTCTGTAAATGTGAGCTGCGAGTGAGGAACGGGGAGGAGGAGGAGGAAAAGGAGTGAGGATGTGTTTCCATCTTTTCTTGTCTGTTAGAGTGAAGTCTTCAGGACTGAGACTATCTAGTGTTGAGTTATAACTGCTTAGCATATGGAGACGACACTGTCTCCCAGGGCTCATGAGTGTCCTTTTTATTTGATTCCCCTTCTCTTTGCCCAGCTACCAGTTCTCCTGATGCCTCTAGGCCCTGCCCCAGACCATATACAAGCCTCTAAAGAACATTGACCCTGATGGGAGCTGAGTGACTGTGACCCCACCCTCTCTGTCTCTCACACACACACACACATGTGTGCACACACGCAGTTCTTATAAAGCAGACAGACCTAGGATTTCATTCCTTCAGACACATCTGTGTCTCCTGTCTCTGGCTCCTTTTTCTCTGGGCGATGGGGAGCAGGGTGATGACCCCATTAATTCCAGGCACACCCTGGTTGCTCTCCAGGTCTCCAGCTCCCTTTGGACCTCCCCTCTGGCCAACTCGATCTCCCAAGTGACATCTCTCAATCCTGCCCCAGGAATCAGATGTCTAAATAGCAAATGAAAGATTAATGCCAGTGGCCAAGATTGGGGTGTGAATAATTTAAAGGGCAGAATAAGAGCCAGCTCCGCTTACCGACAGGGCTGCGTGGGCAGAGGTCAGGGAGAGGGTAAGGGCCAACTCTGGGCCAAGGATAGGCAGCTGTGGATTCCAGTGAACTGCTCGGGGAGGGGAGTTGTCCTTCGTGCTGGGAAGAATCTGTAGTTACAACCAGAAAGTGGGTCCTTCTGCATTCTTATCAACACAAGGGGTTGTGAGATTCAGGAGACATAGGGGCAGTTTTCCAAGGGGGCACCACGATTCCATGGACGTTGTAATGCCAGGGCCCACCCATCGATGCACACCCCGCCACCGTCATGGTGAGGGCCCTTCTCACCAGTGTCTCTGTTCTTGTCGCCACTTTGGACCTGTTGGGCTATGGGAGGCCACATGGCTGGGACATTCGGTGGAATGTCTCCTAGGGACATGGGATCAGAGGTGAGGATGGACAAGCAGCCTGGCGTTTGTGCATTGAGCAGATATTTTGCACACGGCGGGGTTCTTGTCAGGCAGGAAACCTCTGTCTGAATATTTCTTCTCCTCTCCCTACCACCTTGGTCACCTCTGCGCTGCCCAAGCCTCCTGTTAGGTTTACCACAGCCTCTCCTCTGATGGTTTGGGGTTTGATAAATATTTTCCCCTCCGGAAGTCTTTAACAGTGCAGCAAGAAGGTTACATGATGGATTCTCCCCATCACTTAATTGAAGCCATAAAAAATGAAAAGAGAGCTTCCAATAAACCAAACCATTACTCACTGGTGGATAGAGAGGGGATCCCAGAACCGGGCCCTGAGAGGCGCAGCTGGGAAGCCCTCCAGCTGAGTGTCTATTATGATTATTAATCACAATGGCCACAGGGTTCACTGGCACAGAGCTTCTTAATGAACTTGGACTCGTGTCCTTACAAGGTTGTAGCCATTATAGCAACCAGGGCCTTTGCGTTTCAAATCCCTGAAGGCTTAGGATGGATGTCTAAGTGGGTGCATTTGTCCTAGTGCTTTCCAAAATTATGAGATGTGAGTTGTTGATGTAGGTCTGAATGGTAGAAGGGAGGGAGCTACCTCGTGGTGATGGGGAGTTTCAGGCGGTGATCAGCAGCGTAATTACCTGTATAGCTGGTGGCTGGGCGCACGCTTTCCTATGCCTGGTTAATGGCTATCTGTTGTGTATGGGGCAGTGAGAGTTTTGCCTGTGGGTGGTCAATATGTAGGTAGGAGGCAGGTGTGTTAATGATAGTGGATATATATACATCAAAATAGCATCATCTCTGTAAGGATTCTACGACATTTAGGTTTCAAGGTAGATTACAAGTAAGAAGATCTAGAGTTTTGTTGTCCAAACTAGAAGAGTTTTAAAAGTAGAAAGGGATGTTATTAATGTTGCCTAGGTCACTCCCACAAACCAGGGCTGTTTCAAGCAACTGAGATGTGTGGTACCTGTACTTGGGGGGCACTGTCGGATTGCTTAGGTCTATTTTCCATTTGCTTGGACACTCATTGAGCTTCTTTGGCAGGTGAGTCTGTCAGAATTAGAGCTTTGGGGGGTGGGCAGAGCAAAAGGGTTGCCTCTCTGGTGGCACGCTAATCACTGGCCTCTGCCCCGTAGCAGCCCCATGGCGGGGAAGGCAGCCCCATCTACCCTTCCACAGGCGTGTAGTGCCAGTGTTAGGGATTTCCTGATGCGGTGCCCATGTCTTGATTCCTGGGGGACTTTGGCACCCACTCTATGAACCCTAAGTCACTGGAGATGGGAAGCACAGCCAGCGCACCTGTGGGCTGCAGCCTTGCTGCTCTGAGAGGCACAGAAAGGGCCCCGTCCAGGGCATGCACAGTGTCACAGCCTGAGGGTCTGCTTGCTGTGTGTGCCCCCAGGTCACAGTGTGGTGAGCAGGAGCCCAACTCCGTTCTGTTGTGGTTCGGCCTGTCCTACATGTGGCTGGGGTCTTGGTGTACCTCTCTACATGGAGTCAGGGAAGAAGAGTGTCGACTAACAAGCGCAGAAATGCTTGAAACAGTATTTGGGATGAGCTACGTATGAGAAATGTCCCTTCTTTTTCTGTCTCCCTCCCTCCTTCTCTGCCCACCCCTCAGCCCTTCGTTTATCAGACGACTCTGCCTCCCCTGGGCCTTTGTTCCCCAGAGTCACTAGTTCCTGTGTATCAGCAATAGTTTTCCACCTGATGGTACCCTGATGTTTGGGAGGGAAGGGAGAGGAAGCCCCACCCAAATCTCAGCAGGTGTCTTTCCCCACAGAGAGGCCTCTCTCCAGCGTCCTGGCTTCCTTCCCATCTCTCCTGAGATCGGCAGCAGGCAGTGCGCTCCTAGGGTAACACCTACAAGTTTTCTGTCCCAGCTGCTTTCTCCAGAGGAACCTCCCACCTTCTCCCCGAAAACCAAGAACTCCCCAAGCCACAAGCAAGTAGCTGTAAATAGAAATGAATCCATCTGCAAAACCTCAACACGTCACCTGATCCTTATCAGTGCCTCATAATCGCCTGCAAGGAAGATCTTATTATATTAAAAAGCCATTGCCCTTTAAGCTGGTAACACTAATAGATTCTGTGTGATATTCATACCAGATTTAGCTTTCAACACATGAGATGCCATTCCTTTCCTACTGCCTCCGTCTGAGCCCCTTCGTGTTTGCACAAAGCTCCTACAATTTCAGTTGCCTGCAAGGTCTTTTTCTGCAAGATGATAAGATCCATGAGGGTATCTGTCTTGTTGAATGTTGTGTCGCCAGTAGGAAGAGTGGCTGGTGTACAGTAGGCATGCATTTTCATGCATGTCTGTCCAATTCCTTCCTCCCTCCTTTACTCCCTCAGTCCCTCCTTCCTTCTCTCCTTCCTTCCATCCTTCCACAAATGAGCCAAGTTCTGGAGGGGGAGATGACAAAAAAAAACAATAATAAAATAATGTCAATTAGTTATAAGTGCTTTGCAAGAAACAAATGGGGTGTTGAAATAGAGGATAATCAGGTTGGGGTGGAGAGGTCTACTTCAGCTGGAAGGTGGTGATATCCTCTCTGAGACCTAAATGATGACAAGGTACCAGCCACAAGCACAGGTGGGTGGAGAGCTTTCTAAGCAGACGGAACAGCTCTACCTGGGGTTGGGAAGTGGGGAAAGACTGAAGCACCTTTGAGAGCTTGGGAAAGGCTGCCTGTAGATAAAACTTCATGAACGGGGGCCTTTGTTGTGTGCAGAGAGGGAGGGAGAGGCTAGACCATTGCAGAAATGTTTGAGGTAGTCAAGGCACTCAGGGATGTGATTGATAGGGGAAATTTTGGATTTTTAAAAAAATATTTTATTTATTTATTTTTAGAGAGAAGAGAAGGGAGGGAGAGAGGGAGAGAGGGAGAGCAACATCAGTGTGTGGTTGCCTCTCAAGTGCCCCCTACTGGAAACCTGGCCCACAACCTAGGCATGTGCCCTGACTGGGAATCGAACGAGCAACCCTTTGTTTTGCAGGCTGGTGCTCAATCCACTGAGCCACACCAGCCAGGGGAAATTTGGATTCCTTATTCTCTAAGCACAAAGATCCATGTGATCCAGAGATGGAATGGCTGGGAAGTCTGGGGTGTGGAAATGGGAGAGAAGTGAAGGTAGTAAGGAGTGAAATTTGAACAAGAGATGCTGGGCAGTGGGTGGGCTGCCAGAATTTCTCAGTCTCCTTTTCTGCTCGAACTTAGATTGACACATCATTTGCTTGTGTCTTCCACTGCTCTATGTTTATAAAGATGATACGACTACAACCAGGGCACCCGGACTCAAAGGCCTCTTGCTCAGATTGCAACAGAACTGGAAATCAGGGCCCGGCGAAAGCCTTGTGATGAATTGCCAAGACCCAGGGTTCAAAAACAACCACCATCACAACAATGACAATAGCAGCTGTTCTTACCTCTGGGCCCTTTGCTGTCAGTAAATTGAAAGCAGTTTCAGTTTGAGATGGATTTGGTGGCGAGAGCCACACCCATCAGAGGTCCTCCCTCCATTATGGGGACCTAGTTGGTGATGAGGGGTTTCGGGGCCCCGGGCCCAGACTGGGTGGCGAGGCTCCAGGGCACAGTCCGATGGGTGGGACTCGCCTCACAGGGCCCGGGCAAGGGCGACCTGTGCAGAGCATGCTCAGCTCCCGGGGAGCTGGGCCTTCATCTCTGCGAGGGGAGGAATGGGAGAGCTGTTTGGACAAGGGGAGCAACCCCTTAATTAGAAGTCGTATGCCCCCCTTCTCTGCCGGATCGGAATACCTTTAAGCAAAAACATATGAGCACCAGTCTGTTTTGTTCATTCTCTGTTTCTAAGCATTTCCCCGCGTTCAAACCCTCTGTGCTCTTTTAATCCACGGCCGCCAGATCACATCATGGCGAACGGATTTGGGGTGAAGGCCAACGCAGCAGAACCTTTTCTGCAGGATGCTGCCGAGGCCTGGGGTTCGCCCCCTGGGCTGTTATCTCCTGGGGCTAGAGTCAGGGGGCTTGGCTCTCAGGGGGAGTCCCTGCGTGGCAAGGACGCCAGCCTGCAGCGAGGGGGTGGACAGACCGGTGATGGAAAGACCTAGAGTCCAGAAAGGTGCCTGGCATCTTCTCCACCTCCTGATGGAGGTTTGTAAAAGTATCGGGTTGGCCAAATTGTTTGTTTAATGTTTTCCATATGATGGCTCAAGTAGTGCTTAGCTGTCTTTAGCTGTATTCAAAACAATTTTGTTAGATTGTATTGTGACAGCTGTCATATCTGTGCATTTTAAAAAAAACTTATCAAAATTGGTGAATTTTTTTGTGTAGCCATTTTAATACTGAAGATGGAAGAAATATGCAACATTTTTGGCATATTATGCTTTATTCTTTCAAGAAAGATAAAAACTCAGCTGAAATGCAAAAAAAAAAAAAAAAAAAAAAAAAGATGTGCGCAGTGTATGGAGAACATACTGTGACTGATCGGACGTGTCCAAAGCAGTTTGTGAAGTTTCCTGGTACTGTTGACATTGTGGCCAAATAATTTTTTGCCGTGGGCCTATCTCATGCATTGGAAGATGTTTAGCAGCACCCCTGGCCTCTACCCACTAGAAGCCAATAGTGGGAGATAGTCGACATACTCAAAATATCCAAATCAATGAAGTTATTGGTGAAAATGAAAAATGTGTCTTTTATTTTATGGAAAAACTAAATGTACTTTTCGGCCAACCCGATATAAAATAATGGCGGCCTTCCCCCCAGGACCGGACGGTGGTGGCTGTGGCGTGAGCGTGTGGGAGAAGGCAGCCTGGAAAGACAGCAGCTTTCTTATCAAAAGGCAACACTTGGATCCCCCCTCTCCCCATGAAACCAGTCTCTCTGGTCTTCTTTGCATAAACTTTTCTCCCACTTATGGAGAAGGAAGTGCAATCCCGCCGAAGCACTTCTCCACTCATTGGAATGGGGGCGGCAGTCCTCCGACTCCCCCTGCCCCCGACTCTGTGCAGGGGGACAGGCTGGGCCGAGGGCTGTTCTCAGTGTGCATATGGCAGACGGGGGGACCTGAGGCCGCCTGCTCAGCATCTCCGTGCCTCCTCTCCCCTTAGACAGGGCCAGGAAAGGTCTCTCCAGGTCCTTTGCCTTCTGAAGAGGCCGTGGGGGGAATGCACTTGCTGCTCCGCAGCTGCTGGAAGAGCTCAAAGGGTGGAACTGCGATGCCCATGAGATACTATGGGGCAGGCTTACTCAGCCTCCAAACTCACTCTGCAAGGAGGAAACGCCAGCCCTGCTAATACATTGGGGGTGCCAAGCAGAGGGGCACAGCCCCCCTTGCCCCACCTGTTTGTGCCGCTTCTCATCCTCCCTCCCCAGGTGACAGGAGCAGCTCAGTGATGCAAACCACAATCTGCCCTTATCACTGTTAAACCACTGGGGTTGTCGCCTATAACTCTCCCCTAAAGGATTTACAGCCTGAGCTCCCCTCAACCCAGTGGGCTCAATTCAGGAAGAGGGAGCAGGAGACAGGAGACTCAAACATTTCACCGCCAAGGGCATAAAGCCTAGCGCTGGGTCGAGATCCTGGAGGTCCCCCGCTGGGCCAGGCATGAACCCTGCAGGTGATGGATGCTTGGCAGGTCCTTGTGAGGCGCCCTAGGGGGAGAGTGAGGCCCGCTGCGGCAATGGGGGAGGCGCCGGAAGGCAGTGGTTAGCTCCCAACAAGCGTGGAAATAGTTCACTATTTTAACGGCCGTCCTTCCTGGTGCATACTGGCTCCGCATCACATCCAGGAGCAAGGCGTGTTTTCCCCGGACTGTGGGAAAGGTGGCCAAGGTCGAGAGCAGAGATACAATCACATGCAATTATGCAGCGGTGGACTCCCACCTGGGAAGAGACCTGAGTGGTCCACGCACCTCTCATCCAGGGCAGGGAGCTAGTTCAGTGTGTGGCTTCTCCTCCTTCTTCGCCCCTGCGAGCCATCTGGGGGCTGGGAACTAACGCAGAGGGACAGACTTCAAGGGGCGACGGATAATAATACCTCTGAGGAAACGGGGCTCAGAAACACGACAGACACAGCCACACAGTTTAAGCTCGAAACATGAAGACAGTTGTGGGGGTGGTCGGGGGGAGATGTCGGGGAGGCCGCAGGGGGTGAGGTGTGTCCTGCCACCCCAGGGCGGGTCATGTCCGCTGGCCCAGGCCCTGGGCATCAGCTACAGTGGCTCTCAGATGGAGACTCAATGCCAAGGGCCCGCCTCCCCCCGCCCCCCACCGCCTCGGCTCCTGGCTGCATGCCCAGCTGCCGGAGACCCCCTGCATTTGGCTATTTGGCCCCAGTTGTCCAGGCCCGAGGACGTCACGTCGGCCCGTTCCTGCCCTGCCTGTAAAAGAACAGCTGCCTCTTCCAGAGGACCTTCTAAGTCCTCTGCGTGAGGATGATGATAGTGTTTTACTCGTGAGATGGTCACGCCTCCCTGGCCCCTTTGTGAGACCCTGTTCTCAAACACAGGGGGATCCGGTTTTGAGACAGAATGTTAAAGCAGGATGGGTGTTAGAGACCATGTGACCCTACGCTTGTACACAGATGAGGACGAGCTGGGGGTGGGGGAGGGGCGGACAGGGGGAAAGGTCACAGAGCTCCCCTGAGGTTCCTGCGGAGAGGGTGCTCGACCTTCTTCGTCTCTGTGACGTACATCTGGTTCAAAGTTTGAAGAGTTTTTCAAGAAAAGCACTAGTTTTATTTGGAAAATGCAGAAACGTATGAAACAGAAAAGAAAATGCAGAAATGTATGAAACAGAAAAGAAAATGCATACCCAGAGTGCCGCCTCCCAACGGTTGGTCACAGGTCCTTTCGATTTGTATGCGAATCATTTTCCCTATTTAAGATTATATTACACGTGCATATTCGCCAAATAGGTCAGAAAGAAAATCATATATTCAGGATTATATACACATGAAATATGCATGTGTGTATAAAATATATACACCTATATGAAAATACATGCATGACAAAGTCACATATATGATTACATACATGTAAAATCATTTGTGTGTGTATTGTTTTCTTTCCGGCCTCTATGGAGTAAAACCTGGTAATGCAAGTAATTTCCCCACTTGTCAGAAACTCTGCGTAAACGTAATGCTGACCACGCGCCTGATGCCCTGTCACGTGGACACGCCACGATCACTTGCCCCCTGTTCTACTGCTTTATATTGAAGTCACTTTTCATGTTTTAGGATTATGAACAATACTAATATGAAAATGACTGTGTGTAAAAGTTTTGCTTCTCTTATTTTTTAAGTCCCTGTATTTCAGACTATTTCCTTTGGCTCGAGTCCCAAAAGTGGTATTTCTCGGTCAGAGGGTATAAATGTGTTAAAGATTGGCTATCTATTATTAAATTGTTCTCCAAAAGTATTGTCTCAATTTACGTTCCCACTGGAAAGCTATGAAATTTTATTAGATCTTTGCTAATGTGGTAGATAGTCCTCATTTCCGATGTGAAGAACCTCAGCTTTCTAAGTTCAAGTGTGGCTGGGAGGCAGCAGAGATTGTGATGTAAATAAACAGTTTTAATGAACATTTTTGAAAATTCAACAAAGCCGTGGACCTACCCCCTAAAATACAAAGAATCGGCCCCGTTGAGCCAGATGGCCGGCTGGGACCAGTGCCCCCACCCCTGCAGTGGTGCCTGGCCCCCAAAGACGCACCGATAGAGCCACAGGAGTAGAAAGAAGACAGAGCCAGTTAGCTCCTGGGGGGTGTGCGGGAATGTGGGGCCTGCCCGCCCTCGGGCCTGTGTGGGCGGGAGGGTGTGTGTGTGTGTCTAGGATGCGTCTCCATCCCTGGAGGCAGCCAGAGTGCTGGATCGATGGGCTCACAAATACATGTCTCACCACAGAAAATGGGACTGATGCACCGTCCTGTGAAAATCGCCCGGTGGCTCATCTGGCTTCTCTGCCGATCCGGGTCAGTCCATCTCAGCCCTGCTGTTCCGAGGCCCTCCCAGGCCAGGGTGACAGGGTGTCCCGGCCAGGGGCAGGCTGCTTCAGCCCCGCTCAGGGGGCAGGCCAGCTGCGATAATGAGCCTCTTCTCATCACAGGGAGGCCTGGCAGGCAGGGGCCATGGGGAACAAATGAGAGTGTCGATATCTGTCTCTCCAGACCCACCCCTCCAGGGCTGTGAGTGTAGTATTTCTAGAGCCCACCTCCCCACCCACCGCCATTCCCTGAGGAACAGGAGGATGCTGGGAAGATTGGTCCTTATGGACGTGGGTATCTCACTGGGGTTCATTTTTCTTATCTTTAGAAATGAGGGGAATTTTGAGATTTTCCGCTCCAAAACAACACCATTTCCATTTCATTTTTCTTGGCACGTGCTCAGTCTAATGCAGAGGTGGGTGAACCTGGGAGCATGGGAGACTCAGCCTTTCTGACTTTTATACTGGGGGAACTTTCTTGGGCTTCTGGGGCCTGGGGGACCGCCCACCTGAATCCCAGCCCTGCCTGCAGTAACCTGTGCGACTCCAGGCAAGTCACCAGCTTTCCTGGGTCGTGCTCTTGTCATTTGAGAAACAGGAGTCTGGATTAGGTGAAGGCTGGGTGTTTCTTTCAAGTTTCATCAATTTGTAATATGATAGAAAATGAAGTATGCCCAAGTAACTGACATTTTAGCAAGAAGGAAACAGCTGCTCCGAATCCAGGAGGCCAGGGGAGCAGCCCTTCCTCTAGCTCCTGTGTCCAGGAGGCTCCGGGGCATCCACGGACATCCACGGGCATCCCCGGGCAGAGGGAAGGGTTAAAGGTGAGCAGCAGGTGAATCAGAAAGGGCCGGGGTTACCGCATTCCTGAACAGCCCGGGAGTGAGGGGCAAAACCTCAGCTGCCATTGTTAAGTGACTGACTGCAGTTTTGAAGAAGTTCTTGGGCAGTGTGAGTGCCTGACCCTGTGCGGCGTCATTCACGCCCCACAGAGAAGCTCCGTGGGACACGGTGTGGCAGGAGAAGCCCGCCCACTCTTCTAAATAAATCCACTCAGGCCTGTGCGGAGAACTGGGCACCGGACTGATATGGAAATCGTTCTCTCAAGTGACTTAGGCACCTAGAGAGCTCTGTCCCTCCCCCGCTGTAACGTAGCCCCGTGCACACCAGTCTCTGAATTTCTCAGGCAGCCTGTCCCCCTGCAAACGGGGATCTTTGCCTGCACTGCAGCCACATGGAGTCATTGTCACCCCTTGCCCCTCACTCAGCTTTCCCAACAACGCGTCAGAACCTCCTAGTGTGCCGTTAAGCCAGCTCAGTGCGCTGCAGCCAACATCGCCAGTAGAAGGAATAGAAGAAGAGGTATTGGAGTGCATTGCAGTAATAGGCTTGTTTTTCTGAAAAGTTTGGTTTTATCCTGGGTCTCAATGTGAGGAAGTTCCTGAGTGGGTCTCAAGACGGTGAACCCTGCTCTGTAGGAGGGAGAATCTGAGGGAGAAGGCACCCAGGCCCCCCCCCCCACATCCTCAGTGCTCCTGCATGCTGACAGCTGGAAGCACCAGGGGGCTGTGCAAATGGGTGACAGGTGGGGGGGCAGGGGGGTGCATCCACTCAGCCCACTGGCTCCCGGCTTTGTGGCCTGGACTTTTGGCCTCGGAGCCCTGCAGTGCGCATGCCACCTCTCATGGGAGGACAAACACCTGTCACCAGTCCTTTCCACGCTGGTGGGTAGCTCGCCATTGCCCTGGGCCCCTGCTTCTTTGACTGTTTTCAAAACTGAGGAAGTTGGATCGAGGAGGAGTCAAATCAGAGAGGAAAAGGAGCGAAAGCTCAGCCTCTAACATGAGTCTGATGTGCGGCAGGAATGGAGTCACTGCTCCCGGGGTTTTGTAACTATAAGGAGCGGTAGAAACAGCCTGGTCCTGCCCCATCATTTTGCAAGAAGCCCGACACTCGGCAAAGTTATGGGCAGACAAGTGCGGTCGCCAGGTGGAAACGCAGGTTTCCAATCTGCGGAGCTCATGCTGCATCTCCCCGGGGGCTGCCCTCACCCTGGCTGGGAGGCCACACGTAGGCAACCGGCCCCTGAGAGCTTCCGGGTGAAAAAATTCATCCCCGGGCGGGGAATGCGTATAACACCCCTGACACACACGCATGCATGCGTGCCCAGCTGCCCCCTCTCGTCTTCCCTGGAGGCAAGCGACCCCCTGGTGTCCCCAGAGGAGAGTGATGGGGTCGGGCCTTGTGCTAACAAGCAGGCCGGCCCTGGGGAACAAGTGGGTGGCACCGGGGGTGACAGGACGGCCACTAGCGTCCCTCCCTCTGCACTGCCCCTGGTGCAGACCCCGTAGCCATATCGTCCCCCCTCCGTACCTCTGCTCTCAGCCAAGAGAGATGATAACAATAATAACAATAATAATAGGATAATAAGAGAGAATAACAGTGAGAACAACAGTCACCGGAACCAGAAGAGTAATTATAGCCTGTACCAGGCACCTACTCAGGCACTTGCGTGAATTATCTCGGTCTCATACCCCTCCGAGGTGGTTCTGCCGCCGCCACCCACTTTAGCAGCCAACAAAACCCGGCGCAGGGAAGCTAAATAATTCAGGCAGCCCCGTTCTTAACCACCGCCCTGCATCAAGGCCCCCCATGGCCTGGTTCACGGCTGGGCGCCGCGTAATGGGGCCTGAGCAGCCTGGGCTGAGACTGTAGCACCAGCCACGCTGGCCGTGCAGCTGTCCCAGTTCTGTCATCCTGTGTCCGATGACACCCGCCGGCGCCTCCCTGACTCGGGCCTTGAGAGCAGGTAGGCAGCAAACAGCCGGTGGTTGGGGTCCCACTGCTCTCCTTCCAGCCTCTTCCTTGGCCCCATGAGGGCCAAGGGGACAGGCACTCTGTCCCCTGGGGGGTTCACAGGGGAGTCACTGGGGTGAGTCATCCATAGCTCAAGGGAGAGGAGTCTTCCAAAATATTTTGGGGGTGTCTCCTGGAGTTTTGCAGGGTGGGACCCTCACATGTAGCCTCAAGTCAGCTTCCTGGAGGGGTACTCGAGGTGCAGGCTTTTCGTGGAGCTGCCGGGGTCAGGCCTCCAGGTGACTTTCCCAAGGGGAGCTGGCCCGCATGCATCACAGAGGTGCTTGGGGACCAGGGGAACAAAAACATGAAAGAAGCCCTTCTCTCCCAGGTGCCCCCCGAGCCCAGGGGACACTTGTTCCTGGAAAGTGACAGGGCCAGCTACAGGGCCTTCATGCAGCTTGTCTGAGTGCTCGACCCTCCCCGCCATGCCCCCGGGAATCCAGCCCACAGGGAAGCCAGCATATGTGCTGCCTGCCCCCCCCCCCACCCCCGCTGCCCTGGGAACCAGTAAGGTTTGACCCTGGACACCGAAAGGATGCATGGTGGGTCCAGATGGCCACCTGCTCCCCGAGGGTCACTCCGGTTCTGCCCCTCCCACATCGATGCCCAAACACCCTCTTCCTTCTCTCTCTGCAACCCCTCCAGTCCCCAGAGTGAAGCCACCAGCCGACCTTTTGGAGTTTGCATTCCCGTCATCACTTTTGGAAGTGGCGGGAGGGGGGAGGTTATAGAAAAAGAAGAAAAAAGCTAGAAGGGAACAGAAGTCCCCATTTAAACCCAGGCTGGTGCAGGAATCCAGCTGACACAGCAAGGAAGCAAGATTAGTAACAAGTGAGAGGGAGATGATTTATGTTTTATGCTCGAGGACCCACGGAAGACTTCCAGGTGTCACCTGGGCTGCCCAGCGATCTTTAGCGGCAATTAGAGCTGGAGACGGTCCCAAGGCCCCTCCCCTTATCTGCCTGCCTGATTTTAGACTAATGCTTTTATCTACTTTCCCGTGCACGGGGGCATCAAAAGCCTCCCTTCCCCTCCTGATTTCTCAACATTCACCTTTGGATGAAAACAGGACACTGCCATCAGAAGCGGGGCTTCTGGAGGAGGACAGGGCATGGCCGATGCCTGAGTCTCGGGCCTCCATCCCCTCCCTGGCAGCCCTCAGAGCCAGGTGACAGTGCCCAGGCCACTGCATTTCAAGGCAGAGATCTGGGGCTGTTTGACGGGAGAGAACAGTCTTCCCTCCTCTCCGCTCTGAGCATGGCTTCCTGCAACATGGGCATGGATGGGAGGCTGCCCTGCTTGGGCAGGCCTACCCTCTCTGGCTTTGGACCTCACCGAGGGCAAAAGTAATGCAGCTGGCCGAGGAGGTGCTCAGGGTCAGCTCCAGGGAAGGAGATTTCTGGTTACTGCATGTTGGCATCGTGGCACTGGGTCAGCGAAGGGGTTTGTATGTTGTTAATGAGCTCTTTGACACGAGCTATCTCAGGGGTGTGAGAGCTCTGCCCAAGGGATGCAACACAGAGCACTTGTGACCAAATGGGGCTGAAGTTCACAGCCAAGTCCACTGCACGCAGAGCAGCGGTGCTCCAGTCAGGACGTGGGAGGTGCTTCTCCTGGCCTTCCTGTTCGGTCTGCTTGACCCAACAGACTGAGCAGTCTGAGGGCAGCCTGTGCTTCCCTCTGCGTGCCCGGGGAGGGCAGTGGTGGGTGCTGCAAAGATATAAGGCAAACTACACGAGGGGCTCCAGTGTTTTGGGCAGAGGGCATTCTCTGGGATGAAAAGGCTAGCAGCCTGCAGCGGGACACAGCCCCTCCCCTCTGTGCATGCAGCTGGATGAATTGCTAACTAATGGGCACACGCAAAAGCAAGGAGAGGCTCTGCAGGGCTCTCAGAACTCGGGCTGGAGCGTCCTACAGCTCTCTCTCCGCCTTTACGACGGAGCCGCTGCACAGGTGGCCTCCTCCTGTCGCATGAGTGCCCCGGTTACTTTATAAAGGTTTCTGTCTTCCCCTGCTGCTCAGGTGTCTGTCACCTACCACTTGTCACTGTTGTCGCTGAGGCTGTCTGATGCCTCACCTGTTTAATTTTTTTTCTTTTGAATTTTCTGTGAGCTGGAAAATAGATAATCAAGCTTATTAGACTGGTGTGTAAAATAAAAAATGAGGCGACATTGGGCGAGCATTCAGGGGACCCACTGAGTCAAGGGCCCTGGCTCCGGTGTGCGCATACTGAGGTTTCTGTGTTAGCCCTTCCCGGAGCGCTTCTGGTATTTTCTGGAGCTTCGCTGGGCTCTGGGCTGGGGATGTCTAAGACCGGCTGAAGCGCAGATGGGCTAGGGGTTATGAGCCGTGAGGATAACCACTCACTTTTATACCCACTCACTCTATCTTCTGAAGCCTGTCCGAGTTTTCCACATGTGGTTCCTTGAGAGATGCCAAGTGTCTTCCAGAGAATTGTCTGCTTGTTGACAATTATTACTCTGGAAATTTTCAAGGACATAGAAGCTGATTCAGGGGGTTGAGAGGTCCAGCTTCCAGAGGGCAGGGACCCCGCCAATTCGTTAGTGACCTTTTCATCCACCCTCACTCCTCCACTGCACCCAAATGCACCCCTCCCCTCCTCCCCAGGAGGGCCAAGCTGTCTGCAAGCCCACTTTGCTGGCCTAGCATACCCTCCCCCACTCCTCTCTCTGAATTCTCCACCTCGGTCAGGTACTGGGCTAGTTCTGCTTCTCTCCTACTACCTCTCGCCCCTTCTCTGAATGTCTGTAACACGCTAGCAGTTCATGTACTTATTCCACAGGTATTAATTAAGCCTCTGGTGCAGAAGCTTATGCAGATTCTTTCCCAATATCACGAGTTTGTCTTCCTTTCTCAACCAGCATCTCCACTTCTGAAGGAGCAGCTGTCAACCTTGGCTGCACAGAGAGTCACCTGGAGGGATTTGAAAGTTCTGATGCAGAGGCTGCTCCCTAGATCCGACAGATCAGACCCCGGCCGCACTGCAGTTTAACCTTCTACTTAGCAATAATGGCGGATTTGCATGTTGTGGCAAAAAATTGTATAAGACCCCTTGTACCCTCCCCTCCGTTTCCCCCTGTGATAACATTTGTGCATAACTGTAGTTCAATCTCACAAGCGGAAAACTGACCTGGCACAGCCCGCCGAAGTCACCCGTTCAGATTTCACCCCTTTTCTGTGGGCCTGTGCAAGTGTTGTGTGCTTATGTGTGCGCATGCACCGAGTTCTATGCCGTTTTATTGCATGCGTAGATGGTGTGACTACCTTCTAACAGCATCGTTTGCCAAAGCTCCCGGCGACCCTAGTGTGTATGACCAAGGCTGAGAACCACAGTCCATGAGCAACACCTCGTTGGCCTTTGACATGCCCAGCAGGCGATGCCCCCTGTGTCCTCACTGCTCCTTCCGGGTCTCTCTCCACATGTGCAGCCAGTCCCACCGCAGACACCCTGACCCACTGAGCCCCCGGAGCTGTGCCGTTCCTCCCAGCTGCAGCTCTCTCCCTCTCCCTCAGCCAGAGACCCCGCAATGGGAGGGCCCGTGTCTGGTCGCTGGAGCCCCCCTCTGGCCCGCTTGCCCACTTAGCTATTTCCAGGGCTCAGGAATGAAAATGAAAATAGACCAAACAATGTGACAGTTTTCGGCTGCTATTTTTTCTTCCATGAACAGAATGTTCAGCATTATTTTTTTCCCCTTTGTGCAACGCTGCAAGTGAGAAACGCTCTGGCTGGAATGCTGGCAAATGCTGTTTAGAAACCTGCAGTCCGCAGCAAGCTGTGTGGAGGGAACTTTCCCGGGGACTTGGATGGCAGAGTGTTGGCGAGTAGCTGGCGGTGGCCACAGCCAGGTGCTCATTAGGCTAGGAAGGAAACGGGCCACATGCATATGGATGGCCCTTCTCATGTAGCTTCTCTGTTCCCTGGAAGCTCCACCATGCCTTTTGCCTGAAAGCTATGGAGCGGCCTGGCCCAGGGGCACCGGGAAGGGCTGAGAAGAAAGAGGAGGGTGTCTGAGGTTGGCCCCATTTCATCTCAGAGGTTGCCCACTAAATAGCTTAGAGGGGAAGTCAGGCCTCCTTATGTCCCAGGTTTGCGCTTCTCAAGACCCTGGAATGCAAGGGCCGAGATGAGCTGGCCGCAGACAGCACAGTAGAGTTTGGAGGTGGAGGGTAGCAGGAAAGTGATCTTCCATACGCTGCTGGGGACTCCCCTCCAATCTCAAGAGAGTGGGCAGGGAGGCTTCAGCATTGTCAGTTTCATGCAAGAACTTAGGCAAAGTGGAGCCCACTCTTGCCTGGGAGACTGGGCTTTGAGGACATCCGCGCTTTCGCTTATTTAAAAGGCATAAATGAGATCACTTCGTGGATTATATCATTGTCTCACCACTTCGCTGTGCACCCGCAACTAATATGAAATAACATTGAATGTCAGCTGTAATTGAAAAATGAAAAAATGTCCAAGAAACAAATATGGATCATCTTTTCTGGGCTTCCCGTTGAGCTTAGTTCTGGGGACACGGAGGCGAGTAAAACAAATACCAGGCATTTGTCTCTCTAGATGTGGCTTAATTGTGCTTATTTGTTTGTTTGTTTATTTTCTCCTGGGATGGGAGGGCAAGCGAGGAGGCTGATCGTGTTGACATACGCACATTTGAACTCCCAGATGCCCAGAAGATGTGTGTACGGAATGGTCACATTTACAAAGTCGCCTTCCTTATTCTTCATGGCTTATGGGGGAAGTGTTCTAGGTCGTGATTGGGTGCTAGTTACACAGGTGAATACATTTTTTGAAAGTTCATCATGGGATATGCTGAAGATCTGTACCTTTCCCTGTGTAAGTTTCGCCTTAAAAATCACATTTCAAATGGAAATGGAAAAGAAGCATAGCCCAGGGAAGGCCATTTTAATCAGGAACAAAACCTGATTTTGAAATTTTACTCTAATGACATTTTCAAGGGGCTGGTGCCCACCAAACATGGTGACCCCCTAAGCCTCTGCCCTCTGCAGGGCAGGCATGCACCCTTCTCCCGGGAACTTGCTGTGCCCCTGGTCTGCATGCACCTGCTGCTGCTTCTGGTGCAGCTCCCCACTCACCTGCAGGGCCCAGGGGTCCTGGCACCCCCATGAAGCCTTCCTGGATCTCTTCAGTCAATCTGAGTGACATTTCCCTTTTCTGCTTCACATGAACTGCCTGTCTTAATATAATCTGGCCCTTTACTACTCAGTGTCTTTTATTGTCTAACTTAGCACATGCAAAGAGCATAGAACAGTGCCTCGCACAGAGTGAGTGCCCAAGAATGATGGCTGTCGCTTATGTTCTGGTCAGTCTCCCTAGGGCCTATGTCCTTGTGGATGTACAAGTCTGGCGGGGGCTGGGCTGTGCCCCTTTGGTGACCAGCATGATGCTGGACACTCTTGCTCATTAACATCTTGACAGATGTGCATAAACTCCAGGCGGACTCCAAGCCCATGTACATGGGACTCTGACTACATCAGAGACGTGACTGAGGAGCATTCTACTCTAGCAGAGACTTCTGGACTTACATGCGGCGCCAACCAGGGGCCATGCAGAAGGAGGGCATCCCAGGATTCTGAAACCTCTCTTGAGCCCCACCCTTAGGAGACCCTAGAAAAGCCAGTTCTCCAGACCAGCCTAGGGGCAGCGGGTGTGGCTTCAGAGGACCCGGTCCTGTGGCCGGGCTCTGGAGTCTCCTCTGGCACCCCAGGGTGGGATAATGAGATGCCACTTGATGACAACAGCCCTGCCTTTCAAAGTGACAATGAGCAAAGGGCCAGCATGACAATGACACCTGCTCATCAGCCCCGCCCACCTCAGTCTTCCAGGCTGGGCCACCCTGCTCATTAGGTTCGCATCTGTCCCCACCAGCCTGCCTGCAGCTGATGCTCATTAATCCTGGAGCCCCAGGCCCGGTGGGCCCAAAGAGGCTGAGCTTTTAGAGCCATTTATGGCAATAGGCTTGGCCAGAGCTGCTAGATTGATTTATAATTGGGCTGGGGGGCACCCCTCTGTCCCTGGGTCCAGGCTCCAAACTAGGCCAGTCCAGCAGGGTGGTTTTGCTCACTGGCTTTATGAAAAGGACCAATACAGGGATGGGGTTCCTGCCGGCACAGCGGCCGCTCCACAGGCCCGATTACAGCACATCCCAGGGGCCTCCTGGCTCGATGCCCCCACCTCCCCACTGCCCACCCCCCGAAACCCTGGCATGTGCTTCCTTGTTTGGGAGACTCAACAGAACCTGCCCTGGTGAGAACACGGTCCCCTCAGGGAGGCAGGACACTTACTAAGGTCTGCACTGGCCAACGCTGGGAATCAGCCTTCCGAACTCACAACAGTTTTGCAGAATGACAATAATAAAAACAGCGGGTGATATGACTGACTGCTTACGACGGTCTCCTTGGCATCGAGCTGAAGGCTCCAGGTGTATTTTGTCGTTCAGCGAGGTGTAAATAAAAACTGTTATCGGGACCAGTTTGCGGGTGAGAAAACTGAGGCACAGATGGCTGAGTGACCTGGTCAGGGTTATTTACACATCTTATAGAGACAGAGCTCAGCTCTGGACCAAGCGGCCCGGCTCAGGGTTCCCATGCCTTTGCTCTCTAGGGCCCCAGGCGCAGCTCTTGTCATCACCAACCTGGGCGTGAGGGGTATCCGGGATGCTGGGAGCCTCCACCGTGAGACGGGGTGGGGCGTCTCAGCTGAGCTGATGGAAGGGAAGTTGGCTGGGAGTCGAGAAACTGGGATTCCAATTCCATCCCAGCTACAGAGCAGCCATGTGACGTTAAATGTATAACCTCCCTGCTCTGTGCCCTCAGCCAAGCTGGCATACTATAATTAGCGTGTTTCTTTAAAAATACCAGCCTGCAATACATGGAAAAGCACTTAGAAAAATTAATAATAACAACAGTAACTGCCTTGGCACAGCAGGAAGACCCCGTCGTTGTGAGCACCCACCTGGAGGGCAGCGGCACGTTTCCGGGGGCGGGGCCGTGGGCATCTGCCGGCTGGGTGCTGCTGGGTCCTCGGTGCTGGGTCCTCTGCCCGGGTGAGTTCGGCTCTCTCTGACTCCCTGTCTTTCCCGTGTCCTGTGGACGTGGCCGCACTTCCGGGAAGCGCGGATCTGCTCTCCCTCTGCCTGGGCCTCCTCCCTCCTGGGGTTTGCATGAGTGTGGGGGGAGGAAAGGAGCTCCTAGCTCCCCTGAGCCCCCAGTCCTTCCTACCCCTTCTCTCCACTTCTCCTTGCCTCCTTCTTTCTCTCTCTCTCCCCTCCCTCTCCCTCTCTCTGCTGCTTCTCTCTCATCAAAGACAGATCTCAGTACCCAAACTGTGAACCCAACTGTCTCCATTGCTGCAGGTTTCAGAGCAGCCGCGTGACGGTGGCGCTTTTTATGGCACCAGAAGCTGCTGATGCATAATTCAACAAACAGTCCAGAAATGCATCGGGATCCAAATGACTCACTTCAGAGGGATTTTGATGTTAAACACCACCCCTTAAAAGCCATTCCATTCATGCCAGTCCCTGTGCTTTTATCTTGCAGTGTTTGTAAAAATTTGGGGAAGGCTGGGAGTTTTAGTCTAAAACCGATGGCTGGGTATCCCTGTGGAGCACGTGGGTGGTATGAGGCCCCCAGCCCCCACCCCTGGGCCAGCTGTCACTGGCAGGTGCCTGGGGCTGGATCCTCAGGCTGGGTTCCCCCAGGCCCCAGGTGGGAATGGGCCACGGCTAGCCCTGGGTCTCCAGTCCTTCTAGAAGGTTCATCCCCCACAAACGCAGGGCCTTGCCTGAAGAAGGCAGCACCACAGTGCAGAGGTGGTGCTGCGCAGTGGTTACACATACAGGCTTTGGAAGGGGATCTCCTGGAGTCCTGTCTGTCTCTGGCGCTGATCAGCTGCTGGGCCCTGGACACTTAACCTTTCTGTGCCTTTCTTTGCTGCTCTGCAAAGTGTGAGAAACAATAGTGCTTGCCTGGCAGGGCTGTTGTGAGAACTGGAGTTAATATCTGTGAGTGCTGCATAAGTGCTGGCCATTGTTAGTATTATTCCAGAATCTGCCTAGGGAACTCCTGGGTTTCCCCATGTGCTCCACGGAATCTCCAAATTTCAGAGCACTCTGCTTCTGCCCCAGCAGCACATCAGGGACCCATGAGCAGATAGGAACTTTATAGTCTGGAAGTGCCTGGCACCCACGATATTTGGGCAATAGCTTAGTGCCCCCAGACCACGGCTGCATTCCTCAGACTTACGGCTAGCATTCCTGAGCAGGACTCTCTCTGCGTTCCTCTCTCCCAAGGTTGTTACTTATTTCTGTCTCACATGGGTCCTTAGAGTCTGAAGAAACTTCCCAAGATTTTGCCCACACCTCTATCGTCCTCTCTCAGGACAGCCGCTACCCAGCCCCTTGTCCTCAGCTGTGCCAGCCAGCCTCTGTAACCCCGCTGCCCCGTCGTCTTGCGGAAGGCATATCTGTGTGCTTTCTAAGCGGCTGGAGGGGCCGCTGTGGCCAGCCGGCACTCCAGCCTACCCCCAAATGCCCAACTGAGTGTTTCCTTCACTGTTTTCAAGTGTGGAAAGTGGGGTTATCCGATCGATGGCCCTCGTGGCTGCTTATCAGTGGCTGTGGTTATCCCCCATTAGCTGTGGGGCTGCGGACAGATACAGCCTCGCCTCTACTGAGTGTGCAGCCAGCCCCGGCCGCCCCTGGGGGGCAGGACTGTGTTTGCGCGGGATGTGGACTCAGTCTCTCAAGGCTGAGAATCCCCAGAGCTGGACCCAGAGCTCCTAGGGCTGGCGGATCTGAGCCGCAGATGGGCTGGGAGGACTCTACCTAACCTGAGGGAAAGTGTTAGAGTAGAGGAAGGGCAGGAGGAGTTCAGAGGAGGACTGGAAACGACGAGGCAGGTGGGCCAGCTGCTTCCTGGCAACGGGAACCCCAGGGCAGGGGCAGTGGGAGGAAGCAGGGAAAGCGTTTCATGGATCCTTGTGATTTCTTCCTTGGCCCAGTGTGGCCTGCGCTTTATACGACCTCAGTAGTAATCCCACGCTGTATGCAATGCACCTTGTGAATGATGGCCAGTGCTAGCACAGAGAGGCGAGGGAGTTCACCCGATGTTGCACAGCACTAGAAATGGTGGAGTAGAAATCAGGGCCCAGTTCTATTTTCTTCCCAAGAACTCTACACCATCCCGACAGCTAGCCTCTCAGACTCAGACAATAGGAGCATCCAGGCTCAGAGAGGGGAAGCGACTTGCCCAGTGTCACACAGCTCATTCGTGGCAGAGTTAGGACTAGACCCTAGTGTCCCAACTCTGAATCTGGTGCTTGTATCACTTCCCACCCCTAATCACGTTCGCTGGTCTCTTCACCTGCTCCCCTCATTAGCTAGGGAGGAGAGTCATCCTAGGGACTGGCATCTGCTGGTGCCATCTGCACTGAAATCGGCCTGGGTGTCTCATGGGGGTAGGACGGAGGCAGCCCTACAAGCTGGGCATCACTTCAGAGGGAAGCGGGCCCCATCCCGGCGCATGGGCTGAATGGGAGAGCGGGCTTCGCACAGCCTCAGACTGCTCCCACCCCTCTGCCCCCACCCCTCCCATGTGTCTGGGCTTCAGCCAGGGCTTGGAACTAAATAAATTCTGGATGGCGGCTGGCCAGACAGACACCCAGGTTGTCAGGGGACTGGGGAAGGTCAGAGAGGGATGCCAGTTACCATAAAGAGGGAAAAAAATAGAGCGTGGGTATAAATTAGTGGCCTGTGTCTCCAAACCTCTGTGCCTGGAATCTGTAATGGGCCTCACCGTAAGTCGGCTGAGGATTCTAGATTGTAACCCAACCCTCCTTCCGAAGCTAGCCCTGGCTTTCCTGTCGCACGCTGAAGATGGCACAGTCACTGTCCTGGTGCCACCCACCCTCCTAGTTCCATCCACCCTGAGCACACTGCAAGCCTCTGAGGGCTCTTGGCTCTCTGCTCCCACGGCAGTCAGGTGCCTGGTCTGTGGATCCGACAGCCCCTCCGCCTCCCCCACCGTGACTGTTTACTTTCTGTCTCTCCCTCTGGTCTAAGGGTTTCCAGAGGGGCAGGGCCGTGTCTTGTTCCCCTCTGCATTCCCGGTGCTGAGCGGAGCAGCAGCACCGCTGTGCCCTTTGTAGGCGCCCAATAGATATTTCTCAGATGAACGAATGCACGCATGCATACATGCATGTTTAGCTAACAAAGTTAGGACCTGAGAGTTGAGCCAGCTGGGGCTTGAAGCCATGACCAGCCCTGTCCAAAGCTGACAGGTAGTTCCGTTTGCTCTCCACATGTTGGTCCGACATCTGGGTCAGAGCCAAATACTCCATCTCTGATTTGTGGGTCCTTGAGGCGAAAACCCACTCTATCAGCTACTGAACACCGAGCAGTCTTATGTGCTGGGCTGATAATGAGATGAAAGAGATGGTTGCCCTGACCTTGTGGATCACAGCCTGGTAGGGGGTTCCCCACAGAAACCACCTGTTGTAGAGCGATAGCAGAGGGCTTCACCAATGGCTGCGGGAGCCTGGGGTGGAGAATGCAGATTCTCCTCGGAAGGCCGGGGCTGGGTTGGGCTCTGGGGCCAGTGGCAATGGGAGGTGGTGCTGGTCCAGGAGAGCACTGAGCTGGACCTGGAGGAATAAGTGAAACCTTCCAGATGAAAAGTGGGTGGAAGGTGGGTAAGCGCATGAGCCAAGTCAGAGGAGTGAGTACACTGACAGCCCGGATGGGGAAGAGCTATGGTTCCATTTGGCTGGAGTGTGGGTGGGTCAGGGCCTGGCTGGAGAGGGCATTGTAAAGTGCCTTCAGGCTAACCCAAGAAGAGCGCGGTCACTTCCATGGACTTGACCGCTGGGCATGCATGCTCAGACAGATGAAGAGTCAGCACATCCCTGGGCTGCAGGGTTTTTTTGTGATGATCACATCTCACTTGCTGACCACCCCTGGGCCCAGCAGGACACTAGTGGCTGTGCCCACGCCCCAGTCTGAGGCATCTGGAACTGCGCAATGACCCCGACAACCCTGGTTTATAGCATCACAACAGCTTGCAACAGCAGGGCTCCTCAGGACAGTCTGGAGGAGGCTGAATGCTGGCTGTTGCCACAGTAACTGCCAAGAGGAAGCACGGCAACATGCAATGCCGGGCTCCCCACCTCGCTGCAGGAGGGCGCTGGGGCCAGACAGGAACTGCCCGGGGCCCCAGGCCCTGTCCGGAGCGTTGGCTCCCCAGGTGGTTCTTTCCAGCCCGGAGTGCCCTGACTGGTCTTCGAGAGACCTGGGAACCTCAGGGAGGGGGCTCCCTGGAAGGGGTCAGACAGAGGACAGGTGGGAGGACCGTCTTCATCCACGTTTTAGAGAATGAACCAGGAAGACAAGATTCAGCCTAATGATAACCAGGTTCACATTTAGATACTGTGTGACGGTTAGTTCGCCGTGTTTCTGCCCTTGGAGACATCCCTTCCTTCCTTTACACATTCATTTTTTTAATGCGTTCACTCATTAATGTAGTAAATACCAGTTGTCTGTTGTGCGCTGGGCTCGGGGACTCTGCCATCAGGGGTTTATGGAAAGGTAAGTAAGTGCTTCCCGTGTGCTGGCTGTGTGCCTGTCCCCTGCCTTCTGTCTGGGCTCAGGGTCTCCGAGTTCTCTAGGGATTATAAGTATCCCCTCAAGGGGCTCCCTTGCATGAGACTTCCAGTTGCTTTGGACAATGGCAGGAGGCTGGGGTGGAAAAGATAGAAGTTGAGGACTTTAACCCCAGTTTCTCACCCCTGTGTTCTCCCCTTCCCACTGGGCAGCCCTGGGCTGGCTGCTCCCTTTACCTTCGATCACTTTTCTCAGCCGGCCTTCGTGACTCTGTCCTCGCAGCTTCCAGTAACCATCCCCGCCCCTTCCTCCTCCAGGTCAGAGGGTGGCAAGTCCCTCACTTCTATCAGCCCTGAGATTTTGCACATCCCTTGAGGCTTCCCCTTAGTTCACATGTAGCCTAGGGGAGTCAGCATAATCATTAGGCTGTATCAGCCCAGGTCATGCCCACGAGCAGAAGACAGCCTCACGCAAGCTCCACTCTCCTCTCCCACATCCTTTATCGGCCTGCCCTTTGCCTTCATTTGTGCCAAGAAGGCAACGAGAATGGGGAAAGCTCTAGTGAGAGACGAGGCGTGGATTCTCCCAGCCCCGATTCTCTCTGTCCTGGCTCCAAGGCTGCGCATTCCTCTTTGTATTTCCCACATGCCCCTTGTCTACCTGACGCCACACTGCTGGCGTGTGACCGCACACACGTCCATGCCACCCGTCTGCTCCTACCAGCCTCTGATGCTCCCCTGTGCTCCTGGCCGGGTCATCATCACCTGTCCGTGGTGCTAACTGTTTTGGAGGGGAGCAGAAACAGGTCGAGTCTCGCTGTTGCCCTGTTCAGATGGGGAAGGATGGAAAACAAGGGAAGTGCCCTCAGCCGGGCGGTTCTTGGGAGACAGGACTCGGGCTCCCTCTCGAGGTTCCTCCCCACTCCACCGTCTTCTCCTTCCACTGACTTTTGAGTTACCAGAAAAGAATTTCCCTTCTTATTATGGGCATCGTTTTCTGAGATTACAGCACAAAAGAAGAAAGGGAAAGGCTGTGGCCAGCTCCTGCCCGACCATGTGAGGAATTAAAAATGAAACCGAACGTTCCGGGAGTCCCGAGGGCACGCTGAAATGCTGGGTGTGGCCGGGAATTTCTCAGGAAACACTGGTGGTGGGGTGTTGCTGCTGACCAAGTGGGTGAGGACGCACGGGGGAAGAATCTGGGCTCCTGCCGTGGCGGATCCTGGGGCTCACTCTGTCCAGGGGAAAGAGAGTGACCCCTGTCTGTGCAGCTGAGCCCAGAAAGTTTGAGGACGCTGGCGCCTCCTGCCGGTGCTCTGGGAAAGCACCCCCACCTCGCTCTGAGCTCCTTGTCACCACTTGTGTGATTCAGGTCCCTCTTCAATGTTTGGGACTTGACAGAAAGAAGCCCCACTTTGAGGCACAGACTAATAAATAAAGGCGAATCCTCCCTAGAATGCCCCAGAACTGGACCGGAAGAGAAAAGGGGGTTGATCTGAGAAGCCCCAGGCTTGTGTGGGTCCTGAATTCCATAACCTGGGTCATCACAGTTCCCGAGTTGGCCACCCTTGAAGCCAGTGTGGCCCCAACGAGGGCCCTGAGGCCTCTGGGGACCCCTTGGAGAAGTATTTGGGTGCAATTCCTTATGACTTATTCTCCAAAGAGTTCGGTGGCTGGACCCTTTAGCTGGGCAGGCGAAAAAACATGGTCAAGATCAATGAGCTACATTAATAAGGAGACCATTTTTTCTGAACCAAAACTGAGAGCTGAGTTGGACTGTTTGGACATGCTGTTGAGTACACAGATTGTCACCGTGCTGGGACACCCAGGGACCAGGATTAATGTGAGTGCTTGGCTCACAAATGACTCTTTCTTTCATTATATTAGGCAGTAACACAAACAAGCTGGACAACTTTGGGCAAGAGACTTAGCCACTTAGAACCTCCGTTTTGAGTGTCTCCCAGCTCTGTGAATTGATGACTGTGGGTGGGAGAGGAGAGGACCCCTGGAAGGGTCAGACTGAAGTGAGAGGAACAGTGCAGGGGGCCATGAAGGAAGAGGGTGCAGGAGAGGGAACCCAGGAATGGTTGCACCCAGGCCAGGCTGCACCCAGAGAACGGGGTCTCTTGTGAGTCTGTGCAAATCTCTTGTAATTTCCTTGGGTTGGACTAACGGGGCTGTGACTTCTCTCCTCCCGCCTGTTCAGGTTCAATGTGTTAATTAAGGACTGGGGCCGCTCCTCAGTGGGAACTGATTGAAGTGGGTCTGCCACCCCAGAGAGAGGCAGAGACAAGCTGGAGGAGGGGTGCAAAGCAGCCCACCGGGGGCTGCCAGCCTCCCTGGCACTCAGCTGGAGACAGCGCCTGGCGCAGAGAGCCCTTAATGGCCCAGCAGATTAGGAACATGGTTCCGGCTGAGGACGCAGAGCCCTGGGGAATGAAAATCAAACTCCTTGCAGCCAGTCAAGCAGCTAAGCAGACAAGATTTAAATAAACACGCTTCTGTCTCCGTCCTGGGCGGCCCCCCTCTCAGTTGCGGAATCAGGTTGTCTCCTCCAACATCCTGACCTTGGACTCCCTACCTGACCGTGGTGAAGCGCCGTATCTCCCCATAGCAGGTTCACAAGCACCTCTCACCCTTGGTGCTCACTCTGCCAGGCCCATGTTGGGCCTGGCGGGCACGCACAGGTGTCCTCCGGTGGCCGTGGAGTAACCCAGCCACAGATGGGCCAGGCGGGCTCTTGGCTTTTCTTCTCCACCCTCGCCCGGTGGCCCGACTCCCATGAAATATTTCAGCCTGAAGATTCTACCTTCCACTCTCCAACTTAGTCAAGACGCTTCTACATTAAGTATCTCCTGTATTCAGAGATGTTGTAAGTGTTGTGGGTGCAGAGAAGACATTTGTAATCTATTAACACCTGGTCTGTCCCAGCGCTTCTCAAATTTTAACGTGTCCTTAAATCACCTGAAGATTTTATGCAAATGCAGGTTCCGATTCAGTGGATCTGGGGTGGGGCCTGAGACCCTGCACCGCTAATGAGCTTCCAGGTGATGCTGACACGCGTGGTCCTTGAACCGCACTTGAAGTCGCATATGTACAGGCCAGTGCTACTCAAATGTGGTCTGCAAATTCTTTGCTAATGATCTGTAATGAGAGAGATACAGACACTGACTGCGAGCATTAGAAATTTACACGGCAATTCAACATTGCTGTAACATTGCAGAGTGAATTTGCATTCTGCAGTTTTAAATTTCATTTCTCTAGAAATTTGTTTTTATGGCGGGATTTAACCAAAGTCTCCATCTACAGTGGTTTGGAAATTGTACGGAATGGCTCCTCAGCATGGAGAGTGTAAGGAGCAATGGACTGGATGACATCTGACACGCTGCAGCTCATGTACAAAAGTATCCTGTCTGTGGGGACTGACCCTAGTGGCAGGTGATTCCCTGCAGAGGACCCCCAGCCAGGTCCCTGGCATTTCTTCGCCTTGACTGTTTTCCAAGCTCAGCCCAGTGTTTTTGTTCCCAGGCAGGATTCTGGGTATTTCGGACAAAGGTTTCATGTATCAGGGGAGTTTAGCCTCTGATGATGCCAGGAAATGCCAGCTAACAAGAGAGATTGGCAGCTGGAGAGCCTCTGAGGGCCCAGCCTGGAAGACATCCACACCGGGCCTGGGCAGCCCCCCCCCTCCACACCCCCGCCAGTGTGTCCCTGAGCAGGATTGGACTCTACAGTGGCAACCACCTGCTCCACTCCTGAGGAAGAAACAGCCGGCCTGAGAAACGGGCCGGCGAGAAGCCTTCCTGCCTTGCGTGCCCGCAGGGGCGGGCTGGGTGTTAATGAACCCGAGTGCGGTCACAACAGGAATGGGGCCAGCTGGAGCCCGCCCTCGTGTGACCTGCGGTCATTTGGCAGGACCCAGACTGCTGAGGGAGTGGTCAGAGACGAAAACAAGTCTGGCTTTCTCTCGCAGAGGCAGCCTCTGTTGTTCTTGGCCCACTGCGGGCTGTCACGTATGCTGGGCGAGACTGGTGGGGATGGCCCTGGGGAAGCGGGACAGGCGGGACTCCGTTCACATCTTGCCTTCTTTCTTTGCCCCTCACCGTTGGCGCCTGGTCCAACATGGGGAGGCTCGTGGGCTGCCCAGCCCCCACCGATGCCTTTTCTGTAGTCGTAGCTCGTGGTACTCCCTCACCTATCACAGATCTACGGGATACGTTGCCATCTTTACTAAATGTTAATTAGGTTTGAAAATCACAGAGAAAAGGGGTTGATGTTGAATAACTATGTATGGAATGATCTTTTTACCTTGTTTAGAAATCAATCACTCCCGTGTTCAAAAGGCTATGATTTCAGCTAAGCTGGATGTAATGGAGTGGGCAGACTTTGATTTGTGCCTCTGATGTGTATGGGTTGACCTGAAGCAGCTTTACCTTTCAATCTGTGGAAGTGGTTAGTGAAGTTCTAGGTTGGCCATAGGAGGGCTTGTCCTTGAGAACGTGTGTGTGTGCGGGGGAGGGGCATGCTCACCTTTGTATAAAAGAGGGGGCTTGATCAGGTGGGACTTTTGAGCTGTTCTTCCAGGGATGGAGATGAGCTGACCTCCTCTGGTTGTTCCTTCTTAATGCATAGGACAAACGCCACTGCACACCCTTCTGAGACAGGTGCCTATGGCCAGGGATGGTGTCCAATGGCCGGGGAACCAAAGCAAAACCGTTTTGGTGGATCCAGGCTCTGGGCCCATGACTGTGGCTTCATTGTCCCTGTCCCATTGCCATCGAGCCTCTTATCATGTTTTGTGAAACTGAACTTGAATACACATGTTAATAGGAAGGAGAAGAGGAAGAAGGTCCTTTGTGGCCACATCTCATGCGCCGGGGTCCAAGTCTGTTAAGACACTAAAAGGATTCACCTTGATCAGATGCCTGCGACTAACCTCTCTCTACCCGCCAGCTACACATGGACGCCCAGACTCCTCAAGTAATTGCCCAGAGCAAGTTTCTCCGGAAACCCTGCTCTCTAGCTCTGACGGAACTGAGGAAAACCTGAGAGCTGTGTGGGCTTGTTCAGCAGGTTGTCTGTGTTGGGTGCTGGGAGATGGAAAGGGAGGAGCCACCATCTACCCGCTGTAACCGTAGCCAGAAATTAGAGCTCGAATGCTGCCACCCCAAGTCCCTGGGGAAATAAGGCTTCTGCAAACCTCTCCCAGTGAGCTCGGTTAGGTGGGTGGTCTCTCTTCCCTGCCCCAGGCACCTGGCGGGCACTCCTGGACACTGGAGTTCAGGGATAGTCGACACTTACTGAGTATCACTTGTGAGCTTCAGCAAAACTGCCCGACTGCCCCACTGAATACAGCTGTCTCTTAGCCCTGGTTTATATCTTTCCTGACACAAGAGGTTAAGTTCACGTTTATGTCTCTACTTCTACAAAGTCATCTGGATACTGTGTGTGTGTGTGTGTGTGTGTGTGTGTGTGTGTGTATGGAGCCTGCCTTATTGTAGCATTAAGTAACTACCTTGTGCTCAGAACCACACCAGCCTGTGCAGTGAGAGAGAAAAAGGGGGCTGATCACGTGTGCTAAAAAGTTCCGCTGGCCTTGGAGTAGGAGAGAAGCACAAGAAAAGCTAGTAAACGCCATCTCGTCTCCTTTTTTTAGCACCGTGGGCTGCAGCTGGGCGTGACCGGCATCCAGCACAATCACGTAACTCTCTATCAGGAAGGCTGGGAGGAGCAGGGGGAGCACTTGGGGTCCCGTGCTCCCATGATTCCTACTAATTCACTGGGAAATAAAAATGGGGTAAAAATGCATGAAGGTGAAATGTAAAGCTAGAGTCTGATGTAGTAATTTGATGACTTGAATACTAAGGAAAGCTCTGCAGATTCCTTCTCTTATTAAGAGCCTCCTCCCCATGCTACACTCCAAACGATTTCTGCAGGATGTTCAGCGTGCAGTGTAACAGTGGTCCAGGGTTCCTGGCCTGTGGCTGGGGATGGGCCTGGGCATCCTTGAGAACTTCTGCCTGGGAGGTTGCTCCAGGGTCGGGGCTGGGAATGAGTTCTAAAACTAGAGATTTCATGGCTGGGGTGGAGAGGTTCATCACCGGCCATCTGAGCCTGCACAAGGGCAGGTAAACAGGGACTTTGAAGGAGTCGAACGCATTATAAACAGTTCTTCAGAAATGAGTCCCAGGAGTGTACTGTGAGACTGGCTCTGTTTGCGTCTGAAGCATGGCTGTTGGGAATTCTAACTGGTGCAACACTTGTGGAAAATAATTTGTAAATATTTAGCAAGAAGCTTAAAAAGATTCAGGTCTTTGAACTAGTGGTAATTTTTTTACAGGAAACAATTCTAAATTTTAAAGAATGGTGCTAATCACCAACATGCATATTTCAACATTGTTTAGCGAAATTGGCATTCATCTAACTACCCATGTGTAGGGGAGTGGTTAGGTAAATTTGGCAAATTATTCGGCCATTTAAAATTTATTTCATAAAGGCCAGTATTGTAACTGATTCTTGTGTGATAACATTAGTGAAAAAGTATGATACAATTGAAACTTTTTACAGTGCATACAATAAAAACTGCACAGAAATCCCCCAAACGCAATAACAATAGTTACACTTGGCAAATGGGACTGGGTATGATTTATTTTTCTTTTATTTATCTGCATTTTATCTAAATTTCCTTCAATGAGTATTTATTGCTTTTATAATGGAAAAATAAAACTTTAAAAATAGAAAGGTTCTCAAAGAGGTTTGTTTTTTTTTTTAGATCGCATCTAGTTCTGAGAACAGAGAGAATGTAACATACCAGTGTTCAACCCAAAGGCCTCTGTTCAGCCATCCATTTAACTCAGCGGGGAGGGGGCTTCTTCGGGCTGGGGCCGTGGTTTGCGTGGTGGCTGGGCCATCTCGTACACGTGCCATGAGTGGGCCTCAGAGACATGGCATGTGGGAGGAAGGATCAGCACGAGCCTTCCCCCACTGCTGAGATAAATCCAGCAGCCAACTAGAATTAAGGGCTTCCTACGAAGAATACATCCTGTTTTGAATTGAGGATGATACAGAAGTGCGAAGGAAAATTATTGCCCAAAGAATTTGCAAACTGGCACTCATACCTGGCGGCAAAACACTCCTGAGACACACACACACAGAACAGTTCGTGAACATCACTACACTTACACACATATACGGTGTGTACATATAAATATACACGCATATATGCTCATTCACATACACACACCGAACACTCTCAAATGTATTGATAGCTCTGACAATATATGATAATTGTGCCACGGAAAATAAGCACTTATCATGGTGTGTTAGTAGCATTGTCTTTGAACACAAAGGACAGCATATCATTGCAGATAATTTCGACAGCAATAACAATGATTGCAAACCATACCAATACACTCTCTGTCATTAATGAGCCGATGCCCTAGTGATCTCCATTTGCAAAATGCCACACATAGCAATTTTCGAGTCTTGATTATGTTGCCAAAATTGACTAGGCTTGCTTAGGGTGAAAGTCTCATGGAGGCTTGGGAGACCCCACCAGGAGGATCTCGTGTTTGGTTCTCACCTGGAGGGATCCAGGTGAGTTTGAACAGCCCGTCTCGTGCCCCCTCCCCCCACCCAAAGACACTGAGCTAGAGCAGGCTGCATGGCAGAGGGAGCTGGCAACAACACGTCCTTGCTCCTCTGCCGCGAGCCTCAGCTGGTCAAATACTGCCCAGGCGGGCAAGGCAAACAGAGGAGAGAGGCGCTGGCTCGAGTCTGGGGTATGTTCTGTCCCCCAAGATCCGCTGTGATCTTAACTCTCTTCCTGTTTTCTCTTCTTGGACTTCCTGGGACTTCAGGGAACAGAGGGACCTTTAACCTATGTGCTCAGTCCAAGAGGGCAAATGCAGGTGGCTCCTTAGAAAGCACACCCAGAGGCCCGCCCACACGTCCCACACAAAACAGAGGCCCCCAGCTTCCTTTTCCCCCGCTTCTCCCTCATATATTTTCATCCTGTGATTTATTTCCTTCTTTCTTCTTCAAAGCAAGTGAATGGGTGGAAGTGTGAATAATTGATTCAGAGAAGCTGCAACAACGAACGGTTCTTGTTGCAACCTCTGTCGTTTGGGACACCTCGGGAGGCTCAGGGGGAGGTGATCTGCATGACAACCAGGCCCCTCTGGCTCCCGTCCAGCAGGGGCTGCAGGCTGCAGGGGGCCCACAGACAGCCGTGACCACCTGGCCTGTCCGGGCCCTCCGCTAGGGTCTGGCACCCTGGGAGAATGGTGCAGAACCACGGAGGTTCTTCTCTGTTCTAATCTGATTTGGTGCACACCAGGTGTGGTGTGAACATTACCCAAACGTGTGAGTGTGTGTGAAGAATATGGGCTAGTGGTGGAAGTCCTTTGCCTTTTGTTTAAAAAGATTTTATTTATTTATTTTTATTTTTAGAGAGAGGAGAAAGGAGGGAGGAAGAAAGGGAAAGAAACATCAATGTGTGGTTGCCTCTCCCGTGCCCCCCACTGGCAATATGGCCTGCAACCCAGGCATGTGCCCTGACTGGGAATCGAACCAGCAACCCTTTGGTTTGCAGGTTGGTGCTCAATCCACTGAACCACACCAGCCGGGGCCCTTTACCTTATTAATATCGATGTCAGGTATTACCAGACTGTGTTCACCACAACTATAATGTCACTTGATATTTAAATAGATATTTTCAAATCAAAGAGTCTCTAGTCAATTTGGGAAATGCTATTTAGCCTCCTCTTTGAGATTCACTACGCACTTAAGTATATTAAAACACCTGAGAAGTCTAGCGGTAAGTTCTTCATTTGCATTTTTACATTTGTTTTCCCCCAACTTATTTGGCCATGGGATCACATTTTGGATCACTGTTTTTTCTTTTACGTATTGTAGAACACCGTCCCACAGTACACATTTCAGGAAAACATTGGTATGTGCCGCACCTTCCGTTCCCATACTTAGAAGATACAGTGCGACTGGAGATGAGAGTCTGAATGCGTTTCTGCTTCATACCAACTGAGGGATTTTGCAGGGGTCTCGGAGCTTCTATAACAAGAATGAAAATCAGCCACTCAGCCCCCCAATTGCACGTGCTATTGTAACAATGCTTATCACAGTGCTTGGGACCCAGGAGACTCTTTCTGATCTCACATTGAAACTGAATATAAATATAACTCTTGCTAGATAAAATTACCTTGTAGCTAAGCAGAACTGATGCAGGTCCATTGCGGAAACGTGGGTATCCATAATCTGAGGAGACTTCCAAGCTGTCCTGGATTCAACTGGTCCCCTGCCTTGTTTCTAACCTTGGCGAGAGGAAGTCCTCCCTGGTATCTCGCCAAGTTCATTCCCCCCTAAGGCCCTGGCTGCTGGACCGGCAGCATCAGCATCAGCATCAGCCGGGAATTTGTTAGACCTACACCTTCTGGACTCAGATTACAGAGTCATTTTCTCTGGAGTCGGGGACCCGCCGTTGGGATTTTAGCAAGTTGTCTAGGTGATTCTCATGCTCACTTGGGGTTGAAAAATCTCTGCCCCAAAACATCGTCTATCTTGATGTTTGCCAAGACCATCAGAACTCACTCCCACATAGTCCTTCTCCTAAAACTGGCCTCTGTCCTGTCTCCTTTGCAGCCTCCCACGGAGGACGGCTGTCTAGTTCCTGTGTTCTTAGAAGGGCGGCAGGTTTCTCAAAATCAGGCTCATGAAATTCTTCAAGGCTGGCACGTCTCCATGCCCAGGCCACGGGATGCAGGGCCGTGTCACCTCAGCTGCTCCCTTCACGCCTTGCCCCACCTCTCCGGGCAGGTTCCTGGCTCCACCCAGCTGGTTCGGTGCTGCGTTCCTGCCGGAGCCGGGAGGGATGCAGTGCAAGGAAACAAGCCCTCGGGGGAGACATGTTGGATGAATACGCCTCCCGGTTGTTACCGCGGGGCCTGGCACCACCCTTGACACAGACCATAACACTGCAAATTCCACAGGCTGCCCCACGCTGGGAGTTGGGCGATGGGTAACAACTGCCCTGAGGGCTATTTCTTTGGTATTTTAGTTCATTAAAAAAGTTGTCTGTGGTTCCCAGGAGGCCCAGGGGGAGGGGCGGTTTCTTCTCCTGGAATCCCTTACGGGGCCAGTTTCAGCAACTCTCAGGCAGTTCTTAAGCCATACAGGTAATCAACACCTTTGTATTTTGTGGTGAGCTCTCTCTCAGTGTGTGTGTGTGTGTGTGTGTGTGTAGGGGAGATGGTGGTGGCTGATTCCGAAATCATGTGTGCAAGTAGTAAAGGTCAGGCCAGAATTAAATCACTGACTCCTACTTCAAAGGCCTTGAAATCTAGAGTGTATAGACTAGGAAGGGTAATCTATTGGATACTCCCTTTCCTTGCCCGTGGAATTTGCAGAGTTACTAGGAAGAGCTCTACTGTGGGTTTCAGGAAGGCTGAATTTAAGTATTGACTTTGTCACCAACGGTTTGTAACCTTGGGCAAGATCATTTCTCCATTCATTCTTTTACTCTTTCCTTGCACACTGGATTAATGCTGACCTGGGCACTCTGCCGGTCACCTGGGGCTACATCAAAGAGCAGAGCATAACCTCTGCTCTAAGGAAAAGGTGTTTGTAAATGGATCGTGATTCCGAGAGCAAGGGAGGGATTGGCGGAGTCCAGCGGCAGCCCGGAAGTGAAGGGCGGAGCTATGAATGCTCTGGAGAGAGAAATGCTTCTCAAAGCTTGAGATGCTGCGTCCATGTCTTCCTTCCTTACAGTGATTTTGTAAAAGCCAAGTCCCATCAACCCAGTTTTAGTTCTCTCCTTTGTCGCAGAGGCTCCCAGAGTGAGAAAGGAGAGGAAAAGTTGCCTGGCTTAACCACTTTCTGGATGCTGGCTTACTCCCTCCTGCAAAACACACCCACCTTGGCCCGCACTCAGCAACCCAGCCAAGCGTCTGTCCAGCCTACACTTCTAGCTATGGGAACGTCTACGCCAAATCTTTTGGACATCTGTTACAAACAAGAGAACTAATGGCCACTTAAGAACTTTTTTTTAAGTAAGAGATACCCATTTCAGAATTGTCTTGGCTGCTATTTCGGTTTAAAGCAGACTACACCTCACTCTGACCGGTGTGGGTCAGCTGGTCTGTTGACCCAGAAAGTCTGGCATGTGCCCAAACCGGTTTGATTCCTGGTCAGGGCACGCGCCTGGGTTGTGGGTTCGGTCCCCCATTGGGGCGAGTACAGAAGGCAGCCAATCGATGTTTCTCTCTCTTTCTTTCTTTACTTCTCCTCTCTATATAAATAAATAAATAAATAAGTAAAGTAGATTAAATCTCAGCCAGCGGTGTGTCCTGATACCCTGGGGTGGAACTCTGAAGGGGGCGGTGGGGAGTTCCGTATATCCTAAATTATTCTCAATCTCTCCTCATACCCCACTTTACAAATGAGAGATCTGAGACCCAAAGAAGGGAAATGACTGGCTCACGTTGGTACTTCACCTTGGCTCCTGTCCACAAAATTCCTTGGAATGTTTGGTAGTTTTCCCAGAGAATGGGGAGCTTGCAAAGGTACGGCTCTGGCCTCCCAGAGTGAAGGATGGGCACAGCCTGCAGAAATACGTCCCCGTAGGGCGGCAGCGACAGCCCGCGGTGCAGCATGCATCCGGCCTCCTCCTCAAACCACCCTGATCTCCAGCAGCCGCTCCGTATTAGAGAGCTCTGGCATTAACCAAAAACTCAAGGAACAATCACCCCAAACATTCGCTGTGCCAGCCATGTGCCAGGGGTGGTGAGAAGCTGCAACTCCGAGTTACACACTCCTCCTCTTTGCTCCAAAGCCCATCTCCAACTCTACATGGGGAGAATAACTGTTTTTGTAGCTTGAGAACGCTAGACCTCTGGCACATGAGAGGAAATTCACTTCTGCAGTGTAAGACCCTGAGTGGAACAATTAGCGCCCACTGGCAGGTAGCGTCGTGACTCTTGAAAATAACTGGGGTGCTGTGGCAGAAACAAGATCACCGGAGAACTTTAGTGACACATAGATGGTTTTACCGGGAGTTTGTGACGGTGAGGCAAGAGACGGAGTCACGGGGAGTCGCTCCCACCTTCTCTTCCGCTGGAAAATTCCGGCTGTGCTGGCCGAAGTTGGCGGATGGCTCCAAAGGCCCCCTCAGCCCCTTGTGCCTTGGCTCCCCTCTTTCGGCACCCCTTTTACAGTCCTGAAGCCCAAGTGTATGTCCCTTTTCCGACTTGCAGGACAGTGCTGGGAGACTCGGTGCTTGTCCCGCCAGCCAGCTATCTCAGCTTTTCCTTCTACCCAGTCCCAGGCCTCTCACACCCCTCTCATTCCCGCCAGCCTGCTCCTGCAAAGCAAAGTGATTTTCAAGTAACACCCAGAACCTACTCTGCTGGTCCTGAGCCGGTGGCCACTGGTGGCCACTGAAAGGGTCAAGGAAACCACACGGTCCCTCAAGCAGTGAAGTGCTGAGGAGGACAGGGGCATGATGGAAGTTAGCAGGGAGAGGCTGGAGGCATGGACGCCATGAGGGTGCAGCGTGGGGCCCCCCGGGATGCCCCGGCACCCCTGTCTTGTATACTGCCCAACCAAATGTGTGGGTACCACTGGGGGAGGAAGTCCCATCTCGCACCTCAGTTTCTCTCCCTTCCCAGAGGCGACCATCCAGCTCTCTCTTCTTGCCTTCGTTTGGTGGGGAGCTTGAAGAAGGCGGTGTCTGGGAAAGCTCTGAGCTTATCAGAGAGAAACACAGGCCACAAGGGCCATCCTAGGAGAGCTCTGAACAGGAGGCTGGGGGCACCCAGCTTGGGGAAGTGATCGTGAGGCCGGAGTGGGGAGAGGAGCGAACTCACTCGGTTTTGGGCCTGGCTCTTTTCCAACTCGGTCCCAGTACACAAGGCTCCTGGGCTGCTGGTTTCTAATAGGAGCGTCTCATATTCACTGGTTTTTCCTAAACAGCCTTTCCCGCACTGAGACCGGGGGTGGGGAGCCTGGGGGAGGGAGGAGGAGAGGGGAGGGGAGGAGAGGAGAGATCCTCCCCTTGCCTCATAGAGAACATCCAGGGAATACTACGTAGAATTTTTTTCCCTGTGTTTTGTTTTTTACAAAATTCATGAGGCTGGAAGAGGAGATTTTGCTGGCATTTATGTTTGATGAAGAGAGAGCAATGCAGGCAAGATAAGATTCTCCGTAAGCAAACATTGCCTAAGGCTGGGATGCGGCACTCCACACTGAAAGCAGGGAGACGATTAACCCTGTTTTGCCCCCAAAGCCCAGGGTTTACCTGCAGGAACAGAGGCAGGCGCAGGGAAGCCCGGTGCAGGTGGGACGGGGTGGGGTAACAGCCAACCTGTGTCCTTTCTGGGACAGTCGCAGGGACCATTGTCTTCTGATCCCAAACCAGACTGAACTCACGGGCAGCCTACCCAATGAAACTAGAGCAGGGTGCGGAGTGGGGGGGCTGCCTCCCCGTGGGATAGAGACATTGGGAAGCAGGACGGCCGCTCCTGCCCGGGCGGTGATTGATCAGGGCTCCTGAGAAATGGTTATCGCTGAGCAAATCGCTTCCTGCCAGCGGAGATTTAACAGCAGCAATTTCGTTTCCTTATGGTGGCTTCTCGCTGAAAGCGCCTTGCCTAACGCCATTGTTTATAGTCAGGGGAGTTTGAAGGGCCTTAAAAAAACAAAACAAAAAACCTCCAAACCTTTAAAGGAAGGTGTCTGGGGAGAGCAGAGTCAGGTGTCGATGAGAAACAGCCACCTAATGGGGATGCTGTGGGGATTTGGTGGGCACGGGGACCCCCACGTTAAGCCCCTGCGTGGAGCCACACAGACTGGATCCCCCCCATTCCCCACACATGGGGTTGGTTGTGCTCTGCCTCCTGGAACAATGGACAATTGTCCCCTTAGGTGAAAACTCCAAGGACTTTTCGGGGAACTTGGCACCGTCCCTGGGCCGATGCCGGCATACATGGCGATGAGTAGCAATGCCTCTTTGAATTTCCGTAGCTTTCTACAGTCTGATCTCGGTCTGATTCTCAGGGCGACCCTGCAGGTGCCCACTCCTGTCTTACAGACAAGGAAACTGAGGCTCTGCAAGTTTCAGGCGTCTGTCTGAGGTCACACCCATGGAACGGGAGCTCAAACCCTACTGTCCACCCTTTTCTATCACACAAACTGCCGGAGATGTTGTCCCTTGTCCTGCCTCCCCCACCCACTCCTTGTTCCTGTTAATCTTTTTCCTTTCTGAACTCCCTGCCGGTGCCCACACGCCATACTCACACGCCACCAAGGCTAAATCGGGTTTCGTCCCCACGCAGGCCGTGCTGTTTCCTACCTCTCCCACTGAACACATTTGCCTTTTCTGTCCCTGGCAGCTCTTCCACCCATTTAACTATTCTCATTGCACCTTCTCAGCTCAGATGTCACCTCCTCCTGGAAGCCTTCTCTGATTTGTCCCTCCCTTCCTTTTCAACCCACAACAGAATGAGTCACTCCGTTTCCTGGGCTACTACTGGGCCCCTCTGTATTTCTGTCTTTGCACAGATCATACTGTGTTATGGTATCTGACCAACTGTCCATCTGTCTTTCTTTGCTGGGCCCTGTGTGACACCCTGGAGGACAGGGGCATTGACACCTAACTTTGGGTCTCCAGGGCCACACTGAGAGGGCACAGAGTGTTCGTGTCTGATGAATGGAGTTGGGGGCTGGGGAACCCTAGTCATGTGTCATCTTCATGGAGCCTCCAGAGACTTTCTGCTTCTTGGGAGGGGGTGACAATCAGACTTTTGCAGCCTCAGGAGGATATCCCTGTGAGTTTAATGCCATGTCCTGAATCCTTCTGAGGACTGGGACAGGAAGGAGCAGGGGGTGATTTGAATCTCCGGAGAATGCTCAGAGGCCAGGACCAAGATGGCACGGACGATGGCCAGCACTGGTCAGCGCGTGCTGGAAAAGCCTAGCCAGGCAGGCTGTCCGGGCCCCTTTCCTCCCACAGTCCTGCCCAGGCCTCCAGCAGGACTCCCCACTGTAGAGTGAAGAGCACTCTAAATGCGGGTGGGGGCATGAACACCTGCGGCCTTCCTTAAGTGAGCTCGGGATCTCCAGGACGGCCATGGGGTCTTCTCGCCTGCACACACCAGCAGGCTGTTCGTCTGAGTATCTCTCTGAAATCTCAGAAAGGGCAGGAGCTCATCCGGGGCAGAAATGAATCATCAGGTAGTGGCCGTCACTGACCCTTGGTATCTCGCCCCCTCTCGTGTTCTTTTTCCCTGGAGAAAGCTGGAGCACGTTTGTGGATGTAACAGTAAGCGTACCTGCTTCCGTTGCTAATGAAACTAATTGCTGGATGAAGAAGATCGCTCTCTGTCCATGTCAGTCCCTCACACAGATTTGTTTAAGAAGTGAAAACCGTGTGGCTGGTCCTGGTGGCTCTGCTTGTCTTGGGGTTCGGGTTCAGGTACTTAACAAGCAGTACTCACTCTGCAGTAGTGGAAGAAAAGCCCAGAACCCACGGTAGCCCCATCGCCCACAGACACTCTGGGCGCGTCTGTCCCTGCGGGTTTCCGATGGCTGCATCCCAATACCCACCGGTGACTTCTAACTGTGAGCTGCCAGGCTCCCCTCCCTTCCAGCCTCTGTGGGCACCGGTCTGGCCACTCCAGACAGTGTCACCTCTGACACCCTGCTTGTCTTGTGAAGGGGTCTGCTGTGGGTGCTAGGCACTGAGGATCAGCCCCACAGCCCCAAGAGGGAGACCCCCGATACATGATAGGAGAGATGGCGTCATCACAGTCCACTGGTCCCACTGAACACAGCCACCTGGCACGGAGGGGACCTTAAGGAATCAGGCACAGATTAGAGCCACAGATGCAGATGCCCACTAATACATCACATGCTGGAACTGGTCCACGTGCTCCTGGGGCCCACCCTTAATGAAGACCAGGGTGAGCTTCTGCTTGCTCAGAGCGGGAGTGCACGGGAGCCAGGCTGCCGTCTCCGCCTGGCCCAGGTCGGCTTCGAACGATCATGATTATTCTCTGATGTGTGGTGACTTGGGAGATGCTGGACCGGCTGCCCAGAAATCAATTCCAGCTGCTGGGCTGGAGGGTGGGGGGCGCCCAGCCACCTGAGCCTCAGGTTGGAATCATCTCTTATATCCCCATTAAACTCTGGGCCCCTACCACATGGAAGAGTTTAAGGAGAAAATGAGATTTTATGAAAGCCAGGGGACCTCCCTGACGGAGTAAAAAGCCTAATAACAGCCGTAAGGGTTTCTTATCTCATATGAAAGTTTTTCATTTTCCCGGATTCCTCTCTTTTTGTTGCCGCGGTATTGCCCCTCCTCCACCCCCTCATTTCCATGGGTGCCTCATTATTTAAAACCCCTGCTAAAATACCGAAAAGCAGTTAGTAGCCAAATCAGCCAACAGCTTTTCCTCCCCCTAATGAAGGCCAGCGGTTTCGTGTGTATGTGTTTTATAGTCTGGGTGCAGTGACTTCAAAAGGCTGCCGAGTTTCAGGGCAATGCTGGGGTCTGGATTTCTGGGGAGAAATAAGCCAGAAAGGTGTGTACACGTCTGTGTCTCTTGCCACCCAAACCCGCCAAAATGCCACCGTGGTCTGAGCAACTCCCTCTGAGAGCTTCTAGAACTTGGCAGCCTGGCCCCAATCACAGACTCCTCGTTTGTGAGGAACGAGGGCTCTTTTCCCCTGCTCTTGACTTCTCCTGTTGACCTTGGGGAGGACACTTACATCTGCGCTTGGCCATTGGCTGGATCCCTGGTTGCCGGGGCTGGGCGGTAACTCAGGGGTGAAGTTCAGCCAAGATTCCTGGGTATCCAGGGCCAGTCCGCCCGCCCTGTAGGCTTTCCCTGTTTCCTCCACTGTCTGGCTACATCACGCCCCAGCCACGTCCAAAACTTGGAATTCTTATCCCGTATGAAATAAGGATTAATAGTATTTACCAACCACATAGTATTTTGAAGATTTAAAGGGATAATGGATGCTAAGCCTTTAGAAAACTGCCTGGCAATAGTAAGTACTCAATAAATGTTTAGTATTTTATAATGGCATGGCATTAGAGCGTTTTATGATTTTGCTAGCAGACATTTAAGAAATGCCCTTTTCCTTCGGGGCTCCCTGCTCCCCATGCCAGGCCCCCTACCGAGTCCACAGACATAGATTATCTGCTGTACGCCTTCCAACTTGCCCTGTTTACAAGTGGAAGCTTCAGGAACGTACGCAGAATCATACTGCGGGTGGGAAACAGAGCTGGAATTTCATTCATTGGTTATTTACCCAGCACTACTGTGTGTCAGGCACTGTTCTAGGCTCTGGGGGTTTGAACCTTTGTGGTTTGCTCACAACAGCCTTCGTCTTTTCCATGCATCATGCCAGTTTCCAGGCTGTGAGACCAGGGAGATGGTGGGTGACACCACCCGACCTGGGGGAGGACGCAAGGCTTGCAGGCTCAGAGCTCCTGTTCCGCTCTGTAGGCAGGCACGGAACAGCTGAGCTGAAGCCACTTATAGGAGGGGTCTGCCGGGGACCTGTCTCGCCCACTTTAGAAGGCCAGCATTCACAAGTCCCACGGGGAAAGGCCACCCGGGTGTCAAAAACACCTTCTTGAGGAAGAAAGAGCTTGGGAATCAGGCCCGGCCCACCCGTGGGCCCGTTCCATGTGGTGACACTGGCTGCATGCAGTTTGTGCTGGGAAATTAAAAATCAAAACAGCAGATCCACTCAAGGTTGTCTTCTCTGACTTAGCCATGCAGTTCTCTTTCTCTTGGGTTAGAAATTTTAAGCACTTTGCTGGCAGGAAGTATGTCTTTGCTTAATCCCTGGCCCCGTAGCCCCTGATGTGGCACCATGTAGCACGCCGCGTGGATGTGAGTTTTCCCGACGCATCCGAGTGAGCCTGGTCATGCTGGATCACCGTGAGCTGTAAGGGCCAGGCCTGGACAAAAATAACACGGGCATCAGTGGCCATGGTCAACAGTTACTCAACAGAGCAGTGGCAGAGATAACAAGAAATTGTGTCTTTTGGCTCTGGAATGCACGGTAGCAGGTTTTCCCACCAGGTCAAATTTACTTTCCTAATCCAGCTCTCCCTGGATTAGTTTGCAGTGTACTTTATGGGGACGAGCGCACTCCTCTGTGGCTGGGCATGTCCCAGACTTTGTGTGAGGTGGGAGGGGCAGTTTGGGGGGGACAGATCAGGAAGGCCCCAATCATGGGCTATGATAAGGGTGGTACTGTCCCCAGGTGATCCTTTCATTCCGAGAACTCCTGTGACTGTCTCTCAGGGCAATGATGTGGTCTGGATTTGGGGGGAAAAATAAGATGAGCCAGAGAGGTGTGTACATGCCTGTGTCTCTTGTGACCCAAACACGCCAAAAATGCCACTTCTCCTGTTGCCACTTCTCCCCATCCCGACCCCAGTCTGAGGCCCCTCCTGAGGGCCGTGCCCCGCTCTAGGCTCACTGCCACTTTGGGGTTTGGCCAGACCCCCCAGCGCCTCAGCTTTGTGACACCCTCGGGAGGACTGGCGCCCCTTCCCTGCACTCCCTTCTCAGAGCTGCGTCCGGAAACAGGCTGTCCCGTCCGAGGTCTTCGGGGAGGAATTTTCACCAGAAGTGATTCAAGACCCTGACGGTTGTAGGGTGGGCAGCCGATGAAGGTGGAAATGCGTCATCTTTGAGGCTCACGGGGCTACCCCAGAACGAACTCATGGGGCGGTTTCCAGGAAACTGTTTTCTCAGTGACCCAAATGGCCGTTGACTTGACTTCCAACATCCTTTTCGTTTCTCATCTTTGTGTCTGCAGAGCCAAGGGACACACAACCTCGTTCCTCATTTCTCTCCCAACCTGTGCCCTGACCCCCGGCTCCAGGGACACACTCCTTTGCAGCCTGCTCCCAACCCCTGCTCTTTTCCCGGGACTCCCTGTCCTCACTCCTGGCCCTCTCTGCCCACCGGCGGGGCCGACAGTCCCTTGGGCGCCCCCGCCTGGGGCGTGCGCATCTTCACTGGGCTCCCTCGGGATGAAAACCGGCCACCAGTTCCTGGGCCACCTGGTGCCCCTTTGGGAATACAGTGGTTCTGAAAGGCGGGGGACGGTCCGGCTCAGTCACAGCACCTAGGGCTGGAGCAGGGTGGGGAGAAAAGGCGCTAAGCGTGAGTCGACAGAACCCAGATAAAGAGTCTGCTCACGGCTGCACTGAGTGAACTTGTTGCCTGCAGGCATTGATTTATGTTCTCTTATGTGAGTGGTATGAGAGGAATGGCAATGGGGCTATACACACACACAGTCTGGGGGTGGGGGGGTGGCCCTGCTAGATATGGTGAAGTGAGGCATGTTTTCATAACTAAATAAGACTTTTTAAAATGAATGGATGATTTTATAGAAGTTATTTGCAAAGGGTAAGGATCCTGCATAAGGTGCTAGGGGGGCAGGGGCATATCAGAAGGCCATGGCCATATATCCGCTAGCATCTGAGAGGCCTCGTCCAAGATAAGCAAGCATGGACTCTGGTGTGGAGGCCTGTGGGCTCAGCGGGAGTCCCGCCCCCACTGGCTGCCTTCCCTTCCCTGGAGCCTCATCCAGGCCCGAGTCTGTGCACACAGAGTGATGTGCAGTCTCTCTGAGGCGGCCCACCGCAAGGGCACTTTGGGCAGGATGCGTCTGTGCTTTCAGTACTCTCGTTCCCAAACCGGGTTAAAAGACTGGTAGGGAAGGACGCCCATGCTGACTCTGGTCACTTCAGCGTTCAACTCTTGGGCTTTCCTGCAAGGGAGCGCGCCTCTAACACACACCTCTTTGCACTTGCTTCTCAGGGGGCCCTAATGCACAGATGAGGTACCAGAATCATTCCCCACGGAGCCTATACGAGTTCCCTGTCTTTGATGAGCTCATTGTTCAAAGCATGGTTGTGGGGGCAGATGCAAAGCACCACCTCTCCGCTGAGCCTACGGGGGAATATTTCCTCTTTCAATACCGGGTCCGTGCTCTTTCTGACCGGTGTTCCACCCACTCGGGGTGCCTCCCACTAGCAGAGGGATTACCAGCCTGTCCCCTTGGAAGGCTCCCGGGAGAGTGGCTGAGAAACAGGTGCCCCTCTGCCCTCAGCAGGCCTGGGGAGTCCTCTGCTCACCTCTGCCTCAGGAAGCCACGGGCTCTCGATTCTGTTGCAAAGTGGAAAAATGTGCCTGATATCATCAAGGGGTCCGGTGCTGCCTCTTAGCAGGTTGCTGGCGCCTGGGTGGCTCCGGGGGCCTGAGAATCAAAGGAGGGGCTTAGGCCACTCAGCCTAGTGCTGTCTGGGCTGCTGGTTTTGCCCGAGGGGACAACAGAAGTTGAAAGGAGCTGCCTCTGTCAAACGGCAGAGGCGCTAGGGATCCTCTCATCTCCTGTTAAAGGGCGAGGAGAGGCCCTGGGCCCCTGGGAGCAGCCGGGCTCATCAGGCATGCAAATCCAAGCAGGTGACCCGAAAGAGGAGGAGAATACGTGAGATGGGGCTGGAATCATTTGAATTCGGGCAGGGGAGGTGGAAAGGAGGATAGCCGGGAGAGCCCCCTCAGGTGGTGCTGAGAGCCGGCTGCACGCACTCGGAATGGAGCGAGGTGAATGAGTGCAGCCGCCTGCCAGATGGGATGCGGGTCCCAAGGTCGGTGCTGGAAGTCCAATGTCACCACGCGGCTGGAGGCTGGCGACTGCAGATTTCACTCTGGCAACTGTGCTGTTTGGGGGCCCCGGGCGGAACTCCTTCAAGGCTGTGTCCGGCTCCTTGGCAGATGCACGCGTGTCAAGTCCCGTCAGCCTGGGCCCTGTCTGCAAAGATTGGCCGAGACGGGCGCCATGCCCAGAGCAGAGGGAGGTGTCCTTGGTGAGGCAGGACAAAAAACACCTGGGCACAGCCACACCTGAGTCCGTGCGGCAGGCCAGGAGCTGCTGAGCACCCACCCCTGGACCACTCCACGTGCCAGCTGTGCAGGGGCAGGGGCCACAGGAGAGAGCAGGGCCCTGGCTCCGCCTCTGGCCCCCCAGTCAGTGGGGCGGCCCCCCAGTAAGTGGGGCAGCCCCCCAGCTGGACCAGGGCTCACACAGCTGCTCCTCTGGACTCCTGGCAGGCCCACCGTGCTGCTGGCAGGAAGGAGAGTGGCAGGGAACCAGGCCCGTGTGGATGCAGCCACTCGTCCCCTCCCCTCCCCTCTACTCTTTCCTCACAACATTCTGTCTCCCTGCTGCTTTTCTTTTCTCTCCGACCTTAATAATTGATCAGTTTTTGAATGCTAACTTGGAAAAAAAAACTAGCTAGTCTAAAATCGTCAAAAAAAAATGCTCCGGTTCTCCTCTCTTCCTTGTTCCCTGGGCCCGCCCTCCTGCTGGAGGCGACTCCGTCCCCACACTGAATGTGTCGTCCAGCTCACTCTGGCTCAGGCGACACCTGTTGTACAGCCCTTTTCAAGACTTCCACCGCTCCGGCCCACCCTCCTGATCCCGCGCCTCTGTTTCCTCTGTATTTATAGAAAGCTCCTGGCCGCACCCCTTTTATGATCTCTGTCTTCTGTCGGGTCTGGAGCACCCAGAGAAAAGTGTCACAGTGGAAAGAGAGAGGGCTGTGGTCAGCAAGCCAGGGAGGGAACAGCAGTTCTGCTCGCTGCCAGGGGACCACGGGCCAGCTCCTTATTCGCCGGTCCTCAGCTCTCTCACCTGATACAAACCTGCGCAGCGAGTCTGTTGTGAGGGCTGGACTCCAGCCAATTCCGTTCAAGAGCCCGGTGGCCTTTTTTCAGTGCCTGCCAATGCCCCTGGCTCATTCCTTCCTTCCCTCCCTCTCTCTGGGTCCCCGTGGACGTTTATTGTCCACGGACATGCTGCCTTCACTTGTGGTCCTCTGTCCCAGCCCAGCGGGTCCTTCGTCTGGATCGAGTCTTCTGGAGTGTTCCCTGAAGATGGGGGCTCATTACTGGATCCCCCTCCCCCAAATTATTATCCTTCCCTATTTTTCCATCTCTCCTTTTTTCTTCATGCCTCCCTACACAACCCCAGCAGCCCCTACGTCTTGACAGTGTACCCTCCATCATTTCTTCCTGAGACCCCTTTCCTTCTTTCCTCTTCCTTCTGCATCTCCTTCCCTCCCTGCCTCCTTGTCCACACCCCCGCCCCACAACGTGGGTGTGTATCCTCCTGGGGGTGGTAGCGTTCACACCCGAAGCCGGCATACGTGGTGGTCCTTCCGGAACACTTCTTATTTAGTGGCAGAGCCTTCAGCTCACCCTCTTAGCCGTCTCTGGTCCCAGGCAGTGGGTCTGTGTGGCCCTCAGAGCCGAGCCCACTGCCACTCACCCTCCCCAACACATTTTCATCCCCTAAGCGTAGCCAGTGAACTGATCCCCATCACCCCACTTGCTCCATAACCACATGTAGATGCCTTGTTTAGCAGGGTTTCATTTCTAGGTAACTTCAGAGATCTCTTTCTTGGCTTATTTAAAGCTCTCACCACCATATCTGCTCGGGGTGTCTCGATTATTATTCCAACTAATTCTCTCAGTGACAAGTGACCCTTTGCTGGAATCTGCATTCTGGAGTACCAGCCATTCACCTTCTTCCCAGATGCTGATTCTTGATTTCCTGAAAAGCCCGTACCTTGGAAGGTGGCTGGAGAAAGAGATGCTTCTGAATTAATTCTCCCTTATTTTAAGGCAGGGAAACTGAGACGTAGAAGGGACAGGGTGTGTTACCCTAAAAGAGAAGACCTCTTGGCCTCGGAAGTGGAGAAAGAGCCAAGGCTCCCTTCCGCAGGTCCTGAGCAATGTCTTCCCGGGCTCTGAGCAGAACAAGCGTGTTTATGGGTGCGGACTGGCCATCCACGTTCACTCCCAGACTACAGATCTCGTCCAGAGTCTCTCAGCGGGAAGCCGCTGCAACCGGAGAGTCACGTTTGAGTCAGGTTCACAGCATCTAACTAATCTCACTGTTTCTCTTCAGGGATGGCCAAGCTCCCCAAGAGGTGGAGAGGCGCCCAGGGGAGTGGGAGGAAAGGAGCCCCCCTCCCACCTGTGCGGAGTGATAAGAAGGAGAGGTGCCCGCGCCACCAGCTTTGGTCCTGCCTTGTGTTCTGCTAACTCATTTTTTAAACTCTCAAAGGAATTGGGTTTGAACAGTTTCCTTAGGGACACAGGGTTCCATCTCAGAGGACCTGGCAGAGGAGACATTTCCTTGCTGACAGCCATCCTCGTCCCCTGAATTTCCTCCTTGGTGGCCTGGGGGCCCAGAGACCTGGCTTCGCCCTCACTCTCTGCTACCAGGACCTCCGCCCTGTCTCACGCCTTATGTGGGGACCAGGGGCGGAGAGAGCGCCTGGGGCTGGGAGACGGTCCCCCACAGCCCAGTGGCCTTTTGAATTCCCATTTGCTTCATGTTCCTGTTTTTCATTTGTGGGAGTCCTGGGCTCACTCGCTCTTCCTCCCTCACTTTGGATCCTGTTGAGTGATTGATGCAAGCAAAGAAAAAAAAAAGGAAAGCAAGATTGGTGTCAATTTCTCTTCTTCTTTTTCCTTTTCTAATGTTCTTCCTTACTTTGAGAGATCAAAAAAGGGCCCAATAGAACTCTTTCTTGTACACACCTCCCCCATCATAATGGAATACAGAAAATTCCAGCAAACAAAATTGTTCTCAGACATCTCTTTATTTTTCCCTCCAGTGGCTTTGATTTAGGGCCCATGGCTTTAATCAGATTGTTCAAGGGGGTACAGGAATGATTCTGTTAAACAAATTCCTTAGCTCACTCACTCTTCCTACCCCAACCTTCCTCCTCCGGCCCCACTCTCCACATTGTTTGTTATTGTTCTTTATTAATGTGGGTTGCAAAAAAAATCGCTTAACAAAGGAGTAAGTGAGGAATAGAGAAGAGTTTCTATTTTCTGACCTAATCACTGGCTGCTAGCTCAGCCACTCTGCAGCTGACGGACCGCTGTCCAAACCCAATTGTCCCTTCTCTCCTTCCCTCTTTACTAAATTCATCCATCACTCTGGGAAAAATAAATGAAAGGCCCGATAAACAAATCAATCCATCCATCATTCTCTATGAGCTCACGTGGCACCTGTCGTGGCCACACGAGTGGGATTCTGTTATCACAGCCATGAGGGCTCGCACCAGGCAGGCGTGGCCTGCTGGCTTCTGTCACTGGATGACACAGCGGCCAGTCCCCATGGCTGTCATCTCTGCCTTAGGTCTACTTCTCTCCCAGCTTCTCCTACTTTTCTTTGGAAGGTAGTCCATGAATTCTCATCTACAAAGTAGCAGCAGCCCAACCCTGGGGCTCATTTTAGCTGATTCCTTGGGCGTCTTTGCCTTTGATGGCATCGAGGACCATCTGTATTGAAGTCACTTCTTGGAATTGGCTGTCAGGCGTCTTGCAGTAATACAATATATTTTACTCATCTCTCTGCTCCGTTTAGCATTCATTCTGCAAACACTCAATGCGCACCTACCTATGCAGGGTTAAGAACAGGGCCAGCCACCAGGGCTGAGAGGCGAATGTGGCGGGTGTGTATTCAGTAGAGTGACTTTACGGGACAGGGGCTAGACAAGGGTGGGTTTCCAGAACAGTGTGTGCTGGTCAGTTGGTCACTGAGGACAGCAGCCACGATCTGCCTCTCCAAGCAGAACCCGGTGCCGTGTGCTAAGTTCCAACGTGGCCAGAAGCTCTGGCCCCTCTGTAGCAATTCTACCATGGGTTTGGCTGTCCCTTCCAAATCTGCCCATTTTTATGTGTTTTAATGTTTTTATTTTTGGTTGAGAGATGCATCACTTTGTTCTGAAGGCCATTGCTAAGACTGTCAAGAGTAGCCAATGTGCCTGCTGAAGAAAATAAATAAAAACCAGGACCTTTATTGTTATTCTTAGCCCCCTAGTCCCAGGGAGCAATTGGGTACCTCTGATCTGCAATTCTGGGGGGAGCCCCACCGTTGCTGTCTGACTTTGGTGTGGTGATGGGGGCAGGATGCCTGGGACCTGGTGGGGAGGGACAAATAAGTGACAGAGCAGACTCTCTCAGGACTCCTTGGAGTTCGTCAGGAGGCCCGAGGGACAGAGGGAACTCTCCCTTCTGCTTACAGATGAGGGGCAGAGCCTGCCTGAGTGGCTGAGCAGCGGACCTGGCAGACGGGGCGCTAAGGAGGAGACGGCATCCGTGGCTCTGGGTGTGTAGGTCCTCAGGGCCGGGCAATTGGGTAGGATGAGAAAAGGGATATTGTGTCTTTAACATCAGTTCTCAAGGGAACATATTTGTTAAACATTATAATTACCCTTCAGCCGCTGAACTCCATGGCAAATGAGAACTCAATAGCAGTTGTGAACTATATAGCAATGGAAGCCACACCGAGGCCCATTACTGTTTCTCAAATGATACTTTCATTTAGATAAGGCAGATAATTATACATCTTGATTAGCTCACCACTCCCAAGAGGATAGGGCAGTTTTCAGGATTGCCCCCGCCCTCCATAAATAATGCCACAACACTGCACTCGGGCTCCCAACTCTCTCTTCCCTTCTTTCTCTCCAGATCGAGGTAACGAGATAAAGATGTAGATATATACAGATATATACAGATATATACACATGTGGGCATATGCCGGCTTAGCTCCATTTTTCTGTCTCTTGCCTTCACACTCAGGGACATTGAGAGGTGTGAGCCTGCGGCCAGGGTGGAGAAGATCAGAACCAATAGTAATAATAATCCTTCAGGTGTATATTATCCTTTACTTGACAGTGTCCTTTATTCGCATGCCATAGTCAAATCATGCAGATGGATGGAACTAGAAGCCTTGATTATTTTCCTTCTGAACTAGGAAGGAGCTAAACTGAAAAAAGAAAAAAGGAAAAAGAAATAAAAAACCTCTCTGGGTGCCTCCTAGCTCCCGGCGTGAATCTGTTCGCATTACTCTTTTGTAGCCAAGAAGACTGAGCCCGGGAAGGTCACACGGCTTTCCCAGGTAAGACGCTGGTAAGACGTTGAGCTAGGGCTAGAGCCCACGTCTTCTGCTTCTGATGTTGTTTTCCTCCTTGTGATTCCGAACCCTTCAGCGCATGCTTACTGTATGCGTGATAACACCAAGTGGCGCCGTGTGGCCTACACAACCCTGGCTACTCCATGCCCTGCCTTTTTGGGCCCTGCCTGCCTCCCAGAGCAGCTTGTTGGGTCCTCGGCTTCGAGTCCTAGTGTTACAGAACAGACCCGGGGGTGGGGTGAACAATACACTATTACAGAAAGGACCCCCTTTTTCTCCAGGGGTTCCCCACACACTAGGTCCACTTTTCCCGCTGCCAGAGGAAAGATGTCTCTCAATGCCAGAGATTGGTGAAAAGGAATTATTTATTTAAAAGCTATACAGGCTTCATAATGACTTAATGTCTTCATTAAAATACTAAAGTCCTTTAGGATACCCACGAATGCACACAGTCCTTCCTTCTCCCCTTTGCCCAGTCCGAGGTACCGTATCTCAGGAAAAGAAGTAGAAATCTGTGTTTCGGGCTCCTGGCACCATCAGCTGTGTCACCACCAGGATCTCCAGTTAATCCAAAGCCATGTGGCTCCTTCTCATGACCCACTAGCAAGACTCCTTTCACCCCTTTTCTTCCAGGCAAAGTCTCTCCTGCTGTCCAAGCCACATGGCAAAAGGGAACACCCCAGAACCTCGTGGTCCCAACCTCTGTCCAAGCCATGTGGTGATTCCCGTCATGGCTGTCACGTCTGGGTTTAAATCCCTGCGCCAATTTTCCTCTGCAGCCCCATTTCTGACTCCTCCCACAATCAGTTATACCTGCCAACATTCCTATATTTTTCCAGCTTTTCTGGGCTGCCATAGTAAATCCAGGCAGGCATGGCCCCATGGCACAGAGCCAATCATCTCCAAGCTCTCACGCAGGAGCTATAACTAGAGGAAGTTGCTTCCCAGGTACATCCTGAGTTGAAGTCACTCCCATCCTCCTGGCTCAAGGCATGGCCACAGCTATTTAACATATTTATGCAACCAGTTAAAGGTTATAGATATGTTAAATGGCCATGCCAGAGGTTAGCTGCAAAGCTGTTGCTACGCAGCTCTCAATGGCCCTGCTCCATATGTCCCATCCCCCAGCTCAGACTGGTGGGGGTGAGAACATCCTATACATATTTTTCTCTAATATTTCCTGAATACCCTGAGCTCTGGACTCCATTACAAATCCCTGTTTGGGGCCCCTCCTTGCCTGCACCCTGTTACACTAGCCCATCTGCTCTGTCCTGGAGGGACCCCAGCCTCGCCATGCCGATGAGGACATGCCCAGCCTCACTCCCTGTCACAGCAGCTTTCACCTTTTCTTTACAGACCTGGCCACAACTGTAATTACTTATTGTAAAAGTAAACATTTTTGAAAAAGAAAGAAAAAGAAAAGCATGTTCTCATCCCTTTATCTCTAGTACCTACCTGAGTTTCTGTCACATAGTAGGTATCACATTATTATTTGGTGAATGGATGCAAGTGTTAAGGAATTTTCCCGTGAATAATGTCCCGGAACCTCTGAAATCATCAGAGCTAAAGGTGCTGTACTTTACTTCCAGAGAATTTAATAAAACACAATCATCTCCTCACTCAGTTTTCTTCTCTGCCAACACACTCCTCCAGACTATTTGGCCAATTTCTACTGCGCCCAGAGATCCCGCTGCTATCTCGTTATACCGACAATACATATTCCTGCGGGTTTGTTCTTCCCCGTGGGTGCGCGGGGACATTGCTTCAGGATCACTTGTTAATATAAAGGGCTTCCCGCGAGACAATTGAGCTCGGATGCCCCCTGGTTTTCTGATGAGAAACCTGAGTCGCAGACGCTCTGTGCGGATGACAGACATCTGGGTTAAATTGGAAGTGGAAACCGAAAAGGATTCATTATATTTCAAAATATCTGGCTAATTAAATAAACTTCTCGAATTCTTTTCCAGATGTGTGATGCCACATAGGTGCAGCCGGAGAAAGACTTTGTTTTGGAGTTTAAAAAGAATAAGTTGGTAGTGACAGTGTAATTTGAATCTTGTTCACAAATCTTCATCTCCACTAAGGTATGCTGCTGGCTAGAAGGGCACACACACACACACACACACACACACACCCCACACACGTGATTGTCCTCCCCTCTGAATGGGCAGGGTCCAGCCACCTCCCTTTTCCAGCATCGATTTCCCTATAATTTTTTTTCTCCAACTTTGGCCTAACAAAGTCCTTTACTTTAGCTCAGACTCAACCCGGCACTGTTATTTATTTATTAGAGTTGCCTGCAGAGTTCTGAGACCACCAGGCCCGTGCACAAATCTATAAAAGCACAAAAGCAATTTGCAAACACTGCAGTAAATTCCCCCTGAAGAGTCTGCTCATCGGGCATTGCAGACTGAAAGGGAGGTTTGTGTTGGAGGCGAAGAGGAGGCCGGCTTTCTAGGAATGAGGAAGGACACAGGAAGCCCTTCATTCTTTCTTGGGAGACCTTCCGCACCCGCCATGTGCCTGGGGTGAACTGTCGAAGGCTCTGGCCCATGGCTCCCCCTTCATGGCAACCTGGGTGGAGAGACAACACCCTGAAGGGTGGGTATTTTGGTGTCTTGGTATCTTAAGACTCCAGACTGGACATGGATTCAGGGCCAAGCTATTGTGCAACCTCAGGGGACCTCATTTACAAAGCACACATGAATCGTGTCCCCAAGACCTATGTGACACAGTGGCCTCGAGATCATGCCCACTTGTCTAGATTCTGGATAACAGAGGCTTTCCTTGAGTCAGACACTCTTGGGCACCAGCAGAAGGTGGAAGAAGCCCTTTCCTGAGGGGGTTACAGAGGGGAGAGGGTGTGAGGCACAGAGGAGGGCAGGGGCATGCAGGCACAGAGCTTCACACTCCCAGGACCATGGTGAGGCACAGCCTTGCCAGCCTCCTCCCTGTTCCCCTGTGTGCCCTGCGGAGACCGCCATCCCCTGCAGCTGCATTAAAACAGGTGGGGTGGGGGGGGGTTCTGCTGTCTTTAAATGGAGATGTCTTTGAACATAAGTAAAATTTCAAGGCTCTTATGTCTGGAAGAGACTCCTGGTGCACAAAGGTCCCTTCTCTGCCACCAGTCTGTCGCATCTGCACACTGTGTCTCTTGTAAGCACAGATGCTGCCTATAATTTTACAGTCCCTGGGAAGGGGTGGGTTCACAGCCTCGCTTGGGAATCTCTCCGTGTGCCCCTGTCTTCCTCCTTCTATCATGAGAATCCCTCGTGGGGCATTTCTGACTCGAACACGAGCTAGAGGGAAGAAGGTTGGTTTCCATCATTCCTATGAGAGGCCCACAAAGAGAGAAATGGTTCTAATTCAGTTCCGCCTCCAAGTTTCAGTTTAGGTTCAAGCTTTGATAGGTTCTCTGTTTGAACCTTTAAAACATGCCCTTTGTAGCCCTGGCAGGTAGCTCAGTGGGTTAGAGCATCATCCTGATATGCCAAGGTTGCAGGTTCAATCCCCGGTCTGAGCACATACGAGAATCAACCAGCAAATGCATAAATAAGTGGAACAAGAAATCAATGTTTCTCTCCCCCACTTTCCTCTCTCTCTCTAAAATCAATAAATAAAAAAAGTAAACCCCCTTTGCTTGCCTCTGGACTTCTCAGGACTTGGTGAAGACATGGAATGAATATATCCTGGGCCAGGCTAATTATCCAGCTGTGCCCTTGTGATTGTTTCTGTAATACCGCCCCCCCCCCTCGGGTTCCACTTTCACTGTGGTGGCCAACAGGAGTGGACTTAGATCTCACTTGCAAAAAGTCCAAAACTGCTATGGATGAAAAAGAAAATGAGATACCCGTTTGTAAGCATTTGCCCTTACCTGATGTTCTTGTCTCCAAATAAGAGAATGTGGGCAAATTTAAAACATGAACCCTTCTACTCCAGCTTTTTAAAGATGGTATTGACCTAACGTAGGAAGTTCATCTTTAATATCACTGTTAATAAGCTGCTCGGAGATGTTTACTATGGCTCTAATTGGTATCATTAAGCTTAGGTGACATTATTAATGCTGCTGATTAAATTGCTATAAACCCAACTTGGCCATTTATACAAACAGCAGTGTCTGAGCTTCCTGTGCTCACACCTGAGCACCTGGGTAGAAAGAGTCCAATGGGGAGGCAATTGGGATGGGAAATGGAACCCCGGTTTCTTATCTACCTGTTAGGTAGGCAAGAAGCCTGGCTGTTTTTCCTTTTCTACAGCTGTTCTTGCAAGGGCTGGACGCCCTGATTCCGGTAGTGCACTTTACAAAAGGATTCGAAATAGCTCCTTTTTGCTCTCCCCATCCCTGCATCTCCCTTCCCCCTCCCTTCAAACCCTACGTCGGTGGCCTGCTGCTATGTCGTGGTCATTTCTCAGTCCTTACCCTAGTCTACCTGCCTACTGCTCTGCCACTTAACAAAATGACTGCCACCTCCTTTAAAGAGATTTTTTTTTAATGTAGTAAAAACCAATAAATGTTATCTATCCTATTAACAACTGTTTGCGTACAGTACAGTATTGGTATCTATATGCACGGTGCTGTGCAACGGGTCTCAAGAACTTTGTCATCCTACATTCCTGAAATGTAACTCCCCATTTCCCCCTCCTCCCAGCCTCTGGCAGCCATTCTACTTTTTCCTCGATGGGTGGGACTGCTTGACACACCTCATGTGAGTGGGATCATGCAGTATTTGTCCTGTGATTGGTTTATTTCACCTAGCATAATGTCCTTAAGGATTACTCAGGTTGTAGCATATGAAAAGATTTTTTTAAACTAAATAATTCATCATATACATAGACACATTTTCTTTATTCGTTCATCCATTGGTGGACATTTAGATTGTTTTTACCTAAATTGTGAATAACCCTACAGTGAGCGTGTGAATGCAAATATCTCTTCAAGATAGTATTATTCATTCTTTTGGATAACACTCAAAAGAGGGATTGCAAATTATGTGATAGGTCTACTTCTAATTTTTGACCTCCATACTGTTCCCGTAGTGGCTGCACCATTTTGCATTCCCACCAAACAGTGCACAAGGGTTCCTGTTTCTCTACCTCCTCGCCAACACTGGTTACCTTCTGGTTCTTGGCAGTTGGGTGGTGGTTCTATTTTTTTGTTTTGTTTTCTTTGGTTTTGTTTTAATAATGGCCATCTTAAGAGAAGATGGCCATTATTGAATGGTGGGGTGACTTTCTCATTGTGAATTTGATTTGCATTTCTCTGATATTAGTGATATTAAGCATCTTTTCATATAGCTGTTGGCCTTTTGCATGTCTTTTTTGGAGAAATGTCTATTTAGGAAAGCCCTTAGCCCATTTTTAATTGGTTTATTGAAGGAGGTGTTATTGAGTTGCAGCAATTCCTTATATATTTTGGATTATTTTCTTATATTAATGCCTTATCAGATACATGTTTATAAGTATTCTTTACTATACCTTAGCTTATCTTCTGATTCTGTTGATTCTGATTTTGTTTCCTTTGTGACACAAAAGCTTTTAGCTTTATGTAATGCTACTTACCTATTTTCTTGTGCTTTGGTGTCATATCCAGGAAATTATTTCCACGATCAACGTTATGAAGCTTTTCCCATATGTTTGCTCCCAGGAATTTTATGGTTTCAGGTCTTACACTTAAGTCTTCAGTCAATTTTTAGTTGGTTTTGTGTATAACGTAAGGTAAAGCCCAATTTCATTCTTTTGCATGTGGATATACAGTGCTTCCAGCATCATTTGTTGAAGAGATGGTGTTTTTCCCATTGAATTGTCCTGCTACTCTTGTTGAAGATTATTTGACTGTATGCAAGGGTTATTTCTGGACTCTGTATTCTGTTGATTGATCTGTATGCCAATACCATACTATTTTCATTATTATAATTTTGTAATATAAAAAAATCAGCCCTGGCTGGTGTAGCTCAGTGGATTGAGCATGGGCCTGTGAACCAAAGGGTCAAGGTTCGATTCCCAGTCAGGGCACATGCCTGGGTTGCAGGCCAGGTCCCCAAAAGGGGGCGTGTGAGACACAACCACACATTGATGTTTCTCTCCCTCTCTCTCCTTCCCTTCCCCAATCTCTAAAAATAAATAAACTCTAAAAAAATCAGGAAAGAATAATGCCTCTAAATTTGCTCTTCTTTCTCAAGATTGTTTCAGCTATTAAAGTCCTTTGTGTTTGTATATGAATTTTAGGATATTTTTTCTACTTCTGTAAAAAATGCCATTGGGGTTTCAATAGAGATTGCACTGATCACTTTGGGTAGCATATGCATTTTAACAATATTAAGTCTCCCAACCCATGAGCGTGAATGTCACCCTATTTATTTGTGTCTTCTTTAATTTCTTTGAACATTGTTTTGTAATTTTCAGTGTACAAGTCCTTCACCTTCTTGGTTTAGTTTATTCTTAAGCATTTTATTCTTTTTGGTGCTATTGTAAATGGGACTTTTTAAAATTCCTTTTCAGTTAGTTCCTTGTTAATGTATAGATACAAAAGTGATTTTTGTATGTGTTGATTTGTATCCTGCAACTTCACTGCATTCACTTGTAAGTTCTAAACTTTATTGTGGAATTTTCAGGGTTTTCTACATGTAAAGTCATATTATCTGTGAACAGAGATAGTTTTACTTCTCTCTAATTTAAATGCTATTTATTTATTTACTTACTTTGACTAATTTCTCTAGCTAAAACTTCTAGTGCTATGTTGAGAAATTGTGAGGTGAGCATCCTTTTCTTCTTCCTGATGTTACCAGAAAAGCTTTCAGTTTTTCTCTGTTCATTGTGATGTCAGCTATGGGTTTGTCATACATTGGTCTTTATTATAGTGAGGTAGTTTCCTCCTGTTCATAGTTTGTTGAATGTTTCCATCATGATGTCATGTTGAATCTTTTCAAATACTTTTCTGCATCTGTTAAGATGATCATGAGATTTTTATCCTTTGCTCTGTTGACTTTTGTATGTTGAACCATCCTTGCATCCGAGGAATTAAATCCCACTTGCTCATGGTGTATGATGTTTTTAATATGCTGTTGAATTTGGCTTCCTAGTGTTCTGTTGAGGATTTTTGCACCTATATTCATCTAGGGATATTGGTCTAGTCTTCTCGTAATGTCTTTGTCTGGCTTTGCTATCAGAGGAAAGTTGGCCTCCTAAGATGAGTTTGGAAGTGTTTTCTCCTCTTCATTTTTTTGGAAGAATTTGAGAGTATTGACATTAATTCTTCTTCAAATGTTTGGTAGAATTCTGCAGTGAAGCCATCTGCTACGGGTTTTCTTTGTTGGGAGGGTTTTGATTACTGATTCAATCTCCTCACTACTTAGGTCTTCAGATTTTCTATTTCTTCATGATTTAGTCACGGTAGGTTTTATGTTTCTAGGAACTTATCCATTTCCTCTACTTATCCAATTTGTTAGCATATAATTGTTTATAGTAGTCTCATAATACTTTTTATTTATGTGGCATCAGTTGTAAGGTCTCCTCTTTCATTTCTAATTTTATTTGTTTAAGTCTTCTCTTTTTTTTTCTTAATCTAGCTACGGGTTTATCAATTTTGTTGATATTTTTAAAAATTTACTCTTAGTCTCGTTTATTTTTTTCTACTGTTTTTCTATTCTCTATTTTGTTTATTTCTGAGCTAATCTATATTTTTCTTTCCTTCTGTTAACTTTGGGCTTAGTTTTCTCTATTTTTTCTCATTCCTTGAGATATAAAGTTAAGGTGTTTTGCTGAGCTCTTGACCCTTCCTCTTCAAACATTTTCATCTCTTGGCCTCAGTCTGTCTCTCTGTCCTCTCTCCCCCGCATCACCCATCTCTTCTTCTCTTCTTCCTCTCTTTCCCTCCACCTCCCCTTGTCTCTCCCTCTCTCCACCTCACCAGTTACTCCTTCTCAGACCCCTTTGTGAGCACTTGTTATCCTTGGACCTCTTCTTTCTTCTAACTCTTTACCTAGGGGGACTCATTTGGTTCCTTGTCTGCAAACACCATGTAGACTTTGGTGATTTCCCAAATCACATCTCCAGCTTTGTATCTTTTCCATGAATTCTACACTCCTGTACCCACATGCCTGCTCAACATTTCTACTTGGGAGCCTAATAATACTGATTGCGGACTTAACATGCCCAACATTAAATTCTTGATTTGCCTGTAAAATCCTGTAAGTGAATGGTAATTCCATTCTTGTTGCTTAGGCCAAACTTTTGAATTATCCCTGAGTCCTCTCTTTCTCTCAGACTCTACATTTAATGTGTTACAGAAGCCTGCTGGGTCTGTCTTTGCAATACATGCAGGCTCTGACCACTTCTCACCTTCCTTCGGCTGTCACTTCAGCCCAAGCGACAGTTGTCTCCCGCCTGGACTATTGCATTAACTACCTCACTGGTTTTCTTGCTCCTTCCCCTCCCCCTCCCCCAATGTCTATTCTCAGTAAAGCAACCAGAGGAGACCATTTCAAACATCAGTGGGAACATAGCACTCTTGTGTTCATAATTTTCCAGCAGCTTCCCATCTCAGTCAGTGTACAATCCAGGGTTCCTACTGTGGCTCCTCAAGGTCCTTTACTGCTGGCCTCCTGCTCTTTCTCCTAAGTCACCTCCTACCATTGTCCCCTTGTTCAGTAGTCTCCAGCCACAGTGAGCCTCCTTGCTCTTCCTTCAACATGCCCCATAGACTCCACCACTAAGTCTGCATCTTCTGTTCCCTCTTCCTAGAATTATCTTCTCCCACATGTCCTTCCCTCCTTCAAGTCCCAACATCACTTTGTCAGTGAAGCCTTCCTTAACCCCACTATATAAACCAATACTACCCCCTCTCTAGACTAATCTGTCCCTTTTCCCAGGTTTATTCTTCTTCACAGCACTGCCAAGCACCTGACAGAGGAGGTATTTGCATACCTTTTTCTTCTCTGCCACCAGCATATGAACCACATGAGAACATAGATTTTCTCTTATTCATTGGTCCCTTGCACCTAAAAGAGTGCCGGACACATGGTTAGTGCTGGATAAAAGTTAATTGAATGAGTGAAAGAGTCTGTCGAGCACAGATGGGCTCATTTGTCAGGATGTTATAATGAAATGGAGATTGCTATTGGATACACTTCTTGCTCATAGGCTGTGGGACTCTCTTCCCTTCAGCTAATGAAATCTGATGTTAGCTTTTGGGGGGCTTACCCGTTAGGATATTTCCATTGCATCTACAGAGGCTTACTTGGGTTATCTTAATCAAAAATAGAATGAATGGGGAAGGATACCAGGGTCTCCCTGATTGATAGGTAGCTGGAGGAGCAGGCTTGGACAAAGTCCAAGAATGGGGGCACTCTGGCAGCTGGAAGTGTGACAGCCACCTCTTAGCAAGAACAATCTGCAGGATGTACCGTCCTTGCTGTGACTCACCCCTGTCATCTTCCCATATATGTTGCCTGCTGGAGACCCACAGTCTTGGGAGCACAACTCTATTGACCAGCCCAGGGTCCTGATTGCCAAAGACAGGAAGAGGGAGTATCTGGTTCTTTCTGCTTCTGAAGTGTGGTCACTGGGTCCTGCCTACCATCAATACCTCCCTTAAGGGGGGAATTATCCAAAGGATGGGTGCTTGTATATGGACTGCCCCCAAAATGAGTCCAGTAGAGGAAGGAATGCATTTATATGATATTTTACCAATCATTGTTTCAAAACCACTCAAAAGACTCATTCACCCTAGAACCGCCACTGAAAACAACCTTGGGCACCTTCTTCACGTTTTCCTGGGGCTGTCAACAAGTTGCTTCCTGGCAGGCCTTGTGGGACTTCGGACCATTTCGCTCATTCTCTGCCTTTGCCTCAGCTGTATATGCTGGTTGCTAAGGAGAGGGAGGGGCTAGACTGTCTTCCTTGTTGAAGGAAAAGAATCTCTCTACAAAAGCTTCCCTTGCCCAGACTGACTTAGAACCATCTGCAGAGCATGGTTGCATTAGGGACACACATATATGTGTACAGACAAACACACCCACGGAGCCAGGCACAGAGCAGCCTGCCCCTACCTCAGTAACCTGCACGTGTCAGTGTGAGACAGCGCTGAGGATCGTGACAACGCATCCTGATAGAAAGGTACTTTTATTAGACTCTCACCTACCTCCCCCACCATCAGAATACTCTATTCCCTGATGGGAAAAGGAGAGCTGTAGTGGCAGAGAAGTAGAAATGTGACTAAAAAGCACTTCCACTCCGGATAACCAATCCCTGAAAGACTGTAGAACCCAGCGGGTTTCAAGTAACTCTTCTTGCCTTAATTGTGAGGACCGTGAGTCCACAAGAACATGATGCGTGTTTGTGGATTGGAGCTCATTCCTGAATTAAACCCCTTCCTATGCAAGTGCTCACCAGCGCACACACACAAGCACACACACACACCACCGCCCCCAACATCCTGCTGGGGCCCCCCACTGCTCCGGCTCAGAGGCATACGCAGCTCTGACTGTAATGATTCAGATGCCATTAATCCAATCCCACCAGGACAGTTGCTCCTTTGATGTTCCCTTGGGGAACATTCCAGGAGGTCCCCACTCTTACTGATGTGGAACTCTCTGGGGGTCAGTGAGCAGTGAGGACATGTGCTGGGGGAGAGAAGAGAGAAAAAAAATCACTGGGCTCCGGCTCCATGAGGGAAACAGATCTGACATGAAAAGAGCACAGACGTGCAGGAGATGCAAAGCCCTCTGGAAGCACAGCCAACCGGGTTAGTGCCAGGCTCAGAGGGCCTTCCCTGTGGAGAACAGGACAGCTGGCCTCCACTGTGGGGCTGGGCCAGATACTCCCTGCTCTTGGGCCTCAGTTTCCCACCCTGATTAGTTTGGGGGGGCGGGGCTACTTTCTCTGCCTCTTGGAGATAGAGTCATTAACAGACTTACTCAGTCAAAGAAGAACAGCAGAGGAAGCTACTAATTGCAGAGATGAGGTCGTGTCTGTCCCTTTCTCTTTATTTTGTGATGAGGTTTTGCCCCGGTTTGAAGAAACTCACTAGATCCCAACTTCACTGAACTTGCCAAAAAGATATTTAAAGTGTGTTAATGTATGTAGTATGTGGCTGCTTCCTAATGAATGTTAGAAAAGATTCCGTTTGTAAATACTAGATTTCCAAGCAACTTTTCCAACATACATCCATTGCGCTGAATTAAGTACACAAACGTGTGATAAAGTAATGACGATAAGATCACAGCAGTTGGCATCACGCTGATGCTTCATTTACACCACGACCATTAGCCCTCAAATGCGAGTTAATAGGGGCATAAACACATATTTAAGAATGGATCTAAGAACAACTTAGAAAGTAACCACAAAAACTATTCTGGGATGGAGCCACGAAAAGCAGGCCAATAAATCTCTGCCAGCCTACCAGACATTCTGTTATTTGATAAAACTAATAATGCAAACTTATTGCTATAGCAGAAATGTCATAAAAATGTAGTAAAAATAAACAAGCACATGGCTCTGGCGGAAGAGCTGAAAACAAGTGTGGAAATCGAAGACATCAAAGTAAAGCCAAGATCATCTTGGCAAGTGGGAGCAGGCGATGTTCACATATATTAGTGGAAAATCTTCAGGAATTTGGGATTCTTCTTCCTGTTGGAGCAATATTTTGGGAAATGGTATCTCATACATGCTTGTCTCCGCACCAAGATCTCTCCCTGCCCAGCCGTGTTTTGTGATGTACTTGTCTGGTGAGGTCTGTTACTGTGACAACGCCTTTTAGCAGGAATGCTTGAACTTTTTAAAGCAAAGGAATGGGGAGAAGGCACCAGTGTTATTGAACCCTTATACTCATCATTCATCAGCATTGCCTCAATTCATTCCTCAAACAACCCCGAGGGGAAGGAGAGGGCTGATCACACAGCCTGGAGGGTCTGTCTGACTCCAGAAGCCACGGTCTTGACCATGGCACTTGCTGTATCACATTCCTACTCCTCCTGCGGCCTGCAGAGAATACAATGAGGCGCTTGCTGCTGCAGAGCGCCATTGGCTCCGAGTGTGTGGGATGTGCTACCTGCTCAGTGAATGTTCCTGTCCTCACCCAGGTTGCAAAAGTCTCCCCACGTGTTCATCCTAATCAGACTCTACCACTTGCCCCTGAGGGGCGGTCGAGGATCAGCCAGGGGGTGTCTCGGTCGCACTAGGGGCTGGGGCTGGGAGGAGATTTGAGGGCACAGGCCAACACTGCCTCCAGCCCCAAGTCCCCATCTTCTGCAGCGCCCCTTGAGGAACCCCAGCACCTCCCACTGTTGGTCAGTCTGGTGACCACGGCTGCTTAGAAGCAGTCAGGGGAGGCCACCTCTCTCCCTGGTGCTGTGACTCACAGCACCTGAGGTCTGCTGCGCAGCCTCGGAGGCGCCCACAGCTGTGAGAACCGAAACCCCGTCAGTCTGTGGTGGGCACTGGCAGGCACCAAAGGGGCCTGCTGGGCCCGCGGGTAGTTGATCAAAGGAGCAGGAGGGAGAGGAGGGAGAGGAGGGGGGAAGAGGGGAACAGCTGTGTGTTGGATCTGAATGGGTTACAGGACCGCTCGGCCCGCTCGGACGGCCGCCAGCAGGGGAAGTGGGAGAGCTGTGAGGAGAATACCAAGTTTCTCCTTGCAGGGCCTGTTCCAGCTGAAAGCAGCCTCCTCGCCCTTAAATCCAATTAAAGGCCGATATTATGTCAGTGGAAATGTATGCCAATCCTAATATAGACTAATAAGCCTTAAAATAGCACTCCGTAAGTGGAAAGCCCTGTGGTTTAATTTGATTCACAGCCTAATAACAGGCTTAATAAGAGGGAATTGGCCCCCTTTTATTTTCCAACTGGTCTCTGCATGCTCTTTTCTTCCCTTCTTTCTTTGCCTCCTTTTTCTCATTCTCTGGAGCTCTGTCCAGTGACAGGGCAAGGCAGGCGTGAGGGGTAGGTGGGCACTTCTTTCTCCCCAGAGCTTCTGGCTGAGAGGCTCCTGGCTCCTGCTACCTGAGGGCCCAGGTTCTGGCACGTGGCAGGGACTCCGGGACCTGGGCCCTTAGCTTGGCTCACTCCATGCCTGGACAGGTGGCTGCATTTGCTTTGCTGCCTCCCATTGGCAGTGGGGAGATGGGTGTGGGATTCCTCGAGGCGTCTGTCTGTCTTGGATGTACACATCTTCGAGTGGGAGGGGCCTCATCTCTCTCTCCTTCCCAGCCTAGTGTCTTCGCTCTCAGGATGTGGAGCCGATGGCCGTTGTCACTCCAGTGGTGGAGATGATGACGTAGATAATGATGGGCCAGTCTCAGGAACCCAGTCCAGTAATTGATTGAAGGACTTCTTTTGTTGGATCTTGGTTCAATTTTTAGGAGAGTAAAGTATTCCCAAACATTTACCAAGCAAAGTTTGGGGATTTAGTATACTCGTTTTCATAATAGTTATAATGAGACAGATATAATTCACGTTCCATACAACTCACCCATTGAAAGAGGACAATCGGTGGATTTTAGTATAACTACAGAGTTGCACAACTATCGGCACAATCAGTGTGGCACATTTTCATTACTCTGAAAGGAACCCTACAACTGCTGGCCATCACCCTCCCCAAACCCCGTGCCTCCCAGCCCTAGGAAGCCAATAATCTACTTCCCATCTCTGCAGATTTGCCTCTCCTAGATGGTTCACAGAAATGGAACCATGCGTTCCGCGGTCCTTCGTGTCTGGCTTCTCTCGCTTAGCACCGTGCCGTCAAGGTTCACACGCACCGTAGCACATATCTGTCCTTCATCTGTTTGTATTGCTGAAGAGTGTCCCGTGATAAGAATAGAGCTCATTTTATGTATTCTGTCCTCGTTTGATGAACATCGGAGTTGTTTCCACTTTGGGGCTATTATGCACAGTCCTGCTATGAGCATTTGTGTACAGGTTTTTGCACGGACGTGTGTTTTCACTTCTCTTGAATGTAGACCTACGAGTGGAATTTCAGGATAATATAGTAAATCGATGCTAACCCATCTGAGGAGCTGTCAGACTGGTTCCCGAAGTGGCCGCATGATTTGCATTCACCAGCGATGTGGGCGGGTTCCGATTTCTCCACTTCCTCTCCAATCCTTGTTCTTGTCTGTCTTCTACTATAGCCATCCCAGGGGGTGTCACGTGGTGTCTCATTGCAGTTTGATTTGCATTTCCCTGAATGGGTTGAACACACTCTTGGTCTAAACTGGGCTGTGAGTCAATGACAAGCCTCAGGTATGGTGATTATTAACCAGGTAACCTCAAACAGATAATTTTCATGGAGCTCAGTTTGCAGGTCGGTGTGTGAATTTGAGGTTGAGATACCCTCTCGGGCCATGAAGGCTGAGAGAATGTAGGGGAAGCAAGCACCTTACAAGGGTCTGCAGATAATACAGTTCCCTCCCTTCCCCCAACCCTGATGCTTGGAGCTCCACTTTTATGCCTGTACGATGAGAATGATATTTATACATGCTCCACCAATTTTACAGCAAGGTCGGGAGAAAGACTATAACTTAAAAAAAGAAAAGGAGGGTGATGATGGATTGAGTTGGGACAAAGAAAAGGGGCGTTTGATGCCAAGATAAAGAAATTGGAGTTTCTTTAATAAGAAGCAAAGGGCGAGGAGTGACATAATAACCATCCTCCATATAAGAGGGGTTATTATGTGGGGATGGTGGCCAGCTGTTCCCCAGCTCCACTAAGGACACCAGAAGGAAAATGCATTTAAACTGTGGGGAGCAGACTGTGGCTTAGTTATTAGGAGGAACTTCTTCGCTGTCAGGGTCGTGAAACATTGGAATGGGAATTTATCAAATTTCCTGTCCCTGCAGGCCTTTCCAGATATGATAAACTGCAGCTGGGAGCATGAATGAGATGCCCTGAGGTGGCTCCTTCTATCATGAAAGCGCTGCAGTTTATGGCAGTGCTCCCCACCCCTTGGGAGCCCTCCCTGGGGGACCCCCTCCCCACCCCAGGTAGTGTTGAAGTGACCTCTCCACTCGCCACCACACCCCACTCTCCCACCCCGCCAGCCACACACCCTGCCCTGTTTTGGCTGGATCCAGTTGCTTTCTCTTCTCACCCTCAATGGCATGGGGGAGTTGCTGCTCTCTCTATTTCAGTAGTGAGTGATGTGGTTTCTATACATAGCCCCGGCTCATAACTCCTTTGGCAGCTCCTGGGTTGAAAGGTGCTGTTAAGAGAGAAGGAGGGAAAAGAGCTAAATAACTCTTTTATTATTATTTTTTAAAATCTTCCAAGAAAAGCTCAAAAGTTTGGTCTTTTAATAAATGTCTCACTCTGGCCGTTATTGTCCTTGCCAGATCTTGGAGGTTGAGAACTTGGCTGGCTACCCCTGTGTCACAGATGCACAGACCCAAGCGCACACTGGGGAAGGCATATCCTTAGGGCCACAGTGGGACCGTCTCTGATCTGGGTCGCTGCTCCCAGTAGACATCTATCTGTCTGGGTCCGTCTGTGGTTGGGCATGATGGGAGCTTCCACACGGCCATTCCGACTCTTCCCACAGTGCAGTGACCCTCAGGGCTCGTACACCCTCAGGGCTCCCATGAGCCTGAGTAGCTCACAGGGTAGCCCTATCTACTTTACCTCGCAGGGTTTACTCCTAAACCAGGAAGTGCCCAGAATTTCCCTGGCCCCACCTCCAGCCCCATAGCCGGATCTCTGGGCTGGGCTTGCTTTGCTGTCTTTTGGTTGCACCTAGATATGGATTGCCGGGAGCCAACAGGAGGGTCCAGGGGCAGCCCCAGCCCCCAGGCTCCATCTGCCTGCTTGTGTGAGCCACCTCTCCAGTTTACTTCTGCATATGCTAGTGTTAGGGCTTTTCTGCACGTATCCTGACAGGGAAAAGGTTAGGAAACTCTGAGCAGGAGAGAAGAAGTTTGGATGAGAAGGTACGCAGGCAGCCCTTCGCCACTGGCTCGCGGACTTACGGGTTTGTCAGCTGTGTCCTCGGAGGGGGCTTCCCTCGGGGTTGCAGGTGGGCTGTGAGCAGCATCCCAGGCCTATGTGGGTGTCTTTACTCTATTGAAGATCAGGAAACTGCGGCAAAGAGGTTATCTGGGCAGGCTTGTAGAGTTAGCAAGTGGCAGGGCCAGAGTTTGAACCCGGCTTTGCAGCTGAGTGATGACAGGTGGGTAGAAGGGCAGGTTAATTACATCTGACACCTCCTACCCCCCACCCATGAATCACTTCTTCAGCAGCAGCCAAAGGAAAAATTGGGAAGCCAACGAAACTACCACCTCCTTCCCTTTCATCCTTTCTCCCACATCTGTCCGGAAGAGCCACACTCAGAAGGCGCCTAAATCCCAGTGCTTAGCTGTCCCGTGCTTGTGCTTCTTCGCAGGGAAATCGGATAGCGCTGAAGTGCCTCAGGAGGTCAGAGTCTGTCTGGAAAGCCTGGTGAAGGGCAGAAGGACAAAGCGAAGCCGGTTGCAGAGACAAGGATGGCCCTGGCTTGAAAGCTGGGGCCCGGGTCGGGGCCTGGGCTGTGCTCCTGTGTGTGATCTTGTGAGAGGCAACTGCCTCTCCTGCAGTGTGTAGACTCCTCTATAAACACACATCGCCTGTCGCCCTAGGTGACCAGCTTAACACCGGAGCCTCAGCCTGCCTCTCTTTCTGTGCCGGACCCCATACTTCCTGCTTGGCCATCTTAGGTGGCTCTTTCTGGAGCAGCAAAAACTTTTTCCCAGAAATCCCTCCTCACCGAGCTGGCACTGATTTTGTCAGTTTCCTAGTCCCTTCCTGGATTCTACTGTTCCCCTTCCCCCATCCCACCATGTACACTCACCTGCAAACACGCACCTATACACGTGCAAACAGGCTGGTGTTTGGGAGAAACTGAACTTCCTGGCAGATACTCCGATCGTGTCTTGCTTAGTTTCCAGATGATGAAACTGGCCTTGGGCCTGGGTGGTTGTCATGGAGACGCATCCCAGCTTCCCTCCCCACATCAGCCCTTGAGCTCTTCCCAGCAACCTTTCTGGGCTAGAAAAGAAAGATCTGGCTTTGCCCTCTCTCTCTCCTTGTTCGAGTGCTCTGATGCTACCTAGTCCGAGTCATTCCACCAGGGAGGGGGCAGTGGGCTGGCAAAGAACCCAGGAGGTTTTTTATTTGGCTTGTCGTATTAACTAATTATCTCAAGTGGCAATCAGAGACAAAAGGGAAAAAGGAAATCAGGGTAATGTCCGTGTTATTCTATCATGTTCCCCAAGGTCAGCAGAGGGATGCATGCAGGTCTCTTTCTTTCCCTGACTCTTCGTGTGATGTCATCTTCCCACTGCTCTTCAGATCTGACATCACCATAAAAAATCCCTCATCTTGTCATTCAAGGCCCTGAACAGACAGCTCATCAATAATATCTCCTTGAATTTCTGTAAGAGACTTCCTCCAGGGGCTTAGACTAGAAAAACTTGTGTGTGTGTGTGTGTGTGTGTGCACGTGAGGGGTGGGGCAGGGCATGCCCATGTGTGTATTTGTATGATTTGCCCAGGACTGACCTCTAAGTGTCTCACAGGACTTGAGCTGGTGCCTTACCTAAACCCAACCATTTTCAGGAGAAGAGAGGCCCCTGCTCCTGCTGCCGTGGGCAGATGAGGGAAACTGAGGCACAGAGCATAAATGAAGGATGGCACGTCCTTTCAGAGAGTCCCCAAAACTAAATAGGTTGAAATCTAGGGGCCCAAAGTAGAAAAAAATCTAGTTTCCCTGATTGTTCGGTGGCCTTTCCGGCATGTTTGGAAAATGGGCCTTCCACAAAATCCTCATCACAGGATGTGCTTCGCGGAGAGAGGGGCAGAGTTTGCACTGGCTCGGGGACCTGATCGCCTGGGTTTTCATCCCGCCTCCCCCACTACTGGCCTGACGAAGTCACAGAACGCTTTTGAACACTTTGGTTTTAAAGTTTTTCCCCCTAAAAAAATGGAATTAAAATACCTACCTGCCTCCCTCGAGGTGATCCAAAGATATGAAGACACTGTGTAACCTCCCGGGCATACCAGAAATATTAAGTTTAATTAAAGCTATGAGTTATCTCGTTTGGTGCTTGCAACCATCCTGTGAGGCTAGCATTATTTTCTAAGGCTCAGAGAGATCAAAGGACTCGCCCACAGTCACCCAGGTAGCGAGCGGCAGTGTCCGGACTGCCGGCTTCAACTTGAGTGCTTTTCATCAGCCCGCAGCTGTCTGTGGGAACAAGGTTAAACCAGCGCTGGGGCTCAGAGAGAGGGTCATTTCAAGGTCATCCCAACAAACAGCCCGCTGTACCAGCTCTGGAATGATATGCAGCTCCAGTGACCAGGGATTATAGGCGCCGTATGGCTCGTGTAGCAGGTGGGGAAGGAGGAGAAAGGGGTCGAGTGCGAGAGGAGAAAGAGTGGAGGAAAGGGGAGGCCATGGGAATGCCTGCGCTGCAGGCTTTTGAGCCAAGAGAAAATGTGTGTCTTTATCTTTGTCTGTACAATTTATGGTCCAGCTGGGCTCTTCCGCAAGGCCAGGCCTGTTCTGGCACCGCCAGAAGAGTTGCTCTCGGGGTGAGACTCCGGAGCCCCTCAGGCCCTTCCAGGGGCATCGTGTAGGCACGGTTAGGGGAGGGAAGTCCCGAATGGGGTTGGCTGGCCGGGCCCAGGAGATTCAGAGGGCACAACTCTGGGGAGTCCCCCGAGCAACTGACCGGCCTGAACTCACGTGCGTTAGAGCCGTGGATTATATCATGTCCTTCCGCACGAGTTCTGGCAGATGCTCTTCATTCATCCATCCATCCATTCATTCATTCATTCACACATTCATTCATTCATCAAAGATTCATAGGAAACTGGATACTCATTATAATTGTAGAGGCAATAAAGCATGTCTTTCTACAGGAGAGCTCAATGTCCTGGGTACATTTCAGCTTTGCTGCCCTCAGGAGATCAGCCAGAGCAAAGGGCTCATGTTTAACCCATGTGTAACAAGCACCTGTGGATGTAAAAATTATTGTAGCTCTCCATTATCCAAATAGTCCTTTGGAGTTGTTCATTTCCCGAGGTAATGGTGATGCTGCGGAGTGTTGATTTAGCAGATAAGTTTACTGGTGTAATTGTACGTGCTCTGCCAGCTGTTGGTCAAAGTACCCAGTGTTAATGTGTTAGGAGTGTAGACTTGAATGCCTATGTTTTGTTGATTATTAATTTAAACACTCTGCTCAACAGGATTTCCTACTTTCACACCTACTTCCATCCCCAAATGCAGCTATTTTAATGATCTGAGATCTATGCAAATGTATATATGTATATATATATACACACACACACATATACACAAACACACACATATTTATACACTTGTTCATTTCACTGTTTAGCAACTGCTGGTACTGGCTGGTACCTATTCTGCTGGGGGAAATATTAATTATGTACAAATTGCCAATGAGAAAGCTGAGGGAAGGTGCTCCAGAGGGCACATCGAATCCACGGTGCTGCTCAGCTCCCTTCTATGGGCGGGGCTTCTCCCTGCTGTGCTGTGCATTGCTGTGGCTTTAGACCTAGGATGCCTGCCTGCTTCGGAGGTATCATTATCCCCTAGTTCCACTGGAAAGTACGTTAATAATGTAGAAAGTGACATGACGACACGTGGAAGACAAAGGTAAACATACACGATGTTTTGATGAACGTCTTTTGGGCATTTGCCTCAAATCAAGTATGTAGGTACCAGAACAACAGAAAGGGGAGCCGAGGAGGGAGAACGCTAAAGACGAACACCGAGAGTAAGGCGAGGAGGGCCTGGGGGCTCGTCCTCGCTCGCAGCGGCCAGTGCTGACGATCTCTGAGCGCAGAGAGCCGGCCAGGCCCACGGTCTCGGCTCTGTGGGAGCTGAGACTCTAAGGTAGGCCTTCATTGCACCGGTCTCCTCCTCCCCCTGGAGGGCTCAGAGGTCTTCTGAACTTTTTGTCTGGTGAAATGAGGAGACCCGTTCGCGAAAAATCCTTTGTCCTGTCACGTCACACATGGGAAATGATCATGCGTGTGGGGCACATGGAGGCGGCACGAGGTAGCAGACAGCTGCCTCTGCCAGCACTGAGGGGAAGCAGCCATGCCTGGAAGCTCACGCAGCCCCTCGACAGCATACCGTGTGTGCTGCAGACCCTGTTGGCAGGGTTATTTCAGGTGGCTTGCCTCTCAGGTGAAAGCACGGTGCTTTCAGGAGGGCATGTAGTCTGTTCCCCGCCTCCAGTCAACACCGCTTGCATCGTCCTGGTAGAGCCCCGGAGTCCAGCTGGCAGGTGAGACTGAGGGGAGGCGACCGCTGTGCCTCTGAGTGTCAGCAGAGAGGTGGTGCCTGCCTGAGCACTGCACCTGTCTGCCGTGTGTCCTAAGGCAAGCCTCAACGTCCCACTTGTTCTCTTACCAGTCTCTCGCTCTAAGCCAGAGGATGCCAGACAGATGGCTCTTCCCATTTCCAAGAACAAAAATTTTGGGACTTGAAGCTCTCTGACAGGGCAATTCAATAAGGATGATGAAACAGTTCATTGCAAAGGAACTCGTCAGACAGACAGTGCAAGGGTGGCTGCTGGCAGCTGGGAAGGGGGAGGGATAAGGATAGGCAGTTACTGGTTAATGGGTACAGAGTCTCAGTTTTGCAAGGTGGAGAGCTCTGTGGAGGGATGGTGCTGACGGCTGCACAAAGACAGGGATGCACTCAGCACCACTGAACTGTGCATTTTAAAAAAACAGATGATACTACGACTGTGTGGATTGCACTATAACAAATTTCTTTTAAACAAGGCCCTTCCCATGGAAGGAGTTCAGTCTGTCTACTCTTTATCATTTCAAAGTAGCTTTGTTTCTTCTTCCTAGAGTATGTTTTTCTAGCCCTAAAACTCTTCTTACGCTTTTCAATGGATTTTCGGCACTAGAACTTGAATGCTGCTCTCCTTCCCCTTTCCCAGGAGACTCCGCCAGACACCAGCCTGCACTCCTCTTGAGAACGTCTTCAAGGGAAAACTCGTACAGGCCCCATCCCCCTCCCTCCACCAGGTTCTTTCCCTAGGGCAACTTGCAGAAGTCAGGGGTCATCGTGCACTCTGACCCGTGAGGTGGCCAACGGGAATGCTGGCCTGGCGTCTGCACCCACAAACTCCTCTCTGAGCCAGAGAAACAGGGCTCTGGCTTCGGGCTGTGCTTTCAAGTTCATTACAACACTCAATGGTCTACGGCGTGATATTGTAAAGCCCAGCTTAATTTATAATCACAGCAGCAACAATCACAGAAGCTTCTTATTGCCAGGCGGAATCTGTTTGTAGCTCATTAGATTCACAGAACCTTTATTTGCCTAAGTGTATTACGACGGCTCAGGAATTCTCTGGTTATTATCAGCCTTGTTATTCATACCTTTATCCAATGTTATTATTTTCATCGAGTTGACTTTTTCTTTAGTTTTCTGTAATGTCTTAAAGGCTTTGTTTTATTTATCATCACAAATTCCCTAACAGCAGGAGTAATTTTTCTGATATTGCAGGGAAGAGAATAGGAAGACGCAGAGGAAGACTAGCAGGTCTCCTCAAAGCCATATTGATGCCAAAGGACACATCTACGATGGGTTGATTTATTCACACCGCACGCACTTCCTGCGCGTCCCCTTCCTGCCTTGCATAATGCTGGTATTAGGCCACTGAGATGCACAGTGATTAAAAGTGGGGCAATGGTGTCACCCAGACCTGGGCTCGAGTCCCATTTTGACTACATAATATACTTAGTCGATAGCTTGTGTGAATTTGGCAGAGTTACTGTGAATATCTTATTTCCCTCGTTAGACAACAGCAGTGCCCACTTGCACATGAGATGTATGTAGCAGATACTTATATTATCCGGCACGGAGGGCATACTCAATGAGTGTTACCTATGGTTAGTTTGCCTTCCTGGAGGAGCTCATAACCTAGAAAGAGAACCAAGCCCCCAAATACTCAGAACCGTGATTGAAGGGGCAGGCGAAGGGCCACCCCGACAAGGATGAACCAGAATGTGGGGGCCGGTGCAGCCAGAGGGGAGACCGGGCTGGCGGGCTTCCTCCGAGGCAAAGGAGCAGCGTCAGCACCAGCCCAGAACCAAGAAGGGGTGAGCGTTCTGACGCAGGAGAATCAGGTCTGGGCGGAGTGCTGGTCCACGGAGGGAGGTCAGGGTGTGGGGCTGGGACTGTCGACATGGCCATCCTCTGGAGGTCTTGGGATGCCATCTTTAGGGATTCAGAGATTCCTGTATTTTAACAAGTCTAAGACACATTTCCACTCCTGGGTTAACATCTCTGAACTGAATGCATCTTACAATTAATGTGTCATAGCTAATTGCCAGCGTTTTTTTTCTTGTCTTAGTAGTACACAAAATTATAGTGCACTGTACAATTGAGGCCTCTGATTAGATGGAATATGGCGCGTGAAAGGCTGCAGGACCCAAGGCCTAATTGGAGAAATTTTCGTGTCGCTATTGTTTCCCTCCCATTCCAGTAACTTGCTCAGAGCCAGTAAATAAATGCTCAATTGTGCTCAGACATAATTCAGTGCCGATAAGGCAACATGAGTCCTCCCAACTCCTAACTGTCATTGTCTCAGGGTAGAGGCCCCGGCTAGGGTGGAGTCCCCACCCAATATGAACTGTCTTTCTTCAAAAGGCCACATGTGCAAAATAAGGAGTGCAGGAAAAGAAGCAAAACTGCTAGGAAAACAGGTGGTATGTTCCTAAAACCACTTACACACAGCACTCAAAGCCGGCCTTCTTGCCCTTCACACAGACGTCTTTGCAGGCTCCTTGGAAGGTTCTACAACTTCCCCCGAGCCTGGATCTCGCTGTCTGTGCGTACCTGCCGTCGGCTCTACAGGATGAGTTAAGGACCTTAGCAGGAAGCTGGTCTTGAGGGACAGTGCTATGGAAGGGGTCGTCATGGTTTTCAATTTCTCGATTCTCCTGTGTGTTTTCACATCTCTTTTATTTCCTCCCATTCTTCTTTAAGCCCCTCTTCCCTGCTTCTCTCCACTGAGCAGAGCTATCCTGGGGGCGCGGTTAAACCCATGGCTCCCGTGTTGTGGGGACATGGGACAGGGACAGGGAGGCAGACAGGGAAGAACCTGGAGGTCCCATCAGCTGATGCTCAGAACTGTCTGAGGCTCAGCTACCTGCAGAGGACACAGAAGCCCCACCCCTCTTTGGGGGACTGGGCTGGCTGCCTAGCAACGGTGTTCACAGCACTCTTCACACTTGTTCCTCATTATAGCCTGTCCTTCTCCTCCCTTCCTTTCGGACAACACCATAAAGTTCATTTTTATCCAGTGTTAACGTGAGTAAGTAATAGGGTGAAGAGGGGTACGAGAAGTATATGGTGTGATTTCCCTGGGTACTCAACCCTTAAAGTTCGGCCAGGCCCCTGAGGGCTCCGAGGGGACTCACCAAGTTGTCAAACTTAGCTGTACCGCAGGCTGACTCACCGTGGGGTCAGAAGTAGGAGTTGTGAACAAGTCCTAGAGGGTGAAAACCCCCACCAGGGATCTGCAGGGTCCGAATTCCACTCCACCATCCTCGTTTCCCTGTTTTAGCCAGGCAGGGAAGCTCAGCGAGTATTTCTAGTCCAGGTCTCTGTTATTTATCATATATAATGTGCATATACGTTACAGTGTTTCTGGCATAAAAAAAAGTCTTCATTACTAGGTTCAGCTTCTACGCTGGGTCCTTTCAGTTCAGAATCGTTCAGAGGCTCTTTTCAATGCTTTCAAAGAAGTTTCCAGTAAAACTCCCATCTTCTCCAGTTTCATCAGACTACATCCTGAATGTAGGCATTGTGTGGGATTCATCTTCTAAACCCAGAGCGAGGGCCTTTGAGAATTTTGTTGCACCCTAAAAAGATGGGAAAATTAGACCTAAATCTGTTCCTATAATAGTAACCGAGGGGTGTGGGGAGAGGTTACATTATTAAGGTTTATTTACTTACATTTAAGCAAATACATTCATAATCGCTACTTTTCACAAAACGAAATACTATTTCTTTTTTTATCAATGCTTTACATATGGTCTGTACCCAGGAAATACTTGTGAAAGGAAGAGTGGAAGGAATCTCTAGCTCAGTGGTTTTATTAAAATTGATCTTTCCATGGGCTTAAACATGGCAAATTGATATTTGATTGAGAACTGATACAAAGTTAGGTTGAGAGATCATTTTGTGAGGTAAATGTGTTTTTTTACTGGCGTGCTGTGGTAGGATGTATCTTATTGGGGGTAGGGCAAGAGAGCAAGTGCTGCATATCCGGCCCTCAGGATTTTCACCGACAAAACACAGGGTGGGTAGGAGCTCTGGCATTTGGTCCAGCTCGAACACGCTATGATTCCAGGAGCTCGTCCCTTCCCTTCCCTGGGTCTCTGTGTCTGGTCTGTAAAAGGACGGGGACGCCACTCCCCCTGTGACTGGCTGCATAACCACAGGAACCAGAACAGGGTCCGTGTGCGGTCCTCTGCTGGACTGCGTGACATTCTGGAAGAAGCTGGGTCTCATGCAGGAAAGACCTACGGGCTCCCCTTCCTCCTCTGTAGCCATTGCATCCTCCGCAAGGGGGCTGGCCCGGAAGACACTGACGGGTGGTCCATGGCATCGTGCTAACAGAGATGCGAGCCATGCTTCCCCCTCACTTGCTGTGTGGACAGCCCGGCAGCCGAGTGTCGCTGTAGCATACCATCGGGGCCCAGAAATTTGTCTTCTTGGAGAAGAAAGTGACTATTGTTCAGAGGACGGGAGCAAAGTGGCAGTTGAGGGACGTGGGTGGTGGGGGTCATCGGACTTCCTAGTGATTATCCGAGGGCAGATCCTGTGCTCTGGTTCAGGGCTGTGTCCCTCGAGCCAGACCACACCCCATCCGCCAATATTTACAACGTGGTCACTAAGTAATTACTTGTTACTTCTAATCCACGACTGGACTAGAAGGATGTCTGTCTGCAGGACATCCTCACATTATTTGGAGGAGGAAGGTATTAATCACTATGCAAATATCTGACTAATTACTGCATCAGCAGCATTTTAAAGAAATCCATCCCGAAAGTGCGGAGAATTCCTTCTTCCCGGTTATATTCCATCAGAGGTGATAGCTGGCTATCTTTGAAGACAACAGAAGTATTCCTTTCTTTTTAATACTGTTTTTCCATCAAAGTAAGGTTGGCACTTGCCTTTTGCCAACTGATTTCAAAACATCGTGGAGGGTCCTAGAGTTCGGGAGGGCCACACTGACCTGCTAAAGTACCGTCGGCTCATTGAGAGGCCAACAGAAACGGGAGTCTGTGCAAGTTCCTGTGCAGGTGGCGGAAGTGGCCCGGAACTGGCTCTTGGGTCTCGGAGCCCCACACTCTTCACAAGGCTCCCGGTAGCCTTCCATCAGCAGTCCTGGCAGAAGCTGGGAATCTTAAGGACTTGCCCTCACTGCAGTGTGCAGCTGCGAAGCTGAGATGGGTAGAGGACGAACGTGGCAGTGAATTTCAGAGAAGACCTTCACCCTTTGAGGGGTGAATAAGTAGGTTTCTCCCGTAAATACATCAAGAGTGTGATGAGCAGCTGTTTTCTCAAACCATGACAGGAAATGAACTTAATTGCTGGAGGGAGGCTCGAGGGCAGACAATCAGGAGAACTTCCTGGCTCTGCAGACTCTGCAAAGGCAGATGCTCTCAGCTGTGGGCTCGCTGGGCTGCTGTGAGTGGCTTTCTGTCCCCACACTCCTGTTTTCTCCAGAAGTGCAGGAGAAGCCACAAACGGGTTGTCAGCCCAGCCTCAGATCCTACTGGTGGTGTCATTTTGGATCATGCCAAGCCCATAGAAGCCATCAAAGCTGTCTATCAATACCTCGGTGTCTTTCCTTAGCAAGAGGTCAGGAAGAGAGTGTTCCAGCTTTTCAAACTTGTTACTCAGAAACGGTCTGAACTTGCTACTCCCAGGGTGCAGCTGACTGCAGACTTCTACGAGGTGGTTACTGGTGACCCTTGAGTAAAAAGAGCATGAAACCCTTCCCTCCTCATAGGATCGTCCATTTGCCCACATGTAGTGAGTGAGTGTGAATGCGTGTATCACAGGTATACATGCAGTGTTTCTGCCATGTGCTTCCACAGCCAGCGGACCTGTGTGGACCTGGTGGGGGGGGGTGGTGTGCACGTGCGTGCGAACATGCACGTGTGGCCCTTGTCCGTTTTTATTTCCATATCACCCATGCCTGCACCAATGTACAGGTATCTGCGGCACATTTACGAATGCCCATTCTATTTTTGCTCCTGCTATTCCCCTTGCCTTTATGGGAGAGAAATTGTTAAATGTTGGCAATGCAATAAAGAGAAACTGATTTCAGTGGAATGTTCCCTTGCCCTGCAGACACATTGCCACTGCTTTTATGCTGCACATTACACCGTGGTGAAATTTAGTTAATTTTATGGTTTGTTATTACAACAGCAGAGTGGATTGAGAGAGGCAGCTTTTGTTGGCTCCGCGTCCCAAATTTCCTGGGTGTGATGGGAGAGAGTAAGAGCAGGAAGCTAGCCGCGGTTGGAACCCAAGTCCGCGCAGGAGCAAAGTGGCTGCTCTAATTGGCTTTTAACTTTTGTAACTGCAAGAATTAGTTAATTACTCAGCAGAGGCCTGGCTGCGGCCCTCAGCGGGTGTATTGCAGTCGGGGAATCGAGAGGAACAATGAGCAAAGAACCAGGTGCTCAACTGTTTTTGCTGAAAAGCAGCACATTTTGGTACGGATAGCTATGCAGTCGGCATGGTCTCGGCTCAATTCCCAGCTTCGCCAGCTATTAGCTTCTTCATGTCTGCCCTCGATGTCTTCATCCGTGAAGTGGGGAGGATGGTGAGTCTACCCTCTGAGGTTCCTGGGAGGCGAGCACCTGGGACATGGGAGGCTCTCCGTAAGTGTTCCTTCCTCTTCTTGATTCTTGCCAAGGATACCTCATCTGTTCCAGAACATCTCTGGAGGCGAGAGGAAGTCAGAGACTTTGGGGCTTTAATGGGAAGGGAATAAGGATACACAAGTGACCATGTGCAAAAGTTTTGGGCCCCCAAGTCAGGGGACACACAAGCTGAGAACTTTGAAAGGGCCCTTCTGGAAACCCCACAACAAAGACGGGCGGTGTCTGGCTCAGACGCTGAGCACCTGGAGGGGGAACGTGGCTGAAACCCGGGCGTTCAGCGGGTGGTGTGCTGTCAGTCGCTCCGAATGAGGCACAGCGATTGGCGTTCTTATTGATACTACTGAAGAAGCTAATTAAATCTGAAACCCGAAACAGAGTTGGTGTGGACTGGAATCCTTGGAGAGCAGCAGCTATTTTTCACAAGAACACGGCTTTCCTGGTTGTTCTTCTCAGTTGGGTCCTTGGATCCCGCCACCGCCGGTAGAGCCAGCAGATGACAAAGAATATGTCAGCCCCACGATCGCTCCTCCAAGGCCTGGCAGCTGCCTCCCTGGGCTGGGAGGCTGTTTCTCTCTCCAGGAGTGGCTCCCCCGGTCTCCGCAGATGGGCCTGGCAGCTCCCCCTGGTCTCGCCGTGGGGCGTGTGGAGTGGCTGAACTGGTATAGTGAAGACTCACTCGATTGAGGTGCTTGGGTCAGCTTTTATTCCTCCGTGGACTCAGTGCCTCCTCTTCCTGAGCTTGTTGTCTGGAATCTTCTCTGCCCTGTTCTGTCTCGGAAGAGCTCCGAGAACATCAACATGCCATACATTCATGCTCTCTGAGGGTTTGGGTGGGAGAACAATGACAACTTTGTTTCCTGAGTTGAAACTAAACATTTCATGGATAATGTCAGAACTCATCAAGTGAACATAGGCTAGCCTTGCGCTTTAATGCTAAAAAAGAAAAAAAAAAAGACGAAGCGAGTTTCTATTTTGGCCCAGGAAGCCCCAGAATGAAAGCATTCGGAAACCACGGAACAAGGCCGACTGGTTCAGGAGAATTGACTCATGTGCTTTGGGGCAGTGGGGAGAGGGGAGTGGACTCGGGAACGGACACCCTCCAGCGGAGAACACGGGCTCCTGAGTCGTAACGTTGTAGAACAAGTGCATTTTGCTGACATTAGCGATCGCTGAGCCACTGGTTATAGAAAAGGGCACACTATTTAGTGTTCTCCCCCCAGACTCAAAATGCTCATCATCTCCAGTCCTAACTTCTGATGAAGCTCAAGGTCCCTGCGAAGTGTGCTGGGGGAACTGCTCGTTTGTGACTAGTAGGGACTAAGAATTGCAAGTCACTGAACCACAGATCTGGGGCAAAGGGTGATGAATGTGATGAATCTTCAACAGATTAAAACCCAACATGTCTGGCCCAGGCCAGTGTGGCCCAGTGGGAGCGTTGTCCCATGAACTGAGAGGCTGTGGGTTCCAGTCCCAGTCAGGGCACATCCCTAGGTTTTCGGGTTCAGTCCCGGTCGGGGCATGTCTAAGAGGCAACCAGTCAACGTTTCTCTCTCGCACAGATGTTTCTCCCACTCTCTCTCCACCTCCCTCCCCCTCTCTCTACAGTCTATAAGCATGTCCTTGGTGAGAATTAAAAAAAAAGCAAACGCATTTGCCTTAATGATGAAACTATGCTGAATATAATGTCGTTTTAAGAATTATTTGGAAGCCGTCAGGATTTCTACAGTACTTAGAGTAATCATCCCAAATATTCACCTGTCGGTACAAATGCTCAGACACCCTGGCCCAGAGGAACAGCAGGAGCAAGGGACAGCAGGGCACTGCTTTACGTCGGTGTCTGGTGATCCACTTACTCTCACGGCTGGAAAATCGGACTCTGATGAGAACCACCTGCCGTATTCCCTTTTCACACTGCTGTCCGGGCACAGGGAGTGGGGTCTCTCAGGGTCGGTGTGAAGAATATCAGGACAATCATTTCTACCGTAGCCCAACATCTAAACACGCGAATGGGGGAAGGGCTTCTCCTCCCCCGCCACCCTCCCCCACCACCGCAACACACATACGAGTTCATCATGCTTAACTCACAAAGGCCAGACCTGACTCTGGCCCGAATATAACGAGTGATTCCTAAATCTCAGCTCTCTCATTGTTCACAATCAGGCCGCAGAGTCTGAGGTATGACTTTCTAAAGTAAGCAAAAAGCTCCTAGCGCACCAGCGAACAATTCTTAGCAGACCTATCTCTTTTTTAAAGACCATCGCTGAGGCTGTTCTCTGAGGGAAAAAAAAAGATTGCTCTCTCCTTCGGTATTCCTCGCCACTTAAATGTTTTGTTTTTCTACTGAGCCACAAGAACTCCATGAAGAGATTCTAAATAGTATAAAAAGTTACAAGATGTTATAAAATCATCACAGGTATTAAGTGCATTTCATTAGGGTAAAAACAGTAGCTAAACAGGTATACAAAACACCGCTCTTCTCAAAGCACCTAATAAACAGGGAGGAATTAGGTCTCATAGGGCCCTAGAGAGGCATGTTCTCCGGGTATAGAAGTGAGGGGAAGGACAGAGGGGCTGGCGCTGGAGTGAATTCTGTGCTGTGCCAACAACTGGCCCTCCAAAAAGTGTGCGGTCGGTACGCAGGAGACAAGGATGGCGCAGGTGGCGGCGGAGCCTTAGATGACATCTCACTGGTATGTCCCCACGGGACCCTGGAAGTGGGTTACTGTACTGATTCTCTCACAGGAGCGGAGAGGTGCTTCCTCCTGACACCTCTCGCCTGGAGACCCCCTGCTTGACCCTCATGGCTCAGCGTTCCACCCCCAGGGGGAAGGCCCCCACAGTGGCCATGCGCCTGTGGCAGCCGAGTGCCATCCACACCTGCTCTCCCCATGGAGCTGTTAGCGTTGGGAAACGCGGAAGCGTTGGGGAGGGGACCCCGATGCTTCCTGTCCCGCAGCCCCCACTGGTGCTCACCCTTCCTCGGTTACCCAACAGTTGCTTGGTGCTTGTTGCTACCTTCCCTCCTCCCCAGCTTCCCTCTCCTTCCTCCTTGTTGAGAATCCAGGGGAGCACCAGCTCTGGGCTGGGAGCAGGTGCAGGGTGGGGAGGAGCTGGGGGAGCCCATTATCACTCTGCACACACGTTGTCTCGTTAGCATCAGGCAGGGAATCCTGGTAACAAGGTGCTGCTGGAGACCCCTCCCCATGACCCCCCACTAGCCATGCCCAGGGACAAGTCCAGTGGGGAGGGGAGCGGATCTGCCCCTCCTGGTTTTGAACCACAAAGCTGGACACTGGTAATGTCCTTTAGAGATCATGGAAGCCAGTGACTTCTAAATTATGGCATGAGGCCCATTCATGTGTCATGAAAGCAATTTAGTGGGTCGTAACCAGCATTTTGTTTTTAAAACAGGGAAAGTATCAGAATGCGTGTCACATATACATGGAGCTTTTCCGTCAGTTGCCTGTAAGCACGTGTGTCCTAGGTGGCAACGTATTTCTGACTGTAAGTCTCAAAGAGCTGGAGAAAGGCTGTGGGAACCAAGTCCCGTCCCTTCCACTCTGATTCCCCTCCGAGCCCCCGGCACCCGTGAAAGGCGCTCAGTGTGCAGATCCTAGTTGGAGAAAGTGCCTCACGTTTGTGGTCAAGTCCTGGACATGCCTCACTTCCGGCGAGTGGTCGATACTGCCCTGCTGTCCTGGTCTGCAGACCCGTCAACACTATTTCTCTTACTTGGTTACAGAAACCCAGCCACCTTTTGTGTAATAATCCTTGATTAACTCCTTCCCCTGAGAGATTCAGAAACCCCAGCTTGTCAGAGAGCAGCCCAAGTTTTAACTTAAACAAGAAGAACACCCATTCCCCGGCCCGAGGATCTCAGCTAGGCTGTGGAAAACGGTGGCCTTCTTTTCTACACCTGAGGGGGACACAGTGGTTTTCTTCCACTCCCTGCACAGGTGCATGGAGTCGGCTTTTGGATTGTCTGTTTAATTAACCATTAACTTACTGTTAATGAGATGTGAATGCTTGAAGGGAACTGAGAAATTAATATGTATATTTACATAGAAGCTGTACACACTGCCCACTGAAGTTCAGTGTCTTACCCAAGGTCACCACCCAGCATTCAGGCTGAGCAGGGTCTAGAACACAGATTTCAATACCCAAGTGCTCCTCTCATTGTCTCCCGGACCTTCTATTGCCGCAGCTGGTTCTCAGGGTACCGTCCTTCTCCGGGTTCTGCTGCACCCCCTACAATGGTGCCCGGGCGGGCAGGTGGGATGGAGAACCGGTGCTTTGGGACCCCCAGAAGGAGAGGCGTGGAAGGAAAGCCTGAGAGCAGTGACCACACATTATTATGATGAGAGAGGTATTGTAAACTTCAGGTTATTACTGCTATCATTGTTACTATTAGATTTAATGGCTGAGTGAGCAATTCCCTGGGCCCTAATAGAAAATTTCTCCTGACAACTTTCCATAACCACTGGGTCCAGGGAAAGGCAGCTGTGAGCAGTGCGCTCGCTGGGGAGGGCTCCGACACGCATGGTCCCCGTCCCCGAGCAGCCGAGCTGCGCACGTTGTGCCTTCCCCGGGGAGCGACTCTGGGAAGGACAGGGCAGGGGCAGGGAGCAGGGAGGGAGGCTGTAGGTCCCGATGACCCTTGGCAGAGGCGAGCATTCTGTCTTTAGCCAAAGTGAGGCATGGGGCAGGGGGCTATCATGGCCCCTCTGTCAGCCGTAGTCAGTGAGGTTCAAGACCGGAGCTGGTAGAAGCTCCCTTATCCTTCTTCCTGCTCTCATCTGAGCCCATTGAGAAAGCATCTCTGCCTCCCAACTGCTCTTCCGTGCTATCACTTTGTGGTTACATTCATTCCTGCTGTTGTTACACAGCGAGGTGATGACAAACAGAGCTCCTCGTGAACGGGGCCAAGGAGTTGTCGCCACTGCCAGGTTGGTTCTCCCTCCCCGATGCTGTCCCATCCCCCTCTCCACTCTGTCCTGACATGAGCAGAGCCTTGAACCTTGGACAAGGACTGGGGGATCCTGAGACCCAGGCAGCAATTTGGAAGTCAAAGGTGACTTGGGGGTCGCAGTGAAAGGAGCGGCTCTGCTCTGTCACTGCCTTTGGTTGCCCTTCCCATTCATTTAAAAATGTCTTGTGATAGATACCTTTCAGCACTCCCTGCAACCCCGTGTGCCAGGTGTCTAGGGCTGCTGTTGTGTGGCCTGGTGACCAGGTCAGTTCTGCAGGGTGATTGCCAGGGTTGGTGGTGCTGTGGCCTCTCAGTGTGTGGTTGCAGACGTGTTCATTCTGTGAGCCCCGCCTACTCCCGGCTCAGGCCACACCCACAGCTCAGCTCAGGCCCTTGGCCCCAGGCCCCTGTGTCATTCACCTACAGCTCTCCATGGGGGCCCTTCCTCTCCTACAGCCAAGCATGGGCACCATTGGAACTGGCAAGGATTCCCCCATCGGGCTCCCTGGCTTACCAGCTTCTCTCTGTTTTCACATTTGAAAGGGCATTGTAAAGAAATACTGGGGATAGCTATAGGGCAGAAGGCGGGTTTTATTTTTAAGGGCTGAGCATTTTTTTCCGCCCTTTCTCTGTTCCTGTCCCCTCTGAATCATTCATTGGAAAGAGGGATATATTTCTCTCTGAATAGTGACTACTGGAAAATCCTGAAAGCTTCATTCTGATGGTTACTCTCCGCTGTGAGACCATTGATTAAACCCAGCCTGTGTCCCAGAGGCCCCCTGATGGGAGGTGGCCAGCACGGCTGAGGGCTCTCCGTCCTGGATTCATTTGCTTGCCACCAACCCTCCAGACATCTGCTACTCAGCCATACTGAATGTCTCGCTGTCACCCAAACACTGCAGGTCCCTGCCACCTCTGGTCTTTGCACATGCTATTCCTTAAACGAGGCTGTTCCCTCTCTTTTCTGCCTGCAGAATGCCCACTCATTCCTTAAGAATCAGCTCAGGGAAATTTGGTCTGCTACCTTTCCCCTTCCCTCCCCGCATGCTGGTAGCACTTTGTAGATTTCAGCCATTGCCCTCAATCCCTTACACAAACACCCTCCCCTAAGGAGTTACTTCTCATGTACCTTATTTGTACTTAATTCACAGCGTGGCACCTGGCTTCCTGTAAGCTCAGAAGATCTGTTAAATTGAATGATGGAATCCGTCCTATTCTGAAAACAGAACATCGTCATCACAGGGCTCAGAGAGACAGGGTCAAAGTCACCAAATAGAGATTCAGAGGCAGCAGGACTAGAACTCGGGATCCCTGGTTCCTAGGTAGGGCTCACCCACCCATTTGCATTGCCAGATTTCCAGAGTGCACGCAGTGGCCAGGAGCCAAGCCACTTGTCTCTCCTTGTCCTGAGGTCCCTTGAGAATGGCTGGTGCAGAGGGCTTTGAATTATTATTTTGATGATTAAAAACAACCAATGGAGCTGAGGCCCGTGATACAAACAAGGAAACGCAGCTGGAATTGGCTTCAGGCTCTCGGGAAATGCCACCACAATTAAGGCTTGTGCTTAATCGATTCTCTCTGGTTTCCGTCAAGGTGGTGCGTGACAGCCACTGGGTCCCTGGGGTGTGGGGGCAGTAGTGGGGGCAGGCAGGCAGGGCTGAGCACCCTTGGGCAGGATCCTGTGGGTGCACAAACAGGAGGCAGTCACCATGCTCTTGTGAAGGAGGGAAACATACATGAAAGACACAGAAATGCACCTAGAGCCAGCGAGCGGCAGGCGCGCCTCTGGGGACGATGATGGTGGTGTTCCCGGAAATCAGGAAGAACGCATGGATTGGGAGGGAAGGTTAGAAAGGTGATGTTGGAGCTGGATTCAGGGGGCAGACTCCACCTGCTGCGAGGGGAAGGGTGGGGGGGTTAGATTCTGTCTAGAGGTGTGTCGTGTGGGCTGACAATAGGCGTCCTTCGAGCAGAAGCCCCCAGACTTGAGCCTGTGTCAGAATGACCTGGAGGGCTTGTCACAATACCCACGCTGACGCCACCCCAGAGTTTCTGGTTCAGGTCTGGAGTGGGCTCCAGGAATTTGCATTTTGAACAAACCAAGTGGTGCTGAGACTACTAGCCTGGGACCCCAATTTGAGAACCACAGCCTTAGAGAAACCAAACCGCTCTCGCCCAGGACATGAGACCCTGCAGCCCCCAGCCGGGACTTGGGTCTTGTATAGAGACTTAACCTCACCTCATCTGCAGCAGTCTCTACGTGTGGGAGTTGCTGTGAGCGTGACGTGAACTAACGCAGGCCGTGATGCTCACAACCACTCCCTGCAGCAGCTTGCTCAGCCAGTTTCAGACAATCCGGTGTTCCTGGTGCTCTGCTCCCCTCACGGAGTCAGCCGTCTCATAAGAATGGGTGGTCGGGGGCCGGGGAGAGAATGAGAGTCTCTACACAGGCCACCCAGAGGAGAGGTGCCCTCCCATGGACAGTCCCTCCCCATGGAGGGCTGTGTCTTCCATCAGTCCCCCAGTCATCAGGGGTCCGCCTTCTCAGTGGGAGGCAGAGGTGAAGGGTCTTGTTATTCTGAGAGCAGGAGCATTGCCATTCCTCCCACAGTCTGTGCTGCCAGCCACGGGAGGACCTGGAGGATGGAAGTGCTGCATTTGTCTTGCACGGCAGCCTGCCATGCTCGAGGCTGATGCCCAATGACACACCTGGAGCACAGAACCGGCCTTGCCTTCCCGACTCCTGCTCTCTCTGCTCCATCCATGTGAGTGGCTCCCCAGTCCCTCAGCCCACCCCCACAAGGCACTGCCTTGGGCCCACGTTCTCACCCCAGCTGAGCCCCGAGAGGGCCGGGAGTGCAGTGGGAGCAGCCTCCACAGGCACCTCCGCCCTGAGTGAGCTGTGGAGACCCAGGCCGGTGGGTGTGGCCAGGGCCAGACACCGCGCCTGTGAGACACCTGTGCACCTATAGGCCATCTCTACAAATTGACTTCTAAGTTTGCTCCAGAGCAGCTTCCCCTGTTCTTTTCTGGGGTGTTCCTCTAGCTAGCGTGACGCTGGGGACTTTGGGATGGTTCATAGTCTTTCTGACACTGCTGCCTGGCTGTCCCAGTCCCCGGGAATTCTGTAGGGCAGATCCAAGCAGAGGACACCCCCCACACCCCCCATCTATTCTACCTGCATCTGGGTGTGGCTACCATGAAATCCTCTCTAAGCAATTTTGACCCTTCATGTTCTCCAGGGCCAGGACTCTGATGAACCTCTTGGCTTCTGGGAACAATCTCTCCCCAATCAAGACCCCACACCCTCTGGTCCTTGTGCAGAGCTCACTGGGCCAGCAGTGGGAGATGCAGAGTAGGCTTAGGCAGCCACCCCAGTGCTGCTGCTGCCCTCAAGCATCTTGCACAAAATGCCCCTTTTGTCCAGCCCTCTCCCCAAACCTACGCGCCTCGGTGATGTCATGGTGGAGACTCGGTGGGGAGGGGAGTTCCATGGGCCAGAAAGATCAGAAATGCAGCTGAGAAGGTGGCTCAAAATAGCTCATGGAGAACAGGCTTCTGCTTGACAGGCTGACAAGGATGTGCCTGGAGCCAAACCCTCCTCTTTGAAAGCCCTGTCTCCTTCTAATTATGGATCTGTCAGGAGGGAGAGAAGCCCGCGTCAGCTCGACCCCAGTGACCCCTCACTTAACGTGGAGACGAGAAAGAAAAGCTCAGCCCCCATCGGCAGGGCCAGGCGCCTCAGTGAAAAGACATCTGCCCCCCCTCGCCCCTTCCATGGAGACCGGAAGTTCTCTTTGCCTGGCTGATGGCTTCCTTCCGGATGGATCAGAGGGCTCACCTGTGTCCCCAAGGAGGGGTGGGTATCCCTGTTCTTAGAGCCTAGTAGAAAGGACAGGGACCTTCTCCTCATCCAACAGTTGGATGAGATGGAGGGCTTGCTGGAAATTTCTCTGCCATCCGGGACTCACTTCCTGTCCTTGGTTCACACGTAGGCCCAAATGAACCACGTGTTCTAATAATTTTTAAAAGATTTATTAACTTACACCACAATTTCTTTAGAAAGGGTTTAAATGTAGTGTAAATGGATAACCAACTCACTCCGTTAAGATTGGAGTCTCCCCATACGGAGCGCGCGCTTCCATGTCTCGGGGGCCTGGAGCACCACAAGCCCTCCGGGCACACTCTGGGACGCGCGGCTGGCAGTGGCGCTGTAAGGGCGACCAGTGACATTTGTTCAGAGAGTCTCCACTCTCCAGGCAAGCAGGACGTGCCTTCATCTTGTTGTGGATGAGGAATTTACACTTCAGAAGATTTAGGGGTAGGGGCGGGAATGCGGAAGACCAATAGAATTTGATCATTAGTAATCGTAACCTTCCTCGGACCTTCGGGGAAAAGCTTCTCTTAAAACTACAAAATGATATTTAATTTTGATTTACACGACTGGCCTATCTTTTGGCTCTTCTCACCCTTGGGTTGCAGCCTCCTGCAGGCACATTAAATTGTGGGATGCTGTAGTCACGAGCAGACCGCAGGGGCCATCCTCAGACAGTGGACAGAGGGCTGAGGGCCTGCGCTTGCATGGATGCCCCCCTCACTCCCCTCCTTTCTTTCGTCTCTTCCTCCTTCCCTTCCTGCCATGAAACGTACTGAGCGGCCACTCTGTGCTGAGTCCTAGGCCTGGGCCTGGAGGAACAATGGGGAACGAGACAGACGTGGTTCCTGCCCACAGGGAGTAGACAGTTTAGTGGTGCTGGCAGACACTAAATGAGCAGCTATCATGTTAGCTCCTGTTATGAAGAAAAATAAAACTGGGCAAAGGGATGGAGACAGATTAGGGGTGGGGGCCATTAGCACTGGGAGAGTCAGAGAAGGCCTTTCTGAGGAGAGATGACACTGGAATGAAGAGGACTGTAAGAAGTGAGGGGCAAGCCGTGAAGAGTTCTCTGGGACAGTGTCCCCAGTGGACAGAACTGTCCTGAGACTGAGGTTGGAGGCGCGGCAGGAAGGCTAGAGGCCTGGGGTGAAGTGAGGGAGGGGAGATCGGGGGTGGATGAGCGGAGAGAGCGCCAAGTCGTGTGGGTCCCAGAAACCCCTGGGGCCCCTCATTCAAGGGCTTTATTCTGGGTTTAGAGGTATATCAGTTCCTCTGTTCAGAGAAGTAGATAGACAGACAGACAGACAGGTTCACTGTAAGGAATTGGCTCACACAATTATGGAGGCTGAGAAGTTCAAGGTCTGCACTGAGCAAACTGGAGACCCAGGAGAGCCAATGGTTAGTTCTAGTTCAAGTCTTAAGTGTAAAGGCAGGAGAAGACTGATGCCCCAGTTCAAAGACAGTGGGGCAAACACAGAGAGTTCTCTCGTACTCAGCCTTTTCGTTCCCTCCAGGCCTTCAGCTGATGGGACAAGGCCCACACACCGTACGGCGGGCAATCTGCCTTACTCAGTCTACTGATTCAGACATTACTCTCATGCGGAAACACCCTCCCAGATGCATCCAAAATAGCGTTTAACCAAATATCTGGGCACCCCACAGCTCAGTCAAATTAACCATCACACAGGTGACTCAAAGCAAGGTCTGCGGAGGAGAAGACAGACTGGGGAGGAGTGATCAGAGGGGCTGCTGTCTCTGAGAAGTCAGCTTCCGTGTCACCCACTGCCCGCCAGGCCCTGGGAGGGACGGTGGGTGAGGGCAGGGCTCTGAGCCGCCCGAAGGGTGTGCTGGGCAGCGTGCCGGTCAGAGGACCCCGCCAAAATTCCAGCTGGAGGGGAGAAGGCCACTGTCCTGTTTGGCTCTCTGTGGAGGGCTTGTGCTCTTGGTTTTAATTTTCCCTCAAGACACCAGAACAGCTTAGAAGTTGGAGTCTGCTTCCCGTCACCCGTGACCCAACACGCAGACGCCTTTCAAGAATCTGTGATGTGATGTTGGGGCAAGATTCAGGTCTCATTTGTTTTCTGGTGCCCCGCCCTCCTGCAGCCTCCGGAGACAATCCTTCCAGAATAAATTCTGGGTTCAGGCCTCTCTTCCGTGAGGCCTGGGGAAAGACAGTGTAATCTGCAAAGTGACTTTAAAGTTATCAGAAGGGGCTCTCCAGTTCTGAGTAGTTTTAAATGCCAACACTCATTCCTTCCCCAATGCAAAGAGGAAAGATTTACTCTGGCTGGTTTATCCCAAGGAAATCTTGAGCATCTCACTTTTACGTTTTAACGAGAAATAAGCACTTCATAATAACCACTCGGATTAGGCTCCGACATACTCTCAAACCATTAACCTGAAGGAATTGTAACGATAAATTAAACATATTAATGAAGCTGTTCTACAAGCTCCAAATTTGTTAGGTAAATTGTAGTGTTGTTAACAACCAACTTGACTTATCCCAGTCTATCGTTGGAGGGAAATGAACTAAAACAGTGATTACGTGACGAGTAAGCCCTGCCAGAGTAAACAAAAACAGAAAGGATTGTTAACGGGAAATGCAGGTCTGCGAGGACATTTTCCCGGGAGTGTCGAGCCCGGGAGGTCTTTTACATTTTTCTGTTTTCCTTTCCCATTCTCCCTCCTCTCCTTCCTGCTTCCTCTTCCTCTTCCTCTTCCTATCCATCCACTCCCTTCGCTCTCCTCTTAGGAGGGTCTTTGAGTCCCGGTGTGGGGTTTACTGGTCGACCTCCTTGGCCTCGGTTCTGCACGGACTTTGTGGAGGGAGCCTGATTTCTGTAACAGGATGACTGTCTCCAGGGCCCGTGTTACCCGTTGCTCTCCTGTCTCTGAGTGTCCCTGCGTGGCTCCGCACAGCCCGGCTCCTCCGCAGCCTTCAGGCATCTGTCGTGACTATTTACAGGTGAATGAGTTTGTGCCTCTTGTGGAAGTGTAGAGTCTTACGTTGGACGGAGCCACGAAGGTCTGAGGGTCTCACTTCCACATGAGGGAGCTGAGGTGCCGAGGGCAACATAGCTTTCCCAAAGCCACCCAGATACTGAGGTGGCAATCAGCCAATCAATAGATAGATAAACAAATAAAGTAGAACTTGTCAGTCTTCCCAACATGACATGTCTGTATATGACATCACAACATTTTCAATCCCGGGCTCAGAGATTTTTTCACAACGCAGTGGACTGAGGGGCCACCGTCTGAGGACAGTCCGTGCCATAGGGGTCGAGCAGGGCTGCATCCACCCAGGGCCCAGAGGAGCCCCCGGGCAATGCCACCCTGGGCAGCAGAGCCCCTGCCCGGGAGGCAGGACCCACTTTGGAGGGAGGGTCTGCCTAGAATCTCCATGAGAGATTTCAGATGGATCCTAGGTCAGGCTCTGGGCTGGGGGTTTGGCGCTGAAGACTTTGGGGACACAGATGCCTGACTGCTCAGATCACTGTGAGGATTAGTGAGATGATACAGTTACAGTCCATTCGGTAACACTGCAGGCTGTGTGGGCTCGTGGTGATTATCACCGCACATCAACACACCTGCTTGTCACGCTGTCTGAAGAAGAACTAAGTAAAAATTAATTATTTCCACCATCAACCTCACCTCTTCCCCTCCATCGTGGTTCAACTAAGGCACTTCCCCAATCCAGGGGCAGCGTGATGACAGAGAAGGAAATGTCCGGGCAGTAGGAAGGAGAGAAGGGGTGAGAGGGTGTGTGGGGAAAAGCAACTACAAGAGGGAGGTGAAGTTTTCTGCTGTCTTCTGGGATGACGGCCTGAGAAGCCAGCAGTTGGAGCAGACAGGCCCCCAGGCCCCGAGCCAGTGGCGCACACAGAGGGGGCGTGGAAACCACAGTGCTAGAATGTGGGGGTCTCCTCCTCACACTCCTCGGCCCGTCAGCTTCATGTTCCCACCAGGGCATGTGTCTGTCGGGTTTCATGAATCATCCCCCAGCTCTCCTCGAAGTACACATACAGGTGATTTACAGCCGGTCTGAGGGGCGGGAGGGAAGACGGGCTGGACAAGGCGAACTCGCGGGATCACAGCTCAGTGGCCTCCTGAGTTATGAAGCTCTCTCCATAGGTCTCTTCCCGCCGTGAATTTCTGTTATGTCAGTCCATGTACGTCACTGGTGCCAGAGGAGACGTCACCAGTAGAAGTGTGTCCCCTTCCCCAACCCTTGTGCTTTCGATCGTAAGTAAGGCCTCTCTGGCTTACGTGTCTAGAGCAGGGTCCCTAAGAGGTGGTTCGCCAACATTCCTTTTTAAAGTCTGTAAAGATCTGTGAGTCACGGGAAGTTGAACCCAAAACAGTGATATCGAAACCCAGTTTTATGACAGCTCACTCCTCTTGAGTGTCTCCGGTTGATCGGGAGAGTGACTCAATAATCCCCTACATTCCCAAAGCAAAATAAGCCACAATAGTTTAAAAATGCAAATGGCACATGAGGTACACTTAGGAAGAGTGGACAAGTGTCTTAAACTGCATGAGCAACAGTGATAGAGTGACAATTCCTAAGTGTCCAGGCACCGTTTGGGGGTTGAGCCTGGAGAATGGCCCAGAGACGCTGATATGGAATCACACTCACTCGCTGGGGAGGGTGCTGTGGTTCAGGCCCCGCGGCCAGTTACCTTCCTGTTGGCGATCAGAAGAAGGGCCTCCTGCATCCTGGTGCTCCACCTAGGAGAATTGAGATGAGTAAGGCAACCTTTTTAGGAAACAGGAACTCAAGCTTTTGTCTGTCTGGTTTCCAGACGACACGCCAACTGTGTCTCCGACCCGAGTGCCCGCACACAAAGATTTCCTGATTTCTCTGGCATGTTCCTTTCGCAGACCCTTCTCCTCATGGTGGCATTCATTTTGCATGTTCTTTTCTTGCTGTGATTCTGTGATAACTGCCCAATTGGGCGATGGGAAGAAAAAAGTCATGGGAACCGGGTGGTGCTTTGCCCAGAGAGCAACGCAGTGGGATAGACAGGCAGGTCTGCGAGCCGCTGCTCGTACCACCTCCTTCTGGGGGTGGAGCTCTGGGGCTTCTTAGGCCCCATGCTCCCCACATCAGCTTTTACATGCTCAGCTGGGCGGTCTCTCCAGGGACTTGTAACTGCTCTGGGAGGTTGGTCACCTGCGCACAGGCCTCCCAAGTACTCACACCCTGGAACTCTCTCCAAAGGGCTTCCTGCACCTCCCCACCCCCAACCCATAGAAGCCTTTAAAATCTGGTCTGGAACGCTCACCAGACTCCAGCACATGTCCCCAGGGCTTCCTCTCGCCTGCGATCTGCCTTCCTGCAGGTCTGTCTGCTGGTGCAGGCCGGCTTCACAGACGCACACGGAGCACCAGCGCTTCGGCTCAGCCTCGCTTTGAACCAGCCCTGCCAGGGGGTCAGCAATGTGGAGCACAGATGTCAGAGGTGACCCGCCGTCTGCTGCGGATGGGAGTTGCTCATTCCCCAGGTTGGGGAATATATACAGAGACTGTCACCGCCAGAGCAATGAGCCATCCAAGAGGTTGTCACCGGTGTCTCTCTGGGAATTGGACCATGATTTTTTTACAAACTGAAAAAGCTCGCCTAGAACACAGACACACTAGGGTGGCTGTAGATCTTATATTCACGCAGCTCCTGGGTTTGACATCCTTGCCTTCAGCAGCTTGGCAGATAGAAAAATAACAGTTTGTTTGTGTGTGATCAGAGCTAACTTAACCAACCCCTGCCAAGCTCTTCTTGTTGTCAAGAGACAGCTGGGAAGGAAGTGAGGGCCTCCTGAGGGTGTGGGGCGGGGTGGTGGGACAGCCAGGGGAGCGGACACAGCCAGAGGGAAGCATGGAGAGAAACGCTGGCCCCCGAGTGTGGAGTGAGCGACGTGCAGCCTCCCACAGCCCCTCAAGAGTGGGGTTGGGGGCAAGGAGTGGGAAGGTGGTTGCCGGGAACAAGAAGATTTGGAGCAACCGGCCATCATAACCAGTTGCCGCTCTCCCAGGGGACTCCCCTTGTGTCCCCGTCTTCTGGGGCAGCCAGTCTCACCTTTAGTTTTTTAGTTAAATTTATTGGAGTGACTGTGGTTAGTCGGGTCATACAGGTTTCAAGCGCACATTACTGTGATACATGACCCGTACATTGCATTATGGGTTCTCACCTTTGGCGAGCGTCTCGATTGCCTGGAGGCCTCGCTACACACAGACGTCAGGCCTCACCCTCAGAGTTCCTGCCTCCACAGCTCTGTGATGAGGCTGGAGAGTTCTCTTTTCTAACCAGTCCCCAGATGCTGCGGACCTGAGCCCACATGCCGAGAACCAGGGAAGCTAGAAAGCTGACTTGCTTTAAACTCTTCCAATCCAAGCAGTCACGAGGAGCTATGCGTGAGCTGGGCTCTCCTCCTTTGCCCGCCAAAAGACATACCTTTATCCACATGAAATGCCTGGGGGAGCACCGAACCCCTAACCCTGCTCCTCTCCTCGAACTAGAAGGTGACACATGAGAGCAGGACTTCCAGTATGGGGTGTGTATGTTGAATGGTCTGCCCCCCCAAAAGGAATGTTGAAAGCCTAACCTCCAGTGTCTGTGAACATGACCTTAGTTGGAAAGAGAGTCTTTGCAGGATGTAATCAAGTTATTTTGATGCAATGCAAATCATGTTGGATTAGCCTGGGCCCCGAAACCAGTGATGAGTGTGTTTGTGATGGAGGACTGGGAGACCGGGACACAGGGACAGAAAGCCAGGTGAAGATGGAGGCGGAGACTGGGTTTATGCTGCCGGAATCAAGGAATGCCAGGGATGGCTGGCGGCCACCAGAAGCTAGGATCAGCCATGGAATGGTGCGTCCCGGGAGCCTTCGGAGAGTACAGGGCCCTGCCAACACCCTAATCTCACACTTGCAGCCTCCAGAACTGTGGGGCATACGTGTGCCGTTTCCAGGCGCCCAGTGTGTGTGGTCATTTGCCACGGCAGCCCTAGCAGATGAACCCATGGGGCCTTCAGAGTTCGCTCGTGTTGTTACCTTGGGGACACGCAGCTGACCACTTTGGCTGGGTCTTATGCCTGATGACTTTGGGGGGAGATGCCTTATCCCCAAGCACACCCATGGCTCAGCTTTAGGATGCTGAACTGTGCGCCGGGCTCAGAGGACACCAGAGGGATGGAAGCTGCGCAGGGGCCACACAACTGGGTGGTGGGGAAGGCAGGGGATGAGGAGTTGGGGAGGGTGGAGGGTGGCCCTACCCTGGACCATTCCAGCAAAGCCCGTGACCACCCTGTCAGGGGAAGGAGCTAGGCTTTCCAGGAGTTTATACAGAATGAAACGAAGGTTGGAATACCAGGTAGGCAGTCTGAGAAACCTTCTTAAGGAGCAAAAGAAGCCCAAGTAGATGAACATAGGGAAGAGCAGTCTCTTATGAGTGCAGCGCTTAGACTTCACGGCGGAGGAACACGGTGGTGATGCGTCTGCAGGACAGGAAACAGGTGGAGGGAACTGGAAACGACGGAGCGCCCAAGAACAGATTCTAGTGTGAAGAAGCCCTCGTCACAGTCCCTGGGGTTCTGTTTCTCAAGTTGGGGTTCCCCGGCCCCTGCATGGGAGGCACGCTGGCGCTCTGTTCGAAATGCAGCCTCCTGAGCTGCACGCAGCCAGCCCGACGAGGGAGAATCCAGGTGGGCAGGACAGGGAAGCTGCATTTCCACAAACTCCATGGGTAGACCTGAAAACTGTTGCTGCAGATGCTTCTTAAATGTTAACAGGCTTTTCCTTTTCTAGATAGAACTAGGGGAAATAGAGAAACACAGAGAGAAGGAGACGGGAAGGGGTTTCAGAAGAGTTTTTGGGTAGCTCTCCCCCAAACTGTCTCGTCCAGGACCTCTGTGTGGGCCATGCTGGGGTGCCTGTGGACGCACCTGCCCTCCCGCAGTCTGGCCAGTCCTGCTGCCACAGAACTGGTATCACCTCACCGGCCTGTCACAGCTCTGCCACCTACTGACTGCAGGGGGAGGTGCAGAATTCCATGTACAGCTGCTGCTGGTTAAAGAGCAGCTTGAGAAGACTAGCACCCCCGCCCCCCAACCCCGAGCACACACACCCACTCCCCAGGATTCCTCCAGCCCCAGGTAGACCACGCAGCGACTGTTGGTTCCTCTGTTGTCACAAGTACACGTGTATTAGATTTCTCCATTCAGGGATGATGAGGTTGGGGGTTGGGGAAAGGGAGAAAAAGGAAAAGGCAAACCTCCGGATGAAAACCAGAGGCTCTGAAAAGACTTCCTCTTCTCCCTTCCTTCCTGTTTTCCAGTACAGAACACAGGAGGTAAAGAGTTAGTGAGAGTTGTGGGAATGCTCACTCTGTGGGGGTGGGGGAGAGGGAGGGGCTGAGGCTTCCTGGCTGGGCCCCAGTGGGAGGGGGAGGAGGGAGGGTGTGAGCGGAGCGGCAGTGAGCGCCAGAACCCTCCACCAGTCAGCGGGAGTCTCCTGAACACAGACCACCACTAATACACACTTCACTCGGGGCTCTGGCTGCTGGCCAGTAGTCCAGTACTTTCTGCCTCAGTTTCCCCAATGAGCAGATGAGGCTGCAGCATGAATAAAAGGACAGCGCTGCCTTCAGAGCCCTGCCAGAGTGTGAGGCCCAAGTCTGACCTTCTCTAGCGCCCAGAAGGGCAGGAGTGTGCTCCGGTGTCACCTGTCTGGCTAAGAAGGACTCCAGAACCCCGGAGCTGCCCCTGCCACCTGCCCTCCTGTCCACCCACCTGCAGGCCCACTTGTCGTGTGAGAATGAACTTCTGACCTTGCCTCATCGAGGGCCATGACCTTTTGTCAGAACCACTCAGTGCTGAGTTTCATTGATGTTGAGTTTCATTGACCCGGGTTACCTCAGGTCCTCAGGGAAAACAGATCAACAGATGACAGCGTTCCCAGGAGTCACAGATTCTCACACTCCCTGAGAATTCCCTCGGGCTGGCCTGCAAGCTCCGCCTACCTGTCCACCTGCCCACCCCCTTCTCTCTGCCTCTGTCTTTCTTGTTCTCCCTCCCCTGCTCTTGGCTTTCTTCCCTACCCCTTTTTGAAGCTGCCTGTAACCTGAGCCCACTGGGGGAGGGTACAGGCTGGGAGGGAAACAGGCTGGGAGGGTCCCTGAGTGCTGTCCTTTGCTTGTGGTGCCCAACTTGGTCATTGTGTAAGCACTGTGAGTCAGCAAAAGCAAGCAAATGCACACGGCATGCCACAGGCCATACGCAATCAGGGCGAACTTTGGATTTGCCTCTACAGAGTCACAGCCCAGTAGATGCAACCCAACCCCATCCAATGCAACACACAGCAACACAACACAGCCCAGCTCAACCCAGCCCCATCCAACACAACACAGTACCACATACGACAACACAGCACAGCATAGCATAGCCCAGCTCAACCCAACCCCATCCAACACAACACAGCACAACCCAATCCAACACAACATACAACTCCACAACACAACACGACAGAAAATAATATAACAGGTTCAAGCAACAGGCAGTTCTATAGCACCGCATGCACTCACCTCCCTCTGAACAGATGGAACTGGGGAGATGGGGGACTCAGCAGTGGCTTTTCCTGGTGGCACCCCAGCCCTTACTGACAGGATTGGTAACAGGAAGTGGTGAGGACAGCGTGCTCAGGAGTAAAGAGACCTGATGGAACCAGGACGGTGCCTCGAATGTGGTTAGTCTTGTAACATCGAGCTGTCGTTCTTCATCTGTCGGAGGGCTGGGGCCTACGGGGACTTTGCCAACCTGGCTCATCACATCCCATGTAAGTTGGCCCTGAACTAACGGACACAGAGCCCTTTTTGAAGTTTGAAGTGCTAAGCTATTGTTAGTGGCTTTATAGGCCAGAGTTAGGTCTATGTTGAGAAGCTCAGCCTGGACGCTAGGGAGAATTTGGGGCCTCTGCCCCAAAGAACAATGCAATCAGGGAAATGCTAAAATACGATGTTGTTACTAAGTCCACCGCTTCCCAGGAGTCTGAATGGACCGATTCCATTTTTATTAAGGATATCAAAGCTTTCCAAAAATCCAGTCAGAGAGCTTGTTGTGAAGAAATGCGTTGTTCCTTTAACCCGAGTGCGAAAGTTGGCTACAAAAGAAGTGGGAAAGGTGGACACATCAATATGGTCCACCTCCCAACACAAAGTAGGTGGCCTCACCCAGGGTGGTGGAGCAGTGTTTTGTATTTTAGTAGTACTTTGTATTTAGAGACAATAAGTAGATTCTCGCTTTTGTGGAAGGAATGACAATGTTCATCTTCAGGGGTCTAGTAGCAAGTTCTGCAGGTTGGGAAAGTGGGGTAAGAATTATTATCTCTGTTTTATAGAAGTCAGATTATACCCTGACTGTGTGGCTCAGTTGGTTGGATCATCATCCTGTATGCCAAAAGGCTGTGGGTTCGGTTTCAGGTCAGGGCGCATGTCTAGGTTGCAAGTTTGGTCCCTGGTCTGGGACATTTATGAGAGGCAACCAATTGACATCTCTCTCTCTCTCTCTCTCTCTCGCCTTCCTCTTTGTTTAAAATCAATAAACGTATCCCCAGGTGAGGATTTTAAAAATGTCAGATTATATCAGAAGATTCCACTTCCCCTTTGCGTACAGATTAAAGCCCAGTGCCTTAAAGAGCACTCCTGGGTCTTGTGCCTGCGTCCAGCCTACCATTCCGAGCTACCCTCTCGCCGTGTCCCTCCAGAGTCACGTGCCCTGGCCATAACTGGCCTCCCCTCCATCCCTGCCTTCGCTCGTGCTGCTGGTCCCAGGACACGTCCTTCTTTGCAGCTCCTTCTTTTGAATAATGCTCCCCCTTTAAAAGTCAGCTCATGTTGCCACTATTCTATGAAGTGTCCTCAGCATTAATGATTCTTTCCTTTTCATGGCCACACATGGCCTGGTATCTGCACGTACTCCATTCAGGAGGAGCTTGGTGTGTGGGACAGGGCATGTCAGCAGAAGATCTGGTAGAAAATTCTGAATCTACCAGTTGTTGCTTGTATTGACTTTAGGCATGTCACACCATCTCTCTGAGTCTTCGTTTATTTACATATAGAACGTAACTAAAAATAACTTAGCTCTTAATCTCATCAGGATTTTAGCTCAGATAGTAAATCCACAAGTGTTTATTGTTCCCTGAGTATGTGTGGCGTGAATTAAATTGGAAAATAAATGTGAAACTGACTCCTCGATTGTGTTTTGCATCTTAGTTGTTTTAGACAAGAAACTCTTGAGCGTGGGAACCCACCAACTTCCCTTTGAATCCTTCGTAAGATTGCCTTTCGGTCCTCTGTAATGGGGTTTCACACAGTAGGTGCTCAATTAATGTTCAGCATTGGTGTGAACTAGAGAAAGTGAGACTCCCAGAAGTCGCACACACATGGAGCCCAGTGGGAGGGCCCCTCTGCTGCTCTGTTTCCCGGGCCTCGATCACAGGAGTCTCTCTCTTGCTCCCAGATCCTCTGACCGGCTCATCCTCGTTGCCAAATGAAAGAACCAGGGAGGGGGAGCAATGGAGGAGGAACACAGTTTTCCACTGGATAACAGTATGCTTGGAAGGGTGGAGGATATGATTACTCTCAATTATCTGACACCTTTACGTATGCAGTGCCTGTAATAATAATAACAATAAATCTCTCCAAAGTGCTTGCAGTCCATTGGAATAATTGCCTGCTTAGAAACCCGGGGGGAAATTAAGCGACGCGAAACAATTTTGTTCCTGGCTTCTTTTTGCCTCTCTCACTGGGCAACACGACAAGCTGACATGAGCAGAGCCGGACAGGGCTGCAGAGGAGTAACGCGGTGGTTCCAGCTCTTTCCTTGGCCCACCTGGGGGATGGGACATAAAGCCTCGTGGACGGACTCTAGTCTACAGACCTGGGGTGTGGGAACATTCCCATCGAGGCTGTGGGGCCTTGTGATGGGGAGGGTCAGTGGGGCCTCTGTTGGAGCCTGGAGAGTAACTACCTATTCGATCTCCCCCTTTCCTGAGACTTGCCAACCCTCAGGTCCTCCACACTGCCCTTCCTCCCTGCCATTGCCTCCTTTTTCCCTTCCAGCTATTGGGGCAAATGTTGGAAGGCCCCAAGGAACAGAAGGGAACCAGCGACCCCTGGTGGCGGGCACTGGCATGAAGCTGACCAAAGGCGGCCAAAGGAAAAGGTCTGGGAGGAGAAAGGCTCAACGCTCAGAGGGTGTTTTAAGTCTTAGATCAGTGCGGAAGATAAACCCTGAGATTCTTTATCTTTTCCAGTGATAGATGAATTCGGATTTTGCAAATGACATAGACGTTGGAGAGAAATTCCTGAACCAGTCCTAAGCAAAACTGTGGAAATTGTGGTGCAAAATGAGACTTCTCTTTAGCTCCTCCACAGTGTCCCCTATGTCTCCATCCTGAACCATCCTGGTCTGTCTTGTTCTCTTCACGAAACTTCCACGGGGCTCCCCTGTTCTCGCCTGTCGTGCAAGCATTGGTGTAAACAAAAACCAGACATACAGCCTATGTAAGTGAGTAATAAGGACCATTGGGTGCACCTGAACTTGTCATTCTACCGATGCTTCCGGAAGGGTCAGGAGGCTCAGCCAATGAGACAAGATTCATCTTCTGGGCCTTTCCCAGCCCTGGAGCTTTCACCTCACAACACTCTGAAGATTAGCTTCCCATTCCGCATCGGAACATTTATACCTTAAAAGATGCTAAGGTAGAGCGAAGTTCCCAAATACTGGAATTCAAGGATGGTGGTGACTGTGGAGCGAAGGTACCTGAATAGGCGTATATTTCACGTGTCCCTGAAAGTGACCACCGATTTGTCTGTAAGTTTATGCAGGTTGAGACATGTACCTGTTTAAGTAACCGGGCTGGGAAACAGGTTTTCGTTTCTCACCTGAGTGAGCCCTCGCGGTTGTCTGGGGGACAGCGTGAAGGGAAGTGGGGAAATGTGACATCGTGTTCCTCCCTCTCACCCCGACTTTCCCATCTGTATTTTGGATTTGACCCTAGAAGGAGGGTGAGGGCATCAGCCTGGCACAGGGGTCTAAATTCTGGGTCTGGGACATGTGTTTATGTCATGATTCCACAGTCTACCTCTAGAATGGCAGTGACCAAGGACAAGCCCTTGGCAGTGACCTTCTACGCAAGCACAGTCCCGGGTTTCCAAGGGCCACTGGACACAGTCACTGAGCCCTACTTCACGTCCCCAGACTCACTCTTCACCCTCTCACCCACCCCAGCATCCCCCCAACTTGCTCCTTGGTCCCAGCCACCCTTCCCTGGGTCGTCCAGGTGTGACACGCCAGAGTTGTCACTTATTCGTCAAGCTCCATCACCTTCCACCCCTCTTCTCTTCCTCAGTTCCCACTACCTGGAGGCCAGGCCAAAATGAACATCGCAGTTCTTTACCGCCATTGTATTTCTGGCGTCTCCCTGTCCACACCATCCAACACGAAGGATTATGTTCTGGGAACATGAAACTTCCTAAAGCAGAAAGGTTTATAAAGGTGAATTCTTATGATATAGTCCCAGACTCCCATCATTCAATACATGACATCTCTTAACATATCCTTAAAATACATTAAACGACGCCAAGATGCATTCCAGAAATAAAACTTTGTGTAACCATTGTTAGCTTAGTATTGGCTCTGGACTTGAATAACAATAGTGGGAACACGAGAGCATGTTCCTGGGGTGGGGTGCGACTGCCAGAGCTGGAGGTGGGTGCCCACTGACCACACCCAAGAGGCCAGATGCGGAGGGAGGTCCAGGCCCAGCTCCTGCCTCAGGACCGCAAGAAACAATGAGAGCTACTCGCCCAACTGCAGGTCTCGGTGCAGAGATGCACAGGGGAACCAGACGGCCCTAACGGGGACGTAACCAGGCATAACCGGGACACACGTGTCACCAGAGCACGTCCTCCTGTGATAGGACCTGGAGACTCCTTTAGCCCTGCTCACGTGCCAGGCCGTCTGCTCAGTGCTTTCCCTCTGCTAACATGTGAGTTCTCCACATGAGCCAGACGTGGCAGGGACCGTCATTCTTTGCATTGTATGGAGGAGGACACCAGGGGTTGGGGGAGTCGACTTATTTCCCAAAGGTCCTGGAGCTGGTTCACGGCAGAGCTGGGTTTGGGGCCGGTGCAGTTAGTCACCACAGCAAGTGCTTTCTTGTGCAAGCCCTGAGATGGAATCGTGACCGAGGAAGTGCGGCTCAGATGGAGAAACGAGCCTACCGCTATCACTATGTTAACATTGTTTGCAAGTCGTATCAGTATATCGATTCTTAATATTAATAATCCGCCCCCTGATTCTCGTGCTCTTGGCTACTTCCGCCTGGGTCTCGGTTTCTGCCTCTGCGTGTGGGAGAGACAACTCCCACAGGCCCCGAGTGGTGGCCGTGGGTTCTGCCCAGGGCCTCCGAGCTGCTGGATCGATAGCTTAATCGCTGTGAAACACGCAGGCCTTGGCGGTGCTGTATGAATAATTGTAATAATGGAGGCTGGTGACGGAGAGGATGGTTTTCCAATATCTTATTTTAAAATGCATTTCTCTGCAATTAACTCCGTGTGCTTCTGGCAGAACGAGCGTCCCGTACAGGCACTGATTTTATTTTATTTTTTCTTCGAGGGCCTTCGGCCCTGGGAGCGCCCACCTTTTCCAGACTCTCCTTCGCTGGGTTCAGAGGTCACCCAGCCGATCTGAGGAGTGTCTTCAGGCCTCTCCTCGGAGGGTGGGGGCGGCTTCAACCCGGGTCTCTGTGGTTTCCCTGGGACGAAGAGCAGTCAAAAGCCCCTTTGTGATATCGCAGTCAAACTCCCTCCTGGCCCCGGGGCCCCACGGCTTTCTGCATCTGTGCATTCCAGCTCCGTCTGGTGATGTCAGCCCCAGACAGGGCCGCCCTTCTCCACCCCGGAGCTCTCAGCCCGGGGGAGCCGGGCCCCACAGCCTCCCTGGGAGGGGACTCTCTGACTGCACACCATTCACGGGCCTCACCCCAGGCCTCACCCCCGGCCTCCTGGATTCCTGCGCTCTCTTCCGAAAGCGCTCCAAGTGTTTCTTTCTCAGCATAGGCGCTGTTACAAATAAATACATATGTAAATAAATAAATAAAATGTGGGCAGGGCTGCCGGGGGAGATGAGTGGGGAGAGAGAAGAAGAACAAAGTGGACACTTGGCGACCCATGTGTTAGCATGGATGGAGCTGCTCCTTCGAGAGAAGCGCCAGTGGTTTTTGACGAGGTGGTCATGGACTCTGTCGCTGTGGCACACAAGAACTCGGCATTTGGGTTGTTTGTTGCTGAGTACAGGTGTGAAGCCAGAAAACTTCAACACCAGCCCGGGGCTCCACTCGCCGGCTTTGCGACCTTGGGTGAGATGGATAAGGCCCAGTTCTTCTCTCAGGAAGCATGTGGGCAAGGGAAGGATGAGGACACACACGATGACCCATGTGGTCACGGGCCGAGAGCGCCGTGATCGCGGCAGGCGGGAAGTGCCTTTGGAGCACGCGGGGGCGGCATTGAATCAGTACTGGGAGACACGGGAGAATTGTCAGCATCTAGTGATGCTAAGCTGAGTCTTGAGTAAGCACTGCACGCATCGAGTGCTTGCTTCTGAGCCTCATTTGACCACGCACACACACACACACACAAATCCTAGATAGCCCAGGAGCCAGGGCTACTTTGAAATCCCGGTATGAACCCCAAGTGGACAACAGTTGGACCTCTGCTTGTCTCAGGGCTTTGCAAGTCCGCTCCCACTGCACTGACCCTCTGCCATTCAGCCGGAAGCCAGGGGGGGCTTCCCTGACCAACCCACTTCCCCGGAGGAGGTGCCATGTGGTCTAAAGGGCAGATGGCCCTTTAAGGACAGGGCACACAAAGGTGTGAGCTTGGGAGAGTCTCTGAGGAATCTGGGACCCTTGTGATCTTATTGTTTTCTTAATGGAACTCACACGTTCCTTTATTAATTTACTAAACACCTATGAAGGAATCCTGGGGTTCACGGCACTGTTGGGGGCCTTGCTAGGGGGGCTGTGCTCTGCCACATTCTTACCATCATCACATGATCTTATCCTTGTCTTCATACTCACTAACCCAGCACAGTTCCACTTGAGCTAGCCACAACCAACAGTCATATGCATTTGTGACTTTTTTCCTCACCCAGGACATGCTTACTGATTCGAGAGAGAGAGGAAGGGGGGAGAGAAAGAAAGAGGGGGAGAAACATCGATCAGTCGCCTTTCACACACACCCAGACTGGGGAACCAGACCCGCAACCCAGGTGTGTGCCCTGACCGCCATTCCAACCCGAGACCTTTCTGTTGACAGGACAACGCTCCAACCACCTGAGCCACACCAGCCAGGGCTGCCTTTATGACTTTTGATGTTCCAGGCACAATAGTAAGAGCATGTCCTAATCCACCTGATGAACCTGACAGCAACCTTGAACTCAGAATTCTGAGCCCCATATTTCAGCTAAGGATATTAAATAAATCTTAAAAATTCTGCCCGGATTTGCAAATGTGAATAATAGAATCAGGATGCCAGCTTGCCTGGCCTCACCACCCTGTGCTTACGTGCTTTGCCGCAGACCTGCCTGCAAGGTGCCGGCACTCTCACGGCTAAAGCGCACACACTCGAAGTGTGAGAGCCAAGGAAGACAGACTTTCACACCAGCTGAGGCACACAACAGCCTTACATGGCTGCAAGTGTGGTTGCTGGTGACCTGCCGGGAAGAGGTGGTCCGGGTGGGGCAGGTGTTGTTGTGGAGAAAGCCAGGGGGCCGCGTCCTGGACTGGAGTGAGAGGGACTCGTGGGCGTGGCCTGGCTGAAAGGAAGCCGAGAGGAAACTGACCGCCAGAGAAGATTGGAGGGAGAGGGTGTGAACGGGGCTCTGAGAGAGGACTCGTTCATTCTGCTCCTTAAGGAGAGCCCCTGGCCGGGTGGGAAAGGCCACGTGGAGGAATGAACGGGGTGCGGCACCTCCAGCTGCTTGGGCAGACAGTGTCCAGTGATTGCTGGGCGAAGAGAAGCTGAGAGGGTGTTCTGCAGTGGGGGAGGGGCGGGGCGGAGCACTTGGCTCTGCCCCAAGGGATGATGACAATATGTAATGGACAGTCTGAAGATGGAAATGATTGGGGTGAGGGTGAGACAGTGTTCAGAGACCAATGTGTTGATGGAATGGGGGCATGGGGTGATGGCTACAACCTGGGGCGTGGAGGAGAGGGGGAGGGGAAGCTGCTTCTGAGCCTGGGAGAAGACTCGGACGGGGCCCCCTGTCCTCACCCAGTGAACACTTCCTTCCTGTTCCTACTGGGCGCCAGGCTCTGTGCGGGCAGCTCCCATTCTCTATGAGTCAGGACCGGGCAGTCAGGGCTCCTGGAAGTCCTGGGACAGCTCTGCCGGAGAGCCCGTCTTCTCCAGCCCTTGCTCTACTTCTGGTTCCTCCAGACGCGCCGCCGCTGCTGCCCCCGCACAGGGGTTTCTTCTTGCTGCCGCACCGCCGCGCTCGGCAGCGGCGGGATCCCACTCCAGAGGCGGCGAGGCTTCCGCAAAGGGAGAGGCTGACTGCCCGCCTGCTCCGTGCCCTCGTGATGCACCTCCGCTCGCTCACTTGCTCACTCACTCACTCGCCCACCCGTGGCTCCAATGGTCGTGGGGGTTACAGAGGAGGGGAGAAACCCCGCATTTCACGGAAGAGCGCACGGAGCCCAGAACATGTGGGGAGAGCAGGAGAAGAGCGACTGTCGGGGGCAGTAGGGGAGCGTGGATGAGCCATCGGGGCGTCCTGACCCTGGTCCGAGGCTGTGTCCCCGATACCACGGAGGGCCACTGCTTCATCTTTAGGAAGTGGGTCCTCTTCTCCTCGGCGTCCTGCCAGCCCTGACTCTGCTTTCTGCCCTTGTTGGGCCCTCAGAGACGCCTCTCCTCCCGGTGAGGCCAGGCTGCCTACCCCGCACGCCTCCGCCCCCCTCCCCCCACCCCCCGCGGGCTGGCCCAAACTGTGGGCATGAAGCCGTTCTCTTCCATGTGCATGAAGTCGCTGGCTTCTGAGTCACACCCGAGCTGAACCAGACTCGGGGTTTCCTGGACGATTCCTCCGGGTCCAGGGCAGCTACGGGAAGGTCTCCGGGGCCATGTGGGCAGCATGCCCATGGGAACACTCCATCTGTGGACACGCTCTCCCAGGCCTGTCCCCCGCCCTCTGTCCTGCACGGCCCCTCCTCTGGTCTATTTCAGATGGCCCAGAGCTGAGCCGTGGGTCCCGTTCTCTCTGTCCGGCCCCTGGCAACCTTGTTAGATGCTGGGAGCCCAGTCTGTGGGCCACATCCTCTAATCTCTTCTATGGCACATAAGGGGGGCTGAGCCCCCTGGGGGTGAGTGGGGACCATGGAATCAATTCCTTTGAATTGCCTTCATAGTAACCATTGGGAACTTAACTATTACTCCTTCACTCTGCCAGGCACGCTTGAGGTATTATCACAATCCCCTAACAATAAAATATTGTTATTGTTTCTGTCTCTCATCCGAGGAAAGCAAAGCGCAGAGAAGTTTGGTAGTTGTCTAAGGCCACACGATTCCTAGGTGGCAGAGGTGGGATTCACACCATCTGCTTACCCCCTCACGCTTCGGTCCGCATGCCCCGCTCAGGAGCCAGAGGATGCTGGCCCGCTGTGACGCGGGTGAGCGCGGCCCGTCTGCCGAACTCCGGGATGAGCTGGTGTGTGCAGAGCGCGTGGCTCAGTGTGTGCGCGGGTGGAGAGCTCCCATCTCGTCCTCTGAACCTTTCTTCCTAGGAGGGGAGTCTTCCGTCCTAGCTTGTGTGTGGCCACGGAAACATGGGAAGTGGCCAGCCAAGGCCTGGGGGAGGGGCCAGTCACATAGGTGGTGGTGACTCTGGGTGAGAACCTGGCTGATCTGCCGAGGTTTCGAGCCTGCACCTTCCACGTTCGGTCCCCTGCGATGAGTCTAGTCTCCTTAGAAGGGTGCGGCCAGGGAGGCCGACTTGAAACGCTTTGCGTTTGGAATAGGTTTTGTCTTGAACCTTTGTTCTGGCCTTTCCTTCATGTGAACCATATTGACTTCCCTTTATATTTCTTCAGTATCGGTCTTTCCTGAGGTTGTATGTTATTCTTTGTGTCACCACCCAAGCAGGCTGCGCGAGGAACAGAAGCCATTGTCCCCGATTTCTCTGATTTGGACAACACAGGGCAGGACGTCCCAATGGCATGGCGACCTGGAACCCATCACTTAACTTTATGAGTGTGCCACTCAGAGGCCCAGAGGCGCCCACTGTCCGCACAGTGTTGAGCAACAGGGCGCAGGGTTGGTGTGTACACACGTGGCCTGTCTAATTAGTCACTGCCCACACCCTTTGCGTCCTCTCTCTCCTGGCTGGAATCAGGATATCAAAACAACATGCCCTCCTTGTGCCCTGCTGGGGCAGCTCCAGCCGCGTGGGTGCAGAAGCAGGGGCCCTGCCCACGTCCCAGGCCCTGGGACTCAGGCAGGGAGGAGTGGCTGTGGCATGTTGAGCCCACTCTGCAGTGAAACAGGTCACTGCGGGCCACTGGGGTCTGGGGTGGGCAGTCCCAGCTTGCCTCCTGCCGCTGTATCGGCCAGTTGGAGCATCCCCAGCTGTTTGGTTCCTTCGCCATCAAATATGGAAGATCTGTGTCGTGAGGACCAATTAAGACATTGATGAGTAGTTTGAGCATTTGCATTCATTCATTTATTCAACCAATACGTACGGGGCACCCACTACGTGGTTTAAGTATTTGGGGTACATCCAGGAACACAAGAGATAAAGATCCCTGTTCTTGGGGAGTTTACCGTCTAGCCAGGGAGACCAACAATGACCATAATAAATAAGTTACGTAGTGTATGAGAAGGTGACAGGCGAGGTGGAAAAGGGGAAAGGAGAGCAGGGGAAGGAGACTGGGGAAGCCAGAGGAGAGGACGGGGTGTGGTTTCAGAAACGAAAACACCGGGGGCAATTCCAGTGACGATACGGGTGAAGTTCTGTGTCCAGATGTTTGGGGTAACGGGAATATGGACACGCAGTGAGTGCTCGGGGCCTGAGCGAGCTGTCCTTGGCAGGAGATGAACTTCCAGCTCCTGGAGGCCTGCTGGGAACGTAGAGGTCATCCCGTCCACTGCCCCGCAAACCCAGCAGCTCGTCCATAAAGAGGCCCCTCCGCCTAAAGAGGCTGAACTCCGCAGCAGCAGGCTGCTCCTCATGCTTGCGCCAGGCTTCCTGCTGGCCTGCCATGCCGTCCTCTGTTCCTCCTCACCCCAGAAGGAGCTGAATCCCTGCCCTCCATCGCATTGTCGTGGAATTAATAAGTGGACGTTCTAGGGTTCAAGTGTTTGAGACAGAGACAGAGAGAGCATCTGTGTGCGTGGCTTATGTGTCTGTGTCTGTCCGTGTGTATGGATGTCTGCTTGTCCCAACCACGGGAACTCGGGCTCAGAGTTAGCTCATCCACTCATTCATTCTTATGGTCATTCATTCATTCAACAAACCAGCCCCTGCTGAGCTCCTGATGCCGGCACTCCATGGCGTGCTCATTCTTCCTGTCACCTGCATGGCAAGGTGCTGACTGATGGTGAGCAGGGTTTATGGCTCGTAGAGCCTTTGGGGCCAACTGAATCAATGGCACAAATGAGATCCAAAGGTGTATTTTTCTTTTTCCTTCTGAGAGACACCGTCGCCCTCTCCCGTGCCATAGAAGCAGATCCTGGTCATTCATTTACCGCCAAGGGTCCTCGCCTGTACTCCTGCCTCTGTGGGAGGTGGGTCAAGGCCAGAACAGAGGGTCAGGACACCTTCAAGAGCCGAAGTCGTGTGCTCATGGCTCAGAGGAGGAGCAGAGCCTGGATCTCCCACCTCCCTCCTTGGGCACCTCACCTGCCTCCTCTGGTCTGCACCCCCACCTGCCACTACAGTGTCCATTCTGTAGACTGACCGGTTCGCAGGTACCTGCACAGGGGCCTTTGGGATTCTGAGCAAAGTGGAGAATTCAGAGTGGCCCTAGGACATGAGTCGCCAGGTTTAATCTGCCTGCACCCTCCACTTCCAGTTCTAGTTCTGTTTCCCCAGGTGAGACCTCATTGTTACCATCCTGAATCTGGGCCCAGCCCGGAACCCTGGCCAGCGCAGGCCTTGGCCGGGAAGTTTGGGAAGAGGTGAGAGGAGCTCGGAAGCGGGGAATCCAGGGGGACGCCTACATCTTTAGAGACAAATAACACCGTTCGCTCATTAGGGAGATTATTCCAAGCAAGACGGCAGCCAGAACGCTCTCGTGCAAGCATCTGCCTGCTACGGGGAGACGATATTTATTGTTCAACCCTTCAATGGATGTAAATAAACAGCCTGGCCCAGATAATGTTCCAATAAACAAACAAGCAGCTGCCAGGAGCTCCCCGGATGGCTGACCTTTGTGGAGGCCACCCTGCTGATGTTTTAATAGCAGCCTGCCTGGCAGCGCTGCCGCTCGCTGCGCCGGGGGCGGGGAGAGGTGGCGGCACTGCCTGCTGGACGGGCTGGGGGAAGGGGCTGGGCTGCAGAGGGAGATCCCAGGCAGGCACCCAGTGGCTGGGGGGGTGGGGGCGGGGCAGGTGTGCCCGTGTGTGCCCTCGGGCACGGGAGCCTGTGCCTGGTGAGCCACATGCAGGGGAGGACCAGTGCCCGCTACGCGCTCCAATGGAGGTTCCTGCTTGATTTGGGCAAGACTGAGGCTCGGTCAGTACGTCCTAGTGTGGCCTCACCGCCACTGAGGCACAGTTGACAAATTAAAATTGTGTATGTTTGAGGCGTAGGAGCTGACGTGTTGACATACACATATGCTGTACAGGAATGGCCACAATCAAGCTAACTAACCTATCACCTCACACAGTTGCCTTTTTTTTTGTTCATTTTCACGAAAACATTTAAAACACATCGTTCTATCACATTTCGAGCACGCGGCACAGTATTGTGAACTACGGCCACGTTGCCGTGTATTAGATCTCCAGACCGTATTCGGCCGTGGCTGGCAACCTTCATTGGTCAACAGACATTTAGGTGGTTTCCACGCCTTGACTATTGTGAGTGACTCACCGGGCGTTAAATCATGAAACACTCCGTGCAATTGGTACTTGGCAGTGCCCCAGGCCCCGAGTGCCTGCACCATCTAACCCCCTACTCACTCCCTGCCATGTTACCTGGTGCAGCTGGGGGCTTCTGAGATGCCCCTGCCATCTGCAGCCACCCTTCTGACTGGCTGGTCCGCTGCCACTAGCAGCTGTCAAATATCCTGGCTACCGCTCAGGGTGCAGGGTTCCTGCTGAGTGACAGCCTAGCCCAGAACCAGGCCCAGGCTGCTGTGCCCCATGGCTTCCTTGCACTGATGGGGCCGTACAGCTGGCTGGAGTTTACAGCCCATGAGCTGCAAAACAGAGATGATGGGGCATCGTGCTATCCACTGATGGTCCTGGGAGACATAGGATCTTGTGCAGGTCAGTGGAGTGGGGGAGACCTCCACTGAGAGCAGCCCCAGGACGATAGCCCCCAATAATCTAGAATCACACTGACCAGTATGGTAGCCACTGGCCACGTGTGGCTCTCCTGCATCTGAAGTGTGGCCGGTCCAGCTGAGGTTTGTTGTACCTGTAAAGCTCATCGTGTTTCAAAGAACCAGCATGAGAAAATGAATGTGAACTATCTCATTAACAGGGTTTCATACCATGTGTGTTAACATGCTATATTTGGAGCACACTGGATTGATAAAATAGATTATTAAAATCTGTTTTACCTGTTTTCTTCTAAGTGTGACCGCTCCTAGAAAATCTCCTGTTGCATACTGGCCTGCTTCTGCAGCTGGCGTTGACCCCTGCCGTGCAGAGCTTCTGTAGCAGAGCGTTCCCTTGTCCCGAGGGGAAGCCTGAAGGGACACCCCCCACCACCACCACGCAGAGCCCATTCACATGCTCTCAGGGCAGTGCTGCGTGGAGACGCCGCATTTCCCCCTGGACCCCATCTCTCAGGTTATTACCCTTGCCCCCCTCTGCCAGTGTGCTGTGTCTTTATAAAGCCTGTAGTGCCGCTTATTTTCTTTCTCATATCGGTCTTTCCAGTGACGTAAGACATTTTTTTGCCCCCCAGGTGGCTTTTGAAGAGATCCCATATCACCCGCTCTGTGTTTTATCTGCTTGACTGTCAAGGTCGGGCCCTACGTGGGTCGTCCTTTCTCGTACGGATTGCACACACATGTCCCCTTGAGCCTTGATTGGGGCTGGGCTAATCATTCCTGGTTGCACTTCAGTGGGTCGGCCGGGTCTCTGGGAAGAAGGGACAGAGGCCTATGAACTCCCCCGTTGCGGCATTTGCCACTTGGCCTTGTTTGTGTGACATCTGAGCCCTTTGGGAGACAGGCCCTCTGGAGGGCAGGGCTGAGGTGCACCCTCTTCCCCAAAAGCCAGCTCGGGGCCCAGAACTCGGCGGGCATTCCGTACATGCTTGTGGGTGATGGATGGGTGTGGGTGCCACTCTGTGAAGGGACTCGTAGGGTCAGGATGTGGTTTGTCCTTGGTGTCAGCCTCAGAGAAGAACAGCTTCTAAACACCCACATTTACATTCATGGCTTCTTTACATTTTTCTACGTTTAAACAATCAGCTGCTGTTCTCATCCTTTCTTGCTGATTTGATGATCTGCACATATTATCTGCGCTGTGTGAAATAATACATTTCATTCGTCCTAACGTGCAATAATAAATCTTGTTGGTGGTGAGCTGTCATTTTCCAAGCTTCAGGGTGTCCCCCGCGTTTGGGGGCTAAACCAGAGCCACTGGCCATCATCTCTTCTTTGCTGGCCTTTTTGGTTGCTGGGGAGTATTAGGAGCAGCAGCTGGTGACACCAGTCATCTGCCTTGATCGCACCTTGAGCTCACTCACCTCATCTTACCTCCATCAGCTCAGAGTCCATTGTCTAGTTATAGAACAGGAGTTTGATTTTTCCAGAGGGAGTTCATCGTTGGTCATTTGTTTAGTAACTACTTATGTTTCCCCTTTTATTGAAGTATAGTTGACAAATAAATCTGTATATAAATTATACCTCTAAGGTATACAACTTGATGTTTAGACATGTGTACATTGAAGAATAATTGACAAACGATATGTATATAAATTGCATATATTTAAGGTATACAACTTGTTTGGGTATATGTATGTATACATATACATACATAAAATATGTACATATTATAAAATAACCACCACAACCGAGGTGATTAATATACCCATCACTGTGTGTATTACCATTTTATTTCTGTGGTGCGAACACTTCAGGTCTACTGTCAACGTAAAGAGTGTTCAGACCTGTTAAGAATTTTTGTGAGTTTATTTGAGCCAAAAGTGATGCAAGTTGCTGGTAAGGAAGATCTCAGATGCTCTGGAAAGAGACGGTTTTGCAGTTTCTTTTCTGCATTTGAAATTAAGGAGGGACGGTACGCAGATTACATGAAGCTGGGAGAAAGCAAGCTGGGCACTAGATTGCAGGACAGTTAACGAGTATGTGCTCCCTTGAGGGAAGTCCCACCTGTTTCCTGGGTGTGTTAATCCGGGTGCACGGCAACAATGGCCAGGGCTTAATCAGGGCAAAGACTAACCTTTTACTAAAAAGTTGTGTGCCTGGGGCGTGACTGCCCACCAGTGGTCGGCAGTTTAGGATCAGATCACCCAGGGAGGTTAGTTTCATAGAACCCCCTTTTTTTGGTTACACTATGTTCTTCGCAAATTTCCAATATACAAATCAAATCAGTATTATCAATTATAGTTACCATACTGTAATTAGATCTCCAGACATCTCCCCATTCCCGCCCTGCCCCCCAGCCCTTGGCAACCACCTCTCTACTCTGCTTCTGCGAGTTTGACTAGTTTAGCTTCCACATATAGATGAGATCATGCGGTGTTTGTCTTTCTGTGCCTGGCTTATTTCACTTAGCATAATGTTCTCCAGTTCCATCCTTGTTGTTGCAAATGGCAGGGTTTCCTTCTATTTTAAAGCTGAATTTTATATTTTTATATATATATATTATATATATATATGTATGTATGTATATCTCACATTTTTTTATCCATTTACAGATAGTTAGGTTTTTCCATATCTTGGCTATTGTGAGTAATGCTGCAATGAATAAGAGAGTAGCGATTCCACTTCGAGATACTAATTTCACTTCCTTTGGATATACACGCAAGAGTGGGATTGCGGGGTTGTGTAGTAGTTCTATTTTTAATTTTTTGAAGAACCTCCATACTGTTTTCCATAGTGATCTTCCCACCAACAGTGTATAAGGATTTCCTGTTCCCCACACCCTCAGCTACTCTTGTCAGTAACTACTTACTGAACGCCGACCCACTCGTGGGTCCTGAGCCACGCCGTGGGGCTGCCGTGCTGGCCGCGGCAGGCTTGACCTCTGACCCCCACGACTCTCAGTCCCAGGTCTGCTCACCCACGTGCAGCTGCCCTCACCCTGGCCCTGCACCATCTTCCTGCGTTTCATCTTGTCGTTGGCTTTCTTGCTGTCCCTAAGAGCTCAGACTATTCTGCACATTTTCCTGCTCCCTGCTCCAGACCTCTTACAAAAAATAACATTGAGACTAGTCATAACACTGTGCTTGGGAGTCCCCAGGTTCCCACTTCCCCGCACAGAAACGCGCCTGTTTCTGTCTCTGACTCAGCTCTCTCTCCATGGCCACACCGCCCGAAGTCCCGGGGAGGCTCGTTACTCTTCAATACCTTCTTCACATGGAGCCTTGTCCAAGGCTCTCGGAAAATCTGACTAGCTCAGAAGCAAGTGCCGAGCAACGAATCAGGAGACCTGGGTTCTAGCCCTGAATGTCCCTGGTTTATCACTGAATTTTTGGCGAGGCGCAGAACACCCCCATCTCGGTTGCTTGGTCGGTGGGATGAGAATGTCGATGCTGGCGGTCAACGTCATACACACTTTACAACCGTCAGATGAGGCCGTGTTATTTAAGAGCACTTCGAGAGGCGTAAAACACAAATGGGAGGGAGCATGGTTTGGAAAATTTACACCAGCCTCTTCTGCATTGCCAAGCCTGAATTTCTCCCCGAAGAACTCACGTAGACACGTGCCGTAGACAGGGTTCCCCTGGCATGCCCAGGGTGGTTTGCTTCACACCAACCATCCGGCCCTGGAAGGCATTCAGGCTTATCTACCCAAGGGTGCAGCATGTAAATGCACAGGAGCACGGACACTGGGATCAGTCAGACCTTGGTGTGGGTCAAAGCCATGCCGTGCACTAGCTGCGTGACTATGAACAAGTTATTAACCCTCTCTGTGCCTCTTCTGTAAATGGGATAATATTAATGCTTACCCTGTAGAGCTATGAGCTTTATTATTTTTATTTTTTATTAAGATATAGTTGGTATACAATATTATCTTAGCTTCAGGTGTACAATATAGCGATTCAACATTTATAAACCTTACGATGTGGTCATCACACTAAGGCTGGTAACCATCTGTCACCATGCAAAGTAATTACACTATCATCATTATGATGATATTTAAATGCAAAGGTAAATGCAGGTAGTGTCATACCTGACACATAGTACGACTGAGTCATTAACCACTCTTGCTACTGTTGTTACTGCAACAGCCCAAGAGCTGGCAGCTGGTCCATCCTACCTAAATTTTATGATTCTCCATTGTTCAGCAAATCTCATCACAAATACCTTTTATCCATGTTTTTTTAAAGGTTTTATTTATTTATTTTTAGAGAGGGAAAAGAGGGAGAAAGAGAGAGAGAGAGAGAGAGAGACATCAATGTGCACTTGCTGGGGACCATGGCCTGCAACCTAGGCATGTGCCCTGACTGGGAATTGAACTTTCGATGCCTGGTTCGCAGCCCACGCTCAATCCACTGAGCTATGCCAGCCAGGTTTATCCATGTTTTGTGTGAGATTCTTTCTGCAGATGGATGCATGGATGCTTTCCTCTCTGTTTTCTGAAACGAGTTGTAGATTGGGTGAGGTGGGGGAGGGGGGACCTCCCTGTCTTTCCAATAACAGATTTCCTACCCAGAGAGCGGAAGGGGAGCCATAACTCTATCTCGCCTCCCTGGGGAAGGCCAGGTCTGTGAGAACTTGCCCTGTGGATGCTCCCTGGTCCATCCCTCTGTCCCTGCTTTTCCTCTGATGTACACCCACATTCAGCACAACACCTCATCCTGAAGAGCAGGGGACTTGGAACCAAAGGACAAAGATCACTCAAGCACTGAATCCAATTTCCCTTGGGGAGCCTGGTCCTGCCAGCAGCCTGAGGGCACTGGAGACCAGCCAGGGTGCTTAGTATCACTCTTGTCACTCTCCTGTTGCTGCTCCAGAGGTGGCTCACAGCTGGAGGTGAAGCCCGGCTGGGCCAGGGGCCAAGGCCATCACCTCACAGTCAGACTTGGGTGATAATCCCAATTGGCTTTGCATGAAGTCCCGTTTCATTCAGATTAAGTCAGCGCCAGGTAGATGTCTGATGGCTTGGGGGTGGGCACAGGCAACAGGAGGGTTATTGGAATTTAAGGCATTTTGATTTTCAGAGCTAAACAGATCTCTCTTCAATTCCTTTACTAGTTTTTGTTGCTCCCGTTGTTTAATGAACTTAATGGGAAATTAGCAAAGAGGAGTTTTAACTTCATCAATATATTTGTCACTTTTAAAAGTCAGTATTTGTCAAGCTCAAGTATTTGAGCATCACTATCAGGAATGATTGGTGAAAGCCACTGGGATGGTATAGACCAGAGACAGACAGTGACCTTGGCTCCCTGTGGTAGGTCATACCCCCAGGAAGCAACTGTGAGACCCGTCAAGGAACAGGTCTCTCACGTCAGGGCTCTCTCCCCAGGTTCTATAGCTCAGGCCAGCTGTTCAATGTACCTGGGTCTCATTTTTTTTCATCTACTAGCTCTATATCAGTTAGGACTTTGGATGTTAACTTAACAATCAGGGAATCTCTTGAGTAACAAGAAAGTCCCACATAGGAGAGGCTTTGGGGTTATTTTGATTCAGTGGCTCAGACACATCACCAAAAAATCATTTTTCTTCTAACTCTGCTCTTGACCTTTTCTGATTCCAGCTCCGCTCATTGGCACAAAAGGGCTGCCAACAGTTCTTTGAGCTCCCTGTTTTTGACCCTATTGAGGGTGAGGAGAGATTCTCTCTTCTCCCATCATGAACCACAGACTCTGCTTTGCTCTGATCACAAATGGTGATTGACTTGGGCCTGCTTTCTTTCAATCACTGTGGTAAGAAAGTGAGATTACATTGATTTGCTTAGGCCCATCAGGGACCACCCAGGGAGCAGGGAGTTGTTCCAATCCCACCCAAAAGGTGCGAGAGGATGGAATGGATGCTGGAGGGCCATGCAAGTCATCACAGATGAACACCAAAGTTTTAAGACTGAGAGGTATATTAATGAAGAAGTATATGCAAACCCACCTTCCTGATGTCTAGGAAGAGCTTAAAAATAATGCTTAAAAATTAAAAACAAAAACCAGATCCTAGGATAAACCTAAAATCACACACACAATCACAAACTACCCTGGTGTCAGAGTTCAGGGAATTCAGCGGAGACGAGAGGCAGCCAACTCGCAGGTGAGGCGATGTGGTCGGTCGGTTGTCATTGCCGTGGCGCCCCTGCGGTGATTTAGTTCCTCCGAATAACTCTTCTGTTCTCCTTGATCTTATGAGAAGTTAAAAATTAAACATTAAAAATTAAAAATAAGAGTCCATCGTGGGAATATTTGGAATAGTGTTTTTCCTTAGGTTTGTTATTAAAATCTCCAGAATTACACTGTGGGTATTTTACAGTTTTGTACACATGGTATCTAATCAAGTCTGGCAATCCCTTCGCTCTTGCCCCTCCCCACATCCCTCCAGGGTCCCCCCACCCACATTGTCAGTAACATTCCGTCCTGACGCACGTGAGTGGCATTATTAGCACTGGGGGGGGATCACGTCAGATCTGTCATCTCAGACTTGGGATGATTCTGATTCTAGAGTGTGCCCACCTTTTTCAGATCTGTCCTCAGTCATGGCGGGTACGGGCAAAGTTCTTTCCTGGTTGTCTGCATGTTGCCTAAGCAGTTCTAGGAAGCACTGGTGGACGGTGCAGGGACAATCTATCTGCTAAGTGCTTTTGTTCTCGGAAGGTTGAGGATGACTCATGCCCAAAGCACATTTTCCTGGAATGCCCGTGTCCCCTTCCCTGGGCACACAAACAGAACATGTAGAAGGTTTCAGGACTCTCCAACTACTCCAAAATCAGAGTCACGAGCCATTGGTTTCAACGGCCAGCATGAGCCAACTCGGCGTAAAACTTCCAGGAAGCAAGGAACCAGTCCATGGAACCTCCAAGGGTGCAGCAGAGTTAGCTGGGTACCAATTTCAAAAAAAATCAGTTATACCTACATGTTTTATGCCCATAAATATGGCAAATACCGTTGCCTTTCTGTTACAGAATGACACTCTGATCAGATGCAGATTCAGTTAGTCCACTGTTCCCCAGTCCCAGGTCCATTCCACACCACCAGCACCATCTTTCCCTCCAATGCTTACCTGAGGTGCCAGAAAGCAGAGAAAATAATACCAGTTCTTGGTAAAGCCTGGTTTTCGTTGTCCCCTCCCCCATACCCACTTTGGCCATTCCTCGAATAAGGCCATGGCGCCCTGGGCCCTCCTGCTGTTCGGGGCCTGGCTGCTGGGCACTGTGGAGACAGCTCACTGCCTCTGCCCTGGCTGCTGGGAGGGTGTCTGGGCTACAGCTTGACTGTGAGCAGGGCAGGATCTGAACTCACCTCGGTTCTCCTCTCCTTCTCCTCAGATCCGGGTGGACGGGCCCAAGGGCAATGCCCTGCAGTACGAGACCATGCAGGTTGTGGACCCTGGCCCAGTGCTCCGGGACATGGCCTTCTCCAAGGACCACGAGCAACTCTACATCATGTCAGAAAGGCAGGTAAGGCTGCACGAGCTCTGTTAGACATTTGTCTTGCAACTAAGTACTAGCCTGCGGCTCAGTCGAAACCTACAGGAGGCCAGCTGCGGAGAGGGGGCTTGATTTATGGCTCAGTGTGTATTCTTCCGGTTTTGCTGCCTGGGGACTGAGGCTGAGCTCCCCGATACAGGAAATGAAACATTTTAAATATGAAAATATCTATAACTCTAGAACAAATCCACTAACGTCAAAAATGATGGTGTGTATAGGTTCTGAGTCAACATTTACTCTCTTCTGAAGACACATGGTGCAGATGCCCAAGCGTTTTGTCCGTATTTCCCCAACAACATCTAATCTCCTACCAAGGTCATCTTTCTAAACCCTGGAAGTCTATGGTAGGCAAGGGTTTGTTTCCTAAAAGTCCTAGGTGAAGGGACATCATGGAAGAGCCACATGGAAGGAGGTTCGGAGAATAAGGGCATGTGTCCTAAGCCTTCGGGTGTACCTATAACTCTCACATGGGGCCTCCAGCAAGTTCCATAGGGCCAAGCCAGGCAGAACGGATACCAGGCAGGGGCTGCTGCTGAGTCAGAAGGAACAAATTGGGCTTCTTTTTGGAACTCAGCTGAGAAGTATGTTCTTCAGGGGTCCTTGAACTCACATCAGAACTCTATGTCCACAGCAGGCAAAGGAATAGGTTTTACCTTGGACACTCCATGTATTGAAGAGTGTTTCTTGGACAGTCCTTATTCACTGCCCCACAAGACACACCCACCCCAAGTGTGGATTAGCACTGCCACACCTCGGCCCCTGTCATCTCCATGGAGGATGGATCGTTCCCAGGAGCCGTCCCTCCAGCCCATGAATATGTATGTAGCAAAGGCAGCGGCCATGAAGGGCAGATCCCCCTCTTATTCATCTTCATTAGTGAGGCCTTAACTCCCCAGAGGACCTTGCTGACAGAGTCTGGATTGTTCCTCCTGTCCCCTCTGTGCATAGAGAGGGAGATAAATACCACATTATGCCACCCACAGGGCTTGTGCATTATGCCTTGGCAGCCCACAGCGGCTCCACCCTCCCCAAGAGCTCGATGACATCTTCTCTTGGTGTGGGACTCCCCGTTCAGCCACACTGGGACCCATTGTGGTGCCCTGGTGAGGCTGGCCTGCCTGGGAAATGGCCTGACATAGGGCAGAGAGGGAAGGTTTTTACCCCAGGAGTCAGGACTGGGTGTGAGGCTGCTTCTTTGCTTTAGTTTATTGTTCTTCCAAAGGGCCCACGTGCCCCACTCCCTGCCTACCTCCAAGGACCTACACACCGAGGGTTAGCAGTTTTCCTTGATGGAATGAATGCTTTGAAGAAGACCTAAGATCTCCATAAGGCATTGAATATTTCAGGATTTCTCGCCTGATCTGAAAGCCAGGATTTCTGGACCCAGGACTTAAAACATGGAGAGACTCCCAAAGATGGGAAATATAAGCTATGTGGAGCCCCTTCTGGTAACTGGGTTGGGATTCTGATCTCCTTGTCCTCAGCCAGTCTACTTCCCTGAGAGTGCGGTCAGTGGTTAGAGCCCGTTCAGGCTGGTAATGAGGCATGCTGGGAGCTCTCAGTTATTGGAAAGGGAAGGAAGACAGGAATGGGTAGAACTAGGCCATTCATCCTTTCTGGGGCTGCTGCTCATAGAGACAGAGGGTTGCCTGCCACCCAAATCAGTATCCCAAGGCCCTCAACCCTTGGGCCAACACCAGTGGGTTTGCAGAGCCACTGTGGGAAGTGGTGGTGTAGCACAGTGGTTAATTGTACAGGTCTTGGTTGCAGAATAGTGAGCATGCACCTTGGCTCCACCATTTACTAAGCATGTTCTCAAGTAAGTTCCTTAAACTCTTAAAGACTCCACATTCTCAATGATCACTTGGAAGTAATAATAACATCCTACAGTGTTGTTCCAGTGACCAAATGATATGATGCATGGCATAAGCATAAAGCAAGCCTGGCACGGAGGAAGGGCTTGATAAGTGCAGGCTCTCATTCTTACACTGTCGCAACAGGAGTGTCTGAACATTGGCCGTATTTGGCATCAGGCAGGTGGTGACGTCAAGATTCTGGGTCATCTGTCTAATAGGCAGGAAGTGTAGGAATCTAAGTCAAGGCCAAGGTGGGCAGGGAGCAGAAGTCTGGTCCCCGGGGGAGCAACTCAAGAACCCACAGCCTGCTTTACTACACCAAGCAGAGCTCAAGGTGAGAGCACCTTGGTGAATGTACCGGAGATATGCCGGGCAGCCCGGGACTCAGGACTGATTCCAGCCTCCATTGCTAGGGGGCTGGTGTCGGCCACAACGGGTCAGACGCTAGCAGGGCTGACTCCACCGACTAACAGTGTACGCTCAGCAATGACAGCTGCCCTGCCTGGGAGGCACCGCCCTCTCTCATCTGGCGAAGTTTTCCCTGTCCTTCAGAACTTAGCTCCGCTGCCACAGTCTCCAGTGGGTGACTCCTGACCTGTGATCGGACACCTCTGAGAGAGCTCTTCCTAGACCCGGCTGAGAGGATGGCTTCCTCGTCTTCCTCTCCTGACAGGCTGCGCGGGGCAGCTTGAGGGCAGCCCTGTGTTCTCTTTGTCTGCCTAAACCTTAGCTGATGGGCCCTTGATGAATATTTGATGACTGAATAAATGAATGAATGAATCCCCAGTGTCTTTGTTGAACCATAACTGGGAAAGAGAGGGACTGACAGAAATTATTTATTGCTTATATTAATTTCCAAGTTTGAACTTAGATAATTAAAACACTACACCTCATATAAAAAACATCTCCCAAACTTCGGGCATCTGTTTACTACTGCCATGACTTTTGTCCTGTGCTGAACTATTTTTTTTTGCTTTGTACTTTTATTTAAATAAACTTACTGTTCACACTTAAATAACCTACATTAACCATCTCCTAAACAGTAATATTATACATGTGCTGTGCCAGTCATATAGTATAATATACCTAATTGTGATCATGTAATTTATAATAAGAAATATGTTTGGCCTTCACCTCCATTGCTGGCACAGAGCTACCAAAACCCTTGGAATTTCCTGAATGACAGGAACAATGCAAGCATCTTTTGTTATAATATTTGGTGTCCTGTCTGCAGTTCCTGAAATCTCTTTAGAGCCATAAAGGTGAAATGGGTGTCTTGTTATTTCTTTTTTTTTAAAGATTTTATTTGTTTATTTTTAGAGAAGGAAGGGAGGGAGATCGAGAGAGAGAGAAACATCAATGTGCGGTTGCTGGGGGTCATGGCCTGCAACCCAGGCATGTACCCTGACTGGGAATTGAACCTGCGACACTTTGGTTTGCAGCCCACGCTCAGGGTGTCTTGTTATTTCTAACAAGCCTCTTTCAACCACAAGTGAGTTTATGTGAAATGGGAGATTTTTGGAAAGGCCCTAAAGATGGGGGGCCGGTTACTAGGGGAACCAATCATGTGATTAGAGGGTTGGAAGGGGCAAGGATTGTGTAACTCACAGAGACAGAGAAGGAGTGCGGTGTGTGTAAGTGTGCATCTCGGTCCCCGTCTGTGTGTCTCCATCAGCCCTTTCTTGCTTTGCACGCATCTGCGTGTTTGCATATGGTGAATATTTGCTACAACTCCAGTATTCCCAAGGGGGCATCTGTATACACTGAAACGCCGTGACAAAAACCTGCCAGGCCAATGGGAGGGAAGGGAAAGGAAAAGTCAGCGAGGCAGGTAAGTGAGGAGCTGAGGTGGCCAAGCCGGGGTTGTCCTCAGGTGCCCTGGAGTGACAAACCCCCACTGGGAGAGAAGCTGTCCCCCACACAAGGCAACTCTCTTTTTGGACAGGCCCCAGAGCAAGTAGCAGATTTCCAGTAAATTTCAGCCGCCCTGCCATCCCACAACACAGCAGCTCTCAGGGCTCACTCTCCTGCCTGAGAGTCGGGGGCCTCAAACATGTTTCTGCTTTTGATACACACTTTCAGCCGGGTCTGGTCCAAAGCCGACTTTCATGTGCTGACTCTGGTTGACAGTGGTCTGCCGTCTGCTCCCAAGTGTTGGGGACACTCACAGCCTGTCCCTCATGAGGTGGTGCCTCTCAAGTCCTAGCTGTGATCCAGGACACAGGTGCCTGCAGGGACTGAGGAGGTGGGTCTGGAGGTGGGGCTACCTGCTAGTCAGGAGGCAGGGCCAGGCGGGCAGCTCTGCGGGGCTCCTTCTGATTCAGGCGTTCCAGGGCTCCGGGGACCCACGACTCACTGGGGTCCTTGGCTTCACACAGGAAAGAATCTAAATGCAATCCAGCACAGAGTTAAAGTGAAAGAGCTTATTGGTGAAGGAGGAGGAGAGAGAGAAGGCTACTTCACAGGCAGAGCAGCCCCCCCCCCTCGCACCCCGAGTGGGGTATGTTTCTTTAATTGAGGCTCATTTAATCGAAAGGTAGGGCATTCAGTAGAGGGGAGGAATATTCGGGATTTTCCTGGAGAGAGAGGTGGCGACTCCTCAGAAGAGCACTGTGGGCCACATCGTGTGCACACATGGGCTTCCTGTTTCCAGGCACCGGGCATGTCGGTTAGTGTGCCAGTGGGTCACATGGAGCACGCGATGAGGCCGGGTGTTACAGCAAGTGAATTTAGTCACCATGTTGGATCAAGCTGGTCTCCTATGGGTTCTGAACCAGAAATCCATTGGGGGTTGGTCTTAATATGTTATTGATAGTCCTCGTAGCCCATATTGATTACAGCCATTTTGCCACATACCCTATCTAACTTACAGTCTGACCCAGTAGTGACGTAGGAGGGCCATCTTGCTTTCTAATATATTATCCAGGCCCAATTCATTCATTCACTCCACAAACACTCACTAAGTGCCTGCTATGTGCCAAGAGCTAGCTGAGGCATCAAGGGCAACAACAGTGAAGAAACAGATAAATATCCCTGACCTTAGGAGCTTGCAGTTTTAGCAAGAGTACGCAGTTAAGAAGCAGTCAGCACACTGAGAGACCCTGTGGTCAGCTGGCAGGTGACGGTGCTGTGGAAGAAAGAAGCGGTGTGGGGGCCAGTGGATCCTGGGGGGTTGCAGTTTTAAATGGAGTGGGCACTGAAGGGTTCCCGAGAAGCTACAATGGGGGGTGGGCTGTTGGGGCTACCTGTCCCTTCCCTGTCCTTTGTGTTTCTTTTCAGACTCCGCTTGGGGTTGTAAAATTGAGAAGAGGTTGAACCCTGTATGGTGGGAGGGAATTGGTGAGCGGATGATTTTGAGGTTGTGGATTTTCCCACGTTGGGGGTTTCAGAGGGAAGTCCAGTTCAAGGGGAAGGTGGGCTTATGGCCCAGCCCAGGCTCACGCCATCTGGGGTTTGGATGCCTAACTGGGTGGTGTCTCTGCTGGGCCCTGCCTGTGAGGAGGGGACATCACTGCTTCTATGTGGCTCGGTGTGCCTCCCATCCCCAGCCTGCCTCTCTGGTTTGTTCTGAGATTCTGAGGGTCTGATGGGTAGCCTGACGATCGCAGAGGATGGCCAACGCTGTTCTCACAGGAAGTACAGTTGTGGAGACGGTTTCCGCAGCCAGAGACGAGCGATGGGCTCCAGGAAGAATGACCCTGGTTCTGTCGGCACTGGGTCCCTGGCTGCGTCTCTTCAAAGTGTGTTTGTGGTGACACGGCCATCTCTCCATCATTCTGACTGTCCCTGAAGGGGACCAGGCGCTGAATTCCAGTTTGCGTTTGGATGGCTGACACTGTGACAAGCCCAGGTGGACGTTTGCCTCTGGCAGCCAGGCCAGGTGGTTTCTGGTAGCTCCTGGGAGACCGGACCTGAAGCGCGGGCCTGGGAGAGAACGGCAGGGAACAGGCCGCCTCAGGCACTCACCAGAAGAGAAAGTGCGTGGTGTTTCACCCAGTGCACTCCGGCGGACGCCGGCCCACTCGTCTGGAGCTGATCCCAGAGGTTCTAGTGTGTCGGGAACACGATGTTCCCACCTCTCACTTCCCTTTCAGAGGTGGCAACTCCCCCTACACCCTCGGAACTGGAGGGAGCCCGGCAGAGCAAATGGTTTCCTGCTGCGGTTTCCTAGCCGGGATTTCCCCTGCAGCATGAAATCCATAGGACTGGAAAAGCCCTCCAGGCTCTTCGGGCCCAAGTCTCTCCTGCAGCCTTTCTGCCCCGTGGCTGATGTGCAGACCAAAGCCCAGAGGAGTCAATGGCTTGCCTGAAGTCACACAGCAGGCTGGAAGAGGAGCTGAGTTAGATCTAGCTCAGCACCTGTTGTGATGTTTTCTCCAGCCCTCCTTGCAAGGGGGAACTTGGAGCTCTTTGTGGAGCAAGACACGCCCTTTATCTCCTAGTCTTCCCAGCAGGAGATTTCTGGACCCCATTCCTCAGCCTCCAAAAGGAGCCTTAGAAAATGGAAGGACTGGCTGGGGGCGGGCAGGCTGAAGGGGGCGTTTGGGTGAGAGTAAGAATTCAGCACCGCCCCCATTGCTCTGTGGAGGCTCCTGGATTTATCCTTCGTTAGTTCCAGCCTGGTGGGAGTTGGGACAGGAGCCCCTTTACAACATCTGTTCTAGAGCTCCTTGAGGTGCACAGGGCCCCAGACTGGGCCAGTCCACCCCACAGAGAGGATAAGCAGAGAAGCACCCCCACCCCATCATCCTGCTCCAACAGATGTGCTTTCAGGGATCACTCGTGTGGGCATCAGTGTCGCTAACGTCTGAGCGAGATCGAGTTTAGGGACCTGCCTGAGAGGAGGAGACGACAGTGGCCTGGCATTTCCCAGACAGTCATGGGGGTGACTAGAATCACCCGTGTATGCAGGACAGGGACCACAGGTGTCATGGGCAAGTCATGAACTTGGGTTTCACCCTGGCCCTCGGGGCTCACCAGCTCTGCCATCCAAAGTAAGTCACTCGGCCACCTTGTTTGTGCTTCCGTTTCTTCATTCATTAAATACAGGTGATGATGTTCACCTTCCAGGACTTTTAGGAGTAACATCAGTACAGGTCAGGTGCCCCGCACCTAGTGGGCCCTTACCAAGTTGAAGGTTGTCATCGTCATCATCATTATCACTAATACTCTTAGGAAACACATGGTGGCTAGGGGTGTGGAGGTCTGAACACACCACTGTTTGGGGGCTAAAGGTCATTTCAGCTCAGTGCTAGTGCCCCCCGATTCCCTGGCACCCCCATTCATTTCAAAGCCCCTCAGAAAGTACGAAAGCTGTGTGCTCCCTTCACACACGCCCATTTACACAACTCTCAAGGGGAGTGGAGGGCTGGAACCTGGGGTCTCCCTCTCCGATCAGAGCCGTGTGGCCTCTGCGGGGCTCCGTGGATTTTTCTTTGTGACTCCGCTTCTGCTCTGGGGGACGAATTTTAGTCCATTTGTGCCCAGCCCCACCGACTCGAGGCTGCCATAGACACCGACGGGGCAGCTGGCATAGCTTCTGGCTCCTCAGGTGTCAGGACGGAAGAGAGTGGCTTGTTCCCCTCCTCCCCTCCCAGAACAAGAGAAGAAGAGCAACTATATAAAGGTGGGGCAGGGGTGGGCGAGGGAGAGCATGGAGCAGTGGGAGAGAGGCAGGAAATCTAAGGGGCAGGTGGCTAGGGAGGAGCCTGGTCGCTCTCTCACCCTGAACTCCATTAAGCATCTGTCTCCGGCAATTGCCTGACCGTCAGATCATCTCCCCACGCAGGACACTTGAAGAGCCATTTTTAAGACAACCACCTGCAATATTCCACTTAACAGCACGTGAGGAGACTCCACTGTGTGGGCAAGCGGGGCGGGGGCTGTGTCTCTGCCCCTCTCGGTCCATCCCCCGCCGTGTGCTTGTTTGGTGTCCACTGTGCTTTCCCGCACAGGGCAAGGCACCATGCACAGCAGAGAAGCGCGGAAGGAAGGCCTGTTCTGGAAGCTCTGCAGGGGTGAGGTGGGAGCATACTCCAGCTTGCAGGGCACTGACAAGAAAGTGCTCCACTGGGGAGGTTACCCTGGAACCCCACTTCCTGCTGGGGTTAGGGCTCAGGGAGGAAAATGATGTCAGCTTGAAAGAAGGGGGCTCCTGCGATGTTTTCTAAGACAGTGCTCCATTCTGTGAGCACCTCCTGGCCCCCCACCTTCTCTTACGTGGGTGGGTGTGGACACCGGAAGCTGGCCCACACATCCCAGCCCTCGCGCCTGGAGGTAGGGGACAGCATCTGAGTGGAAGGGGCTAAGTTCCTGAGGACTCATGGGCTTGTGCCTAAGTTCTGCAGAAAGAGAGGCTGGGAACATCCAATACTAGAGTGAACTGTGAACTCGGTTTGCCTATCAATGAGGTGTTTTCAGAAGCAAATAGATGTGTGTGAATTTATGCCATTGCACAAGATGACTAGTTGGCATTAGTGACGTCACGTGACTTTACCAAATGCACTGCAGGTGTAAAAGCAGAAATTACAAATGGCAGAGCTGTATCTGATCTGAGACCCTTAAGTGCAGTTAAATATCATGCATAGACAACAGAGACACGAATTTGAAACCGACCCAGAGATGACTCAATCATTTCAAAGGGATGTGTGATGGTTAAGGGAAAACTATCTGGATACAGTTATTTAGAGAAAGTTGTGCAAAACCACAGAGGAGCGGAGCAACGAGCTGAAAATAGGTATATCCTCCCCCAAAAGGACTCAGGGCCGGTGCAGAAAGCTGTCCAGTTCTACCTGCTGGGTGGCCTGGGGGTAGCTCAGGAGCCACCAGCCCTGGTTTCTGGTCCTGGCTCCGCCGCCTTCCGCCTGTATGACCTCGGCAAGATATTTAACCTCTGAGCAGTTCCGTTTTCTCAACAGTAACGTGGGGACGTGTGGTTGCCTGAGTGGTTACAATGAGTAAATTAGAAAACACATAAAATTCTTAATGCAGCGCCTGGCACGGAACGAGGGCTCAATAACTCTCAACTTTCATCTTTGTTATTTTCAACATGCTGGACTATTACAAGGGTGCCTATATTGCATTGAAAAAAATACCTATAATATTTTTACTTCCATCATTGACAAGCTCACTCCTCTCTCCTCTAGGACATGTCAGACCCCTGGTCTGTGGGTGCTTAGAGTGACAAAGAGCAGACCAGACGGCCTCCAATGGCCACACTTCCCAGTCAGCCTGAATCCAAGAGTGCTGAGGGCCTGTCGGCTGTTCCAGGGGACTGTTTGTGTCAGCTTGCTTTCTTGAGACACTGCCTTTGGTAGGGGCCACCACTGACACCTGAGGTTACCTTCATGGTAAGAGAAGAGTCCCCTAATGTCCTGAAGCCACCTTGAATCCATAAGACTTTGTGAAACATACTCACTTTCATTGAGATGAGGGCATCCCACCCTGGCTGGTGTGGCTCAGTGGGTTGAGTGATGGCCTACCGACTGAAAGGTCACAGGTTCAATTCCCGGGCAGGGGGCATGCCTGGGTTGCGGGCCAGGACCCCAGTTGGAGGCATGCGAGAGGCATGTTTCTCTTGCACATAGATGTTTCTCTCCCTCTCTTTCTCTCTGCATCCCCCTCTCTCTAAAAATAAATAGAATCTTTTTTAAAAAAGAGTGAGGGTATCTCCAGATGCAAGCAATACACATAGGAAGTTCGACCTGGAAACGAGGCCCCCACCTGTCCCTTGCCTGGGTGATGCTTTAAGCTTCAGTTAGTCCAGGACACTAAGTGGTGCTGAGAATGATCAGATGGTAAGAAAGGATGAGAACTTACCTTTTTCTGTTTAAAACAAACAATCAGGCTTTACGTATATTTACTATATAGTCGATACTAGATACTGTTCCCTGCCTTCGCCCACATGTCAGCCATTCACGTGTCAGGCCGGGATGGGGACCATGGGACCACCACATCGCTGACCCCCGCCTGCTCACTGGCTGGTCCCGTTTCAGTGCATTACAGCAAACTGCAATTTAGGTGTGACGGATAGTATCAATATTGTGAGAACCATCCTTTAACCATACTCTTTACACTACTTGCCGCCAGATGAGAGTGGCCACGAACACTTTTTGTACAGCACAGAGGTTTGCTGGTATGGAAGCATAATTAAACATCTTTATTTTAAAAGAACCAAAGTGTTCCACATTTGCTGACCTTTTCAGTTCTAACAAGCAGCTGTCAGAAGTATGCTGCTTTGCTGATAACTTTGAACAATTACCCCTTCCCTGCCCCTCAATAAAAAGGCAGCGTGTTAGCAATGAGTTATAAAGTTACTACTTTTAGCAAATAATTATGGCATGGAGAGACCATTTTAGATGGGGAAAAAAGGATGTAGGGAAATATTTTCATCTTTATGTAATTTTGTTGTTGACGTGGCCAAGTGCGACACTTTAATAATCCCTATCTAAAACCTTTAAAAACTTGGAAACAGAATTTTCTACTTGCCTAAAAGTCTTCCAAATGAAGAATTTCAGGGAGTGTGGATGCATTTGTTAAACAATGTGAAAATGTAGCACTGACCGATGAGGGGAAAGAATGGCTGATTGACATCAGAGAAGGTGGAAATCTGCTCGCTGAATCTCAGCAGCAGTCTTTGCATAATTGGTGCGTGAGCCCAAAAAAGGGCCCGTGATGCACTCAGCACGGCCAACAACGTGTTTTTTGCATCTCCGTGTCTGCGAACTTCTTTCCCCGTTATGACAGCCTTGATCTCGAAGTACTGAAATAAATTGAACCTTAGACCTCGGAACGCTGTATCGCTAAGTGCTGAATGAAGATTTTAAAAAATGATGAAGCCAATCCTAACACATCAGTCTCACCATTATGAATAATTTTCTTGGTGGTAGCGAAATGTTTTGCATTATTCATTCATCAAATAAAATAACGCTATTTTTATCTTTATCCCACTTTCTGAATTCCTAATTTTGTGTATATTTGGTAATGCAAGGATGTTAATCGGTAGAACATACATAGTCTTTATAAACAGCCATAGGTGTTTTTTGTAGGTTTGTGTTCAAAAAAGGTGATCACAGGGTGTACAGTCAAAACTCTTTGGAGACCCCTCGGCTGATAGCGTGTGCTGATTCAAAGCTGCTTCATATATTAATCTCATTTCAATCTGTGAATTTCACTTTCCTGTTACCTTCTAAAACTATCTCCTTTGTACCCAAAGGTGTGTTGTTTAGGTCCAGTTCAGCAGCCCACAGAGCCCACTGTGTGCCTGCGTGTTTGTGTGGGAGAGGCCAATGTGGTCAATTTCTTTCTTTCTGGGTAATTTACCCAGTGCATTCTAGATCTTTCTGGGGCCCAGGTCCCTAGGGAGCAGACAGAAAATTTTCTCTGAGAGCTGCCATAGTAACTTGAGATGATGCTGACAGATAAGAAAATCTTCAGACAAGCAGACACAGTATGATGGCTTTGGCCATGAGAGCTGGCAGGGAAGATTCTTGCCCAAATGTGGCCAAAACGACTGTGGAGCTTGAGCACAGTGACACAGACATAAATCTGTCAGTCCAGAGTGAGCCCTGTCTCGGGATGTCTGGCACGTCCCATTCTTTCCTTTTTTGTCTCGTTTCATTCCAACTCTTCTCTTTGTCCTATTTTTGGCATTCCCCCTAACTCCCTCCTTATGTTTATCTCAATCTCTTTCCTCATTCTCCTCCACGTCCATATCCCATTTCCCCAGTTCTGGCGGAAGGAGGGGGAGCTGGAATGGGGTCAGCCAGTGTTTTCAAACTGTCGGTCATGACACATTAGTGGGTCGAGAAATCAATTTAGTGGGTCACAAAATCAATTTAAAGGGTCACCACCAGAATTTTTTTTAATGGCATAGAATAAAATCGAATAGAACAGTGTCCATCAAGCACGGTGAGGATAAGTACTATTGGTGGAACTATATATATATATGAGCGCGTACACGTGTGCCCTGGGATGGGGCGTAAACCATATCTCTTGCCATGAGTCGTGGTCAGATGAAAGCCACCAGTCTCAGGGATGACGTTCTGCATGCCATGGCAATAAGATGACTTCAGCTTTGGGCATCCCGCTCATATTTCAAACATTGCTAATGATATTATGTGACTCTCCACTCATGCTCCTCAATTTCGATAATTAGGCTTCAACAGTTACTGGTTGACAGTTTAGTGTGACAGCTGTGGGGTAGCAGGAGGGCTCAGACACAGAGTAAGGCTCAATGGGATCAAGCCCTTGACTTGTGAGAGCTTGACTTCCGAGTCCCCGTTTTCTCCTTATGGACCAGATCAATGCTTTCCAACCTACCGAGGCATGCATGGAAAACAAATGTACTTGTGCAGCTCACTGGGGTGTGGGAGGTCTCTTCACAACCAGAGGGGACAAGATTCTGGAGACACTGTCCTCTCCAGGCATTTCTCAGCCTCCCCAAGGGCTGAAAGAATCAAAATGATAGCACACAAGTGGCCCATTGTCAGCATCACAAGGTACCACCACTCACCGGCGCAGGAAGCACTGCCCAGATGACCACAGTACACAAATGGGCTTGGAACTCTTTGTTCCTGCAACTCTGTGTGCAGGCCCCCATGCTTGGAACATACAAAGATGCACAAGACATCTATGCCCTCTAGGAGCCTCCTATTTAGCGGTTGTGCTCACCACCTGCAGTTTGCAAGAAATACCATGTGGCACAGGACCAGCTGAGCCATGATTAGCTTTCCTTTGCAGTGGCCTCTGCTCGCCTGGAGACTTGACACTTGAAAGTTTCTTTTCTCCCTGTGGGAACTGAACACAACCCCTGCATGGCCTTGCAATCTCGGTATTTTTTTTATAGACACAAAGTGAAGGCAAGTCGGAATGAGAGGGAGAGACTCCAGTGGCTTTCCAAATGCCGAGTCCTGCTGCACGCACCGCGTGCACCGAAGAGAATGAAACTAATTACTACCTTCTTACAGAGCTGAGCATGGGTGGATACGCCCTTGAAAGCGGCCAGCAGAAAGGCTTCTTGCAAACCAGTCTCTCTGCTGGAGCCTTTGCCGCCCGAGGACCCCTGCCTTGGGCCATTAGCGAATAGGCTGGTCATTATTAACTAGTTGGCATTGACTGATGACACCAAGCTTTTTTTGGCTGCACATGGGCAGTTGGCAGGCGCTGAGTTGACCTCTGGAATTTAGAATTTATTCTGCCATGAAAACAAAGAAATAAATTAGAGGAATGAGCGAAAGCCCCCATGGTTAGACACGTTGGTTAAAGACAACTCAGCAGCCACTGCGGGCCCCTCCCCAAGGCCACGCCCACCAGGAGAATCCTGTCTTGCTCAACACTCCAGATTCCTGGCACTGCCCCTCTCCAGACCAGGAGAGAGATTTTATTTATTTATTTATTCATTCATTCATTCATTCATTCATTCATTGCTGTCGGCAGCTCTGGAGCCTGATACCACAGTGAGAGACGGTGCCTGCACATCTTGCACACTGAAAAGATTCAGAAACTTCATCGTATTTTTATATGAGATCCGCTCTATAAAATACGCTGATATGATAGACTGTACGTTATGAGTCCCACAGGAATCCTTCTGCATAGACAATAACTCTTCTAACAGTAATTTACTTTGTCAGGTCATATTTGATTTTTTTTTTACAGTGAGATGCCCTTGTTATCGAATGATATCCTTTCAGCTCAGTGCAACAAGCACGTATTGTTGACCTACTGGAAGGGCTGGCAAGCGGCAGCCCAAATCTGCTGGGCCACCTGTTTCAGTAAGCGAAGTTTCATTGGAACCTGGTCACGCCCACTCATTTACATCTCATCTATGGTTGCTCTACCACAATAGCAACAGGCCGTATGGTCTCTGCAAACTCTAACATATGGACTCTCTGGCCTTTTCTAGACAACAGTGTCATTTCTTTCTGACCTACTGTGTATTAAAGGCCAAGTTTAGGGGCCAAAGGGGCAGGTCCCTACTCTCAGGGAGGTTTCTGGTTCCTGGGTGAGAAGGCTCTTAAACGTGTAAGGCATGAACGGACAACAGTTTCTGGACTATGACTCAGCCACACGGTGTGCATCCTCCTCACTCCCCGGCCTCTGTGTCCGGGCTGCCCAGGATACCCCGAGACTCATCTCAGCAGGGAAGTCGTGGGCATGCCTCAAGGCCTGCATTCCACTTAGAGCCATCCTCACCCAGACCCTCTGGAAGGTCTGTCTTTGCAGCCCCAGGGAATCGGTGTGGCAATCTGTGTTGTGCTCAATAAGCATTCGATACCTTTAAACGAATCCTCACACTGATTCAGGGCAGATAGGAGAAACCTACGTAAAATGACCTTATCTTTACCAATTTAAAAAAATCCCTTATGGAACTTGGACCAAACTCATGAGGTTCAACTCCCTACATCTCACCTCAGGCCAGGACTTTGGCTTTGGCTTTAAACAAAGTTCCAAGGGTCTCCCAAATAATTAAAACATTTTGCTAATTGTCTTCTGTGCTGACACTGTTTCTGGAGAATATCTGTACATTTCTGGTCATAGAGGGAAAACAGGACCAAAGTAACCGATTCCTCTTCTGCTTTTCCCCTAAAGTCCTCTAAATCCCACCACCACACACAAGGAAATTTTTTAAAAATCAAAATGAGAACAATAATTGTATGTGACAAGATTATTTATATGGCTGTTCTTCCCGAGATAAATCCATCCAGGAGCTCCACACCTCCTCCAGATGCCAATTCATAAATCAGGAAAGGCTATTACCCGCTGGCCATAAAGAGAGAGCCTGCCCCAGCACTGAGGACTCATTTCAGAAGGGGCTGCCCCATTTCAGGGCAGAAATGAGTTCGGAAAATCCTCCTGGCTGTCCAGAGGGAGGAGAAATGTCTTTTACTTGATAAATAATCAGTCTTCCCTTCCTCTCAATCCCTTTCCCCTTAGATATATATAGAATTAATGGCGCAGATATATGCCGTTCCACAGAAATAATAATAACAGGGCTAACTAGATTGAAACACGGCAAAGGGCAAGAGTGGGCATGGTGAGAAGCCTGCCCATTTCCTGGTTTAAATGTAGTTCGTGAATACACAGCTTCGAGACAATGCAGTGAGGGTCCTCCTTTCTGGGCATCTGGCCCACCGGCACCCAGCAAGGACAGGAAGAGAGCCCAGGAAAAGGGCAGGGAGGAGGGGGGTCATTGCAGAAGAGACTGGAGGGAGTAGGTGGAAGTCACTGGATTTGTTTGTGGTCCCTCCAGTGTATTTGAATACTTCATTTTTATCTCAGTGGCTGTGTGTTGAAATGGCAAAGGGATATAAAGTTAAAGAAAAGAGAAGAAAGGAGGGGAGAGAATGAGAAAGACAGTGGCAGGAAAATTCACTGGGGGGTGTATGATTGTAGTCACTTGACAAGATGCAGTATAGACAAAGCACACAATACTCACACATATATGTAGCTTACATGCAAGAGGGGATGGGCATAGACAATAAACACATCAGTGAATAAATAACCAAGATAATTTCTTCTAGTGGCCAAGTGCTATCATCAAAATAAAACTGAGTCATATGATAGAGAGACACTGCAACTAGTGATGGGGTGAGGCGGGTTCAGACTAGGTGGCCCAGAGAGCTCTTTCTGAGTAGGTGACATGTGAGCAAGCCATGGAATATCTGTGAGGAGACCATTCTAGATCGAGGAAACAGCAAGCACAAAGACACTTGAAGCATGCTACAGTTGGTATATTCAAGACACAGAAGGATAGTCACCATAAAGAGGGAAGTCGGGACCAAAGGGGAGCCCACCCTGGTGAGCAGGAGACAATGCTGGGAATCTCCCAGGGCTGGGGCAGCACTCGCCCCAGGTGTTGGAGACTCATTTTCTGTACATTCATCCAGTACAGTAACAGGGAGTCATGCAAAAAAAAAAGAAGAGAAGCCCCTTCTACTTTTTGTCTATTGCTCGGACTGGTCTTTGCTTGAACAGCTTAGTCCACTAGTACCCCATATACGAGAGAGAGAGAAAGAGAGAGAGAGAGACAGAGAGAGAGAGAGATTCCACCAGAAAACAGCAATAATGAGACTAATAGTTACTTACTGTGTCATGTTGTCCTGGCAGAGTCTGTGGGACAAGGGTTGTGTTTTGCTAGCTGTATTGGGGTATAATTAACATCCAGTCACCAATTTTAAGTGTAGAATTATATGGTAGTGATGAAATAGCTCTGCATCCTGATTGTAGGGGTGGTTATATGAATCTGTACATGTGATAATACGACAGAACTATTAATACGCACTTCATAACAGTGTCAATTTCTTGGGTTTTAAGTATATTTTATTGATTATATTATTTCAGTTGTCACATTTTTTCTCCTCTTTATCACCCTCTGCCTGGTACCCCCAATCCCTCCAGCATCCCCTCTCCTTAGTCATGCCCATGGGTCATACATATAAGTTCTTTGGCTTCTCCATTTCCTATACTATTCTTAACCTCCCCCTGTATATTTTGTGCCTACCAATTATGTTCCTCATTTCCTGTACCTTTCCCCCCATTCTTCCCCCCCACTCCCCATGAATAACTCCTCCCTGTGATGTCCATTTCTATGATTCTGTTCCTGTTCTAGTTTTTGTTTTTGTTTTAGGTTCAGTTGTTGAGAGTTGTGAATTTGTTGTCATTTTACTGTTCATAGTTTCGATCTTCTTTTTCTTAGATAAGTCCCTTTAACATTTCATGTAAGAAGGGCTTGGTGATGATGAACTCCTTTAACTTGACCTCATCTGGGAGGTTTCTTGGTTTTGATGTTACAGTTTTGTAAGATGTAATCATTGGGGAAACTGGGTGAAGGGTACATGGGACCCCTCTGTACTATCTGTGCAACTTCCCATGAATCTATAATTATTTCAAAATAAAATATTTTTAATTAAAAAATAAAATAAAAAATTAAAATGTAGAAGGAAAGAAAAAATGTTTAAAATTACATAATAATACTAATAATTCTTGCAAAGAAGATCCACTATTGGATACAAAAGTTAGCGGGTAAAAGTGGAAGGAGAAACAGCATATTTGCATGGCATCAAACTATTTCCTCCAAGATGCTTATGAACTACAAATGGAAAAATAGTAATTACAGTGGAGAAGCTACCTTAACCAAGGGGTCATGGTTGACATCATCCGTAACAAGACATGTCAATGTCATGAGCCCCTTGACAAAATGCACTGAGGACATGATATTGCTTCTGTGATATTCTTGGCAAAAATGCAGGAACTTACTCTCATTATGCAAGAACCTCAGACAAACCCCAAATCAAAGACATTCTACAAAATAGCTGACCAGTCTTCTAGAAAAATGCCAAAGTCATGAAGACAAGAAAAAATTGTTATAAATTAGAGGTGACAATAACTAAATTGGATGTAGGAACCTGGAACAGAATAGAAAGTTAAGTAGAAGAGATGGTGACATTAGAATAAGGCCTAGAGTTTACTTAATTGGTTTGCACCAATATTAATTTTTGGTTTTCATCATTGTAACGTGGTCATGTCTGCTGTCAACATTAGGAAAATCTGGGGTCAGTGGATATGGGAACTCTGTACTCTGTGCAACTTTTCTGTAAGTCTAAAATTAGTTCAAAATAAATGATTCTTAAAATTGAATAAAATATATCCAATAATGCAATCAGCACCACAGTCCTGCTATGGACATTTTCATTACCCCACAAGTTCTCAAATGCTCCTTTGCAGTCAGTCTTCTCCCCCATTCCCAGCCCCTGGAAATCACTGGTCTTCGTTCTGTCACTGTAGTTTTGCATCTTCTAGAATGTCATATGAATGGAATCATAAAATATGTAGTCTTTTTCACCTGGCTTCTTTGACTCAACCCTATGCTTTTAAGATTCATCCTCACTGTTGCCCCTTTGTGTAGCTGAGTAGTATTCAATGATATGGTTGTACCTCAGTTTACCCATTCATAAATTAGGTTGCTTCTGGTGTTGGATGATCCTATAACACGTCCAGGTGTTTATATGAGCATGGGTTTTCATTTCTCTTGAGTCCCTAAGAGTGGGTTTCTGGGCCATATCATAAGGAGCTGTTGGATGCTTTTCCAGGATGACTGCATTTTGCCTTTCCCCAGCAACGTGTGACAGTTGCAGTTGCTTCCTCGCATCCACACTAACACTGGGTGTTGTCAAGGTTTTGTTTTTGTTTTTGTTTGTTTCTTTTTTAACTGTTTAATATAGGTACAAAGGGATATCCTATGGTTGTTTTGATTTGCATTTTCCTGATGACTCATAATGTTAAAAATCTTTTTATTTGCTCACTTGCCATCTATGTATCTTCTTTGGTAAAGCAGATACCAAAGGGCAATCTTTTTAAAACGGATTTTTTCCTTATTGTTGTGTTTCAGGGGATATTTATATATTCTGAAAATAAACCCTTTGTCAGGTATGTGATTTGCAGTTATTGTCTCTTAGTCTGTGGCAAGTCTTGGGCCCATCTCCCTGAAGAGCCAACCAAGCCACAGAGAGGTTGAGCAACCACCCCAAGATTACACAGTTTATGAGGCATGAAGATAGGAGTCTCCCACAGCCATCTGTGCTCTTTGCCTGTCTAGCCTGTGGGGACACTCACTGCCCCAGGGGGAGACATGGCTGAATAATCAGCATGACCAGGTCTCAGAGTAAGGTCCCTGGTGGACCTTTCCAACTGAGGAAGCTTCCAAGTGACCCTGGAGTGGCTCCTGGGAATCTCAGCAGTGGGGTCAGCTAGAGGCCCTGCTGTCTTTACATGTAGAACTGCACCATAGAACGTTTATCCAGAAACAGAGGCCATGCCTTGGCAGCCTACTGGATTCCATAAAAATGATCACTCAGTAATTAAAATATTTTAATGATACACAATAATCCCTTCTTCATAAAATAAAAGAGAAACTCTGTTTTCTAATGATAGCCATTTCCTGAATCTATTTTCATCTCTGCTACTTAATTTTTGCAGAGCCTGGCTTGACAGGCCTAATTAGCCATTTCTTGGAGTGTTCCGAAGTCAGAGCCCATTGTGCACTCTGTGGGGGATAAAGAAGATGAGGGACTCTTGCCACTTGAGATTCTGCAGTTGGGCCTCCTAGAACCTACTTCCTGCCTGAAGTCCCCTCCTTGGCCTCAGATCTGGGACCCACCTCTGCACACTTTGGATCTTTGTGGTTAGGTGCAATCTAGAGCTATGGAATCCTCTCCATTTTCTATAGACAGAAAAACAAGCCAGAGCCTCATAGCAAGTCATGGCTGTAGAGAAGAAACACATCCTGGGGGTCCTCAGTTCTTGGTCAGAGCCGCAGCCTTCAGCTTCCCTGATGCTAGGTAGTCAGCTGCCTTCCCACCCCTCTATGCCTCTTAAACCAGGACTGCCATGCAGTGTGACAATACCCCAGCAGAAAACCGAGTGTGGATTCTGTTACTCATCCATATACCTTTCTACATATCCCAGAACCCAGGCCTCAGGTAAGAGGATAAAATGAGAATTACACATTTGAGTTCAGTCAGCAAACCTGGATGCAATTTTGAAGCCTGGAATAGCCTGTGATGTTGTGATTCTGGAAACAAAATGACAAAAGGTGTGTGTTTATGTGCTTGTGTTCAACAATGTAAAGCATGAATTAAAGAATGCCAGGCATGAACTTAGCACATTGAAGTTCCCCCTAATTCTAGAGCCCCATGTCTCTCCTTTCACCAATTCTAGGAGCACAGACCTCACTTTAGAGCAGATGACGTCTGCTCCATGAAGATACAGACGATGCACAGGTGACCTTAGCCCCTTCTGCCCTTTATACAACTTGATTACTGTGTTGTCACTCCACACAGGCAAATGAATTTATTCAATCACTCATTTGCAAAACATTTGATGAGTTTCCATTCTTCTGAAACTGTTCAAGACAAGAGAGTCACGGAGTTAAATAAAACACGGTCCTTCTTCAAGGAGTTTCTGATGTATTGAAAGTCATCAGATAAACACGTAAATAACAATACAAGAAGTTGGATTTGACAACAGAAGTGACTGCATTGTAGACAAGTAGTACAGAGAAGAGAGTAATGAAGAAGTACCGGGAGGGGCCACGTATGAGCTGGCTCTCAAGGATGCATTGGAATTTACTGAGGGGTCCAGAAAGAAAAAGAACCACACTGCAAAGTCAAGGAAGATTTTGAAACATTATAATATCTTCAGGGAAGCTATGGGAGTTTAATGTTGTTGGAACATAAATTAAAATTGGTGAAAGCTGAAAAGTTAAGCAGGAATGAGATCATACTGCACCCTAAGTGCCAAGTGCCATACTAAAGAAACTTGGACTTGACTTCATAAACAATAGCAATCCCTTGATGTGAATTGGGGGTGAGGATGGCAGGCTTGAATGTCAAACAGATCTTTCTGGTGGTAATATAGTGAACATATAAAAAAGTGAGAAATCCAGAGCCAAGGAGGCCAAGGAGGAAGTTTTTGCTGTCACTGTGCCAGGTACTCATTTAACTTAATCTTCGCAGTGGTGCTACTGAGTAGTTGCTTTCATTCCCATTTTACAGATGGGAAACTGAGAGGTTTATTATGTGCCTCAGGTCACCCAGCTGCTAAAAGGTAAAGCTATGATTATAATAGTTTTATCAGAAGGTAGGGCCCGACATAAGGCTTACACAGGTATAGGTTTAAGGGATGCTTGTGAGGTTAAATAGACTTGGTGATAACAGCATGCAGAGGAGGCTGAAGGAGATAACAAAGTTCAAGATGATTCCTGGGGTTCTCAGCCAGCAGAATTTGGTGCATGGTGACACCATGCACTCAGTTAAGAACTGATACAGAAGGAAAACCTTTCCAAAAACCTCACATGCTTCCTCTCTCTGCAACAAGTGTCTTCCACTTGTGCTCTGGATTCTGCCCTCTTCAAACACACAAGAAATTTCTGTACACATTTTATATCTTCTGTTTCTTTCTGTCACCTGGTTCTTTTTAAAAAGATTTTATTTATTTTATTTTTAGAGAGAAGGAAGGGAGGGAGAAAGGGAGAGAGAGAAACATCAGTGTGTGGTTGCCTCTCATGTGGCCCCCACTGGGGACCTGGTCTGCAACCCAGGCATGTGCCCTGGCTGGGAATCAAACCAGCAACCCTTTGGTTCGCAGCCCACACTCAATCCACTGAGCTACACCAGGGCTGTCAACTGATTCTTATACCACCATTTTCAATCAAACTCAAGTTTGTCTCTTCCTTTTTAACTATAGTCCTCTTTCCTTCCTTTACCACCAAACATTTTTTGTGGTTTACACCTTCAACTTTTATTATTTTTTTTTCCATTCTCTTTCCTCAACCTTCTGCAATTTGGTTTTTCCAATGAAAATACTCTCTTTAAAAGGTAGCCTGTGACTGCCTGTTGACCAAATCCCATGGTCTCTGTTCAGTTCTCATTCCCTTTGACCTCTGCTTGATGGCTACATCCATCATTTCATGGCAGTGATGTTGACCTTGACTTGACTTCTTCATGCAATGTAGAACTCTGATCATCAGAAATCCAACATAGTTTTTTCACCATTTTAAAAGGAAGTTCAGAAATATATAGGGGTGGGCAAAAGTAGGTTTTTAGTTGTTTGTATGTAAAAATATATAACACAGGAATAAATAATAATACAAGAATAAACTCTGTGTTTCAAGTACTTACAAATGTAAACCTACTTTTGCCAACCCCTGTACTTCTAAGCCAAATAGAAATTTCAGTCTCTGGAAACATTTCTTTCATAGCTTTTTCAAATGAAACAACATGCAAGTCATCATTGTGGGGGCCATTGTCAAGTATGTTTTTTTCCTCCCAAGTGAAAAAAAATTACTTTCTTATATATTTATGTGATGTTGTTGGCAGCAGCATCATTTTTTAAGGTGATGGTCTTGGTTTTAAGACTCCCAAATGAATAACCAAGTGTATCAGTTAAGATGGGCTAGGTTGGAATAAGATAAGATTCAAACTTTCAGGAACTTAGCACATAATGTTTTATTATTTGTTCATTCAGAGTTTACTGTGGGTTCAGCAGCTCTCCAGGAAAGATCCTTTACAAATGGCAACTTGGGGATAGAAGTTGTTTCCATCTTGCATCTGAACATAAACATGATCTATTGTTGCTGCAGAGGGAAAGGAGAGCTGGATGTTTGCACACCTTAAGTGCTATGAACAACAGTTATACATTTCACTTCTATTCACATGCCAATTAGTCACATGACCCCACATAACTTCAAGGGGGCTGGGAGGCTTACTTCTTATATGCCTAGGAAGGAAAGAACCGGATATGAGTGAGCACTACTTATTTCTACCATATTGAAAAGGTTGAAAAACATTTTTCTATAATTCATAAAATTCCATCCTCTAGGGGTGGGATAAGTACTCTTCTAGCTTTACAATGGTCATGGATGGTTAAGTAGTAATTCTGTGCAGGGCCAGGAAAAAGCATTAGTTTATACGGTGGAGGCACTTCAGATAATAAAATTCTGTGGTGCTATATTTCAGCACCAGAACTTGAGGACAGCTCCCCTACTTTGTAAATGATTCTGCCTGGATATCGGTTTCTTAGCAGCACTGATTTCCTGAATTTCCATACAGACATAGCCATATGCAGTCAAATATTGCAATTAAAACCCTCCTTGCTTTCATTCCTCTACCCCACAAATGTGAGCAACTTCTTTGATGAGCAATAACAGACTGTCAAAACGCCACCCTCTCTGGTTGACAAGTCCCTCTAAATTTTAAGTGACAGGCCTCTACTCTCTACACTTATAAGGCTGCACTGCCTTTCACCCTAGTGAAATGGCCAGGCTATTTTGGAACCATGGGGAAAAGTCTGGCTCTAGCCCCCAGGGGATATATTGAATAATTTGTTTCTTGCTGACCTCAATCGGTCTATTATTTGTAGACACTGCTAGCATCTGGAAATCTGTCCCTCTCTCTCTGGGTTCTTATTTGGAAACCATCCCCATGGTACCTATAACTTAAAGAGTCACAGGCACAGCAATTACTGATGAAAGAAATTCACAGGTGGCAGCTCCCTCCATATGTGGTATGAAAATTAATAAACATTTATTTTATGGCAGAGTAATAACCAGACTGTAGGTAGAGTTATGTCCTTGTTTCTCTGTATATACATATCTCTTTACACACAGTATTTTCTCTCCAAATAAGCATTTTGGAAGGCAAGTTCAGCCCTTAGGAAACTTAGGGGTGAACACAAGGGGTTTCTGAGCATGCTGGTGTGCTCGATTACTACTGTCTGCCCCTCAAGCACGTTTCTTTATGGTTCCCATTAAAGGCGAGGTCCTCAACAAGAGCAGCTACTGCTACCCTCTGCAGGCCTCCCCATTTGCCTCACTCCCTCCTCTCCTCTCTAGTCACAGAAGTACCAGCTGTCCCAGCAGGGTGTCCCTGTTCGTCCAAACCTGGCAGCATCTCAGGGAAAAGGACAGCAGAATGAAGCCACTCTCAGAAAAAATATAAAAATAAAAACGACTGAAGGGCCATGCTTTTGGAACGGTTGGCAGGGAAAATGCCAGAGCCACACCACTAGGTCAGCTTTTTGTTGTTTCTGCAGTGGGACTGGACCTGCACCTTCAGATCTTACCTGCTTTTGTAGACACACCTAGCCCATGGTTAGAACACCACCCACGTCTGAGGCAGAGCCGATAGGGTATTCCGTGCTACTGTAGATATCAGCAGGTAATCCTTCAACTCTTCCCAGTCTATGATACTTGTTCACCAGCCAGCACATCTGGACACATCCTCAAAACTAGGAACATATACTAATAGAATAATAATACATAATACTGTATAGCCCTTTCCTTGGTGGTACGCCAAGTGCTCTACCAACAGCATCTCACCAAGACCCCCGCTCAGCTCACCATGAAGGGTTACTCCCTTTGCTATATGCAGGCATGCAGAGACATCAGTAGGGGTGGCTCAGGAAGGGTGACATGACATTCCTCCACCTAACACCCCATGTTCACCAGCCAGCCCAGCAGCTGACATGCCAAAAAGCATGCCTCACTCGGCTGAGGAAGCAGCAGATGACACCCAAGAGAAGGGGGCTGAGACCCATGCTCCTGAGCCTGGCAATTGCCCCCTCCAGGAGGGTCCAATGGTCTGAGTCTTCCAGTGGGAGTGGATTGACTGCTCTACAGGCATCTTCATGTACATATAAGGCAAAAACAAACAGACAAACAAACAAAAATAGTGAGGCGACTAGTTACGTCTTTCAGCAGCCTGTGGCGTGGCCCCCTCACCCCTCAAGTAAATGAGTCCTATTCCACTCCCATTAGCCACACTTCCTTTGCTTCCAATACTTTTTTCATTCTTTCATGATCAGATCGGTGATCCAACCACAGGTTCAAACTCATGCTAAACCTGATGAGGATACAACAAAGGATTACAGGCTGTGGGCTGGGAGCCAGTGCTGTATTTCGGATTGAGGGAAGTGAGGCAAAAGAGGAAGTGGTTGTGATGAACCCGTGGTGCTGTAGGTATCCCTCTCTGAGACTTTACAAAGGAGCTATGGCAAGCACAGAGTAGCTCTACCCACAGCGAGAAACGATTTCATCTATTTCCTTGTGTAATAAATTCCTTTCCTAAGAGACCGGGGCTCTCACAACAGGTTAGGGAGTTCCTTGCAGCCACATGGTATCTGGAGGCCCCACAAACCACAGAGTGGCACTAGAGGCTGGCGAGTTCCTAAATTACCCTCCCAGTCGATTGCATTGTTAATCAGAGTGTGCACCACGATCACTAATGGCACTTGCTTATGGGACAAAGCCCCAGTATTTATCTTGTTTTAATTATATTAGAAAGCAGTGATATTCAATTAACCAACTAATCAAGCAAGCCAGTCAATACTGGTTCTGGCAGGATTCTCCATTGCCCGGCTTCTTGTCCTGGGTGGTAGTCCATGCTTTAAGTCAGATGGAGTTACTTCTTGGTGGCCAAGGACATACATACTACTGAGAAGTAGGCATAAGCAAAGAAACCAGAATTCAGAGTTCAGACATGGGCAGAAACCCCACAGGTTCATTCCCTTGCCTGGTTATGGTGAAGAGTTGCAGCAGCCTCCTTTTGGGTTAGGTGTTATTTGTTCTACAGTTTAGGGGGTGTCCAGAAAGTATTCAGCCAAAGGCTTTGAAAAATAGAGACATTTACTAAAGAAGACACAAGATGCAAGAAACATTGTACATAGTACAATGCATTTTCCTGAATCTCACTGAAGGTCTGAAGTCTCTCTTTCCTTTCAAAGGTTATTTTAGTTTCGGGAAAAGCCAGAAGGTTCAGGGCACCAAATTTGGGATGTAAGGGGGCTAAGCCACCTGAGTGATTTGATGTTTTGCCAAAATCTCTGCACAAGACATGATGCATGAGCAGGTGTGCTGTTGCAATAAAACTGCCACTCACCAGTTGCCCATAGCTGTGGCCTTCTGAATTATCTGAATAGTTTCTTCAGAGGGATGTTCAGGCTTCATGCAAAATCTGATGCAGATTCATTGCTCTACTCTCTCAGTCATTTTGAACTTGATGGCCACACAGTGCACATGCTCACTCAACAGCTTCTACCACCCCCAGTACTTGACTAGTACAGTGAAGTCTTTATTGTTCATGTATGCACATTCCAGTCCACTCTCCTTGGCTGCCATGTTAACTTCAATGTCGCACAAACTGTTCTCGTTATATCAACAATGGCTGGAGTTTTTTCAGACAGACCTTGTTGTATCTTCAATTTGCAAGTACATATAGTCATTTTCTCCATCCTGTGGATTAGATATCTAAGATCCCTACATTCTATAACAAGTCAATGACACAATACTAAATATTGAGCCGATTTTATCATAAAACAACAGCTTGAAGTGTCATGTGATGTTCCCAGGGACTGCCAGGTGGTTCCCAACTATACCAGGTAACTCTAACAGCAGGTGGACCAACCTGGAAAGCATCCATCAGAATCTATGTGTGTCTGGACTCCAGCATGTGGGAGACACGGCAAGTCAAGAGCAGAACTGCTTTCAGGGAGAACGCTTGGTGAGCCAGGCACAGCCCCTTGCCCCACTCACATGTGTCCAGAGACATCTGGCTTTGAGACTGTGGCTGCCCAAGGGTAGGGAGTGGTTGTTGGCCATCGAGGAAAGTGTTTCCCTTGAGCTATGCTCCTTATCCCTTCACCTTCATCAGACTCCTAAAGATACACCTGGATCTAACTGTTTAAGTATCAACCTCATTTCCCAAGGTAAAGTGGTGACTGAAACTTGAGCAGCATCACCCAGTCATTTGATTATTTTTTTCTGGCTTGTAGAGCAAGAGTCATTATAGAGTTTGCCCTGGATGCTCCCTACTTGGGTCATGCTAATCACTGGACCCCACGCCTTGTGATAGTTTCACTAATCTCCACCCTTTGCAAAGCTGAGGATCTCAATGGGAACATTGGCAAGTGACTGCTCCTCAGTGAAGACAGCACTGCAAAGAGAGGAAATGTCCAGAGAAGATGGGACACTGGGTTTGAGAATACCCATCCCATGGCTCACGGGTGCTTCACAGGCAGCATGGCCCATGCACCAGTTTAATCCCTTTGCATGCCAGTCAGGTTGTCCTAAAGAAGGGAGTCAGTCTGTTTGGGAACCACAGACTGCAAATCTTTCAAATGCATCAGAGTTCTCAAGGCATCCTCCAAAGGAAGGCAGGGATCCCTTGGTGCAGCCAGGCGCCAAGGCTTATGCAAGAGGGACAGCACACTGCTGGTTGGAGGAGCCAGCCAAGCAGAAAAATTCTGGCACCTGCATGGGGAGCTGATGCTTTGCAGCTTCAGGTGAGGTAAGAATCAAAACCTGATTCTGGACATGACATGTGGCTGTCTAAACCTAAGTGACTCATGGAAAAGTGAGATCTTTCACACAGAGATACATTAAAAGGGAAAGAATCTTAAACTCCTCTTTGCTTTCAAACATTTGATGAGTTTCAGTTCGTTAAAAGATATGTAGCCTTGTTAATTTAATAAGAGCAAATGGGGCCCTAATGTCACACAACAATAAGTAATTTGAAAGGGAAAAAAAGAATAAGAAGTAACAGTCATTATCTAGTATGATGTTTAATCAAAAGATGCCAGGAACTTGCAACTTCATGGTAATGTTTCAAAGGTTGGAAATTTCAAAGGCACACAGTCTGTGATGGTGGCTGGCAGGATGGGAAAATGGACAGAGTTTTGATAATTGGCTCTGATGGAATTGAAAAGTCTACTCCCCCACACATGCTCACATACCCACAGTCACTCAAAACCTTGTGTGTATCCCTGAAGCTGGATTCAGTTTGGGTTCCAGCCCAGGGAATGTTGGGGAGCAAGGCTTTGTCCGCTATGGAATTTGAGGTCTGCTGAGCCCACATTGATATAGAATCAAGTTGTTCTTGACTTTGAACCATGCAAAGATCATTCATTTTCTAATGATTTTTTCCTTATTCTCACCTCATACCTTTTCATGCTACAGTTAAGACTTCTGCACTTCCCCAAGTACCCTGTTCCTCACCATCAAGGCTATAAGCATGTGGTCTGTGGATTTTCCAAGCCTGTCTGCCTTTTGGTGATGCCTGGATATTCATGCCCTTGGCTTGTCAAGGTCATGCTGCACAACCCTTGCAGCTATGACCTATCCTGTCCTTCAAGGACTGTCCACTTCCATCTCTATCTGCCAGAACCTGTACATACACGCCTCAGCTATACAGGACATTTAGTAGATTGGGAGTCAGAGATCCACAGCTGCTTAGGAAAGACTGATCTCCCCTGCCCTCTTCCCGGCTCAGCTCTGTGCTCAGAACTGAGAATGCCCCGGTCCTGGCTCAGCACTCTTCTCCTGCCGTCCAGGCCTTCCTCCACAGCACCCCACTGACAACCACACAATTCTGACTTGTTCCATTCATGATGCCAGTTGACCATCTGAGAATGTATGATGATTTCAAAGGCTTCTCTTTGACTTTTGAGATGCCCCTTTGCCTGACTTGACCAGTGTAACATAGCACTTAGCCTCAAAGAGAGACCCAACAGTGCTTGATAATTGACTAGCACACTATTATTCTAAGAAGTATGAAATCAATGCATCTATTTTGGTCGAGATGCTTCAGAAAGTTTTTGAAGCCTCAGACAGGCCAGGCTGAAACAGGCAGGACGCAGCCGACCCCGACACACAGTTTCAGAATCAACACCCAGAGCTTCCTAGGGTCTTAGACCTAGGAAATGGTGTGGTTGGACCCAAACCCAAGTCTCCGGAGGGCTTTTTTCTCTACACCAGGCTGCTTCCAGCTGCCCCCACTCATTGTATTATTATTGTAGTCATGATTAAATGTTTGCTTTATTTACTTCTGAGATCTAGTTGTTCTAATAACATAAAAAAGGGACAGGCAAGGTATTTCCTATATCCAATGGGTGTCCAAAAAGCAGGTGGCAGTGGCTCTGGGGCATCAGGGTCCCTGTCAGGCCAGTAGTTGGGGTGGTGTTACAAACTTGAGCCCCCATGTACAGCAGAAGCAGTAAGTCGGCTCATTTTGTGTCCCTGATAACCAGTCCTAAGAGAGAGATGAGTTGCCCTTTTGCAGAAGAAATGAGTAAGTTCCAAGCCAGGGAAATTCAAGGACAAAGTCAAGTTTGAATCAAGTGGTTTCCACACTGAACAGTCTACAGGGATCTCTGGACTCTGTGGCTGTTTCTTCCCAAAGACAGAAGCGATTTTAGTGCCCGATGCAGAGCGGGTAGAGAGGGCCAACTCCGTGGGAGAGACTTCTGATGTGATATGGGTTCCTCGGCAACAATTACCACGAGCACCAGGGCTTTCAGCTTAATTAAACCTATTCTTCAGCTTGGGATCTATGTCTGGGCTGGGTTGCTCTTTCTTCTTCCATTTTCATCCTTTCTTTTCTTTATAACGTTCTTGCCTCCTTGGTCTTACATCTCAGTGTAGCGAGATATCTGAAATGATGACGAGTGGATGAAAAAAGAAAAATGATTTCTCCGCTGGCGCCTTAATGGAAGGAAGTGAAAGAACTGAATCAGAGAAAGTTAATAGTCACTATCATTTATGCTCCCTGGAAAGCTTGATACAGGCGAACTCTAAATGATCTTTGCTAATGGGACAGTGGGAGCAAATGAAATGATATCACGGATCTGTTTAGTACTGGCCCTCTCCCAAGCGCCTCTCCCCACAATACCTCATTGAACCCACCCGGCAACTCTTTGAAGTTGCTGTATTATCTCACGGAACAGGCAAGGAAGGTTGGCTGACGTCTCAACAGTCACACCGCTCAGGTGTGGCACAGCGAGTCTCTAACCTGATTTTAAGTGTTAAATCTGATGCCACTGCCATGACTCCATAAACAATTCTAAATTCCCACTTAAGGGTGACACTTTTGATTTTCCCTCCCACAAAACCAGTGCAAGGGGATGGCCAGCTGGGTGAGTCCAGAGTGCTGTCTCCTTTACGTCTTCAGGAAGAGAGGCTGATGGGTAGTAAAATACTCCAAACCAGACTTCCTGTGTGAAATGCTGCCCTAACCAAGGCGGGACTTCCCTCCTCATTCTACAGTGAAGAAACTGAGGCTCAGAGATATTACGTAACTTGCCCAGAGGCACGCATCTTGTAAGAAGTCGGTAGAGCTGCCCTAACCTTCTCATCGAGGACGTGCTGTGTGGCTGCAGGCCCGGCCAGTTGAAAATGCTGTAGATGCCCACTCCCTGGTCACCCTGTGCCAGGATGGCAGTGAACTTAGCTGACCAGAACACGTGTGGCTCACTCCATCTTGCAGTCTTCTTACAAAAACCACCCATGGCCCCTGCCCCGCTGGTGGCAGGTTGGCCACACTGGCTTGCCTTCCGTGCAAGCTTCCTGTTCCACATCTCTGCTGCTTAGATTTATGGGAGGCAAGGATGGGAAGGCCCCACTACCCAGGGCAGAAGCCCACCATCCCCTGTGCAGGCTGCGGGAACAGAAGTCACGGGGCCAGGGAGTGACAGGAAGCGCTGGGGGCTTGTGATGAGCTGCTCTAAGGAAGGAAGTGAGACTGGCATCCCACCTGCTGAGAGGAGTTGCTTCCGGGAGCCAACTGCTGTTTGTCAGCAGTCCTCCCCCATCTCTGTGCAAGCTCCGGGTCGCAGGGTCACACACAGGTGTGTGGACTCGAATCCTCAACCTTAGGCAGGGGGTTGCAGATGATAAGTGACCTCTAGGGCCCAACAGCCCCCGATGCTTTAACACCTTTATGCACAGTACCTTTCCCTTCTTCTGTGGGGGTGTCATCGAGCTCACGCCCCCAAATGGCTGTCTGAAGCAGGTGGCGCCCCTCTCCTTGGAGCTCATGAGGAATAATCCTAACAGCAACAGCAACTGATCAATGAATTAATTTTAAAGACTCATAGCTCTGGGAATCTCTTATACAGGTGATGCTGTGCTCTTTCCCCATTTGTGCCACTGGCTCTTTCAGACCCCTGGACACGGAACCACATCAAAGGACAGTCTTGCTGCCCCATGATGCCTCATCCCCCCACCTCTGGGAAACAGGGAAGCCCATCAGGGCCTCCTGTCAAGGGGTCGGCTGGAAATCAAGTTACAACTGGCACAATGTGTATCAGAGCATTGCGACTCCCATCCATCGGCCCGGGGCGTTATTAATAACCCGCAGCCTGGAGACAGAGATGGATCCTGGAGCCGGGGCAGGGGCAGCCCCGGTGCAGTGAGGCGAAGGGAGAGCCACTTATTAGCCCCGCTCCAGGTGTAACCTTCTCCCCACGACCCAGCCGGGGCTGGGATGATTTATTGGTTCGGTAAACGGATTTTTATAATTAAAATTGATTTTCAATTTTAGTCTGGTCTGGAAGGACTGGGTCAAGTTCAGCAGGGGAAGGGGGGTCACCCAGGGAAAGTAAGGGAAATGTGCTCTCAATTTCCCGCATGTCTGAGGTTGCTGGAGCAGGAGGCGCCTCTCGTTTTACAGGTGAGGGAACGGCAGCCCTGCCTGGGGGGCTGGCCTGTTTGCCCAGCCTCAGAGGGTGAGGTAAGGCAGGGCTGGGGTTTGCCCTGGCTCTGCTGGACCCCTGAGATGCATGCATTTCCCCAGGACTGTGTGTGCATGCCCACAGAACCACCGTGTACCTCGGCGTGGGTCGTTTGCCACACCAGGACGCCTGCCCCAGGGATGTGTCAGGGCTGCTGCTACCCAGGGGCTGTGTGCAGAAGCACCATCTGCACTGTTTTCTGTAGGGGTCGGCTTTTGGCCACCAGCAGCCACTCAGGTCCCCGCTCGACCCTCACCCCACAGTCCGGTGCCGGGAGGCTGTGTCGGGCTGTTTATTGCAAGGCCCAGTGGACTCTGCCATAGACAGTGGAGACCCGGGGAGCCGCCCTGTGTCCAGTCCACTGTGACTGGTCGGCGGGGGACGTGTGACACTGGCAGTAGCAGAAGCATGGTCCTAGACAGCATGAGGGCACCTGCAAATTCAGGGATACACAGCACAACCGGAAGGCTTGGCTGGTGCCGCAGATACCACCCGCCTGTGCACGCTGCTCTTCACCACTCCCCCCAGGGGACCGCTCTTCACCGGTGAAGAGAAAGAAGGCAAGTCCCACGTCCACTGTCAAGGTCCACTTAGCACCCTCCTCCTGCTCCAGCCCGTCCAGGGCAGCACAGTCCCAGGACTTGGGGTCTTCCCCCGCCCCTGGCTCTCCGTGCAGTCCCTCAGCCAGGGCAGTTTCCCAGTGGTCCCTGGGGCAGCCACTCCGGTGCCCCCGGACCCCTGTCTGCGTGAGCACATCGTCTTTGTCTGTACAAGAGAGCAGGGAGGGATACGTGACTGTGGACATACTCTTTAAAAATGGCAGAATAGTATACTGTCTCCTTTCCTAGCTCAGTATGTCTTTTTATTTTGAATAGACTTTGTTTTTAGAGCCATTTTAGGTTCACAGCAAAATTAAGCAGAAAGTACAGAGGCTCCCCGTATTTCCCCTGCTCTCCCCTCCCAGCACGGACTCGCCCACTATCCCCCTCCCCCACCAGATGGGCCTTTTGGTACAGCTGATGAACCTGTACTGGCACATCGTTAGCACCCCAAGTCCACAGTTTACATTCGGGTTCACTCTCATCAGGGCACATTCTAGGGGCTCGGACAAGTACACAAGGACGGGTAACCACTGTTAGGGTATAGTATCCTACAGAATGTCTTCCCTGCCCTAAAAATGCCCTGTGCTCACATCTTCATCTCCCCTGTCCCTGAGCCCCTGCCGACCACTGGGCCTTTGTCTCCATAGTTTTGCCTTTCCCAGAAGGCCAGGTAGTGGAATCGTACAGTAGGTAGACTTTTCAGATTGGCTTCTTTTACTTAGTAAAATGCATTTAAGGCTCCTTCATGCCTTTCTATGATTTCATAGCTCATTTCTTTTTAGTGCTGAATAATGTTAATATATATATTAATATTAACACAATAATATTCCATTGTCGATGTACCACAGTTTACTTATGGAATCATCTACAGTAACTTGGTTGCTTCCCAGTGTTGACAATTACAGATAAAACCACCGTAAACATCCACGGGCAGGTCTCGCTTGTTTCCCTCCGCCCAGCTGGACTCTCACCCGCCACGGAGGACCCAAGTCCAGGCTAGCAGAGAGAAGCCGGGGGGGCACACCTCACCCACAAGTGTCCCACTCTCACCCTGCACTCAGAGGCGCCTCAGTTCTGTCTGCCTTTGCTGAAGGGGGGGATTCTTAGAAGGCTAAGCAACCAAGAGATGGGAAGCATGCTCCCAGTCCTTGGTTTTTGTAAGTGGGTCTTGGTTTTTGTAAGTCTTGGTTTTAAGAGTGTCATGGTACACAGCGACAAACTGGATCACCAGGACAGATGAGCCCAGTGGAACTCCTTTGTGAGTCCCATCAAGTTATATTTAACGCTGTGCACGATTCTTACCGTTTCCCCCTGGAACTGGGTGTCACTGGCAAACACGCAACATAAATGGCTGAGATGAGTGCTGTGTCCAGCAAGGGGCTGGATTAGGTGGCCTGGAGGTGGCCTCCGGCGCTGGCAGTTGTTGCTCGCCGCTCAGCTCTGAGCAGCCAGGCCATGCTTTCGCAGTTACTTTCCTCTTCTCCCCGGGTCTTGCAGGAGCTATGGTCTGCATGGGTGTGGGCGCCTTTTCCAAGTGTCCCCCAAAACTGCAAGTTTCAGCTTCTATAGTTATGAGGGTCACTGGGACACTGGTCACAGGGGACAGGGAGGAAGAGATGGGGATCCAAGGAGAAAAAACCTGTTCCAGAGGCAGAGGCTGTGGCCAGACAGGGTCCCTCACTTCTGAGGAACATAGGACCCCCAGTTCTGCCCCTGGCTCTGCTCCCAGTAAGGAGCCTTCCGCAGCCACCAGCAGGACAGCCCTGCCATTTAGGCTGAGGTCTGAGTGAGCGACCCTGCCAGGCCATTTCTAGTAAAGAGTCCCAGGGAGGAGAAGAACAGGGAGGTTCAAGTGGGGGCTGCTGCAGCCAGAGGAGTGGACCACCCCACCTCATGGTCCCTGTGCCACCCTTAGCCCGGCCTCCAGCCCCCTTCGAGGGACACGGCACTCTGGTTTGTGTTGTTTTTGTGTTCCCTCCACTCCTTGAAGGAGCCGTGGGCAGAGGAGCACCAGGCATGGGGAGACCCACTCCAGGCTTTGCTGAGTCTAAGTGAATGGGACTGGGGGCCAGGCCTCTGGCAGAGTCTGCACGGGAGCTCTGTCGGGGAGCTTTCCCATCAGCTTTTCTGCCTTACGTGCCTTCTTCCCCAGCTGCGCCCTCCACCCCACGAGGGGTTTTTACAAAGGACTTGCAGGCCAAGGGTGCCTTCGGGTGTCTGGATTGGCTGGATCTGCCTTGTGTTCAGGATGCTGAGTTGCCAGGACCAGCCGACAGCACCGAAGGCCAGGACGGAGCCTCCTCTTCTGTGGAGTCTGCAGGGTCAGGGTTGTTCCTCAGCGCCACTGGGGAGATCATTCACAGAGCAGGCTAGGAAAACCAGCCCACAGTGTTGCTCACAATGCGGGGACCACAACTGGATGACGGAGGGAGATCCTGGGTCAGAACAAGTCGCCTGCCCAGGTCTAGCATGCTGCAAGCAGTGAGGAGAGCGGGTTATCCTGACGAGTTAGCGAACCCGTGGGCTCAGGCTGCCCCATGTCCCCAGGCCGTCACCCTGAGCCCCAAGACGTGATGGGGACTCACTGCAGAGCTCCAGGGAGCAGCTGCCTGGGACATAGGTCTGCCTTGAAGTCTACCACCCCTGGAGCCCACAAGACAATTCCATAGTTGGTCAAATCTCATGAAGTCGGGCACACCCCTTCCCCGCTCGTGCCAGGGTGACATCACAGCACACAGTGCCATGGTCTCGAGTCCCGCCAGGCCCCGGATGATCGAAGCCTTATTAGGAGACATGAATCACGCACGTTAGGCAGAACTTGCCATGGAAACATGCTGGCCAAGGAGCAATGCAAAGAGGTATTTAAATGGGGCCTCACCAACCCAATTCTGCCTTCATCAATATCCGTGATGTTTGGAGCCCATTCAGGCAGCTGCTGCTCTTCACGGGAAAGGCAAGGCCACTTGGCTCCTGCTCGAGAGGGGATGCCAAGCGGAGGCTGCTCCCGCTGGGGAGCAGGCGGAGGGCATGGGCTCGGGGCATGTGGTCCCTGCTCTGCCACTCACTGGCTGTGTGGCCTTGAGCACGTCACTAAACCTCTTCCTGCCTGTGTCCTCATCTGCAAAATGGGGGCTGTCGTCACTCCTCACCAGGTTCTGGTGGAGGTCACGTGCATCCCATCACGCCTGTGGACTTGGTCTACGAATCGTGGAGCCAAGCACAGCGGTCCAGTGTTCTCGTTACTTGCACTCCACCAGCCTCCACGCTCAGCCATCTCCAACCCTCTGCATCTCTCAGACTCCAGGGCAGAAACACATCGTCCTTACAGCCCTCTGCTCCCCAGGGCCAGTTGTCCCGCCCCAGCCCCTCCTCAGGGCATTTGGTGGAGGGTGGAGGGTGGAACACAGTGCCTTGAGAAAGTACACAGGACCCAGCTCCTGGAAATGCTGGTGTTTTTGGTTGCATTTGGCCTGGCTGTCGGCATTTTCTAAGAGCTCCGTGGTTGACTCCCACGTGCAGCTCAGTCTGAAGTCTTTTCCCCGGACCCCGCTTCTGCCCTGTCCTGCTCTCTGGCGTTTGCCCTGGTTCTCCCCTGGAGCCAGTAGGTTCCCTGAGGTGGTCCTTGCTCAGCCAGCGGCGGCCTGGGAGCTTAGGAAGAGAGTCCGACCCCCCACACCAGCCCCTGGCACATCCGGGACCCTGCTCCAGGTCAGGCTACGTTCACAGCAGCCTTCCCAGGCAGCTTCACGGAGGAGAAAGCTTTGTAAAATGAACTCCACCGATGGCACACTACCTGCCCGAAATTGTCGCATTTTGTTTCCTTGCTGCCGCGTCAGTCCCGCATCCTGCCGGTTTGTTTGCAAACTCAGCAAACGCCCCGTGTGTCATCCTGTCTGGAGGCTGCTTCCTCGTGTCCCTGTCACAGCAGGGGCCGCCGGACCCCGTGCCAATCCCCCCTGTGCCGGGCCTCGCTGCCGACCCCGGCCTGCCAGGCATGCCGTGCCAACCGATGTACCCACATGCCGACACACAGCACGGCCCCTCGTGTTTGGCCAGGAGCCAGCACGATTTCCTCGCCCAGCCCTGCAGCCAACTTCGGATCATGCCTGTTCGCAGAGGTCAGGGGAGAAGCCGCATAAATTAAGGCCCCAGATAGCCCTGACTTCACGTCAGCTACGAGTTAGCACGGCTCCCTAGCTTCAGCTGACTTTCCCAGGTGTTGTGGGCAACGAAGTTCATTCCCAGGGCTCCCCCACCCCCTCTTCCTGCCCTCTGCTATTCAAGAGCAGAGAAGAAGCGGTTAGAGAAGCCAGAGGGGGGAGGGGAGACAGGAAACTGGCTGCAAAGTTCGGGGCTGCCGGTAGAGCCCAGCCCCTGTGACAAAGGGTCAGTTGGTGGATCTGATGGGTCAGAAATAAGATCATGAGGTCCCGTTGCAAGTTCTCGTGAGTTCTAACTCCCTTTCCAGCATAAGGTAACAACGGCAGAAGAACTCAGCGTCACAGGAACCCATCTGGAAACCATTAGAGGCAAACTTTAAAGCTGAACTTTTTATTTGGGAGAACGTTATCTGTTCCAGAAGGAGAGGCAAACCAAAGGGCGAGCGGGCCGTGGCTGTCATCGCCGCAGAGATAGCTGCCATTTATTTGATGCAGATGCTCGGGGAACGGTGCTGAGTGTTTTACATGTATTATATTATTTCATCTGCATAACCTTTTGGAGGCTTGAAAATGTTAAGTGCCTGACCAAGCTATTAAGTGGCAGGGCTAGGATGTGAATGGCAACCCCTCAGATCACAAAGCCCAGATCCTAGCAGCTGCACCGCCTGCTCCCCGCTGCCCCACCGCCCCCGAGGGCTCTGCACGCCTGGATCCCTCTCTGGGGCCCCCCAGCTGTGAGCTTGTCTGACACAGGCAGTGACGTTTCACTCAGGGGCTGCTCATCCCTGCTCCCAAGAGAGAGGGCAGCTGAGGTCCCTGGCCTTCCCCCGGGCCATGGCGTGCAGGTCCTCCGAGAAAGGGCCTGCGGCAGCCAGGAACAGGCCCCTCCTCCCATCCCACCTCCTCTCCAGGACAGCGATTATTTCTGACCTGGCTGAGGGTCCGTCTAAATATAGCCCCGACCAGCCGCTTCTCATTTCAGAAGGAGAAATCTATCCACAGCCTCAGTCTGACACAGCTCAGATGGCCCAGCTGCACATAGTGTGCAGCGGACGTACCACCATCACCACCCCTCGCCCCTCGCCCTTTGCCCCTCGCCCCTCGCCCCTCACCCCTCTCCCCTCGCCGATGAACCTTAATGGAAACCAACTGACCCACGGCCACAGTCCAGTGGGATCAGCTCCGGGCAGTGGGAAGTCTACATGGCACAACTGAGTGCCCCAACTGCACTGTCCTCCCAGTTAAAGAAAAGCAAGAGAGGATATTGCCAAACACTGACTATGTACCAGGATGGGCCTGTCACTGACTGGCAGAGCACCTTTCTCATCCCCCTACACACAGGAGGAAACTGAGGCCACATGTCATAAGTAACTGGCCCAAAGTCACACATTTGACAAGTGGCTGAGCCAGGATGTGAACCCAAGACCGGGACCAAAGGCCTGTGCTCCTTCCATCCCATCACTCCTGTGCACGGTGACCTCTCACTCACAGCGGTTCACGTTCATGGTAGATAGAGATGGTGGTTGACAGACACGGCTGGTTTCGCAGCTGATAGTCTCGAGCTGTAGTGATTTCCTTTCTCGGAAACAAATTCATCTCAGTGTGATATCACCTCACATTTTCAACATTTCAAGACCTAGGGAAGGAGCAGCCCGGACCCTCCCTGTGAGTCAGACAGATTAAGTTACCAAGATGAGAATCAAATGGGGAAAGATCTTGGAATACAATGTCGGGGGGCTTTTCCAGCCTTGAGATAATTCGTGATGGTGGAATCTTCCAGGTAGAAAGGACAACAGGGATCCATTCATGTCTGAAAAGGGACAGACTGAAAAGGGAGGACACTGGCCAACATCTTCCAGCAAGCTAAGGGCAGGTCCAGGACTAGGGCCCCGGTGAGGACCCCCGGCTCTGTGACACTGCAGCACACCGAGACCCTCCCCGTGGAAGCCATGCGGACCCGACCAGCACTGCGTGAGGGGGTCTGAATGCTGCAGACCATGAGCAGGGAGGCCCCTGGTCCTTGCGTAGTCCACCCACGGGGAGACGGAGTCGTGCCCGTGTTGTGGGGAAGTGATGTGTTTTCCTGAGGGGAGCTTCCGGGTGGACAGGTGAGCTCACTCAACAATCAGCTACCTCCTCAAACAGTGACCCCCCTGCAACCCCCGATGCAGGTTAGTTAATTTTGCAAGGGGAAAAAAAACCCTTCCCCAGGGTACAACCTCCAGGGGCTGGTACCCATAAAGCTCGCCCACAGGGACAGACCAGTCAGCCACAGACCCTTTTCTGGGTTCCCAGATGTTCGAAATCGTATGGCTATCGTGAACCATTAACGCTTTGACCCTAAAATAAGGGTGGCCAATTTGGTTTCAAAGACCAAAGGTTAATGCGTCACCTGAAAATTATTTTAATTCCCAAGTCAAAAAAATGTTTTAATTATACCCCATCTGCAAAAACGTCAGACTCTCCGGAGCTGACCACTGTCGGCAGTTTTACCGGCTCTCCGGGAGTTGGTCTTCACACAGAAACACGCGTGTGGGTATATGACTACATACCTACAGAACTCTCTCTCTCTCAAAAACAAAAATTGAGTCAATGCACTTTTCTGAAAATTGCTTTTTTAACTCAAAGATGGGTCACGGATATCTTCCCGCATCCACGGTGCAGACACGCGTTACCTCCGAGTATGGATGTGGTGTATCTCGCCAGCCCAGTAAGGGTGGACAGTCAGTAAGAGCTTCCAAGGGGCCCTCGCCCTGTGCGAGCCACAGCCACGCGCCTCACCCAGGTGCTGGTGTGTCTGTGGTAAAGATTCCAAGGGGAAGATTGCTGGATAATTTTAGGTTGTATTAATATCTGCCAAATTACTCCTCGAAAAGGCGCTACCCATCTAAAACCCAACTGATGGTGCATGAAGCAAAACAGCCTCTTTGAAGGGCTGTCGTTTGAAGCCGTTGTCCTTTTGTAGTCGAAGAGCTGCTGCAGAGCACCCCCTCTTAGGGAGGAAGACAGTTTAGTCCGTGTGGGCAGAGATGACCCATGTCCAAGGATACTTAGGCATCAGAGGACGGTCTTCCTCTTCCCCAGTAGCAGGCTGGGTCCCCGGCCCCACAAGTGGAGCTCCCGGAGGTCTGGGAAAGTCGGGCAGCTACCGGGGGGCAGGGAGCGAGGGCCGAGGAAGAAGAGTCAGGCTTCTTCAGGCGTCTGTGCTGCGTGTGTCTCCTCCTTCCCAAGCCAGCAGCACCAGCCTCCTGAAAAACGACCGGATGTTGAGGGGACCTAAACGGCTCCCCGAGGAGGGTTATCAGTTTCCATTCATTCTGGCACCGAGATATTTCCCAGGGTCGAATTCCTTTCTGCAGGAAGATGTTTGTCTGCTACCCAAAGGCGCCACCTGCCCAGACAGGGATGTCTGCAAGGAAAGCCGTGTCTATTTGAAAACATTCTCCCTAGCCCAGGAACTCTCTCTGCCCATAGGTGTGTGCAAACACCACTCCTGTTACCGGGCACGCGTGCCTGCGCACACACCCTCGGGCCGTGGTGCGTGCCTTCGCTCACACCAGTGTATCATTGGCACCCAACCACTCTGGTTCGAACAGTCAGACAACTGCAGGGGACTCTGGCCAGCAGCACCCTTGTCAGAAGGAAGCTGGAGGAAGGGTCGGATGCTGGGTTGGGAAGAGGGCGGCCAGCTGTCCTGCCACTGCCCACAGCGTCCTGCCAGGGGGTCTCTGCGTAAGTCTCGGGACTGGCTTGGCTCAGCTGTGGGCCTGGATTGCGAGATGCCACTGTGCCTGCCCTTTGCTTCCCCTCCCTGCTCTCCTTGGCTGCTGGAACAAAGGCCCCCCTTGAGCAGACTGAGCTTGGGAAACTCACACCAGCAGGTCCCTAGTCCCAGTTCTCAGGGGCTGTGGCCTCTGTCTGTGTCGCCTGGTGAAAGAGGGCTGGAAAGGAGCAGCAGCACTTTGATCCCCAGGACAAAGGCTCCTTCCCACCTGCTGGGCCTGGGGGTGGGGAGGGATGCTCACAGCCCCTGGCAGAGGGGGGGCGGGTCCTGGAGGCTCCACCTCTTCCTCCAGCCCCAACCCCAGGGTTGAGTCAGCAGAAGTCAAGAGTCTGTATCTAGAAAATGGTGTTGGCCTTGCACTAAAACCCCTGCAGCGACTGAGGTTCACCTGGAACACGAGAGGACAGGCAGCTGGGTGGGTACCTTGTCCCTTTTGGTTTGTTAACTCTGTGCAGGTCCCTGCCATCTCCGGCACCTTGCACGTTGGCTGGGCGGCTCTCTGGGCAGGATGTGGGTGTGGCTTCCAATGTCCTCCATCAAATGCACTGGGGTCGGCTTGCCTAGGAAAACCCACCTTGCAACATCACAGTCCAGGAGGTCAGGCCTCCAAATATATCGTGTGAATGTGAACCTGATCGCCCAGAGAGGGGAGAGAGTTTGATGTGTACTCTGAGAGACGAACCTGTGGCAATAATCCTGAAATTACAGGTTTTAGGGTAGAGCCAAGATCGTCACATCCATTATCTCCATAAGGTCCTTGCAATATGTTGGAGATCGACAGGAACCAAATTCGTTCATTCATTCATCACGCATTCATTCATTCTTTCACGCAAGCAGGCACTCTCTTGCTCATCACTTTTCCTTTGCTATGCCTGAGCTGAGCTCTAGGTGTGGGATGAAGAACTTCATGCCCCAGCTCTCCCTCCTGGGGGCATTTTATCTGAGAAAGATGCTGGAACAACAGACAAAGCATTGGTATTGGCATCACACTAACTGTAAATGGCATTCATATGTTTTATCTTAATCCTCAAAACTGCCCTTCAGGGTGCTTACTGTGATTATCAGATGAGGAAAAGGAGACTCTGAGAGGTTAGGTAAGTTGTCCCAGTCACACAGGAAGTGGCAGATGCAGGAATCACACCTAGGCCTCTTCCCCAAATCTCTTCTTCTCCCTTGGCACTTACATAAAGCTATTCTAAACCCTGTCTTCCTTTCTACCCACGTTTGAAGGAGCCAGGAAGTCTCCCTGGAGGAGGAGGCTGCACTGAGGCCTGCTGTCAGTCTCTCTGTAGGGCTCTCCTACTCGGAGATGGGCCTCTTTGCCCACTGGAGGGGTCCCTCAGCCCCTGGACTCGGCCAAACCTTCTTGGCTTAGAGTAAGCAGCCTGCAATTCTGTTATGTTTCCAACCCAAGAACCTGGGCTCAGGGGAGCTAGGGACCAGCGGTTCTCAGCCCCCTGGGCTGTAGGCAGGCAGCCAGTGTGCGCAGGGGTCCAGAGGCAGGCTGCCGCCCCAGCTTCGTTCCAGTTTCCACCCTGGCCACCACCCTGCTGTGTGACCTTGGGCGAGCTGCAGCCTCTCTGAGTTGTGGCTTTTCCGTCTGCACAGCAGAGAAGGGGGTCTGAGGGACACCCACGGCTAATCACAATAACCAACGTGAGCCACTGGGGCACAGCCCACACTGGGAGGGGCGAGGCTGGGGTGGTTTCCCCAGGCTCTGCAGAGCGCACGCTGAGAGCTCTCTCTCAGCTCCTTCCATTTGCTAATGAGAAGCAGCATATGTTGACGATTCCGGCATCAACGCTTGCTCCTTGGCTGTCCTAGTTTCCAGAGCAAACTGGCTTCCTATTAGGCATTTATACTTATTAATAGCAGCAAATTGCAGCCCTCCACAACATCTGCTATGTTTCATTTGCAAAGAGCTTCCCAGACTATTGTATTAGTGTAGTAGTATTCTGTGACCAGTTCTCCACGGCAGAGGAGGCCTGGGTCCCCTCCCTGAAAACAGCTCCATGGAGACACACTGAAGGGAAAGGATGTGTTCGTGGTCACCCAGGCACCCAGAACACGTTACAGCCCAGGGCCTCAGGTCCCCGAGCCTTGTGCTGTGGGGCTACCGTCCTTGCTGTTCTGAGTATCCATGACCTTGACCCTAGAACTCCTGCCTAGAGGCAGGTGTGGACAATGGTGAGAGCCAGGCTGCTGTGCCCAGTGCACCAGTCTGTTCCCAAGGGAGGCCCCTGCTGCATTAGCCCATGGCCAGGGACAGGCAGGAGGAGTTGCAAAGTTCAAGGCAAACCATTCTGGAGGAGCTTTTATTCCTGCCAAGTGGATAAAATCATTTCCCAGCACTGGGCAGCCAGGGCGTCAGGACAGAGGGCCGACAAGCAGCTGTGCTTCCAGGCAGCTGCACATCTGGAGAGCTGCGCTCCCTTTCCAGAGTCTTCTCCGGTGCTTCTCTCGGGGGCTGAGCCTCCCTGACACCTGCAGATATATCATCACGGAATTAAGAAATCTTGCTCAGCCTGGGAGATACTGAGAAGAGTCATTTGTCATGTTTGATCCAGTTTTTAATAATCTCCCCACCACGGAACCAGGTGCATATAACCTGTGATACTCAAGTTAAAAATAAACTACTACACTGCAGCCCCGCCCCTCCTCCATTTAGCTTCTTCCCTGTATCTTCCCCAGGCCTTTGCACCCTGGTGTGACTTTCTGCCTCACACCTGTATCGGTTAGCTATTGTTACAATGAAGCTGTGTAACAAGCCACCCGCAAACTCAGTGGCAAACAATAAAAAGCACAGATTCTCATAGTCACAGGCCTGAGAGTCATTGCATGTCTGCCGATTCAGGCTACGCTCGCTGGGCAGTCCTGCTTCAAGCTGCCCCGCCAGCTGGGCTTATCCCCTCCACGTGTGTCAGGCTCAGGTCTGCCCCATGTGGGTTTGCTTGGGGTCCAGGCTGAAGAGGAAGCAGCTACATGGGGGAGTTCCTTTTGTGGCAATGGCAGAAGCTCAGAAGGGCAAGGCCAACCACATAAGCACATCTCAAGCCTTAACCTTGTGCCTGCTACCTTCCTATTGACTAAAATGAAGACCTGAGACCAAGCCCACGGTCCAGGGCTGGGAAGCACACACCACCTCTCCATTCACCAGGAGGCCAGGTGGGGTTGGTAGAAGAGTTGGGATGGGTGGCACCGTCTGCCATAGCCTGTGACCAGGCTCCTGGCTTCTGCCTGTCTTGCCCGTCTGCACAGTCAAAAGTACCTGCCACGTCTAAGCAAAGAAGAGGTGAGGGATTGTGTTCCAAGCATGGGGCGTCACTTGAAATAAGCACAGCTTCCTGAGCCACACGGCTCCCCTACCACAAGTTCAAGTCTGGGCAGCGAGGGGCTTAGAGACGGGGGCTCTGCAGAGTCATGTGTCATGTTAAACCCATGGGGAGACAAGTGGCCCCAAGTCAGCAAAATGGAGCCTGGAATGGTGACCAGAGGCCATCAAAGGGAAGAAAGGCCCCTGGAGAGGCTTTGAGGGGCTCCCTAGGACCGTGACACTGAGAGCCACGTGCACTGCTGAGTTCATTTTCTAGGAGAGGATGGACTTTTCCAACTCTACTTCCTTTGCTTGGGGGCAGGAGAGGGCAGGACGGCGATGAGGGACGGCGGGCACCAGGCACAGCATGCGCACAGCTTGACAGCTCCCCAGCAGAAACTCTCCTGGAGTTTCTTAATGGGTAGTCTGGCCTCTTTTTTTCCCTTTTTTTGACAGTTTTGAAGGAAATTGGGTACTTAAGAAGTTTTTTGGACATTTAAATTAACTCCCACCATCAGGCTCGGTGTAGCTACTGTAGCATTAGCATCCAATTATAAGAAGAGAGATGAAGCAATAACTCACATTTTGACCAGAATGTCATATGCTTAAACAAATTAGAGGTACACACAGAAACTATATGTTCTGTCTATGGAACATTCCCGAATGTAATCAGCACGGCAGCAGGCTCCCTTTGCAATGCTAACGGCAACAGGCAAAGGGGAGCCCTATTGCCAGAGGAAAGCATCTTTCAAAATATCAGGGAAACCAGGCAGGGGCTGGCCAGTGGGGCCCAGGCCCCAGGGAACTGGGGGAATTCCTCCAGCTGCCCTGAGCACACCCAGGCCCAGGCCCTCCAGGCAAAGGGCTCTGCTGCTCAGAGTGCAAAAGCATAGAAAGGCCAAGGCCATGGGTTGAAATCTTGTGTGGAACCTTTGCTGTATTCCCAGTTACTCCTTGTCCTCCTATCCCAGGCCACTGTTTGTAATTCATGGCCTTGGTCATGGGGCTGGACAGGTGAGGGAGTAGAGGTGATGATTCTGTTCACAATAGTTCAAAACCAGACAAAAACTACGTGTATTAAGGAAGTTGACCTTGGTGACAAAAGGATAAGGCAAACCACTATGATTCCCAGAAAGGCCATGGAGGGCGATAGAAAGGCGGGGGTGGGGGTGGGCAGGCAGGGGTTTCATCATCGTACCTGGGAATGAGATGACAACTCGGAGGATGAGCAGGAACACGAGAACTCGCCACACTCAGGGGCCACCTGACTCACAGGAGCTATTTGAATCCTAGGCCCCTCCTCCCTGTGCCTCTTGGGAGGGGTGGGAGGTGAGGAATGGTTCCGGGCAGAACACGGCTGTGACACTGTTTTTCCCACTGAGGACGTGGAGGTGCAGAGCGTGAACGTGACATGTCCAGTCGTATACACGTACACGACAAGAGACATTCACCCAAAACCCTTTTGTCCATTTGAGGTTAAACTGAAAACAGTAGCAACGTCTACCTTTTTCACTCAGGGGTCTCAGAATATTTCATAAACGTGGGTTTGGTCATCTGCCAGCAGAAAGCGTCTCCCCTTGGCCCTGGAGGCTGAGCAGAGAAGAGGTGTTCTCACACCTGCCCCGTAGGCTCTTCCTCAATGTTGGGTTGTGGTAATGTATGTGTAACATAACATTTGCCATCTTTTTAAGTGTCCAGTGGCAATAAGTACCTTCACATTGCACTGCAACCATCACTGCCACCCATCTCCAGAGTTATTTCCCTCTTCCCCAGCTGAACACTAACTCCCCATGCCCTTCCCCCGGGCCCTGGCAAGCACTGTTCTACTCTGTCTTGATGAATTCGACTATTCGAGACACCTCCTCCTATAAGGGGAATCACACAATATTTGTATCCTTGTGACTGGCTTCTTTCACTTAGCATAACGTCCTCGAGGTTCATCTGTGTTGTATTGTACCATGTGTTAGGATTCCCTTCCTTCGTAAGGATGACTAATATTCCACTGTATGTATATACCAGATTTGTGTACATCCATTCATCTGTCCACAGACATTGGGTTGCTTCTACCTTTTGGCTGTTGTAAGTGATGCTGTCGTGAACACAGTGGTCCAAGGGTCTGTTCAAGTCCCTGCTTCCAGTTCTTTTGGATGGGTACCCAGAGGTAAAATTGCTAGACTCTATGGTGATTCTATTTCTTTTTTTGAGGGTAGGCCACACTACCCATAGGTTTTTGCACCAAGCTGGTAGAATGTGTCAAGAAGACTACGTGCAGGCCCCACCCTAATCCCTCCACCCAAGGGACCCCCTTCTCCCCCAGCACCGTGTAGGCGCGCATAGAGGTTCTGACGTGTGCTGAGGCTCCTGTCTTAGAAGCAGTGGAGGAGTGATTGCAGCCACATTAGCCAACACCTTTCCTGGAGTCCCCTGGCCAGGGGACAGACTCAGTCGTTTGTGGTCTCTGAGGCCATCCATCACTAAGATACCTCAGGCCACGTGGCCACCTGATTTGTTCTCCAGGCAGAAGCCCCCCTCCGTGACTTTCTTTTTTCACCTCTTCCTGTGGTCTGAATTCCCTCACTCTGTTAATTAGCATGCCTGGCACGGTAGCTTAAGACTTGAATCAGCGTGGGGTGGTTTTAATTAATCGTGTGTCTCTGCATCTGGAGTGGTTTGTGTTCCGGGGTCAGGAGAGGAGCCGGCGATGGGGGATGCAAGAGAGCATTTTGTCTGGTGTCTGGAGTGGGTGGAGAATGGCGGTATCTGGGGAGGGAGAAACGTAGAGCCAAGGTGACTCAGGAGCCACCTGGCTACCTGCGAAACTCACCAGCGATGTGTGGAAGGTAACCAGAGCTATTTGGGAAGAGAATTGCACCAAGATAAATGGTGGACTAAATCTGGTTTTCAAACCTGATTTAAAGCATCAGGACATTTTCTGATACTTTCCAGAATTACCCGTGGGGTGGGGAGTGAGACAATGCAATGATGTAGGTTGGGATCAGGCTGGGGGAGCTGGGCCGTGCTGGAGAACACTGCCTGAGCATGTGACCGTGGAGATTTCCCTCGGCCTAGCCTTCCTTCTTCAGGAAACCCTGGGAAGGCGAGGGGCGTGGCACCTGGCTCTCAATTTATAGTAACCTTTCTACTTGGTCTGTCAGAATCCTGTTGGCTCCTCCAGTTTTAGTATCCATGCTTTCAAAAGAGTGGAGAAAACCTAGATAAAGTTGAGCAGAGTGATTTTTAAAAATGTCTTTAAAAAGTAGATAGAAAGATCCTGAAAGTAAAAGTTTAAAGAGCCAAGTCTCATAAAAACTGCTCAGGACTTAGGTCCCTGCCCCACAGGGGTGTGCCTACGTGGAAAGCAAAGAAAGATGCCAAACTGTTACAGCAGCTGATAAAGGCACTGAATCAGTCCAGGAAGCTGGGATAACCCCAGGGTTTCATCCCAAAGGTGAAACAATGAACAATTTAGGGGCAGACACCACAGTTCAAGGAGGAAATGATATGTTCAAGATATAAAAGAAGAAAACTTTTTCAAGGCCCGTTGAGTTCCCAGCTGCATTAGTGAGGCTGGGGAAGACTGTCAGAGCAGTCCCCTGTGGTGTGGGAGAGAGAAAAAGTGACAGTGTAATCAAGCATGGGTACTAATGACAAAGAGAACAAGAAAAATCACTTGTAATGTGCTTCGTCATGTACGAAGCTTCATACCTACTGGGTCATCTGTGCTTCGAAAAACTCTGGGAATTGGTGGGGGGCATTTCCATCCTCGTGTTTACAGATGAGAAAAGTTGAGATTCAGGCCCAGTCAGGTCTCCCTGCTAGACAACAGTGAGGCAGAACTTGAACCCGGCTCTGCAGGCTTTCACACTGTTCCTAGCCCGACACAAGTGACTCTTGTCTGACTTCAAGAGAGAACGTGCTTTCGGGTATTAAGCACCAATTGCGAGCTATTTTTAGAAATCAGAATGCAAAGGTTTCGAGAACGTCAGATTGGCCACGCAGCTGGCTCTTTATGTTGCACGCCCTGGAGACCCAGGCCACGTCTGTCCGAGACAAATTATAGAGCGTGTCCGTGGGAGAAGCTGGGGAGGGTAATAATTAAGTTTGGACCAAGAAAATGCTTCTGATTGAGCAAGTCATGATTTTCTCCTTAAGACCATGCAAACGACATAGTGCCAGACGGGCAGCTGGAACACATGGAAACATTATTATGTGCTTAAGTTACCAGCTTTCACCATCGGTGGCCCCTTTTATGACTCTTTTTCCCCTCCAGGCATCATGTTTTGAAAGAGTTTTGCCTACTAAACAAACTGCATTGATTAAGTAATAATATATTTCCCATTCTTAATATGGGACATTCATCCCTGCGTATGCATAGAAACAGAAACCAGTAACAATTCAGGTTCCATTAGGCTTTTGGAAATATTGAAAATAGCTTGTGGACCTCATCAGCACTCATGAATTTCTACGAGTCCAGGCACTTTGGGCTGGGAACCATTATTTATAGGCTTATAGGACCAGCACGTCTATCCCCATTTAGGAGGCATGGAAAGAAACTAAGGGAACAACGGGAAGAGGGCGAGTTCCTGGCCGTGTGGAGAGTCAGTGGGATAATTTGTAAGAAACTGATTGTCAGGATTAATTACGAAAATGGGAAGGTTGTATGTGGGTAGAGCTGAAGCATGGCTCTTGCTGATCACATAAGTGGTAATAAAAGAAAAGATAAAATTCTAAATGTACAGAAAGACATCTGAGAATGTGGGGAAAGGGCCCCCAAGGCCAAGGGCAAAGAAAGCTGTAAGAATGGGAAGAGGAAGCTAAAAGGTACCTGGGAAGAAGGGAAAATGGAGCGTGGCCATTAAGAATACTCCGTGTGTACTTGAGAAAAACAACAACAAAAAGATATATAAAGGGAATTGGAAAATGAAGGTAGGAAGGAAAAGGAGATCATGAGGGATTAGAATTAATTATTAAGTAGTTCCAAAAGGGAGTTCCGAGACTCATTGAGCAGGCGCTGGTGCCAGTTTGCCTGCGTGTGCATTACAAGCCGCCCCTGCCAGGCGGTGCAGGAGTTTACAGAGGCAGATGCTCCTCGTTCATCCCCCCTCCCCCGAGCAGCAGGGAAAACCCAGACTCTGCCTTTGCTTAGCAAGCCCCGCGCTTGTCGGGCCAGCGTGGCTTCCCTTCCCAGTGCCTGCCGTTGGATGGCGAGAAACGGAAAGAGATGCCCGCATCCGATTCCCTTAGCTCAAGCTGAAAGGTTAGGTAAGAAACCCCCCATCGAGATAAAAATGTATCCCACCTGGAAAAAGATGATTGATAAAAATAAATAAGTACAAGGACGTTGTAGAGAAGAAACGGGCAAAATGGAGAATGAAGGCCAAGGCTGTACAGAAAAAAATATTAAAATTCCGTTCGATCCTGCGGGCCGGTATGAAGTGCTTGTGACGTTATCAGGTCCTGAGAAGTCCTCCTGTCAAAGACATCGGGCAGTGCTTCCTTGGAAGACAATGGGACGGAGCAGGTCCTGGGAGCGCGCTGGAAATGGAAGCACCTGGGCCAAGCAGCGGCGTCACATGGGACATTTTATTAACACGTTAACAAGCGGCTGGTGAAAGCGCATGTCAGGTTTGGGGCTGGGACAGGAAACCTCTCATCATGAAAAGGGTGTGGGTAGGAGAAATCACAGCTGCCCTTTGAAAGCACCAGAGTGAAAAACCCTCAGAGCCAGGCGGCCACATTACGAGAAAGACAGAATAGGCAGGTAATGGCTGCGGAGCGAGTTTATTACACCTTGTTAAGGGCGCGGGGAAAGAGAGAGTGAAGGCCTTGGTCTTGGGTGAAAGGCCCTCTGGAACCACAGCAATTAGGAAGGAGAAAGACTGAGAAGGAGGCAAAACGCTCTGGCAACAGAGAAACAAGAATGGAGAGCGAGTAAACATTTGAGTTTATTGCCTTGAGAAGAAACAGATATGTGTTGACCTGGATGTTTGTAGAGATGTTTTGGGGGTTTGGTGGTAAGGAAATGTAACTGTAGACCATATAAGTACCTTCTATAACATTTTAATATGGCCTCTCTGGAGTCCATTCCCAGAGATTTCTATGAAAACAGCAGGTGGGTGTCTCCCTTGGGTGCTTATGTGGCCACCTGCTCAAATACGATCCTCTAGGTCCCTTTCGGTTCTGGGGTTCTCCATCCCTTCCCGCTCCTACACTGTTTTAGGGGGTACACCTGCTAGAGTGCAATCTCTTGTGAACGACTGCGTGTTCTGCAAAATCCTGACCACTCTCTCGCTTGTTGTCCCGTCCCAGCTCACCAGAGTCCCCGTGGAGTCCTGCGGTCAGTACCGGAGCTGCAGCGACTGCCTGGGCTCGGGGGACCCGCACTGCGGCTGGTGTGTGCTCCACAACACGTGAGTACCGCCGGCAGCTTCCTCCTGCCGTGCCCTTCCCCCCCCCCCCGCCCGTAACTCTCTTCCTCCTCCTCATCTTCTCTAGCTTCACTCCTTCCTTTTGACCTCTCTTCTCCCCTGTCTTTGCTTACTCTTCCTTCCTTGTATCATTTGCAAATTTTATCTTCCCTCTTTTGTTCTGATTTCAATTTAAATTGCCAAATCCCTAGAAGATAGATAGCAGTGGCAATGTGGGAATGATGATGGGCCAGGATGTGGAATCACGCTGGATAAGTGCGCCCTGGAGGGCCGGAGGGAGATCCTGGCCATTTCTGACTGTGACTTGACTATAGGCTGATGCTCCAGGGCTAAACAGCAGGGAAAAGGCATTAGACTTTTTTCCCAAGGCTCCCATGGGCCACTCAGTCATGTGCGTGATCCATATTGTCCCTTCAGTGATTCATCCGCTTAACTGACTCTCCGGCATCCCCCCAGAACCTTCTGGTACTTGAGACTCTTCTGGTGCCGTTCAAGTGGGTAGCCCCCGGGAACCCACCCACTGTTGTCACAACATTCAGCTGGCTGTCACAGCACCCTGGGCCTGGGGACACGGGGCCAGACGAGCTCTGTCCCAAGTGCTGGGCCCTCTGCCTATGTGCATTTTTGTGCTGGCTCCCTTTCATTCTCCAAAAGCGGGAGGAAGGCAGTGGTGTGCAGAGGAGGCAGACGGTAACCTGGCCGTGCGGCAGCCTGGGGTGGCATCCCGGCTCCTCGTCTGTGAGTAGGAGATGGTGATGTCTGACCTGCCCACCTCCTGAGTCTCAGGAGAATCAGATGAGATCACGTGGGTGACGGGCACTGGGACCTGAGCAGTGTGTAAAATGCAAGGGGGGCACGGGGCAGGGGTCTCAGCACAGGTGGGGCAGGACTGAGAGCCCTGCCTCTTATGACCCTTGTTGACCCCCATCGATGGTGCAGATGGCTCTACATGAACTGCATCCTTCCCTCCCCGGGGCTATCCCAGCCTCACACTGCCTTCCTCTGAGTGGTAGACGCTCCTGCTGCTGCATTCCCCTCCCCTCCGTTAACCTGGCGTCATGTCTTATTCTGGAGTCTGCGCATCTTCTCCGCACGTGTCCTTTCAGTGCAGCCCTTATGAAGCACGGGCGCTCAGAAGGCAGGGGCTGTGCAGGGGCTTTCTCTGTGCCTGTCACTCAGCACTGCTGGGGGGGGTGCCCCCCTTGCCCAGAGTGCCACAGTGGGAGCAGGACCCTGGAAGGACTACCATGGAAATCAGTGTGAGGTAGTTCCCTAACATGCTATGAGATATTGAACAAGAACAGTCGATTCTCATTATCTGTGGTACTTTATGAAGTCACTCTGAACACCAAGTTCATGAATACTGAACCTCGGCTCCTAGGAAAATACAGAGCTAGGTGCCTATGAGCATCCGGTCCCAACATTTTGGCCACCCCTTCAATACATAACCATGTTTTGTGTGTGTTTCTGCTTAAAGACACCTTATTTCATATGTATTGTTTCATATGAACCTTGAACTCACTATAGTCTGTGCCTGAGGGAAGCGTACCTAACACAAGCATTTTTCTCCATAAGACACGTCACAGCCTTCCTGCACTGAGGGACACGGGGCAGGACTTCGACAGGGTTCCTAGGGGCCACTTTAAACAGCGGAATCACCAAGAAAAAGCACAAAAAAGTGAAAAGTGGGACACCAAGTAGAAAGGACACACTGACACTGGGAACTAAAACAGGAGGGCATGGAGGTGTGGCCTGGTCGGACCCGCGCTGGGGACGTCTGCTTGTGGCCGCTGGAAGTTTTCTCCTCCCCGCTCGTGTCCAGGAGTGACCTTGAAGAGGCTGCAGCATCGATCTGGGGATTAGACAGGATTCTCACAGATGGGCCAGTTCGCAGGCATGGAATCCTCAGACAATGAGGATCGGCTGTGACTGTGTGTGCCAGACACTTTGCCGTTTTGTGTGTAAAGAGGAAGCCCCGCACGCCCCACGGTGGTGCAGTGGGGACGAAGTTAGGTAATGAAGGGTGTCGTGAAGGTCCCCGGGGCCCTGCAGGTCTGCTCTCTGGCAACCTCGGGCCTCCTGGTTGTGTGGAGACTCTGGTGCAGGGGCCGGGGCGGGGGGGGGTGGTGGGCCTGAGCTGATGTGTTTGGTGAAGCCCAGCTCCCGGGGAGGTTCGGCTCACCAGCACTCCTAGGCCAAGGCTGCCCGCCCGCCGTGACGCTCAGCACACCCGTCCTGCCTCCCGGCCAGAGCTAGTGACCAAGGAGGGGCCCCGGGGCCTCCTGGCCAGGCGAAGGAGAGCAGGCCCCTGGATCTTCTAAGATGCTTGCAATCAGGATATGATGTTTACACTCACGGAGTGTGGTGCGCACAGATCCGAAGTGTATGATTTGAAAAGTTTTGACAGATGCAAACACCCAGGTAACCAAACCCCATCAAGATACACATTTCCTTCACCCAGAAGTCTGCGTTCCTCCCTAGTTCTGAAGATCAGGTCAAAGCCAGACATTGCCTCTCCTGATACACCCTCTCTTATTTTAAATAGTTGCCAACCGGACAGTCCAGGGTGGGACAGGTGCCTGAGGGCACTCGGGAGGGAAGGGAGGAGGCTGCGGCAGGCCGAGTAGGAGCAGAAGGCCGGGGAGGACCAGAGAGACACTCACCCTGGGTGCCTTGGTTTGCGGGAAGCGAGCATGGTGTGAAAGGCAAGGGTTTTGTGTGCGTGCCTGGGAGTGCTGTGCCCAAACCACAAGCCTGCCTGTAGGTCTCTCACACCACCCCTGCCCGCTCTGTGCCCGACCCTGTGCTGGGCTCGGAGGATCCAAGGGGACAGTGTCAGGCCACCTCTGCCCTGGGCCTTGGGAACCAGGCCTCTGGTTCAAGAACTGGGCAGGGGGTGCAGCCTGTACTAGAGTCAGAGCATTTGATAGGCCTGCATCAGGGGCAAGACCCCATGCTGAGCGCTGCAGTCAGGGGACCAGGGCACAGAGCATCAGGAAGAGGGGTCCTTTGGGAGTCACGGTATTTGTCACTTTGCCCACTTCCATGGTTGTAGGGGGAGGAGGGTGGGAACTCTCTGGGAAGGGAAGGACTGAAGGGGTGTGTGTGAGAGACAGAGGCAGAGACAGAGGAGCAGGAGGAGAGCGCTGGAGCGTGCACAGGCTGAGGGCGGGGCCCCTCCTCACAGGTGGCTCAGGTGGCTGAAAGGGCTGTTTGTACCAGCAAGGGCACAGGTGGGTTACAGACTAAACACGCTTAAGAAATGCCCGTGTAACTGAAACCCTCCCTCCTGTTACTCAGTCCCAATTGTGGCAAAGAGCTGGCCTGCCCGCCCCAGTAGCGTGGAGGACCACCTGCAGCCCTCTCCCCAGTCCCTCGGGCTTGCCGGTGTGTAATGGCAGTGATGCCATAGCCTCAGTAGTCTGGGCGTGCGTTTGCCCACAAACTGTGCCCGTACTGCAGACGCATTTGTGCCTCTTGAGTCTTTATTCCAGGAGCATTTGCCTTGGGCCTGAGCCTGCCTGTTCTGTCTCGGGGGATAGTGAAAGGAAAGCCTATGGCCTGGCCCACCTTCGCCTACCCTGGGCCTGGACCCTCGCCTCCAGCTCCAGGCTTGGCAGGTCCCCAGGTCCCTTTTTGTCTTCGCCTCCCAGGCCCAGGCCCAGAAGCCGATCCCAGGCTGAGCAGGTAACGGGATCCCCCCGCAGACCCAGCCGCATCGATCGGCCCAGACATCACCTTTCTGGAGAAGGGTCCTCAGTGTCATTGCCGGGAGGCTCGTGTAACCCAAGACGTCAACAGGGGCAAGATAAGATCGGCTTTTATAAAGTCTCTCCCTTGCCCCCTGGTGACCCCTCCTCTTGGCAGCTTTCCTGTGTTGGGAGGATGCCCTCCCTGGATGGGTTGGCACAGGTCGTTGTTCAGGTCCTTTTATTCTTTATATAGTTCCTGCCACGATAAAGAGAAGGGAAGGGGGAGGAAGAGGAGGGGAAGGGAAGGGAAGGGAAGGGAAGGGAAGGGAAGGGAAGGGAAGGGAAGGGAAAGGAAAGTGCTGCTACCCAGAGCAGAAGGACGGGTTAAAACTAAGAACCTGTCTGTGGACACACTCAGCCTGGGTTCAGTTTCCTCAGCAATAAAATGTCGATGACAGAGCCGTGTTACAGCCATGGTATGAAAATTAGGAAGAGTCTGTGCATCCAGGCTCATCACGGTGCCTGGAGGCAGCCCCGTTTCAGTGACCGTGAAGCCGAGGCTGCAGGTCGGAGCCCAGGGCCTCCTCCACCGCCCCTTCTCCTTACCGTCCTCCCCAGACCAGAGGGCTGCAGCTGGGTGGCTGGGACCAGCCCAGGGCTATGAAGTCTTCTGCCTTGGACAACTCCAACCAGCCGTGTCGTTTGGGACGTCTTCAGTGGCCGTGGGTGTGGCTGCCCGTCGGCCACCCGGGAAAGTGCAGAGAGAACAGTTTGTCCCACAACCATGGCTGAGTGTCCCCTGGATGAAGTACAAACTGATTCTAAAATGCCCGGCCTGTCCAGCTGCCTCCTACCGTATCCCAGAGCCTGGTACCCAAGGCCTACTTAACACTAACCTGCTAAGTCAGCGACCTCCCCTAAGGCTGTTTGCAGAAAGTCCACACAATCGTGGGGGGTTGTTAGGATCCACTGCTCCCAGCAAACTCTTTGCAGTCTATGCTGCAGCCTTCCCTGACTCTTCACCAAGAAGCTCTCAGCCTCTGATGCAGAGAAAAGAGTAGATACTGGTATATTTGAACTTTTCTCTGTGACTCAGTAGATACACAGTATGGGTTAAAAAAACTTTCTTTTCTTTGAGCTGCTGCCTGCTCCCCCTGCTCCCCACGCACATATAACACAAGCTTCCATGGCCCATGGGTGGTGAGTCAATGATCCATCTTCTCACAAGAATTAGGGAGGCCCTGCCATCCGTGCATGTCTGAGGGTCCCTCCCAGTCTAATGACTTGGCTCTCCGGGGACAGCCTGAGGGGCTGGGCTACCTCCTCGCTTGAAGCACAGACACGCACAGACACACACAGCCATGCACTGACACTCACATGCTCCGCCCAGTCATACCGCCCCACGCAACACCGGGTGGGCGGCCCACCTTACACAGAGCGGCGTGCTCCTCTGCACCGAGCCTGAGGACCTGGTGGCTTCCCCAGACATGAAAGCTCCAGGCTGCTGGATGAAGTGCATTGTGAGAGTTGCTCAGAATCCAAGCAATTGTTGGATGTGTCCCGAGTAATAGACAGCATCCTCCTTATTGCCAACTGGACTGTGAAGAGAATGGATCAGCCTTTGCTTTCTCTTCCTCCTCTTCTCCTCCGTTCCTCTCTGTCCCTCCACTCCTGCTCTTCTCTCCAACACTCCCCTCGACCTTAGTAGAAATAAGTAGATCTGAACAGCGCTACCCCCACTGACAAAGAGAAGAAACCGACAGCCTCACTCCATCTTCTCTTTGGCACCTGGAATTCCTCTTCTCAGAAAGAAGGAACCTCTCCAGGTTCTTGTTACTACCACCTAAGGTTTTGTTCAATGGATCATTCATTTGGGGAGGAGCCGAAAGGAAGCCAAAGCAAGCCTCCCTTCAACCTGGGGCCAGGGCAGAGCCCACTCTGGTGGAGGGACAGGACCCCCTGCTTGCTACGTAAGCCCAGATAGGTTCTTCTTGGGCCTCCGCTGAGCTCCTGCACCTGCCAGTTGCCATTGAGCCCAGTGCCCCCTCCTCCTGCTTTGGTGGCCGCACCCACCGGACGGGCCCAAGAGGCACAGTGAACCCAACACCTGCTGCTCTGTGTCTTGGGATCTTTAGGGAAGCTCACATGGCATCGAGGTCAGTGGCCAGTAGCTGATGATACAGGGAAAATCATAGTCTCATTGTGGTCTTCGAGTTTTGGGGTTTGTCCAGGAACAAATGAACTACTTAGGTTGAGACCATGATGTCCGTCATGGGATGCTGGAATTGCGACATTGAAAAGACTCCCCGGTCCACACCCGTGATGTAAGGAACCTCCCACACACCCAGCAGCCTAGAGAGGTTCCATCCAGTGCCATCCAGTCCGCCTTCCTGTGAGCGTGCAGGTGCGCCTCCCCGTTTCTGTGGGAGTTCCTGGAGCGGCCAAGGACAGTGACATTAGGAAACCTGGTCTCTCTCCTTGTCGGGTTCCCAGATGTAGAGATAATAACCAAAGGGCTGTCCAACCTGGGTAAATATTCTGAGTCCTCTTAATTTTCTGCAAACCTCACTCGGGAAGCTCCCCTCTCACCCCGTGTATTCCAGACTCCTCATGTTCTAACCACGGACTCCCCGATGGTTCATGTTCAGCACAGGTCACGGCCAAAGTGAAATGTCAAGGTTCAGGGGCCACCTATGGGGAGAAGCCAGGAGCAGGTTCTGGTCCTTCAGACCGGTGGCCCCACGCCAGAGGGCTGGGGGGCGGGGGCCAGCGACAAGCCCCCGGTTTGGAGGCTGGCCCAGGCCGGACTCACACCTAGCCGCTTTTTCAAATTGAAATTTAGCTGCCTGGCTGGCAGCACGGGGACTGAATATTTCTATCCCTGTGTTTAGGAATTACTTTCTAGAGGCCTTAATCACTACCTCGTCCCCTCTCCCTCACCCTTTTCCTTTCTGCCTTCCTCTCCCTTCTAATTTTCCACTTGGCTGGGAATTCCCCATCAGTGAAAGTTCAGGCTTAGGGGAGGGCAGAGGTAGCTGCTTCATTAGAGAGGATAATCTCATTGGAACCACTGACTTGAATAATAACCCCTCTAAGGCACCAGGGTCATTGTCCCCAACGGCTTGTGGCACCTCTGAACTGAGGCTGGAGGGATGAATTACAGAGAAAGTGGACTGAGGAAGGAAAGGAAGAAAAGATCAGCAGGGCCAGACTCCATTTCTAGGGGCCCAGGGTGTTATCTTGGGCTCCGTGCTGGCCATCCGTGGGCCTTTGTTTGGGGTGGCGTGGCGATCGCAGTGGCAGAGATGAATGTCTGAAAACTCCAGGTCACATGTAGCATGCACTTTTTGTACCCTGTGACGTTTTTTTGAGTCATGCCTGGAAAATGGTTGGATCGGGATCTTCCTGGACTTTCATGGTGCTCCCCCAGCAGAACTGAAGGGAACATCTAGGAAGTCCCTGGAGCCCTGCTGAAGGTGACATCTGAGCTGGCCCCGAGAGTCATGAACGAACCCTCGACACATTTCCTAGCTCTTGCCCGGGCCAGTGAGAAAGCATAGTCCTAGAAAAGCAGAAGCCATTACCCGAACAGACCCCACAGGAATTCAGAAGAAATTCATTCTTTCCCCTCCATTTTCCTACCACATCTGAGGTCAATTGTCTGTGCTTGGACATTTGCAGCCTCTACCCTCCTGGGCACTGAGGGATAGTAGAAATGTCAAAGCATCCCCGGCACTGACCTTCAACTTGACTTCCTACTAAAAGCTGAGTTCTCAATACCCGGTGACAGCTAGCAAGAAGGCAGAGCTACAGCCCAGACCCCTCTTCTTCATGTTCTCCCGCTGACCTCTGGGGCCCCTTCTCCCTCATTACGAGGGAAATTGCTGTAGCCATCCCCTGTCTCTTTGTCTTTGATTCACCCCATGGGCCAGTCGGGGAGAGGGTCGGTGCGTCTGCCTCAGCTGCAACTTGGCAGGGCTGGATGAGGGAGGATGAGAAGAGATGGAATAATAATAACTAACATTTACTGAGGGTGTATTATGTGTGAGCTACGCCCTGTTCTAAATACTTTACTAGCATAATCTTTTAATCCTCTTAATAACCCTATTAGGTAGATACTATTTTGTCCCCATTTTACAGATGAGAAAACTGAGGCACCAAGGGGTTAGGTTATTGACTCAAGATCGCACAGTTAGGTGGTGAGACCTAAAAACCTGGAGGAGCTGATGAGTAGTTAGCTTGGGGTCTCAGTAGCATGGCAGGGTGCAGCCACATGAACTTGGGGAGCAGCAAGCTGTGCAGGTAGAACTTGTCTTGAGATCCCTCAACCAGGTCCCTCTGTACCCCCAGAAGAGAGATACGAACCGCTATTTGGTTAAGTTCAGGTGTTGTTCGGCCTAAAAGCCACTTCATTTTTCTCACTTCATAATTTAGCTCAAGACATTTTTTCAGACCTACTGATTGCTTTTGGAAAGAGGAACTTCAAAGTTGGGAAATCAGTGAATAATTTAAGCCCGTACCAGCTCTCCGAGTCTGCCGTTAATGGGAGTAATAACACTATTAATAGCGATGTCAGTGCCGACACCCTGGAAAAGTCCATAACATTAGCTTAATGGCTGTAGGTAATGAAGTCCTCCCAGAGAAGCTAGCCTGGTAAATTAACTTCCCGGGACTTTTAGGCAGACGCCCTGGTTGCCATGGGTCTCCTGGAGCGGCCGGGGAGTACCATGGAGACAACCACGCGCACGTCTGACCTTTCTCTCTGGGGGAGGGGAGTCCTAGAAGGTCCTGGAGAATCTACAAGTCACTGCGACATTCAACTGCTGCTTCTTTGTGGCAGGTGACGTAGCGATTAGCCTAGAGAAGATGGAAGGGAAATTTTGTATTGCCCAGAGCACATGAAGGAACACCAAGATGGCAGGGAAGGTGGGTTTTATGTGCGGCAAGGGGTCTGTCCCCCAATTCTTAGTCTAGAATCATCAGGGAGGTCGAGCGTGGTGGTTAATGCTACGGGCTCGAGAGTTCATCTGTGTTCACACGCGGGATCTCTGGTTTAGCTGGTGACCGTTAGCTGATCGATACGGTGGGGTTTAAAATGGTACCTACATCGCAGCATTGTTAAGGGACATGAGTGACATAAACGGTGCGCCCCTTACCACGGTGCCTAATAAGCACTCGGTGACTTCTAGCCATGACTGTATTATTCAGAATTGTTTCTCACTTCCTCAGTGCACATCCAATCTATTCTAAGGCCATCCTTGTGTCCCTGTATCTCCCCTTCCTTCCTCTAGTCCACCCCACTCAGTGATTTCTCCTTTGTTTGCTAATTCACCTCTCAGATTCCTCACTGTTAGGCCCTTCTTCCCACGGATGCCCAAGGTGTCTTCCTCCCCCAAACATCCAGGGAGGTCACCCACAGCTTTCCTGTGGGTCCGAGCGTCACCCCAAGAACAGCTCAGGTGTGCAGGCGCCTCTCCTCCCTGTCTCACGCCTCAACTGCCTGCCTGTTGAGGCAGGCGCTCTCTCCTCAGCATCCCCTTGCCCACGTGGGTTCCACATCCCTGGATGTTTCCTTTCTCACTGAAGTCCTTGCCCAGTGCTCCCTCCTGCCCTGCAGCAGGTCCCCCTTCCTCTGCAGAGTCTACTCTCACCCACGGAGGCCAGCCACCCAGGAGTGATGATCCCACAGTTCCACCTTATCTCGCCTTGTCCCTGCTTTTCCTCGTCCCATAGCAGAATCACTAGTCCTGACGTTCCAAATCGCGGCCACTGGGCAAAGCCCCGTGTTCACAAGGCTTGTCTCACTTGGATGAAAGGCTGTGCCCTGAGGCTGGGACACCTCCCTTCAGGGAACTCCCACGGCAAGGCAGGGACGGCCCTGACCCCAGCAGAGAGTACTTATAGCACCTTCCCCACGTGGGATGTGTGCACTGGGGTGAGGGCCACGGTTTTTATGTGCGTCGTTCGCAAGCTCCCCCCCGTCGAGAGTGTGAGATCCCAGGTCACCCTGGCTGTGGTCCACCAGTAGCACGGTGCACTTTGAAGGGTACAGGACACTAAGCAATCACAGCAAACCCTCTGCAGCAGTTAGCTACCCTGTGCCGTGGGGCTGGGATTTCAATTCCAGGCGGTCTGGCTCCCCAGCGCACCTTGAACTGGTGCACTCTGCTCCTTTGCTCCCTCCTTCTCTCCCTCCCATCCGGCTGCATTTCTCTTCGGTCAGCGGGACAGGAGGATTACAAGGGGATTCCCAAATGAGTCCAGCATGGTTTCTCCTTTTGAGCAGCTCACACTTGGCTGGCGAGGGCTGCACTCGGCCCAATCATTGTCATATCATCCAAGAAGTTCTAGACTGTAGGAAACTCCAAGTGCTTTTACCTTGGCCTGGTGTGAGGAGCGGCGGGGGATTGTAGGTGTGTAATAGTCGAACCATGTCTGGAAGGGCCAACAGATGCTGGACAGGGGAAAACTGGGGAGAGGGCTGCCCAGACTGATGAACTGACACGCACAAAGGCAAGGAAGTCTGAAAGAGCATTCTGTGTGTGTGGAAAGAACAAGCCTCAGTCTGCCTTCGGAGTGGCGAGGGTGACGAGGGCCAAGGACGAGTGGGGAGGGGGAATAGACAGGACTCTGGGGCTCTGTGTGAATGAGGAGGAGGGGAGGGGACTTTAGGATGACTCTCAAGTGTCTGCATTTGGCAAGCTGTTGTGGGAATTCCACCTTTTTCAAATGCGGGCCCGATGCGGGAGGACCAGGCTGGAGGAAGGAGCCAAAAGGTCAGTTCTGGGCATGTTGAGTTTGGACACGTCCCGGGAGCCACTGGTGATGACTAACCTCTGTGTCCGCCCCACCCTGGACCAGTCACCTTCTCCTCAGTCCCTCGTTGGTCTCTCCTACCAGGTGCACCCGGAAGGAGCGCTGCGAGCGGTCCAGGGAGCCGCACAGGTTTGCCTCTGAGATGAAGCAGTGTGTCCGGCTGACCGTGCATCCCAGCAACATCTCTGTTTCTCAGTACAATGTCCTGGTAAGGGCAGGGAGGACAGGGGCCAGGGAACAACCCTCTACCCACCGAACAGGGCTGCAGCCCAATGCTCCCTAGCGAGGGCTGGGCCTAACCCAGCCAGCAAAGCAGTTGGAGAGCAGGACTGCTAAAGAAGGTGTCCCTGGGCATGGAAGACGGGGTCATGCACAGGAGTGGTGGGGGGAGAGGCTCTATGCATAATAGGTAGAAAGACAGGGCAAACTGGGACACCAAAAATGATCCAAAGGGTGACCCGGAGAGGGAGGGCTTGGGGAGCAGCCGCTTTGTCTGTAAGACGGGAAGAGTGTCTGCACAGAGGGAGACAGGGCTAAGACAGCTCCCACGTTCTTGCACTGGGCACCTAGTGGTGGGTGTCGCCATTTTTCCGAAATTGGGACAATGGAAACGGAGCGTGATCAGTGGTCCTCAGTCCCGCCCACTTTTCTTACTACACCCAAATTCCTCACACATTCCATTTCCTGGGGCCAAGTCCATCCACAGGTGATGGGGGTCCTATTGTCCTTGTCTCTCTACATTCCACCGCGCTCTCTGGATGCTCTTGTGATAAATTGCATCAGTTCATCTCTATACCAATATCGCCTTGTGTTTTTTCTTTCTTTTTTTCTCTCTGGTCTCTGTTGCTCTCTCCCTTTCCTCCTTTATCCCGTTTCATTCTCCCTTTTCTTCCTCTGCCGGGCTGCTCACAGCTGGTCCTGGAGACACACAACGTCCCGGAGCTGTCAGCTGGCGTCAACTGTGCCTTCGAGGACCTGTCAGAGATGGATGGGCTGGTGGTGGGCAATCAGATCCAGTGCTACTCCCCGGCGGCCAAGGAGGTGCCCCAGATAATCACGGAGAACGGTGAGAGGCCCCCAGAGGCAGAGCTGGGTGGCAGGGCTGTCCTCCTGCCTGGATGAGAACTCGGGACAGACACTCAGGACGGATGTGGGGGGATCGAGGGAGCCTTCAGGAGGCGAGGGTCAGAGGAAGAGGTGTGGGCTGGTGGGGATGTTGTAGGAAGAGGGAGACGAGGCACCCTTTGCTGCTCTTGGAATGGGCTACTGAGGCTAGGTGAGCATCCAAGAGTCAGGCTCGTGCTAGGTGAGGCGCAGCTGCAGAGGGTGGGTAGAGGGAAAGGCCAGGACAGCATCCGAGTGTGCCAGTCAAGTTCAGCATTGTACTGGAATGTGAGGGGGCTGTCACAGAGGGGCAGAGGAGGAGGGGGTGGGGTGGGGGAGTCATCTGGCTCCTTACCCCCACCCGCTCTGCTGGGTCTCTGACCCTGAACCAGGGTACCCCCAGCCCCACCCCCAGCCCTGCCTTCCCAGAGCTGCCTGTCCATGGCCAGCTGCACTGGGAGGGCCAGGGGTGGACAGAGGCCCAACGCTGGTGAGGAACAGACCCAGCCTGGGCAGATGGATGCCAGGTTGGCCGTCCCATTTGGGCTTGTCACATTTGTTTCGAGCTGACTGATTAATGAGGCTCTCGGGGAAGGCCCCAAACCAGGCTGGAAGTGGGGGCCTGGGGTCAGAGCTGTGAATTAAACATGGGCTCCTGCTCCTCTCTGGTGCCAGCTGAGGATTCTGGGGACGCCCGCCCGAGTGGACCCCTGAGCCCGCCCGAGCCGGGGCGTCAGAGCAGGGGCTCTCCTTACAGAGATGTGAATACTCGCGTCTGCACACACACGCAGGCGCGAAACCTCTTGTGCAGTTTGCGGCAGTGTTAGTGAGAGGCGGCCTGTTTCTCCTGGTAGCTAATCAATGTGTTTGTAGTGCTGTGAGCCTGGCGTGGATATGGTGCAGGTGAGTGAATGCACAGTTCAATACCTATCAGAGTGTGTGTGTGTGTGTGTGTGTGTGTGTGTGTAAATTTAGGACCTGATGACCACATGAGGGTGGGAGCACACTGTGGGAGGAGGAGGAGGCCGGAATCGTCATCTGCAGCTGCTCTCAGGGCTGCCCTGGGACTGGGCGGGCCACATCAGGGACCTGTGAGAGCCACGAGCACCCCCTCTCTAGGTCCAGTGGGGTTCCCCTTCCCAGGGGGCATAACTCCCAGTGGGACCCTGACGTGGGGCCTTGCCCTGCCCCTGACCTCGTGGCCTGCTCTGCCCCATAGGGGATCACCATGTCGTCCAGTTGCAGCTCAAGTCCAAGGAGACAGGGATGACCTTTGCCAGCACCAGCTTCGTCTTCTACAACTGCAGCGTCCACAACTCGTAAGTGCCCCCAACCTCGCTCAGCTCCCCATTCCTGGGGTCAGGTCACCCAGAGAGAGAAGAACCTGCCACCATTTGCAAGGAGTTACCATCTGTAAGGAAGTCCCTTCAAGGAGGCCTCCTTCACCCGGAAGCAGATGGGCCCCTCCTCTGGCACCCTTGGGGTTAATGGACAGAGGCTAGAATGGGCAGCAGGAGACCCTATGGGGTAGGGAGCTCCAAATCCCTGGCCCACACCTCTTCTCTGGCATAAGTCTGTCCAACCTGATGCACTGCCCACCACCTGTTGAGGAGGGGGCACGTCTCCCCTGAAGAACAGAGCAGTCAGCATCAGCACCGGGGTGAGAGGAGGGGTCTGAGGAGGGCAGGCTGTGTAACCAGCCCCTGAGGGCTCAGCTCCGCCCTGTGGCCTGGGCCAGGACTCGGGCTGGGACGGGTGGGAGAGGAGCAGGCCTGGGGCTCGGACTCTGGCCCCATTGCAGCAAAGCCTCCACTTCCCAAGGGAAGGTAGGAGGACAGAGGCTTGTGCTCCGGAGTCAGACCAGCTGGAAACGTAACCATCTGTGCCCCGGTGTCCTCTGTGAGTGGGGAAGTAGTAGTTCTTCTTCTGGGGATGTCACCCAAATATTTAGCAGCTGACACAGCAAGGGCACTGTCCCAGCAGAGCAGTCACTGGCTGGGACACCGCTGGTTGCTCCCCCCACCCATCAGCCCTGCTGGGACCTCCAAACAGCGGCCAGGGCTGGAGAGCCGTGACCGGGAGAGCAGTGAGAGCCGTGTCTGGCCCTCGGTTTGGGCACCGCTCACATTCTTGCTGTTATTACATTATCATTTCCGCTCTGAAATGATGGAATTGGACCAGAGTGAAAAATGGACAAGCCATTTTTTTCACCATAGATACCTTTCTCCAATCAAAATTAGGTGCGGAAGCCCAGTAAACATAACAGAGGGAAGTGGGAACTACTCTGACTGAGTGCTGAGGGGACCTGGAACCCCTCTGTCTAAGAACTCCACGTCTCTGCCTCCTCACACAGTCTCCCAAGGAGCTCCTGGGAACCCCCAGGATTCCGTACAGCACAGTTTGAAAACCATAGGATCTGACCTCCCAAAACCCTGCTTGCTTTTATACGCTGTTCTGTTTTCCTCTCCACGCAAGACAACATATAACCAGAGACATTCTGAGCAGGAGGGATTTTAGGATTTGGCTATCTGGTTATAGGAGCTGTGAGTGCAGCACTTGGCTCTCTCTGGGGCCCCCAGGAAGAGGCAGCCAGCCCTCCCAGCCAAACACAGGCGTTTCAACACTGGAATGCTCTCTCTGAATCTTGCCACAGAACTATCCGTGGCTCTAGCACTTGGTGGCCTCGTCCCTCACTCCCCTGCCGCCCCTGTAAGAAAGCAAGTAGTAGATAAAATCACGTGTGAACTTTCCATTCCGTCCCTGACATGGTTGTAAGCATGTACTATGTGCAAGGCAAAGTGTTACTCTTTAGACAGGTAAGCACAAATCAGTGATCAATCCTGCCCTCCAGGAGCCACACCTAGTGGACTAGTGGATGAAAGGACAGTGAACAAGAGACACAGAATACAACAACGCCTGGCTGGCGTAGCTCAGTGGATTGAGTGCGAGCTGCGAACCAGTGTGTCTCAGGTTCAATTCCCAGACAGGGCACATGCCTGGGTTGCAGGCCACGGCCCCCCAGCAACCGCACATCGATGTTTCTCTCTCTCTCTCTCTCTTTCTCCCTCCCTTCCCTCTCTAAAAAAATAAATAAAATCTTTAAAAAAAAAGTTAGTAAAAAAAATACAACGCCAGGACTGTCCCAGGGACATAAGCAAAGGGGTTGGTGACATAAGGGCTGTCTGGCCCATGCTCTGTTGGTCAAAAAAGGGGGGAGATGGCCACGTGGAGGAAGGGAAAATGGTGCTGCAGGTAGAAGGACCAGACACATGTGGGGACATGGACCTGGCAACCAGGAACGGCTTGGCCCGTGTGGCAAGGCATTTGGGATTTACTGTTTGGAAGAGGGAACCGTGCTGGGTTTGTAAGCGGGGGGGGGGGAACTTTTATAAAGTTGCCTTTGTTTCCTGGGGGTGAGGTACAGAGGTGAGGTTGCCAACCCACTGAGAGGGCAGCCTCAGAACCTCCGGCCACAGTGGGTCCCTGTGGGTGCTTGGCAGCCAAGACCCTGGAGTCAATTTACACTAAAACTCAATTATTTGCCCTAAATCTCGTGGGCTCTCTGGACAAGCCCCGCTACCCTAGGCCTGATTATTCCCCAATTCAGCCAAAGAGGGCACGACCCTATGGAAGTGGATAGTGGCTGCTGAAGGCCTTGGGGACCAGATGTATCAACTGGCTGCATGAGAGGCAGGAGGCCAGAGAGTCTGGGCTGGCTGAGGACTTGAAGAGAAAAGGGATGGCTTTGGATGAGGTTTGCTCTTCCTGGGTGCTCGAGGGTGGTTTCTCTTTCTGTTAAAACATGTTTCCCTAGGCCCCAGAGCCTCGGCCCTCTGCTTTGCCCCGCCCCCCCACCCCCGGGGTCTCTGGTTCATGCTTCATCCTCCCTGTGCCCAGGTGCCTGTCTTGCATGGAGAGCCCTTTCGGCTGCTACTGGTGCAAATACCGGCATGTCTGCACCCACGACCCGAAGACGTGCTCCTTCCTGGAAGGCCAAGTGAAGCTGCCTGAGGTAGGACGCCAGAGTGGTGAGTGCTGCCTGCTGTGAGTGTGGGCCGCACGGGCAGGCCTTCCCTGGGGAAGAAAACACGAGGGTGATGCCCACAGGATCGCCTGCTTCTCCCCAAGCCCTCCTCTTACGGGACTGCATTGTGAACGCCGTAAACACGCAGAGCTCTGTGCAGGGCTCTGTGCAGGGACTGGGGGGCTCTGGGTCTGTCCTAGAGGCTCGGTTCCAGACGAAGGTGCATCCCAGGTCACTCCAGGCGGGTGAGTTCTAGCGCAATTCCAGAGGGACGAGTATGTGTGTGTCCGAGAAGTAATTGTCAGCACCCAAGAGTGCTGTGTGTGGGTCCTCAGTTGTCCCTCAGACCTCTGTGTGCAGAGCAGAACTGAGGTTTTTTAAAATTAAGTAAAAGGAAGAGAGGAAGAGGGATGACAAAGTGCTCACCTTAGCCAGAGCAGTCGTTCCTGAAGTGTGATTGCCGGACCAGCGACAACAGCGACACCTGCGATGCTGTTGGGTGTACACAGTCTGCGGCTCCGCCCAGCCTCTGGGCGTGAGCGTGCTGGGAGGGCGTGGTCCTCTGCATCCTCTGCGTCCTCTGCCGCACCATCCAGTCTGCAGTCTGGGAATCTCTGACATGGGGCTGGGCAGCGTGGCTAAGCTACTGTGTTTCTGTTCCCTCCTAATTGTTATTCTTACCCTGGAGAACTATCCGTCATCATAACAGAGATACGCTTCGCCTGTGTTGTTACCTTTCTGAGAATGTAAGTTTGTGAGCAAGGACCTCAAAGTCAACTGGCACAAAAACACTTGGGGAAAAAGTCTGCCGTCGTTCACACGTGTGGTGCTCGCGTGACTCCCGGCGCTGGGTCAGTAGTTCTCAGCAGTGGTTGCTTTAGAATGCTGTGGTTTCAAACACGTGTACGCGTGCGTAAGAAGGGGGTGTGGACATAAGCCCCGCCCCCCTACCCTGCCCCGCCCGGGACTGCGGGATCTGTCTGTGGCTGGAAATGCTGCTCTGGATTCATAATCCAGAAAAGAGACCCAGACTAAGAGGGAAAAGGGGGAAAGAGGTTACATCTTGGCTTTAAGCAGGAGTGTGAATCTAATGTTTGTTTCAATCCTCCGCTCCTCTGTGAGACAAAACGGATCTAAGCTCATAGGACAGACAGGGTCTGACAGCCAGAGGGCACGCCCTTGGCGTGAAGACCTGAGGAAAGGCCAGTCTCCTGGATTCCAGGCCTTTATCCTGGGGCTTGGGGTCAGGAGCAGAAGGGCTGGTTCACCTGCTAGGACCCGGGGCCGGGGGCCCCGGAAGTGATGTCTTCTTGTTTGTGCAGAAAGCTGTAAGTCACTCCATGAGAGCAGAGACAAAGAGGTTTGCAGCCTCCCAGCAGCTTCCCGGACTGGGGTATCTGGCGGAGGTTTTGTGTGTGGAGAGGCCTGGGAATAAAACAAAAGCAGGAACAGTTGAGCTCTCTAGTGGAATTCAAAGGCCCCTGATCATTTAATTACCCTGAAGGAGGTTTTCAAATCTCTGCTTCTGCTTTCTTGTTTCCTGCTCTTGTCCCAAGTTTCTGTCTTTTAAATATATAAAAGAAACTTGCATCTGCTCCTCAGAAAGAGGAAAAAAGGAACTAGAAGAGAATAAAACAGGAGCCCACCGCATCTCCCAGTGCCATGCAGGGGTCCCTATGGAAGGAGGATGGAAGAAGGATGTCTTCAAGGGCCCGGACTGCAGATCGGGCACAGCGCCCCATCTGTCTGTGCCTGACACTGGCAAAGGCTTCTGGGGATTCACAGCGCCTCAGAGCACTTGGTGCCCAGCCCCCCGGGAGAGGGAGAGGCCTGGAGGCCCATGGCCAATGGAGGGATGTGGAGATGGTCTAACCCACCAGATGTGGCCGGCCTTTAATTCTTTCCATTTCACGTGAGCCGTTTCATGGTGAGCCTGGCGGCCCTTTGCAGCAAGAGAGAGGCTCCAGCATAACTTGGCATCGCGATCGCTTATCCCATTATTGAATGAAATTGACTTTGGCTCCTCTCTTTCCTGAATACTTATTCATTCTAAAAGAAGGATGTTTTAGGGCTGTGCTTCTGGTCCAGGCTTGCAGGCTACCGTCTGTCCAGCTCAATACTAGGACCGTTTGGAACATAACAAGGAGGAGAAGCCAGCGCTGAACTCCTCGTGATGGTCCTGGTAGCAGCCTCTGGCTGGAGAACGTACCAAAGGGAAAAGAAGTGAGTACGTTTTGTGAGCTTTCAACTGACCCTGCCATTTCGGGTCAGCGAAAGGAGCGTACAGTCCTCAGAGTTTGAAAGAAATACCAGGCTACTCATGAAATACGGTGGATTTTTCTTATGGTGTTCTTTTGTTGTGTTATCATTTTGTTTCTGGGAAGAGATAGTAGCAGGAGTAAGGGGTAACAAAGGAAATTGCATATTGGAAAGGCAATTTTGCGGGAGCCCTGAGACAAGTGTCCCTTCTCCACACGGGGTGGGGGGGAGCTTACTCACAGCAGGGTACTCTGCACCCTTGCTAGGTGTGGCCACCCGCCCTTCATTACCCAGCCCCCTGCAGTCCCCATGTGCAAGGAATTCTGAGTGACTTAAGGATGGACAAGAGATCTACGTGATCTGCGATTGCAGATGGAAATGAGCTGGAAAGCATCGAAGAGAAACCCATGCCCACAAAGTGGCCTTCCCGGGTGAGCGTTCCCATCGAGGAGCAGGTCCCCGCACCTGCCCACAGGGAGGGACGTGCTCAGCCTCAGGCCTGCGAGTCCCCTGGACATCCAAGGGCCGACCTCCTCTCTTGGAGTGCAAGTGCAACCCACGCCCAGTGATTCTTCTGGAAGTCCCTGGGCTTTCATTTCCTTTTAAGTTTTGAGTGTGGGGATACAGACAGGGTCCCTTTGTTGGTCCGGAGGGATGCTGCCAGGTGGCTTTTTCATCTGTCCAGCGCCCGCTCGGACCCTAGGAAGGCTTTCATCCGTGCGTCTTCCAGCCTCAGCGCCGGCTTTGTTGACTATCTCCGGGGATGTTGAATCACCTTTTTTCCACCCCCCTGAACAAAGAGTGCATTCAGGTGAAGTTATGGGTCTGGAACAGAGAACCGGTCAATCATTGTTGTTACTATATTAATGGTGTATATTCTAGCATAATTACTATGATTAGAAATAGAATGCCCAGGAACATATGTCGTTTATGGTAACTGTATTACAGTTACAAGGAATGATTTTGTTTCAAACTAATGAGGGCATTGTGATAGCAACCCTGGGCCTTTAGATCAGCTGCCAGACCCTGGGTACCCAAGAGAGGAGGGAGTGGAAGGGGAGGGAACACTGAAGTGGGGCAGAGGATCGCCCTGCTCTCAGCCTCGTTCTCCCAACATCCACCGAAACCCCTGGCCTCCCACGGCGTGGCCTCTCACCGGGGCAGCCGTGAGCAGGGCCGTGCGCTCACCTCCGCCCAGCAGGAAGCACCGCTGGGCCCCAAGTGGCTTTGGAACTCCCGGGTCTTCCCCCTTCTGACCTGCACACCCCATCAGGCCTGCACCCCTAGGAACAGCGACCTTCAAGAAACAAAGGCGAACACCCATGGAAAAGCAAAGCCGTTGGCAAAAACGCATGTCTGCAACGGGAAGTTTTACCGTCTTGCTCATCTAAACTGAAAAGCAGAGGGAGCTGCAGCTGCGGCTCTGTTCTCAGGGCGCCGGGCGGATGGTCTTTGCTGGGAAGGCGAAGCACATCTGGCCCCCGGGGCACGGGCTGAGCGAGGAGGTTCCTGTGGCCCCTCGCTTCTTGAAGTTCAAGCAGAATTTGCTCTAGAGAACAGTTGTAAGATCAGAAGAGGCCAAATGAATTCTATTTGATTTCCAAAGCTGTGCTTGAAGGGCTCTCCCAAACTTCCGTACCGCCGCCACCCCTGAGACGCCATCCGCAGCCAGAGAGAGCAGATACCACGGCATCTGCCGGCCCCAAGGGTGGTCCTCTCCGGGACTGCAGAGCCGACAAGGCAAGGAAGGTGCCCACCCTGGGCTGCAGCGGCCCCCGGGGGCTGGAACAAGCCCCCTGCCCTCTGACAGGGCCGGCTGAGCGTGCTCACCTCCCAGCTGGGCTCCAGGGCAATCAGGCCAGCCCATCGTGCCCCTTCTTGCAGAGGAGCCATTCCTGGGACCCCACCCAAGGGAACAAACCCCCAGAGCCATGCCCTCTACCCTTCCTTGGAGAAAAACAAAGCCAAACCCAGCTAAAGAACGTGCTTCCAACCCCTGTGCGGCCCCCACTCCAGTTATTCCATTACTGGGTTGCCATTTCTCCAGACAATTGCACTTTCCATCAATCTCGTCCGCCCCTCCCCCCTTAAGGTTATGGGTATTTCCTTTCTGTATTATTACTTTGCTCTCTCCATGAACCAGCCCCTCGTAGATCACGCTAATGGCATTATAAACTTGAGGAACAGCAAGAAAATATATGGTGCGTTACATTTTCGTATTGGGCGCCATGGGTCTGAGCAGGTGAGCGTAAATTTGGGGGGTTGGTTGGGGCTAGCGCCAGCTAGTCTCTGGAATTGATGGGGGCTGAGGTGACATGGAAGGGGAAGGTGACCTGCAAATCACTTATTCCTTAGCTGCCCCCGGATGCTGCCCCAGCTCAGCTCCCCCGACGCCGCCAGGGCGCCGCTGTCTCCCGACCCTGCTGGAACCACTAGGAGAGTTAGAGCCTGCATCTTGTAACCACATGGTGGGGGCGGGGGGCTGTAAATCTGGAGGCCTGCCACCCCCCCTCCCCAGGCAGCACCAGCCCTGACCCAGCTCAGCGGCCGTCTTTGTGTCCTTGTTCAATTATTTAAATGCGCGACGCAACGTCAGTATGAAGCAGCCACTGACACACTGGACATGGTAGACAGAGAAGCATCCTTTTTGCTTTCATACGTGGGCTTGGTGCTTGTTCTTAATTAGCAGTGCAGTCTTCACTTCTGCGTGTGCATGTACGTGGGGACCAAAATGTGCACGGGCTGGACAGGTGACCTGGGGCCCCCTGGAGCTACCTCCTGCCAGCCAAGACAGCGAAGATTTCCTTGTGCCTCAAGCCACTGCCACTCCCCACCCTCAGTCCCTTCTCGTGACAGCGGGATGTGGCCACAGGCAAAACAGCCTGAGAACAGTCAGAGTCTGATTCTCACTGTGTGTGTTTGTCTCCAAATCATCTGGCTCAATGCAGGTACTTTCCACTCTCCAAGGGCTGGCCCGTTCAGATGATAGTCCGGAGGAAGATCTTTCATGAAAAGAGAAGGGAAGTATGTTTTGAGGAATTCCACGTGGGGGCTAGATAAACATCTAGATTGAAATTCAGATGATCAGGTGTGAGTACTTTTGTTCGTTGCCATTGTGGGAACGGAGTGAAGTAACTGGTGTCCTTGGTTTCTTTATCACGAGTGTGGGTGATCGTACGTGTGGTGCCAGGAGACAAGAGAGCACGTGGAAAAACACGCGTCAGGGGACGGAGGTGGCGGCATGTGCACTGGATCGAATCCTTGTACCCCTTGTACCATGCCAGCTGTGTTCACTGGAATCGTGACAGCATCACACCCTGTCAGAACCACACCTGCGTGTGTGATGGTACCGGTTGCATTGTACTAGTTACTGTAATACTTACCTGTCAGGTTAAATAGCCGCTTCCAGGAGGCCCGCTTCCCGCGCAAGCCCCCGGCCCCTCCTGCATGCCTTAAGTTGGTCTGTGCTTTGAATACCACACCTCGAACTAGTTCAGCAGGTGTGGTTCTCCCATTTTACAGATGGGGAAACTGACCTTCAAAAAAGTCATATAATGACTATCCCACATCATCTATGGGGTTCATAGTAATAGAACTGGGACCATAAGAATCCTCTAATCCAAACAGCTCCAGAGGGTTTGAGGGACTTGCCCGAGGCCACGTGGTTGGCTGGTGGGGGTCCTGTCTCAGAGCATAGGAACCATGTCACCTCCCGGAAGAGGGGGATGCTTTCAGGAGGGCAGTGGGCAGAACTGGGACACCCCTACTTGTCCCCTGTTGTGTCTGAGGCCCTCAGAGCGGTTGAAACAGTCAGACTCCACACAAGCTCTGAAGCCAGGAAGGGTGGGTAAGCAGGATCACGGGGGCGGATGGAGTGTGCGTGGAAAAACACGTGGCTGGCGTGGGGGAGATGGACCCTTTGGAAACAGGGAGGAAACGAGAGGTGATGAGGGCCCAGGCACAGCCTGAGCTGAGGAGGAAAGACCAGGAAAGAGCAAACATTAGTTGACTGCTCGTTTGCTTGTGCTGCGCCAGACGCTTTATCTGTGGAATTCCCCAAACGCCCTTGGGAAGAGGAGCTGTTAATCCCGGTGCCTAGTTAAGTCGAGCAACGATTACAGCTCTTGCAAGGCTCTGAGAATAGCAGGAGGGAGACAGACTGGCACTCAGAGTTACAGGACTCCCCAGCTAGGTTCCTTCTAGTTAGGGAAGCTCAAAGGTGGGGACTGGGTGGGGAGGACCTGGGCTCCCGGACCCCCGAGGCAGGGGCGCTCAAGACAGGCTGCAGACGCGGGCATGGGGAGGTGCAGCGGCTTCTCCGAACTGGCTCAGGAGCCTGAGCCTTCGGGTGGTTTGTACCAGGGGCTCGGCATGGCACAGGTCAGGGTGTGGGGAGCTGGAGTGGGAGAACAGGGCAGCATGGTGGTGATGGTCCCTTCACGCCTTGTTGCCTGGGAAGAAATTGCCATTTTACATTTCAATTAGGAGGGATACCAGGTCAATCAGCAGTACCACCAGAGGAAAATGGGCCCAGCCCAGCCCTGGGCCTCTCCAATTATTATTAATGAACTTACTCTCAGGGCTGCCAACCTTTTTATATGCAAACGAAGGCTTTATGGGGCCACTGGCAATCAGGACTCATTAGAGAGCCCAGAGCAAGCCTCAGTGAGAGAGAATCCTGCAGGGGAGAGGGAGGCTTATGCTTCAGCTTCCGTCCTGGACTAGAACCAGTCCAGCCTCCAGGCGAGGTTCCAGGCCACCTCCAAGCTCCCTAGTCCTGCTGGTCTCGGGGAGATCCTTGCTGACCCGCGGTGGTCTTGGCCACCAGGAGGGACCGCCCGCCTTCCTTAAGGGGAGGAGGAGAGAGAGATGGTGGATCGGCATCCGAGGCCTTCAGCTGCCAGCCCATCTTGCTGATGGTGAGCTATTATTTTTCCTCTCCCTGCCTCAGTGTCTCCTTTGCAAAGTAGAGGGGGCCCATTAGGTTGGTTCAGAAGACGGTCAGATTCTAGACACCCTCCGGGTAGTGTTCACACAGTGACATTTCTCTGTGGGACGTGGAGGTGGGAGTCCAGCCCTTCCGCTCCCACTCTGGGTGCAGCCGTAGACCCAGGGTGTGGACGTAGCGGGAGGAGGGTCAGGCTCTAGGGAGGAGGGCTGCCCAGGGCTATGCAGTGACCAGGGGCCCTCAGCTCAGGACTCCCTGCTTCCCATAGACCTTCTCTCCTGATTCTCCAACACCGCGTACCTTCCTCGCTTCAGTCCTGCCCACCATCCTGTCCGCAGAACTGCCCCTGTCTCCTCTGTGCCCCGCACTCTCATCTTGCTGGGGTGCGTGCGTGTGGTGGGTGGGGAGTAAGACGGCAGTGGGCGCAGGGGCACAGGGTGGAGCTGCTAAGGCTGTCTCACCGAGTGGACCTCAAAGTCTCCAGAGACCCACCCGGTCACAGGCTCAGGGCCCCACGCTGGGTGCAGGCCCCACCCTCACCCTTCTCCCCTCCTGCCGCCTGCCTTCCTGCTGCTCGTCTTTAATTGTGGTAAAATACACATGTAAAACTTACCATCTCAGCCAGTTTTAAGTGTGCTGTTTAGTGCCATTCAGTACACTCACATTATGCTGCACCCATCACCCCCACCCATCTCCAGAACTTTTTCATCTTCCCCTGCTGAACCCTGTTCCCATTAAACACGAACCCTCCATCTCCCCCTCCCCCAGAAACCTCCAGGCTACGTCCTGTGTCCATGACCTGCACTACTGGAGGGACCTCATATGGGTGGGATTGTGTAACATGTGTCCTGCTGTGCCTGGCTTCTTCCACTTAGCATATGTTTGCAAGATTCATCCGTGTCGTAGTGTGTGTTAAAATTTCCGTTTGAAAGTGGGACAAAATTCCATTGTATTATATATCACAGTTCATTTGCCTGCTCATCCACTAATGGACGGTCAGGCTGCTTCCACTTTTCGGCTGTTGTGAATAATGCCGCCCCGAGCATGGGTGTACCAGTTCGAGTCCCCGCTCTCTGTTTTCTTGCCTACGCACCCAGAAGTGATTGGGGGATCTGTTGCCCCTCTCCTACCTGCTCTTCAGGATAATGTTGTGGGCAGCCTGGAGGAGGGGAGGGGGATTGATTTAACAGCCCTGGGGCACTCCCTCCTCTGGAGCAAGGCTGCAGAGCGGAGACCACCCCCAGTCATGGCGTCAGGACTGGTTAGAGCTGAATGGGTCCCTGGGTTCCAGCCAGCGGACAGAGGAGGACATGGGGTCTCAGAGTGGGGTTCTGGAGCTTGTCGGAAGCCCAGCAGGCCCTGGAGCTCAGAGGGCTGCTCCCTCCCCGCTGTCAGGGACAGAGGAGCTCGCGTTGGCATGGGGACCCAGGGGACAGCTGCCGAGTTGTCTGACTGCCTGGACACACACCCCCAATCTGCCCTCCCCCCACAGCCCCCTTTCCGCCTTACTTGGCTGTGGCAGGGTGCTGGGGTTGGGGGCCCACAGTGTCTGAGGGAGCCCTCAGTGAGCCCCAAGATGGCGGCCTCAACAGCCGGCCTGCCCAGCTGCCACCTGTCCCAGCGCACCCCAAACGTGCCACAGCGAGAGGAACGTGGGGGTGGTGGGCCTGCCCGACGCAGGGTGCCCAGGCCCTGCTGGTGTCTTCGGAAACCCGCACCCTTGCCCATGCCAAGCAGCCCAGAACACTGACCCTCTTCTGCCCAGCTCCTGAGACCCCGAAACAAGCCGGCTTCCTCCGCTCAGCAGGGCAGAGCACCCTCACTCTCTATTGACCCCGTTCGCTCCCAGGTCCTCGTGGGCAGAGCTGACTGCCCCGGGGGAGAGGAGCCCAGCGACTCGCGCTCTCCATCCCCCGAGGTCCTCCGGGCCCTGCTCGGCCCCAGGGGTGAGCCTGCCCCCCATCGCTAGCATCTGCTCAGTGTGTATCTGCGGCTCCCAGGGGCGTCTCCCTGGAGTTAAATCAGAAACATCTGGATTGAAGAAAGAGGTCTCTGGGCCCATTCCAGAACATTCCCAAATGCCAGGCTCAGCCAATGTGCGTATGGAGAGGCCCTGCCGGACCCTCCTGCTCTGCTCCCGACTCACGTTCCCGAGCCCGGGGTGTGGCCTCGCTGCTGGTCTGCTCACACGGTGCCTCTGTCCCAGCTCTCGGCTGCCTGGCGCCGAGGCCAAGGGGTCAGCAGCCCAAAGCGAGACGAGACAAGAGGCCCAGCCAGCAGCGTCTGTCTCTGCTAGGGCAGGAGGGGTGCCCGGAGAAGGCCACCAGGTGTGTCTGAGTCTGGGGTGCGTTAGAATGGAACCTGAGGAGGGCAGGGACAGCCTCACCGAGAAGCGACCCGGAATCTCTCAGTCCCTTCCCCACCTGGTCAGCGGCTAGGGGTGGGCCCCAGTGCCCAGGACCCTTGGTGGGTGTGTTCTTGGGAGGGAGGAGTGGAGCGAATGTCCGGGCTCCGTCCGGAGGGGCCCCGGCACCTCTGGCTTCCTGCCGCCCAGCCTGCCCTGTTCTCTCCATCCCCAGGAGTGCCCCCAGCTGCTGCGCGTGGACAAGATCCTGGTGCCCGTGGAGGTGATCAAGCCCATTACGCTGAAGGCCAAGAACCTGCCCCAGCCGCAGTCCGGGCAGCGCGGGTACGAGTGCATCCTCAACATCCAGGGCAGCGAGCAGAGGGTGCCCGCCCTGCGCTTCAACAGCTCCAGCGTGCAGTGCCAGAACACCTCTGTGAGTGCCCAGCCCCGCGCCCCCATGGGGGCCTTGACCTCCCCTCCCCCATCCCTGTTCTTTTCTAGATCAGCTCTGGGGGGTGTCCCCAAACACCACAACACAGCCCTGCTTTTCCCCACCCTGCTCACATCACCCCAGCAGAGGGCCAGGCTCTGATGTCACCACGTGGCTGCCCAGAGCTGTGGCCCTGTTGTGGCCCGGAGGGCGTTGTGGCCAGGAGGGCCCTCTGCCCAAGACAGGAGCTGTGGTGTGAGGGCTTTCTGGACCAGCCATGGGGCTGCCGAGCGCTGTCTGTGGGCCGAGGCCGGTGCCCCCACCCTCCTTGGAGAAGCTCGGGAGGCCCTGGGCCCTGCGTTCCTGCCAGGGCTGGGCTGAGGGGCGCATGCGGGCCCACCAGGCCTCCACTGCCCTCACGCCCACACAGAGGCGCTCCCCAGCTCAGGAGGCATCTGGGACAGGCCTGCACCCGCACAGGCTGCTGCCACGAGTGTGCTGCCCAGATCAGCACCCGCCTGCCCGTTGAGAAAATCCACGGGAGGCCCGTGCTCGGGCTGGCACCTGATTCTTAGGTACCACGCCGTGGACCCTCTCAGGGTGTCCCCTCCTGCCATCACCCCTCTCCTAGCCGGTGGCCTTCCCTCTGCTTGCCTCACTGTCTTCCTGGCTGCTGCTGTGCACCCAGACGCCCAGAGACAGGCACTGCGCTGAGAGAGCTGTAACGTTGTCACGGTTCCCCTTTACTGTGCAGAGGGCGGCCTCCGTGTGTGGGCTGGGAGTCGTACAACTGGGGAGCGCTCTCTAAGAATGTAATGCAGTAAACACGAAAGAGGACACGCAGGCAGGCCTTAGAGGGGGCTGCAGCTCCATGTGCCCCGAAGTACCTGCCCCCGTCTAGCGGGTAGGTCACGTGCGTAAGGTCACACAGCTAGTGAGTGGCAGGGCAGGATCAGATTTGGGGTCTCCTCTCATGACACCTGCCTGCCATTCACCTGCATGGTTTCTGGATAGCTATATGCGGTGAGTGTATTTGGGGGTGTGAGGTGGAAGAAAGCATTCCGTGGGAGCAGTCCACGCTTCCTTCAGGGAGCAGATTAGGGGTCCATGATGCTCAGAGAGGCCCACGTGCTTGCCCAGGGTGGCTCAGCCTTTTGGGGGCTGAACTGACCATTGATGTCCCAACCTCTGAAAGCCTAGGTGTGTCCCCACAGCTCCCCTGGCAGCCAGCCTGGTTTTTGGATTTCTGCAGTGCCCCAGGTTAAACTGGGAAGCAAAACGAATATTAAACACCTCCTGTTTCCTCCTAAATTCCGAGGCCAAGAGGACCAGCCCCAAGCGTTTGGCTCAAGTAGTTCTCCCCCAAACAAGCAAGTCCCTGCCGGAAGTGAGGGCCCCAGTCCCACATCTCACTCCTCAGAAGGCAGCTGGGGATTTCAGACTATGGAGAAAACAGCCTCAACCCCTCAGGGAAGCTGTCCAGGGCCCCGAGCCCCAGCGATGTCAGGAGGGAGGACAGAGTCTGTGGCCTCTGATGATGAGTCTTCAGTTCCCCAGACTTCACAGGACTGGGACCCATGCTCCTGCTAACTCGGCTGAATAGGCCAGTGTGACCCAGATGACAGCCCGAGTCGGTCCCATCAACCCCTGGGTCAGAACTCCGTCCATCCCTGGGCGACCGGCACGAGCTCCCCGCTGGCTTGTCGGGACCGCTGCCTTTCTCGTCCTGCCAGAGTTGGAAGCCGCCTGTGTTCAGATGGCCTCGCATTTCCTGAGCCAAGGCCTGGCTCAATGATTGAGCCCTCTGGGGGGTCCCAGGGAACTCCCTGAGTGGGGGGCAAACTCAGAGCCTCCTGGGGACGAGGGCGCACACCGAAGCTCAGCAGCCCTGACACACGGGGGCTGGGTCTCCTCTGGGGACCCGGTGCTGCCCCCTGGTCAGTAACAACGGGACAAGGAAAGGCAGTGCTGGGCTCCAACACACCCCCTAACCAAAGCAGAGTTAGCCGCTGAGCACTGCATCCCCCAGCCATGGTGCGGCCCCGGGAGCAGGGTCTGAGCCACATCGGAGAGGACTGTGGGAGAAGCGCTACTGTTGTTCGTTGCTGAGTGAGCTGCTCCCTGAGCTGGAGGAGGAAGGGAGAGGCTCTAAGGGAGAAGCCCCCCGGGTGTGTGACGACAGAGAGAGGTGGGTGATGAAGAGGTCTCTGAGGGAAGCAGAGAAGGAAGAGACACAGGAAAACTCGGCATGGGTGTGACGCTGGGCTGGGTGGGCAGGCAGGTCGCTTCCAGCCCACTCACTGGGGACAGGCCCCAGTCCAGTCACCACAGTGCTCAGGGGGCTGTGGAAGGCAGACAGGGCAGCTCACAGGAGCAGCTGGAAGGAGAACAACTGTGCCTATTCTTGGCCTCCCTCCGACCAAGGTTCCAGAGAAATGTCAAGGGCTGCTAATAATAGTGCCTAGTACCTGCCTCTCAGACACCAGCAATCCCCCGAGCAAGTGGGCCCCCGGGGGGCAGCCAGCGGCTGCAGCCCAGCTTCCACGGACCCACAGTGGCCCTGCGTTTTCTCTTGGTGCCCCAAGGTACCGCACGCAAAACAGGGATGGCGAGGCTGACGGGGCACACTGTGCCCCTGGCTGCTGTCCTGGGGCACCGCTGAGAGTTGGTCTGCCTCGCGTCTGGGATCCCGGAGACAGATACACAGGCTTCTTGTGTTGTTCAGATATTTTGTTCGCCCGAATGCTAGACCTTTCCAGCCCAACACCTCAGAGCTCGGGACAAGAGAACGGTTGGAGCAAAGAATGTCCAAATTACGTAGACATTTTGTCTTTGCTTCAGAAGGTAGATAAATGGAGGTTCATGCTTGCCCAAGGTCACGATCAATGTCATCCACTAGCTGGGCCATGGTGTGACAGACTTGACTGAGACACTTAATCAAGTGGTCACCAGCCCCTGGGAGCCTGAACACTCTTCCCTCAGCTCTGGGCCTTGTGCAGAGGCACTGCCCAGTGATTACAGAGAGCTACACAAATGCTGAGTGGCACAGAGGTGGGCAGCAGTAGGGGACGGGAGCCATGGTCCGGGCTCCCCAGCTGTCTGCCCGACCCACTCTCCATGTGGGGGGCAGGTTACGGGGAGAGAGGGTGTCCAGGGAGGAGCGTGACTTCCCTAGGGATGGAGGGTATGGTAGGGAGTTAATGATTTCTATGCCATTCCATCATCAAGACCCCGGGAGTGGGGGAGAAAAAGAGAAAGTAACACCCAGCATATTCGATCCTTAAAGCCTTTTTCATTTTTTAGTTTTCTTCAAAAAGAAAATGTGTGCTCATCGGAACACACAGGCATTCTCATACATGTGCCCCACCATACACACCGGGGTCCAGCACACACACACTCAGTGAGTGGCTGCTGTTACTGTTCTGCACAAACATATTGCACACCCATCCCTAAGTGTATACAGGCAGATTAAATGCACGGTGATATCTGAGTGCCCGCTCTGCTTGACAGGCACTGCCAGAGCGTTGGGTGGCTGTCTCGCACCCTCCTGGCAATGCTGTGAGGGCGGCTCTGTTTGCAGTCCCGCTTTACAAATGGGGACATGGGGACTTCCACCACTTGCCCGCATTCACACAGCTGGTCACAGCAGAACCTTGTCAGAGCAACGCGTGTGTGCGTGCTCATGTGTCCGAACATGCAGATAACACAGCTCTGACCTCTTCTCCAGTCAGCATGCATGTGAACACACTCGTAAATACAGACACATGCATACACATGTCCAATTTCTTGTTGTGTTCTCTGGGGGATTTCAGGTCCTTCCTGAGAGGGGTCTGAAGGTTCTGTCGACCTTCTGTCCCCGTGTCCATAGTCACAGCCTGCTGCGGGTCCTGGCCAGAGCCAGGCAGTGCCAGCGCCCTCTAGTGGCAGCCTGGGGCTGCCCTCACCACGCTTCCCCCCATGGGCCATGGAAGAGGGAGAAGGCAAGGAAGGTCTGAAAATGTCTCTCTCTCTCTCTCTCTCCCTCCTCCCCCACACACCTCCCTCGAGCACCAGAAACACTAGAGTTGCTTGTTTGAAATGCTCCCCATCTCCTCTGATGCCAATTCCGCAGCCCGGGGTGGGGCCCTGGAATCTGCATTTAGTCAGCCCCCTGGACGATTCGGATGAAGGTGGTCCAGGAGAGCCACCCACCTAGAGTAGAAGGGATCCGGTGAGAAAACCCAGGACCCAGCCTGACCCCGATGCAAAGCACACAGTCTCTGGGGACCTGGCGACCGAGCTACGTGGGAAAGAGTTTATGAGTCTCCAACTGATCAACTCCCCTCCTCACCCATTGCCATCTCTGCAGGGCCAGGGAGCTTCTGCTCTGTTCTGTGGCTTGTGCACAGACTCTGGCCCTGGCCCAGGTGTCGTCGGTCACAGGGAGACGCCATGACAGTGTGGAGGGTGCCAGCCACGCCCTTGTGGGGAAAACACTGACTGTGGCTCCCCGGCCAGAGCATGCTCGCCGGGGAGTCGGTGAACATTTGGGAGCAGTAGCATAGACCCTGGAGAAGGCTGGACATGTATCCTACTTACATGGCTGTACGAGGACTCATCCATATTCATACTGGAACTCAAGAATGTTGGGTGATTTCTCAGATTAGGATTATAACTTCTTTGGAAGCCCCCACAGATGGGCTGCAGAGCAGACACGCATAGGTGACAGGCCCGGGCCCCCTCCCCAGCCTGCACGCTCCAAGGTTCTGTGGCTTCTTCCCCCTGGTGAAGGTGCCGTGGCTGGCTCCATGGGGGAGCGTCAGCTGCCTGTCATAATAACCATCTACACCCCCAAACTTGAAGTTAAGAGAGCCTGTTGGTCCTGCAAATGCCCCTTCAGACCTAGTCCCCTGGACCAGACACTTCCAACAAGTCGCCAGACCTGAGCCCCTCCTCTGCAGAAGCCCGTCTCAGTTCCATTCCTCCCCGCTCCCCCCTGTGGAGGCAGTCTGGTGAGATAATGAGAAAAGCACCAGGTAGGGATTGGAAACATTGCCCAGGGCGGACTCTGGGGATCGAGAGCTGTCTGCTATCAGAAGGCAGATGGGGGCTGGCCTGCCTGGGGACTGCCCCTCCACCCCACATCCCCAGCAGCACCTCTCCCCACACCCCCTCCCCGCCTCTTAGGACCACAGACCCAAGGCCGGGGCTCAGTTAAACTTCGTGGGGAAAGCCCAGCTAATGGGCAGAGGCCTCTGTGGAAGGTGGATGAGCAGCTCGTGTAAAGCTGCTCAGTGGACCTGCATTCCAAATGGGAGTCCCACCCAGCAGGCCCGGCTGTCCCCCGCCTTAACTTCCTGAGCCGTGCACCCTGTGTCCTGGATACATGCTTCCCCTCCCTGCCCACACACAGATGTGCGTGCATGAACATGTGTGCCCCCTCCACACGCACACACACATGCCCAGTCGTGGCCAGTCTTTAGTCCCGTGTGCTCTGGAGGGGCCCAGGCTGCACGCGGAGCCCCTCTAGAATGCTGTGACCCAGCCTCCTTCTTTCCTCCCGCCACCCGGCCGCAGTACTCCTATGAAGGGATGGAGATCAACAACCTGCCGGTGGAGCTGATGGTTGTGTGGAACGGCCACTTCAACATCGACAACCCTGCCCAGAATAAAGGTGTGGAAGGTGTCCCTGGGCAGGGGTGGGGAGGGGTGGAGGAGAGAGCTACTGGGCACTCACGGGCAGGTGTCATGGCCCCCTACTCCTATGGTTACCCCTCTCCCCCTGGCCAGAGCTCACCCTCCACAGCCTCTCCACCACCCCCGCTGCTCTGTGACTTGTTGGGCACAGGCTCGGCACGGGTGGGTGGCCTCGGGCAGAGAGGAGTGCAGTTAGCAGGGCTGGCTAGAGGGAGACTGGCCTTCCTAGTCCAGTCCCATCACCAGAGGCTGCGGCTGTGCTCTTGTCTGTACTTCCCAGCCCCCCAACCCCGTCTCACTCTGGCCCTTTGCCCACAGTTCACCTCTATAAGTGCGGAGCCATGCGTGAGAGCTGCGGCCTGTGCCTCAAGGCGGACCCAGACTTCGAGTGTGGCTGGTGCCAGGCTCAGGGCCAGTGCACCCTGCGGCAGCACTGCCCCACCCACGAGAGCCAGTGGCTGGAGCTGGCGGGCGCCAACAGCAAGTGCACGAACCCACGCATCACGGAGGTAAGCCACGGTGCGGTGGGCCCTGCTTGGGGCTGGGGCCCCGAGAGCCCTGCCGGCCATGGTGTGGGTCAGCCAGGGGTCACTGGCTGGCCGGGGCACCTTGCCTGCCTGCACAGCTTCCCCCGGGGCTGCAGGCTTGATTCAGAGGCCCTTCCCTTCTCGAGGGAAGGCGAAAGCAGAGAGGAACTCAACGGTCCTGTTGGAATCTCCATGTACGCTGTGTCTAAAAGGACTCGAAGTCCTCGGCACCCTCCCTGTGTCTCTCAAAATCTCTCTCAGTGACAACACTGTGACACTCCATCACTGGGAGGGAGTGGACCATTGACAGAGGCCAGGCGGGGGTCATGGCTCTGTCGGCTGGGCCACCCAGGGCTAACTCGTCACTGCCTCTGTGCCTCAGATTGCTCACCTGGGTGGTGGGTCTAGGCATCCACCTCACAGGGGCGTTATGGGGACTATATGAGACGATCCATGCCCAGCCTATGGGTGTCTTCCCATCTCCTTCCTCCTCCTCCACCATCGTTATTAAAACCAGTGCTGCACGTGTCTAAGCCAAGCGAATTGCTGCCCTGTGTCTGCACCTTCCTGCTCCACACTTGCAGCAGAAAGCCCCCCTAAAGGTCACCCCTCCAGCCCCTGGTGCTGACCCCACACCCAGGCCACGCCCCACTCTCCCTCCTTTCCAACCACCCTCTCCTCCCCCACCCTCCGAGCCCTTAACAAGAAACCACCCTGGCATGTGTGATGGCTAACAGTGTGTCTGGCGAAAACGGTGGGACTTGCTTTTTTCTTGGCCTGAGATCAAGAAAATTGCAGGGAGGAGATGGCAAACTAAACAAGTCTCCTGGAGACAGAGGCTATTGACTGGCTCCATACTGGCATCAGCCCTCCGGGGAACCCAGGGAACCGAGGACTGGGCCCGAGAAAAACTCCTTTTGCAGGATGACAAGCCAGGGCTGGAGTATCACGCAGCTGCTCACGCCAGGTGCCAGCGGCACTTTGGGGACTGGCTGGGCAGACATCTGGGGAGAACACGGACTCCCCCTGCCACGTATCGGCCCAACTCCTCACACAAAAATGGGTCCCTTGTCTGCAAAGGGCCTTTGTTGTTACACACATATGCAAACCCTCACACTCACCCTTACCCACAAATGTGCACATGTGCCTGTATAAGAAGCAGGGAGTATCTTGACTTTTGTAAGTGAACAGCTCCCCCACCCCCACCCCCTGCAAAGCTGCCACTCGGGGGCACCCCAGCCTAGTTCCTTTCCCATCTTTCACTGCCCACCCCCAGAGGAAACCCCTCCGTTGTGAGCCTTGAGGGGTAGGGAGAGCAGGGCCTATTAAGAGGTGGATTATCTGGACTCTTTCCATTGTGATCTCCTTGACATTGGCCAAGACCCAGCGACTGGCATTCAGAGGCCCCAGGAATGGGAAATGAGCCCTTCTGTCTATCGAATGCCAAGAAAGGCTGGCACAAATGTCTTCTGCCACTAAGGTCACTACTGGGGGTGCCACGGTTATACTGTGTGAACTGCACGGAGCCCCACCCGCAAAGCAGGCCCTCGGGTGCTAGATGTTAACATCTCAGTCTCGGGTGTTAGCAGCTCAGGTGACAGACCTCTTTGGTGGGAAAGCCACCATTTTGGCCCCTGCCTGAGGGTAGAGTCTGAGTTAAACAAATCTCCCTGAGAAACCGAGCCAGACAACGAAGGGGGAGGGGTTTGACAAGCACTGTGCTTGCTCAGGAAGATGCTTGGAGAATGGGAGTTGGCGGTACAGTTACAGCTCAAGAGCCAAAGATGGTGCTGTCCTGGGGACGTCCGCAGGGAGAAGTGACGCTCAGAGACTCCGGCTCTGAAGAGGGAGTGGGGAGGGTGGGGGGGGCGGGACGGTGGGAGTCAGCCACCCATGTTACCCTGGAAGGAGCACAGAGAAAGTGCCTGAAAGTTTCATTTGAGGGGAGGGGGGCCAGAGAGAGGGATAAGGAGGGTGAGTATCTGGCTATGGGAAGTGACATTTGAGAAGGATCTTTTTTTAAAGATTTTATTTGTTTATTTTTAGAGAGAGAAGGGAGGGAGAAAGAAAGAGAGAGAGAAACATCAATGTGTAGTTGCTGGGGCCCGTGGCCTGCAACCCAGGCATGTGCCCTGACTAGGAATCAAACCTGCGATGCCTTGGTTCACAGCCTGCATTCAATCTACTGAGCTACGCCAGCCAGGGTGAAAGGATCTTTAAAAATGGGTGGGTTCCACCCTGCCCGGGTGGCCCCGTTGGTTGGAGCATCATCCTGTACATCAAAAGGTGGCAGGTTCGATCCCTGCTCAGGGCACACACCTAGGCTGTGGGTTCGGTGCCCAGTCAGGGCATGTACAAGAGGCGGCCTGTCCATGTTTCTCTCACATCAATGTTTCTGTCTCTCTCTTTCTCCCTTCCTCTCCCTCTAAAATCAATGAACACATCCTTGGGTGAGGATTTTTTAAAAAATAGGTGGGTTTCCATGGTGTGAAGGGTTGTGGATTCATAGGAGGGTCATTTTTTTTGAGAAGAGTGCCAACGTAAGCAAATGCCAGAAGGCTTTAGTCCTCATTTCCTGTGAATTACTCAGTAACATTGTGGATCTTCTATGAAATAGGGAGTGAATGAGGGTCTTTGAACACTGTGCCTAAAACCACACGCAAACTTAGGCTGCTCTACCAGAAGCACCTGCTCACTGACTGCCCCAAACCTGGGTGCCCTGGCAGACTTGGGCACAACGCAGGGAACGGGGCAGAGGCGGGGAAGGGCCAGCAGCAGCCTTTCCTCAGCCCATCAGCAAGTGGGTGATGACTCTATTCCAGTTCCTGCCAAATGACCATGCTTCCTCCCTGCAGATAATCCCAGTGACAGGCCCCCGGGAAGGGGGCACCAAGGTCACCATCAGAGGAGAGAACCTGGGCCTGGAGTTCCGAGACATCGCCTCCTACGTCAAGGTGGCTGGCGTGGAGTGCAGCCCTTTGGTGGACGGCTACGTCCCTGCGGAACAGTGAGTGGACGTGACCGGAGACAGAGAGGCACGAGGGGGGCGGGGGGCGGGGAGACAAGCCAGCAGCAAGTTGTGCTGTTGTTGACTTATTTCCCCTCGCCAACAACAGAGCGTCTTACAGCTTACGGGGAATAAACGGAGAGTGCCCTTCACGCCCTAGGGTGTTGGGGTGGGACTCCCACAACTCCCCGGTGCCGGAACTAGCCCGCTGCCTCATTAGGGGAACAGCTGGGAGAGGGAAGTGATCGTTAACTTCCCTGGGCTGTGAGAGTGGGACAAAGCAAAGTTAACATCTGCAAGGGGAGTGTGAGTTCCACGGCTTGCCCCAGCCCCTCTGCGGCGCTGACTCCCCACGCACGCCCTCGCCCAGCAATCGGAGAAACAGGTCCTGTGCTACTCCGTGGAGACGGCAGATGAAACTCTGCACTCACCCGCAGGCCTGTGGGTACTGTGGATTGTTTTTCTCTGTGCAAAATCTGCTGGTCCACTGGGACGGTCATTCGGCGAGTGACCTTGACCTCTAACCTGCCTGGTGGAGGAGGTTTGCGAGTCACAGATTGCCTTGTAAATAAGTAAACACAATTTTCTAGCCCAGCAGACAGAGCCATGAAATGTTTAGCAGCACAACAGCATCTATACTCTATACCGTGTTTGCTGCCCCTCCAGAGTGCAACTTGCCACCTGTCCTGTGTGCCTAAGTTATCGACTCTTTGCAAGGCCTCCCTTAGGTGGGTCAGGGCCCTTTAAATTTCTGCCTGCTGGATCTTGCCCGGATGTAGTGATTCTGGAACCATCAGCACTGCTGTCCTCAATTCCTCCTGATTTCCTTTCTGTCTTCCTAAGGGGCTCGGAATAGATCAGGTAATCGGAGGTTCCAGTCTTGGTGGGACTCACCTTGCTGGTCCATCATCGATTATTTAACTGAGAATCATTCGGTGGCTCCTTCAACTTCCCGAGTCTTTCCTAGAACAAAACCAAACAGGCTATTGTTACTGATCTATTGTCATTTGCAGGGATCTTGAAATGTCCTACTTGGGGCTTGACATTAAAAAAAATCATAAAGCCACAGGATTGAAATATTGTGGTACTCGTTAGATGGGTGGAATAAGATAAACACCCAGAAACAGAATCCTGATATATAAATATTTAGCATGTAATAAAAGTGACATTTGGAATCAGCAAGGAAAGGAAAGATCATTCAGTCCATGGCGCTGGTTAACTCCCTGAAAGAAATTACAGTGTCAGATCCTCCCTTCACTTTATAAAGCAAAATAAATTCCAGACAGATTAAAAAGTTAAGTGTAAAAAATGAAGCTGTGAAAGGATTAGCAGGAATTACATGTGAGAATTCATCTCATTTCAAGAAAAGAACGGCGTTCTAAGTATAACCGCAAAAGAGAAATCATAAAGGAAAAGATGAGAAGAGCTGAGTAATGAAACTTAAAACTTGAGCATCGAAAATCACCGTAAGCAAAAGGAAAATAGGAATGATAAACTGGGTATACGGTTATACCCTGTTACAGTTAAGAGATGCTTTTTTTTTTAACATCTAAAGAGGTTTTGTAGGTAGAAGGGAACTATCACAAAATGGGCAAAGAGCATGGATGTATGATTCAAAATGACACAAAGAGGCCCTGGCTGGCGTAGCTCAGTGGATTGAGCGTGGGCTGTGAACCAAAGTGTCGTAGGTTCGATTCCCAGCCAGGGTACATGGCTGGGTTGCAGGCCATGACCCCCAGCAACCGCACATTGATGTTCCTCTCTCTCACTCTTTCTCCCTCCCTTCCCTCTCTAAAAATAAATAAAATCTAAAAAAATTAAAGAAAGAATACACAATTTTAAGAAAAACGACACAAACAACCAAAAGTCATGTCATCACATGACATCAGTGGTAATCAATGAGACGCAAATTACAACGACAGGGAACAGCTTTGGAAAGGCGGCGCCCAGTGCCAATGAGAAGAGAAACAGCACATTTGTGCACTCGTGTAGGGAGGGCAAACTGGGATAAACTTTCTAGAAGGCAGTTTGGAAATGAGCATCACAAATCTTCAGCCTGGCCATAATGCTTCTGGATTCTTCCCTTCATAACCGGAATGCGCAAATGTTTATTTGCATGAATACTTATTTCAGCCTTATTTATAATAGTAAAATTTTAGAGGCAATTTGTATGTTTGAAAATAGGGAATTAATCAACTGAATAAATTATTTTATGTGCAGAGGACAATAAACTACACAGCCATTAAATGTGATATCGTGGAAGAATCATGGCCAGGAATACTCTCAGGGCATTCAGTATATTAGGTGCAAACAGGTTCCCCAGCAGAATGCAGAGTTTCTCATTAAATTTAAGAAAGATGAGCCAGACTGGAGACATGTGCACACCAGGGCTGACACAGAGTATTTCCGGGGGAGGCCTCTGGGGGCAGGTATAGGTAGGGTGAGGGCTTTTGTGCACTTTCTATTTTTTTTATGCTGAACTTGTATTAATTACAGTATTTGGACCAAAGGGCACGTGTTTTTGCTGGACCCTGTCCCGGATGTTCTCTCTAAGGGACATGCAGAACCCAGGAGCCAGAAAGTAGAAGAACCAGCAACGGAACCACGCCGCTACCTTTAAACTTTAGCGTGGCAAAGGGCATTATAGACAAAATTGAAACACGGGTGACCAACTGGGAGAAAATAATGCAATATTTATTAGAGGCGAAAGTGAATACCCTAGTTCAGCAGCTCCAAAGGCCAGTCCATCAGCAAAATAAAGAGAGGGCTTTGGACAAGTCAACGGGAAGGCTGTGTGAGATGAGACACACACATACACGAGAAAATATGTGCACCTCACCAGTAGTCATGGCGAGAAATGACGGCACAGTCATAGTATGAAAATCTAGGAAGCCGTCAGAATGTGTACGGTGACACGAAGGAACACCCATGCTGTAGTGCTGAGTAAAAAGAGAGATGTTAGAATAAATTATGCTTCACTTTATTTTAATGATCATGTGTATGTTTCTTTACATATGTATGTTTGTATATATGTGCGTGTGTATATAACATTTATGTTTATGTCTGTGCATATCAAACATACATATATATGTTTATATGTGTGCAAATATATGCATCTGAGAAAGTTGCCTAACTTTTTTGTGCCTCAGTTTCCTCATTTGTAAAATGGAGATTATCTATCTATGTAATATATTTGCAGAGGTCTAGTAAAAGGTCTGCAAGGTTATATATACCAAACTTTTAGGAGAGGTTAGGAGTGAAAAAGGGACACTTTTTTTTACGGTCACACTTCTGTACTGTCCCAGTCTCAAAGGGTATGAACAAATTTTGTAACTAAAGCAATAAAAATGTATAAAAAGGGAAAAAGTTATCATCACCTGTCCCCCACCCTGAGTGCCTCCTCCTGGGCTGGGGGGCTGGGAGCGGAAGCACCTCTGAGGCCCCGCCCCACCCCTGGAGCAGCGGGGCTTGGACAGCACCCACCTGCCCTGCCCACCGAGGTCTGAACCAGGGCTCCTGTCTGACCTGCTGGGGGCCCTCGGGCAAGTCCTGCCTCCTCTCTGGCCCTGCCAGCTCCTTCAGCTAAGTTGTTTGGCCAAAGTTCACAGTAATTCATAATCGAGGGGCTGATTCATGAATTAGGGACTGAGTGACTGGTCAGAATGCAGGGACCCTCCCCTAGGCTCCCCACTTTGCAGAGGGCCTCCAGGGAGACTCTGAAGGCCGTATTTTCTCATTTCCTGAGATCCAAGGAGGAGCCCCTGCAGGAAGTAATCTGGGGTGTCTTTCCCCTCCTCCTGCCCTGCCCATCCCCAGGACCCCGCTGAGAGCCTAGGGCCCAGGGGTAATGGCTGGGAGCCCGTGACCCTCCTGTGACCCATGGGGTCTGTCCTCTCCCACCTGCAGGATCGTGTGTGAGATGGGGGAGGCCAAGCCCAGCCAGCATGCCGGCTTCGTGGAAATCTGTGTGGCCGTGTGTCGGCCCGAGTTCATGGCCCGGTCCTCGCAGCTCTACTACTTCATGGTGAGTCCCGGCCACCAGTGGCCTGGCCAGGCACAGGCCACCGACCTCGGTACCATGATTGCTGGCCTCATCTCGACCTCTGGGGCCAATCCTGGGCAAGGTCAGGGGGGTCCTGTTCTACAGCACGTGGGAGCACAGCTGTGGAAGTCTGGAAGACCTGGGTTCAAATCCGCCTGTGCCTGGCTCGCAGCTCCAGGGCAGTGGCTTTGGCTCCTGGGCCCCGGCATCCCCTCTGAGTGGCAGTGTGGCACGGAAGGTGAGAGTGGCAGTTATGCATCAGGACTCCTGGGATTTGGGTGCCAGCTCTGCCACTCACTGAGTGAACCTGGGCAAGCTGCTTAACCTCTCTGTGCCTCAGGACCGTCATTTCTAAAATGGAGGTGACAATAATAGCATCTACCCCATGGTATAGCTGTGAGCATGCCATAAAATCAACCTCTCACTTCCAGTGTCGGTTCCTTTATGACGTCTGTGGTTGTCCCCAGGGTTCCCGTGCCCTGCCCTGCACACTGGCACCCTGTCGTCATTTCCCTCCCATCATCCTTGCTCACCCCACCCTCCCCACTCACCACCAGCCACCCCTGTCCCGTGACTGCCTCATTGTCCCACATCCCACTTGCACTCCACTTCACCTTCCTCTACCCACACCGCTACCCTTCCCACCTCAGCACCCATTTCCCCGCATCTCCCTCCCCCTCCCACGGCCCTGAGGCAGACATCACCCAGCCCTCCCTTCCCTGCAGCCTGGACCCTCCCTGGCCCGGCAAAGTCTGCCTGGCCGGCCCTGGGTGAGGGGTTCTGTAGGGCAGCGGCTTTCAGAACCTCTGATAACAGGGATGCCGGAGACATGGGCACATCCCCTGCCACATGGGCCGCATCCTTTTCCAACCTGTCTTACCATCCAGTTAACCTGTCAGGTTAATGACAACTGTGCTTGTATAATTTCCTCATGATGCTGAGCTGCTCTGGGAAGGCAGAAACCTGAGTGGTGGATTGTATATCTGAGCGTTAAATGGCCTGCAGTTTGTCATGGGGAGCCAGCCTTCACCTTCCTTCCTCCCTCCCTTCCTCCCTTTTTTCCTTCCTCCCTCCCTCCCTCTCTCCCTTCCTCCCTCCCTTTCTTCCTTCCTTCCTCCCATCTTTCCATCCTCTCTTCCTTTCATCCTTCCCCCCTTCCTTCCGTTCTTCCTTCCTTTCTTCCTTCTTTCCTTCTCTTTCATCTACCACCATCCTCTTCTTTCTCTGTTCAAGCGACAACTGTTCGTCACCTTGCACAGCACCTTTCACTAGGTATTCATTGATCAATATTTGCTTAATTGGTTGAGTTCTATAATACTAATTTGATTGCCCTGGTCTGTGGGCATCCCGTGACCAGTCACACCCAACACGGCCCCTCCCGCAGGAGGCCACAGTTGAGAAGGTGCAATGACACGCAGGACTTGCATGCCAATGTGAGCGTGGTGGGGACCGGCCTTGGAGGGCTGAGTGTAGATGCCCCGCCCACCTGAGCCCTGGCCCCTGTGCCCCTCCCACTCTGCTCTTGGAAAACCAGCCGACCTTATAAACAGTTGTCTGTCATGAAACACACCGGAAACTCATGTAGAAGAACACACACATGTAATGGATCTAAGGGATGTGTAGTTTTATCTATTTGTTTAGGATCTGTACCTCCACTTCCTCCTGAAAGGATTTGAGGGGAATTTAAAGTTACACCCAATGCACCTTGAGACAATTAGTAATAAATGTGCATGTGCTGATACAGAAAGTACACACATATGTTGCATATTATATATATATATGTATAATGTACATAAATTGTTACTCCAGCAGGGCTGAGACAATGAGAGGCAGAGAGAAAGAGAGATGGGGACAGAGAGACAGACAGCCCTCAGCAGGTATTGGAGAGGTGTGGCCTGGCGTTCCAACACGGCACGAACTCTGGTGGCTGCGGTCAAAGGTCAGCCACTGCAGGGGCCAAAGCAAGCACTGCACTGCCCTGGCCACTCACCTGCCTGGCATGGTTTTGATCCTGTGGGTGCTGGGCAGTGACAAAGTGGACAGTACTGGGGACAGCCACCACCTCATTAAGCAGTTGTTTCCTCTGGGCCTTAGCTGTCTCTGCCGTGCCACCAGCCAGACCTCTCACCTCGGTGACTTGCCCAAAGGCCACTGCCCCCTGAATGTCCCGCCCCCCGCTCTCATGACCCCCCCAGGCGTCAGCTCCCACAAACAGGGTGTCACCCTCACTTGCCCATTTCCATCACTGGCCTGTCACTCAAGCCCACAGTGTTGGACTGTGGCTCGGCTTCCTTTAGTTCTTCTCCATCACCGTGTCCAGGAGTTTTACTTTTCCCATTCTGTTTACCACCACAGTGGCCTCCTCAAATCCTTGCCTCTGGTCTGAACCCATCCAGACCCATCCACCACGGTGGAATGCCATTTTCAATATGGCAGCTCCTGCCTCAGAGCCAGGCACCCGCTGCCTCTAGCTTTCTTCCAAGTTCCGTGGTCTGGCTGCCCTGCCTCTCCAGTCCTATTGCTCCAGGCTTTGTGTGACCCAACCCCCTTCCCTTCTCTCTCTCCTTCCCCTCATTCCTCTAAACCACATCCCCCATCCCTCCAAGTCCTGCTCACTGCCCGCTCCTCAGCCTTCTCCCGGGGTGCCCGCTCCCGCTCACTGGGGATGCATGGCATCTGTCTGCACTGGCTGGCGCTCAGCGTTGCCTCCTTGCAGCCCTGCTCCTCCATCCAGCCAGCCCGTGTGTGGAGACGAAGCCCGGTTGTTGATTTCTTTGCCAGCCGCCACAGCACTTAGTGAGTTCTAACCCTCCCTGCGTGTTAGAGTGTCCTGAGGGGCTTTAAGCCAAGTGCTCTGGAGCCCCCCTGGACTGACGCACACCCTACAGCTGGGGCACGAAGCTCCCCAGCAGGTCCTAACCGCAGGCTGGGCTGAGGACCACTGGCCCGGAGGTAGCGTTTACTGAGTAGCTACCTCGTGTCTGCTGACATCTGCTCTCAGGCTTCCCTCTTACAGCGTCTCCATGGTGGACACTCAGAAGCCCCTGCTGCTCCCAGGGCAGGTCAGTCCTGCCTGCATGCGTGTCTCCCCCGCAGCAGGATGCGGCTGGATGTGGGGTATTGAGGCAAGGCTTCCTGGAAGGTGCTGATGGAAAGGCGGGGTTTGTGCAAGGCAGGATGCAGTTTCCTGTGTGGATCCTGTGCAGTGGGAGGCGGTTCCTGGGACGAGGTAGAGCAGGGGAATGCACCAGAAGATGGGGGCAGGGGGAGGGGGGGAGGGAGGGGTGATGGGGAGGAGGAGAGGCAGGCAGGAGGCAAGTCAGGAAGGAGGAGAGCTATTGTCGGCCCTGCAGGTCCCCAGGCCTCAAACATTTGTGTCAGCTCCCTGTGGAGGAGGCATCTCGGGAGAACGGTCCTGCTGCTACATGTTCACTCAGGAAGACTTTCCAGGAGGAGGAATGGTGGTAGGGACCCCAGTCTCCTCCCCAGACCCCAGTTTGCATTTAGGGGCCTGATGGATGAGGGCCGCCCCACAGAGCTCCCAGGGGTTCCGAGTGGGAGTGAGGGGCAGAGGTCTCCGAGAACCTCACCGGGAAGTCGGGACGAGACAGAAGGGCCCTCTTCATGCTCCTCAGCACCTCAGAGCCCTCCCTGCCTTCCTGGCAGCTGGCAGGTAGATCAGGCTGGGCCCCACAGGAAGCCCGAGCTCCTCTGGAGTCGGATTCCACCGGGGACCCCCTTTCCAGGGCTCCTCTGGGATTCTGTGACTGCTTCTCAGGACCTAGGGCATGCTGGGGTGCTGCTTCCCGGGGCCGAGGTCAGGGGTAAGGTTCGGGTCTCCCTCAGTTTCCCTCCCCCAATCAGTCCGGGCTCCGTGATGCACTCCAGCCTTGTCACAAGCTCTGTCCCGGGAGATCCCCCTGGAAAGAGTGCCTTTCCCTTCCCTCTACGTCCATCCAGGAGCCCCGAGAAGAGGTGGCAAATAAGGTGGGATTTGATTTCCCGTGCAAACCCACCGTGAAATATTTATGACGCATGTCTTGAATAATTTATAGTTTCTCACAACTTTAAAACAGTCCCCATCTCATCCTCTCCCAGCCCCCAGAACAACCCCAGCAAAGCCAGCAGAGGTTACTCACTTCTACCCCGTCCAAGTACCTGCCCCCCCCACAGGCAGCCAGGGCACCCGCTCTCCTTTCACCCCATCTATCTTCACTGGCCTGCTTTTGATTAGTAGATCTCTTCCCGCTCCGCCCTCCTCGCAGCCCCTGTGCCCAAGCGCACGCGTGCACACACACACACACACACACACACACAAAGAGTCACCTCTTTCCCTTCCCTCTCTGGGGAGGCCGGCAGGGCCCAGGTCCGGAAGCTCTCCCTTTAGTCAGTGGGGTGAAGAAACCTTCTGTGGGAGGTGGCACCAAGTTACAGAACCAGAAAACCGGCAGGCACCTTTGAGATAACCCCCTTGTGACCCAGTTCCCTGATTTTGTGATCAGAGAGGTCAAGTGACTTGTCCCAAGTCAAGCAGCGCTCTCTACATAGCACAGAGAAAGGAAGACCCTTTCGGCACTCCACTCTGCCCTGTTCGTTCGTGTCTCTGGTCGAGCCAGTAGCAGAGGCAGAAGAAGGCCTTCCTCAACTTGGCGGGTGCCACAGCATTGCCAGGCTCGGGATCTGCCAGGACCTGCGAGCAGAGCGCAGGTGGACCCCAGCCTGCGCCCCCACCCCACCCCACGCAAGTGCCCTGTGCCTGTACGTGGGCATGGGTGCGCCCAGGCCAAGCCGCGGAATGGCAGGCTTCTCCGGTGCTACAAATCCAGGCCTCTCTGTGGGGAGGCTGCCCGCCAGCTCAGAGGAGCTGAGTGGGTTCAACTTTCGGTGCAGAATTCTTCCAGGGGGCAGGGGCTGGGGGGGGGGGCAGGGAGAATGAAATCTTCATTTAAATGCAGATACAGTCTTCTCACCTGGGACTGGAGAAAGTTTTTTCCATTAAAATGCTAATGAAAGAACACACAGCAACTCCAAGTCCTCAGCCTCCCCGCCCCACCATCTCCACTGCGACTCCGCTGGATCCGCTGACCCGGCTCTGCCCGCCTGCCCCCACGGGTTCCCCTGGAGCCCTCACTCCCCGTTGCTCTGGCCCCTGGGTGCTTCGGGCAGCTCTCTGAAGGTCTGCGGAAGGCGCAGCTCGCCTTCCGAAAGCAAATGTGTTCGGAGACTGGAGAGGAGGCGAGGAGCCAGGGCTCGGGAAGAGATCTCGGTTGCACCGCTTTTCAGCTGTGTTACCTTGGAAACTGCACCTAACGTCTCTGAATGCACCGTGGGTAACAACACACACCGTGTAGGATTAATTGGGTGGTTACATTACTTATATATATATTTAAAATACATTAAATTATTATATATATGATGGTATAAAGCCCACCACTTTAAAAAAAATCAGTACATAGCGGCTATTATTGGTATTGTTACTATTATCAATATAGAAATGCAACCTCCAGGGGTCAGAACAGTTGCTTTCCCATACAAGCGCCAAAAGTCTGCCGGCCCCCTGGGAGGCCACCAACAGTGGGGACTCCAGAAGGTGGACCGGGCCGTGGGCGCTGCCTCAGGCCTGCACAGAACCCTCTGCGGCCCTTTCGGGTTGTGTCTCAGGCCGGACCCTTCTCCACACAGACGCTGACCCTCTCAGACCTGAAGCCCAGCCGGGGGCCCATGTCCGGGGGCACCCAGGTGACCATCACCGGCACCAACCTGAACGCGGGCAGCAACGTGGTGGTGATGTTCGGGAAGCAGCCCTGCCTCTTCCACAGGTAACTCCCCGCGGGGCAGGCTGTGGGGCGCAGGGCACAGAGTGGGGCGGAGCTGCCCAGGCGGCAGCTGGCTCAGGCTAACCTCTGGGAATGCTTCCTCCCCGTGGAACGTGGCTGACCTCCTCGGGACAGGGCTTTCTGGGCACCCCTGGCTGTGGGTGTCTGGCTCGGTCTGAAGCCCTGCCAGGCACCCCTCCCCGATGGGCCTCTCGTGCTGTTGCACAGTTTCCCCTTGGTGCCCCATACCACCCACCGTGCAGAACCTGGGCTTCCACGGGACACAGTTTGGGACCGAGAGCCTCTTCCCTCGGGTTAGCTTCTGCAGAGCAGGCAGGGACTGCCGAGAGCTGGTGGGGCAGCTGCCCCAGCTAGCTACAACCGAATCTCCAAAGGCGGCTGGCTTTCTCTCTCCTGCTTCCACCACCCAACCCCAGCAGGGCCTGCCTTTCCTGAGCCAGGAGCCCAGGGGCCAAGGAGGCAGGAGGTGCATCCAGCGAAGGACTCTCTGACTCTAGGAGAGGTGACAGGGGGTCAGTCCCTCCACAGGCTGGAGGTTCTGCAGAGAGGGATTCCCAGGAGGGAACTATGAGGAAGGCCAGGGCAGATGTGAAGTCAGGCGAGGCCGGGCCTTGCAGGAGGACTGTTCAAGAAAAGCTGCTTGTGACCTAGGGCACAGAGAATTGATTCGGGCCTGTTGCAGTAGGTGCCAAACATCACAGTAGGGAAGAGAGACTCACTTCCAAACACAGCAAAGACGGCTGGGGATTTACACCCAACAAGCAGAGGAAGAGGCCAGTGGGTAGGAGATTCCTAAGAGGAAATCCTTGCTAAACCAACTCAGCAGGATTCTCGCTGAAGGCTGGCCAGGGTGCTCAGATACAGAGGGCCTGCAGATATCAAGGGTTGGGGGGATTCTTGCTGAACTGACTTCGCAGGATTCTTGCTGAGAGTGGGGTTGGGCCGGCTGCAGACCAGGCCCCAGGGGGAGGCCTAGTCAGAAAGAGGGCTCAGAAGAACCTGTCTTTGTCAGTAGGTCCCAAAGGTTTATTACATCTGAGGCCACGCTCACCATGACCTCGGAGGAGCTGGACAAACAGGGAGGGGCATGAGAGGGCCCTGACCCAGGACCACCTCCTTCCTGGGCCCCCAGGAGCCCAGCTCCGTGTCTTCCCTCCCTCCAGGCGCTCTTCATCCTACATCGTCTGCAACACCACGTCCTCAGAGGAGGTGATGGAGATGAAGGTGACGGTGCAGGTGGACAGGGCCAGGATCCGCCAGGACCTGTTCTTCCAGTACGTGGAGGACCCCACCATCGTGCGGATTGAGCCAGACTGGAGCATCGTCAGGTAGGAGCCGCCCACCCGCCCCGTCCTTCCTTGTCTCTCAAAAGCCAAGGGGAGCTCTGGGGGCCACGCTGAGATGTCCCCGAGGACATCTCTGAGGAGGACCCGGCCCTGGAGGCCAAGCTCTGACCGACCAGAGGCTGCGGCCTCTAATTCGAGGTGTGGAGGCCGCGTACCCATCTCAGAGTGACTGCCCGAGGGAGGTGTCGGTCCCTCTCCCCTAAACCTCGCTCCTGGCAAATACGGACAGTAATTCAAGTCCTGCTGAGGAACGTGGGAGGGGGAGTAAGATCAGGTCTGGCTTCTCCCCGGTCCTCTCTGGAAGGAAAGCAAGTGCATGCCGACCAGAGGGGTCCAGGTAGCACGAGCGGCCTCCGTGCTTCCGCAGCCTCCTGCTGACCTTTGTCTCAGCACGGTGACCTCCCGTTGCCTGCTTGCTTTGTGCTTCCCACTACTGCAAAAACTCCCCAAGGGCAGGGACTGGGTCTCATTCCCTGCCCTCCTCCGAGGCCTGGTCCACAGAACATGTCTCTGAGGCCAGGGAGCCCCGTACAATGCTGTTGCAGAAAGACCCTCTGGTGCTGCCTCTCGCTCAGCCAGTCACACGCTGACTTGGGTCATTTGCATAATCTCCCAGGGTCTCTACTTCTTGACTGATTACCCCTGGGGCTTGGGAAACTCCAGGATCCCTGGGGACCCTTTCAGCCCTGGCTGGGTGGCACCTGGAGTGGGGGTGTCTCCCCTCGGGGAGGGAACTTCAGGCAGGCAGCAGGAGTCTGCTTCTCCAGGGCCTGCAGAGGGCATCCTGACTGCAAGGCCCCGGGTGATCCCTGGGAAACCTCTGCTTCAGGAAACGTGTGGGGGATGGAACGAAGGCTTGGGGTCAGAGGGCGTGGGCTCAGCCCAGCGCCACTGCTTACCAGCCAAGTGACCTTAAAGGTTACTTAACCTCCCCGAGTTCAGGGTTTCCCATCAGCCAGCTCCCTCCAAGGGCGGCTGAGAATTCAGGGAGGTGCACATGCACAGTGCAGTGCCTGGCTCAGTGCCCCCTTCCTCTGAGCCTCTGCGTCCTCAGCCCTCCCACTGTCTACTTGGGATGGGGGGGCGGGTGGGGGTGGAAATGTGGTCTCCACCAGCTGAGGCAGGAGTCAGGGGCCAGTCCAGTGCAGAGAACAAGGAGTTCTCTGAACCAGGAGTCAGCAAACTCCAGGCTGGGCCCCAATCTGACTGTCTGCCTGCCTTTGTAAATAAAGTTTTATTAGAACACAGCCACACCCATTTGTATATGTTTTGTCCGTAGCTTCATTCTCACCACAACAGCTGAGCTGAGTGATTGTGGCAAACCACGTAGCCTGGGAAGCCTGAAATATTTATTCTCTGACCCTTTACAGAAAGAGTTTGCCACACACCAGAAAAGGCAGCTTTCCTGATAAGAGGTTGTCCTTAGCAATTAACTCTCTAAAGCCCAAGCTTTATCAGTTTTAGCCAGGATCTCACAGCAGATGAGACCCACAAGGCATGGAGAGGGGAAATAGCCTATAAAAATGTATTCTGGGATGTCCCCCCGGGGCCTGCTGAGTCCAGGGAGTGGGCTCCTGTGCCCAAGACAAAGTCCCTGAGGAGGCCACAGCATCTTTTCATTCGGTTCTTTCTCGTATCATCGTCACGGAAATGGAGGTGCCATCCTCCCTGGCACTCAGCAGCCACCCCCGAGTCACGTGGACAGGAAGAGGGAGGGTGCAGGCAGGTTCAGAGTCTGCCCGAGGCTGCGGGGTTTTTGCTGCAGGTCACACCTGCCCTGAGGCGGCGCTGCAGAATCCGGGTGCCGCATTGCCTACACCAGCCTGGGTGATGTAAGGAATGGTGATGGGGGCGTTGGGTAAAGGCATCCTGAGATGACCGAGAAGATCGGGAGATGGTTGGATATCACAGCTCATTCTCAGACACTGTCATGGGCAGAAGAGCTCATGGTTTCACAGGAATGTGGGGGGGCATGGGGACGGGTGAATACAGGGCTGGAAATGAACGTGAGTGTTCAAGATTCTTTGCCCACCAAGCTTATAACTACTCAACTATTATGGGCAGTAGGGTTCTTCTGGAAGATACTCCCTTGGTTGAGGAAAAGGTGATTCTTCCCTTCACTTTGAGTTGTCTCCAGGGAAGACAGTCCCCGCCCCTTGTCAGCTTCGCAGCCACCCTAAAGTAGGACAATGGCATCCAGGTTGCCTTTGAAAAGCTGCACCAAGATGAATCTCCTGACCCCCCACCCATCATCAGTTCTCTGGCTGGCACCCCGAAGTGAGGAGACCTTGATCTGGGAGGCTTCCATATTTGCGTCCCCAGAGCAGGTTCCTGGCGTCTGGGCCTCTGCCTTCCACAGGTCCAAGCCGACTGAGCCCCTGGAGTGGAGATTTGTGGGATGGATGCCCTGGGGCAGGAGGCTGTGCTCAGACCCTGGAGGGTCTGGTGGGCGAGGTCCGCTGCATTGGCCAAGGGCACTGTGAAAACTTTCTAAGACTGGTGGGGACTGCAGTCAGGGGGCCTGGGGCGGCCGAGGAGGCTGAGCTGTAGCCCCAGCCACCGCAGGGTGTCCACGCTCCAGATGAGCTCAGTGCAGGATGGCCACGGACATCTGGCCATCACTGTCTTTGCCTTGGCCTCCGAGAGCTCTCCCTTATTATTATTCAGTCAGCTTGTCACCACTGTCCCCATGAACATTGTCATGCCTACTGGTTATCGTGGTCTTTCATGTCGGAGCTCAGTCTGATGGATTATCATCATCGTCGGCGTTGCTATTCCTGTCCCTGTGTTTACACACCTCCCTCTTTTTTCTTCCCGGCCAGTGGGAACACACCCATCGCCGTGTGGGGCACTCACTTGGACCTCATCCAGAACCCCCAGATCCGCGCCAAGCATGGAGGGAAGGAGCACATCAATGTGAGTCCAGGGCTGGCAGGGGCCGTGGGGGCTGTCCGCTCAGCATGCGGCTTCCCTAAAGGGTGTGCGGCTCCCCGAGTACTCAGAAAGGCCCATCCTGGACACTGACGACCCATTTCGCCTGACGGCCCTGAGCACTGGGACGCTGGGTTGGAGGAGCTGAATGAGGGCATTTTCACACCTCAGGATTCAGGCATGGAGGAGCAATCGCTTCTGGGTGTGTGGGGCTTTAGACCCGAATTCCTCCACCCTTCCGACCCCGAGTCCCACTCCTTAGCTTGGCGATGCCCTAGTCCCTACTCTACCCACCACGGGCCGAGTGGAGCCACGTGCCAGCAGCACAGCTCATTCCTCGAGTGCCCAGGCCTTGTGGTCCTGGCTGCGGAGGCGTTCTGACTCCTGCACACCTGTCCCGGGCCAACGCCATGCCGTATGGCGGCGCCGAGGGTGGCCTGGGGGGGTGCGGTGGGGCCATGTGTATGTGGAGGTATGCTCCATAGTCCTGTCTCCCCTCCACAGCTCTGTGAGGTTCTGAACGCTACTGAGATGACCTGCCAGGCGCCGGCCCTCGCTCTGGCGCCCGACCACCAGTCCGACCTGACCGAGAGGCCCGAGGAGTTCGGCTTCATCCTGGACAATGTCCAGTCCCTGCTCATCCTCAACAAGACCAACTTCACCTACTACCCCAACCCAGTGTTTGAGGCCTTTGGCCCCTCCGGGATCCTGGAGCTCAAGCCAGGCACACCCATCATCCTAAAGGTAGGCTGAGGCTGGGGGGGGGGGCGCAGTGGGGGATAGGAGGCCACTGCGGGGGAGGAGGGCATTTTTCAAGTCACAGGAAGAGGCCAGAGGCCTTGGGCTCCTGCCACGTTTCGTAACTGGAGTCCCTGGCAGACTGTGCTATAGCCCAGAGTGCGTAAACACTCGGTCTGCGTCTGTGTTGGGGGACTCACTCTTTTACAAGCTGTGGGGGCCGATCCGGGTGGCCAAATGCACCCTGGCCATCTGACTCCCCAGCTTCCTGTCTCCTGAGCCCAGGACCTGGGAGTCCAAAGGCCCATCCTGCCTCTTCTGTGCAGCCCTTGGAAAACCACAGCATAGGGTTCTTTGGAGTGTGGGTATCAAGTTTTAACTTGAACTGCTATGGCTGTTTGAATCAGCTGGTAGTGACCGCCTCAGCTCTGTGTTGAGAAGGATTCTGAGGCTGCATTTGGGATGGGCCAAAAGAGTGCCTTGGTTATTGACTTCCCACTGAGGAAGGGGGGGTGATGGTATATGTACCTTGATTTGGTGTGGGGGGGGGGTGACTTATAGAGGGAAGGAGGCCTCTCCACAGCTCTCCAGCAGTTTGGAAGCTGTGAGTGGGAGGGCGTGGAGCTAGCCAGTAGCTGTGGCTCTGACTCTGGGGTGGGAACGGGGCTTTCCTGTCCACCCAGGGCAAGAACCTAATCCCGCCCGTCGCTGGGGGCAACGTGAAGTTGAACTACACCGTGCTGGTCGGGGAGAAGCCGTGTGCGGTGACGGTGTCGGATGTGCAGCTGCTCTGCGAGTCACCCAACCTCATCGGCAGGCACAAAGTGATGGTGAGGCTGGAGGGACCCCGTCTGTCCTGGGTAGACAGGGCACAGGGACACGGGGGCCTGAGCAGCCCAGCTTGGTCCTGGGCCACCAGGGCTTCCCAGGAGAGGGTCATGTCCTGCTTCAACTTTCCTCCAGCCACCCCCCACACCCCGAGTCCCCTCCCTGTCTCACTTCTGACTTCTCCCTTCTGTACTGTCCTTCCCTCCCTGCTGCCCGGTGCCACCGTGAGGGCCCTGCGAACCAGCCTTACATGATGTGTAAACTGTTCGCTCTGAGCAAGAGACTCAGGAAAGCATCACTGTTGGCCTGGGAAGGTCCTTAATACCGTGTTCTGTGCCTCGTCCTTACAATGGGGCGAGTGTCCGGGAGCCAGTCGTTGATGTCATGGCGTCACACTCTTTAGATCCCAGTCACGCGCTGTTTCCTTACGGACGTGACCATGCTGTCTCCTGAGTGGGAGGCTGTGTGACTTTTCCTGCCATAGGGGTGGTCTGTGCTGCACCGACCGGACCCCCTCCCGCAGCCCCTGCACGCCCTCCCCTCTGCTTTCACAACCACAGATGATTCTGCTCCCCGGGGCTATTTCTCTCGTGCTCCCGTGCTTACCAATTTGTTGGTGACTTGGGGCTGTCCCCTCGGATGCCCTGTCCCCACACCCGGCTCCATCCCGCCCGCTCTGCCCGCAGGCCCGCGTGGGCGGCGTGGAGTACTCCCCGGGGATGGTGTACATCGCGCCGGACAGCCCGCTCAGCCTGCCCGCCATCGTCAGCATCGCCGTGGCGGGCGGCCTGCTGACCGTCTTCATCGTGGCCGTGCTCATCGCCTACAAGCGCAAGTCCCGGGAAAGCGACCTCACGCTGAAGCGGCTGCAGATGCAGATGGACAACCTGGAGTCCCGCGTGGCCCTGGAGTGCAAGGAAGGTACAGAGTGGCCGGGAGGCCGGGTGCATGTGTGTGTGTGTGTGCGCACGTGTGTCTCACACACAAGCAGTGGGCTGAGCGTCTGCCTGCAGAACTTTATCCGACCCACGAGCCTGTGCCCAGACCGTCCCACACCCTAGCCAGCCCCACCCGGCAAGGCCACAGCAGCCTAAAGCCTTCTGTCCCCGCTCCTGGAGCTGCCCCCTGCCAAGTCAAACTGGCATCTTTCCAAATCCTGCCACGGCAGTCTCCAGCCCAGAACCCTGGCCCAGTGGCTTTGACGCCCCCATCTTGGGGGAACCCTGGGGTGACTGCCCCGACGCGTGCAGGCAACTCCAGCTCTCTTCCTTCAGAAGGAAGGGACGGCTGTAGGGCTGATCGTGACTTCGAAGGAACAGTGTTTCCCAGCTTGTACTTTAAAAATTACCAATGTACCATGAAGTGAAGTCAGCTGCACCGAATCCAAGAAGGAAATTAAGGAGTCAGGCTCTTGTCACCCCCAGGATATCATTTTGTGAGTCACGCTGGAGGGATGAGCCGGTTCCTCACTGGAGATTTATATGCAGAGCAAATCGGCCCCGTACCTGGGGCTCTCCCGGGCGGGAGGTGGGTCCACTCCGTCCCCTCTCTGCCTCCTTCAGCTGTCAGCGCGGCATCCGCCTTGTGGGATTGTTAATTACTGCCTTTTATTATATTTACGCTGCTTAATTTTTTTCTCCGCAATGTACTCTTTCCTCTAATTAGGAGTAGTGATTAGAATCTCTTTTATGTGCGGCAGGCGTGAGGCTTTGAATGTTGGCGGCGCGCTCGGTGACTTGAAGGGAAGCTGCAGACTGATAAAAAGCCAGCTCTCTCCCTCTCCTCCCCGCCAGCTGGGCACCCCAGCGGGGAGAGACGGCGAGGGGGAGCGTGCAGCCAGGTTCCTCTCGGAATGTTCCAGAGGCGGAGGCATTGGCGGTCAGACAGGGAAGCCAGCTGAGCGTCGGAGGCGGCACAGAGAGCCGGGGCTGCGGCCTGGGGCAGAGCTGCCCGCGCGGGCACGGGCAGGAGGGAAGACTTGTGGAGCGCCGTGTAGGGTTCAACGTGAGAGTGTTTCCAGGGTGCCCGGGGCTGGCTCTTAAATGTTGGCAGGGTCCAGGAAGGTGACTTCCTGAAGACTTGACCGTGAGCTAGCACGTCACCTACACATGAGCCCAGAGGAGGCCTGGCTGGGGCCCTCACAGCCCTGACGCTCACTGACCTGCACACTCAGACGATCACTGATGCACACACTCACACCCATGCTCATGCATGTATTCCCATGCGCTCCCTCAAACACACAGGCGTGTTCCTCACTCAGAATGTACATGGGTGTTCCTCTGGGCTTTTGGTGACAACACATGCCAAAAAGGCTGACTCCTCCTTCACACACACACACACACACACACACACACATCAGTGTAAGTCTGACTTGGAAGCGTCAGGGTTGCTCTGCTGTGGAGTCACTTTCCTTGACGAGGACCCCTGCGTCAGTGTGGCTAGAGTGTAGTTTCAGGGTATAGGAGCGGAGCAGCACAGGGTGGTCACAGCCGCCTGTCTATGGCCAGCGGGCCTCCCCATTGTTCTGTCACACAAGAAGCATTGGCATCCACAAGCCCCCAAACCCCCATCTCCACAGGCCTGAAGTCAGCGCCGCAGGAGGCAGTGGGGCCCAGGGCCGGGGGGGGGCAGCCGTGTGGTGTTCCTGGGGTCACCGGAACTCCCCGGACACGGGGCTTGCTTTCCAAGGGCTTTTCTAGAGCCACGCATGGCTTGTGAATCTCTACGGATTCCCCAACTAAAGTGTTTTTTCTCTGTTCTTGTGTTTGTATAAATAGAAAGAAACATTGGTTAGTTCATGTCCACTGGTTCTTTGTCAGCACGTGCTGATCCATTCTGGGTGTGTGCACATGTGTGTACATGCATGCTTACATGTGTGTGTTTGTGCCTGCATGTATGCATGAATGTGTGCAGGTGCAGGTGCCGAGGAGACAGGCAGGGCAGAGAAGGGCCGGGCACATCACCTCCGACTTCCTGCAGTGGCAGAGGGTGGCCCGGGATACAGGCTGTGCCTAGGACAGGCTGTGGTCAATGCTTTGGTGCTGCATGACGGCTTCGACCTGTGCACCAGCTTCCCCTGGGCTAGAGGATGTGTGCGGCTCCGTGACTCTCTGGAGACTGAGCTGCCTCCACAGACTGCAGTGCCCGCACACAGCCCATTATTCACCACTGAGTAGCACCAACTTGCGGAAGGAAGGACAGGACCCGCCCTGCATATTTATTTGTACAGAAGGGATGCATTGGTGTGGCAGAGCCCCATTCTGGCCCCGTTTGGTGGTTTGATAGCTTCAGTGACCTGCACAGCCCAGAACTGGGACTTCAGAAGAAATTGTTCTTTTTTTTTATGAGGTGTTTTTGTTTGTTTGTTTTTTATTTTATTTTATTTTTAAGATTTTATTTATTTATTTTTAGAGAGGGAAGGGAGGGGGGAGAGAGAGAGAGAGAGAGAGAGAGAGAGAGAGAGAGAGAGAGAGAAACATCAATGTGCAGTTGCTGGGGGTTATGGCCTGCAACCCAGGCATGTACCCTGGCTGGGAATCGAACCTGGGACACTTTGGTTCCCAGCCCGCGCTCAATCCACTGAGCTACGCCAGCCAGGGCTGAAATTGTTCTTAAGTCTTGAAAGGAAACTCACTATAAAACACAGAATTGGGAGTAGGTCCTTCATCACTGGAACTTCCCCCTTTCCTCCACCCCCACCTGCCGTTCCTCTCCAGTCCCCCCACCCCGAGCACGTTTTGCAGACGAAGCCCTTCATCCTCAGGTGTGGGGGTGCTCCTGGCCCCAGCAGCCGCATAGATCTGTGGGCCGCCTGCCCCCATCCAAGCTTCGGAAGAAATTCGGCCCACAACCAGCTCCCTGGGGCTGTACCTTTCTCCTGTGCCTGTGTTGTTTGCCTCAGCTACTTAACTTAAAACTTCCCAGTTCTTACTTCTGCACATCTGAGGCCCGTTGCTCATGCCCCCCAGGGGCTTGGGTGAGGTTCTGAGTGTGGCAAGTCGGCGGTAACTCTTGGGCCTGCCCCACCCAGGGTTCTCACGAGCTTCTCTTGTGCCAGCCTTTGCCGAGCTGCAGACGGACATCCACGAGCTGACCAGTGACCTGGACGGGGCCGGGATTCCCTTCCTGGACTACAGAACCTACACCATGCGGGTGCTCTTCCCGGGAATTGAAGACCATCCCGTCCTCCGGGACCTCGAGGTGAGAGCCGTACCCGTGGCCTAGCACTTCTCCGTCACGGTGCTAGCACGGAGGGAGATGCAGGTGACCTTCGAGTCGAGCCGCCTCATCCGGAGGCGAAAAAGCTGAGGCCAAGGAGGGGATGCACGGTGCCCAGGGACCCCCACTTGTCGGCAGCAGCCAGTCCCTCTGGAGGAGGCAGGGCCAAGCCCGGGAGCCTCAGAGCAGAGGTGGGAGCGAGGCTTTGGGACTCAGGGGGTCATGGATTCCTTGAGAATTGAATGCAAGCGCCTGTCCTCAGAAAAACTGTGCGTATTCACAGAAGTAAGAAATCTGGCAAACAAATGTCAGGAGTTCATGGGCCCTTATTTAAGAAACTGCGATCTGATGATTTCGCCACTGAGTTGGTGCTCAGTAAGTCCACGTGGAAAAGATCAGTGGCACGCCGGGGAGGGATGTAGAGAGTGAGTGATGAGCACCTAACTCTCTCTTGCACCAGCAGGGACCTCATCTTCCAAGCATTTCATCCCTCTTCCTGTCTAGCGTAGGGGCTGGCTTGCACGTACAGTCACACTGCCCTTTGTTCCTCAAGGGATTCGGAATGAATTATAAAGGTAAGTAAGTACCCAAGAAAAGAGAAAAATATAAATGAGGAAACCAGGGCAAAATAACAACTGTACAAATACTCACTATTTATTTGTGGACTGCCAAGCGGCCCAGATTGGAGTGCTTGGACACATGCCTTCACGGAGCTGCCCGAGAGCCCTCCGAAGCGGGCGGCACAGCGGAGGGCACAGAGAACTCTGGGTCCCATGGCCGGGAGGGAGCAGGCTGGGATTCGAGCCCCGGTGGTCAGACTCCAGAGCCCGCCCTTCCAACAGCAAGCCTGTGCACTTGACTTCCAAGGTGCTACATCAGTGTCATGTCTTCCGGCTCTGGATACTTATTAGGATGGATGGAAGATTGTGGCCAAAGTAGCAACAGAAAATAAGACTAGTTCCAAGATTTATATGGTCCATAAAATAAAGCAGACCCATCACTCAGGAGGCACGCGGCTGTGCAGGCTCTGGCCAGAGGGAGTGTCTGCTTGACTTCTGCACAGGGCTGTGCACTTAGCAGGAACTGCTGCTCCGACGGCCCCGTGATAAATCACCTACGTGCTACCGTGGCCTTATTTCTCGTCTGGCCCCTTAAAATTTCCCCTTCAGCTTGAACATCCTCTGTTTTCCTTGCCTTTATTGTGGAGGGAGGCTTTCCAGTCCCAGCCTTTGCTCGCAAAGCAGTTAACGGCCAGCTCCACCAACGGCCCTGAGGTGGAGCCCCCGAGATAGCTCACCGTTGGGCGTGTGCTCTGAATCCAGCAAGTCACGCTGCTTCATTTTTTAATTTTGGTAAAATAAACATAACATTTCAGCTATTTTTTTCTATCCTCACCTGAGGGCATTTCTTTTTTTCATTGCTTTCAGAGAGAGAGGAAGGGGGTGCAGAGAGAGAGAGAGAGAGAATCGATGTTTGTCTTCTTGCATGTGCCCTGACTGGGGATCGAACCTGTGACCCCTCAGTCCACCAGGCGACTCTCTAACCAAGAGAGCCACACCAGCTAGGGCTCAGCCATGTTTAAGTATACAGATCGGTGGCACAAAGTCATGCACATTGTTGGGCAGCCATCACCGCCATCGGCCCCAGAACCTTTGCATCTCCCCCAGCTGAAACTCTGCCCATGGAAGGAGTCACTCCTCCTTGCCCCTCCCCCGGCTCCTGACAACCCCCACGTACCTTCTGTCCCTATGCATTCGCCTGCTCTGGGTGCCTCATTCAAGTGGAATCACACAGTATTTGTCTTCCAGGGACTGGTTTACTTAGCAAAGTGTTCTCAAGGTTCACCGGTGTTGCAGCCCGGGACAGAACTTTCCTTTTCAAGGCTGAATCAGAGTCCCTCTACTATGGCACGCGTTGGTTACCCACGCCTCTGGCGATGGGCGTTCGGGGCGCTTCCCCCTTCCGGCTGTGGTAGCAATGCCGCTACGAGCGTGAGCGCACAAACATCTTCCTGAGAGCCTGCTCTCAATCTTTGGGAATCTACACAGAACATACGACTTTTTCATTTCCATGAAACTCACAAATTAATTGCTTGCAGACAGAAATCAACTTTTACTGTTTCGCATTAGCCTGAGGTATGCGAGACCCAGCCTCCCCAAAGAGACCCAGAGAGCTTGTGTGCGGGGGTCATCGTGTTCTCATTTCCTTCCAGCTCCTCTCTGCCACCAGAAGAGTTTCTCCCTCTTGGTTTCCCGGGCGTAGAAACATCCCCAGGGAAGCCACGACTCATCCAGAGCAGTGGTTTCCAGCCTCTCCAGCCACGGGGAGACCTGCCCACTGGTTGGGCATGAGAGGTGGATGTGTATGAAGAAGGAGGTGGCTTCTGGCTTCTGGCTGCCCTGGACGGTGGGCCACCAGGCCCCCCAGGACCACCGTGGCGGGGTCCGGGCATTCGGGGAGGTGGCTGTCCAGGCGCTGGTCACACACCCATCCTTTAGAAACAGAAAGCGAACAGTAACCACACACTCCATTTGCAGCCTATCATTGCCCCCTAAACTCTACCCTATTGGGTTACAATTAAAATTTACTATCCAGTTTTATACTCACAGACTTCAACGAAATGATCGAACCATCTGGTGAATAAAGAAAGTCTTGTTTCAGAGTGGCATTTGCGTAGGGGGCAGGGTGGCAAGTTACAAAGGGGAATTGTTCTGGGTACTCTTTACCGGGATACTTCACTGCCGTCTCTCCTTTCCTAAAATGGGGAGAAATCCCTGCCTTCTGCAGCCCGAGACCCTGTGCCAATGCCCCGCGTATCTGGGAGACCCTGGGGGAGGGCCCGTGAAGAGCAGCCCAAGAAGTAGGAGCGGCAGGTAATAAAACCGCCGTTTAAGTGCGCCCCGCGTGCGCCAAGCACTTTACATACATTATCTTATTTAATGCCCATAAAACATTATGACACAGGCACTCATATTCTCATTTTATAGAAGAGGGAATAGAGCCCAGAGGTGATGGAGCTTTCGTGCACGTAGGAGTCGGTCTCTCCGAGCCAAACCCCAGGCTGCTGGGGATGCTGTTCCTCCACGGGTCCCAGGACCCGGGCCTGGCTGACCCGAGGCGAGTGCAGCCGCAGCAGGAAGTCCAGAGCACATCCCCACACCAAACGTACCCTCCGGTCAGCCCTGTGTCCTCGTCGTCCGCCTCTGCAGGTGCCACGGTGCCCATCCCACATGTGGGTCCCCTGCCCTCGACGGCCAGCCTGAGTGCTGAGGGGTCTGAGAGGCCACAGGGAGGACTCGGTGCTGGCTTCCAGTCACTCCCCGAACCCAGAGTAGGTTTAGACATAGCCGGGGATGGGGGGGGGGGGGTGGGAAGGGGTCTGTCGTTGGGAATCTGTCACTACCCTTCACCGGCTGGCTGGCCTGGGGACCACAGCAGTAGCTTCTCTGCAAAGAGGGCACACCCCGCCCCGCGAGGTCCTCAGAAGGCTGAGTTGGAACAGTGTAAACCACGTGCCAACACAGCACATGGCACGTGGTAGCACCCAAGAAGTGACATTGCCTGTTATTAGGACAAGTTGTGGAGATGCTGTTCTGAGGAGTTTGATGGACAGAGGAAGTAAAACATGTGCAAGGGGGTGCATCCCCAGAAGCCCCTCCCTCACAGATCGGAGAGGGAGGCCAATGGGGGACACGCAGCTGGGCACACAGGCCCAGCTGATGGCAAGGCGAGGCTGCCAAGTCTCCCTCGTCCCTCCCTGTTCAGCACCTGTGCAGTGGGGAAGCTGGGGGTGGGGGGGGACCGAGCAGGAGGCCAGCCGAGGCCTTGGGGAATGTGGGGTTGGCCGGGATGAGCTACAGGGGGCCTGGCCAGCACCCCCTGGCTCTGGCAAGTTCCCGCCTCTCCTGGTCTTCCAAGTACCAGCACTGCAGCCAGGGGAGTGGAAAGGGACCCGACTTGGAAACACGTGGGAGCGCCCGGCTTCCTGACCTGTGGGAGCTGCCGATGCCAGGCATCTGGGGTTCAAGGGCAGCGCTTGTCTCAGAGCTCAGGGTCAGACCCACAGGGCCCCTGCCCCGAGGTGGGCCTCTGGCTGACCGTCTAAGGGCAGCGCCTAGGTCTGACTGGTCTCTGCCTCTAGCCGGCACCTGGCCCTGAGCCCAGAACCTAGAGGCCTCCCTGAATGAGCGGCATGAATACTCGGGCTCTGCGTCTTCCACCTTGTGGGCTTTGGGCAAGCAGGGCTCTCGCTGCCTGGCTCGTCTTCCCCAGTTCCAAACCTCTAGAGTAAAGCAGGATAAAATCGCTGCCATTCAGCCACTCGACCGTGTGTCAGGCTGTGCACTGCTAGCCTGGTCCTCAGTGCTCCCGAGGGCCCCAGGAGATGCCTGGCACAGCACCTGGCACTAGACAAGGACTTGATGGCCTTAGCCAGGTGGGCGCTGGCTGCTGTGGTTGAGTGGTGGTGTGGGAGGGCCAGCAGTTTGCACAGCCCACCTCGGTGGGAGCACCACTGGGCCCCGCCAGCCTCGCCCTCTCAGGTGGCAGTCAGACCCCTGGGTCTCCTCCGCAGGTACCGGGCTACCGGCAGGAGCGCGTGGAGAAAGGCCTGAAGCTCTTCGCCCAGCTCATCAACAACAAGGTGTTCCTGCTGTCCTTCATCCGCACGCTCGAGTCCCAGCGCAGCTTCTCCATGCGCGACCGCGGCAACGTGGCCTCACTCATCATGACGGTGCTGCAGAGCAAGCTGGAGTACGCCACCGATGTGCTGAAGCAGCTGCTGGCCGACCTCATCGACAAGAACCTGGAGAGCAAGAACCACCCCAAGCTGCTGCTCAGGAGGTGAGAGGCGGGCCCAGGGGCGGCAGGGGGTGACACAGGTCAGAGAGCCCCTACCCGGGCCATGCAGCCCGGCCCTCCTGCCTGTCAGGGAGACCAGGGTGGAGCTCCCAGAAGGAGCAGCCAAGTCCCCCGAGGTTAGGAACCCACCGGCCCAGAGGCCAGGTGCATCCATAGCTTCTTGGAAGAGCCCATGCATTGTGCCAGTGCCGACAACTGGCCACTGCCCATCTGCGCAGCCTGTTGTTTCTCATCTGCCCGTGTCTGCTCTGCCTCCTTCTCTCTCCGCCCTTCCCCTCCCCTGACTTTGACCCTTTTTGCTGGAATTCTTCTCCTGTGGGATCTTCAGAGGCATCCCCTGGCTTTCTCTAAATCAGAACTTGATTTAGGAGAGATACCCCAAGACCTCTCTGGACACCCGCCTCACCATCTCAGGACAGGAAGCATTAGCCCCCGCACCACTCACACTGCTGTCTGTCTGCTCTTGATGGCTCTGAGCCACACATGACTGCTTACATCTAAAGTAATTAAAAGTGAATAAAATTTAAAGTCACTCAAGAGCTGATTGGAAATGCAGCATCTCAGGTCCCTGCCCACACACAGGAGATCAGAATCTGCATTCCAGCAAGAAACCTGGGTGATCCGAATGCGTACCAGAGTTTGAGAAATACGGTCCAGCCTCTGTTTGAACTAAAATCCTTCGGTGGCAACTGGGCCGCAGCAAGAATTTCCTGGCACCTGTCTGAGGCTCTGCACAGCCCAGGGTCGCCCACTTGGCACGATTGCTGCCTCATCCTGGACACTGGAAACCTGAGTGGTCACGTGCGAAGTCACAACCAGATCCCGTGGCTTTGGCCTTATAGGAAATAGAGACTCTCCAACTCTATCCACGCTGCCATTCACACTTCCCATGTACTTGAAGGGCATTTCTCCCCTAGGCTGTCAGTCCAGCATCTTTAGCCTTCCTGTAGACGAAGACAGAAAACTCCTGTGTCCAGCCCTCTGCCTGGACCACCATTTACCACCCGCCTCCTGACCTTGGTCTCTGGGTCAGAGGCAGGGCCTCCTGCTCGGTCCAGGGCATAGATTTGGCTTCCGGAAGGTTGATCAGGCTTTCTCGGGTGCAGCGGGCATTCACCTACACAGCTGCAAAGCTATCAACACACAGGCGCAGGCGCACAGCTTTAGAAACAGGCAGGTTCATGTTGATTTGTGTTTTACTTCCGCCACGCAGCCACCCACCCGCGTAATCCTGGGGCTGCCAAGGCCTGCCACGGCTCCCGCCGCACCTTTCCAGGCGCGGTCTCTCTCCGAGTCTGTGTGTCTCCAGCTCTTGTTTTCTGTTTGCTCTCTCAGATGCCCTCTCTCCTTCCTGCCCTCCTTCGTCTCCTTTCCTTCTTCTTGCCCTCGGCCACCCCGCTCCTCTCAATAATCTTTCTTCCTTTCTCCTCTCAGCTTCGCTCTGTGCTGGCAGCTGCCCCGCTGCCTTGGGATTTTAGTTAATGATATCTTCAGGCAACTGCAACTTTCAACGCTATGTAAACGTGCCTAGATGGGCCAGTTTCTCCCTGGAGCTGGCTACACGCCTAGTACAAGGCTGACCATAGTTTGTTTTCTCCAAGTGGGTGCAACCGACAGTGGCCTTTGGCCAGTAACACTGCTACCGTGTCTTCACTTCCGAAGTAAAAGAATAAATGGACTTGGGTAACAGCACGAAAGATGCAATTCAGACTCAAGAAAGAACTTTCTGTTATTGCAAATGAAACACTAGAAGGGTTCCCAGGGGACGTTCCAAAGCACATGGAGACCTTTGAAACAGGGCAGTTTTGGCATCGCTTGGGATGCGCTGGGTAGCCGTGCGGTTCCGTGTTGCTGTCAGCTCTGAGTCTTCCGCTTAGGCGACAGACTCAGTCTCGTTCGGCCTTTTTGCCGTGACCCCCTGCCCCTGCTGCCTTCCTTTCTATCATCTGCCAAATCAGTATCTCCCAGGTTTTTTGTTTTCTTGCCTAAAGTAACTATAAAGTTCTCTAAGGCTGTACGGGCCCAGTGTGATCACTGTGAGGCACATGTGACTTTTAATCTAAATTAATCAAAGAAATAAAATGAAAAATTCAGCTCCTCAGATACACTAGTTGCTCTCCGGGTGCCCAGTAGGCACGTAAGGCTGGTGGCTGCCGTACCAGAGGGGCGGGGAGAGCGTTCCCCTAATCACAGAAAGTGCACGGTGGTGCAGCGCTAAGCCACTCCCACCGGGCCCACGGGGAGCCTGACGCCCAGAACATCACGTCCCAGCCTGGGAGGCACAGCTTGTCCCATCGCTGTGGGGTGTCCACGCGTCCGTGGATTCAAGTGTTCTTTAGGATCTCAAGATTTGGCCCGAAAACCTTAGAGAACAAGGCCCACACACACCTCTCTTCCCCTGCCTGCCCAGTCCTTGGGGTCTGACCAGCTGCTTCTGTCTTTGTCGTCCTCTGCTGGTGCCCTCGGTGACGGGTGACAGGACGGAGTCAGTGGCCGAGAAGATGCTGACCAACTGGTTCACCTTCCTGCTCTACAAGTTCCTCAAGGTACGACTGGCTGCTGTGGGGGGGGGCCCTGGCCTTGCCTCTGTTTCCCGCCAGCCCCGCAGCCAGCTGCGTCCTTCCCGGGCTGCCCCGTTTCCCTCCCGGCCCTCGAGCCCGCACTCCCCAGGGCCTGGCCGCTAGTACCCCACCCAGAAATGTGGGTCCCCCAGTCACTGAGGAAGTGGGCTCCCAACCATGTCAGAAGACAGAGCCCCATGGGCTGCTTTCTCCCATGTGAGAGGACAGGAGCCTTTGAGAGGACCCTGCAGCAGCCCTTAGCTAAAAACAGTCCACCCCCCCCCCCTTGCCTGTGTTCCCTCTCCCTCCCGCCCCTGCCAGTCCCAGACTTACTGAGGCTGAGCAGGGTCCTAGGCAGGTACATAAGGCGCCTGTGGCAGCAGGGTAGTCAATGATGTGCCTGGGATTTGGAAGTGCCTGACATCCAACTGTTGACTTTTTTGCTAGGCATTCACCCCACTGGGGACTGACCTCGGGCCCAAATGGGGCTGCAGAGAAAGCGGGGTGGCGTGGGGCGGGGAGAAGGCACCGAGAGGAGACAGGAGGCAGGGGAGAGAAGAAGAGTGTAGGGCAAGGCAGATGGGACAGGATGCTGTGGTCGAAAGGTCCCGGGGAGACCTACCTCTGACGGAGGGAGCGGAACACCCAGGCGTAAAGCAGGTGGGAGCAGGCGGAGAGGGTGGAAAGCAGAGAAGCGGACAGCAGCCCTTTAGGGAAGCAGGGCCATGGGAGGCTGGGCCCTCCCGCCCGGTGGCCCAGCGTCTGCCCAGCGTGGTTCTCTCATGCACAGGAGTGCGCCGGGGAGCCCCTCTTCTCACTGTTCTGCGCCATCAAGCAGCAGATGGAGAAGGGGCCCATCGACGCCATCACGGGCGAGGCCCGCTACTCGCTGAGCGAGGACAAGCTCATCCGCCAGCAGATAGACTACAAAACCCTGGTAAGTCAGTCTCACGGCCTTCCCTCCCCCAGGGCCCTGGGCAATGGCCTTTGGCCCTGTCCAGCCCCTGCCCAGTACCTGCCAGGAAGAAGTCTCGGTGGAAATGCTAAAAAGCTGCCTCCCTAGGTTTGCCCACTGAGAGGGTCCAGCCAGCTGACCCACCTGTGTGTGTCACCCCGATGTCCTCTGTACCGCCACCACCACACCGGGGCTTCTGGGTTTGGGGACCAGTAGCTCAGACACACCTGAGCAACCCTTCACCAAGAGACTAGTGGGGTTCCGGGCCGGTGCACTGAACTCTGGGGCCCTGAGCCCCTGCCGGCCGCTGGCTGACTGGCTGAGCCCCTGAAAGAACGCCTCCTGTCTCGTCAGTTCTCCCAGCGAGGAGAGGGGGCACTTCTGTGCAGACAGCGGGTGGGGGCGCGAAGGAACGGGAACCAGAAAGAGTTCCTCGTGCTTCGGAAGCCGCCCTCTGCCCACTGGGTTAAGCTGAAATAGGGCGTGACCCAAGCTGTACCATGTGAGGCCAGAGTACCTAGTGATGAAGGCGTTTGTCCAGGGAATGGGGGGCATCCCCTCCATCAGGGTTAGACCCCCGTCTCCTGACAGAAACCGCCGCCCTAGGAGACGGCACAGCTCAGTGTGTAGCAGCGTGGGGCTGGAAACAGGCAGACCAGGGGGGTCTGCTTCCGACCAGCTGGGCGGTTTGGGTTCATCTTAGCCTTCATCTCTCTAAGTTGGGGTTTTCCTGGAAAAAAAAGGGGAGTAACACTAGAACCTACTAAAACAGATGACAATACTACGGAGCTGCCTAAGTTGTGCCGAGGAGGAGGAGGAGGAGGAGGAGGGGTAGGTGTGCCAGGGGCTGAGCCCGGGCGGGGGTGCGCTCACGGCCGCTGGCTCCCAGGGCCCTGCGGCCTCGGTCCCACCAGGTCCGTCCACGGGCTGCCCGTCTCTCCAGGCCTGGGAGCCTGTGCTCAGGCGGCATTGGAGAGAGGAGTGTTCCCCCAGCAGGCCTTCCGCAGGGAAGGGGAGAGGCAGTGGAAAGTGGGAAAGGGAAAATAAGAAAGAAGTTGAGTGCCAGGGCTGATGCGCCGTGGAGCCCAAGAGGAGAAGACAGAGACCAGATGGGACTTAAACCCACAGTGGGGAGATGAGGCAGGAGGCAGGCCGGGCATGGCCGAGCCAGACAGGGCCCGGGAGCCAGGGAGGCCCCCAGACACGGAGGCCAGCCCAGGGACCCTCCCTGCCACTCTGAGCAGAGGCGTTCCTGCCGTCTGGGAGTGAGGCCACCGTGACACACCTGTGCTACCCCATCTTCAGAGGCCCAGGAAGCCCAATCTCGTCCTCTCGTCCGGACAGACCTGCCAGGGCTGGCTCAGTCGCTGAGCTTCGAAGGGGCAGCGTGGGACCGGGGTCCCTGCTTCCTTGCGGGCATGGTGTGCTGTGGAGGGGAGTCAGTGACTAAAACGGGAAAGGGAAAAAACCCTTCCAAAAATAGAGACCTGAATAGACTTCTTAATGCGCTCGAACTGCAACAGTCTCCTGCCTGATCTCTCTCCCTCCGCTCCCTTTCTTTCCCCTCTCATCCGAGGCTCCCCAGCATTGAATCCAACACAATGAGCTGTAATAACGCTCTGCGCCCAAATTGCAGGACCCTTTATTCCGGAGGCCGGAGTATTGTTAGCAGGGCCAGCTCAGGCTCACTTACAGAGCATGTGAGGAGCAGGGAGGGGTCGGGCAAGGACATCAGGAAGTTGGAAACCCCTAGGGAAGGGGGGGGGTTGCAACTGTTTTGCGCAGAGAAGAAATTTGGCTGCAGGGGGATTTAACAGCCACCTTTAGGCTTGTGAAAGGAGCAGGCGGGGCTGACAGGAGACTGCAGGAGGAAGGGGAGGGGATAGAAAGTCCCAGAATTTGGCCATGGTGGGTGGAGCCCAGGGCGTGCTGGGTGAGCCGAGGGTAACCTTGTTCTTGGCAGGAGGGAAAACCACGGAGAATGAGACAGGTGCTGACAGGCTCGGGGACAGGTCACTCCATAGCAGCTGCCCCACTTAAGTGTCAAGTGGGTAATTGCATTGATTCTAGAACTTGGACCAGGGCCCTGCGGCAGGGAGTGCCCATCGGCACCCCCTGGGGGTCTGCTCAATGCTGGATGATCACCTGAGAGCCTGCTACAATGCAGAATACTAAGCACCCTGCTAGGCCTCCGAGTCAGAATCTGCATTTTAACACACCCTTCGGTGATCCTGTTCTCATTCAAGTGTGAGAAACACTGACCTAGCAGAAAAAAGTTCGCTCAGAAACTAGCCGAGGGGCATGGGAGTGGAGGTGGGGAGGGCATTTCTGGTGGGAGCTGTGGCGTGGCCAGTGGTTGAGGAACCCTGTCCCTCAGTGGGACCACTGCTGCTTCTCTGGGTGCCGTGAGCGTCCCACGGAGCTCTCACGTGGCCACCGTGGACCCTGCGCAAGGAGAAGTGTTAGGAGAGCATGATGACAGGCGACAGCCTGTCCTCCTGGTGTCTTGGGGAGGGAGCCCAGAACAAGCCACACTGCAGCCTAGGGGAGGCCAGGCCGCCCCACCGCTGGCCCAGAGCACAGGACGGCGGCCAGGCCAGGCTCCCAGAGGGGCCGGGGAGGCTTTTAAAGGGCAGGGCAGAGCGGCTGGGAGAGGGCACTCCGAGGGGCCCCCTGGTTCAGAGTTCCTCCCACCATTGTTTTCAGATTAGGACATTTCGAAAATGAGGGAGTTTGGGTTTTATAGATGTAGGAGGTTTTTTTCATCTTAATGGAAGAAGCATGTTCCCACTTGAGCTCATAGCAGTCTGGCCGCTAATGAAAGGCAGGCGTCCGGGGGCCGGGGTTCTGATTGCCGCCACATGCAGCAGGAGCGGTGGGGGTGGGGGAGGCTGCTGTCCGCGTCCGCACACCAGACGGGCAGTGGGGGACGGTTGGGGTGGGGGCATGCAGTGAGAGCCCAGAGAGGGTGGGCTCGGGCTGCAGGGCCGGAGGGAGGGTGGGCATGGTGTGACCACTAGACGGCACCTGTGCCCCACTGCACCTACCCAGGGTCCCACCCAGTCTCATCCACGGAGGGAGGGCCCACTCAGAAAACAGCCAAGAAGAAAAGCCTTTGGAAACAGCCCAGACATTTTTAAAGGAAAGGATAGAGTTTGGTGCTTTAAGCAGAGTCTTAACTTTTCCAACTAGTTCCAGAAGGAGAAATTGAGGTCCCCAGACAGAGTGGCCTCTTCCCCCAGCACAAGGCTTCAGGTCCAGAGCCAGGAAGGGATCGTAGGTGTCCTGACCCTGAAGTTTTTGTTTTAAGAACACATTACGCTTCTCCGAGCCTCTGCCAACTTCGATCATCCCGAAATCCTCACAAACCCGAATCTCACAAAGTCCTGTGAGACAGGCGCCAGAGTCACATGAGTGTGTATGTGTGTGACAGCGAGTGACAAGACAGGCAGACTGCTGACACACACAGACGCGGCCGGGCGTCTCAGAGGCGGGCGAGGACCTGGGCATATGCCCTTGTGTGTGCGCATGTGTGCAAGTAGAGGGGACATGAGTGCGTGCGTTACTGTCCAGCCTCATGCAGATTCCCCTCACGCCTCCTCCTGCCCGGACATTGTTCTCTTTGGGGGAAAATAATCAGGATTTTAATGACGTTCGTCAAGTGTGCAGCTCCTACTCCTGCAATGACACCGAAGTCACGGCACCTTCCCGCTGCTTGTAGGACGAGAAGGGCAGAGGGCTTGGTGGGGACACAGCTGGGCTGGGCTCTCCCACCCCCGTCCAGTCCAGCTCTGTGCAGAGGCAGAGCCGGTCAGCACAGGAACCCACAATGCTGCTGGGAATCTCCAAGCTCTTCCTGCTGCCCTTCCCCCACCTCCGTCTCTCCCCCTGCCCCAGGTCCTGAGCTGTGTCAACCCAGACAACGCCAACAGCCCCGAGGTCCCAGTGAAGATCCTCAACTGCGACACCATTACTCAGGTCAAGGAGAAGATCCTGGACGCCATCTTCAAGAATGTGCCCTGCTCCCACCGGCCCAAGGCTGCAGACATGGACCTGGGTGAGTCGACAGTCCACCCGGGGGCTGCCTTGTGATTGGTCAGGAGCACCTGGCACTCAATGGGGGAGCCAGGCTCACTCGGCTGCAGGAGCCCAGGGGGGATGGTGCACCTTCATGGCCACTTAGTGAGCAATAGGCAGAGAGGCGCTACGGTCTGCTGGCCATCAAGTGCTTCTGGGGGCTTTGGATGAGCTGAGGGGCAGGCGTGGGGGCTTCCTCTCTGCACTGAGGGGCGTGTAGTCTCAGTCTTTGCTGTCAGAGGTCTTGCCACGGCCTTCGCTGCGCCCCCAGGCTCTGCCCTCGCCCTCTGTTCTGTGCCTGTGAGTTTTGCTGACTACCTGAGGCATGAGGGATCTGGGTCAGCGATGGAGCATGGAGGAGAGAGGAGAGAAAAATGAGCTCTGGCAGCCTAGTGGGGAGCGGGATGGCATTGCATTTGAATGTTCCATGAATAGATCGCATAGCCTACATAAACAAGGGCAAGGCCACTTAAGGCCAGCTGTACGTAGACCCAGTTATGACTTGCCTGAGTGTTTAATAAGGAATCTTCCTGGGGAAACCCCAGCAGGGAGCCCCCCCACAGAGACCAGGGCAGTTTGGCAAATGGGTCAGTGTCAAACACACCTGAATCTGAGTCCTGGGCCCCCCCCCCCAAGTCTAGCTGTGAGACTGAGGTCAAGTTACTTAACCTTTCTGTGACGTAGTCTCCTTGCCTATAACATGGAGATAATAGTACCCGCCTCACTGCGAGAATGAAACGAGATGCATGCACAGCGTTGGAATGCCGTGCCTGGCCCCTGGCACACACGCAGTCAGCGCTGGCTGCTGCTAGTACTGGCCGGGAGAATAACGCTCGGAAGGAAACCGCATGTGTCTGTATGCAGATCCTGGCCATGGAGAGAAGGGCATGTATGGGTGGGTGTGTGAGCCTGCGACTGGGCAACTGTGGCAACACAGGGGAGGGAGGACCTCCAGAGGCCCCTAATCCATCCGTCTGGCTCCAAAGCTGCCTTCGGCTACACCACGGGTATCTGCGCTAGTTTCTAAAATCCACAGCGAATCCTCGCCCTTTCCCATTGCCGTGCCCCACCCAAATTCTGATGCCCGACGACGCAGGACCGGGAGGTTCCGCTCACTCACCGAGGCTTTTACTGCTTCGCTTCACCCCGTCTCCTCCGGCAGGGCTGCTGGCGGGATGTGTTTGGCCCCACGCCTGGAGCTCGGGTGCCCGGGGAGAGAGAGAGTGGGCGAGCACGTGCTCTCCTTCACTTTGGGGGCGTGTCTGTGTGTGTCGTTTCCGGAAGGAAGGCAGGGAGGCAGGGAGGGAAGGAGGAAGGGAGGGAGGGAGGGAAGAAATGTCCGAGTTGGTGGGGGTGGGGGTGGGCACTGGTCCCTGGAGTCAGGTTGAACATTTGTGTCCACATGTGGTGACTCTGTTGCCGTGAGGGTCCCACAGACTGATGAAGGGACGGGGCCTGTTGCAGAGCCAGTGGGGGACAAAACGTCACTGGGAAGAAAGACCCCTGCCCCCCTCTGTGGCCCCCACCCCCAGACAACTAAGTGGGCTGCTCCCCAGTGGCTGTCCCAGGGAGCATCCACCGTCCTTTAGTTTTTTAAGGGAGCCAGGGCCGTGGCCACACTTGGCTTCTCAGGGTCCCTCTCTACGACATGGAGGGAGGGTGGCGCTGACACAGTGGGGCCAAGAGGAGGAGCTGCTGTGAGCGCCTTCCTGCTGGAAGGCGACTTTGGAACAGTGGTGCAGAGCCCAGGAGGGGCTCCTGTGTGTGATACAGGCAGACCGTGTGCTTCTGGTGCTCCGGAATGGGGTGACCCCCCACGGTAGGGAGCACCAAGTGTCTGCTCCAGCCTCCACCCGAAGCACCGACACGCAGCTATGCACTGGAACTCCTCTGGTGATGGGTGGGGAAGAGCACAGACACCCTGGGGTGGATCTCAGGAGGGCGGAGCCCTCTGAGGGCAGAGTCAGGGGTCAGCCGTCCTGGGCCAGCTTGGTTGCCCAGAGAGAGGTCACTCCTGTGGCTGGTAGATGCAGCTCAGGACCAGGCCTCCCCATCTTATTAGCTTTAGAAAATTGCTCCCTTAAAAGGCCTGGGGGTGCAGGCCCAGCGAAGCAGGTGGTTGATGGAAAGAAGTCAGGCCCCCCACAGCCACGGTGATAAACCATCTGGAATGGAGGCCGCAGCCCCAGCTCAGCCGCAGCCGAGTCCTGCATCCACGCGGAGGGAAGGCAGCCCGAGCTGTGCAGCCCCCCAGGACCTGCCTGAGGGGTGCGCTCTGCCAAGCTGGAGGCTGCTCGGGCCAGGGAAAGGCCACCTGCTTGCGGGAGGGGGAGGGTCCCCTGCACCGTGCTCACACTCCAGGTACCAAGAGAGCAAAGGGGCCGCCTCTCCTATGGAAGGTGCTGCTGGGGAGGACTCAGGGGCCGCCCTGGGGGACAAGGCCTCCACAGCAGGGACAGATGACGGGCAGAGGCCAAAGAAGAGCCCCAGGGGGACGGGGTGGCCTAGTTGTGTTGAACTAACAAAGGCCTCTCAGACGGGTGTTTTTCTGAGGCACGTCTTTTTTTTTTTTAATCAAACCCTGCATTGAGAGCTGCCCCCAGCACCCCAGCCTTCTTTCTGCCAAAGCCCATTGGCATGGCGTAATACGGGAAGCGGGGCCCCTCAGAGGCCCGAATGCTTCTCCTGTGCAATTAGGCTCAGCCTCAAGGCCCCTGAGAGCAGAGGGAAGCAAGGCAAGCTTTTCCATTCTGTAGGTGAAAGTGCTTTGAAAGACTAAAAGCAATTTACAAGTATAAGGTGTGATTGTTATAAAAAATTGATCTATGCCAAAGGGAAGTGTAACACACAGGCAAGGAGAGGCCTCCCTCAGCCACACACCGGGCAGAGGGGAGACAGCCCCCCCTCCCCGTCTCCCCCTCCCCAGACCTCCTCCACCCACAGCTCGGGGTGCTGGGCAGAGACTCCTCCCCGCCCCCCGAACCCGACATGGGCCCCTGGCCAGGCCAGGACACCTGTCCCAGGGCAGCTCAGAAGGAAGCAAAGGCATTTTCAACTACTGCTGAAACTGTCCCCAAGTAAATCTGGTCCCCACGCCCTCCTCTGCCTTGCGTCACCCCCGTGGCCCCGGGCCTGGCCTAGCCCCTCAGTCCTGACACTTGGGTGCACTGGTCCTCAGACGGAAGGTCCCCACTCCTGCCCCGCCCCGCCTTCGCCAGACTTTTCCCGGCTTTAAGGAACCAAGGTGGGGAGCTGTACTTGTCAGGGCTCCCTGGAGAGACGCACGTGTGCAGGTGGGAGGTGCAAGTTCACGTGTGTGGGCAGGCAGGCAGGCAGATAAGTAGGAAGGAGTTGGTTCACGTGATTACAGAGTCCGGTCAGGCCGCTGTGACGTGACGTGTCTCAGACTGGGTGGCTTCAAGCAACAGCTGGCAGGTCTGGGGTCTGGTGAGGATCACTTCCTGGTTGGCACCTTCTCCCTGTGCCCTGGCCTGGCTGAAGGGACAAGGGATCCTCTGGGGTCCCTTTGGTGAGGGCGCTAACCCCATTCCCGAGGGCTCTACCCTCATGACCTCATCACCTCCCAGAGGCCCCACCTCCTTGCACCATCACAGGGGGGTTAGGTTCCGACATGTGAACTTTGGGGACACGCACATCCAGTCTGTAGCATGCGGGCTGCACGCCCGGGGAAGAGCCGGCATGGCAGTTCAAGTCCAAAGGCCGTCTGCTGGCCGACTTTCCTCCCGCTCGGACCTGCAGGTCTGTGTCTTGTTATCTGAGGCCTTCGCCTGAGTGAGGTCCACCCACACTATGGAGGACACTTTGCTTTGCGCACAGTCCACCAGTTTAAATGTTAATGTCACCTAAAAACTCCCTCACAGAAACATCCAGGCTAACGCTGGACCACAGATCGGGGTGCCATGGCCCAGCCAAGATGACACACAAAACTGACCATCACAGGAGCCAAAGTGAAGGGCGCAGGGCCTGCCTGCATTTCAGTCTGCTGGCATCTAGGGAGGACATCACGTGGCAGGGGGCAGGGGCTGCGCTGGGGCAGACTGGCCTTTGGGAGCCCTCAGAGGACAGTGCCGAGGCCCCCCCGCCCCTGTAACCGGAAAACACACCGGCGTTCGGACTGCCTGTCACTACCAAATCCAATAAGCAATGACAGTGATTGAATCTTTTATAGGCGCTTTGTTCAGATGGCTGGCGATCCGAGAAGATGGCGGGTTCATACCCTAACAAACCATCTTACTCTTTCTTTCCCAGCCAGATCTTTTATGAGGGGGTTGGGGGAGGGCAAACAAGGTGTCAGCAAAAGCCTTTGAAATTCAACAGTTGTCTCCAAGGGGGAAGGGTAGTTGCTTGCCTCTTCCTGGTACAGATGTCTCCAGACAAGGTAATCTCCAGCCAGTGCCCCAGGAGGTCAACTGCTTATTCTCAGGCACCAGGATGGGCCTTATCTGCAGTTACTGAAACAAAAACTTAACATACACATTACTTGCTAGATTTATGACTATTTTCCTTAAACTAAATGTTCCCAAGTCTTAAGCCCCTATCACCCCCACTCTGCTCTGCGTGAGGCTGTCCTCACCAGGTTTGCGTCTCTTGCCACTCCTTGCTTTTCTAAACTCTTCACCCAGCGTAGCCTAAGAGGGTACCTCAGGGCAAGCTCTGTGCCAGGCACGGAGTACCAATGCGAATAGGAAGAGTCCTCATTTCTCCACGCAGTAGCGGAAGGCAAGCTACCCCTCTTTCTGAGCCATGGGAATCTCCCTGTCTCCTCCCTACACTCCCCAGAGGAAATAATTGGCACCATTCTGTTCCACCGCACAGAGGGATCCGCAGCCCAGAGAAGCACCGCGCTCGCCGGGCCACACAACGGGGAGGTGGAGAGAATACCCACCTCCGCCCGCGCATCCTCCGCAGCGGGCCTTGACCTCCAGATTCCTCTGGTTTAATGCAAATGCTCTATCAATAGCCCCCGGAACTCCGCCACCCCCTCTGTCTTGCCATTCAAGTCCTGCTGAAAGGATGTATTTTTTCAAATAAGTAATTCCTGTATGCAATAGAAAGATACACTATCTTCTGAGTGAAATATAAAGAGTTCACAGCAGCTGTCTCCCCAGTTTGCATTTTCCGTTGCACCTGATGGGAAGGACAGATAAAGATAATGGGATTTTTTTTCTCTTTCTTATTTCACCTCCCTCTCTCCCTGGAAGGTGCAAGTGTAACAAATTGGATTGTGAGTGTGTCTGTCCTTTGTGCTGGGAGCCTGGAGCAGGGCACCAGGCTGCAGGGCAGGAGCTGGTGGAGAGGTCAGAGCTAGCTTTTCTCTCAGTGCCATCCCCATGAATACCGAGGTCACCTTTCCTCCTTCCTTCGCCCACCACTTGCCTTTTTAACTCTTCTCTGACCCAGCACGCCGCTGGAGTGACACCGGAGCCTCTGTGTTCCGCATGCAAGCACATCCTTCAAGCTCTAGCTTATCTCTCCTCAATGGAGTGGCGTGGCGTAACCGTTTTCCTTTAGCTCCTGCGTCCCCCAAAGAGCAACAACTAGCCAGTGCGGGGTGCTTCACCGTTCACAAAGTCCTAGAGCCTCAAACGCAGGCGGCACAGTTCTGTTTAGGCATTTCTTCTTTTAGCTTCTCATACAATCTTTTTTTTAAAACAAAAACTATTTAGATGGCGCACCCTCCGCCCCCAGGTCAGGTTTTCAGGCCTTGTTCACGGTGACACTGAGCTCTTCGGTGACGCCTGCCCTGCCCTGCCCTGTGGAGTGGCCGGGGGCTGGGGTTGCCACACTCTCGGCCTGGCACCTCCTTGATCTCACCTGCTAACAGGTGTGCGGCAGTGGAGTCAGGTCTCCTCGTCCAGATTCCTGCTCAGGCCCCTGCTGCGGGAGGTAGAGTGGGCTCTGCGGGGTTGGTGTGTGCCCCTGGTGAGCACCTGCTGTCCCTTCCCCCAGCTGTGGCCGGGGTGGAGCGCAGCCCATCCCTTGGATCCTCATGAGGGTTGACTCAGCCAATTCTAACCAGCCTGTGGCATCTCCTTCCTCCCCTGCCCTCTGAGGTCAGCTCCTCCTAAAGCTTCCCTTGATGGGTCGAGTGCAGATGGTGGTAGAAAGACTGAACCAGGGCTGGAGGGGGTGGGGTTGTCATAAAGCCTTCCAGGTCCCCTGCCTGGGTGAAACAGGATGTGTGCATGAATGTGTGCATGCACTCATCTGCATGCACATGTGTGCACATGCACTTGTGTGTGCCATGGCTCCCACATGCCACAAGGGTCAGAGCTAGTGTGGGGTTGTGCCCCTGGACGAGGATTTGCCTCTCAGAGAGCTGGGCCAGTGATGTACTGGGTTCTGATGTCTCCTTCCGGGGTCAGCTCGCAGATGAACCCCACTTTTTCTTTTTTAAAAATATATTTTACTGATTATGCTACTACAGTTGCCCCATCCCACTTTTTCCCTAGATGCCTTTTCACAAACTCAGGGTGCGCCATGGTGCTCCCAGCTGCTCCCCCACTAGACTCTCCAAGCACTCCCTGCTCTGTCTCCTGGACATCCCGGCACCGACGCCCCTGCCCCACTGCCTTACCCCGGGCTGGAGGGCAGCTGTCTTTGGTGGGCCCCCCTCCCGTCCCTGTCTCATTCACCCACTGTCTCTGGCCTTCAGCTCAACCCCAGACGCCTTGGCATGGCGAGCCGCACCGCCCTTATCGCACTTCCTGACTTGCGTGTGCCTCTGCAGCCCCTCTTTCCACTGTCTCCCACAAAGGTACACTGGCATGGACCCCTAGAAGCATCGCATAAATGGCACCTTTGGACTGGAACCCCTGTCCCCATGCTAAGTGAGGCAAAAGGCTATTGCTTCAGCGCTCAGCACAGGCAACCTCCCCTCCCCGACCCCCAGACCCTGCCCACCTGCCCACCCCCATCCAGCTCTCATCACCATCACTGAGAGCCCTTGACTTGTGGTTCCCCTGCACAGCCTGGCACCCCAGCAGCCCTGCAGGGGCTGTGGCTTTTCTTCTGTCTCTGTGTTGACCTCTGTTCCACGTCCTGCTGGTGCAGAGCCTCCGAGTGGACACTCGGAACACGGTGTCGGAGTGAGGGCATGAGAATGCAGCCCCACGACTTCCTGGACCTGGATGTCCAACGTGGCGGCTGCAAGACACCTCTCATCGGATGGGGCCCCGTCCAGAGCAGGCGCTGTGAGGGGTCCCTATGTCTCAGGGTTCCTCAAGGCTGTCGCCAGGCTTGGTGCTTCATGTCGTTTGGCACCTTGAGGTGTTTTCCAGTCTCTCACTGTGTGCCCAAGGCAGGCAGAGCTGTCCTGGAGGCTGGACATTCTTCCAGAGGACAGTGGCTACTGGCCACACTGTCGCATTTTCGTGTTCTAATGGGGTCATTACATGCATAGCAAGGTGTGGGCAGAAAAGGGAGATATTTTTAGGGCTGTTTTCATAGGCCAGCCTGGAGGAGCCTATCTGGTGGAGAACACACTTGGGAGGAGAATGCAGGATTGGAAGACCTGGGTTCTACTGATTTTCATAACTGCTGTTGAATAAGCAACAGGGCACATAGCCCATTGCAAAGGGCCTCGTGCGGCTGAGCTTACTAGCCATGTGCACTGCCAAGGTCACCAGGCTGCTGTCCTTGATCTGAAGGTGGCAGGCCTGCCTCACCCTCAGCTGGTCCAGCCTGTACCGGGGAGGGGGGATCCTTTCCTGCTGGGTAAGGATGAGATTCCAAGAAACCAGCCATGCAGCCCAGGGGATGGACTGCTACTGAGGCAGGGAGGATCCAGGTGCTTTGGCCTTGGACCTTGGCCTTTCCTGGTCCCACCTTGACTCCTGGAGCTTCAGTGCTGAATGCTCCAGAAAGCCCAGCCCACTCTCCCACTTTGGTTCTCCTGAGACATTGCATAATGGGTCTGGGGAAATAGAGGCCGTGGCTGGCCAGGGGTGGAAGGAAAGTGGATAAACATGGAAGTGAACTGTGTTCTGACCAGCAGGTAAAACTAAGGACCCTGGGCAGAGAAGAGTGCGTTTTAGGCAGAAATTTCCATGCCAGTCCACTTAAGTTCGTTAGTGCTAGAGCACCCCTGGCCGCCGGCCCTCCTGTGGCCCACCACTCCCACCCGCGTTCTGCTCAGTCGGCCAGCTACCCGGGGCCTTGCTTCTTTCCTGCAGGCCCTGCGGGTGCAGCTGCCAACCCCACGCTCCCATCCCTCTGCGCCCTCATTCACCGGGACCCATATGGGGCTGGCACTGAGGATTTCACTTTTTTACTTCTCGGCTATTTCAGTCTAAAGGGTCACAAAAATAGCAAGCTCAAGAGAGCTGAAAGCAAGGCCACCTCTTCCCCTGCTTGAGTGCAGCTCACCATGCTCACGTTGGTATTCGGGAGAGCATCCCTCACTTTGGGATGATGCCCAAAGACAGAAGTTTCTGCCTCCCTGCTGCCCACTGCTACCCCATCAGAGCCAGGGCTGGAGGGGCTGCAGGACTGGGACACTGGGATGCCAGGACATGTCTCCTCACGGCCCCCACACCTATGGCCAAGCGCTGGCCTCAGTGAAGAGCACGCTTCCCGCCTGCCCTTGGCCACCCTGCTGCCCATGGCCTGTCATCACTGCCCGCAGACCTCAGCCAGAGAGGAAAGCCTGTCTCCACCCCACCAGCACAGCTTGTGTGTGTGGAAGGGGACGAGCTTTGGCCAAGCTACACTGCCAGTGGCGCCCGTGGGTTCCTGGGGCTCTGAGTATGGAGCTGAGTGGATGCAGCCCCCCGCCAGCATCACGGCGTATCTGCGGCTCCAGGTTCCAGTGTAGCCTTCGCTCCCTCCCCCCACACTCCGGACGCCCGGCTGGCGCACAGATGGGGCGGGCCTGGCCTTGCTGCAGTCCCCCGAGCCGCGTCCACATCTTCCGTTCCTGCTGAGGACACCCAGAGCCCGGGGCCTCCAGTCATCTGTCTTTGTGTCCCGATGACCTCGTCCAGGGCCCCACGCAGAGGAGAAGCCCAGTTAGTGCCCTCGGGAGAGAACTCAGCTGCTTAGCAGAATGAGCTGTGGCTGGGGACAGCGACCTCGAGGTCTGTCTTCCCAACCTGCTTCTTTAATTTCCCAGGCGTAAAATTGGAAGGAGGAGTAACAATAATTTAAAGGATCTTTTATTTCTGGCCATGGGCATGCCGGGTTGTGTTTCCGAGGAGCTCAGATCATCCTGTGTCCCGAGGAGCTGACAGAGTAGCTCACCATCCGCCTCTGACCGAGCCCCCTGCCTGTCTGGCGGAGGAGCACCGACTCACAGGCCAGACTTCCTGTTCTCCGACTTGGAGGAGGGGGTCACATCGCACACCCGCTTACTCACTCTTCCCCGTCATTTATTCATTCATTCATTCCCCACTTATTCGTTGTTCCTTTAATAAAGGCTCATCCAGTACTTACTCTGCCCCAGGTGCTGGGCTAGCCCTGCTGGTAGGCACCTAGCTGTATTCCAGCGACGCTGCCTGGGGGCACGCACAGCCGTACTCTGCCCTACGTTCTTCAGCTGGGGGCTCAGAGCCAGGGCTGCTGGGCCCAGCCTCTCGGGCTGCGCACTGCACGACTCAGGGCCGTGCTCGGCAGGGAAGTCCTGTGCCGGGCTCCAGAGTCCGCTGTCATTGGTCAGTGCGTCAGGCCACATGGCTTGTTGGGACCCCACCGAGGTACACGACTCCATCAGCAAGGGTGCCGGTGCCACCGCCAAACCAGGACGCCAGTCCTCCGCTGGCACCTTCCTCACCCAGTCCAGGCAAAGCCACAGCCGCTTCGGCGGAGGAGACTTCCTTCTCCTGTGGGTCTGGCCAGTGGAACCCAGTGTCCAGAGCTCAGCCCCTGCTTCTCCTCCGGGCCCCGGGTGGGGAATGCAGAACACTGCCCTCTGTGTCCCCTGTCCGTCTCCCCACCCCCATGCAACCTCTGACTGAATGGCCCAGGCACTGTCCACCGCGCAACCATGGAGGACGCAAGAGGCTTTGTCACTGGCTGGGATAAAGCATAGCACCACCGTGGGCCTCAGGCCAGGCTGGGCTTCCCCAGCAACTGAATGAACCACCTGTCAGCTTCCCAAGTAGCCGGGAGACATTCCTCTTCCTTTGTCCCAGCCACTCAAAAAGACGTGCACCCATACATCCATACATAGCTACATAAGACTTTAAAATGGACAACAAACCAAACAACACAACAAACAAAACACTAGTGACCAGGTGCTTTCGTTTTGCTACCACCCTACCCGTCCTGGGGCCCTGGCCGCACAGATGAGTGCCCGCATGCCACCAGCAGCAGTCAGGGATGGGTGGCCCCCAGTGGCCTATCAGGGCCCCTCCACTCCTGTGAACAGCGTGGCATCCTTGTGAAAACATAATGAAAACATGTCTGAGACAGTCAGATGGTACACCAGGCTCTGAACAGGGTGAGCCCAGGACCTGGAGGCAGGGGCTTGGGTGTTAGGCGCATCTCCGCTACATCTAAAGGCAGATGGGCCCCCTCCCTGGGCCTGCTTTTCCATCGGAAGCACTGGCCATGCCAAGTGCACAAGGCAGGACGGAGTTGGCGTGCTCTGGTCACGGGCCCACCGCGCAGCCTTGACCGGAGGCAAACGCAGAGGAGGAATCCGCAGTGCGCCCCTGTGGGGCATAGGAAAAACCCGTGGCGGGGTCAGGCAAGGACTGTGGGTAACTCATCCCAGCCCCTGACTGCACTCTGCAAACCCCAGCGCCCTGCACGTTTCACGAGCGTCGGCATCTGTGAGGCGTGGGGGGCAGCCGCGGCTGCCTGGAAACCAGATTCCTGGCTTCCTGGCTGGAACATGTGTTGCGTTTGATTTTAAAAGACTGTTTTCCTCTCTGGCGTGAGCATCTGTGCTTGGGGGTGGGGGTGTGTATGTGCACACGCACAAGAGCTGGTGTGTCTGGCACGCACCGGGTCTCCGTGCATGTACTTTTCGAGACTGGAACGTGCACTTCTCCAGCTCCACGTGACTTCGTGCCGCGTGTGCCGATGGGGTTTGGTTGATGAGAAGCAGCCTCCAGTTCCCCCATGTGGGATCCATCAGCCAGCCTGTGTGTTGTAGGTGTCTGGGCCCATGAGGAGAGTGTGCGAGTATGAGTATCTACCTACGGCATCAGCTAATTAGGTGTGGGCTAGATCCCGAGGTGCTGTTATCCACATCAGCTTTGTGGGGTGGGGCTGATCCCGGCTTGAGAATAGGTTCTGCTGATCTCTCCACGCACTTTGACCCAGTCTCCCTGCCAAGGGTGACCCACCCCCTGGCTTTTGAGAGCCAGGAAACACCCCTTAAATGTGAACGGGGTGCACAGCGGCCGGACCTGCAGCCTCAGTCTCATTAGCTCCAAGACCGTGCCATCGAAGGAACAAGCGTGTGGCATGATGTTGCCGCCTCACATTTGCTTAGCGCTTCCTTGTGAGCTTCCACCTGCCTCGTTCATCCAGCCAGCAGTTACTAAGTACCTACTTCCTGCAGAGGTGGCCGCTCCCAGAGAGCAGGTGGGCAGGGCGGGGCAGGTGATGATGTTCCTGTTCCTTCGCACGCCTTGTTGGGAGGAAAACCAGAACTGGAGCTCAGGGCCTCTCTCCAGTGACAGCTCCTGCGCCCCCTCCTCAGGGAGCACCTGCCAGCCCCCATCTGTCTGAGGATGCCCCTGGAGATGGGCTGTGCGGGTGCCTGCACAGGAGACCTCAGGACCCCCACCGGAGGGGCCCGAGGGCGTCTCTGAGCTGCCGCTGCTCTTCCCACAGAGTGGCGACAAGGCAGCGGGGCGAGGATGATCCTGCAGGATGAAGACATCACCACCAAGATCGAGAATGACTGGAAGCGACTGAACACCCTGGCGCATTACCAGGTGAGACATTTGGAAGGGAGGAGGGGCGGGCTCGCAGGGCGGCCAGGGCCCCAGCAGTCTCGGTCCTAGAATAATAACAGGATTTCCCCCATCCCTGCCTAGACACCAAGCCCTAAACTCCACTCCCTCACCAGCACCTCATGTTCCCTTAGTGACCCAGAGAAAACCAACGCCCTCTAGCCAGGAAACCCTGGCCTCCTTTTAGATAGGATGCTGACCGGCATGCTTCCTGCGGGACACGGGCAGAGTCTGCAAGAGAAACAGGCTCCCGGTTCCCCGTGTGCAATCCGTCAGCAAGCCTGAGTTTTGTGGGTGGCTGGGCCCTTTCCGGGATGGTCCCTGGAATTTAAGGCTGGGTGCTCTCGGGGAAGCATCGGGAGAGAGGCTGCTAGGGAGAAGCCTTTGCCAGAGTCTCTCCAAGCCTGAGTCACAGCACAGAAAACTGCACAGTGTCCGGGTCTGTCTTGTGTCACTCGGAGGAGAGCCAGCAGCCTCCCAAGTCCCCTAGCTCTCTGCCCAGACGCGGACCGCCCCTGGGGACTAAGTTAACCCTGGTTTGGCCACACTTGCTGGGGTGGCAGAGCTTCTGCGTCCAGCCCCTAACGAGCTTTCCCCCCTTAGGTGCCAGATGGCTCTGTGGTGGCTCTAGTGTCCAAGCAGGTGACGGCCTATAACGCAGTGAACAACTCCACCGTCTCCAGGACCTCAGCCAGTAAATACGGTGAGTTCACGGAGCCATTCTGGGGAGGAGAGGGTGCCCCGAGCAGCTGCTGTCGGGACGGCAGTGCCCCTGCAAGGCAGTCGGCCCCCAGGGGCAGGGAGTTGGGGGGCGGGGCGGGCGAGCTGAGCACAGGAGAGGAGAGCCGGGCCAGGGAGGAGGCCCCTGGTTCTGGGCGGGAACTCGCACGAAGGAGCCGAACCTACACCCCCACCCCCAGAACAGGCAGAGACTCCAACCTGCGTGAGCATCTTACAGACAAGAAGATGCTTTCACTTACTGATACTCATTATCGTGCGTCAGGTCCCTAACAACCCAGCGCATTAAATAATTATTTCCCCCTATTATGCAGATTAGCAAATTATAACTCAGATGCACAGAGGCTACCCAACATGTAAAGGTCACACTGTTATGAAGCATTTAAGGGAAGGTACAGGCCCCAGGCCCCTGGCTCTGTGGAGTGGGGGGAGGGCACTGGATGTGGGCCAGAAGCCCAGGTGCCACCCTGCTCCGCCCTCTGTGTGCCATGGGGCCAGCTGCCTGGCCGCTGTGAGACCCGCTTTTCTTACCAGCAGAACAGGGCTTGAAAAAAAACTACCCAAGCCACAGGCTCATTCTGGAAAATCAGTAGAAGAAAACCCAGAGCAGTGCCCACACACAGTAGGACTGTCATCTCTTTCCCTGCTCACCATTCATTTCACCAGACTTCACATTTCAGCAAACACGGGGGGAGGAACTGGCCCAGGCCAGAGCGGAGGGTGAAGGTGAGCAGCTGACAAGACAATTACTTGGCTGGTGCGCAGTCATTAAGGGAGACAGGTTACCTGCTCTTACGTTTGTACTTAATTGGCTACACAGAACACATCCCGAGACATGACTTGAGAACTCTTACAAGGAAAAGTGTAGAAGAGGACGAGCTTATATTTTTACAAATTGAATAATTAAGGGCTGGCGAGAAGCAAGAGGAGGAGGAGGAGGGGATGTGGTGTGGACGGAGTGGCCAGAGTTTCCCGGAGGTGGCAGGAAAGTCACGTCAGCTCCCCGCCCCGCATGGAGTGGCCCAAGCCAAGATGAGGGCGGCAGAAAGTGGCAGGAGGGACCCCACAGAAGTTGGCCTGGGTTGGAGCGGGGTGGGGTGCGTCGTGAGTGAGGAGGGCCGAGAGGCCTCACACGCGTGGCCCGTTGCGTTGGCAGAAAACATGATCCGGTACACGGGCAGTCCCGATAGCCTCCGCTCGCGCACGCCCATGATCACCCCCGACCTGGAGAGTGGAGTCAAGATGTGGCACCTGGTGAAGAACCACGAGCATGGGGACCAGAAGGAGGGTGACCGGGGGAGCAAGATGGTGTCCGAAATCTATCTGACACGGCTACTGGCCACTAAGGTATGGACTTCAGACAGGGGGCGGGACCCACGTGGGTACGGATAGGCACCTCCCCACCCCCCGAGATGCCCCAACCTCCGAGACCCAGCGTGAGTGCTGGTGCCCCTCCATTATCCACGCGTGGTGGGCCCTGCCCAGCAGCCCGGTGCTCCTTCCCAGCACAGAACCTCAGAATCCTTCTCAACCCCGCGCTCCAGGCAAACCCCAGCCCCATGGCGGTGCGGCTGTGCAGTCCGAGGTTTTGTTTCCTTCTCTGTGCTCGTTCTCAAACACAGAGACACTAGCCGCATCTATTCACGTTCTTCTGCCATCCTTCTGAGAGAACGACTCCTGTCCCTGGGTGTCATATAAACACTCTCCAGTGATGCGGATGGGGCCCCCACAGTGGCACCGTTTCTCGTCCCCATTCCGGGGACAGTCTGAGCCTGCCCTTGGGCCTGCGCTCCTGAGGCTGGCCCGGGCTCTGCTCTCTGCACAGCCGAGTGGGTAACTGTTCGTTAGCCAGAGCGAGCTGTGCCCAAATAAAACCAGCAGATTGTGTTTGTCTGCTCTGACCGAGCGAGTTGTTCATTAGCATTTCAGAAAAGTGCTAAAATGACACACAGCCAAAGGGCGTTAAGCCCATCCGTGTCGTTGGCAGAGGAAGGCTTGCTGAGGTCCGGTCATCGGCGGTATGTCTAGTTCCCACATGCACAGGAAATGTAAAGCTGTCAGAGACAGGTGAAGGGGGTGGGGGAGATGGGATTCATGCAATACCCGATTGCCCCCAAGCTGGCCCGGCTCCACGCTGCCCTCCCATCCCGTCTGCGCGGCAGGCTGTAAAGCCATCGTCCTGAGAGCTCCCTGCGGGAGCTGCGTCTGAACTTGTGCCACCTCCGCAGGGCACCCTGCAGAAGTTCGTGGACGACCTCTTTGAGACCATCTTCAGCACGGCGCACCGCGGCTCTGCCCTGCCCTTGGCCATCAAGTACATGTTTGACTTTCTGGACGAGCAGGCAGATAAGCATGGCATTCACGACCCGCATGTCCGCCACACCTGGAAAAGCAACTGGTGAGTGAAGGAAGAGCAGGGGGCAAGACAGGGAGGTTGGCCAAGTTCACGGTCTGGCGTGGCACCGGGGCCCAGCCAGGGACACCTACAACCAGCCTGGAGCTTCACAAGACACCCACCTGCCTGCCGCCAGCTAAGGCTGCGCTTAGCAACCTTAGGCAGAGCTGTTCCCAGGGGCACACCCCCACCTACCGAATTTGCTCCTCTCTGCCGGTGAGTTGTCCTACTTACCGACCTCTGTGAATGTCAGCGGTCTGCAGACATCCTTGGTCTGGCTGGGGATAGCTGGTGTTTTCAAAACATCCCTACATGCCCTTGTAGCACGTTACAGGTAGATCACCCGCAATAGTGTCCGAACTGCGTGTTTCAGCTCATGCCTCCTGCTGGGGCAGGGCACCACAGGACGTCACTGTGTCCTTGGGGTGGGGGCACAGCCTCCCTCTGAGCCAGGTCTTCCAAGTACTCAGGACCTCAGTTCCTAGAGAACGCCAGTCCCCATGAAGGAAAGCCGGGCAGTGGACGGCAGTCCCAGGCTCGGGGTCGTTCGCCAAAGGACACCCACCAGCCCTCATTGTTGCTGCCCCAGCAAGAAGCAGCGAGCCCAGGAGTGATGAGATCTGCATATTGACTCTGATTGGAAAGAGATTGTCTCTTTATTCCCAGCCAAAGTTGTAACTCACCTACTCCCGCCACCTTCCTCCACCATTCTCCTACCTTCTCGCTCTTAAACAAACCTCCTGCTCATTTAGCCCGAGTGGCTGCAATCAACCAGAGATTAGTGCCACCGCTAATGTTAATCATATGCTAATATTTCATTAGGCAGGAGACTCCGTGTGGTGCCCTGGCTTCCCGGCTTCATTTGCCTGTCAGCACAACTGGCTGAAGGAGAGCGAGTGTTGGGGGGAGACCGCCATGCAGCCAAGATGGACTCTCAGGGTCCCTCCTCCCGGTGGGACTTCTGGGATCAGGGAGACGTGGACTGGAGGCTCTTCTGACTGGGCAGCTGGGAGTCTTTCATCCAGGGCTCTGAGCCCGGCTGCCACAGTGTCCCTGGGCAGCTGCTGGGACCCCAACTTTCTTCCCGGGGTCACGACTCCCCTTTTGTGTCCTATCTGAATTACCCGGGATGAAACAGGTGCCACTTAACAGTGTCGGAACTCAGTGCTGTCTGCCCACACCCCGAGATGCCCACTCTGTGGGAGTTTAAATACTCGTTGATGGATTGGCCGTTTCAAGGGTGAGGTCTGACTTATTTATAGCATTTGCTGCACGCACGCACCCAACTGACTGTTGGGAGATATCACACCCGTAGAATGTCATGCCCTCTGTATTGAAACGATGTAATTCAAAGAGTTTAAGTTCTGAGAGGCAAGCCAAACCCACAGGAACATTAAAACTACGACCAGCAGAGAGAACGGCAACCAAACCAACAATAAAACATCAGGGAAGTGGCAGGAGGAGAGGAGGTGGGGGCAGAGGGAAGGAAGTAGAGATCCCTTGCTGGGTGCCCTCCCGCTTCCTCGCCTGCGTCTCGGTGGCCGCGTGGAGGCCACAGAATCGGAGAGCCAGCGGAGGACAGCCCAGAGGGCATGCGGGCAGGTTTCTCCCAATGCCCGGGGACCCCTTCTAGCAACAGAGAGGGCTGGCGGTTACCAGACCACAGTTCCCAGTGCCGCTGCTCTTCGTCTGTTTAGCTGAGTCCCCTGCCAGCAGCATCTTCCTCCCCCAACACTGTCTTCCGAGCCTCATCCAGCTAAGGAGCAGCCGTGCACCTTTAAGGCCCAAACTGTCAAGTGCCATTCCCTCTGGGGAGACTCTCCGGACACTTCCCTTTGGGTGGACTTGATGACACCTCCCCGTGTCCCACGATGGCCCCAAACGCCCTTTGGTTCTAGCACGGACAGTTCTCAGCGTGCGTACTTGATTACGTGTCTGACTTCCCTAGAGAGCTAGAGGATGTGTCTTATTCACACTGTATCCCCCGCTGCCGGCACAGTTCCTGGTAGACAGTAGGTGCCAACTGTAAGAAAGAGGGAGAAGGAGAGGGCACAGTAGGGCAGACGTGGGGCTGTGAAGCAGGGTTTTCTAAACCGGCCAGCTGGGCGATGCCGAGTCTGCTCCTCTCAAACCGCTCCCCTCACGTGCCTTCACTCTGTGGGAAGACGCTGATGTGCCCAGGCGGGGAAGAGGGGTGTGACGTCTCCCGACTCCTACAGTGGGAAGCAGAGAATGCAACACAAAGCCTAGATTCCAGGCCATTCTTTAAGGTTTGCCAAGTGGAGATGCCTTACATCTGGCATAGGAGTCGGACAGAGGAACAGAGAGTCAGAAATTCCACTTCACAGCACCCATCACAGTTCCTCCGACCCCAGAGCCTGCGCTCCCCAAGGCGAGACTGACTCCCACAGTCCCAGCTGGCTCCACGCCCCCTCCAGTGCCTGTGCGCATTGATCTCTGGACGGGCTATTCGGCCTTGGTGATCCTCAGTTTCCTGGAAGGTTAATTGGCGGCATAGACACGGCCTTTAAGAACTATTGGTGCCCAGCCTCTTCTCTTTCTCCAGAGAGCTCTCCAGGCCAGCGTACAGCCCCGCCCCACCATCTCTCCTGACCGTCTGCCTCTTCCCTCCACACAGTCTGCCACTGCGGTTCTGGGTCAACATGATCAAGAACCCCCAGTTTGTGTTTGACATCCACAAGAACAGCATCACGGACGCCTGCCTCTCCGTGGTGGCCCAGACCTTCATGGACTCCTGCTCCACGTCGGAGCACCGGCTGGGCAAGGACTCGCCCTCCAACAAGCTGCTCTACGCCAAGGACATCCCCAGCTACAAGAACTGGGTGGAGAGGTAAGTGCTGGGCCGGGGCTCCTCCTCCACAGTGGGCGGGGCTTACAGACGGGGCATTCACCAAACCTTATCCGGCAATTGCAGCATCCACTCCCCAGGCCGCCGGCATGGTCAGCTGAACAAGAACTGGGAAACTTGGCCAGAGGTGGCCACCAGGCCCTGCTTCCCTGCATGCAAGGCCCAGATCTTAGTGGCCAAAACACTTTCTAGGCCCGGGAAGGAAATGTAGTCCCCGGCTCCAATCCCTACCAACAATAAATAGTAAAAAAGACTTCAAGGGACTGAATAACATCTTGTCACTGAAAAAGGCTGGAGGCCTCTCCCCATCTGCCCCTGTCCATCTGGCAGTTCTCCCAGGGTTCTGTGGGGATGTCATTGTCACTCTGAACAGTTTCTCACTGCCCCAGTCCCTGGACTCTCACACCGTGAGCTCTTGATGCCCTTGGCCTTGCAGTCCCTAATCTAATCACAGTCCCATGCGGTGCACCTGAGACTAGAGGCCACCTGTAGGCTGTGGAGCTGGGTCACCTTGGCACGAAGCTAACTCCCGGTAAAGCACATTGTTGGTTTGTCTGTACCGCATCAGCTCCCTATGTATGCCAAGCACTCGAGCTAAGCAAACAGATGATGCTTTATTAGTTTATTCATGGTGGTAGCCCTGGTATAGGAGAGGTCAGGACTTATAACCTCATTTCTGCCCGTGAAGGTGAGGAAATGCACATACAGGATGGCCAAGATGACTTCAGTGGCCAAGATCCAAGTGATCCCCGACTCAGCTGACTCCCGAACCTCTTTTCTACTACTTACAATACTTTAAGACAGCGCACCTCTGCCACGCCGTAGGGTGTCTCTGTGTGAATTAAGGAAGGTGCCCTTCCTACCGGAGGACGTGGCCCCACGCCAGGGTGCATGGTTTGTTGAATTCTTTTGCACAGTGAACAGCCCGCCGCACAGCTCTACATGACAGTCCTGATGTTTGAGTCCCTTTCTCTTTTTTCCAAGTAGCTTAAAGATAGAAAACCTGGGTGGAAGCTCGGGTTCGGTGCCTTTTTGAAGAGTAAAAGAGACCAGAAATTGTTCCTGACTTGGCGACCAAAGAAAGAGAAAATGAACTGTATCGTTTCACTCCTGGCAGAGAGACATCTTTATACCTGTACCTTGCCTTCCCTGTACAGAGGAAATGGCTGAGAGAGCTGGGGTCCCGGTCACCTCAGTCACTCGGTTCTGCTATGGGGGGTTGACTTCTCTTTCTTCCCTCTCCCCTCTGTTCTTTGACATCCTCCCTGCCCATTCCTGCTCATGCATGGGGTGGGCATGCAGCCGGGGCTGTCAGAGAGAGCTAACTCTTTTGTCGTTGTACCTGATTGTGTCTGAATCGCCGAGAAAGGCTCTGACCTTCCTCTGTGTAGTCCGTGGCTCATTCTTCTGCCAGTGGAAGGGCCAGGAGGAGGCCCTCCTGTGTGGTCAGCTGGCTCTTCGGCAAAGAGAGAGAGAGAGGCAGCATTGGGGTTCTTGGTTATCCGGGCACCGATGCAAGGTCTCCATGGTAGGTAGGACCTCAGGCAGGGAGGCAAGGAGGCAGGGAGCCAGGGTGCGAAGGGCCGGAGCATTTATGAAACACCTGCGGAGAGGACACTGCCCGGAACACAGCCACTTAGCTGGAGATCAGGATAATGCATGCATCAGGCTAATGGGCTCCCTCTCACTTGGTGCTAAATGAGATTTGTGCCACGCAGCTGCTACAGGTCATGAGTAACCCCGGTCCATTTGGTTATTTTCAGGCGTGGCTTGATGGTTTCCACTCCTTATCCTGCCAGTTCCTTAGCAACCAATAGCACTCTCAGGAAAGTCATTTTCCTCTTGCATGAGGTCCCAAACTCCTTCTCCTCTCATTCTGGGACGAGGGGACAAAGGTGGAAGAGTGGGGAAACCATTGTGATGGATCTGGGGAGCGGGCCCAGAGTGCTTCTCACTTGGTGATGATGGATCCATTTTCCTTTCACTGCCCAGGAGACTGGCCCCGGAGCTAGTCTGGGTCGCTGAAAGGGGAAGGGAAGTCCAGAGTGCAGAACTGTCTCAGAACCCACAGCAAGCCTGGTCTCCCACCACCCCCCGGTTCAGAAGTACAATGGTAGCACCCCTTCCTTTTCTGGCCAGGGCTCGCACACCTCCGAATTCACTACCTGGGTGCCATGAGCACGCAACCAGCCTGCACAGGACTCAGGCTTAGTAACTCACTACACCCTACACATTTTTGGAGAGGCTCTCTGTCCCATCACAGCTGAGAGACAGGGTTTACCCCAACCAGCCCTGTCTGTCACGGGGGTGGAAATCATATAGATTCAGGAGGCCTCACAACTCTGTTGGCTGAGCAGCCTAGTTACTGATTTGTATCTCCTAGAAGTTCATCTACCCAGCCTCTGTCCCCTTCTTCCACCCCTTTTCTGCCTCCAAATGCCTTGCAGTGCGAATGGTCGGTGGCCCCTCTGCAGACTCCCCGTCTCCGCTGCCTCCATTCAAGGATCAGCGCTTTTGCCCGCGGCCACACCTAGAGAGAGGAGAAGAGCCCTCGGTTCCCCAGCAGCGGGCCGTGGCTCCACTGCTCTCACAGGGCAGCGCTCAGCCGTGTCGTCCCCACAAACCGGTGTGCCGCGATCAGTTGTAATTTCTATTTCATTACCAATAGCAGTAAAACGTTCGTGTTCGGTAGTAATTTCCTCTTGTTTTAAATTGGAAGAGCCTCGGGGTTGTCCCTGTGGCCACATTAGCCTCACTCGGTTGCAGCCACAGGCTTTCCGTGGAGGACAAGTGCAGCGGAGTCACAGTTGGCCCACCCGGGATCAGGCGAGGGGCGTGTCGCACATATGAATGCCATCAGTCACATGTGTCACCGCATGAGAAAGGTTAAGAATTTTAAATATTTAAATATGCCTCCTAAGGAAACCATCTATTCCAAACATAAAGCTGTGACAGTTCGCCCTGGGAGCAATACTGGAGGTGAAGTGTAGACGTTTCATCAACTTGTTCATTAATCCCTGCGCCAAACACGCACGGTATCCATCATGGGCGCGCCGGGGGCTCGGGACGGATGAGACCTGATCCTTCCCTGTGGCTCTCCTGGTGCAGGACGCACAGACAGGCACTGGGCGACCCCACGGGCCATCACGGTGGGGCGCTCAGGGACCGAGGTCCGGGAATGACTCACGAAGGGAGAGACGTGTGGGCAGGGCCCTGAAAGGCAAGTGTCTGGGGACCTCAGAGCCCTGGGCGCCAATGTTTTCCACGTCTACTCTTTGTCTTGACGTGTCTGAAGGGATGAGAACACTTTTTTCTTCTCTAAGAGTTCAGCGCTTGGAGACCACCTTCTTGATCCCAAAAGTAGGGATGGGACACCGACTGCCACACACAGGGCCCCTCCCATAGCAACCCATAAGCGTGAAATGCTGCAGACTGGTCAACAGTGGAGAACCCAGCTCGCTGGGGCCTTTCCCTCTAGAGCAGCTCCCCCAGGACTGATGTCGGACCACAGGGTGCAGGCGCCCACCCTGTCTGAGCAAATGCAGCAAAGACAGCTGGGTAAGGCCAACGATGGGGCCTGGACCTCCTCAGCAGGCTCGGCTTTGGCCAGCCTGCCAGGCCCTGGCCAGCTCAAGGGGCGTCCTGGGGACTTTCAGGAAACCCATCTCTTCTGAAGAAGGATTCACCTGCAGGCAGAAATGCTATAGGAGCAAGTTCAAGTACAAGGGCTCAGGCTGACCTTTCCCTTCCTCACTGCACACCCAGCTGATAATAACAGTTGTTTGAAGTTCATTAATAGGGAATAATTGCATTCTTTGCAGTCAATAAGGCTTCTCGGTGGTGGAGCCCAGCACAGCAAACGCTGAGGAGGAAGCAACCGGCACTCAGTGGACAGATGCTAGGGCACAGTCATCATCAGGTTCAAGGGGTGGAGGGAAGTAGGGAGAGGTCAAGGAAGGTTGTGGAGAAACCCTGCAGGCAGGATGGGCCCACCTAGCACCACAGGGCTGGGATGAGAACAGGACAGAAGGTCCTCAAGTGCCGCAGTCATCCGGCGCATTGTGCTCGGTCAGCGATGTAGAACTTGCAGAAATGAAGACATGCGGTTGATGCACTCATGGGCTAGTCTGTGGCTGCAGACAAGCACTGGTCCAATCCAGCGCCTCCCACGTAAGCAACAGAGGAGGCACGGGGGCTGCTCAGTGTGGACCCGACCTCACAGGTAGGGAGACTATGCAAAGCGAAGCCAGGAAGGGTTGTCACACACGGAGATCCAAACCCCCGTCCTCTCCCCACTCTACCGAACCCTGCCCCGCCCCTGCCCCTCCCTTTCTCACACAGGCATGCTTTCTAAACATTCTCTTTGGAGAAATGGACTGGGCTTTCAGTGAGCCATGGCAAAGGGACAGAGTGTGGGCATCTGCTGTCTCCATGGAGACGTGGTCCGTAACCTGGGCTCTCACATACCCCAGGGACCAGAAAGGCAGCAGGGGGAGGGAGTCCCAGTGTTGGCCAAAAGCCTGACAGAACTATCCATTTACCTGTGAAAGGTTCAGGGCAGGTAGCGGACAGGGCAGGAGTCTTGCTTCTGGTGAGAGTCACGTCCTATCAGAGAGGACCTGGGTTTTCATCCTGGTCAGTCGCTCTGACAGCCCAGGGTGACAGAGTGTAGCTGCCAGGGGGATCTCTGTGCCTGGCCGTGTTTGCAGAGCCACGTCTGGCTGCCGGCCGTGGGACAGAAGTGGGAGGTCTTCACTCATGTTCTTGACCAACACGACCTGAGAACGTAACCCTTTACCTGACCAACATACTCTGCTCAGTGGGTGTGGAATGGTGAGGGGATGATGACACAAATCTCCTCGGGAGTGACCAGGTTCAGAGTGACCGCAGAAACCCGCAGGTCTCCGCTATGAAATGGAACATTGGCGTTTACTGTATTCCAGAAATAGTGGCCGTGAATCGGGTCTCTGGCTGGAAGTTTATACCTAGCGTCTTATTCCATTTCCTGAGGCACTGGGGACGTTTGGGGGTGGGTAGGTGGCCTGGAGGAGCAGGTTCTTCTGGGATGGAGCCAAGGAACCAGAAGGAAAGGGGGCAAGGAACAGGGCCCCGAGACTTGTGAAGACAAGGCGAGACCAGGGGACAGAGGACCCCACACTGAAGGAAGGTTGTGCAGGTTGGAAGTCCCGCTGAGACTGTGCAGGGCCGTGCCTCCTGAGTCCCCAGCATCCTCTGAGAAAAGCCATTTCATCAGGCTCTTGTCCTTGTGCCTATCTCGACAGCATGTCAGGGGCCAAGACCTCCCGCCAAAACGCAATCAGCTCGACAACGCAGTTGCCGAGCGTGTCTGTGCGGCGGGCTCCTGAGGGACCCGAGTGTCTCTCCGACCGGCCCCCCTTGCCAGAGGGTGAGGATTTCATCTCCCTCCCGCTGCCTTCCTCATTTTCCAACCAAAGTGACAGGACTGCAGTCACAGCGGGGCGGTGGCTCCAAGCAGAGCGGCCACCCTGCCCCCACCAGCCTGAACTGTCATTCCATTGTAGCCCCTTGAGCATGATGGCTGGAGTAGCACCCGAGTGCCACCAGTGCCCGCCTATCACCCAGCTCCTGGGCACCAGTGGGGAGCTGTAGAGGTGGGGGGACCAGCACTGATGGACTCGTGGTCAGGGCAGTGAGGGATGCAAGAGGGACATGGGGCTGAGGTCCAGGGTGAGACTGTAGCAGAGCCTCTGAAAATGCCCCTACACCTACCTGATCAAGCTTTGTGTCCGGGGAATTCCCGGGGCCTATCATTATCACCTGCACGCACACAGGTGAGAGTGTAAAGCTTCATGCCTCAGATGCCTCATTCTAGTCCCCACCTGCGGACGGCCCCTGCACCCTCCTCTAGGTGAGGTTTCGGGCTTGCTTTCCCCAGCGTTGAAGGTCCTGCAGGGCCGCCTGGGTGCGTTTCCCCGCTGTCCCAACGCCCCCTGCCTTTGTGGGTGCTTGGTCCCTGTTCTGTGGCTCCCACCCAGAAGCACCGGAAGAGATTAGGTGTGACTGTCTTCAGGGCCCCTGGGCCCCTCGGTTTCTCATTAGGAAACTGCATGGCTCCCCTCTGGCAGGAGAGTCGGGGTTTGCTGCATAAAATGTCAAATTGCAGAAATTAAAAATGTAAATGCTGGCATCTAATTAACCAGTTGACAGCACTGCACAGCTGCAAGTGACAGTGACTGATTGCCTTCTGCCTGCCTCTCTCCCCAAGCAGCCCCCGGCTCCTCCTGGTTAACCCCAGGGAGGGGAAGACATCACGACAGAGCCACTGCTCGGAAGAGCCTTTCAAGCCTGTGGAGGGGACCTCTTATGTCCGAGGGAAGGGGTGTTAGAGGGTCACGGGAAACGGGCTGGACCTAGCTGGGAGCAAAACTGCTGCGGGAAATGCCTCCCCTTTGCTGCCGGCCCCACCCCTGGTCACCCTCTGACAGTGTCTGGCCCACTCCCCACACCGCTCCCCTCTGTGCCTCCTGCACCCAGAGCAACAGAGGGCAGGCCCAGCAGCCCAGACCAGAGTGCGGCCACTGTGGCATCCAGGCATCCAAGGGTCACACGCAGGCATCCGCTGGCCCCAGACACAATGCCCGTGGTGTCCCTCTCTCCTCTCCTCCATGTGCACAGCTGCCACTGCTTTCTTCCCCACCCCCACCCTGGCAGGTATTATTCAGACATCGGGAAGATGCCGGCCATCAGCGACCAGGACATGAACGCATACCTGGCCGAGCAGTCCCGGATGCACATGAATGAGTTCAACACCATGAGCGCACTCTCGGAGATCTTCTCCTACGTGGGCAAGTACAGTGAGGAGGTGAGCCCTGCCCTGCTGCTGGGGCCAAGCGCACCGCCCTCGGACCCCTCCTACTGCTGCTGGGGAAACTGCCTCCGGGGACTTGGGGCCGGGCTGCAAAGGCTCGGAGTGGAAACGCTCCATTCCAGACACCCTGCATTCATCTCTGTGCTTCTCAGATATATAGATCCAGTAGCTGTTCCTTTTTCTCTTTTCTCCTCCTGTTTCTTCCTTGCTATTTCCTCTCATTTTTTCCATTTCTCTCTTTGATCTAATTTTTTGAAATAAGCAACTCCCCTCCACCATGGGCAAGCCACATGGGACGGGACAGGATGGGACGGGAGAGAACAGAGTAGACACAGAGCACTTGCTGTGTTCCCTGTTGGAAACCTCACCTGAGCTCACTGCCTTCTTTCTGGTCAGCACAAGGTGCTTATGGGAGTCTCTCAGTCATGCAGGCACAGACCAAGTAGGTGCAGGTCCAGGCTCCCTGCATCGGAGCAGCAGCATAAATGCCCTTTCTGTGCCCTGGCCTCTCTACCTCCTCCCGGCAGCCTCACCACCAGGCCCTGCACCTGCACCAGCAGGGTGCAGGGCATGGTGTCCCACACAGTGCCATGAGCCTCAAGTGGAGGGGAAGCCAGTGATAGGCACCTTAGGGGGGACCCAATACCAGCCTGCGGGCTAGTGCTGGTCCAGGACAAAGTCCATACCAGTCCGTGGCCACAGGACAGAAGTAAGGACAATGCAGAGTGTGCCAGTGTGTGAGTACAACTGACTCACCTTGGAAAGAGCAGTCCCTTAGTCTACGACGGCCCTCATCCACGGTTGGTGTTAAAATAGCCTATCTTTGTGAAACGTTGGTGCCAGTAACTGGTGATTCTTGGCCAGCTAAGAAGTTGCCAAGTCTATTCTGGTCTCCCCAGTTAAAAATACATTAACTGGGCCAGGAAATCCAGATCTCTGGGAGCCTCCCCTCAAGCCCTCAGCCTTTTCCTTCTCTCCTTCCCCCAGCTGCCCCCCCGCCCCTTGGGCCCGACCCCAGTAAACTCACCCCTGTTGGTTGCGCGCCTCTCCCGGAGCAGGCATCGTGGGAAGGGTGCTCGCGTAGGTTACCTGACACTGTCCTCTCCCCTGGAGCAGCCCAGAGCAGGGCCGGCAGTTCCCACATTGTACAGGTGAGGAAGTGGGCTGCAAAGATGGGGTTCAGGGAGGTTACATGTCCCATCCCAGATCACCAGTGGAGGACTGATTGACCCCTTACTCAATCCTGCATCTCCTGAATCTGAGTCCAGTCTGAACACATTTTTCTTCCCGTGACACAAACGCTCTCTGTCATTGTCTTCCACCAACCCTCTGACCTCAGGAAAGGCTTCGGCAGACATTCTCCGTGAGGTGCTAATGACCAATACAGCTTAAGATACACTAAGCTCCCAGCGGTATTTGTTTTTCCACAGACAAAGTGAGGCCAAATGAGTTAAGATTGTCCTTTATTGGAGGAGGGGGGGAGTCTCTTAATATCCACAGTCACATTCCCCTGAGACACAGGGGTATTGAACCGTCTGAGGTTTAACCTGCAGGTGACTGGAGCATCTTCTGCCCACTATCGGTTGTCTTAGGGGGCAGTGAAATGTACACGTTTACTCAGACAGGCTGATGCGTGTACTGACATCCTGTGGACAAACGGGTACCCACACATTGTACCCGTGCCCCACACTTTCCATCTCTGTCTACCCAGCAACTTTGTGTGCAAATCTCCACATGCACAAGTTTTCCCACACCTCCAGATGACGTCCCCCTCCTGTGCACACCCTAAGCACACAGGCATGTACGTACAAACTGGTAACCTCCCTGTTGTTGCCCCTTCAACAGATCCTCGGACCTCTGGACCACGATGACCAGTGTGGGAAGCAGAAACTGGCCTACAAACTAGAACAAGTCATAACCCTCATGAGCTTAGACAGCTGAGAACCGTCCTTCCAGGGCCCCCCTGGAGGGAGGGACACACCAAGCCGTGCCTCAGTCTAGATTATCATCTTTACCAAGTGCAAGTTCCGACTGGCGTCAGCAGCATCCCCGAGCAGCGCTGTCTCTCTCTCTCTCTCTGCCTCTTTCTGCCTCTCCCTCCTTCCTAGGTCTCTTCTTTTTCAGTTGCTCAGCCAACACAACTGAACCAAGCCACCAGCCCTCAGCTAGTCCAGGATGGCCAGTCCTGCAGCGAGGGACCTGACCAGAAGATTCCGAGGGGGCTCTCTGATCCGGCTGACCCCATGTGTCAGCAACAGGGCCTACAAATGAATGAGGAGACACGGATAGAGGATGTTTCTATGCTGCTACTTCACCCTCCACTTCTTGAGAGCCCCACATTGGTCCGAACCTTGGCCTAGAGAAGAGGCAGTGAGCTCAGTATTACCTTTGGTGGGAAGACACCACCTGGCTCTCCCATCCCACATTTCCATCTCCAAGGGGTCAGTCAGTGCTGTGATCCCTTTGCAACTGTGAGAAGAAAGGCCGCACCTCTTGCATGTGACCGGAATTGGGGGCAGGGGGTGAGGAGTTGGGAGGTACTCTGTGAGCTGTCTCTCACTCGGGTCAGCAGCCAGGGGCTTCTTTGTCCCCTTCCAGTCTTCTCAGAGCTCATCCAAGTGCCCACAGGGACCTGCCTGCCAAGCCTTCTCCCCTACCTGTGGAAAGCCAGACAGGAGAAAGAACAGCAGTTACGTTCCACCACGGGGACAAGTCCTAACCTTCTAATCTGGCTCATGGTGGCAGATGTGTGACAGGCAGGGGGAGAAGAAGAGAGCTCATCTACTCTGCGAGCAGAATTTGTTGTTTTCCACTCACGCTCCCAAGTGCAAGTGAATGACGACCGTAGTCATGGGTGTACCACTGTCAGATCCTCTAGAGATCTTCCAGGTGCTTCTGGATCCTCTAGGTGTCTAGAGAAGGCACCACCGTCCCCCTTGGTCATCGCCCCCTGAAGGTTGACACAAAATGCAGGATGCATCCAGGCACCCAGGAGGTTCTACCTGCAGCTGTCCCTGTGGCTCCATCTCCACCATCCTTCCTGAGAACTCTCCAGCAGGCTGGCGCAGACAGCCTCGCCTCTGTTCCCCCTGCAGAGCCTGGTGCCATTGTGACGCGGATGGCTTTGCCACTGGCCTGTCCAGACCTCCTGGGGAAGGATTTCATCAACATCTCAGCTGTCTCTTTAGTCACTTTCCTCCCTCATCTCTTAGCAGTCATCATGGAAAGAAATGCACTCAAGCACAGCCTCCTAGAGACAAACCGAAATGCCAACCCGACTCAGCCCCGGCTTGTCACATCTGGGAGGACCGAAAAGCCAAGTCGAAGGATGTGGCCAGAAAGGGGAGGAGGAACATACAGCTGACCTCTGCCCTAGCACCTGCCCTTCCATCTGTCCTGCCATCTATGGATATAACATTCTAGCCAGCCAGGCAGATGTGTGCTCACACATGGGGCCTGGGTGAGCAGGGGCTGCAGTGAGAGATGCTCTGAGGACGGTCATGGAAATCTGGAACGGTGAGGGGGCCTTGGAGGCCATCTGGTCCAGTCTCCCACCACAAGCAGAGGTCTCTTCTGGCAGCCCCGGTGTGGAGTTGTACCCCTTGGGAGGCAAGGAAGAGCATCGTCTAAGGTGGCGTTGGGCATGCGCCTTGCCCGCACACCCCCAGCATCGGGCACCATTCCCGGCCATCCACTCAGAGGAGCCCCACATGGGAAGGGAAAGGAGCCCCATCGTTTCCAACAGAGTCTGTGGAGCATCTTCTCCTTTTAAGAATGCCCACCCCTCTGGATATGCTTGTGTGTGCATGTGTGTGAGCTCATGTGCACGCACTCGTGCACATGAGTGTGTGTGTGTCTGCCCCGGGAGCTGGCAGAGAGCTCAAAAAGATTTCCTGTCCCGTGGAGGGGGATTCTGAGATGTTGCTCTCCCTCCTCTCCCCTTGCTCATCAGTTCATCCTGCAGCTCCAGGACCTTTCAACTCTTGCTTTCTACGCCGAGTGCTGGCGGGTAGAACGAGACGTCACCTGCCTGTAGGAAATCAGGGTGGTCACAGGCCGAGGGAGGCCTGGACTTGACTGGGGGTCAAGCAGTGGTGACCCCAAGCAGGGCACCACATGGCATCAGGGAGGACATATGGTGGACAAAACTCAAGAAACCTTAACCAACAGGACGAGGAGAATGGGAAAAGATGCATGTCAAGGGGGAAAAAAATAACCAAAGGTTTTGGCGAATGAAGTGTCAGGCGAAGAAGCATGGGATTTCTACCCCTGATCGTTTGATTTTCTCCCAGGAAGCCAGGGGCCCTGGCAGGCCAGGAAGGGAGCATGTGGGAGGCGGGCTGAGGAAGCAGCCTGGCGGCGAAAATGTTTTTGCACATGTGAAGGGTTGGGGAGGAGAGAGACACAAACATATTTAACACAGATTTGCTGAATGAAGCTGTGTGTGCGTGTGTGAGTGCACGTATGACTGCGTATGTTTTGACTTTTAAGTTTTGCACAGATAGAGAAAAAAATGAACAAGCAGAAAAAAAAAAGACTGTTTCATTGGTTCTGCTGAAGCTTTTATTTTTTACTGGATTATTATTATTGCTATTGTTCCTTTGTCGGTACTGAACTTTTTTTTGTTGAAAGAGAAACTGGGAACGCCTCAGAGAAACATGAAGGTCAGGAAGAAGGGGCGAGAAGACGAGACAAATTTCCTCGCTCTCCTCCTTTCTCCTGGGGAGGAGTTTGGCCTTGACTTTAATTGGTGGGATGGGTTGTTGCTCAGGCTCTGTTTGCCCGCAGTCTCTGTGGCCTGCTTGGGGGTGGAGGGGAGGGGATGGAGAAGTAGGACAGAGTCACGCAGAGCCACAACCCATCTGGCCCATAAAAGTTCTTTCCTTTTGCTGTTTGTTTGTTTTCTGTTTCTTTGGTTTGATGCGCATGTGGTAGGTTTCAAAGTAAAGACAAGGCAGCTTTGTCAAAAAGCTGTCCTTTCCCCAAATCTTCCCCAGACTCCCCTTGGAACCTCTGATCTCTTGGCAGGCCGGAGGGCTGCCCAGGCAGCTTCGGGGCCGGCACGCACCAGACGCAGTCCAGGGGGTGGGAGGACCCCTCGAGGCATTCCTTTCTGCCACAGTTCATTAGCAGGGTTGCAGTTCTGTTTAAGGTGGGATCTTTATAAGACTCCCCAAGTCCTGGGCAGAGAGCAGGGGAGAAAAGGCCACCCTCTTCTCACCTCCCCCTGCACCCTGCTCCTGCACCCTCCTCCTGTGGAGACCACCAAGGTCAACATGGTACCTGGAGATGATGCAGTCAAAAGAACTGACCTGGCTTAGGTGGGGGTTTTAAGTTGGAGGGAGATGGGCTGAAGGCTGGTGGGGTGGAGGTGGGGGGAGCTTTGTGAGGTCCTGGACATGAAGGAACAGGGGAAAGAAGCTGAGGAAGGTGGCTGCAGGCTGGTCATTTCTGGGGCGGGGGGCGGTTAACAAGTTCACCCAGGTACGGGCTTCGCCACTCTGTCCTTCCCTGTAGTAAGGAGAGCCCCGACGTGTGTCGGCAACAACAAATAGTGCCATTAAGTGAGGCTGGCTGTCGTGTCACTTACTTCCTCAGGAAAATACTTCTTCTTGCCTCCCTCTTTCAATGTGGTTTTAAATTGAGGGACCACCTGAGTGTCCCACAGGCCAAGGTACGTTCACACCCCCAGAGTGACACGCACAGCTGCAGGCAGCCCCAGAGCCTGCGGGCCAGTGAGCGAGGCCCGAGATGTTTGAGAGAGAGGCATTCTGAATCCATCCCGATGTTGGAGGCACTGTCCGGGACTGTGCCCAGGCAGGAGTGGGGGCTCTGACCCCATCCCCTCAGCCCCAGCTCTCCCCTCCCAGCCTGGGGGTCATGTCCACGTCCTGTCCAATCACCTTCCCATGCCAGGGTCCTTGTGCTCCTGTCCCCCTTGCATGTCTGACTTTGGAGTGTGCCGTCCCTTTGTCCCACCTCCTCCTGCACGTGTAGCCCCTGCCCACTAGAGCGCCAGACTCACGGAGCCCATCTGTGGGCCGCTCAGCCCTCACAGCCCAGCCCACTGACTGTCTTAGGCCCACCCACTCTCCCAACGCGGCCTCCCTGCCTGGTCTGGCGCCCGTGCCCAGCCAGGGCCCTGTGGGCCCCCATCTCCCGGATGACCTCCACGCTAGGGCAGAGGCAAGTCCTGCTGGTGTAGCTGGAAGCCTAAACAACACTTGCTTTGACCTAAAAGAAAGCCTGTTTCCCATCTGTCTCCTTTTCTCCTTTCTCAGGACTCAGAGGACACTTTCTTTGGCCTCCCAGGATGCAAAGTCAAATACGTAAGCTAATGAGGGTTAAAGTGAATTATTATTAATCAAGGACAAACACTCCCGCCTCACTGAGCCAGGGAGGGAAGGAAGACGCAGGGAGGTGCTCTGCAGGCAGCGGCCCACTGCCATGCCCCCCGCCCCCCGAGGCCCTTCCAGGAATGGGCCGTCCCAATGAGCAGCCGCACTGTGGTCTCTGAGATGCACTTCTGGGAATGAATGACCTTCAGGTACCAGGGCCCCCATGTGCCACCTGAGAAGAACTCCACTCCCCTCTCCTCCACACACACATCAGGCAGACCCTGGCCCCTTCCTGGCCTCTCCTCTAGTTCCTAGTTCACGGCAAGGACCTCCACTCAGTCCCTTGAGCCTCCCGTCAGCCCCCAGGGCAGGCAACTGAGGGCCCCTGATGCCCAACTCCTCCCTTTTCCTTTAAACTGTGTGGTCTGTTTATTTGGGGGGGTTGTAGTTTTTATTTTTATCTATATATTTTAAGAGTTCAAAATTGGGGAGGGAGCCCAGGTATGAATATAAAGTCCAAATCACTAGTTGGGAAGGAAAAAAACAGAGTTCCACCTGTGACTTCCAAAGGCATGAGGAGACCTTCAGGGCCGGGGGATATGGCCTCCCCATGTCATTCCAGAAATGGTCAGGACACTCCCTGGCTGTGTACATGCCAGACGAAGCATCCCCCAGGGCTGCTACTACTCTCCATGCTTCCCCGGCCCCTCAGATGGCTGGAGCTCGTGCTGCTGCCCCTCCTCCTCCCGCCTCCCACCTCCCGCCTCCTGCCCCGTCACCCCCGAGGTGCAGCAAACTTGAGAGCCTTCTTTCACAGGTGAGAGGCCGAGGTACAGCCATGGGGGACGCTGAGGAGGCAGCTCCTAAGAGAGGCCCACCCCAAACCTCTTCTCCTCCTGGTGCTCGGAGGTTGGCAAACCTTTCCCTGGAAATTAAGTGACCGTTCCTCTTTTTCGGAAAGGACTCTCTGCAGTAAATGTTTCATACATTCAAGAGAGAATTTTTTTTCCTAAAAGTCTGCTCCCTAAAAATTATTTTTTATTAGGAGGATTATCCAAGTTTATAAAATATATGGGTTTTTTTGGTTGTAGAAATAACACATACTTATTAGAGTCCCAATTAAATTCCTTGAATAGACTAATGACTACCCCAAAGCAAACTTAAACAAAACAAAACAAAAGAGTCCCTAGTGGATAAAAAGAGAGCTTTCTGTTTGTATTGGCAGAGAGAGTGAGGTGGGCCCGGGCCAGGTGTCCCGGGTCCAGGGGGCCCCCACATTCCCGCCGCTCCACCCCCTTTCAATCTGTCCTGCTTTGGCTCCAGGCTGCCCGTGACGTTGCTGAATCCTCCCCATGCCCCATCAGCCTCCCCTACACTGCAGGGAGAGCCCATTGAGGGGTGGTCATGGAGGGGCGCCCGTCCCTCCCACACAAAGAAAGGCACATGTTCTTGGCAAGTAGACAGGTCTATGAAGCTCACCTTCCATGGGTCTCTTTGCCTGGAATTAGAACTTCTTTTGTTAGTGTCTTTGATCTCCCGACTCAAGCACATTTTGTAGAATCCAAAGCAGAGGATTGATTACAGAGCAATGCCAAGGGCACTAAGACATGGAGACCATGTTGCCAAACAGGACTAAAACAGGACTAGTGAGCGCGGTGCAGGCGCATGACCAAGCAGGGGAACGTGTCCTTGTGTGTTCTCCTCTCTCCCCTCCCGTTCCTCGTGTCTCTCGTCAGCTTGTTGGCTCGTCCCACTGTCTATTCTTTCAAAAAAAAAAAAAAGCTAGTTTACCTCAAAGAATCTTGTTTCCATTTGGAAACCAATGACTTTGTGTTTTAGAGTGGACAACCCTCCCCTTCATCACTTGCTCCCTGCCTGGGCCTGGTGGCCTTGAGACCCGAGCTTCTGGCTTAGTCATGTGTGGGCTGTCCTGACCCGGAACAAGAACCCAGGCTCGGAGAGGGAAAGGAAGGATCGAACACAGATGCCCCCCTCCCCACTTTAGCTCATAGGGACCAGCCTAGCCCTTCCAGCGGGGTCTTGCCGAGTAACCATAGTGACCAGCAACTCCAGGGTACCACAGCAGACAGCAGCTCAGTGCGCCAGGATGTGGGGGGAGGATTCTGCTTGGTCAGATGACCCAGAGTTGAGTCTCCAATACTAAAGGGAAGAGGAGGAAGAGGAAAGGCTGAACAAGTGGTTTAAGGAACAGGCAGAAGGAGCCTTTGGGTCTCAGAGAGGCCACCGAAGGAGGCAGGCAGGCCACCCCTGCTCCAGCCCCCTCCCCCACTTCTGTTTCCATAAAGCTCCCACCTTGAACACTGACCATTAGAACAAAGCAAAGCATACCTTTAGACAACAGTGTTACAACAAGCCCCAAAGATAGGTGGGTGAAATCTATTAGAGGATGAGGGTCTTCTGGTTTTGATTTTTAAAGAAGAATATCCTAGCAAGATTTAAACAAAGATTTAAAAAAAAAGTTTTTAAAAAGGAAACCTATGCTATTTCAATTGGAGCCCAGTTGTAACTTGGTAAAGGCAAGCTCCTGTACCTTTGTTATAATTAATTGTATACCTGTGTATGTAAATATAAGGCATTCCTATTTTGCAGTTCAGAACAAAAAAAAAACTTATTTGTAATATAGAATAAAGTTTATTAAAAAATAATAAAAATGCAGTTTGGAATTTGGGGTGTTTCTTTCTGAGACTGGCTGGAAGGGGGCGGGGAGAAGGCTGTCCCTAAGCAGGCGGTGGTGGCCGCCCAGCTGTAGACATACACCTACGTGACGTCTAAACTCAACCATCAGGGACGCATCCTCTTACCTAAGGCTCTGCCCTCAGTTACAGAGCAGATGTCTCCAGAAGCGCTGATGCTTCAAGATAAGAGAGAGCATGCTACAAGCCAGGGCTGTGGTCAGCAAACATCCTTCTGTACAGAGCCTGATCAGCCTCTGAACACACAGCCCTCAAGGTGCACACTCACCCTTCAAGCTGGCTCTGGAGAGACACAGGGTGCCACCCCTGCTTGAAGGCTTCTTGGCAAGCTACACAGTTTTATCCATCTTCCTCCCCCATTTGGGTAGAACGTGGAGATCTTGAACCCATGTATGTCTCCAGGCTAGAAATAGGAGAGGGAGGAAAAGAGAATGAAATGGGTGGTGGGTGTGGGGGCGGGGAGCAGGGGGGAAGATAACGCTTCTGCCTGCTGCAGGCTTGTAGCTATGGCCTTTGCTGGCCTCCAGGTGGGGGCGGGGGGCGGGAAGAGGGAGGCAAATGCAGGCCCAGAAAAGCTGTGTCCCCTGCTGCTCATTCAACCAGCTGCCTTGGGGCAGATAACTTTCCTCTCTGAGCCTCCGGTCAGTGGAGGGAGAAGGCTGAGCTGGATGTCTCCATGAAATTCCAATGTTCTCTTGTTCAAAGTAAAAACCAGAACAGAAGAGGATCAGGAGGGAAGCAGATCGAGGAGGGAGAGATAGACACGTGAAAAAAAGAAGAGGAAGGAAGGTAGCAAAGGAGTGTGGAGTGGTGTAAGACCCTGGAGGCACGGACAGCTGATAAAACTTCCAGCACCCCTCCCTTCCCTATCTCTCTGCTGCCCACCGAATACCTACCCTTAGGCATCTCCAGCCTTCAAAGCAGAGCCCCCGAGGGCGTGAGTAGAGAGTGTTCACTGGGATGGGACCTCTGGGGGCCACAGAGAGCAAGGTCAGGAGGTGACGTGGTGAGTGTCCACAGGGGCAGAACCCTAGCCTTGCCTGTAGCACTCCCCTGTCTGCCAGGAGACACCCCTGCTGACAGACCAGGCAGCGACCCTGGAAGAAACCACAGTCAGCAATGACTGGAAGATGCCCCCGTACAGCCAACAATGAGAGAGCACCTTCAACCTTGGGTCCATGTGGGAACCGACAACACCTACAGGGAAAGGGCTGGAGTTAGTGATCAAGACCGAGCACACACTGAATGCATTGAGATCAACAAAGCAGTGTTTGTTTGCATGTTTGAGTAGTTCAGTCTCACAAGGAAAGTGTGATTCATGAACTGGAAGATGTGTCTCCATCTCCTAAATAGTGAGGCAGGCTACGTGCAACAGTGACCTCACTGTGATAGTTCAGACTGGGGTTCCACGCACGGTCAAGTTCCTGCTGTGTCCTCAGGCTCCTTTACATCACTGTCAGCCACCATGACCCACAGCAGGTCACTTCTCTGCGACCGTGTCCTTATCCATAAACTGAAGGTAGCTCTAACTGCTCTATGAAACCCAGGGGATTATGGGGAGTGGAAATTAAGGTAACTACACTGGAAAAAAAAATACAGTGCATGGTGAACGGTCAAACATGCATGGAGAATTGTTATTCCTCATAAAAATGATATTGTACAAACAAAACAGCATATTGAGCCCGGGGCCTCGATAACAAATTTGGAATGTATGCTGTATTAGTCAGCTTGGGCTGCCACAGCAGAATACTGGACTGGGTGGCTTAAACAACAGACCTGTATTATCTCAAAGTTCTGAAGGCTGGAAGTCCAAGGTCAAAATGCCAGGGTTGGTCTCTGCTGAGCCCTCTCCTCCTGGCTTGCACACAGCTGGCCTCGGTGTCCTCACGTGGTCTTTCCTCTGTGCACCTGAGGACAGAGATCTCAGCTGTCTCCTCATTAGGATGCCAGTCCTATCAGGTTAGAACCCCACTCTTATGACCTCGTCTAACCTTAGTCACCACCCTAAAGACTCTGTTTCCAAATTCAGTCACATTGGGGGTTAGGGCTGAATATGGGAGGGACATAATTCAGTCAATAGCAGATGCCTTGTTTATTCACGGCCAAAAAGTGAGCATCTATCACCTTATGGAATATGTATTCATTATTGTTAGACTGTGAGATTGGTAAAGGCAGAGACTGTATCAGTTGAATTTATGTTGGCCAAGCTTCACAGGTGTGGATCGTGAACAGGTGGAGAGAGGGAACAGGTAGGAGCAGGACTAGGAGAGAGCAATCAGCTATAAAGCTGGTCACGAGGTTTGCTTCCCCGCTATGACTAACATGCCCCCAATTATTTTCCATATTAGGCCACACCTCCTTCATGAATATTTTAACATTAACAAACAATTCCTTGAGTGGCAGCCAGTGGCTCTTTTGCAGATGAAGAGAGGAGGCGCTGGGGCCAAAGCCTCTCCCTGGTTTGGTAGAGCTGCTCCTGAGCCAGCAGGGTAAATGGAGGCAGGGAGGTTACTTCTGCCCCAACCACCTTCTCTAAACTTGTCCTGCTTTTGTTTTAACAAAACTCCCACCTCGAACAGTGACCTGAGCCTGTACCTATGGATAAAGCAGACTAAGATCATTTTCTAACATAACCCGTAGGTTCTATATACTGAGAATTCAATCAGTGACCCACTGCCAGCAAAGCAGAGAGCTCGTCCTTACTGGTGGCGCATGCAGATCATGTTCTCAGCACAGGTCCCTGACCCAGGGGGCAGCAGCCTTCAGGAGGCCACCACAGACGTCAGCTCTTCAGGATGCCTAGGAAGGCTCAATCACACACAGGTGCTGGCTTTCCTCTGTAGCACCTATGCTGCCCAATTCTAATAAAAGCCTGGTGGCCCCTCTAAATGACAGGCAGGGGAGGAACTCACATGCCCCAACAGAAAGAGGCCCTTCTCCCCCTGTTTCACATTGGAGTACAGACCCAGGTCACTCCCCCAACTCTCAGGTCCCCCACCATCCCCTGGTGAAGCCCATCTAGCTCTAGCAAAGCAAGGGCAGGGCCTGGGGGGGGGGGACAGGAAGCAGAACGATCAGGAAGGGGACTCTGGCAGGTCACTAGGGATGTGCCCCATTCACCAGGGCACATCCTGTGTCCCTAACTAAAGGGACCAGATCACGGTGTCTCCCTTGGTGTGTCTTCCTGCACTGCCCCCAACTCTACAAGGCCCCTCTCATCCCTTTTGACGTAGTATGCCTTTGCTTTGTGCATTGCTGTGTGTAACACAGGCTGGACACACCACGGACTCGGGCCTGTGTGAGCCCTCACCTGTCTGGACAGGGATGGCTTCAATCCCCCAAACCAGTTTCCAGATCTACATTTTGTAGCCTGAACACATTTTCTACATAGAGTGATGGTGAGGACCCTGCCCATCACTGTCCCACCCCTCTAACCAGGGGCCAGTTCCTCACCATCTCCAAATTTGGTTTTCTCATCTGCAATAGTAAGAATAGTGATACCTTCCCCACAGAGAGTTATTGAAAGGATCAAGTGAGGTAAGGATTATAAAGCACTCAGAGCAGGTCCTGACATCCTGTAAGTTTGTAATGGTAGCTCTTAGCCTCAAGTGACAGCCTCCTGAAGAAAAAACCCCACATTATCTCTCTGCCCCTGGCTTGGAGGATGGCACCCAGCATAGAGTAGTTACTCTAAAAATCCATCTGTTAAATGAATGAAGTGGTCAGTGCAAAAATCTCTGAACAGTCCGCCTCCTGAAATGCAAGTATAGAATATAGCTCCCCAATAAAATATAGAAGCAGGTAACTAAAAATAAGTGCCTGAGATGACCACGTGTTAGGACACGAAACAAGCCTCAATAAATTTAAGAAGGTTAAAATTATATCGAGCATCTTTTCTTACCATAACGGTATGAAACTAGAAATCAATCACAGGAAGAAACCTGAAAAACACATGTCACTAAACAATGAATGAGTTAACAATGAGATCAAGGAACAAATCAAAAGATCCCTTGAAACAAACAAAAATGAGAATGCAACAACCCAACATCTGTAGGAGATAGTGAAAGCAGCCCTAAAAAGAAAATTCATAGCATTACAGCCTGATCTCAAGAAATAAGAAAAATCTCAAATAAACAATCTAACTTAACACATAAAAGAACAGGAAAATGAACAAACAAAGCCCAAAGTGAGTAAAAGAAAGGAAACAATAAGGATCAGAGTAGAAATGAGTGAAAGAGAGTCTAAATAAATAACACAAAGGTCAATACAACCAAGAGCTTGTTCTTTGAAAAGATAAACAAGATTGACAAACCTTTAATCAGACTCATCAAGAAAAATAGAAAACCCAAATAAATAATATCAGAAGTGAAAGAGAAGTAACAACTGACACCAAAGAAATACAGAGGGTTGTAAGAAAATATTATGAACAGCTATATGCCAGCAAACTGGACAACCTGGACGAAATGAATAAGTTCCTAGAGGCATACCAACTTCCAAACTGAATTAGGAAGAATTATAAACTCTAAATAGCCAGATGACAACAACTGAAATTGAAACAGTAATCAAAAAAACTCCCAACAAACAGAAGTCTTGAAATTCACCTGTATAACTTCACAGGTAAATTTTACCAAACATTCAAAAAAGAATTAACACCTATTTTTCTGAAACCATTCCAAAAAATTCAAGAGGAGGAAAGACTCCTAAACTCATTTTATGAGGCCAGCATTATCCTAATTCCAAAATCAGACGAAGTCACTACAAAGAAAGAAAATTATAGGCCAATATCCCTGATGAATTTACATCCTAAAATCCTCAACAAAATATTAGCAAACTGGATCCAGCAATACATTAAAAAGATCATATACCATGATCAAGTGGGGTTTATTGTAGGGAAGCAGGGTTGGTACAATACCTCCAAATAAATAAGTGTGATACACTACATAAACAAAATGAAGGCTAAAATCACATGATCATATCAATAGATGATGAAAAATATTTTAAAAATCCATCACACATTTATGACAAAAACTCTTACCAAAGTGGGAATAGAGGGAGCATACCTCAACTTAATAAGGGCCATGCATGACCAACCCACAGCCAACATCATACTCAATGGACAAAAGCTAAAAGTGTTTCCCTTAACATTGGGAACAAGACAGAGATGGCCACTTTCACCACTCTTATTCAACATAGTACTAGAGGTCCTAGCCACAGCAATCAGAGAAGAAGAAATAAAAGGCATCCAAATTCAAAAGGAAGAAGTGAAACTGTCATTACTTATAGATAACATTATATTCTATAGTGAATACTAAATATTCCACCAAAAAAACACTGTTAGAACTGATCAATGAACTTAGAGATGTAGCAGGATACAAAATAAATATATATAAATTAGTTGCATTTTTATACACCAATAATCAACTATCAGAAAGGGAAACTAAGAAAACAATCCCTTTACAATTGCATCAAAAAATAAAATAACTAGGAAAAAAATGTAACCAAGGAGATAAAAGACCTGTACTTAGAAAATCATAAGACAGCTGAAGAAAGAAACTGAAGAAGACACAAATAAGTGGAAACATATACTGTGGATAGGAAGAAGTAACACCATTAAAATGTCCATACCACCCAAAGGAATCTATAGATGCAATGCAATTCTTATCATGATACCAACAGCACATTACACAGAACTAGAATAAATATTCCAAAAATTCATATGGAACCATAAAAGACCCTGAATAGCCACAGCATCTTGAGAAAGAAGAACAAAGTTGGAGGTATCATAATACTTGATATAAAACTATACTAGAAGGCCATAGTAATCAAAACAGCATGGTACTGGCATAAAAACAGACATATAGGTCAATGAAACAGAATAGAGAGCCCAGAAATAAATCTATGCCTTTATGGTCACTTAATATTTGACAAAGGAGGAAAGAACATACACAAAGGTAAAGATAGTACATTCAATAAATGGGATTTGGAAAATTGGACAGATACATGCCAAAAAAAAAAAACACCTAAACTAGACCACCTTTTTACACCATACACAAGAATAAACTCAAAGTGGATTAAAGATTTAAATGTTAGACTCAAAACCATAATAATCCTAGAAGAAAACAGAGACATTAAAATCTCAGACATTTCTTAGAACAATATCTTTTATGATATATCTTCTTGGGCAAGGGAAACAAAAAAATAAACAATAGGACTACATCAAACTAAATAGTTTTTGCACAACAATGGAAACCATCAACAAAATGAAAAGACAACCCATTAATGGGAGAACATGTTCACCAATGATACATCTGATAAGGGCTTAACATCCACAATTTATAAAGAACTTATAAAACTCAACATCAAAACAAACAAACTAATAATTCAATTAAAAAATAGGCAAAGGACCCAAATAGACACTTTTCCAAAGAGGACACACAGATGGCCAATAGACATATGAAAAAATGCTCACCATCACTAATCATCAGAGAAATGCTCATAAAACCACAGTGAGAGATCACCTCACATCTGTCAGAATGGCTATCATCAATAAATCAACAAACAGCAAGTTCTGGAGAGAATGTGGAGAAAAGGAAACCCTAGTGCACCGTTGGTGGGAATGCAGACTGGTGCAGCCACTGTGGCAAACAGTATGGAATTTCCTCAAAAAAATGAAAATGGAATAGCTACATGACCCATGGATTCCACTCCTGGGACTATATCCAAAGAAACCCAAAACAGCAATTTTTGAAGGATATGTGTATCCCTATGTTCATTGCAGCATTATCTACAATAGCCAAGATTTGGAAGCAACCTAATTGCCCATCAGCGAATGAGTGGGTAAAAAATCTCTGGTACACTTACACAATGGAACACTACTCAGCCATAAAAAAAAAGAGAAGGAAATCTCACCATTTGCAACAGCATGGACCTGGAGAGCATTGTGCTAAGTGAAATAAGCCAGTAAGAGAAAGACAAGTACCATATGATTTCACTCCTATGTGGACTAACAAACAAAATAGAAACAGACTCATAGATCAGAGAACAGACCAACAGCTGTCAGAGAGGAGGGAAGTTGCAGGGCTTGGTAAAAAAGGTGACCCCTGGCTGGCGTAGCTCAGTGGATTGAGCGCGGGCTGGGAGCCAAAGTGTCCCAGGTTCGATTCCCAGCCAGGGTACATGCCTGGGTTGCAGGCCACAACCCCCAGCAACCGCACATTGATGTTTCTCTCTCTCCCTCTCTCTCCCCCTTCCCTCCCTAAAAATAAATAAATAAAATCTTTAAAAAAAACAAAACAAAACTGTGCTTTCCACTCTTTAAAAAAAAAAAAAAAAAAAAAAAAAAGGTGAAGGGATTAAGCAAGTAAACAAAAATCAGACAGACAACAGTATGGTGGTTACCAGAGGGAAAGGGGGGATGAGGGAGATAGAAGAGGGTATAGGAGGGATAAATGGTGATAGAAAGGGACTTGTCTTAGGGTGGTGAACACATAATACAGTATGCAGGTGATGTATTATAGAATTGTACACCTGAAATCTATATAGTTTTACAAACTAATATCACCCCAATAAATTCAATAAATATTTAAAAAATAAAACTCAGTAATTCTATGAGAGCAAGATTAAAGTCATTTCAAAAAGTATTTTCTTGGTAAGAGCCCTCAAATTCTTTCCACCTCTTCTTCACTTTTCCATTACTTTCATCACTAGCCACAATGGTTGCCTTTTCTCCTCTTTGTTCCCATTATTCGCAAAGAAAATCAAGTTTTTATTCCATCTTGAAAGTTGTGACATCCATGTGATAAGGAAAGAACATCAGAGCAACACCCAGACTTAGGGAGGTTGTTGATGAGATTGGATTCACCCCGAGCTCTGTGCCTCATCAGATTCACAGATGACTTCTCAGGAGGACTTGTTGCTGTTGAAGCTTCCTGGCACCCCCTGCCTCCCTCTCCTGGGCGGCACAATTAGCACCTTCTCCGGGATGGCTGCAGCCTCTAATTGCCTGTAATGCACCACTCAGCACTTTATCCTAATAAAATCAATGCCGATGTGTACACGACAATTTTATTCCTTAATAATTTCAGCTTTTTTATGCCTTGTCTCTTTAACTCAGTAATACACCAGGTCTTATGTGACTTTTTTTTTCTGAACTCAATGCTGGATACATAGTAATAAGACAAATGCTCATTGTTTTCTCTAAAGCATTAAGCCACAAGCTCAGGTACCAAAAGATGATCATGTAATGAAACCAAACTGACCCTGTAGACAAGGCTTTCTGAATAGATTTAGTCTTCTGTATCCTATCAATAAAAAGCATTAGGTCCCTTCAGCCAATATAGTGTTGATAAGACTCTTGGAGGAGATGAAGATAATACAAATGTTGGGCAGGACCGTGACCCTGATTCAATGCCTTGTGACAGAGGGTCATCACCTCCCAGGCCACAAAGGACTTCCTCAGACAGATCATTCCATAAAGTGAGTTGATATATTTACATCACACACGTTATTACCTCCTTCAGTTGTCAGGATCCAGTAGGTGTCATTACTATGCCCATTTTATGGATGAGGACACTGAGGCTCAAAGCAATAATGACTCCAGCCTCACAAATGGTGAGGGTATGAGCCTAGGTTTCTCTGAGAGCTTAAGTTCTTGATTGTGCTATATTATAAGGAACACTAAGAAAAGGTGCGTGCTTTCTCTCTCTCCCTCCCTCACTGATGGATTATCACAGTAGCATTGGGAATACAAAGGACATTGCAGAGAAAAGGAGCAAAGATAGACACTGGGTTGTACTTGTGAACTCAAGCAAGGACAGAATAGAATTTGAATGGGAATTTAGCCGAGACATTTAGGGACTGTCATTTACAGAAATGAGACACAGGCAGGCTTCCTGATGGGATGCAAAGAGTTACATAGGCATCAGGTTCAAATCTCCAATATTGTGCATAGCTGTATGCATGTATGTGGCAACATTAGACCAGTTGATTTACATCTTTATGCCTCACTCCCCTCATCTGTGAAATGGGAATGCTTTGTGAGAGAGTTGTCAGAATTAAGAGTAATTATGTGCATAAATTGGATGCATAGTAAGGACACCTCAAGAAAAGTAGCTGTTTTATCAATGGGCCACTGGCTTGCCATTGGAAACATGTTTCCTGTTGCATTTAATAGTATTTATTTATTTATCTATTTAACCCTGGACGTCACAGAGGCCACAGCATATTGACAACCACCCTCTCCCCCTCCCACAGCACATCTTCCCAGCTGGAGGGAGGTCAGTGCCAGCTCCCTCGTCTGCAGCCCTGTTGCGTGTTTGTTCCCTAACGAGAGCCCGATGGTCGCCCTTTTGTAAAAGGGCCAACGGCATGCATGGCCCAGACAAGGGAGCAGCAGGCTCCCTCCTGCCCCACCACCTCATCCAAAGAAAGGTCCAGCGTCCTTGTAGAATGTGACTGCCCCCACACCTCCAGGGGGCCCCACAGAACCCCTTCCATCTGGCTTTGGGGTCCTCCTGCAGGTCCGCTGGCTTCTTCACCCTCCGTTCCTTGGAACCCACTTTGGCAGAACTCCGCAGAATCTCTAAAACCGAGGCCCAGCTGCCAGCCAGCACCCAATGCATCAACAAGGCAGACTGCCGCCTCCCCACATGTTCCCCTAAAGGGGCCTACTTAAGGCCTCTGCCAAGCAAGTCTCTCGTCACTGGCACCCTGCCTGGCCCTCCCGGGGCCCTGACTCAGAGCTGGAGGAAAGAGCAGGCCACGGTGAGTTATGAGGCTGTAATTCCATCAAGGGCTTCTGGAGAGATCGTAAACTCATGTCCCAAGTCTCCCCGTTCCCCTGGGCCCTTTTTCCCCCCAGAGTGATTTATGAGCCTATAATTCTGAGGCGGGACTGCTTCTTATTTTACAGAATCCAAATATTTTCCTAAAGCAACATCGGGTCCTTCTCTTGGCTTCCAGCGGCCTCGCCCAGGGCTAAGGAGCGGCAGCGCCATCTGGTGGCTGGAGGCCCAGGGGGCTCGGGCGGGGGCGGGAAGTTAGACTGTACCCCTTTTCCACTTTGCTAAAAAAAGGGGGGGGGGTTGACATCGGCCCTGAGATGGAGTGTGAAAATCCAAGTCATGCCTGAAACGGAGTAGGTGTGAAGGGCCTCTCTGGGGCTGCGGGGACACGCAGATGTGGGTTAAGAGCGACTTACAAGGTGCTCGTTTCCCTGCCTCCACAGATTCAGTGGACGAGTTACTTATTGAGCTGAGGCTGGGGCGACAGCCTCAGGTCCTGGTCCTGTGAGTCACAAGCTCTGGGTCCTGTGAGTCACACCGCCAAGGCCAGTCTTCTTTCTGTGGCTGTGCTTCGATCTTCCCTTCAAATATTAACGACTACATGCAAATGCTTCTGCCATCACCACAGCACCCCCAGCCCAATGTATCACCCCAGTGAGGACAATAGAAGGTACCTCTACTGGACGTTATATAATTTACGTGTGTGCTTTCCTTATCCGTCTCTCCAGTTAAAACATCAGCTTTGTGAAGACAGGGGCTTTTTCTGGTTGGGCTCTACTGTATCTTCAACATCTGGAACCGTGTCTGGTCCCAAGCAAGACCGTGGAAATGGCCCCGATGAGTGTGGCTCAGTTGGTTGGACATCGTCCTGCAAAATGAAAAGTCTCATTTCAATTCCCAGTCAAGGGACATGCCTGGGGTGTGGGTTTGGTCCCCTGTCAGGGTGCATATTACAGGCAACCAATTGATCAATGTGTCTCTCTCTCATTGATATTTCTTTCCTTCTCTTTTCCCCTCCCTTCCCCTCTCTCTAAAAATAAAGAAAATATTTTAAAAATGAATAAAAACCTGGAAGTGTTTATTGAGTGTAGAATGAATGAACAAATGAGCATAGGTTCGAAGGTGTGAGGTGGCTGAGTGCTCTGCAGCCTCGCCTCAAGTCCTAGCCCCAAGCTTGCGCAGGAAGGCTGCTGGGGCCGGTGCAGGAAACCTCCTGCCCCCTTCCCTGATGGCCGACTTTGATTAGGTGGGGACCGTAGACAGTGGGTTGCACCTCGGAGAAAGAGGGTGACTCTCCTGGAGCTGGCACTGGGACAGGGCCAGAGGGTGGGACCCCAAAGGGCAGTTCATCCTGCTAGCTATGCTGGAAGCCCCATGGTCAGCCTGCCTCGGTGTCCTTCTTAGGAAGCTACAAATGATGAGGTGCCATTACCGGGTCCCCAGGGTGTCTGTCCCTGGGATGGAGACAACAGCTAATGGCTTCAGCTATTTAGAGTAGGGGCCACCCTCTGTGACTGAGACTCCTCTGGGACCCAGCATCCTCCCCACCTGTCTGACTTCTGCCTGTGCTTGGCTTTTCCCTTTAAGATCTGTTCCTGTTCTGCTCAGTGGTGGCTGGTAACTATGGAAACTACAATTAGGCTGTTTTGCTCAATGTCTCGAAAAATTGCCAAGTGCAGGCAGCAGCCGCCCCTGACTTATCAGAGACCCAACCCGAGCTCTTCCATATGTCCCTGCAGGACATTTAAGAAAATGCTCCTCGAGCTAGCTGTGATGAAAGAGCAGATTCTCTCTGGAAAAAAGCCCCAATTCATCACAGCTCCATTGTTTTGGTAAACTACAATGACCACAAATTAGAAAAATGAGAAGAAAAATAAGATACGTAACAAACAAGCCCCCATTTTATAATGGTACAGTCAACAGGCATAGGAGTACTCCTAATGGTATAAAAGTTCCTGAACGTTCACTCTTGATCTCCATGCTGTAGCACCGTGGGTATCAGTTTGCGGTGAGGCTCTAGTCACAGGCCACACTTTGAATAGCTGTGGCCTGGAACCCGAAGAAGATAGTTGGGGACACCACTCAGGACCTGTCCCCAGTCCCGATGCATCTCTGACCCAGCCTGCCGACTCAGGCCAGCTTGACTTATACCCAAACATGCCTCAGGGTGGAAGGAGGGGCTTTGCGGGGGACCCATGGAAATGTCTGCACTTGAACTTCAGTGAATGTGTGTAAGGGAAGCAGCTGTGGAGTCTTTGCCAAGCCCAGAAGTGCTCCCCAAAAGCCAGGAGTCTGGGGTTCAGTCATCCAACCACAAGAGGTTTTTCATCCCCCCTGGGTCCGGGTGTGGGATCTGATGGCACGGACAAGGGTCACTCAGAGGGCATCTGACAGTTTGCTTTTTCAAAAATCGAGGCATGCTTTTCTATAGCAAAGTGCACTAATATTAAGGGTATAGCTCTGTGAATGTTTGCATGTGCATACCAACCAGATCAAGCTATAGTACCCACCCACCTCCCCAAAAGTTCCAGCATGCTCCTTCCTGTAAACACTCACTCCCTGCCACCCCCACACTAACTGGTGTTCCAATTTCTATCACTGTAGACTGCTTCTACATGAAACTTCATAGACATGCAATCAGAGTGCGTCCTCTTCAGTTTCTGGCTTCTCTCACTCAGTGTAACGTCTGTGGGATTCATTTGTGCTGTGGCCCAGCACTACTGGGTCCTTTCTTCTTGCTGGCTTGCATTCCACTGCTGCTGTGGGCACTCTTGTACAGCTCGGGTTTTTTGGTGGGCATATATTTTGTTGCTTTCAGATAAATATCTAATAAGGCAATTGTTGGCTCATAGAGTAGGCGTACGTTTAGGTTTTTAAGCGGACACCGACAAATAGTTTCCCGAAGTGATTGAACAAACTCAAACTTCCCTCAGAATGTCGGGGAATTCAGGTCGCTCCACACCTTCACAAGACTTGGTTTTGTCTCTTTCATGGCAGACATTCAGCTGGGTGTAGACTCGCGTCTCCATGTGGGTTTAATTTGTGTTCCTCTGATGGGAAATGATGTCAAGGGTCTCTTCATGGGATCATCGGTCATCTGGATGCCCTCTTTGGTAAAGTACCTATTGACTCTTTTGCCATTAAAAAAAATCAGATTTGTGCCCTGGCTGGCGTAGCTCAGTGGATTGAGCGCAGGCTGCGAACCAAAGTGTCACAGTTTCGATTCCCAGTCAGGGTACATGCCTGGGTTGCAGGCCACGGCCCCCAGCAACTGCACATTGATGTTTCTCTCTCTCTCTCTCTCTTTCTCCCTCCCTTCCCTCTCTAAAAATAAATAAATAAAATCTTTTAAAAAATCAGATTCATTATCAGATATATTGTGAATATCTTCTTTCAGTCTATGGGTTACTTGTTCAGTTTCTAAATGATGATTGATAGGAAGAAAAAGTCTTATTTTACTGTGGTCCACTATATCACTCACCTCTTTTATGGTTCATATTTCTGTGCACTGCTTAAGAAATTTTTTCCATACCCTCAAGGTCATGAAAATAGTCTTTCTTTTCTTCTAGGAACTTTCTCAGATAATCTGGGGCTGTTATATTATTGCTGTTGGTTTTCATGTTTTCACAAATAGGATGTGGCGGCCAACGTGAACCCAGAGGCTCTCTCAGCAAAAGGGAAATAGAGTCTCCGAATCTACAGCTAAAGCAGAAATAACTCTGCCTCATATGAGCCTGGAAGGCTCAGGGCAATGAGCTGACTCGGGGCCCTGGTGGAGGGACGATGACCCAAGAGGAGACCCCCACGTCCAGCCCTCCCACTGAGATGGGCCTACCCCTCCCTCTTGTCCCTGACCTGTGCCACACTTTGGGACAATGTATTTGATTATTAATTATGGTTGTCCTTAATGGGCAAGACCCATACATGACACCCAGTTCAAGAGGCACAAAAGGGGCTCCATCCTTGTCACATCCCCCAGCCATCAGTTCCCTTCCCCAAGGGCAGCAGGGCCACTGTGCCTCTCTGCCTTCCCAGGGACGGCCCATGTGGACTTTGTGATGCGGTTACGCAGCTTGATGTCTGCAGGGAAGCCAGGCTCGGACTCGGTGCACGACAGCGAGAGTATCTAAAGCCTGCCTCGCTACACGTCAAAGCTGAAGAAGCAGGGCTGGGGCAGGGTTTCTTGGAGGGGTGTTTTGTCAAAGGACACAATGACAGAAGAGATAAATGAGACAAGGGCGTGGGAATGAAAGGAAGAGAGAGGCTGCTCTGTGTTAACGCTGTTTTCCAAGGCCGGGCTCCAGACTGCAAGCTCTCTGCTGTTCTCAGGGATCAGCTGGACGTGCCTGTGCTGCGTGGGAACCGACCCTCCATGGGAGCCAACCCTCCAAGGGAGCCGACCCTCCACGGGAGCTGTCCCGCCGTGGGCTCAGGCCTGCCCCTCTCTACCGCGGCCGTGGCTCTCCCGCCGCTGCACTGGGAGCTTCCTAGTGCACACTGGGAGATCTTGGAGAGTTCCTTCTTCTCTGCTTTTTAAATATAGTTATTGTATAGACTACAATCTCTTCCCACACAATTTCACTGAGAGGCTAACTCTGCCTTCTGGAACCAACAGAACAGCCTGAACGAGCAGTGGAGGGTGAAGTCAACATTCCAGTCATGGGTATGTGAAAGCAAAGGGACATTTGGGGGCTAGGCCACTGGAGGAGCAGCCTGCCTGGCCCCTGTCACTGGGAAGTGTGGAGATGCAGGGCAGGGTGCAAGAGGGGTGTGTCGGGGAGGGGAGGGGTTCGTTCAGGCCAGTGCCTCACCTGCCGCTGCCGGAAACACTCTGCCCCCAAAGGCTGTGCTTTAGAGACAGCCACAGAAGGCATTCTCGCTCCCAACACTCATCCGGTGGTCAACTCAGTGCACAGGAAGTTTGCCTGCGCCCTCCTCCCTCTGCCTGGAACAAGAGTTTTAGGAGAGTATGCACCGACAGAGTCAGCATTTGCTCCGCCTTCACACCAAATGTAAGATCTTCGCTGTCTGCAGCACCGGGTGGAATCCCAGGCCGTCGGAGGCCTGGCGCCTGTCCTTCAGAACTCACGGGATAACTAACTAGACCAGAAAGGAGCTGAGGGTGGAACAGACGACTTAACTACTCCCTGACGATGGCAGGAAGAAATGCGACAGGACAGTTCTTGATTAATTGCTAAATGAGCAGTCAAAGTGTAATTACCATGGAAGCTCCATGGATGGAGCAGATAGCAAAGGCTCTTCAGGAGCTGAGATCTGAGGTCTAACTTGGAGGGTGGATAAGTTGTAAATAGAAGAGAGGAAGGTGACTAAGCCACATCAGAGAAAACCAGTGGTCACCCTAGAGCTCGGAGAGCCTGTCCCCTGCCCACCCTCGTCCCTTTAACAGCTGGGAGGATGCGAGACCTGGCCCGAGATCAGCAGTCGAGGTGGGCCAGGTGGTAGAACTTCCGGTTCCCTCTGCTGGCCCCAGTTCTGCCCCTGGAGTCCTTCTCTCTCCCATTTGCCCATTGTGCCTTGTTACCCACCCCCCACAGGCTCCTGAAAGACAGTGTCAGACAGGCAATGGTCCTAAAGGTAGAGGCAGGAAGAAGAGGAGGCATCAGCAAAGCCCCGGTGCGACTCCTCCGAGGGCTTCCCTCCAACTTTCTCTCTGTGGTTTGACAACACCCAGCCCTCCCCTTCTCACTTGTCCACAGCTAAGTGGCATAAACTGTTATTGCTGCTGCTTTTTGCTCCTCGCACCCTCTCACTTCCAGGAAAAAGATACAGAAGAAAATTGCTGCTAATATTCCTCTCTTCCCTCCATTAGAGCTGGCGCTCATAAATATTGAAGAGCCGAGCTCTGCCAAGCTCAGAGTACCATTGCCTGGTGGCTGTTCCCACCCCCCCTGGGTCTCCCAGGGCAACCCCTCCCTGCAGGTGCAAGCAAGGACCCTGCTGGGGAAAGCTGGGGGCAGGTTGGGGCTGCCTGAGACCTGGGCTGCAAATGGGGGCAGGATAGTGAGGTCTTGTCCAGGTAGCTGGGAGCCAGGGCTGGAAGTGGTCAGCAGAGGCTGCAGCAGTGGTCAGGGAGGTAGAGGGCACTGGGGTTCCCTGGAGCACATTTTAGAAAACAAGTTACTAAAATCAAACGGCTCTGATTGAGAGAGAAAAACAAAGTTTATTACACCCCTGCCCCTCTCATGGACTTCACTGATGTCCTCAGCTATAGGGACACAACTTGGGAGGTGCTGATGAACTTTACTGTTCTAAAGCCCTGAAAGAGGGCACCCCACGACCTGGGGAATGGTGTGCCTAGCCACTGGTGCCCAAGGGTCAACTTGCACACCCAGAGGACAGAGTAGGAGGGGCCTGTTTGTCGCCAGGCCCACCGTGTGCGTGAAGATGGGATGGGGATGCGCAGACTCGTGGAAACCAGACACCAGCACCCCTGAAAAGCTTCTCCCCAGCTTGATACGACTTTGCAGTCCTTCCACTCATGCAGCCAGGATTCGCTGCTCCACGGCGCCAAGCCCCAGCCCCTCTCCTGGGCCTGACTGCAGCCCTCTGGACGGCAGGACAGCCTCGGAGGGCAGCAGTGGAGCTGTCAGGACGCGCACTGCACACCCATAAATCAGCAGGCTCGGCCCAGGCTTGTGCCCACATTAGCAGAGCATAGATTACCATATAAATTGGATTTTACTGCCATTTCCAGTCTCCTCTTCCCAATTTACCTTTTCTACTTCCCTCTGCTCCAGCGAAGCTTCATCTCAAAACTCTTCCTGTTTGGAGGAAGAGAAAGCCTTTCTGTCTGGCCTCCAAGTCTGCCCCGTCCTGCCAAAGATTTTCGTTTCTCACCTGTCTGATCCAAAGTGGTGACGCCTCTGGATTGTGCCAACAGACTGGGTTTGAGTTGGCCTCGTCTGTCATTCTCGATGCCTTCGTAGTTTCTAAAGTGCTGGCAGTCTGTTTTAGCGCTGCCAGCTTACCAGGGTCTGTCTTCTCAGTGGAGACGATCTTCTTGATGCAAAGTATAAAGGTTTGGATGCTTCACCCTATACAGACTCAGGTTGCCTCAATTTAGGAAGGATCTGCAGTGGGCAGAAGGATTTTTGGCACCCCCACCACTTCAACCTCTCTGTCACCAAGCTATCTGACTGCAGCCCAAAGCTACAAATCATCTCTACAGTGAGAAAAGCAAGATGGCCCTGGATTGTAAGTGGGTGCTGGAGGCGGGCGCCAAGAGGAAAACAAGCAAAGGACATGATATAATGAACACGGGCTCCAATGATCCCTGTTTAATGCCTTGTCTTCTCCAGGCTGCCGGGACTTTTGTCGTCTCACTGAAAGATTGAAAACTGTCACTCGGACTCATGGTTTGACTCATAGAGTAAACAAGCAGAGAGAGAGGTCTTGTCCATCACCCACCACCTATCCCTTTTCCATTCATCAGCTGTCAGGTGCTGAACGCTGGCTCTGGGAGTCAGGGGCCATGGAGGGATTGCTAGCCCTGATCTCAAAACAATGTCGTGCTCTCAAACCAGTGGCTTTTTATCTTGCTAACTATTTGACAGCCAGATCAATTCTTCCCTTTTTGTAGCAACTTTTACTCTCACTCTGATCTGCTCACAGCTGGTAGAAAGAGGTGTTCTTCTGCTAAGACCACTTGTGTGCTCCTGGTTTGGGTTTCTGAGAAAAAGGAGAAGGTTCTAACTAACAGCTTGTGGTCATTCTGCCTTGGCTTCAGGAATTCTAGGTCTAGGCCTGGGGAAGCTATTGAACATAATCTCTCTAGAAACTGAACAGCTAACATGATCCAGGAGAGATTCACCTTAAAACAAGTGCAGGCAGAGAAAGGAGCTGGAGAGAAGGAATGGTACGTACACTGAGTGCTTGGTACATGCAAAGTATTGGAAAAGGCAATTTTTCCATATGATAGAAAAAATGTATTAACATATCAATTTATCATCACTCTCTCTTGCCCCTCAATCCTCCAGGCATCCAGACCTGCCTCTGTTTATCCTCCCATACTTCTCCCCATGTACACACATGACTTTGGACCTAGTTCCCAGCAAGATTCTGAGGTCTTCTGATGTAGTGCTGAGAATGGGCAGGTAGAATCAAAGAGGCTGGCGGCAGGGGGAAAGCAGGAGGGCTTAGCCACAAAGGCTATGATCATGTGCATGATTCAAAAAAATAATAAAGAGAGAAAGCCAGAAAGGGTGAGCAAAGTCAAAAGGCATATAACTGACAGGTAGGTAGGGGACCAAAGACCGTGGGGCAGAGGAAGAAGAGCTTTCAATCAAGAGTTGCTGTGGGTTTGGGATTGTATTCTCATTAATGTTCTTCAAGAGATGCAAGTTAGACCCTGGTCAGTGTGGCTTACTTGGTTGGCTGTTGCCCCACAAACCAAAGGGCTGCCAGTTTGATTCCTGGTCAGGGTATATACCTGGGTTGCTGGTTCAGCCCAAATTGGGGGACAATTTTGAAAGGCAACCAATGGATATTTCTCTCTTACACTGATGTTTCTCTCCCTTTCTTCCTCCTCTTCTTCTTAAAAAAGATGCAAGTTAAGTTTAGAGTTCCATTTTTCATTTGCCATTTTTCTGATGTCTATTTCAACATCTTTCAATGTAATTATATCCAAGGACTGAACTCTGAGGGTCCACAACGTTTATCCAGTTTACATATCAAGAGTCATTTTGCACTAAAGGTGCAAAATTCAACTGCACTTCAACTAACAAATGTTATCCTAGACTCAAAATAAGAGCAAAGAGCATAATTTCTCCCTGGCTACTCAGCTCCTGGAGTCACCCTGAAAAGCGGGGTAGGTAGGTCAGTTGGGAGCCAGAGTGGCCTTGAAGGGATCGGAATTGGTCAGGCACTGATTCTCTCACTGCCCCCAGAAGATTCCAGTCCCTTAGGAAAGTCCATTTATGGAGGATGAAATAAAGATGAATTTCTCATCTTTGTAAGGGGAGGCACTTCCTTCCTCCCCCTCTCCCTCCCTCTTTCCCTCCCTTCCATCTTGACTCAGTGATCTCACAAAACACCACCTGGGACAGCCTGCCTCAAACCCTCTGCTCTCCAGCAAATCGTAACACTGCCTTTGTCATCACCTCCCTAATTTCTCTGCCTTGGAAGTTGCAACAAATAAGCCACACAGGGCCTGGGGATTTATTTCCGTTACGGATACATTTGTCCTTAATGAGATGAAGAAACAGTTTTGTCTTCAGAGCCTACTGTTAGTACTTTCCACTAAAATTTTAAAATAAAATTGTGGCACCTAAACTTTTTGAATCCAGTGAAGCAGGGATAATTATGAATTTTAAAAAAAATGTTCCAGCAGTGGTATACAAAAGTGAAAAAAAAAGTTAGAAAAGAACTTCTCTTTTCCCTCAAGTTGTCCCATCCTATTTTGTCATTTTTTTAATGAAAAAGTCATGCATGATGCAAAGATGACAGATTTTTACGTGAACACATAAATACCCCAGTAACTAAATCTTCCATTAACATATTACTGGACTTGAATGACCATGTTTCCGCCCATCTACCCATCCATCAACCCATCTCATTTTTTATTTTACCATTCATCTTGATTTTTATTGAGATATAATTGACATATAACATTGTGTGGGTTTGAAGAGTGTAACATACTGATTTGATACATTTGTATATTGCAATATGATTACCAATGTGGTATTAGCACCTCTGTCATGTTATATAATTGTGATTTCTTTTTTGTGGTGAGAACAAACAAGGTCTAGTCCCTTAGCAACTTTGACGTTCATAACACAGTATTGTTGCTATAACCACTGTAAGTCTTCAGAACTTGTTTCTCTACTAGCTGTCCCCATAAATGAAGTATCCCTAATTCCTCCAAACCCCAGGCCCAGTAACCCCCATTCTGTTCTTACAAGTTTAACTTTCTTATATTCCACGTGTAAGTGAGATCATACAGCATTTGTCTTTCTCTGTCTGACTTATTTCACTTAGTGTAATATCCTCTAGGTCCATCCCTGCTGTCCCAAATAGCAGGATTTCCTTATTTCTCATTGCTAAATAACATTTCACTGTGTGTGTGTGTCCATTCATCTGTTAATGGACACTTTAGTTGTTTCCATATCTTGGCTATTGTAAATAATGATGCAATGAACATAGGAATAGCGATATCTATTCACTATCCTGTTTTCATTTCCTGTGGCTATACCTTAATGTAAAGTTGCTGGATCACATAGTAGTTCTATTTTTAATTTTTTAAAGAATGCCCACATTGTTTGACACAGGGGTTACACCAGTTTACATTCCCACCAACGGTGCTCAAGGGAGCAAGAGCACTCAGTGGAGAAAGGAGTCTCGTTGACAAACGGTGATAGCGAAACTGGGTAACCACATGCACAAAAATGAAATTGGACCCCTATATTACCACAGTCACAAAAATTAACTCAAAATGAACTAAAAACTTAACATAAGACCCGACACCATAAATCTTATTTTGCCGGTGAAACTGTAGAATAACTTCTCTAATTTATCTTTTTTTGATGCCTTGTAGACCTCAGCACAAGTCTTCCTAAATACTTCAGCATGGATGTCATTAGATTTTAAAATTTGTTATACATTTCTTTTATTTCGAGGTAGACTTTACATACAATGAATGTACAAATCTTAAGTGTACATTTGCTCAGTTTTGACACACGCATTTAATCTGTAGTAACCCCAGTCCACATCAATACATGGAAGTTTGCCTTCACCCCAGAGAAATCTCTAATGCCCCTTCCTCACCAATTCCATCCCTCCCACCCATCAACGCAACAAACATCCTGGGTTTTTTTTTCTCCCATCGATCAGGTTAGTCTATTCTAGAACTTCATATAAATGGAAACATAGGATACATTCTATTTTAACTGCAAAATAAACTAACCGCTAGCTTCCTTCAGGGTAGTGCATATTTGGGCATTTTTGCTTTCATGGATCTAGAAAATGGGGTGTTTGTTCGTTCCCCATGAAGATCAGGGTTCAGTGGGTCATCAGCCCTCATGCTGGACGGATGCCGCCTGTAGGCTGAAGTGGTTTAGTAGAACTGTCCAGAACAGGAGAGGCCAGTGAACACACGGCATCTCTGAGTTGAATGAGCCTTGTGGTGGGTTTCCAACACCCTTCACTAATTTGTAGGAAATGTTTCATGAGGCATCATTAGCATTTGGATCTTTCGAGCATCAAGGGACCTTTGGGTAGCAATTGCGCTCAAGGTTGGGAATCAGGACATACAAAACCCCTGGCCTCTTGCAAACCCAGCCCGGGTCCCCATGTGCTTCATCCCTGACTCAGGGCTGCGGGCATCCAGTCTTGGGTTCTCCACCCTGGAATCCGAACCAAACTGAGAGGGCTCTGCAGAATCTGTGCCGAGGACGAAATGTCTTGTTTTTCTCATGCTCTCTACAGGAGGGAGCAGCCAAAGGAAGGAGCTGTCGCGCTGCCTGTGGTGTAAGACCACCCGCCAGCACAAGATAGGAAGCGGAGGGAAGTAAACAGGCCCAAGTCTGAAATGCGCTCATCAGCGCAATCTGTCCTCTGAACGCGTTTGCAGTGAGAGACCGTCGGCGCGCGATGGAGCGGAAGGAACTAATCAGCTAGCCTCGGTGACAGCGTTAAAGAGGGAGAAGAGGCATCCAGATGGCCCCGTTGGGGCAGCACGCTCCGCCTGGGATGCATGGCGCTGAACCTGGGGGTGGCACAAATAAGCAATAAAATGATGATGATGATAATGGTGGTGGTGGTGGTGGTGAGGATGATGAGGTAAAGTGAAGGTTTTTTTGAGCCTCCTGTGCCTGTATCTCAGGGCTGCATGAGACTGGATACTAACAGCAGAATGCTGCAGAGCTACCCTAGAGAAGAGTAAAGTAAACGTGAATCAACAAGGTCAGAGAAAGGGTGGAGGATGGGGGGTGGCCCGGTGGGGCGGGAGGACTGCATGGGTGGGTCTCCTCTCCCTCATGTGGCTAATTAAAATTAGCCTGATGTTCATAAATATCAAGACCCAGAACCTGCCTCGATGGGGCCACAGGGGCAGAGATTACTAAAGGGAAGGGGCCCTGGGTGCAGAGTTTCTGGTTTGACTTAATAAGAATGCAAATTGGAGGTCATTAGAGACCAATTGATTACGAAGGATGAGTTGAGGAGTGTCTCGGGTTGGTGTACGTTAAAGCTCGAAGACCGTGTGTCCCAGAAACATGAACCAGACTGTGAAATCCCAGCTTCCCAGGAAGGTGTGGGACTTGGGGTCCCACACACCCAGCCAGCAAGTGATGCTAATTCACTGCAGGTGGCAGTGGAGGAAGAACCAGCAATTTCACAGGTAAGGACCAGCCAGTGGAAAGCATGGAAAATGTTTTTTCTGTGTTCTCCTCACTCTAAATTCCCAATTTGGAGACTTGGTTCTCCTTGGATGCTTCATTCAAAAAATATACACAGATTCTGTACCCTGTACCAGAAAGGACCCTGTCCTTGGAGCGCATAATCTGACCAAGGGAGAGCAGTTGACTCCCTTTCTTCCTCCCTGCCAGTTGTATGCCTTCCCTCCTTTCTCTTTGACACAGGACAGGGATGAGGCCTGAATATTGAAAGCCTAAGGCAAAGGAAGGGAGGGAGAAGGAGCAGCACCTTTCTCCCACGCTCTGGGTGTGTAGCAGATCACACATGGCTACTGCCCTCAAGGAACTTACTACCAAGGGTCGGGCTGAGAAACCAACTGGGTGACTCCAAGGCTTCAGATGGGGCATTTGAGTTACGGATGAAGGGACCAATGGCAAATGCCAAGGCCAAGAACTGGTCCTGGCTTTCCCCGGTATACTCATATATCGCAGTGAGGAACCTCCCGGAAGAAAATTTCTTGAGCTCGGACTCATGGTTACCCTGATACCACCTTTCTTCACCTAAGTCTCAGGCTCATGCTGGTTCTCTATGGTCCCATCTCCCTTCCCCAGGCTTGTCCAGGACTGTCCTCCCTGTCAAGCCACCTCTTCCCCAGGTCCAGGGAGAGCCTGGAGAGGTCCCCAGACTCGTGCTCTGAGTCAGCTCTCTTTATCAGAGGCACCTCCTGACTTCCTGAGCTCCCCTCCTTGGGACAGCCGCCTAACCATCCAGATGGTCCCACTCCAGCAAGAGCCCAGAATCACCAGTGTTTTGATCACCAGGTACCACAGCCATGTGCCTCAATAAGCAGAGTCCTGGGAAAATGGCCCAAGCAAGGCTTGGCCCCTACGGTGCCCATATAGCGTCCGCTGCATCTGCTCAGTGAGTGCAAGCACAGATGACCCGGCCAAGCTTACCTTCCCAGGATCCTCATGGCTTGACCGTAAAATAGCCTGTTGAACGTCTGTTGATCACTCACACTATCTACTCGTTTGTCACTCTTTCATGATCCCTGAACATTCATGGAGGCAGAGGTGGCTCTAGGCGAGGTCCCTCTGCCCTCCCAGCAGCCGCAGTTCAAAGCACGTTGCCTTCTTTGCCAACTTAAAGAGCAAAAACTGTCATATTCCAGGTTTCTGTGCTCAATGACACATGGCCAATTACATCTCCAGGAACATGGCATCTTCCAAGACGCCCAAGCCACTCACAGGAGGGCTGAGTAGCCAGGGCTGAAGACAAGGGACCTTACCTGGGCATGCTGAGGGGCCTGTTCCGAAGAAGGGGTGCTAGGGAAGCTGATGTTTTATCTTGGGCCTTTCTAGAAGCCTAGGACAATGTGAAACTTCCCCTTCTTCCAGGCATTTGAACCCTTAACCAACCACCTCTTTTCTAATCCCCCCACATGTACACATGCATGTGTGAACACACACGAGCCTGTGCACATGCATGTGGACACATGTATGTGCACACACATGCACACAGACCATTCTTCACCATCCTAGCAAGTACCATTATCCCCAGTCATGCTTCCCTACCTGAAGCAGTTCACAGCGAGACAGTTGTCCACTAAAAAGCTACAATACAACGTCTCGGTGTGCGGCCGTGCTGGAGTTACACTGAACATGCCCCTCCGTCCGTCCACATCAATGTCATCTCTCTCATGGAGGACACTCCCGAAGGCCCCGACAGTGCTTTCCACGGGGGAGCTCAGTGCCTGTGCGTGTCAACTGGCAATTACTCTAATAAAGCAAACGGGGATCCAGTCCCGAAAAGAACATCTCCAAAATCATTCTAATTGGATCTTAAAGGTGCCATGGGGTTTTGTGGCAGATGATTTACTTCATATGAAAATAGGTTTCAATCCCCTGTGGACGCAGTGGCTCTCGTAAGCAGCATGAGGGGAGGTGAGTGAGTGCACGGAGTGCCAGGGAGAGGCAGGAAGAAGTGGGGGGAGGGAAGGAAGCCATCCTGGGGGCAGGAGAAGCCTCAGGTGAATGATGTCCCAGGGGTTTGGGAGGTCTTTCCCCTCTGTGTGAAGACAGAGCTCCTGGGGGTGAAGTTTCGGGAACCAGAGCAGCAGATCCAAAGCCGACCTCAAAAATGAGCTCTCTGACCACTTCATGCACAGACGAAGACCCACAACCCCCAGGGTTAGTACCTGGGGAAGGTGACGACTCAGCAGTACGAGGGGCCAGACTGGCCTCTGGACTCCCCCCTGGTGTTGGTTCCCCCGCACACAGAGATGCCACAGTGTGCAGTTCTGCCCCAGTCAACTACGTGTGGCAGAAGCCTCCCTTAATGTGACAAGTGGAAAAGAAAGAGAAATTTTGTCTCCAACCCCAGGACAGTGAACACATTTTTCCATTCTCGTCTGGACAAAGGGTCCTGGTGGTCACATCAGGACCCTATACATCCTCTAGGTCCCCAGAAAAGTCCAATTTCCATAACCAGCGAAGCCAGTAGGAGTGTGACCCATAAGAATGGTAGAAAAGAGCCCTGGTCAGTGTGGCTCAGTGGGTTGAGTGGGCTGGTGCTACTCAGTGGGTTGAGTGCCAGCCTGCCAACCCAAGCGGTTGCTGGTTCAATTCCCAACAATGTACACACCTGGGTTGTGGGCCCTGTCCCCAGCTGGGGGTGTGTGAGAGGCAACCAATCAATGATTTTCTCTCAAATAGGTGTCTCTCTCCCTTTCTTTCTTCCTTCTTTGTCCTCTCTCTAATTAAATAAAATATTTTTTTAAATAATAAAAATGAAATTATTAAAAAAGAATGGTAGAAAAGAGAGTCCTCAACTACCTGGAATTAAAGTTATCTGTTCATTTGCCCCAGTCCCCTCGACACATCACCATGGCCACTGTCTAATCCCCACTAGCCCGGGAGCAGCCCACAGCAGGGACCACATACAAGTCTGTGGTAACTCCGGGAACCAATCCAGAGACTTCTGCGTGCAGGTGCTTGATGCATACTAAATCAAATTGGATTACATTAGCTGGCAAACAGCAGCTGGCTTTGCAATAACTTGGATACATCAATGATGGCAGCCCAGAAGTGGAGAGACCACCCTGTTCCCAGGCTACAAGGACAGAGACACAGATTAGAGGGCTGAAGCAGTAGTGGGGGGAGTGGCCTCACTCATGGAACAATGTCTGTTCAAAGACGATGCAAGTTAAAATGTCCATAGCAATGGATAGGATACCCACTTGCCCGTGTGTGTTTAGAGGTGTTACAGGGAGAGTTACCAAAACATAGCGATAGCCTCGGAGAATCACATGACTAAATCAAATAAATGCAAGGGATATGATGCAGATCTTGAGGAAGTTCAGAAGTCAAAGGATGTTGGGGTTGGGAGGGACCTCAGAAGCCATCTGACTAACCCCTGCACCTTCTCATGAAGAGACTCTTGGCTGGAGAAAGCAAGCGAACAGCCATGCTCGCCTGCCTCCTGCTTCAGCAGCCATCTGCCGCCACGCCCACTCCATGCTGCTGCGTAAGGAAAGGCCCTTGGGATGGGGGACACATGGTACGTAGCTCCTGAGATCATGGGCTCAGGGGTGGAGTCTGTGGACAGTGACCTGGGTTAAAGCTAAATGGCCTCCTAATAACCCCCAGGACCTGAGTCAGTCAACAAGAGAATCTGAGGCAGACTTCAGAAGAAAACAAAGAAGACTGGAAAGGCCCAGCCCCGCTGTTCTCTCCGGCCTCCTGGGTTGCTCTCTCGCTGCCACGCTCCCCACTCTCCCACACAGACACACTGGCACAGGAGGGTGAGCGAGGAGTCTGAAGTGAGAGGTCCTTCAGAACTCTAAGGCTGTTCTACCAGCAAGAGTTGTGAACGCCGTGCCAAGGACTGGGGGTGTAATAGAGAACAAGAAAGCATTCCTGTCATGGGAACCTTGACCTTCAGAGCCCTTCACTCCCTCCTCCCAGTCCCACCTCAAGATGGAACCCCACATTTTCCCCCAGGGTATAGCCCACAGGGGCAGGTGGGGTGGGCAGCCCATGCAACCAGGTGGAAGGGGTCCTAACAATGCCTTCCTTCCGATGCAACTGCTGACCTTCAGCACGGCTCCATCAGTCACAGCAGGCAGCAAGAGCCCCACCTTGGAACCAGCTAAGCTCCCCCCCCCCCCCCCCCCCGAGAGCTCCCAAGCAGGAGCAGGTGGGCCTCCAAGCAGAGGGGCAGAGGCCCCCAAGGGGCCCAGGTTTTCTGTAAGAGATGAGCAGGTTCCTGAAGACTGCTTGTCAGCATGCCTCTCCCCTCTTGGATCACAGTATCAGCAAAGGTAGGTGTGGCCGCCACCTTTCCAGCTTTCTGTCCACTTCCCCTCCGGCTCTCAGGGGATGCTGCGAAGTGTAGCTGAAGGAGCACTGGACTTAAAACTCTGTGCGCAGGCATTCTAATCCCAGCTGTGGGACCTTAGGCAAGGAACCCACACTCCTGAAGCTTCAGCATCTTCATCTGTACAAGCAAGATAACATGTTCTCTCTCAGGTTCCTTGCGAAGATTAAGGAAACACTAAAACAGGTGTGTGTCAGCCTTGGCCCATGAAAGATGCTCAGTGAGGGCTCCCTCTCCTTTCGTCTCTTTGATGACCCCTGGAAGGCTTGGCATTGCTCTTGGGAGCCCCCTTCCCCACCTAAGACATAACAAGGAAGGAGGGAGGGAGCATATTACAACATTTACAACGAGCCAGGCACCATGCTCAAAAGTTTATGGATTAAGTGGGGGAGCTATGGTTCCACCATCAACATTAGTAGGGGGCAGAAGGCAATAAAGGAATAGTGCTCAGGGAGAGAGAGATCGGCACCACATTTGGGCTGGGGGTGCACCCAGCCAAGCCCTGGGCTCAGTGCGAGCAGAAGGTGGGGCACAGTGAGCCTGGCTCTGGTCACCTCTGTCCCTCCAAGAGCCAGGCTGTGATTAAGCATGTTGATAACGGATATTTGTTATGGAAATTACCTAATGAGCTACAAGATTGTTATCCAGCACCAAAACAGTATTATCATAAATATTACAAATTAAATTAGGCCACCTTTGCTAAAGCAAACAAATAATAAGAGTAATTGAAATGATAATAAACCAAAGGATTCCAGCCCACTCATTTCCTCAAGATGTTCTTGTTGATTTATGTATTTGCTTTGGACCATGTGGGCTGGAGATGAAAATTGATCTGGTCATCTGTCAGTCCCGTTGTTTTAATGAAATTCTCCCCAGGAATCCTCATGCATAATGCTGCGTATGGGCATGTAAATGAGGGATCTTACCTGATGGTTCCACATTTCAAAGTGACACTGGGTCTTGGTTCTTTTGCAGAATTACACCATTCTCTACTTTTAACTTGAGGGTGGAGGTGGATTTCATCTTCCACAAAATTTATCCATTGTTTGAACATTTTCTGTTGGGATTGGCTGGCGTGAACGAGATGGTTTTCTTTATCCTTATTAAAATGTTGAAGCCCCACTTTAAATAATTTATTATGAAAGAAATGGGTCTTCTCTCTCTCCACTACTGGGAGATCACCTTTTCTCGGTCCTTCAATCAACCACTGTTTAAAAGGATCAATATTTCACTTTCAGACAAAAGCACTTAGTTCCATTTTCATCAGCACGGAATTGGGTGGCGTTGAAAGAACTATTTTTGAAGCCACGAACTTTCAGACGACCCTGCACAGCCTGAGCTCTGTGCTCATTGCTCTGCCACTCTGTGTAAACAGTGGGAAGGCTCTGTCTCCCAGGCTCCTTCGCAATTAGGCTGAGGCTGCGTGAAAGAGTTCTGGCCAATGGGATATGAACGGAGGTGACGTACACCCCTTCTAGGCCTGACCTTCTCCTAGAGGAAGGTGTTGTCTCTGCAAGATGAGGACCTAGGTGAAGGCCTTTGTTGCGTTAAATGCTAATAATTGAGGAGCACCCCCACGCTGTGGTGTTTCAGACGAAGCTACCATTTACAGCGCTTCCTCCGTGTTGTGATTTATAATATGTCTGAAGGTGAAATGTTCCTCGTGTCTCTTCTCATCACTAAGGTGTCTTGTCTCGCTAATTCTGCTCATACGTTTTGGTCAAGGACGCCATCTCCTTGTGTTTGTTTTTACAAAACCTCATCAAGAACCGGTGCCTCGGGCAGATCCCTGGGCAGTAAAGAAATAGGCATTTACCTCAAATAACCAAATGACAATTGCTGGTTTAATGCATCACCCTTTACTCCTCACAGTGAAACAGATCAATATTAGTATCCCCATTTCACAGAGGAGAACATGGAGGCCCAGAGAAGATAAACGCCTGGTCCAAGGTGACACAATTGGCTAAAAAAGAGGAACCAGAATGTAAACCCAGACTTTTCTGATTCCTTGCTCTTTTTTCTCAGCTACATTGTGTCCTGGGTCCGTCATGAAAATTAAGTAGAAAAATTCACAACGTAATATAAGAAAGGGTCGCCTTTGTGTCTGTTCCAGCCAGAGAACCCTTAGGCTAAAGATAAAGAAATGAACCTCCAAGGCATTTGTGTGCATGTACGGGTCAGATTGTTTGTAATTAATGGAGTTTATTTTTTAGGGCACTTTCGGGTTTGCACAAAAAGTGAGGGAAGGTACAGAGAATTTCCACACATCCCCTGTTGCTCAGCCTATTGTGAATGTCTTATATTAGGATAGTACATTTGTCGCACTTGAGGAGTTGCATACCGATACATTATTATTAACTGAAGTCCCTAATGTCCATCAAGGTTCATTCTTGGTGTTGTACTGTTCTACGGTTCTGGGTTTTGACAAATGTATAGCGGGAGGCACCCACCCTAATAGGATGGGACAGAATAGTTTAACTGTAATCAGAGAAAGAGTGGAATATGGACATAACTTGAAAAATGGGTAGGATTTTTGGATGGACCAAGAACCATGAATGAGCTCAGAAGAAGAAACACACAAGCCGTTCTTCAAGAGATAGCGGTGGGGGGGCGGGGGTCCATTTGTCATGAGCAGAAGGCTCGTATTTGGGAAGATAACAAAAACATCAAGAGTGAACATTTATTTGGCCGTGTTGCGTGCCAGGCAATTGTTAAACGTTTCACGTAGATTATTTCATTTAATCCACAGGGCCATTTATAATACAGGTGCATTATTACCATGTTTAATGAAAGGCATGCAAATGAAAGCTTGGACGCATTTTAAAATTTTCTCCAAAGCAACACAATGAGTGCGGAAGAATCTGGGGCGCACACTTAGGCAGAACGAGCCCGGAGCCCTGGGACTCAGCTGCTGTGCCGTCATGCCTCTGAAATCAAACCGGAAGGAGACGGCAGACAAACTGCAAAGGGTAAACTGGGGACCCGTTTTAGGTTGACTTGGATGTTGGGATAGAAAGTCGTTTTCCTTCAGCAATGTAGTTTCCAAGTAAAGAACACATCAGTATCTACTTCTGGCAGTTGACACCGAGATGCAAGGATAGTTACGGAGCTATGGAATCTTTCTGCTCGCAACAGCTTGTACAGACAAAGACACACCTACCAAGGGGGGACTCTGTGGAGGAGAACGACATGGTGAAATCACAGTAGGGGGTGCCATGCCGCAGGTGATGTGTCAAGTAGACTGGGGAGGAAGACGGCTGCAGGAGAACCAGAAGTCAACTGAATACATCCAGGTGCTGTTCCAGGGAGGTCTGGACACAGAATGGCAGCTCTATGAATCGCAATAGAAGGATGGTTGTGGCGGCAGATGTGAAGGGAGGATTGACCAGTCTTAGGGATGCAGAAGATGCCTGGGGGAGTTGAGGGCAGCTGGGGAAATGACAGAACAATTCTGAGAAAGGCTAGAGGTTAAAGAAGGAGACGATGCCACACTAGGATTCCAGCTCATCAGGGGATGTCACACAGGCCAGTCTGCAAGAGGTGGAAATAAAGTCCGAAGTTCCGTAGAAGGGTAGGGTCTAGAGGTACGGGTCTGAGAGTTGACCTCGTAGTAGAGGTGAAAGTGGAGGATGGAGAGGGGAGGGAGAGATGATCCGGCAGGGCGTGGGGAAAGGAAGCCACCTCTGCAGGGACAGGATTGGCCCCTTTGGGGACGGAGCAGAAGATTGACAGGCACACCTCGGAGCCCGGGATTAACAGGGCTCCATAGGAAGGTTAAGACCAAATTGTCAAATGCTATGCTGCCGTGAGACCAGCGGCAACAACGTCTCAGAGGGAACTTTTGGAGTCCTTGAACATGAACTGGAAAACACAGAGCACAGAGAGAATGGAGAAGCAGCTGGCTCGGGAGTGGGGTGCGGTGTCTGGATGCTCAAAGCACAGAAGAGGGGGGTTTCTCAGGCATTGGAGGCCCAAGAGGACAGATTTGCTGAAAGCTGTTGCTCAGGCACTGAGGGAATGAGCGACAGTATCTGAACTTGAGAGACTGTGTGAATGGGCTATTTCAAACTCCAAGTGAGCAATTAACTCAAGGAGCAGCAAGAAGAGACTGTCTCCCCAACATTACCCAGGAAGCCTTGCTGTGCAGAGACAGTGGCTATGATGTCTGGAAAGAAAGGAGCAGGGGGACGTGGGGACGGAGACTGAACTGTCCCAGGACAGTGCATCTTGAATCTCCCACCAGGAGAATTATTACCTGTTTGCACAAACTAAGTATTACAAACAAGAAAAGATGGCAAGAATCCTGATTAGGACCAAGAACCAGAGCTACAGCTAGTCAGCGATGCCAGGAAGCACAGGTGAGAGCCGTCCCCACCAGCAGCGCCCTTCTGTCCGAAGCTGCAGCAAGCTGGAGTCGGGACCCCAAAGCTGTACCTAGACAAGGAGTGTCTCCTCGGAGCAGAAAATGTGCAGTCAGCTTAGTGCTGGGATTTGATTCCACTCTCCATTCCTTTATTAGTTGTGCAAGAAAAATCAATTCAAGGCAGAGATGACTCTCCCCTCCACCTTCTCCTTTGTGTGTTAGTCTTTTTTCCCTTGTGTGTGTTTTTTAAGGTCTTTACATCCTATGGGATGGATTCAACAATGTCTCAAAAGCTGATTTTATTTTCCATCTGGCAGAAATGTTAGTTTTCACATCAGTGCAAGGAGAGCGTGATTGGGAAGGCAAATCAGCGCTGGGGAATGAGCCGGTGGTACATTTCGAAGACAGATGGCGATGATTTGGGGTCACCCTTTGGTTTTGGATGGCCCATACTGTCACTCACTTCCATCGACACTGCTAACCAGGAGGCGACTATAATCCCGAAAATCCTTTCCAGCAAATGCATAACTCCCAGTCACCACCCAAAGTCTAGCTGTCCCCCACATGGGACGGAATTTAGACAGATCACTTGTGTGTGTGCTCAGAGGGGGAATGTCAGAGTTAGCACTCGCCGACAGGGAATCAGCATCCAGGGATATTTTGCTCTGAAACTCACTTTGTTCTCTCTCTCACCACCCCCTACACACACACACACACACACACACACACGGCAAGTGTGGAGAGACCCAGGTTAATCTCATTCAAGATTATGTGTGGCAGCATCTCGGGGCCCTGGCCCCACACAAGCGGGAGGGCACTCTGCTTGGTGATGATTGGATGCTGCTCTTTGCTCCTTTGGACATTTTAGGTCTCTGGAGACTTGAGCTCCAGCGTCAAGTCCCTAAAACAGGAAAGCTGCCAGTGACAGAGCAGCCAACCACACATCAGTTGCTGCCAGAAGCTCAGAGCCGAAAACCAGGAGCTGAACTGGGGCAGCAGCTAACGCATTGGCCACATCCTCTAATCACATCCTGGCAGCCACACAGGGCAAGGCTAGTGGCTGGCCCCACTCCTGGGCAGCCTGGGCCAGAGGGAAGGAGAAGACCACGGGCTGAGGCTGGGCTGCCCTTCACTGTCCTTCAGGGGCACCAATACTGGACTCCAAGTCCAGTACATGGCTGTGGTCCGGCCAAGATTTGGTGCATTCTGAGTGTAGAAGGCAGTCTTGCAGATGCAATCTGTGGCCCAGAAATTTCAGAACTTGAGAGTCTAAAGGTTTATGGAAACCAACGAGCAGTCCATCCTGGATCCTGTAGGATGTTTGTCCATCCTCTACACCAAGTTCACTTCTCCCTCATCAGATTTGTTTTTGACCTCGTGGTTTTTGGAAGAGTTCCTGGCAGCGGGGAGCAGTGTCTGCCAATTACCTTCAGAAGTGAAGGAGCCTTCCTCTTGATAATTATGCCTTTGTGGGGGCATGATTAGGACCCTAGGTTTGGATGTGAAGAGTTGGATGTGGGACAATCTGCTTCTTTTGCTGCCCCACCCACTGAAGGGAAACCAAGTGCCTTTCCTGACCCTGGGCAGCAGGACTGGGTTGTGGGACGTTCTGCACACCCTGGAAGTCCTTCTGGCGTAAGAACATTAGAGAAAGAGAGGTTTTAGTATGAAAGTTTAAGACTCTGACATCCTGACAGGATCTTGCACTCAGAGAGCTCTGGCCCACCATGGAGGTAGACAGAAGGGGCAAGTGGGTCAGAGAGAGAGATTTGGGTCCTGCGGAGCCTCACAATGCTCATCTAGTCCCGGTGAGCCTGGGCACTCGGACCTCCAGATTCCAAGATGGCTCCGTGCATCTGGCCTGGGGAAAGGAGCTGCCTCAGGAGCACTGGCGTTTAGCTTCCCTGCTAACCCTTGTCACCTGTGTTCTCCAGAAGGTTGGTTCCCTCTCTGCAAAGGGAAAACATTAAGGACTCTCCTTACAGCAAAAGGGCCATAGAGGTGCTTAAGCACTCACTTCTGTCCTGGCTGCTTGTGCCCCTGAGGCAGCCCCACCCTCCTGCCAGCAACAGGTGAGCCAGATCACAATGACCAGGATCCAGGTGTACACCTTAGAAGGCCAAAGGTGATCCAGGAGGACAGGAAGCATCCGGCAGGTTCATGCCTTCCTCCAGGGCTTTGAGGGTGGTATGAGTCCGCAGCACTACAGCCACGAGCTACGAGGACCTGGTGCAGGACCGTCAGCTGCAACAGCACTGGGAAGAGCCACATAAGCCTTCAGTGACTATGGACAGAGGACCAGGCCTGGGGAGAAGCCTGGGACCCCAGCCCGGGAGTGGCGTAGAAAGTCAGGGCTTGAACAGACCAGGAGTAGAGGCCAGTAACTGGGGCCAGAGAACAAAGTCAGCATGGGAGCGGAAAGGGAGACTCGATGCCGAGCTGGGCGGGGAACTACTGGTGTAGGACCAAGATTGTAACTTAGCCAAATGCATCACCAGTGGTGCAAGTAGGGCATCATCCACCTCCTGTTCATGCCCTTGCTGTGCTCTCGGGATGCAGATAAATAAGACCATCCCCTGCATCCCTCACAACCCCCCACCAAGGAGCTCATTGCAAGGTGAAGGAAGACAGCCCTGCAAGCCAGTCATTTTAACAGAGTCGCTGGATGTGGAGCATCCCAGAGTTGGAGCGTTGGAACTCCGGAGAGACAGAGAGGGAGGGGAGTCTCTCAGGGTGGGCCAGGACCATGCCAGGGGGGTGTCCATGCAGCAGGCGTCCCTCTGCACTGGACCTACAGATGGTGCAGGACCACTGAGAGGCTACTGGCATCGGTTCAGGTTCTTTGGTCATAAGCAACAGAAACCAGCTCTCACTTAAGCAGGAAAACCCATGTAGCAGGAGAATGGAGGTGGCCCACCCTTACCTGATGCACAACCAGGAGTCCAGGAAAGAGACTCAAACCAGGGCTGCTCTGGGACTCCCGAGTTTTAGGGCGCTACCCCCCCTCCACTGGCAAGTCACACCCAGGGAGAAAGTCTGAGGACACCAAGCTGCAACCCCAGACCCGCCCCTTGGCTGGCAGCCCCTCCAACCCCAAGCCATGTGAGCGGTACTTTCCCCGAAGGGAATCAGGCTTCTAGAGCCAAAAGAAGGGCATTGGCTCCCGGGTGGCCAAAAATAATCGATAACATGCCTCCAGTGTTTAGGCTGCGGAATGACGTAAACCCGTCTACAGGTCAACACACTGTTTCTGCAGAGGGCCGGGTAGTAAATATTTTCAGCCTTGGGGTTCGTATGCCTGCATCGACTCAAGTTCACTGCTGAGTGCAAGAGCAGACAGACAGACAGACGATGCAGACACACAGGATGTGGCTGTGTCCAAGAAGATCGCCTGTGGAAAAAGAGGCCGCGGCCGCCTTTGGCACCCTGGACCGTACTCACCCCTGCTTCACAGCCCTGTGAGGGCAGGAGACGGCACAGGAGGGGAAGGAAGCAAGCAAAAGAAGAAACAAGGAAACCGTCCTCTCCATCCGTTTTCCTGCTAAGTGCCGCCTACGGGGATTTTTTTTTTCTTTATTTCTTTTTGAGATAGAACCACCCCAGGAGAAGAGTCCCTTTACAAAATCTATTTCCATGACCATTAAGTTCCATTTCCTCTTGCGTTTAACTTGTTTCTTCGTTGTTTGTTTCCTCGGGGGGTTCTATTTGTGTGGTGTTTTTTGTAGGCTTTTCATTCTGGCAAAAGTAACAGCAATTCCCTCAGCAGGATACCAGCAATGTACTGACTTTTCCCCCTTATTATTGTACCGGAACCGCGGGTTTCCCAGTGCGGTACACCTGTGTTTATTTGAGTCGATTTTTTTTAAAAGGCAGCAGCAACCGCAGCTGCGCTTTCTAGGCTGCCGTCTTGCCCACGGCTGGCCACCTCCGGAGCCCTCCTCTCTGTGGCTTCAGTCGCCGGAGCCCCGCCAAGGAGAAGGGCCGGGGACTTGGAGCCGGTCTGTACAGCGGTGGCACGGCAGCAACCTAGCCCTCTTTTGTAATCACCTCTTCCGTATGAGGCAATATGCTGTGAATTAGTGTGTTCCAGGCCTGGAGTGGTAACATATGGTGTTTCTCTGCTCATTCTACATTAAATCCTGACATTTTGCAGCTGTCAAGATAAAGCTGTTTATATGAGTAACATTGTAGTTTGTTTATAGGGAAATAATGTGTAGCAAGTTATGATTAATCAAGGTGTCTAAAATCTGCTGGAGGCTTCTAAATAGATTTGTTTTCACTGCCTTGCTTTTTGTCTCTAAATCAGGGGTGTAGCAGCACCCCCGCCCCTCTTATCCTCCCCCACGTTTTGGTCCTGCCCCCTGCGAGGCGGGTAGAGAGTGAGGCCAGGCCACGGAGAGGGGCAGTTGTGCAGACAACAGAAGTCAGGGAATGGCATGGGGCTTGGTGACGGGAGGAAGTCACCTCAACTCCTCTCAGCCCCAGAAAGCCCCTCAAAGGGCCACTGTCTTCTTCATTCTTGCAATTCTGTGTTGGAACCTGGATCTCCAGTGGCACTGTCGGCCCGAAGAGCTGTGAGTGGGCGACCCAGCCTCCAGGGACACAGAGTGTTTTTAGCTTTGGTTTTCCAGCGTCTGGGAGGTCACGGGACCTTGAGGCAGTGCAAATGTCAGGGGTTTCGGCTTCGAGAGGTCATTTGAGCTCCTCCTTATGCCTGTGGTCCTGGGTTCAAATTTCCTTTTCAGAGGGTAATTGCTTAGAAGCCAAGGCTCCTGAGAGTAGGAAAGAACCTCAGGCATGGCTCCACGGGCTTTCCTCTCAATGCAAGAACCCTTCAGCATTGCTGGCGGCCGGCCTCAGGAGGAGCCAAGTAACTGGTATGGCTGTGGGGAGAGTCACATGTTGGGAGAAAACCGGCCTCCTGACCTTGAGCTTCATCCATTCTCGTTTCGCCCTCTAGAGCAACTTGGAGCTGGCTGATGGCTTTTCCACCTGAGCATCCTTCGGATCTTGGTCAACAGCATCCCTACCGCAGGCCAAACCTCACAGCTCCCATGGCCCCCTCCACCCTGGCCAGTCTCCCCCAGAACTTCCTGGCTTGTAAAGACATGCATCTGGAAATGTGGATTCCATGTGTATGTCTTAGGTGCCTTTCAGCCACACGTGCAGATAGTGGGGTCCATGCGTGGATGCATGCTTGGGTACACACACACGCATGTGTCCTTCTGTGCTAGACATGCAGCAACCCATGCCCCAGTGCTGGCCAGGTGGGGAGGCGGCAGGCAGCCCCCACCAAAGGGGCAGAGCACCATCCAGGACACTACAGAGGTGGCTGCATCCAGGGTCGGGGAGATGCAGGAGCAGAGACGCGTCTCCCAGCTCTGCCCACAGTGCACCATCGAGGACCAGCTGCCTCTTTGGCTGTGGAGGCAGAAGCAGCAGCAGCAGCAGTGAGAAGAGAAAGCAAGTTGCAGGAGCATCACAGACCATGCCTTTCCTGGGCACGCAGAAGGCAGCCGGCAGGAAGGCAGGCAGGAGAAGAGGCAGGGAAGGCAGGGATTTGCTGCCAGAGAGAACAGGGCGATTCCAGAAAGAACAGCTGTGGAAGGGACATGAAGTCCCCACCCAACTCCTTGTGTGCAGATAGGAGAAAACCCACCCTCTGCCAAATCACTCTCACCTTAAATGTGTTTCTAGGCGTGTCCACTCTGAATGATTATAGAAAGAGCCAATGACGACCCAGGCTGGAGTCTTAGGAGATGCACAGTTCAGCATGGAGGCAGGAAAGGAAGGCATTGGAGGGGCTGGGCAGGGCCGGGCCATGGGCAGGAGGAGGACCTTGGAGTTAGCTGACCTTGTAGGGCCCAGGGCTTGAACTTGGATTGGAAGGAACTGAGTGTAGCCTTACTCAGCCCTCCCTCCTGGAGTTTGGAGAGTCCCCTAGTCCATTCAGAGGTTTTTCCTTAACTGGCAAGCACAGAGGCCCCTTCCAATGTGGCTGCGTGGCAGAGAGAGGGGAGCGCCCAGGCTCCCAGCTCCTGGGTGAGAAAACAGGAAAGACCCAGCACAGGGCAGAGGACACCAAGCCAGGAACCAGGATGCAGCGAGAAAGGATGCTTTGGGAAAACAACCAGAGCAGACAAATACCTAAAACCTAGTCCAATCAGAGCCGTGCGCTCTCCCTTCGCCCCCGCCCCTCCCTCCCTTCCTTTGCGTGCAGAGACAGCGGAGCGAACCTCTTGTCGGAAATTAATATCCTACGGGACAGTTAATCAAAGCTGAACCGCCCCCTCCGCGTGAGTGAGCGGCACGGGGAGCGGGGCTGACAGCCCCGAGGATGAAAGAGTGGAGGCTGTCCCTCCCAGAACAGTCACCTGCGGGCGAGGGGCGGGCGCTGCAGGGGACGCACAAAGCCCATTTCTCCCCATAAAAAATGATATGAGGTGAAAAACCGTTTACTGCGCATTAGGATCCATGGTTGGGCCATTTGTATGTTTTACTGGGATGGTTATGTCACTAAATGAAGCCTGAAAAATCCATCATGGGCAGGGAGCCTGCCAGTGGCCAGGTGTGGGGGTGTGGGGCTGAGGGGGAGTTGGGGGTGCAGTGTCTGAGACATGTGCCCATGCCCTGTCCCCACATTGCTCAGGTTCACATGGAAGGGCCTGGTGAGTCCCCCATCAGCTCGGCTTCCTGGAGAGAAAGCTCAGGGGCTCCCTCTACCCCGGTCCTGAATCAGGATCCCATTTGTGAAAGCCAGTGCCGGCCCCCTGAAATGACAGATGTGATTGTCATCGTCCTCCTGGTCTCCCACCTTGCCTCTGAGCACAGGGTCTGGCTTGCCCAGACTGCTCAGCCTCATGCAGTATGACTGCAGGTATGGGGTGCCTTCTGCCCCCCTTCAAACCACAGAACCGCTGTCACGGAGGACCCTCAGATCCCAGAGCCTAAAGGACCAAGAGCATGTGTGACCTGAGCTGTCTGTTACCCAGTGAAGAAACCGAGGCTGGTGTTAGAATCCCAGCTCTCCACGCCCTACTGCTGATCCAGGGCCATTTCTGGCAAGTGCCAGGGACTCCACGTCACTAGCAGCCACCCTCCCTGACCGCAGCACGCAACCCTCCACAGCCCAGTCACAAGCGGCCAGGACTCTGGCTCGGACACAAAATGTCCTCACCACGGCCTCCTGTCCCACCCCTCACTCTCCCTGTTCACGTGGCGTCGTCCCCTGGTACCACCAAACTGGAGGATGAGCTCACAAACCGTGGCACTGGACGAGGGATTCCCAGTGCCTGGAGGGGAGGGGAGGAGAGGGGTGGGACTGTCCCCAGATGCTGGAGCAATGAACTGGCTGTCAAAGTCTCTGCCTGCCTTCCCGGAACCACAGAGCAGCCACAGGGTGGATCGAGGACAAGATGAATAGAACGGTCGATGAAGGTCCTTGACCACAACTGGAAACAGTGTGAGGCAGCCAAGTGCCCTGGCACGAGGCTGATTCTTGTTACAAGTTCATCTGAGGATAAATCAGACGCCGCATTCGCCCAGCATCGACTTGGCTCTTCAATTCATCCCCCCAGGTGAAGGAAATGGATGCCACAGGGAAAAAAAAAATCCTCCCACGTGTCCGGCAGCAAAGAGCTTTGTGTCTGGTCCTGGCATGTGCAATTTCCCGTGGAGTGAGAAGAGGGAAAGACCCTCCCAGGGACCTGAGTCCCCGAGCACATGGTCCCCGGCCGAGGAGTGGGACCCCGTGTCTGGGGGGCAGGCTGTGGGGGAGGGCAGACACGTGAACTCCGACAGCAGGCGTCCCGAGTTTTAATCCCCTGCTCTGCCACTTACTGCCTCAGTTTTCCCCTCTGTGAAATGGGGAGAACGAGAGCCCTCACCTTTATAATGCTGCCGAAGGGTTTAATGGAGGAATCCTTGAAGACACTTCGAACAGAGCCTGGCCCATGAAAAGCGCTACAGAGATGTTCCATGAAGTAAATGCGTTTGACGTGAACCAAGAAACAAAAGGCAGACAGACATGTTTCCCGACCAGGAGTTGCTCTGCAGGTAAAACGGGGAGCGAGGGGAGGGGCCACCCCAACACACACAGTGACTGGCACATGGGTCATCTCCCTCAATTCCTGTCATGCGTGTGCAGACCTACTGTGCAACCTCAGAATGTTGCCTTATCGAACAAGTTCCTACGCCACGCATCTCATTTTCTCACTCAATTTCAAGATAAAATTAGGGTTGAAAAACGTACCCCTCAGTGCAAGAAACGACCTAGACAAAACCTGTTACAATCACATATTTAAAGGGACAACAGTATTTTCTGACAGACTATTGGTACCAATAAACAAATTGCCAAATAGCACCACAAACTATCAGCAATGCTAGGTGTTTGAGTGACAGTTAACGTCACATAGGAAATAGCAATGACAGCTGAACGTGTCACCAGTGACACGGCCTCCATTGCACAGTATGGGGGGTCCCAGCCGGGAGGGGGGCTCTGACGCTGTGACAATCAAGGTGGGGAGGCCCGGGCTGGAAAGGTGGGCTGTCTACCGTGGGGTGGCCTGAGGCCCTGCATCCAGGCACGGCCAAGGGGAAGGGTCAGGGCCGGGGCTGTGGGGACAGACCCAGGCCTCCCCAGCCTGGTGCTCCTGAGCCAGAAGTTGAGCTGAGTGGACAGGTAGGACATTATGGTCACACGTCTGGGCATTGATGGTCTTTGCCTCAGGTGGACATTCAGGCCTCTGAGTGGGGTCGATGTTGGGGAATCCCAGAGGCCAGCGAGCCCTGGGGGTCAGGAGGTTGGGGCCCGGGGGTGGGGACCAACCCCCGCCATGGGGAGAGGGGAGAGAGTCTGGGTGTAAGAGACCCCAGTGGAGGACCAAACGGTGGGGCTAGGGTGAGAAAGCCGGCATTTCCAGGGGGAGTCCATCCAGTCGAAGGGACACCGGGGGCAGGACAGCAGGATGATCCCAACTCTTCCAGCCAGTGGGATAAGGGCAGAGCGAACAGGGCTGGGGTAGCTGGGGACGGAGAGGCTGTTGGATGCAGGGACGGAACCCTTGAGTCCTGGGGCTTCTTCCCAGTGTTCATGGTGGGCCGGCACAGAGCCACTGCCACGGCTTAAAGCCCGTCCCCAGCGACACCTTGGGGAGCAGCTGTGTTCGAGCAGTGAGGTCATCTCACGGGTGCAGGAGTCCGGCCAGAGACAAACCTCCTGACACCGCAAGGAAGACCTGGGCGGAGGAGCACAGACTCTGGGACTGGGTGCTGCCCAACTCTTGGGGCGCCTAGGGAGGGGCTCCTCCCTATCACAGGGGTCCCCAAACCCCACTTATATTAATTGTTTTAAAATGCTCTGTGGAAACAAAGCTGTTAACGGGCTTTTGGTTGGGGGAGGGGTGATGAACATTGATTACAGAGTGCAGGGGACTTTCACCCCGGTATATTATATACATTTCTTTCGGGTTTTAGCTTTTTACAATAACCTTCAGTATTATAATAAAATACAATAAGTAAAATGTAATGTATAACACTACATAATGTCTATCCCACCTCCCAGGAGTGACTGGGATACACAGCTAGAATAGGTGAAAGTCACAATAGGGCAACATAATAATATACATCTTACATCTTAGTATTATTTCATCTTACATAATATATAGTATATAATCCATATAATAAACTATGTAATACCCCTGACCTGGTGGCTCAGTTGGTCGGAGCATCAACCCATATACCAAAGTTTGCAGGTTCAATTCCCAGTCAGGGCACATAGCTATGTTTCGGGTTCAAACCCCAACTGCCGTGCGTATGCGAGGCAACTGACTGCTCTTTCTCTCTGGCATCAATGTTTCTCTCTCCCTCCTTTTTTCTCAAAACAAAACAAACAAAACATATCCTTGGATGAGGATTAAATAAATTAATTAGTTAAAATAAAAATAAAATATATAATAAAATAAAAACTTTTACAATAAAAATATATATTAAAATAGGATGTGTCGTAGGACGCCAGACAGGACTTTTTGAATACCTTCCGGAGAGCTCCTGTACCGGTCAGCTCATGAGCATGTCTGCTGACTTCGCACCATCGGAAGAGTTGCTGTGCCCGGGAACAGGGAAACTCCTAACGGGAGGTTGTAGTGGGGACACTCTCCCCTCCCCCCGTCTTTCTGCCTCACCCCGGGAATTAGGAGCGCACACCCTTGCTGAGCTATTGAGAAGAAACCTCCACCCTGTTCTGTTCTGCCCTTGAGGGAGGCCCTGAGACTCTGAAAGAGGTTGATGGCTGGATTGGCGGGGTTCAGATCCCCAGGGGCCACTTCCTTCTCCCAGCAGCCTTTGCGTGCCAAGGAAGGCGCACACCTGGGCCTCTGACCACCTTCTCTGCAGTGTCTTCTCCTGCCCACCCACCCCTCCCCGGAGCAACTCAGAGTCTAGAGTTTGGTAAAATATTTGGAAGTGGGGTCCTTGGGTACAATTGTTTTCCCCTAATCAAGCTTGACCAGCAATGAAGCTGATTTTTAATCTTTATCTGACTTCTAATCTATTTCTGAAAGGATGCAGAAGTCACATGGTGGGGGGGGGCGGGGTTCAACGCCATAGTTCTAGCCCCTCCGAAGGAAGAACACAACACCTTTAACGTAGGTTGGCAGAGAAAGCTTCTGAGTGGAGGACGTGGGTCATAAGGATCTATCACAAATAACACCATCAACACAATGACAATTATTATTGAGCCCTTGCCAAGGGCCAGGCACTGTGCTAAGTACTTTCTTTGCATGAGATTTTAGGTTTTTGTTTTATTACTTGATTCTCACCAAACTTTCCAAAAAGGAGAAGGCTGGTGATGGCAGAGCCAGGATTCATACCTCGACTGACTGCAGGCTGCACGCTTAGGCACCCTCACTGCAGAGAGCGATGTCACCCTAGCCTTCCTACCATGTGAGAGGTCAGCAGGTCAGCCTCCCAGGCCAGACAGTGGCAAAGGTGGAGGTCATATTAGGGCAATGCTCCAGTCAGCAGTAGGAGGTGCAGAGGGATAAGGGCAGGGAAAGTATTGTCCAGAACATGTGTCCTGCTGGCCAAATAACTGGAAGTGAGGTTCAAAGCCGTCTGTATCACTGGGCCCGGTGTGGGCTGTGGTTCCCAAGAGAACACACAGTAGCAGCTGCTGAGAGAGAAGTTTGCAGAAATCACTCAGGGAATCCTTCAAGCTTGAAGCTTAGGCTCATCCTATTGGCTTTACCTATTCCCTACACCAATGAGGCTGTTAACATACCCTTGTGTCTTTTTTGAAGATTTGGTCAGAAAATCATGGACATTCGAACAACACTGAAGCTAAGGGTTATTCAACTTCTGGTTTGGGAGATGAGTGAATGCACCTGAGGAAGGTGAATGCCAAGGTCATAAAATAAAAAGTGACCCCAAGAGCTCTGACTCCCCTTCCTGGGCTCTTTGCATGACACCATCATGAGACTTGGGATCCTTCTGCCCCATTTCTGCCCCTACCCACACCTACAGAGCGTCCGCTTTCGGTCAGGCGTGGTGATACCACTGAACATGTGAACCACCCAGTGCTGATTTCCAGTCTCAGCTGCGGACTTCTAGTGCAGTTCATGAGACTGCGGCCATGCCCTGGGGTACCCCAAGTGTATGCTTGCCTCTTCAGCCTGGCAAACATACCTTTGAAATCCTACAGCTTATAAACAGATGACAGCGAATGTGACAGAGGACTATAGGAGTGATTTTCTATGTCAACAGCTACTCCTAATTTATGCACTCTATAATTGCCGCTATCTTGGGAGACACCTATTCTAGCCGCTCAAGGCATGAATGTATGTCCCCTAACACATAGTCCTTAGACTTGCAAAGGGATCTGGGAAAGTTCAATAGTCTTTCCAAGGTCACGGAGCAAGACAAGGGCAGGACACTGTGGAGATGGAGAACACTGTGCCCCGGCTTCCTAGGTCCCCAGCACTGCGCCCCACCACCACCTCTGAGGTTACCTTGCCCTGCATAGATTTACGTCAATCAGAGGAGAAAAAATCGCTCAATCAGGAACTTCGTAAGTCACTGGAATAAGGAAAACACCAGAGTCCCATCCCTGGGGAGGCCGGGTGCAGGCAGGCAGAGGGACAAGGAGAGCAGAGGTATGAGGAGGTGTGCCCAGCCCAGGGGGCACTGACCTAACAAAGGCTCTCTGTGCGGGGCAGGGGGGGGGGAACACCTGAACTCAGCCCCTCCCATCACCCAAGCCTCCCTGCTGTTCTTTTAACAGAAGCATTTTCCTGCCTTCCTCCCCTCCCTCCAAAAAAAAAAAAAAAAAAAAAAACCTCACAAATATGTTGTGTGAAATATCAGAACTAATTAGACCAAATGGTGTTCGTATCTGTCACTGGTTTTTCTGGGGGAGAGCAGCCTGTGTCATGGAGGGAAATTTTTGTTAACTAATTCAGGACAGTTTTTAGGGGACAGTGTCATGTTCCTGTGGGAAAGAGGGACAGGAGGACTGAAGAGGCTTCTCAGACGGGCCGGTGAAGGAAAACTAAGGATAAAAGAAGAAAGGTGCAGTGACAGACAGCAGGGTGACCTGGAAGGGGATGTGGGGGCGGAGGAGGAACAGGACAAAGCAGCCGTGTGGGCAGCCAGTTCCGTACTTCTGCTTACAGTCAAAACAGGACGCTGTGTGCACACAGGTGCCACACTGCACCCCGGTTCAAAGCAATAGGAAGAAGGAGACAGTTTGTCCAAGGTTGGTGCTTAGCAGTTGTTAATACTACTGTTTCACAACCAAGAGCAGAGACCATGTCTTATTTTCATCATATTCTCCAACTCTCGACACAATGTGTGGTTTTGGTAGTTACTCCAAAAGTTTGGCTGAAATATGGTAGAGGAAAAAAAGGAAACATTTGTGTACCCCCAGTTTGTCGTGGAGACCATCTATGGCCTTTTGATACATTTTTCTCATTGAGAAATATCTGAATAGAAATAACAGAAAAAGAACCTGAGGATGTTGAATCTGCAGAAGAGAAGGCTTAGGAGGAGCTTTAGCTGCCTTCGTGATTTCAAACTACTGTCGTGTGGAAAAAGGGAATGGATTAATTCCCCGGGAGATCAAATTCGGACTAATTGGTAGAGGTGTCAGGAGGGGAACCTTGATCCAAGATAAAGAAGAATTATTTAATGATTAGAACTGTTCAGGAAATGAAACAGGCTGCCGTGTGACCACAGAGGAGGAACCTGAGTTCCTGCCTGTTGGAGCCCCGGCTGTGGGACCTCAGGCAGAGACACCGACAGGGGACTTGTGCGATGGGCCCTTGACTTTGCCTCCTGGACACTGAGATTCCAGGAGTCTGTAGATTTCCAGCTGCCCCAGGCTGTGTTTCGGTTGCACACGATGAAGACTCTTTTCCTAAAGAAGCAAGGGGACAAGGCCCTGAGAAAGGATTTGAACCCCTCTTATTTGGAAGTCTTTAAAAACAGGAGGAGGATAGACAGGAATCATTCTGGAAATGCCTGGCTATTGTGTGGCCCAGGCATGAGGAGGTGGGGGCACAGGTATGTAAGGACATGACTTCAAGAGTTCTTTCTGATCCTCACTGCTTCCACAACACCCACAGTTACCAGGAAAGGCACACTCGGGGAAGACTGAGGAAATGATGGGCACATTTTTTTTCAGTTTGTTCAGACCTCTAATCATCCTAATAGTCATCCGTGACCTCTGCACGGTCAGGGTCACCCCACACAGCTGCCCAGACCTGTGGTCTCTGGCCCAAGCATGTCTCATGACCATTCCTCCACTGAGCGGGAGGTGGAGAGAGGAGGGGGGGCAGGCACAGTGCACGAAGTGGGCCCGAGACTGTCCTATTCCAACGCTGGCTCTGCCACTCACTAGACACAGAGGTAAATTTCTTGGCCTTTCTGGCCCCATTTTTTTGAAACAGGAGATGATGTCGTGAGTTGGCTCAAAAGACTGTTGTGAGTGTTATACAAAGCCTGTCCAGAAGGTATCCAGCCCTGTAATATGAAAGAGACACTCATTGAAGAAGATACAAGATATAAGAAACACTGTACATGGGATGGTGATGCCTCAGTTCCCTTCAAAGTAGGTTTACCTTGGGGCCTCACACAGTTCTCCCAGTCTCCAGCAGCTGCCCCATTGTGTTTCCTGAACCTCATCAATGGTCTGAAATCTCTTTCTTTTCAAAGGTGATTTTAGTTTTGGGAAAAGCCAGAAGTCACAGGGTGCCAAATCTGAGCCACCTGGGTGATTTAATATTTCTCCAAAAAATTCTGCACAAGACGTGATGCATGATCGGGCACATTGTTGTGATGGAGCCGCCAATCACCAGTTGCCCATAGCTACGGCCTTCTGAATCATTCAAATACTTTCCACCAAGCAATGCTCAAGCTTCACACAAAATCTGATGCAGATTTGTTGCTCTACTCACTCAGTCATTTTGAATGCGACGGTCACACAGCGCACATGCTCGCTCAGGAGTGTTGTCTACCAGCCCCACTGACTAGCAGAGCGAGGTCGTCATTGTTCACACATGCGCATTCCAGTCCATTTTCCTTGGCTGCCAGGTTACATCAATGTCGTGCAAACAGTTCTCATTGTATTAACACTGGCTGGACCTTTTCTGGACAGACCTCATATAGGGATCCGCACAGCAGACGAAGGCTGAGGAGAGAACAAGGCACACAGTGAGCGCTGTGTGAGCGGCCTGGTCTGAAAGGGCCCTTGGCACTCTGCCCTCCAAGCTGACATCACCGCCCTTCGAGGGGATACAACAAAGAGGCCCCAGTGGTCTTGAATTCCATGAAGACCTCCATCCATCAAGGGGCTAAGACATGGTATGTAGAGAGATTCACACAGACCAAATATCAAAGGGAAATAAAAACCAGATCAGGGAATGATGGAAGACCACCAGAGCAAAGTATTCCCTGGGGACCAGGGGACGGACTGTCTGCAAACCATTTTTTGACTGTTGTCCTTCACCTAGAGGTCACAAGGCCCTGTTGCTGGGGGGCTGCCTGGGGGTCTCCTCCAGCCACCCTCCTCCTCCTCCACCCTGTGCAGTCATCCCCTGGGGCTCTTCCCCAGCAATTTTTCAGCTCTGCCACTCACACAGTGGATGGAGGGTGGGGCCTGGGGGGAGCACTGAAACAGGCAGTTTCAACTTGCTCAGGATCACAGCGTGAGTCTGCACTGGGCCTGGGGCCAGAACCCCCACGCGCCTTCCGATGCGGTCCTCAGCCACGGCTCCTCTCGGCCTGCCTGTCTGCTCCCATTCCCCACCCATGGCTCTTCTGATGGTCTAATAGCACTGCCCCTGTTCTTTGGCTCCGCTTCCTTTAATATACACATAGATTACAGCTACATTAAAGAAGCCCAAAAATACCAAAGCAGAACTAAAGCAATTATTATAATGCAGCCTTAACAGCAGCTGTAATGAGACAGAATTAAAAATGAGCCAGCATAATCACAATTCACTGTTCCCAACGACCTTCCAGAACTGCTTTCATTTGGAAAGTAACATCCAGTCCCGAACTGTCAGATGGAAGGGAAAAATTCAATTGTGCCTCCCAGCATGGCCTGGTTCCTGGCTACCAGGAGATCTGGCTTTTCCATATGAAGACATCTGTCCCCTGGCTGATGCTACATGGCATTATCTGCTTGCTTAGCAGGGGGCCGAGGGAAGGGACACGGGAATTGGGTGTTTCTTCAATGGCACACAAGGCTGGCTTATTCTTCTTCCTTCCATTTGTCATTGAGACTGCCCATCCCACACTGGAGCAAATTCAAGCCTGAGCAGCGTTCTGCCTGGCTCATTGCACGTGCCACATGTTGCAGACAAGGACAGCTCGCACGATTGTTTCAGTGGCTCTCACAGAAACCCCGAGAGGCAGGTTCTGTGATTTCCTCATTTCATGGCCAAGGAGACAGGAACTTAGGGAAGTGAAGTGACTGCTCAAAGCCACGCCTAGTGGGTGCTGCAGCCATGATGCACACCCTTGTCTTCAGACTCTGGAGCGTGAATTCATATCCCGACTTGATGGATCTGGTCCCTTGATAAAAGAAGCAAAGGAGAAACTTCTCAGGACTGGTCTTACATTGTTCTGATGCACCAGACCTGGGAGGGAGGGGGAAATTTGTGGGTGGAATGGTGGGGGGAGACAGAAAGCACACCCAGCAGGAGAGGCTCCCTCAAAGAGGCTGTTCAGACCACTGACAGGTGGGCAGGGCCTTTCCTCATCCCTCCCTCCCTAGATCTGTGCAGAGGACCAGAAACAAGAAGGCAGAGAGCCAGGAGATAAAGGAGCTGGCAGAGAGGGTGGGAAGGATACAGAGACGGTACAGGCTCCTCTCCTCTAGCTAGGATGCTCAGAAGAAAACACCAAACCTCAGTGATTTTACCTCTCCTGCCTCCAACCCTAAGCCAGGTTTTCTGAAGATCCACCCGAAAGCAATCTGACCCCTACCTCCTGGGCACATTCAGTTTACTCAAGAGACAGAGATGGAGCAGCTATTTGTGTTTGGTTTTCATGGAATTGCCTTAGCATCCTCTGGGAATTGGCTTCCACCTTGTCCCACTGGAGCAGGAGCAGGTGCAGGCAGGAGAAGTGGCAATGAGGAGCCAGTTTCTTATCTTCCTCCTGCATTGAGTGGGGGGGTTATGTGGTTCAGGGGGCAGATGGCCCTTTTTCTTCCCTGCAGTTCCAGGCAGGCTGAGCCCCACAGCCCTGCTGCTGAGGAAGATGCCTTGGGATCGGGGTTCCCAAGCCCAACAGCCTGAGTGCCTGCTGATGTGTTACGTAGACGCTGGGTGCTCAGAATGACTCTCCGGCCAGCCTGGGCTTCGGGGGTGGGTCCCCACACCCCGAGCTGCAACCCCTCCGTGGCCGGTTCACACTCCCAGTGTCGTGAACCTGGGGAACTGTGATCTCCCGCCATAGGTAGGTCAGCACGGGTAACACAGCACTTCGAGGTTTGACAATTGCACGTGGGTTCATTGCCATTTCTAGGAACCTAGCTCTAAATGGTCACAATAAAACGCAACTACTTGCCATACCAAGATTGCTGGTCCCCGGCTCAGCCTGCCTCCTGCGTAGGCAGGGCATCAGCATCGAGCCACAAACACTGGCATTGCCACTTGGCTCTGCCGAGGGGAGAAACAAGTCATTGAAAGAGGCCACGTCCTGGTCTTTCTTGAGTGCTGTCATCCCTCCCTCTGGGAAAGTCCCTCTGTCACCCGTTCCCTGTGTTATGGAGCGACAAGAGTGTGGGCAGTAAATTGGCTCAGAGTCAGACCTCAGGCATCATAGAACAATCTATTGTTCTACTGCTGACATAGAACAAGCCGGGAGGGAACAGCTGTGGGAAGAGAGGGCAGAATAACCCTGAAACGGGGATCGGTGGGCCTGTTTCTTCACCAACCCTGCTCCCCCGGAGTGAGAGGCAGAGGGGGCTGCAGCCATGACACACCCCACTCCCAGCTTCTAGGCCAAAATAAGCGAATGAGCTTCTCTCTGAGAAGCCTGGGAATTGGGGAATACACGCTTGAAGAAGTGAGAAAGCAGGCAAGCCAGTGAGGGGCAATTGCTGAGAACTTCTTTTTTATCTAATTTCCAACTTGAACAATGGAGCTTGCCTCCCAAAGAGGATCGGGGCCCTAATTGCGGTGAGTGGGGTGTCTGGGGTGAGCACCTGATTTCAGGCAGCCGTGGCCAACTGGGAAAAGCCCCAGTTTTGGGCTCAGTGGGTCAACTGAGGACAAGACCGCGGTGACCCACCTTTCTCCACGGGAATCACATTAAAGACCCCAGGTGGATAGAGAACTTCGAGCACTGGCTGGTTAGGGAAGATAAGACTTAAGCTAAGTGACCTACACAAAAGGATTTAGGAATCTGATACTTTTTGTAAAAATTCACACACACGGGAACAAATAACTCAGCATGGCATCTGAGAAGCCTTACATAAACCCAGAGCTGGGCACCTCTCCTCCCACGCGCCTCCCTGGCCTGCACTGCCTTATAGGACATGCAGGTCGAGTCCTGCCTGCCAGCCCATCTCCTCCCACCCCCAGGCTCTAATGAGCCGCAGGAAGAGGTCTGTAGCCCCCAGGGAGTAGCTTGCCATTTTTGTTGCTGTTGTTTGAATGTCTTTCTCCCGTGCTCTGCCTACAGCTTGTTAGCACGTGACTTTGGTGAGCGAGAAGGGTTTAGGCTCACAGGATGGTATGATGCTCTACTTCAGCCTCTCAATGGGGGTATTCTTGGGATGTTTGTTTACAATGTCCCCAGACAGATGCTCTAGAGCCTCTCCAGCTGCCACTGTCACATGGGCACCAGTAACCCTTGGCACCACATCCAAGGAGCCAGGTTTTAAAGCCCACCCCCACCAGAAGTTTCTTTTCCCATCTGTCTTGCAAAGATGTGAATGGCGTTGACAAAGGATGAGGAGGGAGGGAAAAGGAAGAAAAATTAACTGCCCCCTCCTACTGCCACATGGCCATCACCCCCCCTCTACACACACACACACACAAGCAGCCAGACGTCTGCCACAGCAGACTCAGCCGGTGCAGCGAGACCCAAAGGGCATGCTGGGCAAAGCGCTCCCGCCCTGGGGCAGACTGCCCGTACAGAGCAAACAGACTTGGATTCAGGTCCCAGTTCTGCCATGGGCTAGCTGACCTTAGGCCCCCAGTCACTTTATTTCTCTGGACTTCCGTGCCCTTCTGAGACAGGACAGCAAGAAGCTGGGAAAATTCCTTGGCAACTGGAACAGAGAAACGGAGACAAACAGCTCCACACAAGGGCCCAGCTCTCGACAGCCAAACAGATCGCCCGAGAGAGGACACCCACTCCTCAGCAGTCCTTCAGCTCCAGGTCCAGAAAAGCAGCCGAACCAGGTGGGCCATGCCAGGACCAACTGCAGTGACGCAAGACCCCCGGCCCGGGCACTGACCAGTCGGTGGAGACCAGGACTCCAAAAGGGCACACCTGGAGAACTGATGAGTATTCCACTGAAACCCTCCCCTGAGACCTCCCCTAAGACTCCCACCTGCAAGAGAGAGGTAAAAGAAGCCCGTGCTGTTCCCTTTCCCTTCTTCTCCCCCCACTTCTTTCCACACAGGCATGTGTCTAGGCCAAAATAAGCAAATAACCTTCTCTCTCAGAAGCCTGGGAATTGGGGAACACAAGCTTGAAGAAGTGAGAAGGCAAGCGAGCAAATGAGGGGCAATTCTAAACTCTAAAGCAACAGGCAGTGGAAGCTCTTCCCAGGCTGATCCCGTGAACCTGTCCCCAAAGCCCCCTCTTCTCTGACTTCCCAAGCGAGCCAAGGCAGCCCAGCCTAGGCTCTCCCATTGCTTCTTCTGTGCTAAGCCCTTCCTTGTTCTACTGTCCGCAGCTTTAAGAAATGTACCCTCACAGGCACCTGGACCCATGTTGTGGAATCTTTCCTACACGCACTACCGCTGGCCCTAGGCCGACCCGCACAGGGCCAGGCCCCTGTCCAGTAACACCCCGGGCCCCTGGTTGGTAGCCTGTGCTTTTCCAGAGGAGCGGTGGGATTGCTCCAGCCCGCCTGTAGCTTAACCCCCCGGCCTACACCAGGACCCCCCTTCACAGGAGACACGACAGAGTTGGCATTTGTTAAAGATCTGGGGAGCAGGGGAAAGCACACCGGCCTTTATATGTGTCAACGTAAGAAACATGCAAACCTACAGAGGATTTCTGTGAGTATTTGAGCCAAACTGAAGGCAGTTCCCGGGAAGCAAAATCTCAATGGACTGAGAAAATGCTCTGGAAAATGGCAGTTTTGCACCTTATTTTACACATTACCACCAAAAGAGAAGATGTAAGTGGGTTACATGAAATCCACTGGTGATAGATTAGGGAGTTGGGAGAAAGAAAAGGTGAGGAAACTTTGGGATTGGATAAAAGTAAAAATGATAGACACATACTTCTTTTACACGGGCCAGTATAGGACAGTTAACAGATGACAATTAATATGATAATAATAACAATGAGGGGATTCGTGGTCTCCCTTCTGGGGCAGTGCCTGTGCTTTGGGTTTGAGAGGGGGGAGGAAATTACTTTGACATTCCAAAGGGTGCCATCATAAAGCAAAAAGGCAATAGGCAGGCTCATTTCAGGTAAAGGATGACTTTGGTCAGGGAAGATTCCAGCCTAGGGCATGACTACCTGCCATACACTGCTTTTGGTTAATAAGTTTTCATTTCGGACCATCCTTTGCGGTCACCTCAGGTGTCTGAGTTGGTACGGCCACCATGTGGGCCTCCCCTGAGCATGCTAGGTTCATATGTGGCCCCTTTTCTTGCTCACAGGAGCGAGATTTTCGAACTCAGCCACCAACCAACACCGCCGCCAGGAGCTGTCCACCCCTGGGGCTCACAAGGCACTGATTTCTTCCCTTTGCTTTAAAGTCTCAAGACACATGTTTTGGTGTCTCAAACAAGCTGCAGTTTACTCTTTATCCGGCACCCGTTTCTGGACCACTTCCCAGCAGATCCATCGCTCTCTCCTCTGGAGTCACAGAACTCGCTGAACTTCTGACCTGGCGCCATCTGACGCTGCCTCATTTTGGTGTTTGGCCTTTGTGTTTCCTCTCAGCTAGATTGTTCTCTGAGTCACAAGGTGACGACGTTCTTCATTCTGAATGTACATGGAGGGGTTCTGGTTTTGTTTTTTGTTTTTTACCTTAAATATATTTTCTCTGCTATTTACTTTAATGCATCAGTTTTGTTTTGGTTAGTATTTTCACAGTATGCCTTTCTTCATTCCTTCTACTTTCAGACTTTCTGTATCAGTCTCGTAGAAAGTGTGAATGGATTTGACGAAGGAGGAAAAAGAGAAATGAACTTTAGCCCTCCTAGCATATCACCACCACTACCACCAACACACACACACAAATGCACAAATGCACACTCATAGCATCCAAGTGCCCTGACATCTGCCAAAAAAGAATACGGCCGAAGCACCAAGGCAAAAGGAGCAAGCTACGTGTTAGCTGTTCCTCATAAATTGCGTATTTTTAGACTCAAACTTAGAAATTTTGTCTTTATTTAAAAAGGCAAGCTTAGTCAATTTCTATTTATTGTGATTGCTGATGTATTTTAATTCATTTCCAGTATCTTGTTCTGTGTATGGTCGCTGTTCAGAGAGAAATTCCCCAATGAGGTGTCCGTACTTCTCTGCATCTTTCTGGGTATGCCAGGACCCAGAGGCTCAGACTACTTATTACCTGGGTCATCTCTCAGGGCTGCATTTGCACCAAGAAATCTTACAGGATGAGGTCATGCCTCCCTTTGGGACACAGAATGGTCTCACTGCCTGCCAGGAGATGGATTTCCCCGAGAGCAGCGTTCCTTGGCTGAAACAAACTCACTGCGTGTGCAACATGCATCTAAGCCCCTCAGTGTCACCCTCCGTGGAGTGTAGGGGCAAAGAGGCACTGAAGCACCGTGATGCTCACGGTGGCTGCAGTGTGTGAGTATTAAAGTCCTTTGTCTCTGACCTAGGAGTCTCATGTCTTCTGACAGCATCCATGAATCAGTCACAGGCTAACTTACTAGCTTATAAGCAGGAGAATTCACATCTCAGATCCTTTAGAGACCTGATAATAATCACCATGGTTATTTTCTCATTTCCTCGTGCCATGCCTCCTATCGGAATGATTCTGCTTTCTTTTTTTTCCAAAAATGTTTTATTTTAATTTTATTTTAATTGTTGTTCAAGTACAATTTTCTCTTTTACTCCCATCCCAGCCCACCCACCCCACCTTCCATTTCCACCTGTCCCTGGTTTTTGTCCATGTGTCCTTTATACTTGTTCCTGTAAACCCTTCCCCTTTTCCCCTGAAATTCCCTCCCCTCTCCCCTCTGGACACTGTCAGCCTGTTCTCTATTTCAGTGTCTTTGGTTATATTTTGCTTGTTTCTTTGTTTTGTTGTTTAGGTTCCTGTTAAAGGTGAGATCATATGGTATTTGTCTTTCACTGCCTGGCTTGTTTCACTTAGCATAATGCTTTCCAGCTCCATCCATGCTGTTGCAAAGGGTAGGAGCTCCTTCTTTCTTTCTGCTGCATAGAATTCCATTGTGTAAATGTACCATAGTTTTTTGATCCATTCATTTACTGATGGGCACCTAGTGATTCTGCTTTCTTTACTTCCTTTTTAGTCTTTTTAGTTACTGTGAAAGTTGTGCACTGTATTTCTCCCCTTTTAATGATTGCCTGTAAATAATTACTTAAAAAAACTTACATGTAACAATGTTTAAAATCAATCAATATCTCTATCTCACTTCAGGACAATAAGTTGCTCCCCCACCCCTCCCCTCATTCCCATCTTCCGTGCTCCTTCTTATTATCCAACATTTTAATTTTGACTTATTTTCTTTTTTTAAAAGATTTTATTTATTTATTTTAGAGAGGGAATGGAGGGAGAAAGATAGAGAGAGAGAAACATCAATGTGTGGTTGCTGGGGGTCATGGCCTGCAACCCAGGCATGTACCCTGACTGGGAATCGAATTTTGCCTTATTTTCCATCTACTGTTTTATTGTTGTTATAGTCACTACTTATCTTGTTATTGTTTATCAAAAAGTTTGTCTTTTCGTCGTTGTTATTTTTCTCACCATTACTTCTGGCTTTCTGCTCCTTCCATCTGGTTCAGTTTTCATCTCACTGAGTTACATCCTTTAGTTCTCTTTTCAACGAGGATCTGTGAGTGATAAATTCTCTTGGGCTTTGTTTATATTAAAAATTCCCTTCCCTTCCCTTTTGAATGATGATTTATTTAGGATTTGAATTCAGGCTGTTCGTTATTGGCCTACAGCAATTTAAAGACGTAGTTCCTATCGTTATCTATTTTTTCTGCTAGTAAATCTGTTTTTAGTCAAATTATCATTTCTATGTATAATCTGACTTTTGTCTCTGTAATTTTTTAAAGATTTTTCTCTTTATTTTTTATGTTTTTGGAATGTATCTGCCAAGTGTCTAGATGTGCATTTGTTTTTATTAATTATTCATAGACTTGACATTCTTTAATTTAATAATTTAAATGTGTCTTAAATTCTCAGCCAATATCTTTTAATTATTACCTCCCTCACGTGTTCTCTATTCTCTCTTTCTGGTACTTCATGAGATGTATTTTGATTACATATCTGTTAACTCTCTTTCATATTTTCCATTTTAAGTCCTGAATGACAGTCTCCAGGTAACTTCCAGGCCATTACTTTCCTCTTTGGCCATGCTTACCATGCCACTCGACTCATCCAATAGTTTCCTTATTGTAATGATGTCGTTTTTACCTGTAGAAGCACTATTTGTCTAGTTTCCGATCTGTTTCTGTGTTGCTCTGTCCTGTTCTTACAATTTGTATTCCTCCTTTTATGTTTTTAATATTTCAAATGTACTTAAACCATAGTCTATTTAAGATTGCTCTGTTTCATCTAGATTTTGAAATGTTAATTATTCTGCTCACTGCTTTTTCTAAGTGTCCTTCATCATAGTTTGTAGCTTTTTGCAGTTTCTAATTCTTCTTGCCGTCTTCAGTGGGTTTTTTTTTCCCCTTAAGGAATCTCATGTCCCCTGCATATAAATGTGGCGGCGTTTCTCCACAGGAAACTTTAGTTCGCTTCTGCTAGCTCCCCATTTGTTTGACCAGCTCTAGGCCAGTGTTTATGCTGGTTCCTAGGCACGACTGATGTGCTGTGAGTTTGTGCCAGCAGGGCAGGCTCGGGTTTCCCACTGTGGCATGCAGTGCCCTTCCACCCATTGCCCACGTGGACAGCAAACTTTCTCGGAATGTCCCCAGATAGACCTGCTGAGTTTCTCTGATCCTTTCAGAGGTTCCTACCTTTAAGCCAGGAAACCACTATCCCTACCTCTCCACTTACCTAGATCTGAGACCTTAAATTCTGTTTTCAATGGGTGTTCATCCCCTTCTGATGGTTATTATCAATATGAAAAGAAATAACAAGTGTTAAAGAGGATGGGGACAAAAAGGAAGCCTCATCCACTGCGGTGGGAATGTAACTGGTACAGCCACTGTAGGAAACAGTACGGAGTTTCCTCAAAAAATGAATAGACTTACCATATGAACAGCAACCCCTCTTCTGGGTATCCCCCTGAAACATTTGAAAACATTTATTTGTAAGGATATATGCACCTTTATGTTCATTATAGCATGATACAAGGCAGCTAAGACATGAAAACAACCTAAGTGTCCTTGGATAGATTAGATAAAGAAGATATGGTACATATGTACAATGGAATACTACTCAGCCACGAAAAAGATGTGATACTGCTGTTTGCAACAACATGGATGGATCTCGAGAGTATTAAATGCTAAGGGAAATAAGTCAGAAAAAGTCAAGAACCATATGATTTCACTCATATGTGGGATATGAAGCAGAAAGCAACAAATGCACAAAGCAAACAACAAACTCATGGACTCAGATAACAGAAGGGTGGTTACCAGAGGGCGAGGAGGTTGGAAGGAGGATGAAGAGGGTAAAAGGGGTCCAATTTTAGGTGACGGAGGGAGACTAGACTTTGGGTGGTGAGCACTCAGTGCCATATATAGATGATGTAGTATAGAGCAGTATAATTGAACCTTAGTAACCAGTGTCACCCCAATATTTTTAATTAAAAAATTCTGAACCCCCAAGGCCTATGTCTGGGTCTTCATCACCCTTAGACTATCATGGCCTCAGCTCCTGCCAACACTCTGGCTTAAAGTTCCCTCCTCATCACTAACACTGGGAAGTCCTCTGTCTTTCTTCGGAGACCTATGTGTATTTAAATTTATCTTTCTTACATTACATGCAGATTCGTGTATGCATGAATGGGAGGAACCTCTTTCCATATCCACCGCGTCTGCCACACTGACTGGAAGTCTTCAGTGAAAGCGTAACTAACTGAGAGCCAGCGCCATGTCTCACCCTGCTGTGCCTGACCCCAGGCCTCGCCTGGAGCGCCCGCCCCAGAGTCACACGCGAAGTCGGAGCTCGGAAAGGGTTTGCGACAATCTCAGCACCTAACAACAGGGGCTTTGCTAACCGGACCAGGGTACAACAGTGCAGTGGAGTGTGGCACAGCCACTTTAAAAGACAAGGGAAATTTGAATGGGATATGAGAAAAATGTTGACATCATTTTCCGTGTAAAAGACCAGTCAGAAAGCCGTGTGTGCTGTCCTGCTGTATAGAAAACAGACTGGAAGAAAACGTACCGAGATGCTAGCACCATCCGAGCCCGGGACAACTTTTGTGTTTTTTCGGTTTGTATTTCCCATAGTTAACATTTTCCCTTATATACTAAGTATAACAAATAATGAATTTAAAGTAAAACTCCACATGCCAGATAAGTAGGAAACCTGAGATGCTCTCTCGAGTTCCCCTCTGCCCAGAAGCTCTGCGGGCTTACACTGTCTCAAGGGAGAGTCCATTTGACATCCACACTCCGGTGGGGAGGTCGCTGTTTTCTGAGCAGTTCACGATGGCCCTACTTCACCCTGCCACTGGAGGGTGCTCACGAGCACTGGGCCTCCACAGGCTGGCAGCTGCCCACTGGACCTTTGTCACGATGCCCCCTTGGTCCACGTTCTCACGGTAGTAGCCTTCAAGGGAGGATGACCCAAGGGTGCTCCATGCCTAGAGCCCCTCTTTAGTTTCCGCTCCCACCCTAGTCGCACCTCACATGTTCCCTGGGTGCTCAGTGCTGCGCCAGGCTGAGGGGGCTCACGGGGCCTCAGACAGCGACCACACGCTGTACACAAGCCTGCCCTCCCACACTACCCCAGCTCTTCCTCATTAGCCCAGGTGTTTTTTCAGGTTCTTTCTGGACCCTCACTGCTCTTCCCTTCCACCAGGCCTTGATAGAAAACTCTCGACTTTATCCTTAATAGGTCTCTCTCGCTCTGAGCTTCAGGAACAGGGACTGAGCTGTCCGTCCTCCCTACCCAGAAGGGCCTCTGTGCTCCTTTGGGAAACTGAGTCACCTGCTCCAGGGACCAGCTTTTCCGATTCCAGCAGAGGCATTTTGGCTGGGGTCGAAGAAGATAGTTTCATTCCCTGGCTGCAGACAGATGGCTTCCTATCATCCAGACGATTGCCCATTAGAAGGGACCTCAGGTAGCCTTGTTTAGATAAAGAAGGACAGCATTTCTGACATATACAGTAAGTTCTTAAAGTTTTTTTTTAAGATTTTATTTATTTTTAGAGAGGGAAGGGAGGGAGGGAGAGAGAGAGAGAGAGAGAAAGAAAGAAAGAAACATCAATGTGCAGTTGGTGGGGCTTATGGCCTGCAACCCAGGAATGTACCCTGGCTGGGAATTGAACCTGGGACACTTTGATTCCCAGCCCACGCTCAATCCACTGAGCTACGCCAGCCAGGGCAGTTCTGGGACAGTTATAAAGGACTGTGAACCAGCTTACCAGCCTACAGATTTGCACAGTGGTGCCGGGCCCCTCTGCAGTGCCTCGGCCCTCCCAGCTCTCCGCCTCACCCTCCTACTCAGTGGAGGCTAACGAGCTATGTGGAAATTGTAAGTTTAGATTCTCCCTGTGGCAACATTGTTTCTTTCCTAGCTCTGTTTTTGCCTGTTTTTGCTCCCAGAAGCATCCTCCCAGCAGAGATCAATTAAAAGTAGGGGGTAAGGACCACAGCGAGGACTAAGGAAAGAGGTGTATGGGAGGCTCGAGTCCCTTTGTCTGAGGAATCATTTTTTTTTCCTTACTTCTCCCCACAACACTGTCCTCCCACTCGGCATTCTTGCCTCTGGAAGTCAGGGAGACAGTGAGCAGGTGGCCCTGGCCGATGCCTGGGCTGGTGGCAGGTTGGGCGGGGAGATGCTTGTCAGCATATGGGCCAAGGGAACACATGGCCCCGAGTTCCCGGGGACAGGAGGGAAACAGGCAGGAGCAGATGAACTGCTAAGCAACAGGGTTGGTAATTTCAGCCAGGGAACTTTCCAGCGATAAGAAATCAGGGAAGGCGGCCAGCGGGAGAGCAGGGGAAGGGAGGCTGAGGGACTCTCTGCCCATCTCTGCACAGCGATCTCTCTTTATGCTCTTTTAAAAGTAAAATGCTCCTCTCTGTAGGGAGCACTGCCTTCCCCCAACTTGCGGAGCTGGAAACAATAGAACCCCATCAACACACGGTCTCAGCCTCCTTGGAAGACGCTGGAAAAGTTCCGCACACTCACATTGAAACGATTTCTGAGCTACAGGAAGCACAATGGCTGAACTTAAACAGGGATCAACACACAGGGAAGGAGAGCCGTTACGGAGTTTCAAAAATAGCACAGAAGGAAGTGTGCCAGAGTTAACCGTGGTTGCCGCCGGGTGATGGGATTATGGGTGATTTTTTTTCCCTCCTTCTTTATACCCTCTCGTGCTTTTCGTGTTTTAATAATTTGTATATGCTGTTTTACGATTTTAAAAAGCTATTTAAACCCATAGACAAAGGCAACATCGACTCAGAAAAGAAGAAAGCCTGTGGCCTGGCGTTTCCAGAACCTCCCACGTGGCAGGATGTAGGGTGAGCCTTTGCATCTGTTACTTGATCTGACCATCACAGGCATCCTGCAATATTGGTTGTACCCTTTGTACAGATGGGAAAAACTGAGATTTGGGGGCTTTCAGTAGCTTGTCCAAAGTCACACAAATTCTGACCTGCGAAGCAGACTTTCAGCCCAGGCCTGCCTGTCCCACTGTCGGGAGTGGTGGGTGGTGTCCACATAAGGCTCATTGCTGGGTGCTTCTTCGGGCAGAGGTAACTTCAGGTTAAAAAGACTGATGTAAGGAGGCCAGTCCCCAGGCCCTGTGTGGGAATGCGCCTGGTGTGTTTGAGGAAGAGCCAGCTGGGCACAGGGAGCAGGAATGAATGGTGGGAAGAGAAACCAGAAGCAGCAGGCCAGATCCAACAGAGCCTGTGGACTTTGGGAAGAGTTTTAGAAAAACGCATCGTTCATGCTCCTTGGAGATACCCACGGTTCAGCATGGATGCCTCAACCCTGGGTTTTTATGATCTTTCCACACAAACACCTACCAACTAGAAAGTTCTATTGCTTCTCTCTCAGTTCAAATTCCCAAGACAGAGAGCCTAGCTGGTGAAGCCCGGCCTGGACATGTTTCATTACATGAGGTCCTTTTCCCCTCAGTGGGGGGTTGGACAGAGTGCAGTGGGTCAGGTGCCATCCTTGGCAGGGACTCTAGCTGGTCACACAGTGAGGGACATCCCATGATGGGAAACTTTGAATGGGACCTGGATTGTTAGTGGGATCCAAGCAGTGAATCAGAGACAGAATCAAGTGTTTCCTTCCATTCTGCATGCTTTGTCCCTTGACATGACCTGGCAGGAGGGCTATTGGGAAGGGGTGGTAAGTCCTGTGTACCTTGTTTTCAGGCAGTGTGACCCTAGAGAAGGATGAGAATGGACGGAGGAGAAATCTGCATTTGTTATCTGCTTGGAATTTCAACAAGGATGAAAACACACCTGGATGCATATGAAACCTTTCCTCCCTTAAAACCAAAAAAGAAATCTTTTTCTACTTACCACCTGGTCTCAAAAAAAAAACCAAAACCCACAACCTTGTCTCTGAGTTTCCTCACGTAGCACGCAGTTATTTCCTAAGCATTATAGAAAAGCTTTTGAGATCCCTCAGGCTGAGTTCTCACCCTAATTTTCTCAGCTGGGAGATGGCACAGACTCCTTCCTGCCTCTTGTGCCACCTGACCCCAGAGAGTCTCTGCTTTCTGAAAACAAGAGACAGTCTTCCAGCATAGAGCAGCGGGCTTGTGAAGGTCGTGCACCAGGATCAGTCACCCCTGCCATCCCTTAGCTTGGGGCTGCATAGGGAAGAGAGAGAGAGAGAGAGAGAGAGAGAGAGAGAGAGAGAGAGAGGGAGAGAGCAGAGCAATCTGGCAGAAAGGAAGTTGCCTCATCTGTTTTCCTTCCTCCCCGGAGCCCCCTCCCCACACCTGACCCCAGACAGGCTGTCTTTGACCTCCTCCCAACAGTCCATAAATCCATCATTTGCCATTCTGGCCTTTACCGGAGCTTAATTTCCTACTGTCAGAAAGCTTCACTTTCTCTGTGATCAAGTTCATGTCTCCTTTTGGGGAGGGAGAAGAATTCAAAGCTCAGAAACTGTATTTCTCATTCCTCCTTTTTATGTAACAGCCAATGTCTCTGTTTCTGCTCTCTCCCTCTCCCAGGCACAGAGCCTAGATTAATAATCATGGAAATGAAGAGCAATCTGCAATAACCCTGGATGAGTCCTGCCATCTGGTTTAAATACTAGTTGTGCTGCCCAGCTCAGTTTCCCAGCCACCTGGGCCCTGAACCTAAACCACTGCTCTCTCCTCATTGACTTCATGGAGTCATGCCTGGAAACCAGACCCTCAGTGGCTATATGACTTACACACTAAGGAGCTGGAGTGGGTAGGTGCCCACTAGACAGGACACATATCAGGGGCTGAGTTACAGGAGAAGAACCCAGAAGCCTAGGGAACTCAAACCTATTATAGTAAATGCTAAGCCTGCAACATTTTGTCCTGGAGGGAGATGGAACCTTTATTATAGTAAACAGTAAATAAATCCGCTCTCTGCTCTGGAAGGAAAAACCTATATCAATCTTCCAAAGAGGTTTGCTATACAACGATCATTAAAAAGATAGTCCGGAACAAAAAGAGCCAGAGCTGCTTCTCACAAGATGTACAGAAACCCTTTGAGAATTATCTCTCTAGCATGGTCACACGGTGCCCGATTTCAGGGAAAAGCACCACTGGTGAGTCTAATACACAGAGCTGGAACCGGCAGTCTGAGCAGACAGAAGCTAAAATGCCATCTGAATTTGTAAATGGAAAACCAAACACTGACCCGTGCATGCATTATGTGCCATTTGTGTCTGCCGACCAGGCAGCACAGGGACAATTAGGACCATCAGTAAGGATGGTCGGATAAACCTTCCAAAGGTTACGTTTGAGCACAAGGTATGCACACTAGATCACTCGATACGGTCCTGCAGATGCTGGAGGCTCTCTTCATTGTATTCTCTCTATCCTTCAGATTAGATGATTACTGTTTATTAATCTTCAGGTTCAGTATCTCTTTCTTCTCTACCCCAATCTATTTTTAAGCCCATCCAGTGATTTTTCTAAATCAGGTATTATCCTTTTCAGTTCTAGTGTTTCCATTTGGTTATTTTTCTTCTTCTCTTCTTCATTTCTCTTCTGAGATTCCGCATCTGTTTTAGCCATATTTGACTTGAAGTCCTCACACATATTTGCAATAGTTCTGTTAAAACCTTGTGGCTAATTCCAACAGCTGGGTCATCTTCGGTTCTTTTTCTATGGACTGCTTTTCCTCTTGACTGTGGGTCACAGTTTCCTGCTTCTTCCATGTCTGACAGGTTTTTATTCTATACCAGACATTGTGAATGAGGTGTTATACAGACTCTGGATTCTTCTTTCTTCCTCAAAGGAGTGTTGATTCTCATTCTAGCAGGCAGTTATTCGCCGGGACTCACTCTCCAGATCCTGTCTCACCTGTCATGGGAAGGGCCTAAAGTTTGCTCATTTCTTCAACCTTCCAGCTTTGCTTTTTGCTGGACTCCTGGAGTCTCCCCACACACACCCCATTCAGGGATCTTCTGAGGATTTGGTTGAAGTTTCTATGTAGATTCGGGGCCCCTTGCTCTCTGGCCCCCTCCTTTCTGAGATTGCCACCCTCACTTTCTAGTTGCTCTGGCCACACTAAACTCTGTATCCTGACTCTGCTAGCCAGTAGCTCCCCAGCTTTCTGTGTGAGTTCCAGCTGGCTCAGGTGGAGGGCTTGGGAGTGCCCCCAGGGCAAAAACATGAATGTGACTCTCACCCAAGTGCAAACCCTGGCTTTCGAGGATCAACTTCCCTCCAGGCATGCCTGCCTTTGGGCACTCTCCAGTGGCATCAGATTGCTGTGTTTTATACTTTGTACAGATTTTACAATAATCCCAGGGAAAGTTTGTCTGCCATAAGCTCCTTTACCGTTACAGGGAAATGGAAACAGTACATAAACTGGTTTTTTTTTTTAAAGATTTTATTTATTTTTAGAGAGGGAAGGGAGGGGGAGAGAGAGAGAGACATCAATGTGTGGTTGCTGGGGGCCATGGCCTGCAACCCAGGCATGTGCCCTGACTGGGAATCGAACCTGCTACACATTGGTTCGCAGCCCGCACTCAATCCACTGAGCTATGCCAGCCAGGGCTGCATAAACTGTTTTATAAGCTGCTTATTCTACACTGTGTTTTTAAAATTCTGTGATATTCCATCATAGTGACCATTCTATTCAACAAAGTTTAGGTAACACTTAGCTATTGGCAGACATATAAGATGTTTTCAATGTTTGATGGAATACAAGTGCCCTCCTCCAGAGCCAGGCGTCTCCACTGCAGCAGTTGCACAAGATCATTCATTTCATTTGCAGAGAAAACTATTTGTTAGCACTTCCTTCTGTTTGCATTTAACTGATCCTTTAATGTATCTATTTCGTATGTTTTATAATGTATGGAATATATTACTATGATACTATAAGTAACTAATTTATAAAAGATGCATAAGCTGTATTGGGGTGTGTGCTAAATTTTACTTAATTTTTTTATAGAGTATATAGTTTTAAAAGTGAAGAAGGTACAGTTATGGATAACGCTTTAATGAATGTGTATATATATATACACACAATACATTCATATATACATAAATCAATATATATAAATGTAAACATTTTATGCAACATTTTTAGGCACAATACTGATAATTTACATTAGAATAATTACCCTGAAATAGGATTCCTGAATCAAATAACCTGTACATATTTTTTTTCAGTTTTTTGACTCATTTTATCAATATTGTATAAAAGCCCCCCAGAAGGATTATACAAATCCACCCCCCAAGCAGCAGACTCGGAGAGCAGAGTCTGTTAACACTGACTACAGTGAGTGGGGTGTTTGCCCTGTCTTTAAAAAAAGTTTTATGATGAATAACAATATTTTAGTTTAATGAGAATATCTTCCTTTTCTCATAGAGTTTAACATTTTTCATAAATTTACTATATTGCATCTCTTAAATTAGCTGTTTATTTCTTTTGCTTTTTTATTAAGATGATTCATCTTTTATTTAAAATTAATTTTAAGAGGTCTTTTTATAGCAAGTATACTTATACTTTGTTTGATACGGATGTTAAAAAATGTGTTTCAGTTTATTATTTTCCTCTTTATTTCTTGATGATACTTTCTCACACACAATACATTTATGTCATCAAATAGTCATTTTCTTCATGGTTTCTGTGTTTAGAATTCTAGTTAGAAAGCATTCCACACCCTTAGAGTATATGATCATACCAATATTCTCTCTTTACTTTACATTGAAGTCTTTAATCCAACTGGAATTTATTATGACAAATCACACAAGATAGAACTCTTATTTTACACTAAAGCCATATATATATATATATATATATATATATATATATATATATTTGGGAATGTTTCTGTGTTTTCATTGAAACCTATCGATCTGTCGAACTATGTCAGAATCACAATCCTCTGATCTTTATGGTTGAATAATACATTTTGACATGGAGCACTACATTTCAAGAGCAACATTGACAAACCAGGAAATACTTAAAAGTGGAGAAAACCACTTCATATAATAAATATTTTAAGAATGTTTAACTTTGAGAAGAGAGGATTCAATTCCTGTCAAAAGTAGAAACTCCATAAGTACCCTAAGGGGGTTATACCGTGGTTATTTTTTAAAATAGTTAAGGATTTGTTACATGGATTGGAATAGAGCTGGGCGACTCTAGGGGAGGGAGCGAGGGCTAATGGGTGGAAATTACTAGAGAAAATTGTGCCTCAACAGGGACTTTTCCTAACAGCCACGTTGTTCAGTGAGAGAGCAGGCCATCTCAGAGGAGGGTGGGGTCAGAGGCCTTGGTTGCTCTTCACTGAAAAAGTTAAAAAAAATTGATAACTAAATTTGTGAGGGATGCAATGAAAGGGACATTTACAATAAGGGCATTCGACCTCTAAATTTCTGGCATCTACGATGTCATTACCCTAAAAAGCCAACATCACAAGTCTGCTGACATCAAGCCTCAACCACTGAGAATCAGCGCTGAGTGGTCCCTGAAGCAATAACCCTGAGCCACTGGTTTTCAAAACCTGGACGTTGTGGAACCCTTTTTCTTCATTCGTGAGGTGGTGGGGCAGGGCTAGGGCTGGGTTGCAGGATATAAAGTGAAGGGAAATTTAATGGGTCCCTGTACAGCCTTATGTTTTGCTTAGGCAGACTCAAGGTGCCCTGGGGTGCAAAGGGGGTATTTCCACAAACAACAAAAAAAAAAACGTGGTCCCTGAATCCAGGGTCTTGTTTCCCTGCTGCTTCTGCAGACACTAAAGCACTGAGCCAGGGTCTGTGCTGTCCCCTCTTCACCTCCACGGGGTATGGAGAAGAGAACTTGCTTTTAAAATCTCGGTAAAATATGCCGAGGTCCCTAGAGCTGTCCTATTCAAATGCAGTGATTTTATCTATTATTGATGCCCTGGCTTTGGGAGACCAGGTGCTTTCTGTCTGCAGAGCTAAGAAGAGAGGCAGAGCTTTGAAGCAGCCCTCTTCGGACGGGTTTGCCTTGAAAGGAAGCAGTGGCTGAGGACAGGAGAGCAGAGGTGATGTCCCTGTGGGACCCCACAGGTTCCTGAGAAGGAGCTCTGTCTCATGGCTGAAGACTGCGGCTCAGCACGTGTCAGGCCACCAAGCACTCTGGCTGTCGTCTTCTGAAGAGCCACAGTTGTAACTTCATTAAAGGCACCGGTAGAGGGGGAGACACCATAGTCCACCCCGGTCACCACTGCCCACCAGCTACCTAGCCTTGTAGGGTAGAGATAAGTACTTTGTGAGCACAAGACATTCGGCAGAAAGGGGACCATACAAACCCATGGATATGAACTAAAAGGGGGAAATGTGGGTAAGAGGGGGTGTGCAGGGCAGAGGGGAATAAAGGGGTGGAAATGGGACAACTGTAATAGCATAGTCAGTAAAATATATATGTGTGTGCATATATATATAGGTGTGTACCATATGAGATGCTGCAAACTATGAAGATTGATATAATTAAGCCCTAAAATATAAGGAGAAAGTATATGGGCCTTATAAACATAATGGTGGGTGAAAAAAAGCCAGACACAGAAGAATGTTGTTTTAATCCAGTTTTATAACATTTTAAAACAAATGCCTTGATGGCATTGAAGTCAAGATATTGGTTATCCTCTAGGGATGTGTGACGGTGGGCGTCTGGAAGGGGCACACGGGGCTTCTGGGATGCTGGTGACGTAGTGTTTCTTGATCTAGGTGCTGGTTGGCTGGGTGTTCTCAGTCTGTGACAAGTCAGTACAAGTCACTGAGTTGTCCATGTATGACTTACGCACTCCCCTGTATATGCTGAACTTGAATAAAAGTTTCAAAAGAAGAGGAAGGTGGTGGTATGGCACTCCTTAGCCCTGTTCCCAGATTGCTGCCAACTGGGGAGTAAGTCATACTTTCATGGCGGTTCCAGGGAAGGATGCGGAAGCACTGAGGGATGCTGCGAGAGAGTGGAATCACGTGGCTGGCAAGTCTGACCCAACCTGGTTGTTTCAGACTCACACCCGAGGCTCGATCCTTCATTACATAGTTGTCAAACAGAGAGCAACGTCATACTCACCATGCCCAAGAAGCAGAGGGGAACTGGAGTCAGACCCTCTGCAGGCTGAGACAGGGGAATCCATGACGCCAGAGACCTTGCAAGTCCGAGAAGAGCCCAGGTGCTCCTGGGGCCTCAGCAGGTCCTGGGGACCCCTGTGCAGCACTGGAAATTCATCTGGGGGTCTTCTGGCCGCAGACCATGGAGATCCGTCCAGCCAGAGCCACAGCTGAGACACGGGGTTTCATAGGCTGCTCCCAAGGCCAGCGGAGGGGAAGGGAGTGGGGGAGAAATGCAGGAAACGCAGGTGGCCTGTCCCAGTTCAGACACTTAATCAGATCAGCGCAGCTGAAACAGGGCCTCAGACGAAATTAAATGATGGTTTCTTCATGCCCTGGTGGAAAGTTCCTTGCCCCGGGCTTCAGGAAACTGTTCCAGTTACTGGCTCTGCCATTAAGTATCTTTTCTAACCTCTCTGGACTTCGTTTCCTTTATCTGTAAAATAAGAAATTGGAAAGAGGCTTTCTCTCCAACCCTTCCAGCCCAGATTTTTGACCTAAAATACTGGGGTTCAAATATCTGCCTGGGAAAGAATACTGAGACCAAGGCAACTGAATTTAAGTCTTCACTCAAATGGGGTGCTTCGTCATTTCTTAGAGCTCCGGTTCCTATTCTGTCATATGGGAAGAAGGTACATCTAGAGAATTATCACCAAGATACAGTGGATTAATGAATGGTTCTCAAATTTGACCTTCCTGCAGGTGTGTGGAGGGCTTCTAAAGCACAGGTTGGGGGGCCCAACCATGAGTATATTTTACCTCCGAGGCCTGGAATAGAGAACAAGAATTCACATTTCTCTTGCATCTCCAGGTGATGCGGATGCCGCTGGTCCCGGGATCACATCTGAGGACCCCTGAGTGATGTTGTTGAAAGCTTATAGTGGAGTATGAATCTGAAATGTTCTGAGTCAATCTAAATGGGAAATGATTCCTCAGTGCTAAAACAGCCACAAAGATGATTCATGTTCTTATGCGACAAGCAGTCGGGATATAAACCAAATGTCCCCAGGCTCCGCCAGCCTGTGGGTTCTATCGGGGTTGTATTAACACTGATAACCAAATTTACCATCACGTAGCTCCCAGTCTACAAATTCTGGACCAGAAATGTGGGGCATCCTCCACATGTCTATGCATGGTCTCATGCTATTTCTCCTTGTTGGTCTCCTCCTCTCTGCAGCCTAAACAACTCCGTAGGGGCCCCTTGTCACAGCTTCTGCTACTGGGATATTCCGGAGAACTGGCCTTCCTGGCCAGGAGCCATTGCCCCCATTGTGTCCCCCGAGGAAACTGGCTACATTTCCTCCAGTCCTCAGAGCAACATCATTTCCTCACAGACAAGCAAGAAGGACCCTCTCTTCATTTCTGCTGCCCTGTGTCACCTGAGCTCTGACGTAGCCGCGTGCAAATGTGCTGAGGACAAAAGCACCATGCACGTGGCAGATGCTCAGTAAACGATGGCTCTGCGTCTACCATTTCTAAGTATAATTTCTAAGCCAGAGCGGCGGTACAGACTGGCCCCAGCAAGGACTACATTCAAGGGGAAATAAAAGTAGGGCTTCCATTCACAGACATCTGGCCAGGTCAGGAAGGCAGAGGGGAGAGCTACCATCAGTTTCCTTGTGAAAGACCATCAGGGAGACATCAGGAAGTGCTGCCCGTCCATCCATCCACCCACCCACCCATTCACTTGTTGCTGGAAGGCTCAGCACGTGCCCAGTCACCCAATGGGGACAGGAATATGCAAATGCATCCTTTTCTGGATGTCAAAACCAGGCCCCATCCAAAAGGACGAGGCCAGGAAAGTCAACAGGAAGAAACACAGATGGCTGAAAACCAGTGCTTCAGGGTTATTGCCTTAGGGACCACTCAGCGCTGATTCTCAGCGGTTGAGGTTTGATGTCAGTAGACTTAGGACGTTGGTTTTTTAGGATAATGATATCGTGGATGCCAGAAATTTAGAGGTCAAATGTCCTTCCTGTAGCCCATTACATTAAAAAATAATTTGGTCTTATTAGCAATTTGTACATAAGAAGAACACCATTTTTTCCAACTTACAATGTGGCAGTAGATTTGAAAATGAGAACTCTCAGTTGTTTTTTAAGCATGCTGGGAACCGGTCACTCTCGAGACCAGAGCTGGGAATCCGGTTTGATGGAACCTTTCCCATGAGCAGGAAGAGAAGGTGTGAGGAGTGGTGGGGGGAAGAGGGACAGGTGCCACCTCACCGGCATGCTCCTGGACCAGCTCCGCCTGGGTGCTGCCCGCTCCTGCCCAAAGACAAGTCTTCCCAACCCACGAAAATGTGTTTGCTTTAACCTCGCTGCTTCGTTCCTAGAAATTTATCCTTGAAAACAGCGATGGCATGTGCAAAGTGAATAGCTCTAAAGATGTTCTTCACAGCTCTTTGAGTAATATTTAAAAGCCAGAAATCATCTAAATGCCAGCGATGGGTGCTTAGCTACAGGGGAAGCTCAGCGCGAAAGCATGTGGACGCAAGACCCAGAAGGAGGGGAGTGGGGTTCAAACTTCCTTGAGCTCTTCCGCTCATTCCCTGTGCGACCTTGGGCAAAATTTTGCCTCCAAGCCTATTTTCTTCTTTATAAAAGGTGTGTAGGAATAGTATTCACCTCGTAGGTCTGTGGTGAGAAATGAATTAGATGATGTGTGAAAAGCATAGTCCATAGGAAGCATTTTGTAAGTATTTGCTATTATTAGATAAATTGCACTCTAACCATATGATGAAATTCCTTGCAAACAGAAAAAAGATGCTGTAGAAAACTATCTAATGATGCTGAGAAATGTTTATGGATATCATTAAGTGCAAGAAGCAGGTTATATTACTCTACGATCATCGATTTTGGCTAAGAATCTTTTTTTTTCAGGGAGAAAAGAGTGAAATAATTTGCATCCGAATGCTAACCGTAGTTATTTCTGAGCGATGCCATGACAAAAGAGCTTTCCTTTTCTCATGTGGGCTTTTCTGTGCGTGCCAGCTCTTCCTCAAAAGGGAGGTCAAAGGAGGGCACCATCAGTGTCGCCACCATGCTTGCTATTCGTGTTTTTATGGTACAGACGGAACAATAACTCATTTGTTCTGTAAAGACGCTCTAGAAAATGGGGGTAGAGAGGGTTGTCCTACAGAATTCCCAGCCAGGTGTCCCTGCCCCATGACCTTCCGGGAAAGAAGAGTCTAAGAAACCACTAACCCAGGGGACAACAGGTTCCCTGGCCTGGGAGCCCATCCTGAGGGGCCCCACCCGAGTCTGTGGGTGCCACTGAGCCCCCAACCCAGGGCCACTTACAGCATGAACGTGAGAGCAAACAAACCAAATGGGCTGAGAAAACGGGGAGGAAAGGAAATGGAGAGACTGGGTTGGGGAAGGAGGTAGCTTCCTTCCATTTTCACCCCTCCCCCTTTCTTCCCCTGGACCTTCCATCCCCTTGACTGCTGCGGTTTTGTTTGTTTTTTTTTTATCCAACTCGCTCAGAATCCACCATTTCTGTCACATGTGACGTTTTCATGTGTTTTTCTTGCCTTTTAGATCTCCCAGGGTGTAGCAAAGACCCCAGCATTTGCTCACAGCCAACTTGGCCTCAGTACACAGGTCCCTGGCAGGACTGGCCACTTCTGGCCATGCCCCCTCCAGTTTAGGGCTAGAGAGGGAGGAAAGGAAAAAGGGCCAGAAGAGAAATAGTGGACACATCCCACCTGTTGGGCCAAGGAAAGAGAGGGAGGGTTTAGACCCCCTGAAATGAAGTCACCTGGCTTCTACTCCTCCCACCAAATCCACCTCCCACCCCACCCACCACGTAAACAACGTTTTTCCAAGAGCCCATAGAGGCGAAGCCGACATGGATATGGACGGCACCCAGAAGTAGATTTGGGGGTTTTGCTTTTTCAGGCTGGAAGCCATGGGTAGGTGGGGCATCCTGCTCATTCATTTCCACAGGCTTCCTCATTGTCATTACCGAGCATTCACAGTGCATGGCTGCCCCCACAGAGCGCCTTCCAATCCCCTTGGAAAGGTATTTGCGGAGCTGCGATGTCTTTCCAGCTACCTACCATTGTCTCCAGCTCTTTCCAGGGTATTTGCACCCGTGGATGGCTTTCTGAGGAAGTTCTCCTGGGTGGTTAACCCTTGACTGGGTGTACTTAAACAGCTGGGATTTGGGATGGTGCTAACAGGGTAAGAGAAAGCTTTTCTCCCCTGTCGACACAACAAACCTGAGAGTGCCACTGGCCGACTGGCCAATAGCACAGGACTATCAGAGACGGGTGAACAGGACTGACCCGGAGAGACCTGAAAACCCCCTTGGAAAAGAGATATTTTAACACAGAGAAGTCTGAGGCTGAGTTCTGACCACCTGCAGAGCCCTGCTCTTAACTACTCCATTTTGCCATTTTGGAAATAAATGTGGCTTGCAAATTGAGCTGGCTGGCACATCCCAGGGGGCCCCAATGGGAATGACAGCATTAGAGCCAGAAGCCTTGACTTTCTCAGCTTCAAATGCCTTCAAAGGACAAAGTGTCCCTCTCTGTACCATCCCCACTCAAGACCTTTGACTGCCACCCGCCTGATCCTTGTCATTTCTTGATTTCAGGTGAAAGTGGTAAAGGACTGGTGGAGATTAGCCGAAGAGCGTATATGCATATATGCATAACCCGCGGACACAGACAACAGTGTGGTGAAGGTGGTGGGGGAGAGCTGGGTGGAGGGGAGCAAAGGGAGGGGAAATGGGGGGACATCTGTAACAGTGTCAAAAATTTAAAAAAAATGGTAAGGGATGCTGTTTAGTAATAAAGGGCTGGTGACAGCCTTTCTCTTAGTGTGAAAGGCCCGTCATTCTCCTCAGCACCCCCTACCCACCCCCTTTCAGCACTAGCTGGAACACATAGACATTCTCACATCCCGCCCTTGACTTAGAAAAGACTCCTCCTCTGGGTGGGAGCTGTGTCTTTTGTTCCTGAGGGCTTAAGGCATTTTGGAATGCCAAACGGTACTGACAGGACTCCAGGACTCCAAATGGCCCTACCTGGGGCACCTCCGGAGTGAGTCACAAGCTGTATCTGATTAATTGAGTTAGGACCTGTCAGTCACCGGTTTTGCTATAAATACACTGAGAGCTGGAAGAAACTTTTCTGATGGGTGGGGGGAAGGCTGTGCAAAGGGGAGCTGGGGTTTTGAGACGAAAGAGGAAGACAGAGGCTACAGCCAGAGGAAGAGAGCGGCTGCCACCTGCCTGGTGTGTGACCTCCAGAGAGGTCCATCCATCAACACAAGGCTCTCTCTCTCTCTCCTGGTCTCTCTCTCTCCCCATCTCTCTCTTTTTCTCTCCTTGACCAGGATTTGCAGAAATGAGGCTAAAGCCACTTTAAACACTACGATAAGGGAACAGACTGTGCAGGGGCTGGTGCAGCTCCCAGGGAGTGCAGGATGGTAAATGTGCTGGGACCTGTTCTGAAGCATGCTTGACTCAAGGTGTTGGCAGATATGACTCTAGAGCAAGCCCCACTCCCTCAGGGACCCCTAACACATTCCCTGTTGCCAGGAGGGGAATTTCCCATCATTCTCCCTTCCTCTTGTCAACTGCTGGCACCGTCTGAGCTGGAAGGCAGGCTGACAAGGTTAAGGGGAGAGATCTGATATGCTATCATGCTTCCCAGGTCCGTGACAGGCAGGCTTGTGTGAAGCAGGCCCATGGCTTCCCTCTGCTCCCCTCCCCAAACAACCCTCCCATGTGCCAATCAGAGACCAAGATAAGGAGCAGACTCTAAGCCCTCCTCCCAGAGCCTAAACCTCGAGGCAGTTATTTATGGGGGCTTCGCAGTGTCCATCAGCCTTCAGTCTGGGGCCTCCCTTCCATCTGGTGCTGCCGCAGAACCACGTGGGAGCTGCCACGGCGGCGTGGACTGCACTCTGCAGGGGACAGAGGTAGCTCTCACGCACGCCCTTCACATCATGTCGGTCACCACCACTTGGCAGTGGCAGACTCTGAAAGGGCCATGTCCACCATTGGAATGGCTGCCTGTGAGGCAGATGAGCCATCTGTGAGTGGGAACCTTACACCCCTCACACTGAAGGGTCTACCTCCCACACCTGGTCACCTAGACCAGGGCTACTCGAAGTGTGTATCAGGAATGAGGTGCAAATTGTGTGTTCCTGGTCCACAGTGAGGTAAGTGCAGAAACTGAGAGTAAGCATTATGAAATATTTCTGCCGATCTGGCAGAGTAATTTAATGTGTTTGTTCTGATAGTTAAAAAGTGACTTGTAGCCCTGGCTGGCATAGCTCAGTGGATTGAGCACGGGCTGCGAACCAAAGCATCGCAGGTTTGATTCCCAATTAGGGCACATGCTTGGGTTGCAGGCCACGGCCCCCAGCAACCGCACACTGATGTTTCTCTCTCTCTCTCTCTTTCTCCCTCCCTTCCCTCTCTAAAAATAATAAATAAAATCTTTTTTAAAAAGTGACTTGTATTTTATGTCTTTTTTTCATGTTCCCAAAAATGTTATTCTAAATAACAGATCCCATGTATACATGTATATAATGAAAATATCATTCTGTAAGAAATTGCCTGAAAATGCCTGTTTCTTCATCCCAGATAGTTTGAGACGCATGGTTCTAACTGCAGTCCACAGCTCTACGAATAGCACACTGAAGCCCCCAGGCTACTGACTGGGTGTTCTTCTCGCAGGACTTCTGAGACAGAGCGAGAGTGAGAGCCGAGGGAGAGAGACAGAGCGATGGTGCATCCTTCCAGCCTGCTCCCCCTGAAACTGGACTCGTGCTTCTATAAAGTGACGCAGGAAACCCAATCCTATCTGGCGCTCTAGCCTGGGGAGAAACCAAAATGAAGGTTGCACAATGCAGCGGTGGCCTCTCCGAGGAGGCCCCGACGTGGTCTGAAACACACACCTCCTCCTCGGCAGCTTCTTTCTCTGCGTGGCCTGGCTCCCCAACACCCCCCCAACTCTGCCCTTCTCATCCAGAAGTTCTCCCCTCTCAAAGAGTAAGGGGAAAGCCACGGCCCTTCCTATCACTCAAGTTGAACAAGACTTCCCGAGGGAATTTTTCAGTTCAGGCAGGACACCCGGTGATTAACAACAAAAGCATTGCCGACGAACAGCCCTGAGCTTGAGTTCTGGCTTCTGCGCTCCCTGACTGGGTGACTTTGGGCACACCACTCACTCCGTCAAGGCCTCAGGGTCTGCATCTACAAAACCGACATATCAACACCTAATAGTTACTAAATGTCATACTAGAGGTTAGATACTGGCTACCTGCTTTCGGGAAAAATCTCAAAAAAAACAAACAAACAAAAAACCCTGTGAGATAGACAGAACGATCCCAATTTTTCGGTGAGGAAACTGAGGTTTAGCAAGGTTAGGAACTTGACAAGTTCACACAGTGTGTAAAAGTCAATCTTCTACTCCTCTTCCTGGAGTTATTGTGCTTAACCATTATGGGATGCCACCCTAGCGCCATTGGCAGACTCACAGGATGGCTACGAAGATAAGATAATGCGCTTTTATCATGGTGCCATTCCTACATGTCCATTACTATTGCTTTGGACATCATTTTCCCAGGGCTATCTGGGGGCCTCCGAATGTCCCCTGGCTGCAGCCTGGGGCAGTGAAATCTTGGTGCGCTTCAGAAGGACGCAAGCCAGGGCTTCCTTGGCAGGTGGCCCAGCCCGCACATCCTTTAATAGTCCAGGGTCTCCTATAAATATGCCAACAGCAAATCAAAGGCTCTGAAGCAAATCTCAATAGTTACTCAATTTCAGGCTCTACAGCATTTTCAGTCTTGCACCTTTCACATCAGCTGAAACGTTCTTCCAAGTTCCTGGCTCCTGGCTTCCTCCATCTCATCTTTTTAAATGCCGAGCCCCTCTCTGCCGAATCCTGTAGGTATCAGCTGTTAAAAGGAAGGGAGCAGAGCCAAAGGGTAGAGAAAAAATTTAGTGAGGTTGCTTGACTCTTCATAAATATTTATACCCACTTGACGAGGCAGAGTTGGTGCCAGGACTCTCCCCGGGGCTTCCCATGGAGGGTTTTTAGTGCAGGATTAGGGCACAGCTGGATGCCAACTTCTTTCCCAGCCACGCCCTCGCTAACCTCAGGCTCGTGCTAACGGGCGCCTCTTGTTGAGGGTTGGCTCTCTGCCAGAAAAGGTGTGCTGTCATCTGTAACCTGCACAACACACGGCAAAGTAGGTATTAGTGCTCTCCTTTTACAGATAAGGGAACTGAGGCTGGGGAAGGCGAGTAGCTGGCCTAAGGCTGATCGGGCAACAAGGGGACGAGCCAGGGCGCGCCCCAGCTCTGGTTTGTATCAGTGTTGAGCTCTTCCCTCCGGGAGGCTCTGCGTCTCCTCCCTCAGGGACGGGACTCTGGGTCTCTAGTGGGGCCTGGTTGAGTCTCCTCCTTCTGTCTTCTCTGAGTTCCAGGAAGGGCCTCTCTCTACTCCCAGCATCCTGAATGGTCCCTCTTGAATTATAGACTCCATACGACCCTGCTGGAGGTGGATGTGTGCTCTCTCTACCTCTCCCTCTGTGGGTGTCATTGGTGTTATTTCCAAGGGCGTGTGATAGGGATAGAAAAAGTTCATCTCATTTACTGGCCTGGCGCAGGGTGGTTGGAGCCCTTGTTAGCCAGGTGTGTGGCCACCTTGCAGTGTAGAGGAGGGACTCGTGTCAAAGGCCCCGCTGGAGGTACCCTCGACATATCTTTGTTCCAGGCTTATATGTTTCTAGAAACACGGAGCTGGAAAATATCATATTGCCTGTTCCCCAAAGGGTGGTGACGTGTATGTGGTCATGAGACACAGTCCGTGTAAGCCTCTGACTGTGTCCTGTGTTGATGATGGCGCAGTGCCCATAGTGCCTCCTGCATCGGGATGCCATTGGATGCTGCTGACCTGTTCAAACATAGCCTCGTGGGCCCCAGCCCACCCTCTACATCACTGCACAGTCTGCAGCGGAGGCCAAGGCTCTCCCTGGCTCCCTGGTGATTCCGGTGCTTACAGAAATTGCACGGTCTTTGACTTAGAGCAAGTGCTTTGAAATCAGAACCAACTGGATTCAAATCCTAACTTTGAACAAGTTGCCTAACTTCCGTGAGCTTCGGTTCTCCATCATAAGATAAGAATAGTAACAGGACCTGCCTCCCGAGATGTGAGGAGGAGACAGCGAGAAAGGACTTACCCTGTGACGGCTAAAGAGCTCTTCTCAGTTGACCTGCTCCACCATCTTCCCACCCGAAATCTCAAGACAGTGCCTAAATGTGGCCAGTACTCAAAAAATGACTCGGATTTACTCCTGTAAACCAGGAAAATTTGAGAAAACTCACCAATAAAATCATTACAGGGAAAAGTCTGTGATTTGTGGGCCACATTCTTCCTGATTCTAAGCAATCAATCAGCAAATCCTTAGTGATCACCTGCTGTGAGTCTAGCATCACAGAGAAACCCAAGTTTGTACCGATAGCAGCTCAAGTTTCAGCTGAGGAGATGAGGTAAAAACATACAAGTTGAAATAAAGTAAGAATTAACTAGAATAACAACTGTCAAAAGATGCTCCGTGTTCCTTTACTCACTCTTGCGCCTTCCTAATGAAATCATTCACTGCCTGTGTGGTGCCAGGAACCGTGCTAGAATCCAAGGATACGAGGTTAATAATATAGTCTCTCCCTCCAGGTGTTTAAAGTCTAGAGGAGAGAGACGAGCACATCAATGTTCATGATTAATTCACTTTCTTCTGGCTATGAGTATTGGAAAGGCTAAGTTTCACAGTATTTGAAACACTTCATTCAGGGCCTGGAGATCGGCTCCGCTGGAAGGCATTCAAGGTCTGGTTTCTCATCTCAGAGCATTCAGAGCATATGTCTGGAGACAAATACACTGAGTAGACCACGATCAAAGTAGAAATGGCAGGCAGTTTTGAAATTCATGTCTAAAGGTAGTTGGGAGGTGTGAAAACATGAATAAACCTGTTCTAAACGGTTAACAACAAGCCAAGGGAAGAGGAAATGTAGAAAACCCCAACCCAGCTTGCATAACCCGAAGAGTGTGAGGAGATGGAGGCAAAACGAAAGGTGAGGGAATCCAATCACAGCTACACTTTCGACAAAACTCACGGCTTGTTTCCCTCAGGGGAGGAATCGCCTCTGTCCGTTTACCACTGTGGTGCTGGCACATAGCAGAGCTCCTCCACAGCTACTGGTGTTTAAGAAACCTTTGTTGAATGAGTGAATGAATGAATGAATGAATGATGCAATTGTCCAGATCCAAGAATGCAAAGCACCCAGTATGCAGACAACCATCATAGTGGATTGATAAAAGACAGGTCTTTTGAGAGAGTCCACACTACTCTGAGCTCCAGACCTGTGTATCCAGACGTCCATTTGTCAACTCCTCTGAGATGTCTCAAAGTCCCCTCAAACTCAGAAGGGAGGAACTTGAGATCTTTCCTTGTCCTTGCTTTCATATGGCCTTGTAGCTCGGTGAATGCTGCCACTCCCTGTCTAGTCACCTAACCCAGAACTAAGGCTCCATCACTTCCCAGCGCTCTCCTCACTTCTCATCACCAATCCAACCCTCCGTGCTATGTACTTCCTAAAATTCCCCAAAGTTCATCCCCTGCCAATACTCCCCTCCAAGATAGCACCTTCTTCCCTGGCTAACAATTACACTTGCCTCCTGACACGGCTATCCATGTCTTCCCTCCCCGGCATCTCTCCACTTTGTCCTCCTCTCTCTGCCTGCAACATTCTTTCTTCCCACCTCCAACAACAGCACACTCCTCCTCACCCATCAGACCTCAGACACCGCCCCTTCCTTCGGCACTAGGGCAAAGCCTCTGCTGTGACCTCTAACATACTTCTCTCTCTCCCGACCTTTGTCACAGTCCAGAGGCCAGTGGGTGGCTTCCTAAGCCAGAATGGGTCAACTCTATTCATGCTCCTGGTGTCAAGCAGGAGAGTAGAAAGGACTCAGTTCCCACAGTAGAGACTCAGTTTTAAGCAAAATTCTTTAGTGAAGAGAGCGAGACAGGAAACAGTCACTGTGTGCTGCAACAGTCTTTGGAGTCACGAAAGGAACAGGCCCCTGGACCCGAGCCCGCTTGGCTTATGGGAAGTGCCTATAGGACTCAGAAGTTGCAAGTTTAAATGCTCACAGGACCCAGGGTCAGTCCCGTCAGTGAGCAAAGCAGGCCCGGGGAGACAAGAGCCGGAGGGGCTGGTGCAATGTGGGATCACATCCCTGCAGCTCAGCCTGCGTGCTCAGGTCTTGTCTTCATCCTCAAGAGAAGTCCGAAATCATAAGTCTCCTGGTTTTTAAATGCTGGCAACTAATTCAGAAATGATAAACGCAATAAGAGAGCCAAACAAAGCGTATCTGCGCAGGCTGGAACACCTCTTTGTTTCCCTGCCCCAACCCTACACGGTCTCATACGAATTCCTCCCCCACCCCGCCACGGACTGCGCCTAAACCAGACCTGCTCTGGCTGCTGGTTAGCAGGGCGGATCCTAATTCAGGCCTCAGGGGATCGTCCCTCCCTTCCTCCCCCACATCCCCAGCCCCCCAACAGGCATGCAGGTCATGCTGGCCTCCTTATCAGGACAGGAAGCTCTCTTGGATCCAGGGCACCCATTGATCCACAATTGCCTTTCCTTCAAAACAACTTTTTAAAAGAGGTGCTCAGAGAGGGAGGCCAAGAGCCCAGGGTGGGTGTCTGCCTGGCCTCTCCCTCTGTCCTCCATCCCCCACTCTCTGTCCTTCACTTAGAGGTGGTCCTGTGGCCAGAACCCTAAAGTTCCCACGGTTTAAAAACTGCTGTCTGCTCATTCCCCAGGGATAAGCCCTCAAAATCAGCTCCCCAAGACCACGCCGGTAGAATGGAGACCCCTTACACCAAGAACTCGGATATCCTCGAATGCCACCTCCCAGCCACCCTCTAAACCCGCTGGCACAGTGCTACCACTTGGAAGAAGGGCGGGGAGAGCCCAGAGGAAAGTTCTGGCAGGACCACATGGGCCCATTTCAGGAGGTGGGAGTTAACAGCAGAAGAGAGAGGCTTGGGGTCTCAAGCTGCTGATACCTGGATGTCCTGCCTCAAGCCCTGCAGGTCTCAACTGTCCTTCTGTGCCTCCTAAGCCCTCCCCTTTCCCCCTGTCCTTCCATGCCCCCAGGATGCCACCATTCAGTACCCACGTTTGACTCTTTTGACCTGCTGCATTGAAGTGGTCATCCAGTCACCTAACCTACAAACTCCCTAGACATCTCCCAAATCCATCTCCTTCTCCCCACCCTCACGTCCAGAGCCGTAGTTCAGATCACAGTCCTGTCAGCGGGATGCCTGCAGACGCTCCCGCCTCCCCAGTCTCACCCGAGATCCACCCTCCCTGATGCTGTTTGAGCAATCTTCCAAAGACACAAATCTGCCCCTGTCATTCTCCTGCGTAATACCCTCCAGGGCCTCCCTGCCATCTCTCAAGGTATAACCCAAACTCCTCACCAAGCCTGGCCTCATCCTGCTCCAGAGGGCTCACCCTAGGCCTGTCCCCAGGTGCGTACCTGCTGGCATTTCCTCAGTGCGAGCCCACTCTCCCTCTCACCTCCAGGTACCATACCTACAGTCCCAACTGCCTCCCAAGTTCCTTCCTCCCGTCTTTGCCTGGTGTGATAATGACAATTTTACCTTCCAGGCTCAGTTAAGGTGTCTGATTCTGCAGAAAGTCTTTCCTAACTCCCTGACCCGCACCCACCTCTCCCTGCTTCCTTCCTTACAGGGTGACATTGCATGTTGTCATCAGGGTACTTATCCCGTGATCCTGCAACGCTCTCTTTGTGCCTCTCCCAAAGTAGACTGTGAGCGACTCTAAGGCAAGACCCCACCCTGGAAGCTCAGTGCCTAGCACGGAGGAGGAGGCTCTTGCTGTAGGTGTGTTGAATGAACGATCGAAAATGTTCTAACTTCTGCCTTGTGCCTGGGGGTGTGCCTGGGATTGGCTCATTCCAAACAGCCCCTGTTTCAGCACACAGGGCTTATTTTTAGCATTAGTAGTTTATCTCCCAGGGAAATTTGGTGCCAGCTGTGGTCACCTGTTTGATTGCTTTCTGCCTTTAACTAGAAATTAATTTGGATTACTTAAGCTTTCCCTGCCCAGCGGAGAAACTCCGGCTGGGTAAATCTGAAGCTGCCGGCAATTTTGCTTTCCCTCTTTAATCTCTTTCTCTCATGTGCCAACTCTAATTTTGTGCTTTCTGGCTTTCTCCCCCTCAGTGCCCGTTTTTAATCTACCATCTCTGACCCTTCTCAGATGCCGAATCCCCTGGGATCTTTACCCTCCCACCTGCTTATCTCAGGGAAACTGAGGCCAGCCCTGGCTAGGGACTCGGATGCATCACCCGGAAGGTCTGGAGCAGCCCTGAGAAGGGAAACCAGAAGCGAGAAGTCATAACCACCACCCTACCCTGTCTGCTGCCCTCTCGGCCCCAGACTAGGCCGCGGCACTTAGGTGGATCTAGAAGTCCTGCCCGTCAGCATTGAGAGCACAGAGTACGGTAAGGAAGGCGGCCAGGGGCCCTCACCAAGTCCTATTTTGGGTAAAAAAGTGTCTACCCCAACTTGGGGGTCTCCTCATGGTCTATGCCCAAGGAAGTGTTTCCCCTTCCCGGCTCTCTCATCATTAACACCTCCTTCTCTCCGGCTGCCCCACTCCCATCAGCCTCCTGTCCTGCTCTCTTGGCAGGACTCCATTCACACCCACACAGGCTCCAACTGCAAGATTGGCAAGTGTCTGTTGAGCAAGTTAGCAAAAACCTGAAGGAGGGTTAGAGAGGGGGGGGTCACCTGCTGCCGCCACATGGGACGGAGAACTTGCCAGGATCTCCAGGGAAACCACAGACAGAATGCATGGTGCATTGCTCTCAGGTCACTGGAACATTAGGGAATCCCCCAAAGGCCCACAGAAATGAAGCAGAGGAGTCACTGACTCCATGTTTCCTGCAAATGGTTTTGCTCGCAAAATCCACAGCCTCTGCTACATTGCCCGGCAGCAAGTTCCTGTAAAATGGATGTTCTTATTTGAGGGAGAAGGCTCTGCAGTGTCTGCTCAGATCAGAACTCTCTGCTTGGAGCAGCCACCAGCTATGAGACTTCTAGAAGAAGTCCCCTGTGGCTCCGCGTAGTGATGTGACAAAGGTCTTCTCTGTGCCCACCTGAGCAGGGCACTGTGCTCAGCCACACAGCAGGCCCTCTCTCAAGCAGCTCCAGTCAGACTGAGAAGGTGGCAGAGGCACAGACAGAAACTCGACATTCATGTTAAAGCTTGATCAGTGAAAACCAGTTTCCAGGTGTAAGGTTGTACACAGTCCCTTGGAGTTCATAAAAGGAAACTGCCGGACAAATCTGCCACCACGTAGTTTTAACCAAAGTGCCTAAGCCAGTTTCAGCCCTCAAATGAAATTCTAGCTTCCTGCTTTTCTGTAAGTGTGCAAGGCAGTGGCAAATAATCACCTTGGGTAGAATTAGCAGCAACAGTTCATCTTTGTAAATTCACCTTTCATTTATATTTAGAAGGGAGAAATTCAATTTGTTCCAAACTCACTATCCACAATAGATGGAATTTGATCTTTGCTCCAATCTAGTTTTAAAGGTTATAGGAAATCATAAAGAAGATATGTAAACTATACTGACAATGAGCTTACATGTAGCAGGGAACTGGAGAGAAAAAGGTCCCTCCCTGACAGAGACAAAAGCCACCATCATAGTGTACAAACCCAGCTGGAAGGCAAGATCCTAACTGGTGCCCACCCCCACTCCCAAAGCTTCAGGAACATCAAATAAACCCCTCCAGCAAACTGTGCCTGAAGGAGTCAATGCAAAGTGATAAAATGCGAACTTGAGTTTGCACCTGTGACTAGTCCCTTACAATGTCTTCTTAAAACACTCATCTCTCCTGGGACCCTCGGTTCCTGCTCCTCGTCCACTCCATCTCCAGTTTCTGAGAGAAAAGAGGTATTTCTACTGATGTGCTAAGGTCAGTGAGCCCAAAGCAGGTGGAAATTGGTGTCCTTGATTTGGTAACACCTGTGAAATGGTTAAAATGTTCACACCTCTTTACTCTAAAATAACACTTTCAGCAATTTACCAGAAAGAGTCAACAATGAGTATAAATGTGTATCTGCATGTAGTGTTTAAAATAATTTAAAAATTGAAAACAACTTAAATCTCCATAAATTCTGGCTTTATACAAACTATGATACACTTACACATTGAATTCAAAGTGACGAGGAAGCTAGGGACTTCCGGCCAAGATGGAGGCATGGGTAGATACACTTTGCCTCCTCACACAACCAAAAGAAAAACAACAAATTTAAAAACAAAAAACAACCAGAACTACCTGAAAACTGAACTGTGTGGAAGTCTGACAACCAAGGACTTAAAGAAAAAACATTCATCCAGACAGTTAAAAGGGGTGGAGTCGGGTGACTGGGGAGAGAGGGCTTGCAGTAAGGCAGTGGCTACCAGAGCGGGCGGTCCCACATTTGCGTGTGTTCCTCCTGGTTAGGAGGAGCAACTGCTTAGTGAGACAGACTGTGCAACCCAGAGTTCCAGTGCGGGGAAATACAGCCTCAAAACCTCTGATTGAAAAAACCTGTGGGGGTTGAGGTGGCAGGAGAAACTCCCAGCCTCACAGGAGAGTTCATTGGAGAGACACAGGGTCCTAGAACATACACAAGCCCACCCATCCGGGAATCAGCACCAGAAGGGCCCAATTTCCTTGTGGGTAGTGGGGGAAATGAATGAAAACTGGCAGAGAGCAGAGCAAGCGGCACTGTCCCCTCCCCCACATACAGCATCACAATGACATAGGTTGCCCCACCCTGGCAAATACCTAAGGCTCTGCCCCTTATTACATAACAGGCACACCAACAACAACAACAAAAAAATGGCCCAAGTGAAAGAGCAGATCAAAGCTCCAGAAAAAATGTAACTAAGCAACAAAGAGATAGCCAACCTATCAGATACACAGTTCAAAACACTGGTAATCAGGATGCTCACAGAATTGGTTGAGTATGGTCACAAAACAGGAAAAAGTGAAAGGCCACGGAAATTAAAATAAAGGAAAATGTACAGGAAGCCAATAGTGATGGGAAGGCAGCTGGGACTCAAATCAACTGTTTGGACCAAAAGGAAGAAATAAACATTCAACCAGAATAGAATAAAGAAACAAGAATCAAGCCCTGGCTGGTGTAGCTCAGTGGAATGAGTGCGGGCTGGGAACCAAAGTGTCCCAGGTTCGATTCCCAGCCAGGGTACATTCCTGGGTTGCAGGCCATAACCCCCAGCAACCACTCATTGATGTTTCTCACTCTCTCTCACTCTCTCTCTCTCTCTCCCCCTTCCCTCTCTAAAAATAAATAAATAAAATCTTAAAAAAATAAAAGAAACAAGAATCCAATAAAATGAGGAGAGGCTTAGGAATCTCTGGAACAACTTTAAATGTTCCAATATCTGAATCATAGGGGTGGCAGAAGGAGAAGTGGAAGAACCAGTAATTGAAAACTTATTTGAAAAAATAATGGAGTACTTCCCCAATATGGCAAAGGAAATCAACTTCCAAGAAGTCCAGGAAGCTCAGAGAGTCCTAAAGAAGTTGGACCCAAGGAAGCACACACCAGGGCACCATAATTACATTACCCAAGATTAAAGATAAGGAGAAAACCTTAAAAGCAGCAAGAGAAAAGGAGACAGTTGCCTACAAAGGAGTGCCCATAAGACTATCAGCTGATTTCTCAAAAGAGACCTTACAGGCAAGAGTGGCCTAGAAAGAAGTATTCCAAGTCATGAAAGGCAAGGTTACACATCCAAGAGTAATCTACCCAGCAAAGCTATCATTCAGAATGGGAGGGCAGATAAAGTGCTTCCCAGATAAGGTCAAGTTAAAGGAGTTCATCATTACCAAACCCTTACTACATGAAATGTTAAAGAGACTTATCTAAGAAAAAGAAGATGATAAAAAATATTAATAGTAAAATGAGAACAAACTCACAACTATCAACAACCAAACCTAAAAAAAAAAGTGAACTAAGCAAACACCCACAACAGGAACAGAATCACAGAAATAGAGATCACATGGAGGGTCATCAACAAGGGAGTGGGAGGGGGAGAGAGGGGGAACAGGTACAGAGAATAAGTAGCATAAATGCTAGGTAGAAAACAGACAGAGGAAGGTTAAGAATAGTATAGGAAATGGAGAAGCCAAAGAAGTTATATGTGTGACCCATGGACATGAACTAGGGGTGGGAGGGGGTGTGCAGGGTGGACGGGAATAAAGAGGGGAAATGGGACAACTGCAATAGCACAATCAATAAAATACACTTTAAAAAAAGTGATGAGGAAGCTGTACAAGAAAAGATTAATTGATTTAACTATATAAAAATGTGAGTAGTTTCTATGACCAAAAAAACTCAGTCCTCATAGTGTCAGAAAACAAATGGGTAAATTATTTGCAGCATATATGACAGGGATGCTAATTCACCTAATTAAAACAGAACTCTGTAAAATCAGTATGAAAAGAAGGACAACCCACTGTTTTAAAAGAGGCCAATAAGCATGTGAAAAGATGTTCAAGCTCACAAATTAAAGAAAGGTAAACTGTATTAGTAGCTAGATTCCATTTTTCATCCATAATATTGGCAAAGTTCAATAGTAACCAAGATTTAATAAAACAAAAAAAGTTCCCATTCATATCTGGTAAAAGTGTGAATTTGAATGACAATTTAATAATCTCCCCAAATTTTAAATTCTTAAATATTTCCACTATATGAATTTATCCTTGTATATGTACTTGCACAGGTACATAAAAATATACACATAAGGGCATTTAGAGAAGCATTGTTTGTAACATTGAAAGCCTGGGACAAAAAAATCAACTATGATACACTTATAATAGACAGACTACTATCCTGCTATTAGGCAGAATGAAGTAGTTCACATACTTGATCTGCAAAACAACACCCAAGAGATGCTGTGTATTGTTTAATAAGTGAACACAGAAAGTTGAAGAATATTTAGTATAAATAATCTCATTTGTGACATATACATATATTTTTTCACACAAGCATAGAAAGATATTTCTTGAAAGATATGAAATGTAAAAAGCAGTAATGCCCAGGAACTTGAGGGGGAGATTTTATACTTTACTTTACCTCATTCAGAACTGTTTGATTTTTTTCTTTCGGTGGTAATGTATTATTCTTACAATTGAAAAAAAAACTAGATTGAAGCATTAATTGAAACATCATCAGTCACATACTCGGCTACAGGAATTGTTTCAACAGCAAGCATACAGTGGAGAGCATACAAGTGTATCGTATTTCTAGTCAGGAGAGTCAAACCACATCACCTCTTCTCAAGCAGCACATAATAGCATGAAATGAAAGAGACTACTGCAGTAGGGGGGCTGTAGTGACAGGAAGAAGCCTCTAACACGAACACCTATAGGACCTTAAGATGCATAAATCAAGCAGAAAAGGGCTTTGCTTTTATAGGAAGATGTAAGCGAGAAGTGGGGGTGGGGGGATGGGATGAGCAGGGGGCATGCTCTGACAGTTGATTAGGTTTTTTTTGTCGTGGTTCCCCTGTTTCCAGGAGGGTTGAGAAAGAGGGGCTTTTTCCCCATTCTAATGTTAGCTCAGGCTGAGCATGGGTCAAAGTTCAGGGGTGGTGGGGTAGCCTAGCTAACGTTTGGCCAGGACAAGTAAATGGGCATTTTGTACACATCCATCAATGAAAACAAAGACTTCGGCTACTCATTTATGAGACAGAGAATGGGAATTTGGAGGGGCTGGGTCTGGCCTTGTTACGGCAAACAAGGGGGCAACCCTGAGTCTCATCTGGGCCCTCGTGGGTTGGGAGGTTCTCTGCAGTCAGCTATTTCCAGGAACACAGAAGGGAGCGGGGTTTCAGACCGTTGCCGTTTCCTGGAGAACAGGGCTCAGGGAATGTTCACATTGAGGACCATCACAGTCCTCAAAGAGCTTTAATTCCCGGGGATTTACTTATTTGATTAAGCAATCAAATAAGGAAATAAACGCAAGTTATATAATTGCTGTCAGATGCTTTCAGAGAGAACGTGACTCCTGGCCACCGAGGAGGCCGTACCAAAGCCACAGCGAGCTCTTCAGCTTTGCAGCTTCGAGAATTCATCTGTGCCCGCCCCGGCCCAGGCTGAGAGAGAGAGATCGCTGTAACAGAGCAGATGGCCTGAAATGGACCTGGTTATGTACAAAGATGTAAGATTCATTACAGCTCAATGAGGGGGAGAAAGGATTACCCAATAAATGGTGTTGGGACAATTAACTAGCAATTTGCAGAAACAGTAATTTTAGAATCTCACTTTATGTTACGCACTAAAATGAATTCAAATTGAGTGGAAGAGTTAATTGTGGTTTTTTCAAACATCAAAATCTCAGAAAAATAGAATTGGATATTTTTCAAACCACTAGACAAAAGATAATTGTATAGTCTTAGAAGCAATGCAAGACTTAAAAAAAAAAAGAGTAAGAGCTCTAAGTTCAACTCCCAAAATGTAAAGTATAAAAGCAAATGGCAACCAAAAAGGATTGCAGCAAATATAATAAAGAAGCACTATATTTCTTATTTAACACCTCATTTATGTTGGTCAGAAAAAAATTAAGACTCTAAACGATGGAAAGTTAAAAAAGATCCTCACAAAAGAAACAATGCCACTAGCAAGCAAAGATTTGGAATGTTCAACTCCCAGAGAATACAAAATGTGAATTAAAACACCAAGTAACCATTTCCCTGGGTTAAATTAGCATACATTTAAAAATCATACCTCCCGGGCTTCTGTTTCTGATTAGAACAGGGAAGCCACTAGTGAGCGCTGAACCTTCCCCAGGAACGAGAACTGGCTGAGTGAGCCATGGTTTTGTAGCACGGATTCTCAAATCATCCAAGCGCTCGAGGTGCCAGGAGACCCAAACAAACGAAATTCCCTGGGTGACAGGCTCTTCCTACAACAGAAGAGGTCGTGGCTGCTTCCATCTAGGAAGAAGTGGCAGGAAGGGGAGGAAACTGCCATAAACTCAGGTGAAGAGATACCTGCCAAACCTGTAACAGCATCTAATGGTTGTCTGTGACTTCCCATGACAGATTAGAATCCCAGAAAGCCTTAGCCACAAAGTGAGTCTACACCCACCCGCCTGCCAGGCTTTCGCGTAGGTCTTCATCGAACACACAGAACAATAGACAGAAGGCTAAGGGCGAGACCGCAGGACCGAGAGGATGCCCGAGCGGCGCACAGCATCTGCCCCACGTGCGAGACCTTCTGAAGATGGGGAACAGGTCCGACAGTGCTCCATTTACATAAAAACACACACCTATGAAAAAGCATTAGGAGGAAGACGATAAATTGTTCTCGCATTGAACTCGTGGGATTGTTTTTTTCTTTTACCTTAGTTATTTGAATTTTTATACTTTTCTTCTTATTTAAAAATATTTTTATTTTAAAAATTTTCTTGCTATTTTTTGCAATATTTGACTGTCCTATTCAAGAACATGGTGTTTTTCTCCAGTTATTTACATATTATGTATGTCCTCCTGTGTTTCTCTTTATTTAAATCTTCTATTGCACAAGAAATCCATGGTTATATTTTGTCATTTTTCACATACTCAGTAGTTTTAATTCACAGAAAATAAAATCTTAAACTGGACTTTCATTTGTGAATATAAAGAAGGGGATAAGCCTTTCCAGTGACCCAAATATGCGTGACTAACAGATAGAAATGTGTTATACAGCTAAATATTGTTATTTATGTAAAACATTAAATATGTTTATTTTGAAAGCATCTGAAAATATTCACAGTGGTTGGTCTTTGAGTAGGGTGAGGTAAGGTTAAACGTCTTTTCCCTTGTCTGTTTTTCTTATGCTCAATGTGCATTATTTAGTGATAAAAAGAAATAGTGAAACTCAAATCCCAATTTCGGGCTCAAGCGCTCCTCCAAAAGCCCTGAGCCCATCCAGATCCAAGTCAGTGTCAGGGAACTAGAGTTCCCCAGGCTAGAAGCTTCTCCATCATGCACTTCATCTTGCTGTTAATACTCCACTTCCGGTCACTTGACCTTGAGCTTCCTCTTCCTGTACAATTCTCTTGGCCTTAAAATTTCATGCTCCAGAGCTTCCTTTCCTGGCCCTCAGCCTACCTCTCCCAGCCCCACTGTCCTCAGACACACCCCATGGGGTCCTTAAACCTGTCCAGCAAGTGCAGGGAGCAGGGGCTGGCCCGTTGGCCCCTCAGGGTCCCTGGGCTCCTCAGTGTCACTCAGGCAGCTGGAACAAGAGCAACACTTGTCTTCCCTCCCCAAATCCCCAGCACCAGAGCCTGCTAAGCCATCCCAGCTCCTGTTCCTGCCAGACCTTTATTAACTATGACAAGGGTTTGGAACACCCACAAAACATCATAATCTCCCCATCTCCCTGTAGGAGCAGATAGAGTTAAAGAGGCTGTGGAGAGTGGAATGGTGGCAGACACCTCCCAGGAGAGCCCAGCACCAGCCTTCCCGGCCTGTGTGTGTCTCCTCGTCTCGGCTCAGATCTCCTCTCCGGAGCCAGGCCAAGCCTGCTGAAGGCGAGCTAAGGAGGTGACTGCAAATCAAAATGAACATCCCACTGAAAAGAATTCAGCGTGATGATAAATAGCTTCATGGGGCCCTGGCGTATAGCAGACAGCAGAGAACTCTCCATTCGCCATCCGACCCTGAATATAAACTAGAAAGAGACGTGAGTTCCTCCTCGCTTTTGCCTGCTACCCTTTACAGTTCGTAGGAAAAGGAAGGGCAGCCACACCAACCAGGAGGGCCAAGGAATAGCTCAAATGAGAGGGACCCTCATTAAAATATGTCTCCTCATGGTTATTCAATCACTAATTGACTTTTCCTCCTCACTTGAATTTTGATGCCAGTGTCTTAATTAATTAATTCTGTCACCAAAGCCCCAGGGTGCCACAGAGGGGTTCACCACGAGTTTATCTCTCCATGTTCCAGTCAACTTGACAGGTAGGCTCTCACTGGCCAGCTCCCTGGGTAGTGGCCCGAGCCTGTCTTACTCCCTTGAGGAGGCAGAGACAGGCTGTCATTCTCTGAACATTGGTCACAGGGCCCAGCCCTCGGGGGAGAAGCCAGAGGCCCAGATTGTTGCTCTCCTCCGCTGACAGCACTATGAATTCCCTTCCCTCTCTCTGCATGCTCGTAGGCAGACGAAGTCCATCCCACACACCATGGCTAGTGAGAGAGACAGATCGCAAGTGGTGTTTCTGAACAAGCCTCCTGGGAAATCATTTGTTCACTGGGTTGCTCGTTCATAGGGGTGTTTTACTTGTTTATGACTGGCCTGTGCTAGACTTGGGTGGGGGTGGGGTGTCAAGAGGGTATAAATGTGGGCACTGGCCAGAAAGGTGTTTATAATCGTAGTTGAAGAAATGTGACATTCTCTTACAAAAATAGAAGCCAACATTTGGTGTTCAAAGGGCTAAGTCAATTGTCCTGGATATTTTGGCCATGTGTCTCCTCTTCTATTCTAGGACCCTCCAGAGGGTCCTAGAGGGTCATGCAAACATGCAATGAGAAATCACAAAACCCCAGGCGGAGCTTTGGTGGGAGAAGTCAACGTCAAATTTTCTTCTTCTGTCTCCCTTCCTCTCCTGGAATGAAGGGGTGGGGTAGCAGAAGAAGCCACATATGGAAAAGTAAGCTCCCTTTCCACCCTTCTCAGCCCACGCCACGGAGGGGGAAGATCGGTCCAGACTCCTCGCTTTGCCCCTTTGGACTGGCCTACCTGAGAACAGAGCCCCGCTGCCCTGAAGATGGCTGGGGTATGCTTTGGTCTACACTGCACTAGGGGCTACCAGTCCATCTTGCTTTTTCTTTCTCTTTCCCCTACAGTTTAGGGGGCTCACCCTCCTTAACCACACCTAACCATCTTGTCCTCCTTTCTCTCTCCCTTCCATGTGGGCAAGAAGAGATTCATGACCAGGGATTGATTTTTGTTTCTTATGGTAGTTGGTGTGGGGAGAAGGAGAAAATGTAAGCCACAGTTGTCTCTGGTCCTTCCAGTCTAACACTAGCAAAAACCTTCTGTGTTGGGGCCCGGGGTTCGTGCTCACTAGCAAGGAGGTATATTTTATTTTTCACTTGCAATTTTCTTCACATAGCTCTTTCTCCAGGAGACTCATAGAGAAGAATGCTGTGATCTCGGTCAGCATCCTGGTATTCCAGGGTCTCCTGCCCAAAACCTGTCAAGGAGTGCCTGAGAGCTTGACAAATGGAGTGCCCAGGAGGCCAGGCTAAGCCAAATCATCTCCCCAGTGTGTCGTCTCTGCCAGAGGGTGCTGTCCTGATAGCATTTTTGGGACTCTACCCCAAAGAGCTTCTTACCAAGAGCTTGGTACCTGAGACATGCTTTTCCAGTTTACCCTATTTTTGTATCTCCTATTGTCATTCTTTTTTTTTATTTACAAAAATTCTATGTTTTAATGATCCAAAAGTCAGAAGAAGCCACAAATACTCTGAAAGCTTTTAATATTTCCAAAGGACTATTGGGAATCTCTGAACTTCACAGCAACCCATGAAAAAAGGTGTCTTGAAGATATCAAAATTCTATAACCTTGTACATATTTATAGAAATAATGTGGGGCTTTAGATAACAATTGCTAAAGTTAAGAGTTTCATTGAGTGAATTGCTATGAAGCAAAGCTAATGTCTACTTTAGTTCTATACATCATGGAGATAAATATCTTTATTTTTTAATTATGAATTTTTTATAGAAGAAGTACACAAATATAAAATTTATTTTTGTAATTGTTTTTGCTATAAGAATTCTACTAATCTTTTATTCTTTTTTGACTTTTTAAAATTTTAATCATTGTTCAAGTACAGTTTTCTCCCTTTTACTCCCATCTATTGTCATTCTTGATCTATTTTTTTAACCTGTCTTGGCAGCCAATACTAATACTATTCTGTTTCAAAATATACCCTGATGGCTTCCTATAACCCTTAGTATAAAATGTGATATCCTCACCATAGCCTATGGGGTAGGTTGTATTGTGGGTCTCAACATCTGCTGCTCCTCACTGTGGGAGGATTTATATCCTCACCCCTGATGACATCATATTGGGCCATGCAATTTGCTTGGGCCAATGGAAGTGGCTCATTCACTTTCACACGAAAGCTTGAAGGCTATCACATGGTCTTATACCTCCTTCTTTCTCTCTTCTAGGGGATCAGAAACGTCCCAGATACGAGATGCCCCATCTACCTGGAGTGGAGAAGATGTAGAGCCAAACCACAAAGGGCATGTAGTATGAGTGATAAGTAAAGATTGTTGCTCCTGAGCTTTGAGGGTCATTTGTTACCAAGCACTTTGGCCTAATCTGACTGATACATTCTGCAATGTGATTTGACCCCTGACCACTTCTCCAATCTTGTGTCTCACCTTCCATCGCTATACTCCAAACACCTTGGCCTTCTTTCTCTTCATGGAGCATGCCAAGTTTGGTTTTACCTGCAAGATTTTGTATATGTTGTTCCCTCTGCCAGGATTGCTTTTGCCTGAGGTTTTCACATGACTGGCTCTTCTTCATTATTCTGATCTTGGTGCAAATGATGCCTTCTTAAGAAATGCGTTCCCTAACCCCTTGTCTAATGTAGCCCCCACCGCCATCGCTCACTATCACATTATCTGCTCTTGTTTTACATCTGTTCACTAGTTTGTTATTTGTTTTCCCACTTTGGAATGAATGCTCCATGAAGGTATAGACCCTGGCCATCATAGTCACTGCTGTATCTCCAGACACAAGAAGGTCACCTGACATGTAGTCAATACTCAGTACTTGTGTCATGAATAAGAATTATCTCCTAAACTTTAAACCCATTTTCAATTGCCAACTGGACACCTTTTCCTAATCCTAAACTCAACAGATCCAAAGCAGAATTCAGAATTCTCTGCTGTCTCTTCTTACCCCAACCTCCTCCTCATCCTCTATGCCCCAGTCAGTGACACCATCATTAACCCTGTCACCCAAACGGGACACCTCAGGGTCCTGTTCCACTCCTCCCTCTTGCTCCCTGTCCCTACTCCCAAACAGTCGCCAAGCTGACTGTCTTCTAAATCCCTCCCTAATCCACTTTGCCCTCCTTCCCCACTCCTGCCCTCATCCAGGCCCTCATCATCCGCTGTCTGGATTATCACAATCTTTGCAGAACAGGGCTCCCTGTTTCCAATTTTCTCCCCACCCATCTGTGCTCCACACTGCCACCAGAAGTATCTTTCTAAAATCTGATAATGTCACTCTCCTGTTTAGAAGGATTTCAAAGGAACTACCGGATGAAGCTTAACTCCTTAGAGACCATGAGATAGCTTTGCGTTCTGGAACCTGCCTATCTGCCAAGCACCCAGTGTCTCTCCTACCTCTCACCACATCCAGCCGCACTGACCCAGGGCCGCCGCCCCAACATGGATCAGTACTCACTGCTCTCTCTCCCTGCAATGCCTGCCCCAATTCAACCCCGTGCCCCCTCCCCCCGCACAAACACTCCTATCAGCATCCACCTACTGAGAGCTTTCTCTGCACCTCTTAGTAATTTCCATCATCACTACTCCCTCTCTGTAGCCTCTCCCAACTCCTTCCTCCCCTCCCCCTGTAACAGTGAAAATAGCTCTAATTATGAGCTCCATCCTTTTTCCTCCTTCAACGCTCTACGCAATCCTCTGTTATGAAACATCACATGGTGCCGTATGCTTTTTGGGAATAGGTAAGTCTGTGTGTCTCTTAAGAGCTCCCCAGGCAACCTTTCTTGTTCGAGTCCCCAGGAATTCACACAGCACCCAACAGACTCATAGTGTGTGCTCAAGAAAGCTTATTCCAGTAAATAGGTGGATAGAATAGATGGTATTAAGTATAAGGAGAGAGAATAATAGGTGGGTAATTACGTTACAAGCCAGAGCCCTCGTGTGCATGCTACAACCAGGAAAAAGAATGCAAATAAGAGTAGAATCAACCCTTAGTTTCAGTTCTGCCCTAAGAAAGCCGCCCTACGAGATGGAGCCTTGTAACAGGAAGAGGACCTCGCTGCAGACCTCGCTGGTGCATTTACCAGAGCCATGACTCTCAAACTCTCTGGCCCAGGGGCTCTCCCTCGTATATAGCACAAGGAAGGGCTTTACTAGTGTTGCTCTTGGTTTGCAGATTCTGAAAGAGAAATTAAGTGATGCCCCCAAATCACGCAATAGGAAGCAGCAAAGTTAGAGCTTGAACTCGGGGTCTTTGTTTCTGAACTCTGTGCCCTCTGCACCCATCTGGGCTGCCTTCCCCTCCAAGGACAGCACCACTAAGTAGATGATCACACGTTCCCAGCACCTCTAAGGCCCTGTAATTTTCGTACTTTCTCCCTCTGGGCTGTGTTGAATTGTTCTTCCCTCCTAACCTGTCGCAGTCCCAAGGCTCTGTTAAGGCCACGCCTCCTGGGAGGGGACTAGGGCCCTGGGCTCCTCCTCCTCGCCCAGGAATCGGAGGCTCCTCCCCAAGAGAGAGCGACAAGATCCTCAGCACAGCCGGTCAGAAGCCATCATCACTGTCATTTTAGGAGATTCCGGTTCCAGCTTAATGCTATTGGAGGCTGAAAATAACCCCTCCAGTCTTGCTGCTTATTTCTTAAATGCTCTTCTTAACAGTAATGATGGCACCTGTGGGGGAGGAAACAGACGGGATTTAGGCTGAGAGTTGGTTTCATGTCACCTAAAAGGATTATTTTATACCATCAAGAACCATCAGAAAGATAATTCCCCTCCTAGTGGGGAGGATGGATTAGGCCTTTGCTTCAGATGGTACTTTATGAAAAGATTATTTAAAGATTATAGGACAAAATGGATACATTTGACATCTGCTAGGGCTGGGTGTTTTGGCTGCCTGGGAAATAACTTACGTAATTAGTAACTGGCTTGCCTTGGTGCTTATCTAGACTCTGTCTGCACACAAATGTCCTATTCTGGAGCTTTCTTCCCCTTCTCCCCCCTGATTTTTGACTAAGAGTGACACAGAATGCCACCACCTCCACGAAGTCTTCCCTGATCTCTCGCCGCCAGATGTGATCACTCTTGCCTCCAGACTCCCTCCCCTCTTCAAAGGTCTCATCACATGCCTGTGCCTTCTCTCCCCAGACCTGAAGCACCTCACACACACTGGTGTTTGAGCCCCGCAAGGCTGCACATACAACAGGTGCTGAGAGATATAAAAGCCTCTTTGTGCTCTGGCCTCAGCTGTTCCCCCAGACAAGGTAGGAAAGGAGGGTCTTAGAGGCCTTGAGGGGCCAGGAGGAAACTGGTGTTGCTTGGGGCAGGGGTTCTGCCGCTCTGCATCTCACCATGCTATCATCCACAGAGGGGCTTTGGGGCTGAGGAGCATGCGCTGTCCTGTGGGTCTCTAAGAAACACTGCTGCCCAAACATTTGGCCAGACACACGGACTCCCCCCTGCTCATGTATTATGGTGAGGCAGATTTGAGAAAAGATCCTTGATGAAGCTCCTTGATGAAGCAAGTCTGGCTTGACTTGGAGCTGAAAAAGCCTTTCTCCTGAATCCCCAGATGTCTGTGAACAGCCGCCACTTTTGTTCAGAGCATCCCCCATGGCTACTGACCTCCCAGCCTCTCCCCACCACTGCCCTCAGGCCTGCACCGCACCTATGCCAGCTCTCATGCCTCATACTCTTCCCTGGATCCAAGAAACACACAGTTTGCTCCGCCTGGACTGCCCTCCCCTCAGGCCTTCTCCATCCCAAGAGTTCTTCTCCCAGCCTTCAGACTCAGCTCAGGTGTCACCTCCTCTAGGAAGCCCTCTCTGATGCCTCCAATCTATTGGAGGACCCTCCTTGTTTTCCTAGTATTCATGGTCTGAGATATAGAAGGGCAAATATCACCACATCTAAAAACATGCATTAATAAACAGCCATTAATAATAAATAACCAACCATGTGCTGTGTGCCCATCGTGGGCAATGCACTGACCTCTGCACTCGGATAAAGCAATGAACAAAACAGACCAAGGCGCTTACTCTCGAGGGTCCCACGTCCTAGTGAGGAGCCCAACAAACACAACGAGTAAATTATGCACATTAGAGGTGAGTACGAGTGTGCAAAAAGGAAAAAGTAGGGAAGAGTGAAGAGGATGGGGAATGTTGAGGGTGACCAGGGAGAGGGTGGGGAGGGGTTGACTGGGGAAGCCCGGACAGGCCTCGCCCCACAGGTGACATTCAACCAGAGACCGAAAGAGAGCAAGAGATGGCCAGCAGATTTCTGGAGGAAGAACGTTCCTGCGAAGGGTGCCCGTGGGCCAATCCAACCTGCCCCTTGTTTTCGGATGGCCCACCAGGCTAGGAATGTTTCTTACATTTTTCAGTGGTTGGAAAAAAATCAAAAGAAGAGTCGTGCTTCACGACACATGAAAACTAGATGAGATTCAACTTTCGGTGCTCATAAATAAAGTAGGGTTGGAACACGCCGCCCCCATTCTCTGTCTGAGGCTGCTTTCATGCTGCAGTGGCAGAATTTCGTAGCTTGACAGAGGCCCTCGAAGCAAAAACTATTTACTCCCTCACCCTTTGTCCAGAAGAAGTGTCCTGACCCCTGAGTTAGAACAAAGGCCCTGGGGCAGGAGCAGGAACAGGAACAGGAAGGAAATGGGCCTGGCTAGAGTGAAGGGCAGCGAGCATCCTGTAAGCTTGGTTATGCCATTCAGTTTTAACTCGGATGATAGGGAGCTGTTGCAGGATTCCGGTGAGAGAAGCCACAGAGTCTGGTCTGTGTTTTAAGAGGGTGGTTTTGGCAACTGTACTGAGACGAGACTGATAGCAGGCTACTGCTATTATTTAAGTGAGAAAAACAGTGGCTCAGACCACAGCATGGGCGCTGTGTATAGGTGACAAGACATGGCAGGGTTTGCTTATGTTTTGGACATCCAGCCAACAGGATTTCCCGATGGGTTGGATGTGGGGTGTGAGGATAAGAGAGATCAAGGAGGACTCGAAGTTTTGGGCGTGAGCAACTGCAAGGTGGGACAGGTCTGTGGGGAGATACCACAGATTTCGCTCTAGCCAGGTTGATTGTGAAGTGTCTACTGGACGAGCCACCAGTGAAGCTCAGTGTTGGTTGGAAGGGAGTCTGCAGTTCAGGAGAGAGGTCTGGAAGCAGCTGTAAGTTTGGGAGTTATACACAGACAAGTGGTATTTAAAATCGTGGAACTAGATAAGCTTGCCAAGGAAGTGCCCATGGAAAGAGAAAGAGAGGAGGACTCAGACTGAGCCATGCACAGGATAGCTTTAAGACCCCAGAGAAGGCCCCCGTTGGTGTAGCTCAGTGGATTGAGCGTGACCTGAGAACCAAAGGGTCATTGGTTCGATTCCCAGTCAGGGCACATGCCTGGGTTGTGGGCCAGGTTCCTAGTGGGTGGCACGTGAGAGACAATCACACATTGATGTTTCTCTCCCTCTCTTTCTCCTTCTCTTCCTTGTCTCTGAAAATAAATAAATAAAATCTTTAAAAACAAAGACCCCAGAGAAGGACAGCAGGAAGCAGCAGGGGAGACTAAACAGGTGTACATGAGTCCAGAGTGGAAGCCAGCTGGAGAGGCTGTGCCAGGGAGGAAGCAGAGAGGACCCCTGTCCAGTGCTGCCCCTGCGTGAGCAAGGTGCGGGTCAGGTGGTCACCCATTTAGCAACATGGAGGGCCTAGGTGGGCTTTACAAGGACAGATTTGGTGGAGACACCGGGGTGAGAGCTGACCGAAGGGAATTTGAGGAAAAGAGTGGGGAAAAAGAGAAATTGTAGTAGGTGCAGACAACACTTTTCAGGAGGTTTGCTGCAAAGCGGACACAGCAGTGGGTCATTGGCTGGGGAGAAGGGCATGTTGATGACAATAAGCTAATAGAGAGCAAAACCAGGAGCAGAGGACATCATGGGACGAATGTACCTGAGAATAGACCATAGGAGGTCCTCACATATCCCCACCCCTGGAACGCTAGGACCCACCTGTATTCGCCACATTAGGGACTTTGTATTCTGTTCAAACTTATGCATGCATGCATTCATTCATTCATTCAAAAGATTTTCACTGAATGGCCTTTGCCTACCTGGTCTGATGCCGGATGCTGGGGATACAGCACAGACAAGTCCAGTGATCTCTGCTCCCTTGTAGGCAACATGCTTATGGGGGTTACTGAAAATCCTGAGCTCAATTGACTCGAAAGACAAGGACATTTAATATCTCCTGCAATGAAAGCCCAGATAATGTCCACAGTTACACCATGATATAGCCTTAATCAAAATGTGTCACTATTGTCTACTTATCTATCCCCTACACTGACAGATCTTTAAAGAGATAATATTTATAACCTCATTTAATGCAGCCCTCACACAGGAAAGGAACTTTCAAAATGCTTGCTGAGTGGATACATAAAGCCTGAGAGATGGGGGAAAATCCTCATGGAAAATTCCTTCATAATATCTACCCCTCGGAGTTACTAAGCTACAATTTTCAAAAGGAAAACATCGCTGTGACGTCTAACACCTTGGAAGTCTAAGTTGGTTTCCTTGGATACTTTTCTCTCAGCTACCACCCAAGACTGACTGTCCCTTCTCAGTCTGGATTTTTCCATGGAGTGGGATGACGTGGAGATCTGGAGGGATAATGTGGAAGCGGAGGCATACCTGGTAACACGAGACTAGATGTCCTGCACCCTGGCTTGCCTAGTTTCACCCAAGAGTGTGGGTAGTGACTGTTGTCCATTCTTTTCCTGGAATCACACGCCATTTACTATTCTTACTATTGGGTACTGTGTGGGGCAGTGTATTAGGTGCCACATGCATTACAACTTTTATAGTAAAAACACTGCCAAACAGTATTCTCTTCCCATTTTGACATGTGAGGAAACCTACAAGTTGCTGGGCCGGGAGCATTCTAACTTGGCAAGGTCACGCTGCAAGTAACTGGCAGGACCGAGACGGAAACCCATGTCTGAGTCCAAAGTTCTTGCTTTGACAGCTGTTATATCGTCTCTTACCTTCATGCTGAAAAGCAGAACAGGGAGACTTCCATTTAAAAACTCTTATTAATTATCATCTCCTCCCCTCACTGAAATTACCACAGAGCCAGTGCTCTCTAAGGTGATGTCTCAATCCAGCCGTGACAGGAGACACATCTACCTGTGACAGCAGGTCGAGGCTGGAGATGAGGAATTCAAATGCTAATCCCTGCCACCTAGGAGGAAGCAGGAGAGGTGAGGGAGGAGGGGAGTTGGGGCCCAGATGCTGTGACCAGGACCAAGGAGAAGGAAGTAGAAAATAGGACCTAGAATATCTGACAGGGAAGGGATGCTCCCACACTCTTCCTCCAAAGTGCTCCCCATCGCTGCATTTCCCCAAATGCCTGCTCTTTGCTGCCCGCAGTGGTGATTTGCCCACCGCTGGCAGTCCCAGCTGGGGTCTTGGTCACCGCCATTAGGACAAAGCATTCCCCTTTCTCTGACTGGTTCCGTCATGGCATGACAGCCATCCAGATCACTCTTCTTAGAACAGACCTTCAGAACTGAACCTTCAAAGTCAAGGCACTGACGGAAGAGATGGAGGGCAGGTCAGCCTGGAGGCAGAGTGCGCAGAACCTGGTGGGGCACCACGAAGTCTTGCCTCCCCCCGAGGCCAGCCAAGCAGGAGAATGGCTGTTGAAATCAAACTTATTACCTTCTCCTAATATACATTTCCATGAAAAAATTACATCATCTTTTAAGTAAACACATGCATCTGATTCCTTTTTTTTTTCCAACTTAGGTCATGTGACCTCAAATTATATTTTATTTTCTACAATTTTCTATATTTCTGAAAATGTTTATAATAAGCATGTATTACATTTATAAGAGGGGTAGGAATGAACTAACATCCTTCCTTCCTTCCTCCCTTCCTTCCTTCCTTCCTTCCTTCCTTCCTTCCTTCCTTCCTTCCTTTTCTTCCTCCCTTCCGAGACAAGCTGGAAGTAAGACACCCGAGGCAGTAATGGAATGGTTGGTGTGCAGTAAGAATGACATTGGCTCCAGCAGAAATGGCCTCTCCCAGGTTGGAATCCCTCCGGCTGGTGGGTCTGAAAGTCCTAAGAGCAGATGCTGCGGCGGTGGTTTGCTCATCAGTGGGAATGCGCCAGGGGACTGCACTCTGCTCGGAGCTTGCAGGCCATGTATTGGCTGGTCCTGGGGAGCCGGGAAGAGCAGTTGCACTCATCTCAGACCACTTAGCAAGGAGAGAACTAGTCCACACAGGGAGGCAGCCTCTGAAGCTGTGAATTAGTCCTTTGCCGGCCCTCAAAGCCTCTCTAAGAAGTTACTTTTCATTTCCAGGGGAGTGGTGGATTTCCAGGCATCACGAGGGAGTTACAGAACGCCAAGGTTCCTGAGAAGTTGTTTTTCACAAATTAAATTTTCATATACCAAATCCTACTTTCCCGTACTTTTTTATTATCAAATTAAAGAAGCTTCTTGAGAGAATAAAATCAATCCACTTGTGGGAACATGACTCAAACCAAAGGTAGCGCACTTTTTTTATGACATGCTTTTTTTAATAATAAGACTCTCAAAATAAGACACCAGTAATACATTTCTGAAAATAAGTTACAAAATATGAGTCTAACTAGAGATATCTGCCTCTTTGGCTAGCAGCTACATGGTCCAGAAGAAGCCCCATAACAATAGCTGAGCTGAAGAAAGAAGTTTGAAAAGTCTTGTCCTGGCAGGTGTGGCTCAGTTGGTTGAAACGTCATCCCATTCCTGAGAGGTGGTGGGTTCCGTTCCCAATCAGGGCACACACCTAGGTTTCAGGTTCAACCCCTGGTCCGGGCACATATGGGAGGCAACCAATCGATGCTTCTCTCTCTCTCGTTAATGTTCTTCTGTCTGTCTGAAAGCGATGAAAAAAAAGTCCTAGGGTGAGGATTAAAAATTTTTTTAAAGACTGAAAAGTCTCTAGAATAGTCTGCTAATAAATCCAATGTGTTTGGATATTCAGCTACTGTCTCTCAGCTCCAAATGCACTCATTCTGCCCGCTCTTGTGATAGGAGGCCGGGACTCTGAACACCACCGTTCTGCTTGGCCAGCTGGATCTCCATCACCCAGGTGATGGGGCAGCCGGAGGAAGAGCATGTGGCCAGAGTAGAAAATAAGGACATGATCTTTGATATTTCTTTCCTGTCCCTTTCTGTGTGCTACACCCCACCCCCCCACCCCCAAGCTCCCCCGCCCAGCAATGCTTCTCCATTCTGGAAATGGCAGCTGGTTCCTGTGTCCAGTAGTGTCCATGCTGCCAGAACCAGCTCCATGGTGCTTCATGTACTTGTGAGGCTGTGTTGGAGCAAGGCTGCTCAAGAAAATTTCAAGAATTCTGTGAGCTAATTTTAAGCACAGTTACCATTATATATTAAATTATATAAACATACTGTATTTGTTTGTTAGGGCTGCAGTAACAAAGCCTCCCATACTGGGTGGCTTCACATGCAAAAATACATTGTCTCACAGTTCTAGAGGCCTGAAGTCCAAGATCAAGGTGTCTACAGGGCTGGTTCCTTTTGAGGACAAATCTTCTCCATCCCTGTCTCCTAGCTTCTGGTGGTTGGCTGGCAACTTTGGCATTGTAGAAGAGTCACTCAGATCTCCACCTTCATGGTCATGTGCCACTCTCCCTGTGGGGGTGCCTGTCTTCAAATCTCCCCTTTTTATGAGGACATCAGTCATATTGGATTAGTGCTCACTCTGATGAGCCCACTTTAACTTGATTACCTCTGTAAGGACCTTAACTTCAAATAAGGTCACATTATGAGGTCCTGGGGGGTTGGGACCCCAACATACATACCTTTTTGGGGAGCATAATTCAACCCATAACACTAACAATTAAAAAATTCTATTTAAAAATTATAGAGAGGGAGAATAGACAATGGATTAAGAAAGAAGAAGGGCCTGAAAAATTTGAAAACACTTATTCGTAAAGATATATGCACCCCATGTTCATTGCAGCATTTTTCACAATGGCCAGGACAAGGAAACAACCCAAGTATCCCTTGATAGATGGTTGGATAAAGAAGATGTGGTCCCTACATACAATGGAGTACTACTCAGCCATAAAAAGGATGACATGCTGCCATTTATAATAATATGGGTGGATCTTGAGAGTTTCATGCTAAGTAAAATACGTCAGATAAAAAAATTTAAGAACTATATGATTTCACTGGTATGTGGGATATAAAACTGAAAGCTACAAATAAACAAATAAGAAAAACAAATAAAAATTCATAGACACAGACAACAATGAGGTGGGTACCAGGGGGAGGGGGCGGGGAGTAGTAAAGGGTGAAGGGGGTCAGATCTATGGTGATGGAAGGAGGCAACTTTGGGTGGCAAGCACACAGTACAATACACAGGTGATGTACTGTAGAATTTTACATTCACAACCTATACAACCATTTTTTCTTTAAAACGTGGAGTCAGCTTTTATTATATATTTCAAAGATTTCTGAAGTGATAACTTCAGAAATTTGGGGACGCTCACTAAATTTTAACATGAATAAATGTTACAATTAAACAAAACCAAAAATATTTTATAATTACTTAAACCCATTTCCATCATTAACCCTCTAACAGCCTAAGCGCCCATCAGTAAATGAGTGGATCAAAAAACTACAGTACACTTACACGATGGAATACTACACAGCAGAAAGAAAGGAGCTCCTACCCTTTGCAACAGCATGGATGGAACTGGAGAGCATTATGCTAAATGAAATAAGCCAGGCAGTGAAAGACAAATACTATATGATCTCACCTGTAAGTGGAACCTAATCAACAAAACAAATAAGCAAGCACAATATGACCAGAGACACTGAACTAAAGGACAAACTGACAGTAACCAGAGGGAAGGAGGATAACGGGGGAAAGAAGGGGAAGGGCCATCAAGGAACATGTATAAAGGACCCATGGACAAGGCCAAAGGGGGGGAGAACTGAGGGTGGGAGGTGGGGGTGGGGGGAAGTGGTGGGAGGAGTAGAGGCAGGGAAATGGAAACCTATATAAGCTTAGCAAATGTCACCCTAATAAATTTAATTAAAAAGAAAAATATTAAATATGTAAATAAATAAATGTTACTTATTTTTAAAAGAAGATGCACCTCTAAGGATTGTAAGAGAGCAGCAGGAAGGAGCTGCTTTGCCGTGATGGGACAGTTAGGGTGTAGATTTTGTGGTGTTGGTGCTTACATAGATCAGTATACACTAAAAAGTCATGAGATTATACAAAAAGACATAAAAATGGGTAAGATCCAGGTCTGTATACAAATTGATTTCATGGTACCATGTGTTTCCGGGTTTGGATGGTGAACAAATGCCATATTGGAGAATCGGGGTGATGGGTACAGGGCTATTGTTTTTGTAGCTCTTTCTAAGTCTATAATTACTTCAAAAATAAAACCTTTTTTTAAACCAATGAAAGTAATTAATACCCCAAATTCATTACTTCCTGATTACTTGCTTTTTACTATTATCACTGCGGCACCTGAGGCCGCGGCTGGCAGGCCCCTCTTCCAAGCCTCCGGCTTCTTCCCTGGTCTCCCCACCCCTCCGCCTAGGAAAGGCAGCTGTTTCCTACATGCGCTGTCTCTGTGCCACTTTAACGTTCCCTTTCTGTTTCTCAGGTTATCTAACGCCTGGTTAAGTAAATTCTCACATTAAATTCTCTCTGTGAATCATGCTGCTGTTTTCCTCACTGATAACACCAGTCAACACAAATGTTCTCCAAATGATTTAAATGGCTTGCATGATGGTAGAACAGAAAGCGTTTTTATTTTCCAAAACAACAAAAGACCTACATGCCTCTTTCTACATGCTTCTTCCGATTATCCTGGAATTTTATTTCAGAAAATTGGCATTCCCAAAGGATGCTGGGAAGTGGAGCTTGCTTTGGCCTGGAAGGCAGCCTAGGCCATAGATGTTGAAGGAGCCCAGATAGATCTGTGATGATAGAGCAATCTCAGGCAATAACACTTTGTTTTTAAATATTAATAATATTTCCTTTCCGAATATAAAGGTAATCTGTGCTTATGCAATACAAAGAGTTTAAATAAATGGCCACATAATCCCAGAGAGAGATATCACTGTTAATATTTTGAGGTATTTTCTCCCATAGTTCTGTGATACATAAGATAAATAGTTTGCATCTGTCTATATATGTGTATGCTTTAAAGTATGTAAAATAAAGCTAGGTTTAGGTGGGGACTGACTGTGGGAGGCGGGGGCAGGAAGGGGAGAGCAATGGGGGGAGATTGGGACAACTGTAATAGAACAATAAAAAAATCCACAAATGAGCCTTTCTCTGATGTGGATGATAAACAACAGCTTAATGGATAACCTCCTTTAGCACATCACCATTATCACTTGAAAACATGGACACGGAGATACTGCGTTGATGGTGTTTCTCAAATAAGTTTTTGTACCCTCTCTTTAGCAAAAAAAAAAAAAAAAAAAACCCCAAACCCACCTGGGTTCATTTATACTGCTACATTTTGGGTCTTTGAAGATAATGATCACTCTTCTTCCCTTTGATGACTAAACACAGGCTTTAGATAAAGCCTGCCCGCAGAGGCGGCTCAGAGAACTCAGCCGGGGCTTGTGGCCCAAAAAGCTTTCCAGTTCCCATCTCATTCCCACCCCAACTGCAGAACGGGGTCCTCAAGGCAGACGCTGCACCAGTCAGCCGCGAGAGGAGTGAGTGCTCCTTCGCACCTTTCCCCATTGGATTCCCCAGAGCAGAGGCGCCGCAGACCCCAGCGGGCAGGCCTGGCTGGCCCCAGCGGCTGCACACCTTCCCGCTGCAGGCAGGAGTGCGGACTGTCCGGCCTCTCCCAGCGTCCAGGTCTGTCCCCTGGGGAGCTGCCGCGCGGTAGGTGTACTGGACCCCACCCACGGAGGGAGGAGGAGTTGTGGGACTCCACGCCCATTATCTCGCCAGCTAAGAAAATCATTCCTTCTCTTGTGCGGAGAAGCAAATGAGGAAAAAATGGAAAGAAAAGCTTTCTTGCGTAAGCCCGCAGGCACTGTTTGCCTCTCTTCCTTTCTGGGCAATGCGGGTCTGTGGGCGTCTGTCTGTCTGTCATCAAAATGTCTTCACAAACACCATTTTATCCTCTTCGGTTTTATTACTATAAAACATAATGCATAGTCATTGCAGAAATTGGAGCAATAAAGCAAGCCACAAGAAGAAAATGAGAAGCACAGTAATCCCATCATCCCAAACAACCACATTTTGGCATAAATCCTTCTAATCTCTGTTCCATGTGTATGTATACATTATTTTTTCACGGAATTACACAGTACTTACCGTACTTACAGTCTTACCACATGTTTTTCGTTTAATGTACTAATTGTAAAACACCTTTACATATTTTTCCACTTGTCTGTAGCTATGTGACAAATTGCATCAAAACTTAGTGGCTTAAAACAATAATTTTATTTTGCTCATGATTCTGTGGATCGAGGCCCAACCACATTCCAGGAAACAGAGAAAGGGTCTCCCTCCCTGGAAAGGACTACAAGGTCACGTTTAAGCAGAGCAAGTGGGAGGCGAGACCTTTAGAGCTGTCTTTGGAAAAGGCAAAGTGCTACATATATTATTAAAGGTCCTTCTTCACCACTGTAATGGAGACTGGAGCAGATAACTGAACAGCATCTATTTTTAAACGTGTCATCACGGATTTAGTGAATTTTAGTTTTGCAAATTTTAGAAACTATGATAAACACCTCCATGATAAAATTCCTGTACATAAAATGTTATCTGTATCTCTGAAAAGTTTCATCAGGATAAAATATTAAAAGTGGAATTACTGGATGATATGGTTAAAGCTGTTTGATATAAACAGTCCAATTAATTTCCAGGGAAATTCTAAGTTAGATCTACTTCCCTTAAAAATATGTTATTGTCTTACAGAAAAAATAGTTCCATCAATACTCTTCTTTAAAAATGTTATTGACTATTTTCATCTATTATTTTTTCCAGATTTTTTCAGATGTAAAAGTAATTCCCACTGAAATTCTTACTAGAGTTTAATTAACGATCAAGCTGGGATAAACCTGGGAAGAATTGGTCTCTCTTCGGTATTCAGTCTTCAGCCTGGACACCTCTGACTCTGGTCTTCCTTTGTATTCACAAGAAGAAGTTGGTAACATTCACTATTGGATTGTTCCTACCGCCATACGCCTTTGTAATTGCTTTTACTTGGGTCACTTTCCCCACTATACTTTTTAACTGATTCTTAATGTGAAACTGGGAAAGGGCTCATTTTGTATATTTGTCCATATTCAGCCACCTTTCTAATTTTTTATTAGTTTTAATCGTTTGTCACTGAATTAGCTTAGGGTTTCTGGATAGATCATCATCGTAGTACTTTTGATTTCCTTCCCAGTAGCCTGTCTTATTTCTGTTTCCTGTCTCCGTGCACTGGCTAGGATATCCAGGACAGCATTAATTAGTGTAATGACACCGGGCATTTCAACCTTGTTCCTGACATTAACTAGAACATATCTTTAAAAAGTATATGTACTAATGTTGAATATAAATATTCTTTATCATTAAAAAATCTTCCTTTTCTAGTTTACTAAATTTTGTTTATTCAGAATTGGTACAAAATTTTTCTGAAATGTTCTCAGACATCTACTGAGATCAGCAGAATTTCCTCTTTGGACTTGGTATAATGTTATATTTCATAATATTAAGTGATTTTTGTATTCCCAGAATAACCCACCAAGAGTCATCGTGGACTGTTCTTGTTATATACTGTTGAAGTTGGTTGTCAGCACTTTACTTAGAAATTTTTTGTCTATTATAGTAGAACTGGTTTGTAATTTTCCGCATTATATCTTCTTTCTCAAAGTCTGTTATAGGATTATACTTGTTTTGTAAACTGAAATGGGAAGATCTTAATATTTTTCTTTACTCTACCATGGTTTAAATGACACAGGAATTATTTGCTCCCTTAAAAATTAAAAGCAAAATTATCCTAAAATGGAGCGTGCTTAGATGTCAATTCTTTTCTTTTTAATTATTAATCTAGTCAGATTATCTTGATTTTTCTTGAATCAATTTTATTAGTTTCAGGTAGATTTTTTTTTATCTTCACCTAAAGATACATTTATTGATTTCAGAGAGAAAGGTCAGGGGAGGGAGAGAGAGAATATAAATCAGTTGCCTCCTTCTGTATGTGCCCCAGCCGGGGATCGAACATGCAACCCAGGTAAGTGCCCTGACTGACTGAACTCACCACTTTTGGTGAACAAGATGACACTCCAACCAACTGAAGCAGCAAGCCAGGGCTCAGGTAGATTTTTAAACAGATTAGCATAAAGCTGTTTTTGTTTAATTCTCATTTGAAATTATTGTATCTGTTAACACATTTCTTTCTCGTGTGTATTTTTAGCTCCACATTTTCTCATGCCATGAAAATATTAGCCATAAATTGTCTATTTTGTCATTGATTTATAAAAATGTATTCTTAGATTTATTTGTCTATAGTATTTTTGTTTTAAAATGAATTAATTTTTAAATAATTTCCTAAATACTCTTTTCTTACATTTGATCTGCTGTAATTTTTCTAGCTTCTTGATTCATCTAGCTACTTAACTCATTTATTTTATTTTTCTTGTTTAATTAAAAAAAAACTTTTAAAGCTATTCATTTGCCTTCAATTAACAGCTTTGACAATATTCCACAAATTAAGATAGTGTTTTTATTTCTGAACTTTTGAATACTGAAAATATCCTCCTTTACTTAGTAGTTTAACATTTCCAAGTGCTTGGCTGGTCTGTGGGATTTCTGAGATTATTTCATTATGGTAAGCAAATGTGGCTTAACAGTGTCTGATTTACCAATTTATTGGTGTTTATTTATGATCTAGTGCTATATAGATTCTTAAATATTCTTGACACACTCCCGGAGATCAGGATGAGGCTAGGCAGGCTCCCTCCCCCCAGGCTGTGGGGGGATTTAAGTCCCCATCCCTCCATGCCCATCCCCTCCTCAGTGCCCATTTTAGCAAAGAAAGTAGGTTCAGGAATAAACGTGACCAAACAAGCACCCTAAACATCCTAAACATCCTGGGTTAAGTTATTAAGGCACACTCACGTTATTATTATGAAAAATGCCTTACACAGGTGTCCCCCTGCTCTACCCCACACTTCCGGCTGACCCCGCTCCCCGAGGAGATGACAGGGATGGAGAACAGTGGACTACCTGGACCGAGTGGGTCCTCGGCACAGCCCCAGGGGAGTGAGCACATGGCTTCCCCTTGCCCTGGCTCCTGAGCGGCCGGGGTCTCCTTCCCAGCAGCGAGACTCTGAGATATGACAGGGTTGTATGCTTCATACACACGTTAAGAACAGTAACTTCTGCCACACTCGGGAGGAACTGGTCAGCACAGCTCCAGGCACTGTCTGGACTCTGCGGATTCTACGTGACATTTTCATACCTGCGCCATAGTTTCCTCTTCGTGACATTTTGTTGTCGTTTTTGTCTCACGCGGACTCTTCACTGGACCATTCTCCAAGGTGGAGCCAAGCAGACCACACGGAGTCCACTTCTCCTTTGTGTTGAATCCAGTTACCTGTGGTTTTCTCGTCATCCTGATGTCCCTTACAGGCTGGGACAACTGTGCACGGCACGCGCAGTGTGCTAGTGCTGAAGGGGTGTGCAGACCCCTCTCCTGTGAGACACACATGTGCCCCTCAGGATCTGCACCCAGTACTGTGTCTGGCCACCAGACCAATATCTACAGACAAGGCACAGCCCAGCCTGCCGAGTGGAGCATTGGTTGAAATAAGGGAAGAAAGAGACCAGCCATGGGACCCAATAAAAAGACAGCCTATTTCATGTTCCACTGAGGCCCAGCTCGGCGACTTCACCCTGCAAGGATGGGGCAGTGTCCTTTAGGGTAGGACCCTCAGTAGTCCATCTAGTAGTCATTGAGTTAAGCCCTCATGGATTTACAGCTCCAACTGAGGCCACTGGTGAAGGGCGAGGCCCTCACTAGGTGAAATGCATGACAGATTTGCCAGGGTCAGCTGGATCTTCTGAAGAAACCTTAGCCAGAAAATCCAGGCTCCACTCACTGGGTTTCCCTCTTCTCTCAGAAGGTGGCCCGATAATTCTTCACTGACTTGTGAGTTCCCTGATACTTTCAACCAGGTTTTGGAAATTGCATTTTGTCTAGCTTTTCTAGTCATTCTCAGCAGGAGAATGGGTGTGACCTGCCAATTCAGCTGTCACTGGAAACAGCACCGTGCCAGCCATCACATCTGCAGGAACCGTGAGGCAGGGGAGATGACAGGAGGGGTTCGCTCACCTCTCAGCAGTCAGGTATTTCCAGCGAACCTGCTTGGGTGGTCCACACAACAGTCCTGTCTCATTGGCTGGAAGTTAGTCACATGGCCACACCTGGCTTCAGATGGATGGATCATGTGGGCCACTGGCATGATACATTGCCACCCTTAAATGAAGCTTGGGTTGGCCCTGACCCATGTGGCTCAGTCGCTTGGGCAGCATGTTGCAAAGTGAAAGGTCACCAGTTCAGTCCTCGGTCGGGGCGCATGCCTGGGCGGTAGGATCATCCCTGGTCGGGGTGCCTGTGGGAGGCAGCCGATCAGTGTTTCTCTCTCACATCGATGTTTCTCTCCCTCTCTTTCTCCTTCCCTTCCCCTTTCCCTAAAATAGACAGATAAAAATCTTATAAAAAAGAACCTGGGGTTTTACTGCAATGAAAAGAATGGAAGTTGGGTAAGCAACACAGCCTCTGACACATTCCTCTATAAAATAGAAATAATATTAATACCTAACTTATAAAGTTAATGTGTGGATTAAAAGCTATAAAGTAGGTAAAGCTGTTAGCACAGTGCCTAGCACATGGTCAATGTTAGCGATGGTGCTGCTTATTATACAGGGTGTGGCAGAAGTAGGTTTACAGTTGTGAGCACCTGAAGAGTTTATTTTTGTATTATTATCGTATTGTTTTTTCCACACAACAACTATAAGCCTATTTTTACCCTCCTTGTAGTATGGGAATTTGAATGTAATAGATTATTATGTGATAAACAGGAAAAAGAAGCAACCTTTTGATTTATAACAGCTGGTTACAAATCAAGCCCAGAGTAGATATCAAATGTGTGAGTTTTTCTCATAACTACACTCCCGATTTTTTGGACTATCTACATTTTATTATAGTCTCATTATTTTTGTTCTAACAAATGTGTAAATACATGTGATTGACTTCTTGGACCTTTGTAAGACCCATCTTGTTAAGCAATAACAACCTACAGAACAAATCCTCTTGTCAGAAAAAGGCCCCGATTCTCAGCTGTACGTGTATCACACTCACCACGCCCAGAATAGCTTCCATATGAAACTTGTGGTTATTTTGACAGTTCTCTGCCCTTCTCTCTGCTTCTTATGGCAGCCATGCCCAGACTGTCTTACACACACACAGGGGCCACCGACCTGTTCATAACCACAGCCACCATGAAACAACAGAAATGATCCCATCCGCCTTCTTGCAGGGATCAGACATGAGAGAGTGAGCATGTGTGTATGAGCGTGTGTCTGTGTGAGCATGCATGTGCAAGTGTGTACCTGTGTGTGAGCATGTGTATGCGAGCGCCTACCTGTGTGTGTCTGTGTGTGAGCATGCGTCAATGTGTGACCACCTGTGTGTGTGTCTGTGTGTGTGTGAGTGTGTCTGTGTATGTGTCTGTGTGTGAGCTGTGTGGCCGTGTGTGGCCATGTGTCTCTGTGTGTGTGTGAGCATGTGTCTGTGTATGTCTGAGTGTACGTGCGTATGTGTCTGTGTCTGTGTGTGAGTGTGTGTCAGTGTGTGACCGTGTGTCTTGGAACCCCAGCATGGCAACAGTGTTGCAGTTGCTGATTATAAGAAGAAAAATTACCGGAGTGACACAAATTACTAATTACTTTATTATGCAGCAAGAAGAATAAGAAGCTGGAAGTTGTTTCAGCAAATTCTCTTTTTAAGCAAATAATTGTTGGGTTTCCAAAGCTCTAAATTAAGTAATTCTCCTCAAGACCTTGCTTCAGTCTCCTGCTTTGAACTCCAGCGGCTGGCAGAGCATTGCAGCTGGCTCTGGGATGGGAAGTAGGTTTCGTTTGTGATTTTTTTAATGGGCTATCCTGAAGATGATTGGGGTGTTTGGTCAGGGGTGTTTGTCCCCCCGTCATTAGGAGTGGTTTTACTCAATCATTCTGTTTTTCCTCCCATTCTGTAAGAGCGGACATTGAGTAGTAAAAAAATATTTTAGAAAAGAAAGAGAAGAAGAAGACCCTAGAATAAAGTTTAAGACCAAGGTCCCTGATTTTGTGACCTTGGGCCTAGGTGCCCCCTTCATCTGGGCTGGAGGAGCGAGACAGCATGTTGACACTTTTTAAACTGAGAAGCACTGAGCATTCAGTGCTGCGGGGTCCTGTATTATTATTCAGGTGGCAAAGAATGACAATAGTAAGAAGCTGTATTAAAATAATTATAATAATAGTTTGAGTTTTTTAGAAGGCTTTCAGGATATGGCACGTGCCTGGCATTGGTTGAAGCGCTTTATAGGTGTTACCCCATTCAACCCTCAGAACAGCCCTTTGAAACAGGTTCTAGTGTGTCACCATCCTACCCAGCAGGTGCCGAGAGGGTGAGTTGCCCAAGACCCAGAGCCAGAAAGGGCAGAGCCAGGGCTGGAGCCCAGACGGTCTGGATCTGGAGTCAATGCTCAGACCTCCACAAACCACCCCTGGCCTGCAGCGGGAGGTGGCAGCTGACCTGCCGGCTCGAACAATCGGCTCGATTCTCTGGCCGTCTGCTATTCAACCACAGGTCAGGCATCCCTGCCGGGCATCGCAAGGATGTTCTTCTGCAGCGACAGCTACAAAAAGGGCCAACTCCACCCAGGAGTAACTGAGATGGGGAAAGAGGGTGGAGAGTTGTGGGAACAGGAGGCGGAGGTGTGGGGTAGAAACAGTCCGCCACTGGGCTGGCGTACACAGGAGCCCAATCCACCACCAGCCTCCCAAGGGGGACGGTCATTCATAACAATCTACCTCCAATCGCCAGCAGGATCTGAGAGGGAGGAGAAGTCGGGTGGATCAGATGTGTTCAGGGTGAGCAGGGAGGGGAAGGTCTGAGGGGAGGCCTGGACACTCGGTGGTCCAAGCAGGGGTCCCGTGAGGGCCGGTGTGTCTGTCAGCGGGCAGCTTTGTGGTCTGGAGAAGGCCTGTGTGACACGTGGTGAGTTCAGCGGTGGCCGTGGGCAGAGCAAGGGGACTGGGACAGCCTGTGCCCTTGCAGAGTTTTGCCTCCATCAGATCTTACAGACACGACCTGTGTGCCTGGCTGACAAGAGCCGGCAGACTGAGCAGAGGCCGCATCACGTGTGGGCCAGAGGCTGTGGGACACTCTGTGGGACACTCTGTGGGAAACACCAAGGGTGAAGTTCCTCTTTCTGCAAACTAGGGACAGTGGTTCCCAGGCTGGCTCACCGCACTCAGGGGTCAACAGCAGTGAGCAAGACACACACCATGTAAATAGCAACCAGAAGCCCAGGGAATGCTCTGACCCAGAGGGAGGCCGGGTCCCCCGTGCCTGGACCCCGGGACATGATGGCATTTCTGCCTTGCCAGACCACAACTTAGCTGGCAACTTTAAAGCTGGAAAATCAGGACACAGGAGCAACCCCACAGGCCAAGCGTGGTCCAAGGGGAAGATTGCTTTGCTTGGGTCCCCAGGTCAGGGGAACCGACACCACATAACAGAGGCCCTGCGGCCTGTGGCAGCTCCCTCGCACTCAAGGACAGTGTTATGCCGAGAGGCAGCCCTGGGCCCCAGGCAGCTCACCACCTGGCCAGACTGGCAAATGTCGCAGCAGGAGGTTAGCAAAACTGATGCTGCCCTAAATGAAACTCTGTGGCTCTGCGGGGGGCCGTGTTTGCTCTGCAATATTTTCTGATGATACGTATAGAATGGAAAGTGCCTCCGCAATGCGGGCCTCCGGTAACAAGCGCCCGAGACAGAGGCGGCCACACGCAGAGAGGGGTGCTCCGAGGCGGCAACCGGGCAGGGGATGCAGGTACATGCAGGGAGGAACATTCCAGGCTTGCAGGACACCGTGAAGGCGTATTTCAGCAGTAGCATGAGTACTTCAGTAAAGCGGTAGGTAACAGTGCTAAGAATACAAGTGCAGGGGTCCAAATCCCAGCTGGCCAGGACTTGCGTGAACAGGTGAAAGCAGCTTCACCCCTCTGAGCCTCTAGTGCCCTCACACGTGAAATTAATACAATAACCTGCCCCTGACCTTCACCCATATCCCAACCTTCCTTCAGACTGGATGATGGACAGATATCTGGGTTATGTGGTGACTGAGCGGATGACGCATGTGCTACAGCCTGGTACGTAGGAAACACTCCATCATGCCCAGCCCCCGAGTCTGCCCCTGCCCAGACCACCGAGTTCTGTGAGTTCTATGGTTTAGAGATGATTTCCGACTGGTAACCAACAGTCCGACTCTCACAAGGGAGAGACACTGTGGAGGGAGGGGTGAGCTTCAACACCGGCTTCTCTGCTGAGCTTTGACTTCAGAGGTGGCTGCCTGGGGGGAGGGCATGTGGGAGACTAAGCCCGGAAAGTCCTGAGCATCTTTCTCTGTGCCTTCGACTCTTCATTAGTCGCTGGAATGAGCCTTGAGGAGAAATGGAGATGGACAAGGAGGCTGAGGTGGGCTCTGGCTGCCACCAGAGCATGGCATCCGGCATCTGGGGGCTGAGACCGTTGGGAGCTCCGCAGGGGACTAGGCAGAGGCTCTGCCCTGAGTGCACCCCGTGCAGACAGCCCCTGCCAGGGCCAGTGGACAGGAGTCCATGGGCCCGTGCAGGAAGGCCAGGGGAGGGGACCAAGGGAAGGCATGCCACTGTGTCAGCACCTCAAGGACCCGCCCTCCATGTCTCATGGCCTCTTCACCTCCCACTGCACAGTGCAAAGTGTTATAAATTTGCCCCTTCGAGGAAAGTGGCAAATCGATGGGAATGAGGACACGAGAAGGTGAAGGCAGGGGCAGAGGACCAGCACTTACGTACACAACAAAATAACTCCTGCGAATGACAGAGCAAGGATGGAAGAGGTCCTCACACAGCTGTGCGTGTTTTTGTAGCCTCTGTCCTCAGCGGCAGAGGTCTTTGCGGGTCAGACTCTCACCTTACTCCTCTCTGCAGCGCAGCAGCCACCAGAGGAACTGGGACACACGCAGCATCGATGGAAACAATTCTTGAAAGAATGAGTGAACAAACGAAAAAAGCTCCTGTGGCCCACGTGTGGGCTGCGTCCACACTGCCGATCACTTGCAAGGGGTTCTAGGTAGAACGAATGTGGAGAAAGGTCACAGGAGCCCAGCCCTCGGTCTCCCAGCCACCCTCTCACACGCCAGCCTCTGTCTTACCCTCCTGCCGGGTCTTGGTCTCTCTGGCTCACCCTTCCCGCTCTCATGGGCCTAAAACATGACTTCATCCTCTCTCTCCCTGCTTGAGAACCTTCTGTGGCTCCCTATTTCTCAAGGCATCAAAATCCTCCTGCAGCTTTTAAGCCTCCGCATTCTCCCAGCCTGCATGCCTCCCCCCTGGCTCCGCTGTTACTCGTTTCAGCCAGCCCCTCACACTTGCTCCCACCCCCCCACACCTCCTCCTGGCTTCCTAACCCAACCCAGACAGGCCCCAGGGCTCCACTGGTCTGACGGCCTCTGAAGCCTTCAGGCATCAGGAGTCTGGGTGGTACGATCTGGCACGGGCTGGGCGTCGGTCCTTGTTCTCTGGGTGAACCCTGTGGGAGCATGAAGACTAGATTTCCAGAAGAGGAAAGCGTGTCACATCTTCTGTGTCCCTCCCCCAAGTACTCAGCTTGCAATGGACAGATGAATCGTGTCTGAGATTATAAAATAATTGATTAAATTCCATTTAAAAAGCACCTACTGGGCTCCAGCACGGGGAATCACAGGTGTGGGAGACACAGTGTCCCTTGGCAGCAGGGGGCGGGGGGCAGGGGGAGAAGAGATACCAAGGGCCATTCTAATGCAGAGGAGCCCGTGCTCAGGAGGAGTGGGGACTGAGAAGAGTCACCCAGCTCACTGCACAGAGCTGGCAGAGCCCAGTCTCCCCGGGGAGGTGATGGCCAAGGGGACTAAGCAGGAGTTAGCAAGGTAAGACTTCTACAGGCAGGGCCACCGCTCATATAAAGGATGGGGTGGGGGGTGAAGTTGCAAGTGGAGTCTGTGGCCAGCCCATGGAGCCTCACGGGTCCTGCCTCAGAGTTTGAACATTATCCCTAAGGGATATCAATGAGGATATTAATATCCTCACTGGGATATTAATGAGGGAAATGAACTCACCAGCAGGCACTTGAGTTACCCACAACTTTGAACAGAATACGGCATCTCGTAGGGTCAGCCAGAAAAGTAACAGCCTTGCGGAGGAATACCCAGAGAAGCATCTCTAAGCGTTCTGTGCTCAAGGAAAGGATGTTCTGCTCTCCACCTGAGGTTAATTTTTAATCTCAATGAACAAGCTTTATGAAAAGCAATCATTGTTTGTACTGAGAGACTGGATCCCACCAAAACTGGGGAGTGGCCCCCGGCTCTTTCACAGGCCCTCCGGGCCCCCTCCCACCCACTCACCTGCAGCTCAGACCCCCATCACTCCCTCACTCCCTCCCTCCCACCCTCCCTCACTCAGTTCAAAACATCCTTCTCCATCCCACAGGACTGTGCCTTAGTGTTCCCCGCCCTTGCCTCTCCCGCTGGATTCGGACCGGTTGCTTGTGCCTCTGGGCCTCTGTGACCTCATTTGTGAAATGACTATAACACACCTCACCCTAATCCAAATGGTGTCCCCAACCCTAACTTTGTTCTGGACAGTATGGTGAGCAGTTAAAGCAGATACATGTGATGATAAAGCCACATAAAGCACACGCCACACTCAGGACATGACAAGTGTCCATCATTATTGGTTCCTCTGCCCTTTCCTGTTCATGTCACAATGTCAATGAAGTTCAGGGGCGCAGGCTAGTTGATCTTAGACCCGTGCTCAGGGCCTGTGAACAGGATGTCCTGAGAGCAACTTCTCAGCTGAGCGTTTGTTCAAGTAAACGGAAGTAGGGCTGCTCATGGGCTATAATGCCTATGACCCCACTTAAAAATATATCTCCTGAAGGAGGGAACACTCAATGGCACACCTGCCAAAGCTCAGGACTTGATGTAGACAGTGGGTCTAATCCTCCTAAGAATCACAAAAGTGGATATTACCCCCGTTTCACAGATGAAGAAACTGAGGCTTACGGAGGTCAACTGTATCTCATTCAAGTCACTACGTCCAGTCAGGCTCATTTAGGACAGACAGAGAGTAAGAGAATACATGTGTATGTCTGTACTAGTGGCCTTTTAGTCACCCTCAGGCTACATGCAAAAAGTCACCATCAATTCTGTCATTTCACTAACTGGTTGTAAGATATAAGACATTAGACAAATTATCTCCCCTTTCTGTGTACTTCAGTGTTGTTTTGTCGCTCTTGTTTGCATGATTTTTGGTTATTTCTTAAATCCATAAAAGAGTGGAGGTGAGGTACAGCAGGGTGGAGCTTGGGGCAAGGCGGGGCAATATAAGATATACGGTCCCCCTATCAACACCAACCTCCTAAGATTCTCTACAAGATTTCCCCTCATTTCTGTATGAATCACATTCCTCATTTCCAGAACCAGTTATTTGAAAGCCACCATTCCAATCAAGCCGCCAGCTGTATTTCCTGGCCTTGCAGCCCATGCCTTCATTTGTAACCAATGCTCCCAAAGTTCATCTAATGGTTAGCTGGTCAGGGCTCACTGCCTTCCCACCCCAAGGGCAGTCATAAACATCGGAAAGGAATCAAAAATGAGAGCACCGGGGCACGTTAGCACTGGGAGGAACCTCTGGGACCATCTACAATCCCCTCATTTTACAGGTGAGGAGGCAGAGGTCTGGAGGAGTCCAGAGACTCTCCACGGCTCCACCAGCAAAGACACCATCCTAATACTTGCTTCCAGGCATTTACAGACTAACCGTGGATCCTGATTTCACGGAAATTAGAGGGATCAACGGCCAGCAGGATTCCAATGTAGTGGGCTACAGGCACGGCGGCTGTCAGGAACAGCACTGCTCAGAGTGATTGAAGGATGCTTCCCGAAATAAGTGTGTTGTGAAATAGGCATTCAAGTGTGTGACAAAATGTAGAGGACTTTGCTTCAAGGCTCTGAGGCAGAAATTCAAGGTCTCAGAGGTTGTGGCACATGTGGTTGTTTGTGGCCAGCTGTCTCTGCCAATCCCTAGCTCCTCTTCTTCCTGATTTTTCACTGGGTGTATGAACACCAAGAATGGGAACTACATTTCCCAGCCTCCCTTGCAGACAGGTATGGCCAGGTGATAAGTGTGGACCAATGAGATGTAAGACAGAAGTGTTGTGTGTACAACTTCCTGGAAGTGTCTGTATAGGAAGGGCCGTGCCCTTCTTTCCTCCTTCCTTTTCCTGCCAACTCTGCAGATATGATGGGTGGGTCCTGAGCAGACATCAGGGACACACTAACCTTGGCAGAGCAGCTAGTTTTAGGTGGCCTACCCCCAACTTGCTTACATTAGAATTTCTATCTTTCATCCTTTTTTTTCCTTCAGCTGAATCTAATTCTAGCTGACGCAGAAGTAGAAGAGGAATAATTTCAGAAGGCCCTAGTGAAATCCAGAGACAGAGGCAGGGAGGCTGACTCGCAGAGAGTGGGAGTGAATTGAGAAGAACTCTGACACGGACACTCGTGGAGCTAGAGGATGTCCTAGACAGACCAGTGACTCTCACACTTTGTGGGTCAGAATCACCTGGAGAGCTTCCTAAACCCGCTGGCGGGTCCCGCCCCAGAGGTCCTGATGCAGTTAGTTTGGAAGCTGGCGCCTGCGCATGTGCGTGTCTCGTGAGTTACCAGGCTGTGGGTGCTACTGGTTCAGGGGACCACATGTCGGGAATCATCGTTCTAGATTTTTCAAAGATACTTATCAAAACTCGGCTTTCTTGGGTGAGTGTCAGCTTTGCATCTCTCTAAGAAGGAGATGAGATGATTTCAGCTGCTATCAAAGACCCGGGAATGGGGAGAGGCAGGAGAGGGTCTGAACAGCTTGGGCAAGCTGAGCATCCAGTGAAAAAGATTTGTGATGCAAATGACTTACTGGTGGTGTTCAGCTGGGAGCAGAAGGGGTTTCAATATGGTGAGCCAAATCGACTTCATTACCTGACAATTAGCTCTGAATTAATGCAAGACTGTGCTGCCTGAATGTGCTCTAAGGAAGAGGGTCCCTGACAGCTTGAGATAGGCAGGCCCTGAGACATCGATCTGAGCTGGATGCAGAGAGGGCTTTTTCTCAGCTTGCCAGTGTACTCTGAGCTCAGAGGATGGTCAGCACCCCACTGGAGGCCCTCTCCAAGTTTTCTCCCTCCAGACTGAGCCCTGATTGACCCAACTCAACCCCCTCCGAATGGACCTGGTCTCCCAGTGCCCTTGAACCTCCAGGCTTGCACCCAGGCTGCCGACTGCACAGCAGCGAGATGCTGCAGGATGAAGCTCATTAAGTTCTAGAGGAGCAAACTGTGAGCATGGTGTGAGTATATTCTGAGTATATGTGACCTCCTCCGTTGAAGTCATAAATCCCCAGGAAGTAGGGATTATTTTTCCTCTCTCTTTAGCTAATCCTGTCCCCATCTTTTTTTCTCCCCTCCCCTGCCCTCTCCTCCCCTCCGCACTCTTCCTCTGATACAGTGCATGCAGGAATATGACCATAATAAGTGATGACCAGTGAATTGAGGATCATTGGGACTTCATTTATTTACTTACTAAACATGTACCAGCATACAGATCACCATGTCGTGACCACATAAAACTCATAGCCTAGTCTAAGAGCCATGCAAGCGAAGAAGTAAAAACAAAAACAAAAACAAAAAAACACCAGAAAGGGTCTTGGCTGGTGTGGCTCAGTGGATTGAGAGCCAGCCTGTGAACCAAAGTGTCACCATTTCGATTCCCAGTCAGGGCACATGCCTGGGTTGTGGGCCAGGTCCCCAGTAGGGGGCATGTGAGAGGCAACCACACGTTGTTTCTCTCCCTCTCTTTCTCCCTCCCTCTCCCCTCTCTAAAAATAAACAAATAAAATCTTAAAAAAATAAAACAAATACAGAAAAGTATGCTCCATGGTCCTAAAGGCCCTACACACACGGAGTAAGGCTCAGGGCACCCTGCAGACCAGTGTCTGCCCGGCGAGAAGTGCTGTAAGCATTCCAGTGCAGAATGTAAACCCTTTGTCTTCCCTTGCCGTCTGCCCACTGCCCCCTGCCCCCGCCCCTGCTTCAGGCACAAGCAGGTCACACTGTCCAAGGGCATTCTCCTGAGCCCTTGGGTGCCTCCAACTCCTCAGGATCACTGACTCTGAAAAGTCGAGGTGAGCAAAGGAAAACAAAGCAACTGGACACAGGAATGCTGGGAAGGAGCCGGCTCTGCCCCGCCCCCAGCCCAAACACCTGACCCACGCCCCTCCCTGTGGGGTTTCTGCTCCCGAGTGTCACAAGTTTAGTAGCCTTGCATCTGCATCCGTGATAGAGCTCTCTTAAAATATTTGTTTTTGACAAATGACCCCTAGTTTTCTCTTCTTATCTGAAAAATGTTGAGCTGTCCGTCCAAGGAAGGAGAATCGAGCTGATGTCCACCCATCTGTCATACTCTCTCCAGAAAATAATGATCTCACATCATTTGTGACCTGACTCTGGTTCAAAAATGTGAAGATATCAAATTACACATGTATATTGCTTCCCAAAATGCTTTAACTTCCATAGCCTATTTTTACTTTAAATTTTAACTTTTTAACTTTAGCGTGGAATAATGGACAGAGATAGCTGTATGTATTTGGTGTACAATGTAATCATCAGATACACACACGTGTTCTGGAATGATCACCAAGACACACAATTAGCACGTCCATCACCTCACTTGGTCACTACTGCGTGCGTGCGTGCAGTGAGAATGCATACGGTCTGCTCGCAGCAGCTCTCGAGCAGCCGGTATGTACTGTTAGCTGCAACCAGCATGCTCTGCATTAGCCCTGAGAACTTCTTCTTCTTGTGACTGGAGGTTTGTACCCTTGACCTACATCATCCCCTTTCCCCCCACCCCAGCACCTGGCATCCCCCATTCTATTCTCTGTTCCTATGAAATCAACTTTATTATTATTATTTTAAAGAATCCACATATAAGTGATACTACACAGCATCTGTCTTTCTCTGTCCGTGACCTTATTTGATACCCTAACCATTCTGGGAGTTCTCCCCACATTACCGGAGAGCAGTCATCAAAGAACGGAGGTCTCCGAGCGGGCCTGTGACTCTCTGGACTCCGTGCTCTTCCCGTCAGACCACGCCCTCCACGCCACCTGCCACAGGGAGTGCGTGCCCCACATGGGCCCAGAAAGCGAGCATGTGTGCATGGCAGCCTCACCTCCCACCCACCTCCTCCACCGCTGCCATCGCACCAGTTGGAAACCCTGGAGCAAAGAGTTGTCAAGGAGAATTAAAAATGTCAGGACAGCCCTGGCGGGGTGGCTCAGTTGGTCAGAGCATCCTCCCATGCACCAAAAGGTTGTGGGTTCAATTCCCGGTCAGGCCACATACCTACATGGTGGGATTAATCCCCAGTCGGGTGGGTACAGGAGGCAACTGGCAGGCAACTGATCACTGTTTCTCTCTCTCTCTAAAATCAGTGAATACATCTTCTGGTGAGGATTAAAGAAAAAACTATATATATAAATATCAAGACACGACAATGTACTCAGGACAGCATCTGTATCAGGCAGTGTCCTCCAGAGAAACAGAACAAACAGGGGGTGCGTGTGTGTACGTAAATAAAGAAATACATTTTTTTCTAAATATATATACTTTAATGTTATACATAAATAAGTATAGTTCTGGTGATGGAGGGAGACCCGACCCTGGATGGTGAACACACAGTGCAGTGCGCAGGTGATGGCATCGTGCAGAATCGTGCACCTGGAACCTGCACGATTTTGTTCGCCAGCGTCACCCAATACATTCAATAAGGAGGAAAAAATATATTTTCATAAATAAATATATTTTTCTGAATATGTGTATTTTATAAATAAATTTTAAAATGTTAAGCAATTGGCTGCTGTGATTTTAGGACCAATAAGTATAAAACCTCTTAAAGCAGCCTGGAAACTCAGGCAGGATTTGATGCCTCAGTCTTGAGATGATTTCTTCTCCCAGAAACCTGTTTTTATTCTCAAGGTCATCAACTGATTGGACGAGGCCCACCCACATTATTGAGGGGCATCTCTTTTACTGATACTCAGTTGATTCTAAATATTAACCACATTTACAAGACACCTTCACAATAACACCTGGGTTCGTGTTTTACCAAATAACTGGGCATTCCAGCCTCGTCAAAACGAGACATAAACAGTTGGGTCATTTCAATGCTGTCTCTAGAAGCATCAGGGAGGTGTGAGTTTGAGGGGCTTTGTGGAAACAAAGGTGCCTCTTCTCGCCAGAAACACAGAGATGGAACAGGAAGGAGCGGAATCCCTCAGGAGGAGGGGCACTACTTCCGTCCATTGTGCCACGAATTCAACACGTGGGTTTCTGGTCAGGACAAAATGCCACCCCTCCCCCAACAGCACTGGCCCCTATACCCTCCCAGTGTGCCCTCATGGTAGATAGAAGGGAGATTTAAAAAAACACCTCCATTAAATAGGCTCAAGACCCTAAAATCTTCTCCCCACTTAGTCACCTTCAAGTCCTGGAGCACCAGTGAACTACATGAGCTGAGTCCCCACATTTACACTCACCCTCCCGTGAAACGGTCGCCCCAGGATGGATTTTCTTGATTCACTTCTCTCATCTGATAAATAACACCTGCCCTGTTCTCGTGCTTTCCTCTGACCCTGTTTATTAACAATGTTCGAGATTTTTCTTCTCCCACGATGGGTGCTAAAGGCACGACATTCAAACTAATCACGGCGAGGGGAGGTCTCCAGCCATCCGTGGCTCTGAGCCAGCCTGTGGCGTTCTATTTGTCTGGCTGAGGCGACACGGCTCTAATGGAAAGAGTTCTGGTTCTGGAGTCAGCCCTGGGGGTCACTCTGGTGCGCCTTGGCCTCTGCGTGGCCTTGAGCCAGTTCAGAACGCTCACCGTAAGGGCCATCTGAAAAGAGGGTTTCCCTACCTGTGAGACGAGAACCGTTGAGAAGTCCACAGCACAGAAAAGCACCTTCAAAGTGGGAAGTGCTGCCTGAATCCAGGACCAAGCCACTTCTTATCCTCACCGTCCCCAATCCCTTCTGAGCCTCGTCACCCCCACCTCCTCTGGGAGCCCTGCCGCGTGGCCTGTGCCAGTTGCTCCTGCTGTGTACAAACCACCGCAAAGGCACGGCCAGTAAAAACAACCATTTCGTTATGCTCAAGGAGTCTGGCGGGCAGGAGTCAACAAGGCCAAGGCAGAAGCAGCTCTCGGTGCTCCACGGTGTCTGAAACCCCCGCTGGAAAGAGGCAAAGGCCAGAGAGGCTCATGGGCCGGCCCCTGGAGCCACATGAGGGCCAGTGCACTCCCATATCCCGCGGCTGGCCGGGCTCACCGGGCCTGCTGGCCACACACCCGCACACGGCCTTCCCAGGGGACCGCCTCAGCCTCCGCACAGCACAGCAGCTGGGTCCCCACAGCAAGTGTCCCCGGGGAGCCAGGCAGAAGACGCCTTGCCCTTAGCAACCTCGCCTTGGGAGACACATGGAGTCCCTTCAGCTGTAGTCACACATCCACTCAGATTCATGGGGAGGAATACAGGCTGACCCCACCCCACACCCCCAGAGGGAAAGTCCCTCTGTAAGAACAGTGTGTGGGGTGGAAGGCACTGTGGTAGCCATCTGGGGAAAAGTCAGTCTGTTGGAGGGCCCGAGTCACTAGATGGACGACCTGGCCAGGTAGAGTTCTGGACCAGGGTGCAACCTGGCAGGTGTTGTGCCCTCCATTCTTGCCCGTTCCTGCTTCCAGGCATCCACAGAGACTGGCACAGGCTGCACCCAGGTTAGGAAACCTGCCAGCACAAAGCTCCAACCAAGAGTGTTCTGAGGAGAGGGAGGCGCAGAGCACACAGCTGCCCTGGCCCCACACTCCTGACTCTCTGCCCCCCACCCTCCGCCCCAGGCCTGCACTAGGTTTGGTACTTACACCTCCCCCTTCTCCAGAGTGACCCCAGCCCCCATTCTACGGGCAGTGCCACCCAAGACCACCCCCCTTTGAGGTGTGTGTGGTATACCTTCGGCACTCAGGGCAGCACAGGTGTTACCTGGGAACTTTCTAGAAATACAGACCCCCTGACCCCCCCAGACCCATGTGATCAGAACCTGCCTTCTAACATGCTCCCCAGGTGATTCTAAGGCTGATGACAGCCAGAACAGCCCCGGAGAGGGAGAAATTGAATGGAAACCGCATGCAGCTAAGTTTCAGTCTTGGCTTTGTCCATTTGTCAGCTGGGCAAACTTGGGCAAGTGTTTTGACCTCTCTGAGCCTCAGTTTCCCTAATACGTACATGAGCTGTCCAAGCTACCTCAGAAGGTGTATGCATGTGTGTTGGCGGCCAATAAAGTTCAACTTTGAGGGCCAGGCTCAGCCGTAAACCCCCCACCGCCCACCCCAGGCTTGGCCAAGGTCTCTCCCAAAGGCCCCCCTCTGCCATGGGGTCCGTGAGGTGACGGAGGGAAGAGAGTTCTGGTGTCAAGGTCAGCACTGTGAGGAAAGAGCGAGACCAAAGCATAAGGCTCAGGGAGCCTCCTCAGAGAGAGCCCTCTCCCTGAAAGACGGGGCGGTGGGGCGGGGGGGGGGGGCATCCAGGAAGCCCACCCTCCTTTGGAGATATCACTTATTTTTTCCAGTGGACATTGTTGACCACCCACTTACATGAGTTCTGACAAGGGCCTTTGTTGTCCTTTACACTCCAGAAATTAGGCCAGTTTCCCCCACAAGTTAGTTGTTCTCCACTGGGAGCAAGGGAGCCCTACCAGGGGCAGGTGCTTAGTAAGGGGTCACAGACCCCAGAACCGCACATGGTCCCTACACCGACTGTCAGTCAACAAGCTCCTCCCACCACCACTGCCCAGGCCTGCCTGGCTCCGGGCTGTGTGTCTGCGGTGCGGGGAACCATAACGTAAAAACCGTGCCTCAGTACAATCCTAGAAAGCAGAAGAAGAGCTGGTAGAAAATGTTACCAGGCTATTAAAAGATTCAGTACCTCTAAGCCTTCGAATGATCTCATCCTTCCCCATGCTACAAGCTTTCAAGGGAAGTAAAAATAATCCAAAGCAAAGATTACGAAAAGAGAGCTCCATTCTTACTCCCATCAGCACTGAGGGCTCCAGGTCCTTCCTTAGATCTAACTTAAAGCCTTCCTGCTCTGAGTTTCCTGCAACTGATTGCCCGGCGCAAGTGCCCCGCGCACAGAAAATTGTCAGCGACAACACGGTGGGTTGGGGTTCTGGAAGACTCACCCGTGAGGAAGCAGGAAAACCATCTCTCCGTATCTCCCCGTTCTGGGGAGGTCTGCTTCTTTAGAACTGGATGGCCCAGGTGTTCGCCTTCTAGCCCAGCTGGTCTTGCGAAGCCCAGCTGGTCTCCTCCCCAGCTGAGGGTCTAGACAGACACACACCCAGGCACATGTTGCCCTTCGAAGCTGGGCACAAGTTAGTGGGGACATTTGACTTTTCCCCAGAGGAAATTGACGTTGAGGTTACCTAGTGAGATAGACATAAAGTCCAGAGAAATACTGAACCACAGAGATCAGAGACTTTCTAGAAGGAATCTGTTACGGAAAAATAATGCTGCCCTTGCCAAGCTGACCAAGTTTCAATCCCTTTTCCTTCCGGACCTCGGCCTTGCTGTCAACGCCCAAGTGGCCCCTCCATTAGCCGCCTGTGCAGTTTGGAGAATCAAATCTAAGCGATTCTACAGACACAGTTGTGGATTAAAATACTTCAAAACATTTCAACCGGATGTGCGGGCACTGTGTAAATGCTCATAGTAATAATTCTGTCACAGCAGAGCCACCAGGACTGAGTGTCCTGCGAGTGGGGACACGGAGGTCCGAGCCAGGTCTTCTCCGACTCACCGTGGGGCTGCGGGCCAAGTCCCTTTCCCAGTGCAGGCCCCGAGAGGGATCCATCACCCCCGCCCCCCACCTGATGGAGACGCGCCAGAGACAAACTGATAAAGTGAGCCTTGAGCACTTGGACGTGAGGAGATGCTGACAGCTGATCACACCCCTGCACGGCAGATGCCCTGAGGGGGAGCCAGGCCTCCCCCACTTCAGCTGCCTCATCTGCAGCCTCGTGATCTGTTTCCTAGGATGAGGTTTGCTGGTCGGGTCCCCACAGAGCCCTGGCCAGGCTTGGAGAGGCCCATCCCGTGGGAAGGCTTTGCTCTTGGCCTTCACAGAGCTAGGTCTGGTTTTGAAGTTCAAAGCCAAGGTCAAGGGATCTCTGATAGAGAGGCGGGGGCTCTCAGGTCCAATGTGTCTCTAGGAAAGATTTGGAAGCCCTGCTAACCTCTCATCCCAGGCTGTGGGCTGACGATGGGCGAAAATGAGAACGGGCCAAATTGACCGACCGAGGGGTCAGGGTCTGTGACCAGGTATGTCAGGAGGACTGCCCGGGTGCCCCTACTGCCCCATCCAGAACTGCCTCCACCGTCCGGCAAATTCTTCCTCGCTCTCCAATGACAGCTTCGCTGCTCAGTGTCTCAGTTCCTCTAGGGACGCCATCTCATGTCCCAACATGCCAACAGTCATCCAGCCCACCTATTCACGTGGATGTACCCATCAGAGAACCTCCTTTTCCTTCTAGAAGCTTCTGTTAGAGGCACAGCAGACAGAGGAAAGGACGGGGTGGAGGAATTTGCACCCAGATCGAGGTGGGTGAGGTGGCAGGGAGAGGAGAGGAGAGGCACTCACAGCCGACCCCAGGAGCTGGTGCATAGGACAGCTGGGGCCTTGTGAGGTGGGGCCCGGTGCCCACTGATGCGGAGAGTCAGGCAGGCTGGGGTCTGCAAGAGTCCCAGCTCCTGGAGCCATCCCGAGAGGTGCCGCGTCACACAACTGTGTCATTCCAAGGTGGCACATAGGGGGTCTGCACATGGCGGGGGGGCGGGGGGGATTGTAAGAGGAAGAAAGTTCACACTGTCCATTCCAAGAGTTGCCCTCCAGCGTGTGCCCACGGAAGTCTCCAGAACCCTCAACTTTCCCACATGCCCCGGCCCACACTCCTGTGCAGGCCCTAGCTCTAAGTTCTCCCCACTTCCCAATGAAATGTCTACCTCTTGTCCAGCTCGACATTCTCCACCTTGGTTTTCATCTGTAGCTCTCCTTGGGGACCTCCTTCCAGGGGGCCCTGCTGGAGCAGGCTTGTGTATGCAATAAATGGAGTCACTCAGGGGCAGCTGGTGAGGGGTTTTCAATGAGTTGGAAAATCAGATTGAATGCATCATGAAATATGGTGCTTACACCGCAGGCAAGACCAGGGTGGGGGGTGGGGGGTAGGGCTAAGTGCCTTGTGATTAGGCCCTGCCTTCCCACATTCCCTCTTCATCCCCTTCTCTTCAGCCACTGCCGCTTCTTCTCCAGAGTTTTTAAAGTTGGAATCTGCCTAAGTATTTCATTAATATGTTGTAAGAGATGCTTCTTCAAATAAATGGTTGTTTGCCTTCGGGCTCAAAGTGATCTTTTACGAATAGCAGGGTGTGTTGGCTTGTATACACACATGAATTTGTGTGTCCCTGTGTGTGTAAGGTATCGAATAAATGTTTACTGATGATGCCTATCCATATGTGTCATGCACTTGCATATGTATTGGTACATCTCACACACACACAGACACACACACGCGCGCGCACACACCTGGCCCTGAGAGCTATGTGCCTCTAATTTCTGAATGGCTCGATCATCGATATTGTAGATGCATGCAAAGACACTCGGATCGCTCCCAAGGTGCATTTTCCCAACTACAATCCCCCACCACCCACACAGTCTCGGGACTTGCAGCACAGGGCTGTCAAGCCTTCGAGGGTAGCTGCCCCTCTTCTGGGCAGGTGCAAACTAATCCAGCGCATCCTTCCTTCCTGCACTTGATTCCTTCCCCCTCCTAAACTGTGTCTATTTCTCCCCAGCCTCTCCTTCTGCATTGTCCCTCCTCCAAAGGGCCAGATGTTAGACGTGCTTGACAGAGGTCCACAGAGCACAGACATGGGACGGGTCGTAGAAACCATCTCCAGACTCTCAGCTCATGGGCGAGCACACTGGGACTCCAAAACGCTGAGAGATTTCTCCCACGTACCCTTGGGGGTCACAGGAGAGCCCAGCCCGGGGCCTGGGTTTCCCAGCCTTTTCCACAACCCTGCCCTCGGTGCAGCAAACCACTGCACGGGTTCTTTCCCTCCACCTCCAGCTCCGCCCACGTCAGAGGATAACGCAAGTGCAGCCAGTACGCATCCCCAGTGAGTGAAGGAGGCTAACATCGTACCTCGGCTAACAGTCAATAAACTCCTCTCCAGGATGTGAGGACTTCATTTCTCCGACGGGCAGGGAGGAGCAGTGGTCTTGCTGCTCTTGGACCTCTTGCGTGACTTCATAAGGGTGGCCTTGGTCCCCACACACCCCCAGCTCAGGCACGTGGCCACCAGAGTGTTAACACCCCCCAGCACAACCCATGGGAAGAAATAATGGGAAGATGCAGGCCCGGAAGCCCCGGTTCAAGCCCAGGAAGGGGTCGGAGAGATGACCCCCTGACTCGGTCCCTCGGGTTATGCAGGAACTCCACAGCAGAGGTGCCATGCCTTGCCTGAGTTCAGGCAGAGAGGCCCAGCGCTTGGCGTTCCTGGAGGGCCCCTCTGTTTCCGAACCCTACCATCCACTCTCCCACTTAGAGCTGGTCCTAGGCACTTCTCCGAGAGCAATACTGGGCGAGGTCGTAGCTCTGACCTGCTCTCAGGTGAGGACACTGGTTCTAGATGACTCGCCCTGCTGGCCAGTGTCATCCCGAGAGCCCAGCTCAGCTGTCTCTCTTCTGCCTGCCACACCCCACCGTTCCTGTTTCACTGGAGACAGAGCAGATGACAGAGCCACAGGGAGGGACCAGGAAAGTGGGATTTGGGACATGCAGGTGTGTCCAGGCTCTTCGGTCCGCCTGAAACTCACCCTCCAAAGCACCGCTCCCCTGCCTCCCTAACGGGCACTCCAGAAGCCAGACTGAGGGGTCTCTAGGGAAGGGGCTGCTGCGGATAGAAATCCCTCTCCAAAGGCGGGCGCGCCCTCTGCTGTTGGCACGGTGAATTGCGGGCCTCCGCTCATGTTCAGAAATTGTCCTTTGAATCCATCCGCCTGCGTCCTGTCAAGAGGAAGGATTTACAGAAGAGGGCGGATGGAAATGGAACCAGAAGCCCTTCCTTCCCTCGGAGTCAGAGCTGAGTCTGTCCTCTGGGAACTCAGGTGGGAGGGTGTGAGATCCAGGCGGGCAGAGAACAGAGGCTGACTTAACTCGTTGGCAACTGAGCTTGCGTCTAAACCCAGAGGAGCAGCGGGAAGAGCGCGGGGCTAGAAAACGTGGGATCCAGTTCCATTTCTACCACTTAGTACTAATCTCTGACTAAACCGTGTGTCTCTCTGTGCTTCAGTTTCCTCACCTGCAAGATGGGCCTTATACTGTGTTGCCTTACAACTCAGAGCTATGTCCTGGAAAACCCACTTTACAGGCAAGTTGCGGCATCGGCGAACGGTGGCGGTGTTACTCCGCTTGGGTTTCTTTCCCAGGAAATGGGCAGTGGCGGTAGGAGGGTGTGAACTGCCCGAGGCCTCTTCCCAGCCTGGATTCAAACTTTTAAATGTCGCTGGATGATTCCATCCTAGCCCTTGACAATGTCACCGGGCGCCCATGTTAAGGCAAGGCATTCCTAAGGTTGTATAAATAAAAATGCTTTGGGGGGGGGCGGGGCAACACAGTCTGCAGAAATCAGGTGATCCCCTCGGCTGTCAGCCTCCTGGCACGTGGGACTGAGACCCACGGGCAGGGGCCAGAGCGGGCTGCAGAGGATCCAGAAGGGCGGGGGGAGGGGCACGCTGCTCAAAGAAGAGGGGAAAGAGCAGGGTCGAGGTCCCTGAGACAGCAGGGGTCCCTAGGATAGGGGCATGGAGGGAAGGAAGGACAGGACAGCTTTCTCTGAGTTTGGAATTTCCTGGGGTCAGCCCTGAGTTGAGCTTACCCGGCAGAGAGGTCCAGAGCGTGGGGTTCAGAGCGAGGACTAATGGTAAGGTGGTGTTTCTTTCCTCTGTTCCTTGTGCCTGGGGCGTCTGCTGCACCTCACCGACCCCATCCGTACTTCGCAGCCATTCCCTCAGCCCAGTGCAGGTGAACTGCCTCCCTACTAAGCGGCACCTACTAAGTGCACCAACATCATTATTGTCACTACTATTGTGGTGATCATCATTGTCACAGCAGTCCCAGCCCCCTTATTTTCCGCATGATGTTCTCTTATTTGAGTGTCAGTTTCCTCATTAACAAAAATGAGGAGGACCCCTGCCCCTCCCAGGCTGCAGGGGTGCGGTGGGGAGAGGGAGAGCGGTACCCCAGGTGCATCTGCGGAAGAAGGTTCCAGAGGGACCCAAGACGCTATTATCGAAGGCTAAATGTTCCGTGGCGAAAAGCTGCTGCAGCAATCTCTGCATCCACTTGATGTGAGTGGGCACATTACCGTGATGTCCCAGCGCTGCCGTCAGCACGGGGAAGGCTGAACGGCGTGCAGCCCCGAGACGCCTGAGCGGCATGAAGATCAGACGGTGCAGGGAAGCGTGTGTGGCCAACCTGAGAAAACGGGACTATTTGCTTTGAACGCGACTGGAATTGGTCCACGGCCACCTGCCTCAGACAGAGCTGCCCAGGGCTGCCCCGGGGGTGGGGCGCAGAGAGACAGGGCTGGCAGAGAGGAGAGAGACAAAGGCAAGCAGAGCACACACATCCTGGTCAGACTCCACGAGAGAGAGAACCCCGTTAAAACCCCAGTCCAGTGCCAGTGTGGACACCAAAGCCCCGACTTCTGCATGTTGCTCTGAGCACGCTGCTGACCCTCCAACAAGCTTCCTAGACACCCTCCAACATGACCCGAGTGCCTCGTTCTTGGTTTCAAGCTGTTCTGGGGAGCAGCTACAGGCTCCTTCTCTCCCTGCTGTCGTCCAGGGAGTCAGGGGACACCTAGGCAGCAGGTCTCCAAGGTTCAGCTCTGAGTGGTCATGGGGGTGAGGGTGATGCCCTGGACTGGACTTCAGGGATGGCAGGAGATGGAAAGAAGATGAGCAGGACAGAAGTGGGCAAGACCCTCACAAGGTGCCCACAAGGCCAGGGCCGCCTTTCAGCCTCACCAAGCACTCTCCAGCTTCCCCCGTCAACACCTCCCTTGAAGCCCATTTGCAATGGTTCCCCATATCGGGAGAGGGACTGAGATTCTGTCATCTGGCCCAAATCTCCCTCCCCACAGGATGACCAGAGACGCTCATCCCCCTTTTCAGGTTCTTTCCAGACCCCGGGGAAACCTCTGGGTCTTGATTTGGTCACCTGTAGAGTGAGAGTGGCTGTCAGTCCAGGGCCCAGCTCCTACTGTCCCAACCTTCCCGATGGCGCTCCCTCTCCCCACAGCACACATAGCTCCCACTCACGCTCACACTCACACTCACACTCAGGGCTGTGAGCTTCCTTCTGAGCCTTCTCTCTCAGCCATCCCTCTGCCCGCCTGGCCAGCAAGGCCCGTGTCTCCTGGCATTGAGGTGCTGATGGGCCCCCACCCCGGGCCACCACCCCCCCACTCTCCCGCTGCAGCCTTCCTCCCAGCCTGTGCTCACCATGGTTACAGCGTCAGTCACTCTTTTTCTTCTTATTATTATTATTGTGGCAAAAGATACGTAATGTTTACCATTTTAACCACTGGTAAGTGCACGGGTCAGTGGCGTCAAGGACATTCACACTGTTTCGTGCTCCTGTCACCTGCTACATCCGAAAGCTGGTCATCATCCTCAAGACACACCCTACGCCCACTAGACACGAATGTCCCCAGCCCCTGCCCAGGATCACTCCCGAGCTTTGTGTCTCTATGAATCTCCCCATCTGAGATGCCTCATACAAGTAGAATCGTGTAGTGCCTGTCCTTCTGTGTCAGGTTGACTTCACTCAGCCCAATATTTTCAAGGTCCACCCGTGTGGTCACATGCGTCAGAATTTCCTTCCTTTTATGGCCGAACGGTCCTTCACTGTGTGCGTGTAAACTACATTTAGCGCATGCATGTGTCTGCCCGCGGCCGCCGGGCTGTCTCTGACTCGGGGCCGCTGTGAAGGGTGCTGCTGCGGACACGGACGTCCAACTCCCTCTCTCGGTTCTCCTGGGTGTGCGCCTGGGAGTGGAGTCGCCGGGTCCTGCGGTCACCCTCTCTTTCCCTCTTTGAGGAACTCACAGATCGTTTTCCCAGAGGCTGAACTATTCTCCATTCTCAACGGTAATGCATGAGGGTTCCACTGTCTTCGCATCCTCACCGGTACTTGTTACTTTCTGGGGTTTGACGATAGCTACCCACTATAGGTGGATGTTAAGGGGTTTTGTTTCTCACTTAACTCCCCTCCACACCCCCGAATCCACGCACTGCTAGGCGGTGACCCAGAGGGATTCTCAGGTGGGACGGCTGCTTGGGTCCCAGCTGTCTGCCTGAGACGACAAGGTCCCGGAGTCTGGCTGTGTCTGTTCTGCTCCTTGATAGAACCTGAAATGCCAGAGCACTCGGGGACAGTTTTTCATGAATAGGGAGGAAATGAAATTCAAAACAGATTGACAGAGAGAAAGTCACATGACCCTGAGACCAAAGGGCAGGACCCGGCAGTGAAAATGAGGGGAGGAAGGAGTGAACTAGCCATAGAGTCAGTCCCCAGGGGTCACCTTCTGCAGGCTCCTTCCCAGCGCCTGACTCGCGTGCCTTGCAGATCTGAACTGGAAAATCACTGAGATCCTGTCGCTGAACCCCTTGCCACCGCAGCCCGACATGAGCTTCCGGAGCCTTGAGGGGGTGCGCTTTTCTCGGGTTCCTGCTGGGGCCAGGGGCAGCCTTCGGAGGCCCCATGAACCCCAGTCAGGACCCCAGCAAACGGGAGAGCACAGCTTTTTCCAGTACAGCTGTTGCTCTGGGCCCTTGGAGGGAGGCAGGCTACTCCCAAAGGGAAGGCTTGGAAACGGGGCCACGGTGGAACCTGCCTGGTCCTGTCGTCTACTCTGTGGCTCTGTCCCTGCTTCCTTTTATCCAAGCAGCCACGGAAAAAGCAGAAGGGATGCTTGGAGCTCCCTTCGCCAAAGGGGAATAAAGAAGATGCCTGGGAAGAGGTGGCCGAGAGAGAGGGTGGCGAGCAAGCACACACTAGGTGAAGAGGGAGGAGCAGGACACGCGATCACACGGAAATGGGCTGTGTGGGGCTGAACCGCCACGCTCTCCCCTCTCCAGCTCCGTCTCTTCCTGTCTCCCCGTCTCTTTCCCAGTTACTATCAAAGCCAAATTTATGAAAAGCTCGAGGCATTGGGTATTCCTTTATTTCAATCTAACTTTTTGCAATCTCAAGTGAACAGCTTGGCTGCTTCTGCCTGTCAGGGAATTTAAATTGCAGATGGGATGGGGAGCCAGCCGCCCAGCACAGCAGCAGCCCCTCTGGTGTGCACCGTCATTGCCTAGCAACTGGTCTGCCAGAACTTCGTGAAGCAGCCGAGAAAGTTCCACTCTGGAAAGTGACCTTGACCCAGGGCATCTCCTGGGGGAAGAGAGGGCATTTCCCAGAGAGCAGAGACCTCCTGCCGCATCCTGGCCGGGGAATGCAGCCAGGGGCCAAAGCCAGCGTTTGCTCCCCACACCCTCATCATGCGTGTGTCCTCCGGCATGGAGAATTCTCACAGTTTTTGACTTCCCGTGGTCGTCGTGGAGGTCGTTTCAAACCAAAGACACCTCCCTTCTTTTCTTGGTGCTCCTCACACCTCACACTGCAACAGTGAGCGACAAAAAGACAGGAATGAATAATGACAACATACGAACGCACATCACACACACACAATCCCGAGCACAGAGAGGCAAGTGCTCAGGCTGGTGGAAAACAAACCAACCGCAAATGCCCACAGCAGCTCCAGGGAGAGCAAAGCCATTCAATCCGCTCCCGTTTGACCACAGTTCTCCCACATGGAGTGAACGTGGGAGAGCATGGCCTCCACCTCGATCAGAGTTGGCGTTACCTCAACAAAGCCCTTGCTACGTACGCTTGCATCCTCATCTGAAAGCGAAGAACACCCCTCATGGGCTTAGGGCTACAATGAGAGCATATGCTTTTATTTAAGCAATTGGCTCTGACAATAAAAATGTAAATAGTAGCCCCATGTGTCTGCTTCGCTGAGCCTGCACATGCTGGTGCTCCATCAGCTCTGAGGCACAAGATACCCTCACAGAAATACTCCCTCATCACACACACCCCTCTCTAGCCTGCATCTCTATAAAAGTGCACGGCTGGTGTACTTCCTGGGTTCCCCTTATGGGTTGAGTTATGCCCCCCACTCCAAAAAAAAAAAGGTATGTTGAAGTCCTAGCCCCCGGCCCCTCAGAACATGACGTTATTTGGATACAGGGTCATTGTTGATATAATTAGTTAAGATGAGGTCACACTGAAGCAGCTGGCCAATATGGCTGATGTCCTTCTAAGGAGACAGGACAGCCATGTGAAAACAGGGAGAACACCGTGTGAGGAGGATGCAGGCAGAGAGGGAGGTATGCGGCAGCAAGCCAAGGGCCACCAAAGGCTGCTGACAAGCCATCAGGAGGTGAGGACGGATTGTCCCCTGCAAGCTGCAGAGGGGACAGGGCCCTGCCAACTCCTGGGTTTGGACTTTCCATCTCTGGAATCGTGAGAAAATGCATCATCGTTTCAAGTGCCCAGTGCTTGGCCCCGGGAAGTAGTGCAGGCCACTCTCCCATCGAAGGGGCCCTCGGGGGCCATTTGCTGACGGTGACAGCATGGCGTGACACTGAGCACGAGCCTGCATGGGACAGAACATGGACTCTCTGGGGCAGAATGGCGTGGGGTTCGAGGGTCTGAAAATCTCTGGGGCAGACACATGGTGGTTGACTCCTTGGCTAAATTTCGATTTTTCATTAAAAGTATATAGAATCTAAAGAATGAAATAAAGGCACAAACAAAATAGAAACAGGCTCATGGACACAGAGAATAGGCTGACAGTGGCCAGAGAGGAAGGGGCTGGGGTGCTGAGTGGCAAAGGTGACGGGATTAGGAAGAACAAATTGGCATTTAGATCATGGTCACAGGGGTGCCGAGTACAGCACAGGGAGTGTAGGCAGCAACATTGTGATTGGTATGTATGGAGCCAGGTGAGTGCTGGAAATATTGGGGGGGAGGGACGCTTTGTAAACTAGACTGTGAGGTACACCTGCATCTAATACAAAATAATACTGAATGTCAACTGTCATTGAAAAATAAAATTAAAGAACAAACAAAAACAAACGAACAGCAAATGTGTGCTCAGATCAAAATAGAACCAGAGACACGGAAATACAGAACAAACTGACAGTGACCAGAGGGGAGGGGGTGGGGGATAACAAGGGAAGGAAGGGGCAGGGGCCAGTCAAGGACCACGTGTAAAGGACCCATGGACAAAGGCAATGATGGGGGGAGGGAAAGATGGAATGTGGGAGGTGGGGGGGCGGGGCAGGAGAGAGTAATGAGAGGACAATGGGACAACTGCAAGTGACAACAATAAAACAAGTGTGCTCAGTAGACAGCCCATGGCTCTTGAGCACACTGTAGGGAGCAGTGTTTTAAGTGTTAAGGCCAGTGGAGACCCCAACACCCTTGCCCTCCACGTCCTCCGACCTGTCTGTCCCACTCACTGGCCACTTCTCAGATGCTGTCTGGTCCTGTCATTCAGCTTGTCCTCAGCCTCCAGGAGAGGGTCGTCTTCCAGGGCTGGCACGTTGCTGTGTCCTGGATCCCACTGGATGTGGTGAACTTAATAGGTGCTCAATAAAACTGTAGCACATGGATGAAGGAGAAATAAAAATGGAAACACCCTGATGTGCACAAGACTCGGTGGAGTCACCAGTGAAATGAGCCCTCAGACACACACACGTCTGAGTTGCTGTTACTGCTAGATTGTCCGTACCCCATTCAAGGGGGGAGTAATCACAGGGGGAGTGACTTTCTTATAACTCACTCAAGATGTGTTCACATCGAGTGCCTGACTGTCCGTGGAAATTCCACCAAGTAGGTCGAGTGGTGTGACCACGTCTTAGGTCAGAGACAGGGACAACTCTGGGACCTGGGCACTAACGCGGTGAGAAAGCTGGCCGTGGGGTGGGCCGGCAGTGGGAGGAGACGGTTCTGGATCCTCTGCCCAAAGGAGGGAGTTACCTCACCTCCCCTGACGAGTGTCGGGGTCACCGACCTGCTTGGTGAAGGCAGCGGCTCTGTGGTGGACATGGAGCGGTGCCAGTGGGTCCCCCTCTGTGGGCAGCAGGAAATCCCCAGCTGACCGGCCCTTAGAGGTCACCTTCCGCTGAGGGACTGAGCCCACAGGGCCGGGGCTGGGTGAGGCACAGACACTGACAGTAGAAGCCAGGCCGTTGTCTTCCTGGTGGGCCATTCTCACTGCAGAGCCACGGGGTGTGGGGCCCACCTCATAGGCTCGACTGAACTCCTTTCTCTCACCAATCCTATGTCTTCCTTCCTGCAGAGGTGGGCTCCCTAAAAATCGTCCGGCAGCCCAAACTCCACCCCAGAATCTGTGTCCAAAGGTCCCAACCTGCGGCACCAACTCACTCTTCTGCAGACTTTCTTTTTAACTGCAGTAAAATATGCATAACATAAAACTTACCGTTGTGCCCCTGACTGGCGTAGCTCAGTGGATTGAGCACGGGCTGCGAACCAAAGCACTGCAGGTTCGATTCCCAGTCGGAGCACATGCCTGGGTTGTAGGCCATGACCCCCAGCAACCACACATTGATGTTTCTCTCTCTCTCTTTCTCCCTCCCTTTCCTCTCTGAATATAAATAAGTAAAATCTTTAAAAAAGAACACTTACCGTTGTGACCATTCAAAGTGTACAGTTCAGTGGCATTAAGTGCAGGGTCTGGCAGAAGGAATGCCTGCTTGAGGGTAGTTGGGAGGCTAATAATATGGGTGTAAAAATTTATAGGTTTAATTTGAACATGTCACCTAAACTGTCATAGGGTGTACTTGGGTGTGACAGTGTTATGGTACAGAATCACGTGCTTATGATTTTGTAACAAAAATAGGGGCGTTGCTCCTCCTAGACCCTGTGCATTCACATCATGGTGCACCATGACCCCATCCATCCCCAGAGCCTTCTCTTCTTCCCCAACGGAAACTCTGTCCCCACTAAACATGACCCTCTGCTTCCTCCTCCCAGAAACCTCCTCGCTGCTTTCTGCCTCTACGCAGTTGGCCACTCTCGGGGCCTCATGCACGTGGAATCATACAGCCTTTGACCTTTTGTGCCTGGATTACATCACTCAGCATACTGTTCCCAAGGCCCATCCCTGTCGTAGCGTGCGTCAGAATTTCCTTCCTTTGGAGGCTGAATAACATTTCGTTGTATGGAGAGACCACATTTCATTCATCCATCCACCTATGAAGGGGCACTTGGGTTGCTTCCACCTTTAGTTAGGGTAAATAATGCTGGGCAGACACATTTTTATCTCACACCAACTTAGCCCCATATACAAATGGGCCTTCCTAGCCCCCTTCAGGATGACCGAGGCTAAGGGAAAGGCTGGTGTACACAGAATTTTCCAATTATGCTGTAAGAAGGGGCAGAAGGGGCGATTGCTCCAGCCCCCACTGCCTCACTTCTGTACCTTGTGTGTGCCCGGGCAGAGGCACAGAGGTAGGCAAGCAGGTGAGGCGATATTTGGTTTCCAAGGCGTGAACAGTACGCAAGGTACAGACGTGGGGAGTGACGGGAAAGCAGGAGGGCAGCCCAGAGAGGGTTTGCATCCTTTGTCCTTTCTGGGCCATCTCCCCTATAACACCACCTGTGCGTGACATTCCCTACAGAGGTGACAGGAGGTGAGCAAAGGGTTCTCTTTCCTGCAGCTTGTCTCGCCCAGCACCCCCTGCTGCACAGCCAGGAAGGGCTCCAGGAAGCCTGGGATATCAGAAACAACAACCCCCGACCTAAAAATGTGACTGAATGCATGAATCCAAACACACTGTTGGAATGCTCCCTGAGCCAGGCGCAGTGCTTGGCATTCACCACTTCGCCATCGAGACCCCACCCTTTCAGGAGCTGGAGAACCCCCGAACTGGTCTCCAAATACAATGGGGGAAAATAACCCAACCAAGCGCAGGAAAGTGCCCTAGTGTGCTATCCTCTCTGGGAGGCGGGCTCTGTCCCTGCTCTGCAGACCTGTGGCCTTGACTTTCGGGGCAGTTTCCAATTCCTCTGCCCCACCCACTCACCCACAGCTGTCTCTTCATCTGCCGGGCACCACGCCAGGGAAGCAAAGGCGAAGAACGCCGGACCGAGTGGGTAAGAGGAACCCCTCGCACACATCATGAGGAATGTCGCTCAGCGATGAAGAGATGCCCACATCTCAGAACAAAACCTGAGCCTCTGGCCCCAGCCAAGAAAGAGGATGAGCACACGCTGTCCACTGCCCACCCTGGGTTTGGGCCGACCAGCTGTATCCAACCACTGGGGGAGTAATGGGCCGGCCCCTCCCACCAGAGAGCCCCTCCACTGTGTCCTCAGTACCCACCTCAGCGCCAAGCAGCCCCTGAAGAAGCCTCGAGGACCAGCCATGCAAGCAGGGACTTGGCTGCCAGTTGTCACCTCAGGACGGAAGGGAAAAGCCAAACTGAAGACCTGTGAGCACCCCACCTGTGCCAGAACCTCCCGCCGGTCAGAAACCAGACATGACGGATACAAATGATACGGCCTCCTGAACTACCCATGAAGTGCTGTCAGCAAATCATGTGATTTCATTTTTAATAATGCACGCATCCAGCCTCTGGAACATAACAGCGATGCCATCTCCACCCGGCTGGACGATAACCAGAGCTCCCTCCCATGCCAGGGAGGCACAGCCTCTTTCCATCTGCAAGGGAAGGCGAGGAAAGGCAGAGGCAGGGGCTCGGCCCACCTCGCGCTCCTGGCCCTGACCTTCACACCTGCCGTCGTCAGTGAGGGAGGGTCCCCGATCTTGTACCCGCCGGTCAACTTCCTGTGGCGTCCTTGAGAGCATGGCTGCTGCGTAAGCATCACCTGTTCGGAGTAGCCTTCCTGGCTACCCCACCCGCAGCCGGTGCCCTCCGTGGGTCCTGCTCCAAGCCCCCGTGTTGTCATTCCTAGCTGTCTGTCTGTCTGTGTTTTCAGTTCGTCCCTCATGTGACAACCAGCCCTGGGAGGGCAGGAACCCCGGCTCTCTTCTTCAGAATTCACCCCATGGGGCCTAGCACGTTTCTTGGCTCACATTAGGCCCTCAGAAACCATTTGCTGAATAACTTAGTAGTAAATGCTCAGTAAACCCTGCTCAGTTGAATTGTGCTACATTTCCTAGAGCCATCAGCGTGTCTCCAACTTCAACACCAATGTCATCCTGAAGGCCTTAGGGGTGGGGCTCGGGGCTGGGGATTTGCACTTGTAACCAGCTCCCAGGTGAGAATCTCACCTCAGGAATTGCAGGCGCCTCTTTCCTGCCCTTCGGCTTTCTAGTCCAATTCATCAGAGCAGCCCACGTAAGTACAAGTGACAAAAGCAGAAAATGATGCTCTTCAGATCCAGCGTGCCCAATGGGAATAAAATGAGTCTTCTCCCTAGTAGCAGAAAGGTAAATTGAGGCCATTAGATGTAAAGTGAGGTGAGTCGTTCATAAGTTCTGGCAGAGACGGCATGGAACCCTGTGTACCCGACACACAGTTTCCCCTTCCAATCACGGAGCTGCACTTCTCTGACACCAACTGTAGAAATGAGCTGGCTTCCAAGTGGCTTATTAGAGAACAAATTATTCCCTGTTTTGCTACTCTTTCCATTTGAGTTAATCTGCAAGTCTAAAGTCCAAGCAGGTGCCAGAGTTATTCCTGCAACTGGCACCAAATTGCATTGAGAAAGCACAATTAGCACGCCGTTAATGTGCCTCAGAATGGGGTAATCTCCATATTACCCAAAGGTGGCCACAGTCCCCACTGCACTTTACCTTAATGTGCTGCATACAGATTGCCCTGCTAAGAGGCTTTTGCAAATCCCAGCCCTTGTCAGTCAGCTGTCCCTGCCTTTTCCTTTGAACAGGTGAGGAAGGACCTGTTGATAATGGTTAAGAATCCCAGAAACTCCCTCTCTTCTTCCTCTCTTCTGTTTCTTCTCTTCCTGAACTGCACTATTCAGTCCACGAACCGTTGCAGGTGTGGGAGAGACAAGTGGGCACCTGTGCCAGGGCCAGGGGGGGATACAGCAGCTCAGAATGGAGTGTTAGTGCCCAAGTGGGGAGGAAAGGCCCCCCCACTGAGGGACCACTACCCGGGGTCTGGAGCCTGAGCACTATGTGAGGTTTCTGTACGAGGGGGTGGCCACAGAGGGGGCTGAAATGGTATGCTGGAGCTCCAGAGAGGTAAGGAGGGGTTCCTACAGAGGGCAGCACTGTGAGGGGAGAGGGTACCTGAGAAGACTAGGAGGGGCTTCCGTACCGGGTTGGGGGCACAGCCTGGCACGGGCTAGTAGGACAAGGTGGATAAGGAGATCATCCGTGCCAGAGAGAAGTACTAGTAGCAATGGAAGCCTGATTCCAGATGGGGGGAATGATCAAATAAGAAAATATGTTACAGATAATAAGAGCCAGATTTCCCCCTGTTAGAGAAGGAAATTACAAATAAAAAAAGGAAGGAAACTGGAGTGAATCCTGAGGTGTTGGATTGGAATTTGGCAAATGTGTGTGAACTCATGGCTTTTATACGTAGATGAATGTATAAATGCAAAGGCAATTATGTGTGCCCACACCTACACATAAGCCTACATGTAGATATTTCTCTAGTCTGTCCACCAAGAGGGCCTGGGAGCCAGCCCAATACCAATGAGCACACTATGCCTCCAGACTTTGGTTTCTAAATATCATTCTCCACTGAAAGGAACCAGGCTCCTCGGAAAATGAGCTGATTGCAGAGAGGGGCGAGGAAAGTACCACGTGACCCTGGGACAGCTTCCTATTCCAGAGTAAGGAAGCACCCGAAGAACAGTGGGGCATGCAAACAGGACACAGAAACCAGCTCGAAGGGCCTCCCACTGGGCAACGGTAAGATGAAGTGATCATTGAAATAAGTAACAAGTTGCAATCCATTGACTAAAATCTGAAACCACAAGTTCATACTGCTATAGATAGATGAACAAATTGACGTTTGATTAAAAATGGGATATTGACCTAACCTCAAAGTATCTCCACACACAGTTGCTTACAAACGGGAAGAGAATAACTTTGTGATGGAGAAAGCTGGCAGACCCCACCTTAAGCAAGTGATGAGAGTTCGTGTATCACTAGGACTAAGGCAAATCAGAATCGGGTACCACCTGATAAGATGCAATGAGAAGGACACAGCATCACTCCTGTGAAACTCCTGCCGGAGATGCATAGTCCGACTCTGATCTCGAAGAAACCCCACACAACCCTGATGTGAGGATATTGCTCAAACTAGGTGGCCTGGAGCCTTCAAACGTGTCAAGGTCTTGAGAGTTTAGAAAAGACTGAGGGATCTGCTCTCCACTGGAGTCTGTGGAGACACAAGAACAAAATGCTGTGTGTGACCCTCCAGCTATAAAGATCGTTCCTGGGGCAGCCAGCCCCAGGGACGGAGTCTGAGGATTAGAGACGTGTTGGTAATGAATCAGTTCGCTTCCTGCCTCTGATCATCGGTGATGGTTGCAGAAGGTCACGTCCTTGTTTGTGGGATTAGAAACTAAAGCATTCACAGATGATAAGCCTCCTGACAGCCATGCACCCTGAAACAGTTCGGGAAAAGAAGGCCATGTGCACGGTAGCTGCAGCTTCTCTACGACTGAGAGTGTTTCCAGTAAATCAGTCAAGAAGCTGTAGCGATGGCGACAGCAAAAGACTTGAGTCTCCTTCTGCCAAGACTTTCTGGTCATGCCCTCAGTGAGCTCAGCCTGCCCAGGGACACTGAGTGAGTCAGCATCACACCACTGCGGTGAGGTCATCGAAGTCGTGCCCACCATCCTAACGATCCCAAGTGGACGGGTGGGGCCAGGGAGGCAGACGGACTCTGTGCCCTCCCGGCACCCTGCATTGATTTTGGAAAGGATCCAAGCCACTCTAATTGGGAAGATGGAGTCTCTCTCGCTGTTGTGACCACAGGGTCCTTGGGCAGAAAAGCAGTGTCCTGCCTTGCAGCCCCTTGCATGGTCCTCATGGGCGTGCTACCCTCTGAGGCTCTACCCTAAAGGCCTGGCCTCTTCTTCCTCCTCATGAGGAAGGCTGGCAGGGCCAGAATATGCATACATGCTGAAGTACATCTAGAAAGCCACAGGCTCCTCTTAGGGGGTCTGACCGCCTGCAGGCCAGGGACGAGAAGCCTCTTACATGTGGCCTGGAGTTCACACTTGTGCGCACAGAGTAAACACAGCAAATACTAACTAACTGCTTCATACCCACGACAGGGTGCCCAGGTGGCGAGATGCCTGAAAACCGTGTCATGAGGAAAGATGATCAAGGAGAGGTGAGGCATCTGCCTTTCAGTGTTAGGGGAGGTGGCCCAGGGGAGAGACTGGACTCATCCCGTAGAGCTCCAGATTAGGAACCGGAATGAACGGTGGAAGAGGCAAGGAGGTGGAGTTTAGCCCTGCATCGGAAGGAACTTTCCAACACTGAGTCTATCCAACACGGCCAGCAAGCGTCGAGCACACGCTGAAAGACCACCTGTGAGGGGACCTGCCGATGGTCTTCAGAACTCTCCAGTGTTATGATTCCAGGGAAGGCTGGGTTACCTGGATGCGGCTCAGACCAGGAAAAGGAGCTAAGGTTTGGTGGGCAGGGTGAAATGGACATTCCCGGGCTTAGCTTCAGCCAGGAGGACAGTCCCACCAAGGCAGAGCACCTTTTTGTCCCCGAAGGCACACCCTCTGCCACCCGGTCCCAACTCTTCTGGACGCCACAGCCCCTTGATGAATTATCCGGGACTTGGTGGCCTCCCAGAGGTGTGTGACTCCCCCCACCACCACCACCACTCTGCGGCTGCCCCTAAACCCAGTGTGGACCATAGTCCTACCTGTTCCTGAACCCACTGGACTCTCCAAAAGGCAAGATGGGTGCCCTGCCTGATGAAGCCTTGGCGACACCCTTCCATCACCTCTGTCTCTTACGGCAACCCTTGAGCCATCATCCCTGCCATACCCCACGGGTGAACACAGCTCAGGCTTCGGGGTACGACACCTAAGCAGAACAGGAGACCTGGGCTCTCCCTCCCACTTCACCAAGAGCTGGGGAAGAAGACAAAGGAATAGTTGAGTCCCCGGGAAGGACCAGCGGGGCCCTGCTGTTTTCGTCATCACCACACTCACTTAGAGACAAAGGTTAGGCCAGGAGGGAAAGGTTTCCATGTGAGGGATGGTGGTCCACTGGCGAGACCAGCATACCCACATGCGCTGAGTGGTTTCAGACCTGCATTCACCGCTTCCGCTGAGTTGATGACAAGAGGGAGAAACAGCGATTCTAAGAAGGCAGAGCAGGCCGGTCTTCCCACAGCACTCGACGACCGTGTTGGAGCTGATTGGGTTGTCACGGTGGACACAGAATTCCCCAGGGGCCTGGAGAAAGAATTAGAGTGGTGAGATCTTATTTGACATTTGATGTTTCAATTTCCCTAGAAACATTAAGTCCGCTCAATTTCGACTGAGATGCAATACCAAGTGGGACCAGTGGTCAGCTTCTCCCTTCTCAACACCACCCCTCCGCAAGGTTTAAGGGAGATCGGTTCATTCTTGCGACTCAGCATGTACCCCGCCCAGGTCCTTGGGCACAAGTCACTTTTACGTCACCCAGGTATTGATGTCAGGTAGAGTTAGAAACTTTGTTAGTGTCTCGGAGCGTACCTAGCAGGGAAGCCCAAAGCTGAGAACAGCTGATAGCCAGGCATTTTTTTTTAAATTTCTGGAAACTCTGCCTAACTTACTTACACACTACTTCCGCCCCACGGCACACTCCCTGAGAAGCTTTCTCCGTGGTGCCGTGTGCCCAAGGTGGAGATGCCAGCAAACGTGCCACAGGCACGAGTGGACAGTGGGCTAGACGGGCAGACCTGAGCCCTGGCCTTGTATTGGCTCTGCTGCTAATTTATTGATGACCTTCAGAAAGTCCCCTTGAACTTCTCTGCCTCTGTGATCATATCTGTTCTATTTACTTCACAGAGTAATGGGGGAGAGATAATGAGATTGTGGCTATGAGAGAGCTCGGAAAAATAGGAAGTGCCTTAAATCTATAAAGTTAAAGGTCGGGTTCTGAAAATGAGGTCTGAACACGGGGCTGTATAGCAGACAGAGGTCCGAGCCTCTGGCACCCAGTCCCCATTTTATGGCTACGAAAGTACATGCTTTGGAGGGGGTTGCGGCTACTCATGAGACAGTAGTGGGGCCAGTCAGGTTTGGATAAGACAATAAAGACCCTTCTCAGACTTGAATGTCTACCCAATGGCCATCTAGCCTCTGCTTAATTACCTGCATTGATGGGGAGCTCACTTCCTCAAAGACAATGACTTCTACCTTTGAGAGGCTGAGGGGGCTTTTCAGAACCACAAAGAAAAGAAAGAAGTTTCTATGGCCTGTTCCCTTCCAACCATTGGTCCAAATGACACTAAGGAGGCCCCACAGACACCATCTGTTCCCTTTTCTGTACAATATTGAGCCACGAGGTTGTTCTCAGTGATACTTCTTTTCTCTGGCTGAGCATCCCTAGTTTCTTCATTCACCTCTCTCACGGGCCTCTCTGCCATCCTGGTTACCCTGCAATCAACATGCTTCAGTCTGTCTAGAACCGGCTCCCAGCTCATCTCTTTGACATGGTCGCCTTGTCCTTGGATGACAGCCTGGGCATTCAGGCCTCTTCAGTCACTTCCCGTCTGAGCAGCTACTGTCCGCAGCTCCATAAACCAGGGGTCCGACCTGCCACATGCTCCCCGTCCACTATTGATAGCTGGCAAAAACTTAAGGCCCTGAAACAGCCCAGAGAGGCAGACACAGGGCCTGCGGCCTGGCTGGGTGCTGGTTGTGGAGGGTGGCACTCCGGCAAGGAGGCACCCTGCACTTGTGGAAGACGGAAAGGGACACCCGTTGCCATGGTGATTGTAGGGCAAGCTAGACTGCCTGCAGCCTGTAAGGGAAAGCACTGGGAAGGCTCATCGTGAGACACCGGAATCCAGCCACAACCACTGGCCAAACCACCAGGAGCGTTACCAAGTCAAGCAGCACCTGGGCTGTTTACAGTGTGGTCCAGGAGGAGGAGGGGGCAGGGCTAACACTGTCTGTCTTACAGGAGGGTGGGGGAGCTAATCAGGTACCTGTATGTGTGACATGTGTGGTACGTGATGTGTGTAGGATGCATGTGTCTGCATGTATCTGTCTGCATATGTTTGGGGGGGGGGTGTGTTGCATGTCTGTGTATGATGTGTATGCCCAAATACAATGTATCTGTGTGTGATGTGTGTCTGTCAGTGACTCTGTGAGTGTGATGACATGTTGCACTGACACAGCATCGATGTCCCCTTGGGCCTCCTTCTTTCCAGGCACAACAGTGACATTCACTCACTCGGAACAGCTGGAAGGGGACGACTTGAGGCTGAGCGAGCCGCGCCTCCTCCGTGGCTGCAGCACTTTGCAGCCGTCTCTATTAGCACTAATTACATCTGCTCTAATCATTTGTTTATGCGTCTGGTGCCCCCAGTGGAGCAGCTCGAGCCCAGGGGCTGCACCGTGTTTTCATAACCCTGATTCCCAGAACCACCCCTGGCATGAAGTAGGTATCCAGTAAGTGTTGCCTGATTGAATAAATGAATCTCTGCCAAGGACAAGATCAGGGGTTTGGACTTCAAACAGCAGCATGAGAGACCAAAGCTCAGTTCCAGAAGTATCCACGCTGCTCTCGTTGCTTTGGGGCTGGGCACCATAAGGCAGCCTTATCGCCACGAAGCTCCCACTTAGTGAGGGAGGAAGCAGCCTGTGGCGCTCCCTCTCCTGTGACAGGGACACAGCAGCAGAGGCCAGCGTGACATGTGCAGCCAGTGACAGCGCTGGGAGAGGAGTCCAGAAGACCTCACCACCAGGCCATCCACTGGGCAGGTTACCAAGGGAAGGACTGGTTTTATTTCACACTTGTGTAGTTGTTTCTAATTTGCATACAATCTAATCAGCCTTTTTGGTGTGTGGATTTATACTTTCAACATATGCATAGAATTGTGTAACTACAGCGAAGTTATAGACCATTGCATCACTGGTCTGTCTTGTTCTGTCCTGTTTTGTTAAGTAACCGCCCGTATTTTATTGGGTCCGTTTTTATTTCATACCCGCTTTTCATGGAGCCGCGTCACTGAGAACCGAGTCGGTTCCTTCCAGTAGCTTCATCAGATCTGTCCATGCTTTGAGTTCTATTTGACACTTTCAAGGCAAGGGAAGACAACACAGGAACAAGAAAAAAGGTGGGATTTGCACCTCCTCTCCCTTAGAAAGGTGTTTTTCTCTAGAATTTTCTCTTTCATTCTAAGGATGCACTCAGGAATCCTGTCAGGACTTTGCCACACAGCACGAGTGCACTCCTGAAAAGTGACACGCAATTCCCACTTCACCCAGCCCTCTCTCGGCCTCCCGCTCTGCTTCCTGCCCATCCCCCACTCCATGTCCCTCCTCTTCCCCCGGGGCTTGGGGTGAGCAGAAAACTGATAAAATTCACTTGCAGATAAACTTAAATGTAATAGAGGAATAGCCATTATTGAGAAGGAAGCTCTTAAAATGTTTTTATAGGGATAAATATATTCCTTGGAGAATGAGCCTACGCAAGCCTTTTTTAAAATCATAAAAGACTGGAGTTTGGACGTTCATGTGACTTTGCTCTTCGATGTAGTCGTGTGGGGCGAGGCCGATGCCTTCTGAGGTTCCTGCGTCGCCCTGGCCACGGCTGGAACTCTGCCTCTCCAACTGCCTTCGGAGTGAATGCCTGAGCCAGACAAGAAAACCAGCCTCATTTCTCAAGTCATAAGGCATTTTGTCAAACAGATTTTCCCCTTGATTTTCATTAACCTAATGTCCAACCTCAAGGTCAGAAATAGAGCAATCATTAGTTTGCTCTATTATCATTCCAGCATCATTAGTTTGGAACCCAGTGTCGGGGGATAAGAAATAATTCAGACAAGTAAACGTCGGACATACAAATGCTCTTGCGGAAGGATCGGTTAAGCCAACTGCTCATATATGTGCATTGAAAGGAAACTATTTTAAAGCTACTTAAAAGAACAAACTTCTCAAGCATTTTCAAGTATCCCTTAAAGCACCCTTTACATAACATATTTGTACTTTCCTTATATATTGTCTTTATTCACCCAAGACATCCCTCCCTGGGCCAGCAGGAGGCCTCCCTTGGCTGATGTACTTCCCATTACTGGCGGCACTCAAACACAATAAAGTTGCATCTCTAAAATGATCTTGCAATTCAGATTTTTTTTTTGCCACCCTGCAGCCAATTCAGACCAAGCTTCCTCAGATTAGTCTGAATTGACGAGGTTTGATTGTACTAGGTTGAACCATCTGAAATCAGTGCTATTCAACCATTTTTGCCTTTTAAAATGGTGATTTTATTCAACCTCATACAGTTCTTTTCTGCTGCTTCTTTCCAAGGAACCAAAAGCAGTTCCATGTTTCCAGGCTTTCTTCATGCATTTTTTTATCTTTTAAAGAATTTTATTTATTTTTAGAAAGAGGGAAAGGGAGGGAAAAAGAGAGGGAGAGAAACATCGATGTGCAAGGGAAACATTGGTTGCCTTTCACACATGCCCCAACCAGGAACCGAACCCACAACCCAGGCATGTGCTCTGACTGGGAATTGAACCGGCCACCTTTCACTTTGCGGGAGAATACCCAAGCAGCTGAACTACACCGGTCAGGGCTCCTCGTCCATTTTAAAGAAACAAGTGGGAGAATGGGGTAGACCACCCCAGCCCCTCAGCTCACAAGTACAGAAACTGGGGGATTTAACAGAAGAAAGTCATTCAAAACACAACTGCCACAAACGGGGCTGAAAAGAGTACTGTACCAAAAACAAACGCTACTTTTAAAAACCAATTCTGCTGCTTTTCTGTCATGTAGACGCATGCCCTCTCCTTTAGACCGGGTCGCCCAGAACAGGTGGTTGGGCAATCTAGAAATCCCTCTGGGGACTAAACTACCGTGCCCGCCAGTGAGTGTCATGCCTGAGAGCCCAGGACACTCTGGCCGCGTGAAGAAAATCTCCACTGTAAGACTGCTCAAAGGCCTGGGATGAGAGGCGAGCAAATTCAAGTTCAGTAGAATGGAGCCTCAGGAAATGGACAAATGTAACATAGGACTGAGACACAGAAATTATTCTCATTTTTACAAGGCTCCTCGTTCACTCATTTGAGAGTGTCCTGAGACTTTGTTTAAGGCAGGCAGGGACGGGCGGACTCAGGGTGAGCAGGGCAGGTCTCTGGCTCTGGACAAGGGAATAGATGTTCGCTCTGGCGAGGAGGGCTTCTGATGAGAACGAAGAACTTCCTGGATGGCGAAGGTTAGAAGAACCCTGGGAGCAGGGCAGCAGCAGACTGCGAAATGTCTTTGTCTGGGGGTGTTAAAGGAGCCCCAGTGTGAGAAACTAGGGGTGATTTTCCCTCTTCTGCCAGAGTCCCTGACAGCTGGATGAGAGGCTGGTCCCCTCCACCGCAGGAGGGCTCCTCCAAGACACCCCCACCACCCCAAGACCTGAGTGCAGGAGCCAAACAGTGTCTGCCACCCACCGCCCTCAACACCGTACCTCCTGAAACAGAGAGGGAGAGCGAGCTCCCGCGGGTGTCTCCTCCTCACTGGGAGGCAGGGTGTGCTGGGGGAGCGATTTCTGGGCAGTTTATTTTTAACCAAGTGACATACAGACACAGAGAATGAAAATGCAAGATGGGTTTGCAGCTGCTACAGAGGCGCTGTCCACAGGCTGCCTCGGTTCCACAGGCCCCGTGTCACCACACAGGAGCTCGGCCCATGCCTGTGAAGACACACAGACCTGCCACTGGAGTCCCCAGTTCCCAGTGACTTGGGCACAGAACACTAGTTTATGGCAACAGAATTAATGTGGCTCTAAAGGTAATTTGAAAGCGACTGGAGTAGCGAATTATCACATGAAAATGCAAATTGTTCCTTATCGGGGCTGCTCCACAGATGCTATGATTCACCACGGAGTGTTCGGCTGTTTTGCCAAGTAAGATCTCAGTGAGAAGGGTAGAAAGGGAGGGCCCACCCACATTTTGCCCCGAGAGATTTATAGCTCCTTTGATCCAGATGTAAAGTACACAGCATTGGGAGGGACTGTTAAACCTATAAAACCTCATTCTATGTATCACATGGTCCTTGTTTGAGGGAGGCCAAAGGACACACCGGCACGTACTTCCGTTCTCCAAAATGTCCTCTCTCCAGACGCGTGCACACCTGCCCTGCAATTCGCCCTTCACTTTACCTTCTTACCTGAGGCAAGGCAAATTCTTTCATCAGTCCATCCACTCACCTATCCCTCCAGAGTTTCCTTCATTTATTTACTCACTTTTGGTGGGTGTATTGAGGAATTCAGAAGCCTTTACTGCCAGCCACAGACACTGTTTCTGATTAGGACAAGGGACCCAAAAGGGCTTCCCACTTTCTCTTTGGCTAGTGTTTGTACAGGGTGCTTGTTAAAGAGGAGACACTGAACTTGAGAACTGGACCGAGGCTCGGTGTGTGATCAGCACATAACCATCCAAAAGCTGGAACTCATGGGAAGCCAGCCCATAGACGAGTGAGGAGGTAACTATTGTAACATGCTGTTGACTTGCTGGCTGCTTCTGAGCGCTTTATGAATATTAACTCACTTACCAAGCCCAGGAGATGAGCACCACCCTCACTGTCACTGACACACTACACTCTTCTTCTGAAAACCATCAGGGAGAAAAATCACTTACATTTGGGGTTCCCCCTGAGGGCGCCATGCCCTGGGTCCTCTGCACAGCCTCTGTGCATCCCGGAGTTAGACAGACTAGGACCCAGGTGCCCCGGCTGCTGCCTGGGGGATTACCCTGCCCCCCACCCAACATTCCTGGAGAGCCCTGTGATCCTCTGGGTGTGCCTTCCTTGCAATCTGAGAAGACTGAGACATAAACCACCTTCAGAGGGCTCCTCTGTAAACAACTCCTTGGCTACCCACTTAGTGGCGCCAAAAGTTCCTGTAGGGGAGGGGCGGGTGGTGATACTGCGAAGGGAAGCTGGGGCCAGAGCCCAGCTGTATTGGTTTGTGAGGTCTGCTTAACAAACTGGGTGGCTTAGAACAGCAAAAATACATTGTGTCCCGGTTCTGGGGACCACAAGTCAGAAATCAAGGTGTAGGCAGAGCCATGCTTCCACCGAAGGCTCTAGGGAGGGAGCTGTTCCTGGCCCCTCCTGGCTTCTAGTGGTTCCTTGCTGTGCCACAGCGTAGCTCCAGCCATCAAGCACACATCCCGGTGCACATGTCTGTGTCCAAACTCCCACTTTGTGCCAGGACTCCAATCGTATTGCATCAGGGGCTCGTTCTACTCCAGCAGGACTGTGTCTTAGCTAATTACATCTGCAATGATCTTATTTCCAAGTAGGACCACATTCTGTGGTTCAGGGGTTAGGACTTCAGTGTGAGATGTGGGGGCTCATAAATTCAACACCTGTCACCAGCGAAGGGGTATGAACTTTACAAAAGCCTGTCATGGGACTGCAGCTCCAATTATGGACCCTTGCGCTTGAAATTTGGCCTCAAGAAGGAAGCCCTCCACCACTCGCCCTCTAGATGCCCGGAAACAACAATGAGGGACCATGTCACCAGCCTTGTCACCAGCCTCCTCCCTGGCTCCCTGTGAATGATGCACCAGCAAAGACACCATGGCTGGTGCTCCCAGCGCGCAGGGGCAGCTGGCAGACTGCCTCATGTGTCCCGCATGCAGCTGGGACAACGATAGCCTCACAGATTCTTTTTTCATCCAATTGTTCTTTAAAATTTTCAGGAAAAAAAAAAGCCATTGAAACCTCCAACTGTAATTGTGGGGTTTTCTATTTCTTCTTGCATTTCTGTCAGTTTTGCTTCACATATTTTCAAGCTGTATTTTTAGGTGCATACGCATGGAGGATTTCTATGTTTTCTTAGTGAATTGCTCTTCTTTTTGGAATTTCGTGATGTGTTTTTGGATCCTTTTTATTCTTCAAGTTCGCTAATGTTTACTTTTATAGCATCTGATTCGCTGTAATTCCATCTTGCCTAGGCTTTCCCTTCAGATACTGTGTTTTCATCTCTGAATGTGCCCTTTTATTTATGAGCTCCTTCTTTCCCGCCAGCACCTGGCCTCCATATCCCACATCCCCACAAACTCCCACCTGACAAATCCGTCTTCACTCCTCTCCCCACAGCTGCAGGATGAAGGGCCTTTGCCTCCCCACTCCATCTGTTTCTACCTTGATAACACCCCCTGGGTGCTCCCAACATCGCTGCCCAAGAGCTCAGGGCCCAGCGCAGGGAGTAGAGGAACAGGGAGGGTGCCCACAGGGGGTTGCTAAGATCGCCACAAAATAACCATCCAAGCATCAAATGCTCCTGAGGTCTGCAATCAAGCCCTGAGAAGACATCCCATTCCCAGGGGTCATCTCACGCAGGAGCCCTTAGGAAGCAGAGTCACCTGCAGGCTCTGACAACTCCATCCCCACGTGACTTGAGCAGGCACCTTCCTCCCCAGACCTCAGCTCCCTCCTGTCTAAACTGGGTGCAGCATTCCTGGGCCCTCTGTGAACTTAGGTTATTGATACAACAAATAAAATCATAACAGAAAGGACAGCACTTGCTGAATGCAAGATGGTGGCGACAATGCGGAGAGATCAGCTCTCTTGTACTGATGAGCTACAAATACACACACGGGAACTTTCTTTTCAGGCTTCCAGGCTGTTCAAAGACACAGTGATTTCCCAGTTCGCCCCTAGAGTTGCTTTGTGCTATCCTGAAGAAACAGAGAGGGGAAGGACATGGGAGATGGGGCCGGTGTATTCCACAGTTGCTATTTAGAATCCAGATGAGCCAGGCTCATTGTGTGCAGAGAGATTGCTATCTCTCTTAAGGCTCGGTGGAGGTCACCTTCAGCTCTTCTGCTAAACCGGATGCTGCTTTTCCCCTAGAGCTCAGTCCAGGCAGCATCTGGGACCACAAGCGTTGGAGGGTCCAGAAGGGGTGGGGTGGGGGTTTGCTGTGCAGCAGTGTCCTGAGAGCTAAGAGAAGAGCCCAGTTCCCAGTGGGGGACAGAGGGAGGAGGAAAAGGAGAGATTCTCATATAACAGGTGTCTGGGGGGAATCTAACTAAGAAGTCATTTTTAATAATACTCTTAGATGCAATGGCTCCCCAGTGAGACCGTGGGCTAACTGAAGGGCAGGTTCACCGTGGGAGTCAGGGACCTTGCACTGGATACAGACACTCCCTCAGAGGCAGGGGCTAAGCAAAGGGAGAAAACTGTCAGAAGAATCACCAGAGACGCGATGTTCAGACAAGACATTGCAGGAACAGAGGAGGAAGCAGAGATTCCCAAACTGACCCAGGCCCTCCACTGCTTCAGAACAGAAGAACCGGGGATGCTGGGCCCACAGAGAAAAGGCTTCCTGAGAACAACCCAGACCCACAAGCTGGCGCTCTGGTGAAGGCCAAGACCAGAGTGATATCATCCCTGGGCCTCCATTGAAGCCAGGCTGCTCCTCGTTATCCAGCCTTGTCCCTGTCATTCTCCCCTTCCCCTCATGTCTCTCTGCTCTGCCCTGTCTATGTCCCCTGGGTGGCCCCCACCCACCCTCCACCAAGGTAAGTCACAAAGCATCAGGCTGTCCCGAGCAGACCTTTGTGGGCACCTACCTTCTACCGTTGCGTGCAATCACTATATCTCTGCTCGGAGCCTTCCAGCATGGGAGGAGTCCCTGAAGAGGCCGCTTTGAGATGGGTCATTTCCTTACTGGGAGCAATGGGTGTTTACTCATGAACCTATTTCTGCCTTAAAGTGTGAGGAATTTCACCGTTGAAGCTGCCAGTGGGCCTAGGAATGGGTCAGGCTGGAGTGGGGGGAGTGGGTGTTGGTAAGAGTCAAATCTAGCACCCTGGGCTTTCAGTCACTCCGTTCACCCTGTGTCTCTGGACCTGGCCTTTGGGAGCTTAGAGAGAATTTCAGGTTGTATTTGTGGTGGTGTGTGCACATTGCTAAGTACCCACGAAGGAACTCAAGTTTATGTACTCACCTGGCCCCTTGGAGTATCACCAGCCTTCAAGCATAATGCTTTTGATGGCTGAGATCTCCCCAGCCTATCAATCAAACTCTACCCTTGGTGCAGTAATCTGTCTTTAACAACTCCCACTGCAAGTCAATAAAATGCCAATTTAATTCTCCTTTTGCTAAACCTTAAATCTGTGCAATACCTCTCCTTTCTTGGCTTGTTACTCAAACTCATGTTTACCTCCCCCCTCCTTTTCCCCACCTGCCCTTGAGCAGAGAACAGAGATGCTCAGCTGGAGGTTGATAGTGGGCCCCTGGGGACTGGGAGACCAGAATGGTGGGACCGCTGGGCGTGTCCAGTTTTCTTCCACTCTTGCAAACCCTCAGCACACCAGCCTTGCTTGGTATCACTAACTTTCTTGATTTCTCCGAACTTGACTTTCAGCTGAGCAGTAGTCAAGTGGACAGTGCTCCACAGGCATTAAAAACCAGACTCTGATTCAAATCCCAGCTCCACCACACACTAGTATATGATGTAACTTCCCTGGGTTTGCTTCCTCATCTGTCCAATGGGCATAATAACAATATCTTCACTGACTATGTAAGATGATTAAAGCAGTTAATATATGTAATGCACTTAGGCCAAGGTCTAGCACATTCTAAACACTGTGTCCATTTGCCATGATTGGTATTTTCTGGCTTCCTACTACTATCTGTTTTCCCAGTAGCTCAGTTCCTCAGTTGGAATTACCTCTTCCCCATGGGGTACAGCCTGGGGCCTAGGGAATTAGAAGTGTGTCCCTGTCCAGGCAAAGGGCATGGGATGCGAACACACTACTCCATAGGCTGCCCCCTGTTTGGAACGTGGACCTTGTGGATCAGAACAAAGAGACTGAAGACAACCGGTTGTATTTGCACCTTGACCATGTGGTAGCTGCTCCTGGGCCCCCGTCAGCTATCTTGGTTCTTGCCTGTCCCCAAGTCCAGTTGTCCAGCCTCGCTTCCAGGCTGGGAGAAACCTTTCGACCCATTAACTGTTTTTTTTTTCCTTTGCTTGTAGTCAAAGAATCTTGACCCATCAAGAGGAACCCAGGTTCAGAAGCCCCTTGACCACAGGGCTTCTATTCCTCCACCTCCTTGACTCAATCTGCTACCTGACCCTGTCTCTGTTGTTCTGCAGCTAAGAGAGGGGAGAGGAGAAGAGACAGTCCCAAGGGGTCTGGAGAGAAACACCAGGAATGTCAAAGAATGATTTTTTTCCAGGAGACTTGATCTCCCCTTCAGCAGACTGCTCCTCGCAGCCAAGAGCCTCCTCATGGTAACGGCGACAATGATGGCTGAGATAGAGCAGAGCAAGGAGAAGATGGCTCTGATGTTGGCCACGAACAGCAGGGCTCGGCTCCCACCATGGGGTCCTGACAGCCAACGTCTTCCTGTGTCTGAGCTGAGGGTGCACCAAACTCTCACTCAGACCAGCCCCGCTCACCCAGAGCCTTCCTCTTGGGAGGCAGGCTCGCCTGCCAAAGGTGATTTTCCCAAGACTCAGTTGATGGGAAGCCAGATCACCATGTGGCCAAATGAAAGTGAGAAGTTGACTTTCTGCAAATTGATTCTTCATGGATTCTCTCAGGGCCCCTGGGCCCAGATACACACTCAGAGAATGAGCCTCCCCTCCCCCCCAAAAATCGGGGAGTCTCAAGAGTCTATTCTAAGGGGAAGGCTGACAAGGTGAATAAGAAGTCACCTCACATCTAGAGATCAGCTACTGTGTTCCAGGAGCCCATGCACATACACTGTCATTTCACCCTTCACAACAAGCCCATGGGTTAGAATCCTCAGTTCCATGTGTGGGAAAACTGAAGCTTGAGAGGTAAGTAACTCGCCCACGGTATCTGACTCCAGAGCCCAGACCACTCCTGCATGGCATGAACCTCCTGGTTCGTCCACCTCTTCCCCAGCTCCAGCCAAGGCAAGGCAGGGCTGGAGAAAATCGATCTAGCGGCTACACAGGTATGCAGAAGCCACGTTAGAACTATAATCCTGCAGACTTGCAGGACTATGCTCAGGTGACCATGGCTCCCAGAAGTGCATAACTTACCCAGCATCATACAGCTCCCAAGTGGTGGTGGCAGGTTGCCACCTGTAGTGTCACTTGCTTCCTCAACAGCAGCATTTTTGCCCTTGGTTTAAGACTCAGTTAGTTCTTAATCTCCATGTCACAATTTAGTAAACGAAGGCTCAGGAAGAGGCAGCAGATGGTAGACTTGGTGTCCCATAATAAGTAAGCCTTTGTTTTCCTGGAGGGAGCTTGTGGCCTTGTAGTCCCAAACACTTTAAGCCTTTGGTCTCTGTGTCCTCACATATGGCCTTTGCCCCAAATTCTAAGGATTGAGTTCTTGCCCTTTGCCAAATTATTCTCTAGGACCATGGTCCCTCTCAGCCCACTCCATAATCCACCTGAAGCTCTCAATTAAAAGTCAGCGGAGAGAAGCAGCCAAGACAATTGATTGACAGGTTGCTGTCAGAGGAGGCGGAACAGGCTGAGCTCAGGGGCCTGAGGGGCAAGCCCCACTCCCAGGCCACACCAGCCTCCAGGATTCAGCGGCATTGGTATCCATGAAGGGCTGCTGGATTACCCTCCAACATCCGAAAGCTGTCAGCAGGGAGGGTACCACCAATGTGTCCATCAGTGCATGAGAACTGGATATAAGGTTGCTATTGCCTGGGACCCGTGTGAAAGTGCCAACACTCCATGGAAGGGAGGCAGCCCCAAGAATTTGGAGCAAATAGAGATTCTCATCCTAAGAGACATGGCAGTCACTGGCAGAGACCACACGGTTCTTTACCACCTAGGTGTTCTGCTGTTAAGGAAACTAAGTCTTATAAGTTCCTTCTCTTAAATACTTCTCTAGTTCCTTGCCTCCTTCCTTCTGCCAAGGCCTCGTCCTCTCTGACTGAGGGGACATCAACAGCCTCCTGAATGCCCTAGAGACGATTTTTCTTCCACATGCCAACTGGTGGCCCACCTTCAATGAAAGTGGGTTTAAAATTCCATTTGCTCAGGCAGAGGCCTGCATCACCCCGGGAATACACAAGACTCATTGGGGTGTAGGAAGAAAATAATTATACTTCTATTTCTATTTATTTTTCTGAAAACCAATTTAAAAGAAATTAAGCTTTACTAATACGTAACATTCACCCTGACACTGGCATCCCTGCTTGGTCCAGGGGTGGAGCCAGCAGGCGAGAGTGGGGACCCCGCAAAAGAGGGGTTGACAGTGTTGTCCTCATTCAAGCCTTCATTTTCATCCACTTTTGTATAACCCGTCTACACTGCACTAAATTGAATTCACTGTAATCCTTGATCCATATAACAGTTTGTTACTAGTCCACAATCCCTTTATGGATTAATATGTTTTCAACAGCACGATGTAAGCACCCGTAAGCCCACCTGGATGCTGGCAGTAATCCCGGTCAGCTGTGAGGCTGTTCCCCGTCCCGTCCCCCTGCTGCCCTCACCTGAGGTGGCCACCATCCTGAGTCACAGCTCCGTGGTTTCTTACTTCCATTTAACACATTAACTCCCGCACATGTATTCCTCGAAAGCAAAGATTTTTCCTTTAGTTTCTTTACCATTATAAAAGGGGGCAGCTGTATGCAATCCTCTGAGCCCTTGCTTCCCCCACTTAATATTACTTTGCTGAGATTTGTCCAATCGCCCCACGTCACAGAGGGCCATTCATGTTGACTGCTGTGTAATATTCCTCCGTGCGACTTCACCAGCTTACCCCTGCCCTCTCCTGTTCATGGGCCTCAGGCTGTTTCCATTAATAAATAAAACTAAAATTTATTTTACAATTTAGAAAAGCAAAAAATCCAAGAATCGCCAGGGCAATTTTGAATATATACAAATTTACTTTTTTTTCCTCCAAAATGACCCACATAGTAAATATATTTTAATAAACCGAATAATGGGACAAATTACTAAGTAAAACGTGGGCAAAAGACTTAAATACCTCATGGAGAAAAATATCCAGTTGACCAATAAATATATGAAAAGATGCTCAACCTCATTAATCTTTCAAATAAACACAAAATAAAACATAGTGAGATACAACCCGGCACCCCACACCCCGCACGATGATGAAAATCTGAGTGACTGACAGCACCACATGTTGGTGAGGACGTGGAGAAACAGCTCTCCAAACTGCTGGTGAGAGCGCCAATCAGGGCCACCTCTTCTGAACACTGGCATTATCCGTCTAAGAGGAGCACGCATACAGTCTACTGCCCAACAGTCTCTCTAGTAGACAGATACAGAGCCAAAGGAAGTGTATATGCATGTCCACCAAAGACACGTACAAGAATGTTTCTAGAACCACTCGTCATCACCGTCTAGTGCTGGTTATGGATGTGGATTCTGCCCCCGTGGCATACATACATTATACAACCTTCAGCACACCTGCCACAGGAGGTGAGAGAGACTGGAACTCACTTCTCCCCAAAGTGTGTGTGACAAGGGTACTTCTGGGCACCGTGGGCTATAGGGAGAACCTCCAACCCCCTTAGAAAAAGTTACTGTCTTTCTAGAATATCAACTTGGACATCCAGTGCTAAATATCCATGCGATGTCAGACTTCACTTTAAATGAAAAAAAAAAAATGTTTTTTGGACTCTGGTAACTTGACTTGGACTAATCACAATCCTTGCTGATGACTCAATGCCAACATTGTTCCATGCATGCCTGCTCATTTATGCATGCATGCATGCATGCATTTTTGTTCACCATATACTCCAAATCTAAAACAATATGAACCACATACCCATGTGTTCCTCACCTAGCCCGGTCCCCTCCCTCGTCACTCCCCACTTCTGCCAGCAGTAACCATTATCCTAAAGCATGTGCTTATCACTCCTTTCTTTATTTTCTGTCTATCTCTGTATGCTTTATATATTTTTAGTTATTATTTTAAAGTTTTGATAACAGGTATTGTATTGTATAGAGTCTTTAAGGACTTACTTTTTTCTGTCCATTGTGTTACTAAGATTCACCTGTCTTATCACGTGCAGTTCATTCATGTTCACTGCTGTAAAGTATTGCATTTTGTAAAGCTATCACAATTTAGTTATCCATTCTTCCTTCCGTGGGCTTTGGGGTTGTTTCAAAACCATGTGGCTGTGAACACTCCTTCCTGTACTAACACTCGTCTTGTCTCTCACAGCCTTTGTGAAGATGCAGTCACGCTTCTGGACATGCATTTCTGGAAGTTTATGATGATAACAACAATAATGTGATGGTGATAGCTGACACTTGTCCAATGTGTTACCTCTTACAAAGCACTTTTATCACATGATCTAACCCAACAACTCTGGGCATAGGCTGGCCCAACACAGTGTTGGGAAGTGGCCAAATCCATGGTCCCTGGGTCTTCCTCAGTGCATGACACTGCTCCTTCTGATCCACGTTAGGGCCCCACACTTAATGAACATTTCTGTCACTGTAAAGATGCCATGAAAAAATGGGTATGACATTTAATGTCAGTGGGCAGCTGAGGGAACTGAAGCAGATGCAGAGGCCGTTGGAGAATGAGGCCTGGTACCACCCAAAGTTTCTTTTCCTCTTCTCCAGCCAAAGCTGAGAGGCTGCAGGGCCCATGCAAGACCCCAGGCTGCCAGGAAGGTAGGATTTCTCTTAGTACCATCCATCAGACACCCTTTCTCCCAGGATGACAGTGAGTTGCCCTTGACCTTTCCTGCTATCTGTCTCTGGTTCCACCATCTTCTCCTGGGAGGCCAGGCTTGGTGGCAAAATGCCAGCCCTTCTCGGCTCCCTATCCCATCACTGAATAATGAATACCAGCTAAGTGATGGGCTGGTGCCAGCAACCTCCTAGCAAATCTTCCCCCTGGACCTTGGATCAATAACACTTAGCTGCTCCTTTTCAGCATGGAAGCCAAGCAGCAGGCAACCCAGCCTGAGCCTGTCCCCTCAGGGAGATGCTGCCCACCCTCACAGGCTCCTGCTGATCCCCAGCCCCCTCAGTGTGTTCTCAAAGGACTGACCACCCCTCTTTCCCAGCTTGTGCCCCCCATCTCCCATTAGAATGAGTCATCCAGGTCCATCTCTTGGAAGAGACACTTGCATTAGGAGCTCTGGCTTGGGCAGCCCACAGCAGCTAAGGGGAGAAAGCATTCTGGGTCTTCTGGGAGTCATTGGCCATCTTAAAACCTTGAGCTTCTTGATTTAGGATTAGGAAGGAAGAGAGGGAAAGAGGAGGCAATTACACATAGACAGTCATTTCAAAAACCATGGTTGTACGTCATGTCTAATCTAAGCACTCAGGTCCAACTTGGTTCTGAGAATCGCATTTTTTTTTTACCTCAAAAGGTCATGTTGCAGAGTTGAGGGAATCAAAACAGCCAACGCTCCCAACTCCCTTGGCTTATAACTCAATCCTCACAGTAACCCAACATCTCCACCCCAGAGATAAGGGCACTGAAGCACAGGTAGGTGAAGTGACTTGCCCAGGGTCACAAGGTATAGTCAGTGGAGGCAGGGATTGAGCCCAGGCCATCTTGTTCTAGAGTGTGTGGTCTGGACCGCTATGTCAGACCCTCTTCCACGGCACTCCACCCCCGGGCAGGAATGGGGGCTCTGGAGGCAGATGCTCCTGACTCTGAGCCCAGCAGCTGTTCACCAATGAGATGCCATGGGCAGGTTGATGAACCTCCCTACTTCTCTGAGACTCCCCTTCCTTATGTGAAAAGTAGGGGTAACTCTTATCTCAGAGAGCTGTTGTAGAAATAAAACAAAATGAAGTGCAGAGTAGGTGGTCAATAGGTATTATTTTCCTGATTGAGGAGCCAGAGTCCCTTAATCCTCTCTGCACAGAGAGGCCTTCCAATCTGCAGCAGGAAAGCCCCAGCCCACATGTGGGGTCTTGACATCACCTCCTGGTCTGGCATCACAGTCTCTCCTTCTCTGGGTGCTGTTTCCAAATTCTTCTAATACCTTCTCAATATTCCAGCCCTCTTCAAGAGTATATATAGGGTTTTATGACTCCCTTCCTGTAGCCCTTCTGGCCCCTGCTACCCCACCCCCCTCCCTGGCCACATCCCACTCCTGCCTGTGCAGACTTCTGAGGCCACTCTCCAAAGCTTGTGCCCTTCTCCAGGAAGACTTGGCCACATCATCTGGGCCTCACTGCTCAGCTGATGGACAGCTCAGGTCCTTGGCCAAATGAGCTCCTCAAAATGGCATTTCCCTTGCCCCAAGTTAAATGTTTCATTCAGTCACAGCAACGGTGTGCCTTGGTTACATAATGCGGCCTGAGGAATCATCCCAAAGCTAACCACTTTGCACAACAGAAATCCTGTATCATTTCCTGGCTCCAGGGAGTCGGGAATTTATATACTTGCATGGAGGATGTCTTGTCTCTGCTCCGTGACATCTGGAGCCTTGAGTGGAGCCCTCAAAGGCTGGGAAGCATTTGGCCCACAGGCCACGGGTTGGACACCCCTGCTGGAGTCCTGGAGCTAGCATCTCAGTTGTGAACAGAAGCTCAGTTCTGGCATTTTGTTGGTCCTTCCTACTATGAGTTGTGTGTGCCCTGATCAGCATCAGCCAGGGCTCCGGACAGAGTGGACACTGCCATGGGGACACAGATGAATAAGATCCATGCTGTTAGCAGAGCTTATAATGTAGCACATGGCACAGAATGAGGAGCAAAATGGTAACTCACAGGGGAGACCACGAGTCACATGCCCAGAGCACACTGGACTACATCACAGCCCAGAGAGGGAGGTTCCACCCCTTTGTCCTGGGGAGGTGTGACCTAAAAGCACGGTCATGTCATTCCTTCCCCCTTCTCTGATTAATCTGAAGACAAACAGAATCACTGCCACCTAACATCTGCTTCTGTCGACCACAGGGTCAAAGATCTGTGTCTGGAGCCCTGGATGATCAGTATTCATTTACTAACTCCTCACTGGGTGTGTGGCCGTGGCAATATGGAGCAAGCTGGAGATCAAGTTCCAGCATAACCTTGACTTGGAAGGAGCCACTCAGCTCTGATGACTGCCTGCCTCCCCAAGTGGACACAGACACATTATGACCTGATGCTGGAGTCATAAAACAGTTCTCAAGCCCACCTCAGAGGCAGTAGCAGAGTGGCAGAGGGCTGCCAGCCCTCTAAGTAGCAGAGCCACAGGGCTGCCAACTTCCCTGCCTCCTGCACCAAGTAGTCCCAGAACTTCACACCAAAGAAGCCAATCCCCCACCTGTTCCTCTATCGCCTTCCTTCTGAGCTTCAACTCTCCAGGCACACATTTTAGGGGAGAACAGCTTATCCTGCAACGGTGCTTTGTTCTCCAAAATCTCTGGGCCTGATTGAAAGTTCCTATACACATACCCCCACTCCTACTAGAGAAGGGGAGGATTCCTCCAGCCCCAGATGGCCACATCTCTCATTCACCTCATCCATCATCCCGACAGGTGGGCCCTAGAGAGAAGCCACAAGCAGGACAGGGGTAATTAGGATCCATTAAGGAGATGAGGCTAAGCTGCAGGGGGATCATTCATTCCCCAGCCCCCTCTTCTAAATGGGGCCATCAGCCATGCTGAGCTTGCTTCCTAACCTCCTCTCCCCGCCTCCCGCCCCCGAGTTCCTGGGGAGGCTGAGGAAGTGGTGGGATAAATGAGCATCTTGAAGACAGAGAGGCCTGGATTTGAGGCAAGGGACCACAGGCTACAGAGGAGGCAGGGAGCCAAGAAGGAGAAATAGGACCCCCAACAGGAGCCAATGAATGGCTTATTCTTGAGCCAAGGCCTCAGCTTAGGCACTCAAACTTTGCAACGTTTTCGGTGGCCTCTCCACCCAGCCCTGCCAGAGCCAGCCTTCGCAGCAGCAGAGAAGGTGGTGCCCAGGATACCTGAGTGGCTCTGGTGGCACTGTCTCCAGAAGGCCCTTGCCGAAAAGCAAGGGGCTCCTCAGGAGAGGGTTACAAATTAACCTCACAGCGGTCTCATCAAGCACCTTCCTCCTGATTAATTTGTCAGACTGGCTGGCTCCCCGAGAGAACGGAAATGCATAACCAGACTTTGATTCCTTTTTCTGTTTTGCTCAGGTCAGAAAAATTAGGGTGGGAGAGGGGCAGGCAATGGCAGATGGTGATGGGGTAGAGGACAGACAAAGGGATAAAGTGTGAGAAGCACCAACCGGAAGGAAACCAAGGTCCATGCTCCCCTTTCTCCTAAGCCCAGGCCTAACTCCGCTGGAGAAAGAACAGGTGCAGTTAGTTGCCCCAGGATGCTGGGCCAGCTGTGGAGAGAACCTGAGAACCCATGGCCATGCACACTCTCTCACGCCCTCTGCACAAGGTCATGACAGAGGAGGGGAGCTCCCAATCTACAGACAGTGCCAGAGCCCTCAGAACCCCCAGAAATAGCCTGGTTGTCCTGTCCTGGCAGTCCCTCCCTCTGGGGCAGTGAACATGAAGAGAAAAGCATCCACAGTCTAGATGCAAGTACATAGGACCAACGATCCTAGGGCCGTCCTTGACTGGCTCCCTCCTTGAGGTGTGGAAGCAACATTTATCTCTATCTTCCCACCAGGAGATAGGTTCCAAGATGCTGAGTGATATGCCCAGGGTCACACAGCTAGTAAGTAGCAGAGTCTGGACTGCACCAGCCCCCATTTTTCAGCAGGAAGCCCAGTACTTTAGTATGTGAGACCTGTTCATACCATCTAAACACCAGCGAGTCATCCATCCCTCAAAATCCAGTCCCCCCTTGTGCTCCTGAACACTTCACTCATTCATTCATCCATTCAGAAAATATTTCAGAGCTGATAAGAAATCAATTCTATGATCTCAACGCCTACATGCCACGTCCTTGGTGACAGTTCTCACCCAGTGGTGGGACAGCTCACTGGCCGAGCCCTAATTTAAGCTAGGTCATGGAGACACATGAGCACACGGCATTGCCGAGGTGACATCTGGTTTAGCAGGACCTTGGGGTGATACATTTTATGACTTGAACTCCCCCAGAAGAGGCCAGAGGCAAAACTTTCCCCTTTGGTCATTTAGTTGAACTCTGTACCCCTTATGCAAAAAAGCAGGAAGCTGTATTTTAAATACAATTGATTGTTTTTGATGTAGGCACAGATACTGTCTGAAATGTTTGTTGAGTGTTTAGGGAGTTTGTTTGCTTGCTGTGGGTACCGCGTTCCACAATGCCGGGCTAGGTCGTGTCGGAGAGGAACTGGCAAACATTATGATTCAGGACCACAGACAGCAGCTCAGGCTACCTCTGCCTTCCAAGACCAGAATCCTGCTGCCCAGGATGCTCTGCAAAGCACTTCTCTTTCCAGAGTCCCTGATAGACCAGATAGAACTGACTTGAATCTTGCAGGCTTTTGTTTGGCTGAGCCTCCTGCAGGATCCAAGCTCCCTTTGCCTTTCTTTTCTGGTTTTAGTCAAAGTAGCTCTTAAGCCCACATGAGACCAGGCGATGGGAGAGGCCAATTACTAATGTGCTGAGAAAAAAATAAATTAAATAATTGCTCTGAGGCTTGATATTAAATATAAGGGAGACTAATAATTCAAACAGGCAGAAACTTCTGAATCTACCACAGGGCTCCCCAAGGCAGAACAGCAATGAATGGCCACTCATTTGCATAATAGCTTTCTTGTTGTTCCCTTTGTGCTTTTGTTGCTTCGAGTGCCCCTATTATTTCCCTCACTCCTCTGAGAAGAGCCAGCCCCAGTGATCTGTAAAATGGTAATTTCCACCAGCACAGTGCTGTCATATATTTATAAATTTGGGAATTTGAAAGGAGATAAAGCTCTTGATCAGGATAGCTCCAGGAACCTCTCCTGCTCCATCAGGAAATGGGTCGTGGGGGCGTATCTCCAGGACTGGCTCCACAGGTGTGCCACCTGTGCAGGTGCCCCTGGTTAGAAGGGCCTTGTGGTTAGAAAGGCCCTACGCTTGGTTTAAAGCTCTGTGAGCACTGTCTATGCTTGGTTTAAAGCTCTGTGAGCACTGTCTAGAATTTTTCAATCATTTGGTAACTAGGAGAGCCACATTTTCATTTAGCCCCTGGCCCTGCAAATTATATATGCTGCTCTCTCTGAGTCAGGCTTGGCCAGGATATGGCCTGACTCCAATGGCAAAGTGGACACCCTGTGACCTCCCAAGAGCCAATCTGTTACAAGAGCCAGTTCATCACACCATCTCTGCCTCTTCCTCATCCGGTATTCACACAGCTCCCTCAGCACCCTCAGTGACCATGACTCATAGAAGAGGGGGAGAGATCCTTTTAGCCAGGACACAGTGTGATGCCAAAATTCCTGGACTCAGCTACAACCAATCCTGGCTCTTTCATGAAGAGATGCAACAGAGGTGAGCACAAAGATGTTTGTCTGGATGAAGCCCCTAACTGTTGAAGCCATTTCCTTTGTGCAGAAGGCCTGAGTAATTTCCCTGGCCCATGGGTCTCTAATGGTCCTGTTAATGATGAATAGGACAGCCCTACCTCTGCTGCTCATTTCTGCTCTCCCCCTCCTTTTCCACTGCTCCAGATAAATGTCATTAGCCTATTCCAGCAAGAAGCAGCAGTAGATCTCTCCAGGCCATCCAAGGCATTAAGGATCCAAGTGTAGACAGGGAATCACAAATCAGACCAAAATGCCACACATTCACATGCACACTCATGAGGAAAGGACTCATGCCCACATTCCCACTTTGAAGTCCATTGTTATCCCACTGGAATGCCTGCTCCACTTTTCTGCCAGCCTGTGCCTCTCTATGGATAGGAAGCTCAAGCAGAGACCTGGGGGCTGTTTTCCCCTATTCACTCATCACCGTGCCCAATGAAGCAGGTACTGTTTGCCGCCCGTGCAAATCCATTTCCCTCTTCTTCATGGCCAGTGGATCCTAATTCTGTTTCCATATTTACCCTTTTCTCTGAGGCCACCACCTTGGGAATGGCGACTCATCCCTATCTCCCTTCCCCAAGAGGGTGAGATATGCATCTTGATTGGTCTATGGTGATCCCATTCTTCTTCCATCTTTGGGTTGAGAAAGGTCATGTGACCTAGTCTTGACCAATGAGATGTGAAAGAAATGATAAGGTGGCTTCTACAAAAAAGGTTTTCAATTGATAAAAATTTACTCCTAGCAATAAATGCTCCCTTTTCTTCACCTGGGTCATATCATGTCTGCATGGGATACCTGGAGCTATGACAGCTATTTTGGGATCACAGGGGACAAGACCAGAGGTTGAGGATGACAGCAAACAAGGATGGAAAGAACCCAAGTCCTTAGTGACATGGTTGAATAGATATTAACCAACCTGGAACCCCCCTACCTACTTTTAGGATTCTTTTTAAGATTTTGTTTATTTATTTCTTAGAGAGGGAAGGGAGGGAGAAAGAGAGAGAGAGAAACATCAATGTGCAGTTGCTGGGGGTCATGACCTGCAACCCAGGCATGTACTCTGACTGGGAATCAAACCTGTGACACTTTGGTTCGCAGCCCGCGCTCAATCCACTGAGCTACGCCAGCCAGGGCTACTTTTAGGATTCTTGCTATGTTACCTAAAATTTTTCGTTATCACTTAATACATATTTATTTAGGTTTTCTGTTCTTTGTAGCTGAATGCATCCTAAATAATAAACAAGGTTTTGCCTATAATAAATGTGCCTTATGGGTTTTCTCTGACTTAATGTGGACCTAGAGCATGCAGGGAGACACCCTAGGAAGTGAGCTACTCAGGATGCTAGTGAGGAAAGTGAGTGGCCTCACAGAAAAAAATATTTAGGTACCTTGGTGTCTTTGAGGTCCAGTTATCATTTTGTCCCTTACTGTGATTTGGACAGGATTGAATACAGGAAACTAAGGCATCAAGGAGGAAAGTCTTGACCTTGTTTGCATCACAAACAGAAGAAACTCAATCTAGACCCCTACTTGAAACCAATCCCCCCCAAAAAATGGGGCAGAAGAAAAGTTTGTCTTTGGTGCACCAAGATCCTTCTGTATAAATCTGTTCAACTCTTTGATGACAAGTCATCCCAGGTAATTGTTCTCTGCCCCATTTTCCATAGTTTTTAAATATTTTATTTATTTATTTATTTTTTAGAGAGGGAAGGGGGGGGGAGAGAGAGAGAGAGAGAGGGGAGAAAGAGAGGGAGAGAGAGAGAGAGAGAAACATCAATGTGCGGTTGCTGGGGGTTATGGCCTGCAACCCAGGAATGTACCCTGGCTGGGAATCGAACCTGGGACACTTTGGTTCCCAGCCCGCACTCAATCCACTGAGCTACGCCAGCCAGGGCATTTTCCATAGTTTTATGCTGAACAAAAGGCCTTACCCATAAATAGGGATACCTTCATTTTAATTATTTTTACAGACTATATAGCCAAAAGAATAAATGTCTAATGGTGGAATTTCAGAACACACCAATTCTAGATGGCATGCTTTTAGACAGCAATGTTCCTAAAATGCCACTCACTGTATCCATAGCCACTGATTTCTCCTGCCTTACTCTGCTGTGACAACTCAGCTTCTCTTCCCTGCATATTCTTTGCCCACTTCCTGCCCTAAGGCAGATTTTGGCTGACACCAATAGTGTATATTTTTGTTTGCCCTAATTACAAAGGTCTGAGCTGGTAAAAGGGAGAGAAAGGGAATAAGAAGGCCTGTAGGCATGGGTCTGGCAGTGACCCATCCCCTTTTTAACTTCCAGAAGCAAGAATAAACTAAAATTAAAAATCACTTTGGCTAATGCAGTGGAGTGGCCACAATACTCTGGCTGCCCCAGCAAGGCAGAGACACTCCTAAATGTGGCAGCCTTCTGTCCTGTTTCCCTGGCTTGGGGGAAGAAGGAGGCCTTTGGTTGTGGTCCTGTCTGTTTTGCATTTCCACAGCTCACTCATGGCTGTGCTGTGAGAGTCCAGCCTCAAAAGACCTGGGAGAGGGGTTCACTGAGGGAGCATGACTGTTACCAAGGAGACAGAAAAGGGTGAGGGAGAGGCACCAGTCTCCTCTGAGTACAGTTAAGCCTTTACAGGGAGGGAGAGTGGAGAGGGAAGTGGGGGAGAGAGGGAAATCTCAGGCAAGAGGCATATCCTTTCGTCCACCACCCAGTCCAGTTGTAGACCTTTCTCCTGCCTTCTGCTAAGCAGGAGCCCCTGTGTGTAAGCTCCTCCTGGAAGAATGTCTACCCAGCTCACCTCAGCGGCCCTTCCCCCAAAGGGCATTCTGCCCTTCAGCCTGCATCCAGACTCAGGTCAGCTCGTGAAGCATACTTCAAAGATGGGGAGACTGAGGCCTCAGGCAGGGATTCACCTGGAGTGAGAGGAAGCTTCAGGAGGAACAGGGCTGCCCACTGGGCTGGCAGGGCCAACGGGCTGCTGTGCAGCTTGCCAGACAGCAGCTCTGAGGGGCTGTGGAGCGGACAGAGGGAAAGGGCCCCCATGCTAAGAGACCAGCCAGCCTCAGCAACCACCTTGTCAACACACAGCTGAGAGGAGGAGAGTATAAAACTGACCCTGTTCCACGTGCCCTGCAGGGCCCTCTCTGCAGTGCAGGGAGGCTTTCCTCTGGAGAAGGTGCAGGGAGGTGAGGACAGGTGGTTTGTCTTGTTTTGTTTGTATCTACAGGAAGCTGGGCTGCACCATCACTAACCCACCAGGGTACTCAACTCCTATGGGCCTCTTGCCTTGGAGCTAAAGATGCTGGGAGACCTCAGGGAGTCACAGTCCCTATTTCAGCTCCTCTGATCTAGGACCCTTTGGCCCCCTGCCTGGTCCCTATAGAATTCACGTGAGAGCTGTGGGCTTCCTGCCCTCCCTCACGTAAGGTGCCTGGTGGTTCCCAGTCTCTAGAAAAGCATCACTGAAAAGTAGGAAGATCCTGGCTCACACACCTCTGGTCCCACAGCTTTTGAGAAACATCCGTGCTGTTAGAAGAAACCCACACAGTCCCGCAGAGTTTCCGTGACGATGGAAATGTTCCACATCTGACCTGTTCACTATGTAGTCACCAGCCACACGTGGCTACAGGAGGCTAGTGTGACTAAAGAACTGAATTTTTAACCTTGTTGAATTACATGGAATTAAATTTAAATTCCAAGAGCCACACATGACCTGTGGCTCCCCTATGGGACAGAGCAGGAATAGCTAAAGCCTTTCATAGCCAAGACCAGTGGTCGCCCCACTGTAGGGGAATGACGTGCTCCCCTCTCGACAACCCCCTCCTCGGGAGGAAAACGCCCAGGGAAGACAGCTTCTCAGGGGAAATCAGGAGTCCCTCTCCACCAAGTGCCCTTTTCCTGCCAAAAGCTCCAAGCATCAGTGGGCTGTGCAAACCCAGAAGTATGGAGGGAAAGAAATGCCCACACATACATATCAGCTCAACAGGCAGGAAGAAGGGGCCCAGGACTGCAGAAACACACTCAGCAGGTTGGCAGAAGGAGAGTCTGAAACCCTATTATTTTCCACTTAAGTCCTGCAGGGTTTGGATGCTGTGAAAGAGACAAAGGTAATTTTTGAATGCCAGTATGGATAGACTTTGGGGTGTATATGAATTGAAACCTTGCTTGCCCTCCGTTTTGTGGGGGATCCTGCTGTGGGGCCATCTCACAGGTCAATCCTTCTGGTTCATCAGAGTGCCCGGGCTGGACTTTTATCCGAGTCAGACTTTTCTTCTCTCGCTCTGCATCAAGGTAGAGTGAGGCCCCAGCATGCTCATGTGGGGGCAGTTCTGTGGTCACGTGAGCGCAGATACAGCCATCGGCTTCTCGTGTGTACTTAGCCCATCTGAGGTCATTGGCGGGATTTCGGGAGATGGTTCCAGAAGAAAGGCTGGGTGTTCGGCAGACAGTGAGCATGAGGCATGCTTTCCAGGCAAGCAGAGCTGAGAGGAGGTACAACATGCACCACATGGGGAAGGGCTGGGGAGCCAGACACCATGACAGAGCTCACACTGCCTCCCCTACACCTGTGCTTTGTCATGTGGCCCCACCTCCAATCGAGAGCATTCCATCTGTGCCCACTCCTCAGGGAGAACCGGCAGGCATCATCTCAGCCATCTCCTGGACACTTCCTTCTCCCTAACTCCTGCGTCAAGTCAGTCACCAAACCCTGCTGATTCTGCCCACCAAATGTCTCCAAGCCCCCCTTATCCAGGCCTTTACTCCCCCAACGAGGACCCTGGCCATTTCTCACACTTGACCTGTGATCAGGTGTCTGATCTGTGATCAGACACCCGCCTGTGTCTGACCCCCATCTCGCCTCTCCGTCCATCCTCCCTCACCTGCCAGAGGAACCAGACTGAGCAAACCACATGGCACTTCTCACTGACTTGCTAACCAGTTCTCCATTTAGCCTAGAAAACAATGCTAACACTCCTCTCAAAAGGCAAGTAAGGTCTCTAAGGAGCTGGCCAGGGTCTCTCTCCAGCCTCATGTCAAGTGTGTCTGCTCACACAGACCCACATCCACTCCATTGTACTTCTCCCCATCCACTCTACGTGCTGTGTCTGCACACGCCATCTCCTCTGCATAGATGTCCTTCTCTTCCCAACAAAGTCCCATCATCCTTCAGCAACCAGCGCGGCCTTCCCCTCCTCTGCACCCCCATAAACCTTTAGCAAAGACTGTGTTCATTTGTTCCAAGGCCTGTCTTCCCTTTAAACAGGAAGCTCTGAGCTCCTCAGTGCCTAAGACTATGGCTCCTTAAGTCATTTCTATTTCCCTCTAGCCCTCATATGTCTGGGATATAATGGATACTTGATGAGCGAGTGAATAAATGAGTGAATGAATAAATGGGAAGTAGGTTCATCAGACTAAAACCACAGGATGGGACCTGTGTTTCTCAAGCCTTCGTGTGCACACGAATGACCCAGGGATTGTATTAAAACGCACATTCCAACTCAGGGGGTCTGGGTGGGGCCTGAGAGTCTGCACTCCCATCAGACTCCCAGGTGACGATGCTGCCAGGCAGTGGACCACACTCTCAGCAGTGAGGCGTAGGGCTCCTGTAAGCAGGGAACACACAAAACCTTGCCCATTGTTCAGCCATAAAGCAGAGCACATTTCAGCGTTTCAAATGACGTGCTATTAATAATGTAGAAGTATGCTAAGTGAAAAGATGTCGAATAAAATCCCTTGTTGTTTAAACATAACTGGATTATAGAATGATGGAATCTATCCGACAGATGAAAGAAAAAGAAGGGGGGAGGAAGGGAGGGAAGGAAGGAAGGGAGGGAGGAAGGAAGAGAGGAAGGGAGGGAGGAAGGAAGGAAGGGAGGGAGGGAGGGAGGGAGGGAGGGGAAAGGAAAAGGCATGTATTAAAGTGCTGATAGTGGTTATCTCCAGGGCTTAGAATTGCAGGCATTTATTTCCTTATAAATATTTGAATGTTCCCATTTTCTACAACAATCATGCATTGTTTTATAATATAAAAATTATTTTCATCTCTAAATGAACTCTCCCGTTTGCCTGAGAATACACTTCCTCATTTACTGCACTCCCTCAGAACAAGGCGGCAGCTCCAGCCGGGGAGCCCTGGGTCCCCTGTCAGGGACTGGTCCTTATCCCTTTGAGAAGGGTCATTACAAGGTCAGGCAACCACGGTGAGCAGCACCCATCCCAGGAGGCTGCCACCTCCCCACAAAGATGTCCTGAGCACCTCCAACCACGTGAGTCACCCATGCTTGCCAGTGACTGCACAGCTTGTAGGGTACCAGCGACAGGACGAGAGGTGACCCTGGCCCTGGGACGAGGCCAAACGCTGTAGCTAAAACCAGTGTGTGGGTTTCGGAGGGCACAGTGCCCGTCGAGTCCCTGACTGACAGGCCCCTCAGATTTGCATTCCTGCCACGTCCGCTGGCTTCTCCCCAGGCCTTTTCTTTCTGCACCACAGTGCTTCGCTCTCTCCCTATTAATAGTTTATTTTAAGTCTCCAAGACACCGTCCTTAGTAAGTCCTTCCTTCTTAGACCACAGGGACACAGGTCACCCTGATTATTTTAGCTTTTCAAATGGGGAAAACAGGCAGAGCAGAGTAAGGACCCAGGGAGAGAGGCCACTGAGGTCATGTTTTAACCCTAAAGGTGGGAGGTCTGTTTTCTGGATGACAGTGCTGTGACCTTATTTCCCTCTCTGCCTTCCTCCCATTCCTCTGGGAACAAGGGCCGGCGCCTGCTGTGAGGGTCTTGTAGGCAGAGGTTAACAGAGGGGAGGAACATGCACCCGAGAGCAGGGGGGCTCTCCTGCCTGGTCTAACCGTGGGCTCCATGAACACACAGCCATTCCTTGTGAGCCTGGACCCAGGGAGGTGATAACCAAGGCCCATGGTCTCGGGACAGGTATCAATGAGGGGAGGCCAAGCTGTGGTAACAAACAGACCCCAAGCACACAGTGGCTTGAAGAACAGGCAGCCTATTTCTCTCTCGTGTAATAGTCTGGGGTGGGTTTTCGGGTTGAAGGCACAGCTGTGCTCCCTGTGGTCACTCAGGACCCAGGTCAGCAGCTCCCCTGCCACCTTCAATACCTGGCTTTCAAGGTTTCCCTGGACATTGTCACTGTAGTCGGCCAGAGGGAGAAAGGGCAGGCAGGGGCCCAGTGGGAGGTTTAGCCGGGCCGGGTCTGGAAGGGGCGCTCAGCATTTCTGTTCGTGTTCCACTACTGGACCTCAGGGCCACAGCCAAATCCAGCAGCAGCGGAGGGTAACCGCCCTAGCCGGGTGCCCAGGAGCAAGTGAAGGGCGCATTTTTATGGACACATAGCAGTTGCCACCACATTTTATTACCTAGGTCACAGCCCAAGCTTTAGGTTCACAATTGTTGAGCACCTCTTGTGTGCCAGGTGCTAGGGACTCAAAGGTAAGTCAGACGCAGTCCCTGCCGTGGAGGCAGGGAGATCCCTACACAGAGTCCCTAAGACCAGCACCACAGGGTTTGGGTACAGAGAAATGCAACCAACCCACCCCCTGGCACGCTCGGCAGGTACAACACAGATAATAAGAAGGGGGATGAGTGTTCCATAGGCGTGCAAACGGGACCTTGTGAAAATGTGCAGGTGCTGTATTTGGGCACGAATCTATGAACAGAGAGCCCCAGGCCAGGCGTGTATGTGTTTGAGCGTGAGTGTGTGTGTTCACGCAGACACGCATGAGCATGTGGGTGTGTATTCGAGGAAGAGGGAGATCATTAAGCGATATTCAGGATTGCTCAAGATCCTCACCTAACCTGAACATTTCCTCACTGTTTTTGAAGTCCAAAGGGCTGGGTTATCTTCATCTAGAAGTCTAAGTAATTGCAAATGAACTTTCTGTCTCCCTTTAACATTCTCTCTTATTCTTAAATTCCTACCCAGAATGACTCAGGTCATGTTACAGAGTCTAATAAACTGCACTCCCATAATCCTCTGGCCCAACGTCTTAGCCTCTCATTGTCCCTCATTCTCCCTCCCAATGGCGAGAAAAGGCAGCCACAGCTGAGTGGAGCACAGTGACCACAGGTCCCAGCACAGGGAGAAATGTCCAGGCCCCGCAGGGAGCTGGTTCAGTGCTCTCTTGAGGACCCAGAAACACAGGCGTCCCCAACAGGGAGCTCCCTGCCCGCCCGAAACCAACGTGGACTGGACGGTTTCCCACAGAGCAGGCAGGCAGACAGCACAGGGTGAGCGTCTGTCCAGAAACAGGAGGTGCTGAGGTGTAGGGAAAAATTAGGAAAGAAAGTCTCAAGCAGCTGAAGGATTTTGCACAGTTTAATGAAGTCAGAGAGAGCCAATATCCTTCTCGAAGACCAGATGACAGGCTTGTGCTGGAGGAGTGGCCCACAGAGGGGGACCCAAGGCATCCATGAGCTCTCAGCATTTTTAGGCAAAGAGTAAGGACCCAAAGCATTTGGTTCCAAGGTAAGGGCAGAACACACTGCAGGACAACACGAGCGCTTCCCAACGGCAGGCACCTCGGAGAGATGCTAAGGTCACCTCTAGATGACCCCACTCTGTCCCAGAGAAAGGAAGCCTTGTGTGGGCTCCAGCTAGCAAAACCTCAAGTGTTCCTCCCCGTATCTCCTGCAGGGAAGACCCTGCTGGTCAGCTTCTCCAGCACACAGGCCTGCTCCAGCTTCTGGACTGAGGGGTGGAGAGTAAGGGGACAGGGGCACAGCCACTCATTGGGGATCAACCAGGTGGGGCCAACTGGTTGCTGTGGGATGAGGGAAACCCAGGGTCATAGTAAAAGTAAGCACAGTGAGTCTCCCCACTTGCACAGAGCTACACAGAGTTAGCTAGAAGGACCCTTTCTTTCCACTGCTACCTGGGAGACTGTGCCTGGGGAGCTGGTCAGGAAGGGAGGAAGCGCCCCCGGCCCCATCCCTCATCTGCCCAGACTCAGGCCCACAAGGGGCCGTCTATTCAGGCACAGGAAGGCAAGATCTGGCCAGTGTTTCTCTCACTGGCACTGCGGCCTCTGGTTGGCTGTCCCCTCTGCTGGTGAGCACGCAGGATGCTCCCATGAGGCCCCTGCCTGGACAAGGGCACTGTCAGAGCCCCCTGGGGCTAGAGAGGTCCTCAGGGACACTCAACCCCTGCTCCTGCCTCTGGGAAGGACAAGCGGCTCCTGAGTCAATGCAGGCAGATGGGGACCTGTCCTATTTTTTTTTCCAAAATATCCATAAGAAACGCCACCATCTGCTTAGACAGTCAGATGCGTCTGATGATCTGACGAGGCAGGTAGGAAACAGCAACGACACCATGCACTGCCGAGACCAGCAACCTGAGGGAACGGGGAGGGTCTCTGCCATCAGAACGGAGCTTCTCGGTTTGCAAGGCACTTTCTGGGGAGCTTCACAGTTTTCAAGGGGATCGCCAGTGGAGCTTTGAGAAGAAGCGCTCCTGTGGCAACATGGGCCTCACCCTCCAGACTCTGGGTGAGTGGGTCTGGGACGCAGTCCTGGAAGGCCTGGGTAGTTTTGAGCAGCTCCACCGAGGATTTGGGTGACGGATGAGATTGTGAGGCCCTGGTCCGCGCCCTCTCATTACTTCCTTGAAGAAAGAAAGACTTCCGTGAAAGACAGAGGACATGGACTGTTATTCCTATTCGTACATGAGAAAACTGAGGCTCAGGCCACCTAAATGGCTCATCCAGGGTAACATAGCAAAGCGTAGATCTAAGAGCAAAATCCAGGTCTTCGGACCACTGGTCCTCACTCGCCCAACACACCACACTGCCCATCAGAGGAGGATGGGGAAGATGCTAGGGAGTTCCTCGTGCTTAAAAACCCAGGAGGATGGGGCCTGTGAGTCAGTCACCTTACGTCATCTAACACATTCTTACAGTGTTCGGTCACATGAAGCTTCCATGTCACCAGAGGGAGCGAAGGCACGCCGAAGAGACGGAGGCCACCCTTCCAAACCGGGAGCAATGTCCTCAAGAGACCAGCCCCACCCAGGCTGGTGGGTGCTCCCTGAAGCTGCTTACGGCCATTCACAGACTTTTCTGATGACAAAAATCACCTGCAACACGTATTCGAACTGTAAGTTCTTTAAAAATATGTTTTAAAGAAAAAGGAAAAAACTCAGCCAGAATCCCCAGGAGAGGGGGATGGAGACATGACAGCTTCCACAAGAGCCTTGGTGAGTCTCACTGTCACCGAAGTTTGGAGAAAATTGCTCCAGAGCAGAGTTCGCGGGACAGGACAGGGCGCTTGTTCAGGCATGACGGGACTCCAGCACAGCACTGTCCCCTTCACGGTGGCCCTTGAGGCCTCTCTGGGTGACAAGAAGTTCCATCTGGAGCAGGGCTTCTCAACCTTGGTATCATTGACATTTGCAGCAGACAGTCCTTTGTTGTGGGGGCTGTCCCATGCATGGTAATTTTTTAGCTCACTACATGCCAGGAGCACCCCCAACCCAAAAATGTCTCTAGGCATCACCCGATGGCCCACAAGACAGTGTCCCCCAGTGGAGAGCCACTGGTCCAGTGGAAAGGGTGGAGGCCAGGGTAGGAGAGCCTGGTAGTCATAGGCCAGCTCTGCTACAGGCCTACTATGTGCACTGGGGCCATACTTAGCACTCCTTGAAGCCTCAATTCGTCCCTCTGTGAAGGAGGGATGTTTTCTGTCTACAGTGATGTGGTAAAGATGGATTGTGATCCAGAACATGCAGTTCTGATATGCTGAGTAAAGGGCACTCAAAGGTGGGGAGAATTAGCCATGGGTCCCCTAAAGCATCTAGGATTAATCCAATAAATTCCATAAAGGCCTTATTATGGACTGAATTGTGCCACCCCCCAAAATCACATGTTGAAGCTGTAACCCCTAGTGTGTCAGAATATGTGTTTGAGATAGGGCACTTAAACATGTGACTAAGTAGAAATGAAGGTGTTAGTGTTTGCCCTAATCCAAATGGACAGACACAGAAAGACACCAGGGACATGTGTGCACAGAGGCAAGCCCACGTGAGGACACAGCAAGGAGCCGGCCATCCTCAAGCCAAGGAGAGAGGCCTCGAGAGAAACCAGCCCTGCTGATGCCTTGATGATGGGCTTTCAGCCTCCAGAGCCATGAGATCACCAAAGTTCTATCATTAAAGCCGCCCAGGCCACGGCATTTGGTCACAGCAGCCCAAGGGAACTGATTCAGGCCTCCCCCTTGATTCTCGCACCAAAGCAGACACTTGCCTGCACAACGATTCTAGCTCCTGCCCTTAACACTGACCATCGCCACCATTCTGTGGGTCATCTCCGCTGGACCTCTGCTTCCTCCACTCTTCCCTGGGAAGGGGCAGGATCGGATGGGAACCACACAGCCCCTCACAAGCAGATCCCAGGGCTTTCGGTGACCTTCCACGTCCAGTGCATTCTCTCACTCTGCTCTCCAAAGCCCATGCGGGGGAGCTTAACAACAGCACGCAGGGCGCAACCTCTGGCACAAACTCTTTGCTAAGCACAGGTTTTCAGCTCAGGGTAATAACACCCTACATGCCTGCACTGCAGTGATAAAAAGCCACCTAGAGGAAGGTGTGCTTTGTGAGTGTTTAATCATCAGCATTCCAGCAGAGCCTGCTTATAAATTTGATTTTATGGAGAGGATCCCTGCAGACCAGGCTTTTCTAAATAGGTGAAGAGCCGTATACCCCCCAGATGCCCCTCAGCTGACACAAGACATATAAAGAGATAGAGCATGTGCTAATAACAGCTTTAACCCACATCGACTGTGCTGTGGGCCAGGCACAGCTATAGGGCTGCACCCACTTGCAACCCTGTGAAGTTGGTACCATTGTCATCTCCATTGTCGATGAGGAAACTGAGGCACAGAGCATTTATGCCAAGGCCCAGTGGCTACTGAATGGCCAGACCAGGAGTCAAAGCCAAGGAACATGGACATCTGGAAGGAACTAAGCCCAGCCCCTCCCCTCACCCTGCCAAGGCCCAGCCCACAGACCTCAGGTACTGCTGAGGCTGCCCAGGCGTTCCCACGGCAAGAAGAACTACAGGTGTGCACAGAGTATGAACTATGCGACCTGGGCCTTACCTACTTCTCTGGGCCTTAGTTTCACCAACTGAAAACGGGAACACACCTCACACAACCACTTCAGGGGAAAACTGGAGAGCATTTGTCATAAAACGCCCAGCATGGCACCAGGCGCCGGCGGTTCCTTGGTCCGTGCCGGTCCTCTTCCCTCTCCCTCACTGGCTACAGAGGAGCTCGGCCCCAGCTCCTCCACAGGGAGAAATCCTGCTTCCCGTCACCGGCCAGCTGCTCAGTGAGAGACCATCGGTGTCTCCAGGTGCTCAGATCAGGCTGCCCGTCCCACCCAGCAAGGGGCTTATTAATCTCTGCACCGTATTTGGCCCACAGCCTCCCTCCCACCCATGTCTGAGTGTGTGCCAAGTGCCAGCCTATTCCAGGCCGCTGGTCACATCGGCGAACGAGGCAAAGATGGGTGGGGTGCCACCTGGCAGAGAACACACTCGATGGTTTCCTAGCTCCCGTCCTGGTCTAAAGAGCATTTTGACGGGCTTGCTGACCACCTTTCGAATGTCCCACCCTTGGCTTACGGAACACATTCTATTGTGTGGCCCGGAGGTAAGCCCTTAATCAGCCACTGCCACCTGGGAGCAAAAGAAGTTACCCAGGAACACAGCACCTTCCCCCGCCTCCTCACCCTCCCCCCCCCCCCGCCCCCCCCCCCCCCCCCCCCGCCCAAGTTCCACCAAGCAATAGGGGGCCCATTTGGCCCTATCTGTCACATACTGGAGAGGGCAGGGGAGGGCGTGACACCCGAGCCTTCTGGGTCCTTTCTCCCCTCCCAGATGTGTGAGAGCCTGGGGGCAGCAGCCCTCTCATTGCCGGGAGAGCAGACAATTCAGTTTTTGAAACCAGGCTTCTTCGGAGAACGCCGTGCCTCGCCCTGCTGTCTCCGGATGTCATGGAGACGGAGGAGTCGTTCCTTGCCTTGGGGAGAGAAAGAAATTGAATCTAGAGATATCACATGGATCATCTTCGCAGCATCTCCTATATTTAAAAAAAAAAAAAGAAAGGAGAGAAAACCCCCCACCAAAGAGGCAGCGGGCAAATTAATTGTTTTCCTGATTAACAAAACACAATTAAGCCCAAATGCTGCCGCTCGGGGGAAGGTTATTCATGTTTTTTTTCTGGGGACCGTTCCGGGCACACAGCAATGATGGCTTCATTCTGATCCCTGCAAGAGGGGCCCAGAGAGAAATAACACCGCAGACTCCTCACAGCCACACACACTGCCGGATTCCTCTCCGGGGAAGCCTCGGCCAGAGGGACGCGGACCCAGGTGTTGTCACGGGGCAGCGGGGAGAACAGTCCAGGGGCGGCCAGCGAGCTGAGGCGGGGTGAGGGGACAGGAGGGGGGTGGGCTGGTTGGTGGCTCTTGGAGGACTGGGACCCTAAACGTTCAATGGCCTAGACCACTCCTGTGGAAACGGGCCTGTTGGTGAGTATTTGTTTCATTGGGGAGGTGGGAGGAGAGGAAGGGAGGAAGAGATTCATGTGTCTTTGTGAAACTGAAGCACAATTCCCACTTTTGCAGGTAGTAGTGGTAATAATGGCAATGACCATACCTCTCATTAATTGAGCACCTACTGTGTGCCAGGCCCTCACTAAAAGCATCCACTGCCTCATTCCACCTCCCCAACAATCTTGCTCATTTTAATCATAAGCAAACCTAAGCTCATAGAAGTTGAGAAGCTCAACCAAGGTCACACTCATTAAGTAAATTTGCATCCCAGTCTCTCGGACTCAAACCCCCACATTGTTGGCCAAAGTCTTAGGGGCCATTTTCTCTTAAAGGCCACCAGCCTTGGGTAGCAGTAACTCTCACCATGGCAGGGATGAGGGTGGCGTGTTGTAAAGGTGCTCCCCACCCTCACGGTAGTCCCTAACGCTAAAGGTGCCCTTCCAGCCATTGATGCAGAGCCAGCGGGGTGAGAGCCAGGAGGAGAGACAGGGGGGCAGCCAAGGGCCCAGGAAGGCAAAGAAGCTAGTGAGTCAGGCAAGCAGACGGGGCTGGGTTTCTTCATCAGCAGGGATGCAGAAAATGCCACCATCCTGCCACACATGTCCCTTCCAGCTCGGGCTCCAGCCCCTTTGGGTGAGAGGACCCAGTGGGCATTACTGTCCCTGTGTGATCTCCACCGAGCCAGGGCTCACCTGTCCAAAGTCCTCAGCCACACAGAGAACCTCCAAGAGCCAGATTTGGAGCAGGCACAGTCTCCGAGGGGGAAACGATGGAGGCTCACATAGGCGAAGACTTAAAGCTAAGAACTCCAGACTCAGTCAGAGCTCATTTCAAGCTCCAAAAGCATCTTCAGCCACTTGATTTCACTGTAGCTCTTCTGATATTTTATGCATTAAATAACAGCTACATCTTAATGAAAGCTAGTTACATAAATTTGGGGAAACCAGGAACAAAAGCACTTTTTACAACACAAGACATCAGCTCCTTTATTGTCTCATTGCTCTTGGCATGAAAGCAAGTTGCTGAGAGCCAGTACTTCAGAGGGATACATAATTCTGGCATTTTTCACCTCAGCTTCAGGGACGCTGACTCCAAAGATCACTTACCATCCCTGAAGAACAGTCCCTTTCTGGTATCTTCCCCCCACCCCAATCTCCTCTGTTAGTAATTCAACACCCATCAACTCATAAGGAGCACTGCTCACCCTTTTCATGCATGCCACAAAAATTACTTGGACCACTGGACTTGAGATTCATGCAAGTGCCACCTCGAAAGGCATGCAAGGCTCTGCACCAACTCCAAGGAGACTGGGGGGTTGGGGCAGGGGGGAGCCATACAAACTTATGACTGAAACTCATGAGCCAGCGCTGGACTGCTTGGGCTCAGACCCTGACTCCGCAATTACTGTTTGTGCTACAACAGTATGAAAAGCATCCTACTCCAGCCTCAGTTTCCTCATCCACAAAATGGACAGAATGATGGGATTTACCTCCAAGAAGCGTAGGGATGTTGAATGAGCCAACCAATGCCAAGCACATGGCACAGAAACCACTCAATAAAAGTAGATTATCGTTATGAAATTTTTTGTTATGATAAAAAAATACTGACAATAATTGGGCTCATCAGTTAGGATGGGGCATGTTAATTGTTCTAGTGAAATCCATGGTCATGGTCAGTGGTCGGGCGTTGTCATGAATGTTGTAAGATTGGCTTCTGTGCCTAAGCTTCTTGTGACATCACTTGACAAGAGCTGCCTCAGTTTCTGTGTCACTCTGGGCCCTGCCCAGTCCCCCATCTCTGAAGTGGGTTCCACAGCACGGTCTCTAAGGCTCCTGCCAGCTCAGACACTGCGTGCGTGGGGCAGGCAGGGGTGGGTGAGGGAGAGAGGGTGCAGGGAGAATCTACACGGTCTGCACCTTCCTAGCAGAAGGGAAAACTCTGCTTGTAATTCATCACCTTACCCCACTGGGAAACTTGCCTCTGATCCCCAAACAGCCCAAGGAGGCTGTCCCAGTGTTCCTTGGGGGGATGTGAGCTGCTGGGATGAGGACCCCACTGCCCCCTCACACACACACATGCACACATGCACACACGACACACTCGCACACACTCCTTCTCTCCTGCCCAATGCCTCGGTTGCACAGGGCAGGATGATTTAAGTCTCCTCTGGGGGCAGAGCGTGCGGCAGCTGGTGCACCCAGCGCACGAGGCTGGTAACCCTCCCACAAATTGTCGGCACATGAAGAACAGCTGGGTTCCTGGCAGGAAGAGGAGGAAGCAGATCTCCTCCACCGCACCCCCACCCCCCTTGGACCAGTCCTCTTATTCAGCTTTCTCTAACCCAGGCAGTTAGGCCAAGTTCAGGCTGATGCCCAGGCCCAGCTGGACTGGAGGCAGGGAGAATGGGGCACAAGGGCCCCTGGCCTGGGAAGCCCCTGTTCAGCCTCGTCTCCCTGACACAGAAGAAAATCCAAGGATGCTCTCAGCCGTGTGAAGACACAAAAGAAGGAGGCTGCCTGCAGCGCAGGGAAAGGACTGGCACCAAGAATTAGCTGGTACCTTGACCTTAGACTTCCTGGGCTCCAGAACTACGAGAAATAAATGTCTATTGTTTAAGACACCCCAAAAAATACCCCAAGAAAATTAACAGCCATGAGCTGCTGGCTCAGGAAGGTAGACCCAAGGGACTGTACTTGGTGGCTGAGTTGAACACTAGCTCGCTGTCATGGCAACCAGCCTCTCTGAGCCTCGGTTTCCCTAGTTGGGCTTCACACGCACTGCTCAGGCCCTTGCACTGGGTGATAGGGGCTGAGACAACCTGAGTGCAAAGATGGTTTAGAGAACCAATGCTCAATCTCAAGATGAGGGGAGCAGAACCTGCCATTTCAAAGCAGCAGTACCTGGGGCTAACCTGCCACATTCAGTTACAAGACTGATGGCAAGACAGACGCCCTGCCACCCCCCCCCACTCCCCCGCAGGAGCTCTGCCTGTCCCATCACTCCGCTGGGGCTCCCTCAGGTGGCACCCCAGACTGTACCTTCCCCACCACATAGGCCACACCTCTCATTAGCATCTCCTTCCACTGCAGGGCCTCCCAGACCTGTGTGTGCTGATTCTTCTCTCCCCAGGGGCTCCACAGAGGCTGAGGCAGGGGACTCTCCTGCACAAGGTGGTCCATCATTCCCTGGCTTGTCAAACAAACACTGTTGGTTTTCCCCACCATGTCCACTGCAGCCTCTGGGATCCCAGGGCCCCCACCATTTCCCATTCAGCAAACAGTGAGAGTCGGCAGCGGGGGGCCTGACTCTGGGGCTGCCACGTGGTCTGGAGTAAATCAATTCACTCCTCTCTGCTTCGGGAAAATATAGACGATAATCTCTGCCCCGCCTGATTTCAAGGGATGTTTCGAGAAGCAGAATGTAGGCACGTTGGGGGGAAAGCATTATCTACACATCAGCTGTTCAGGAAGGTTTGGCAACCCTTTTCTCTTGTACGACTTGGTGTGTGATGATTCTGGAGGGAGACAAAGACCTCGTTAGGGGCCCACTATTCTACTGGAGTAAGTTAATAAACCAGAAAAAAGTAATAGGGAGACTGGGGGATAAAAACAAAACAAAATCCCTCCTGGAATTTAGGGACCCAGATCAGTTTCTAGAGCCTCCCGGCCTCCTCTGGACCAAGTTCTTGCCCTCGTGAATGTCACCATTACAGGAGAGAGGGCGGCAGGCCGGGGCCGACGAGACGCCCAGATGGCCCTGTGGCCATGTACCCTCCTCCCTGTCCTGGACCTCTGCCCCCAGGCCTCGGAGTTCATAGAAAGAAAGAAAACAAGAATGTATCAAGTCAAGCCTCTCTCCCCAGGTCCAAGTGTCCCCTTGGGGTCCAGGTAGTCATTAAAATCCTACACTCTTCAGCCCTGGCTGGCATAGCCCAGTGGGTTGAGCGCGGGCTGTGAACCAAAGTGTCGCAGGTTCGATTCCCAGTCAGGCCACATACCTGGGTTGCAGGCCACGGCTCCCAGCAACCGCACATTGATATTTCTCTCTCTCTCTCTTTCTCCCTCCCTTCCCTCTCTAAAAATAAATAAATAAAATCTTTTAAAAAAATCCTATACTCTTCTGAGTCGGGAACCACATGTGTGACCAGCTAGAAGGAACTTTCAGAGAAGACATGATGCTGAGCCACGGTCACTGTCATCGTTGACTGAACAGCTCCCACGTGCCACGAACTTGACCTGTTTTCCTGATCAGCTTTACAACATCCTTATAAGGCTGATGGTATTATTAGTTAGAGCAGGTGCTTCTCAGACTTAAACATGTGCCAGGAGCACCTGGGGGGCTTTTGAAACCCAGACTGCGGGGCCCTGGGGTACTTGGTCTGGGGTAGGGCCCAAGAATTGGTCCTTCTATCAAATTACCAGATGGTGCTGATGGTGCTACTTGGGAGACCACATGCGGACAGCCACTGAGTTAGGTGTTCAGAAGACATGCCGCTCAAGTGAAGTCAGACGCCCAGGGTCACCTGCCCACAGCCAGACCCTTTAGCAGGAGCTGCGCTGAGATTCAAGCCCAGGTCAGCCGATGCCAAATCCTGCACCGGATCTTCGCTGTCTCATTGTCTGCTGGGGCTGAACTCCATGTGGATGAAGAGATCAGTGCTGGCCTTGAAGTCATCTAGTGTCTAAAGCTTTCTGCAGAAGGCCTGAGGTCAGGGCAAGGAAGGAAAGGGCCCAATGTGTGAAACTTGGAAGAGGGCTTGTGCCCACTTGGGCCAAACTGGGAAGGCAGGAACGGTGTGAAGAAGCCACCCTGGATGCCTTATTTCCGTGCCTAATTCCACCACTAGCCAGATGTGGTCCTATGGAGACCGTGTCTAAGATCCCAAGGGGTCAACCCATAAACTTGCTGTGAGGTGGACCTCCAAAACCCACACCAATACCACAGGACAGAATCCAAGCTGGAATGAAGTCCATCCAACTGGTGGCTGTGGCCCTGTTCCCTTGTCTAGTAAAGAGGAGAGCGATTCCTGTCATTTCACATTCCCAGAGAAACTGTGTAAATGAGGAGCACTTAAAAATAAATACCCAGCACTCACAGCTCCATCATGAGGGGTGTTCTTATGAAGATGGGCCACCGTCACTACGTGATATGCATGAGGAACGTGCTGTGAATGGGAAGTTTGCAAAACACTTTCCAAAAGTGCTCCTTGTTGTTGATATTGGCATGAGTTTTCAAAGATTCCTGGATGGAAGGATTTCCTGCAGATTTTACCTCAATTCTCTTTCTTAAAAACTAGATTAAATGAAAATAAAATAATTATGGTTAGGGGTTCTCCCATTTTTGATAGGTGCTGGTCCCAGCACCCTTATGCCTGTCACCACCAAATGCCACATCAAGCACTCATTGAAAGCAAATTGGGCTTTTAAAAATAGTGAGACACCTGCATATACTGTTGTTTCATCTTGACAATTAGGCAAATTGGCTTCTAAACAAAATGCAAAATCATTTCAGGAGGATATATAGTCAACATGAGATGCAGAGTGCAAAGCAGGCCTGGACAGGTCAGCTGCACCTTGCACATCGTCCGGTGGGCCCACGGGACAAGCGCCAGGAGGGACAACATGACAGTGGCACTCTTGCTCTGTCCTCACCGCAGTCACAGTCCCTGTGACTCTGTGTGGGGTGATTCGTGGCTCTAAGAATGCGGCCTGTAGACAGTGGGATCCTGTCCCCTTTGTGCTTCCTGGAACCCTGCCCATCTTCCCTAGCAGGGCGGCATCTGCTTCCTCTACCTGTGCGGGGCACCAGCCTCCTGCTACACCCTGAGGGGCAGGTACCGCAGCTCCCTTCATCCTGCCCCAGATAAGCTTTCAAACCTCCAAGTGCCGTTTTCAGAGCTAATCACACAGAGAGGAGGGGAAGGACCATTATGCCCCTTGGTGATCCCTATCTATAAGCACCTGATGAATAAATGTCTTTGACATGTATTATCCCTTAACAGGTTCACATTCCCTTACACAGAGGCGTGCTTTTTAACATCAGAGAGATTTGTGTCGCCCATCCCATTCCCCTTTTTTGCCACGGCTGCCAGACACCTCAAAACTCGGTTTAGTATTTCATTGCAGTCACTTAAGCAGCCTAGATATTTAGTATTATTATCTCTGCTCCTTCTTCTATCTGGTTTTGAGCTGTTATTTTGTGTCTTACTGAATGCATGCCAGGCTTGGAGCTAACATTATCCCTCCATTTCGGCGGGGATGGAAGGGATCTCACGGCGTTTACGGGAGCTGGAGGGGGCCCACACTCATTAACGAGCTGAACCATAGACCAGCATTCCTAATCAGGATTCTTATGGTGTTAGAACAGTCCCAAAAGGGAAGCGAGAAGAGAATTTTGATACTATTCATTGAGTGCCTTCTCTGTCCCAGTCACCTTAAATATCTCATTTCGTTTAATCGGCCCTCCACAACCCTATGAGATCGGTCCTCTTAACCCTCAGTTGCAGCATCTGTAACCTGGAAACAAGTTTCTTATTCAAGTTCTTATGTTCAATTAGTGGAGCTGAGATTAGATACAAGATATATCTGACTTCAGAGCACCCTCCAGGCCACTGCTAGCCTGTACTGCGCTGTGCATACATCAGAGCAAGGCACCCGTCCGGGAGGACACAGCCTTACAGTGACAGGGGCACTGACGTCACGTGAGCAGTGCACAAGCGACAGACAGACCGGGCAATTCTAGAGGCCCTGCAACTTCATCCTCAGAAGCAGCCCTGAGACAGGCCGAGGCTGCTGATTCTCACCAACATCCTGCTCTCCTCTCTCCGGGGGACGACAGGGAGCCGTGTTCCCAGTCCCTGTGCATCTCGATCACTCCTGCTGAACGACACGAAGGCAGGAGTTATGTATGTCACTCCCCAGCTTGGCCCGTAAACCCCTGAGCTCGCTCTCTCTCTCCCCCTGGCTGAATGGGACACTTTGAAGACCAAGGAAGGATGGAGGCACGAGTTACGAGTCTTGAGTCCCTGAATGACCCTGTGGAGCGGAGCCCATTTCATCTCCTTCAAACCAGGTGGGGTGTGATGGGAATAAAAAATATAATTTCGCCGTGTTTATGCCCCTGAAATTTGGGGGCTACTTGTTATGGTACTTGACTTACCCCAACACAAGCTCAAACTATCTTGCTTCCTTTTAACCGGCCTGCCTGAAAAGACTCAGCTGACCTGTGGTTAAGATCCGAGTTCAAGACAATGGAGGCTGTGGGGAGATGGTCCCACCGCCTCGTTTCTCTACGTAAACTCCCCCCACATCACCCTCCTTGATGTCCGACCTTCAAGCAGATTTCAAGTGAATCTCACTTTCTGCCCAAAGCTTCTGTCCTACTTATGAGTCAAAACAGTCTAGGGTGTTCGAGCTGAAAGTCACCTCTTGCAGATTGTGATAATCAGATTTTGAAAATTGAAAACACGAAGGCCAAGGTGGATGGCGTGCTTGAGGTCTCAGAGCCAAGGCTGCAACCCAAGGCTGGTGACTGAGTTCAGGGCCTTTTCTTCCCTGAGTGGACGGAAGCCATACTCCAACAGCTGAACAGAGGGAGGCGGGTGCCCCTGTCGAAACCGCAACCCCCTCCCCACCCAAGGAAAGCAGCAAGTGTTCCCAGGGAGGCTGTTCTGTGGACGGAGGCCTCTGGCGCCCTCCACGGGTCAGACTTGCTATGTCCTCCACAGTCCCCCATGTGCAAATTACAGGACTAGGAATAGTGATGGAGCTATGACACCAATGGTCATCTAGGGGTCTGTGGCCACAATCAGTGCCTAGGTTAAAACCCCTTTGAGACTGTGAGTTATTTCCTGGCACATCCCCACGTTTCCCAGTCCATGGATCCTGCCTCCCGTACAAACGTAAAGTCACTTCAGGCAGGGACACTTGAGCTGACCTCTCTTTCACCAAGCTCAACTCCCAAAGCACAGCATCCTCTCCTTCTGGCTCACGGGTGCTATGGAAAGACACAATGTCTCCCCTCTAAGGCCCCTACCTCCTTTTTAAAAAAACTTAGTCTCCAGATCGCAATGAAATTAGCATACGTCCTCTCCGATTGTGTTTGCAGCAGCATCAGAACAGGAAAGAAAGGAATCCATGAGAAAAAGAGATAATGAAAGCTTCCATCTAAAAGACACTGGAGTGGAAAATGAAGAGCATGACTCAGAACCAGTGGGCTTGTTCCAGCCTCTCTGCAGGTAGCTTTGAACAAAAGCTTGCTGGGGACAGAGCGGGGTCTGGCGGTGGCCAGCGCACTGAACGGAGAACCAGAGAATAATCGTAATGCGTTCTCTGTTCAGAAGGCAATTTTCTCGGAGACAGGGAGAAGCCTCTGTCTGACACTAAGCCTCCATTTCCCCAGCTCTATAAAGTAAATGACTAAATAAGCACAGAAAGCCAGAAATAACATTTCATCTCACCAGTTCACTCTGCAAAGGGAGAGAGAGGACTTGCCTGGCTGAAATCATGCAGCCAAGGGGCAGAAGCTGGCCGCAGCTCCAGCCCCGGCCCTTAGCCCGGAGCTCAGCCCTGCCTCCTCTTCCTTGCACCAGAAGTGTGGCTCTCTGCCTGCCCAGGCGCAGTCCTGTCCATTAACAGGGGGACAGACCGAGCAACGTGTCGGAGTACTTTAGCCACAAGACTTTTGGAATCAGGAGTTCCGGTGTGCATTGAATACAAAGCAAGACTGATTCTGGAGGTCTCAAATGAGCCTGGAATTGTGGGTCGGGGACTCTGGATTGTAGACAACTCTACTCTGAATGTCCTTTGTGGGTCAGGGGCCTGGCCTACCTGCTTTCTGAGTTTATCAGGAAGATTTGAAGAAATAATACATATTACTCAAATTTTACTTTTACTTTATTTCTAGAGAGGAGAGTCTTAAAGTCACTCTCACTCAATTCTTTTATTTTATTTTAGACTCATTTCAGAAAGGCAGAACTCAGAGAAGGGAAATGAAATGGACTTCAGAACTCTGCTCCCTAAGCCAGCCTGGCCCTGGTGTCCTTGCCGGAGGTGTGGGAGCCACGCAGGAGGGAGAAGACCTGCAGACTCCCCACGACTTCCTCCAGCCATGAAAGGGGCCCCAGTGCCAAGCCCAGGCTGAGCTGGGCCACGCCTCTCCTTGCCTGAGGTTCAGCCCTGTGTTTCACCCAGAGCCTCCTCCCGTGTGTGTCCTTACTCTAAATGGCAGGCATTTGATTAACCCCTTCGCAGAGTCTCTAAGCTCGATTATGAAGAACTAGTCACAGACTCGCTTCAAAACCACCTGGGGAGTGTTTGGCAGATTCCAAGGCTTTACACCAGACTCACTGAGTCAGATCTCCAGCAGGGAGCCCGAGAAGTTATGTTCATTTATTTATTCATCCTAAATGAATACCTTCCCATGCACATAAATAAGATGAAATGAAACCCCAATCCCCGACCACCACCTGCAGGGCCCTGCGGGAACCGCCACCCTCTCCTCTCAGCTGGGGCCCATGCGGACACACGGGCCAGCTTTGTGCTCCTGTCTTAGAGCCTTTGTAGTTATTCTTCTGCTGCAGCGATTCGCTCCCCCTCTCTTCTCACGGCTGCATCCTCTTCATTATTTATAAAACAATTGTTGATTGAAGTATCATCGCCTGCGTTAACTAGGTTCCAGGCATTTCCCTTCCAGATGCCTGCTTTGACCGCCCTATCTCATACTGCACCCCGCCCACCAAGTCCTTGAAGGCAGCATCTTTGCTTTGTTCCCGTCGGTATCCTCAGCAACGAGGACAATGCCCAACATGCCACAGGTACTCAACAAATATTGGCGGAATGGCTGAATGAATGGCATGACTCCATCTCATTCTGAGATTCTCTTATTTATTACCTATCTCCCCCACTCAAAGGAGAGCAGACACCTGTCTGTCTTGTTCCCACCATATCCTCAGACCCTAGACTAGTATCTGACCCATAGTAGGTGCTCAATAAAGAGCTGTCAAATGAATAGATGTATGAAACACTTCTCAAAAATCCTTGAGCTGAAACCACCGCTGGGCTGAGCACAAGTTAACAGTTTCAATCAACAAACGTATTTCCAGTCATATTGATGAAGGACTCAAGAGCTGGAAAATTTTACTCTTAGGTAATAGTCAATAAGCTCAGTAATTAATGCATGTGATAAGCTATTGTTCCTGGAACTGAAGGTATGACCCCCCCACCCTGACTCCAGGAGACCATCAGCAGGTCCACCTCTGTGCCCCAGGAGGACTGTAGGCAATCAAGATGGAACCTGAGCCATTGTGCTCCAGGGAGAGACATCTGTTGTCCAGGACACACAGAGAGAATCACTGGTCAACAGAGGAAAGAATGCTGCAGCTTTTTATTGGATTGACCTTTTCCCTGAGTTCCAAACCCCTTACCTACACTTTTCTTCTCCTTATAAAAAGGGGTGTTTGAAATGGAATGTAAGATGGTCTGTGAGGGTACATAACCCACCGTCTTCTCAGACCACTGGCCCTCTGAATCAAGCGCCTGTAAAGATTCAATCCCTGTCTCTGCTTATTGGTTCTGATGGTGACAGGCAGCATGAACGCTGGCATTTCTGGTTTCAATACCAAGTGGCTGGGAAAAATTTTTTTCTAAATTTTTTTTATAAATTTTATTTTATTTTTAGAAAGAGGAGAAGGGAGAGAGAAAGAGAGGGAGAGAAACATTGATATGTGAGAGAAACATTGATTGGTTGCCTCTTGCATGCCCCTAACCAGGGACCCAGCCCACAACCTTAGCATGTGTCCTGAACTGGGAATCGAACTGACAACCTTTCAGTTCACAGGCCAGTACTCAACCCACACCAGCCAGGGTGTTGAAGATATAAAACATGTGCCTTTCCCTCAACTTGCATACATTCATGGAGGTGATAGAGGCATGAACAAATTAGTGCAAGTGCCTCAATAAGGAGTAAAGAAGATGCTTTAGGTACAAAACAAGACACCCCACCTCCCACCCATCCAATTCAGGCAACCAGGCAGTGCTCAGAGAGGATGTGATGTTTGACTCTGGCCTTTAAGTAAAAACTGAAGTAAAGACAAAGTAGAAGAGAAATGAGGAGACACTGAAAGAAACACTCAAAGAAAGAGTGGTTTGGAAAGAGTCCAGCCAGTGCAGTGGATGGAGGTGATGAGACTGGATGAGAGAGGCAAGCCCAGGCCAAAATAAACTGAGTTTATTTTGATCTGTATGTCAATAGTTCCCAGACCATTCACATGGGCCATTTGAAATTAAGGCTCTTTATAAACAAACTATAATAACATCAAATATTCGTGCATACAGAGTAAATAAAACTTCTAAGTCCAAAAATATGAAGTCTGTAGTTCTACTCCAGAAGCATGAGGTAGAGATCAGCAATCATAATTTGAAGGGCAAGTAGTCTTACTGCGTTTCACTGGTCATCTTCTGAAGAGTATAGTTTTAAGTTGACTGATTAGAAAACATGAGAAATGTGTGACTAGCCCTGGCTGGTGGCTCACTCGGTTGGAGCATCATCCCATACACCAAAAGGTTGTGGGTTTGATTCCTGGTTGGGGTGCATATGGGTTTGGAGGGTCAATCGATTGCTGTTTCTCTCTTACATCAATGTTTCTCTCCTCCCTCTCTCTCCCACTTCCTCTCTATCGAAAACCAACAAACATATCCTCAGGTGAGGATTAAAAAGAAATATCTAAGTGAATTATATAGAAAAGGCTTTTTAAACAAACTTGTTTTTTTAAAATGACACATGTGGCTACTAATATACTCACAGGTAGGGGAACACATAGGGGTTACTGAGCCCCAAGTCTCTGGGGAGCCCTCTGCAAATGGGGGATCGCTGCTGAAGGTAACAGCAGACCCTGGAATGAAAGTGAGCAGGAGCTTATGTTGATGGGATCTGGGGGTTAGGAAGTTAACATGCAGGTTAGAGAAGGTAGAGACTGGAGTAGAGAGACCTTGGATCTCACGCCTCTTCTCACTCCACAGCCTATCCCCTCACCCCACTCTGAAACTACAAACAAGTGATGCCCCAAAGGAAGGTGAACAAAGTGTGTTTCCATGCTGATTTTGAACCACCGAGTCCTGACCACCAGAATGGGAGAAACCCTCCAGTAATCACACCCTTCGAGCAACTAACATGTTGGTGAGTTTCCATAGACTTTCTCCCACCTATTACGATTACATTGCCACGTATCCTGTTTCCCCACTCTCTATATTATTAACACTGCTGTGTCACAAAACGCTCTTGTGAAAACACAATTTTTAGTTGTCACATAATATTCCCCACTAAAAACTCCCCATGATTTCCCATTCTCCCTCTGTTGGGCACTTTGCTGGTCTCCAATACCTCACTATGATAAGCAGTGCTGTGGTGCACACCCTTGCACATTGATCTCTGGGCACACCTCTAATTATTGCCTTGGGGCAGATTCCTAGAAGTGTGATCACTGGAATGTTTGCCATTTTGATGGGTTTTACATCGAGCCCCCCTGCCTGTGTTCCAGGGGCAAAGATAAGTACCCATAAAGGGATGCCCATGGTAAAAAAGGGGGCTTTATAAGTGAGTGCTGGCTGAAAAACCAAAGGAGAGAAGACACTTCGCAAAGGCTCATCTGGGTGACAGGCCAGTCTATTTATTTATTCGTCGCAGTTACTTGACCCCTTGTGTCTGAAGGGGACTGACCTAGAACAAAAAGAACTAATATATCATGTGAAAATATCAAAGGGGAAGAGGAGGATACCAATAATGCAGGGACTTGGTTACCCAAGACCCAAGGAGAAACCTCTGGCTGTAAAAACCTGTGGGGGTTGCAGAGGTGAGAGAAACACCCAGTCTCACAGGAAAGACTGTTGGAGGGGCCCACAGAGTCCTAGAATGTACATAATCACACCCAACCATGAATCAACACCTGAAAGGGCGACAATCTGCCTGTTGGAAGCGAGAGAAGTGCCTGAAAGTGGGGCAAAAGCCAAGCAAGCAGAACTGTTCCCTGTCTGACCCCTCCCCCACATACTGCACCACAACACAGTGAACTGGGTTGCCCAGACCTAGCAAATACCTAAGGCTCCACCCCTTGCAATGTAACAATTTACAGAGACAAAGAAATATGGCCCATATGAAAGAACAGATCAGAACTCCGGAAAAATATCTAAGCAACAAGGAGATAGCCAACATATCAGATGCAGAGTTCAAAACACTGGTAATCAGGTTGCTCACAGAATGGGTTGAGTATGGTCACAAAATAGAAGAAGAAGTGAAGTCTATGCAAAGTAAAATAAAGAAAAATATACAGGGAACCAACAGTGAAGGGAAGGAAACTGGGACTCAAATCAACAATTTGGAGCAAAAGGAAGAAATTAACATTCAACCAAAACAAAATGAAGAAACGAGAACTCAAAAAATGAGGAGGGGCTTAAGAACCTCCAGGACAACTTTAAACATTCCAATATTTGAATCATAAAGTGGCAGAAGAAGAGGAAAAGCAAGAAATGGCAAACTTATTTCAAAACATAATGAAGGAGAACTTCCCTAATCTGGCAAAGGAAATAGACTTATAGAAATCCAGAAAGAACAGAGAATCCCAAGGAAGTTGGACCCAAGGAACCACACACCAAGGCACATCAGAATTACATTAGCCAAGATTAAATAAAGATAAGGAGAGAATCTTAAAAGCAGCAAGAGAAAAGAAGACAGTTACTTACAAAAGAGTTCCCATAAAACAATTAGCTTGATTTCTCCAAAGAAACCTTGTAGGCAAGAAGGGGCTGGAAAGAGGTATTCCAAGTCATGAAAAGCAATGATTTACAACCTAGATCACTCTATCCAGCAAAGCTATCATTTAGAACAGAAGGGCAGATAAAGATCTTCCCAGACAAGAAAAAATTAAAGGAGTTCATCATCACCAAGCCCTTATTACATGAAATGTTAAAGGGACTTATCTAAGAAAAGGAAGATGATCCAAACTATAAACAGTAAAATGACAACAAACTCACAAATATCAACAACCAAACCTAAAAGAAAAAAAATCCTAAGCAAACACCTAGAAAATAGTATAGGAAATGGAGAAGCCAAAGAACTAACTTATATGTATAACCCACGGACATAAATTAAGAGTGGGAATGCTAAAGGGAGTTGGTGTGCAGGGTGGATGGGGATAAAGGGAAGGAAAAAATGGGACAACTGTAATAGCATAATTAATAAAATATATTTAAAAAATAAAAAATTTAAAAAGACCCAGGAGAATGAAGAAACAGAAAGGGCAAGGGGGCGCTTCACTGTCAGACCCCTGCCGCCAGGATGCCAGATGAAACAAAGACACCTGCTCACACCTGAATTTCTAATACACAGCAAACGATTTCTTTCAGTGTCAATGTGCCCTATGCAATATTTGGGACACACTCACAAATCTTTAAAAAAATCATAGTTGATTTTAAACTCCAATTTAGCAGGCATGGTGGGTTTTTCTTTGCTAATTTGACAACACTGCCTGCTGCACCACTACAGCAGACCAGCTGTAGTTTGGGGGCGAACTTGAACTGAGACGGCATAAAGTCAGTACTCAGGAAGTTGGGAGCACTGGGTGAAGGAAGAGAAGGCTGCAGCTTCTTAGCAATAAGGGGATTGATTAGGGGAGCTCAGCTCAAAGACTGCCACCCTCAAAGAAGCCACAGAGAGATCCAGAGGTACTGAAGCGGTTCCGATGGAGCCTCTTTGGGGCACAGGGTACGGGTGTGCTGGGATCGCCGGGGGAAGAGACCGTGGCGAAGGAAGGCTGGTCCCACTGCAGCCTGTCCAGGTGGCACGTGAGGGAGGTCACCAAAAACACGCTGATGCTGCAGCCCCTGAAAAATAGTTCTCTCCCTGACCTCACCTCTGCCAGCAAACTGCTTTCTGTAGAGGAAGAGACGCTCTTCTGTCTTTGCACACACCCTGAGCGCCTTCCGCCGGTCGTGCCTCAGCAGTCCCTCTCTCAATATGCTCTAAATTAATAGCTTCAGGGAGATAATGGTTTATGAAGCAGAAGTTTGTATGCAACCAGGGGCCATGTTCTGCTCCTTTTTATACAGCTATATTTTTTTCTGCAGTTAGATTATGAGCAAACAAGGTTAAATGCACACACGGACACACACAGGCAAATAGGTCTCAATTTTCTGTTCCACAACCCGCTGCCTCAAACTCCCTTCTTGGCTTTGTTGTGGCTGTTTCTCTAGCTCCCACTTTTCTCCTTATCCTGTATTCCCCTTTCCTTTCTCATGCTCATTATGCTTCCCCCTTCTTGTTTGTTTTCTCTTCCCTTTCCCTCTATTTCTGTGTTTCCTTGGTTTTCTTATCATTCATTCTTTGTTTTTCCTTTGAAGCAGAAGAACAGCCCGATGAAAAATAAATGTAAAATTATTGATTGTTAGAACGGTGCGTCTGAAATCATTTGCCAACAAAGAAACTGGGGCACTTAAAGGTGAAGGGACTTTGTCAAGATAACAGTTTCTAGCACTTAAGATTGGGGTCCAATCTCCCCTCTCCAAATTCGGCTTCCTTTCCACTGCAGCTGAGGCAGGAGACAGTCAGGAAGGAGGAAACTTGGGAGGTGCCTCAGGGCTAAGACAAAGGACATCGACACAGGACAGAGACCCTGTTCTCAAACTGGTTGTTCCCACTTTGTGGAAAGGCACTGAATCACGGTGAATCATGAATGCACCTGTGCAGAAGATGCTATATGACCCCTGATTCATTTGCATTGTGGCCCCCTCTTTCCTGAGTTCAATCAAGGAAAATCATAGGAGACCACATGCGCAGTAGCCTCAAAGTAATATAACTACTTGTACATGCACAATAAAACACCCCCAAGACCAAGAAGGAAATATACACCCTGTAAGAACAGAACCCCTCCAGCCACTGGGGTCAATCTCTGCACAGAGTTGGCCCACTCCCACGTTCTGTGGAGTGTGCTCTCGCTTAGTCAGTCTGCTCTCTCTCTCTGCTGTGAGCTCTCTGAGTGTTCAGTTCAATTCTTTGTCTGCGATCACCAAGCCCCTGGTTGCCTGTGCTCACCTGCGACAGTTGGACCTGGGATTTTTGAGATATAAAGCACTGCAAGACGTGGTACCTTGCCTTCCGCGATGCTTCTGTAAGAATAAGACAAGGAAAGGCCTTTTTAAAATTGAATTTATTAAGGTTTCAGTGGTTAATAAAATCATATAGGTTTAAGCATACACTCTATGATACATCATCTGCACATTGTGTTGTGTGTTCACCCCAAGCTATGTTTCTTTCCATCACCATTTATCCCCCCCTTACCCGCTCTGCCTCTCCCCACCCCCATTTCCCTCTGGTATGATCATACCGTTATCTGTATATGAGGGTTTTTTTGTTTTTGTTTTGCTTAGTCTCTTCACCTTTTCCACCCAGCCCCTTGCCCCCACCCTTCTGATAGCTATGAGTCTGTTTCTATTTTGTTAGTTTTTTATGTTGAAAAAAATGTACAAATTCTTGTGTGTATGAAAGAAGATACACCAAAACGTTAACATAATTTTCTCTGTATGATTGGATTATGAATAATATGATCATCCTTTTTTTTATTTATCTATCGATGTATTTTTAAAAATTACCATAAGATCATATGTTAATTATATTAGAAGGAAAAAAACACATAAACATTATTATAAAAGTCACTTTTTAAAAGATTAAGGTAGGCCCTATGAAGAGATGGGTGTGCAGTTTCAAAAAGGGGCCAGCTGCCTCTGCCCCAAATCAAAGGACCTCCGTCCAGAGGAAAACAAGCCCCATAGTTCCAGAGCTGGACGCTGCTCAGACATTGCCCCTGAGCAGAGCCACCTCTCCAGGAGGCAGTGGAGGGCATTCCCAGGAGCCTCACCTGCAGCCTAGAAAGGCTGCCACAGGACTGTATGTGAAAAGGCCCAAGGCCTGCCTTACCCCCACCCACGTGCCCTGTGCAACCTGACCACTCCCCAGAGCTGCTTTGCCTGCCCCTGAGCCAGGGAGGAAGGGTGAGGAGGGCCAGACCAAGCAGTCCTGGAGCACTGACACACCCAGCCCTGCACTTTGGCCCAGTGCCTGAGCACTTTGGAGAGTGCTATCACCTCCCAGAACTATCACATGAGGCTATCACATGGACTGACCAGGGCCAATGGATCCCCGGGCCCAGAGGAGACCTCTCCTCCCTGTGGGACCTTTAGGTTCCAAAGCCAAAAATGATGTTCCCAGAGCAACAGAAGTCAGGTGGGGGGCCTGGAGCTCAGGGCCCAGTTCAATTGGACTCTGAGTCATTTGCCTGTTCTTGGCTCCCAGAAAATTAAAATGTCCTTTATATTTACAACAGGGACAATAATCCGCCTTAGGTTTTGAAACCTAATCGGAATAGAGCCGATTCTGCTCTCTCGTCAGATGTTAATCTGACTCATGGATAATGAAGGAAGGAGAAGGAAATCAGAGGGGAAAGTAGATTGGTCTGTGTGTCAGAGGATTTGCAAGGGGAGGGGAGACTCTGAATTAAAATTGAATATTAGGAGGTGGAGAATCAGCTGTGCAAAGGCTGGCCTGAAAGTGACACAAGAGTTGATGCAGAGGGGGGGAGGGAGAAAGAGAGAGAGAGAGAGAGAGAGAGAGAGAGAGAGAATGGCAGCCAGGCTGGCTCGGGCAGAAGAGCATGAGAAGAAGCAGAGCAATAGTTCTGCCAAGGATGTCTGACATCGGACTGCAGCTTCCCCCCCAGAATTGATCTAGGGACAGTGCTGGGGAGGGATGTGAGACGATAATCGTGGGTTTTCCATGACCTTTTTAAAAATTTTGGTTTCTTTTAGTTTAGTTTGTGAGTCTGGGCTCTTCTGTGCGGGGTGGGGGGGGGGTGGTGCGGGGAGATCGACAAAAAGCATTTAGAGTTCAAGGGGGAAAGCAAGGCAAAGAATGCAGAGGGGAATCTTCTGTGTGTGGCTTCAGAGAAAGTTCAGATTAGGCCGCTTTTGCCCACTTCTTGAATTAAAAGATTAAACCGAACAATGCTGTCTTTCTCTTTTTATCCCAAAAATGGAAAATACAAGAAAAAGATCTATTCCCAGGGTTTCAGTTTGCACATGGCATGTCCCTCCCAGGCAGCCCCATGGGCATCTCTTTGTTCCTCCATTTTGGAGACAGTACAAGCTCTTTCAGATGGTCTGAGACCCCCCAAAGCCAAGTTGGAGTGCAACACATAGCATCTATTCTAAGTCAGTCCATCTCAAACATGCCCTCCAAATTCAGTGAAAACTCATCCAGCTGTTTTCATGTGATGTGGGGGGAAGGGAGATAAAGAAGTGCTGTAATTTCTATATATGTGAAACTTGTCCCCTCATCAAATGATTCTAAGTGTAAGAAAGTGAATCTTCCAACTTCCAGCCAAGATGGAGGCATAGGCAGATATATTTTCCCTTCTCACATAACCAAAAGAAGGACAATGACAGATTTAAAAACAAAAAAAAACAACCAGAAATGCCAGAAAATTGAAATGTATGGAAGTCCAACAACCAAGGAGTTAAAGAAGAAACGTTCATCCAGACTGGTAGAAGGGGCGCAGACAGGCAGCCAGGGTGGAGAGGACTAGCGGCAAGGCAGTGGCTGGAGGACCAGCAAGGTGGTAGCTGGCAGACTGGGCAGTCTCACATTTGCATGAAGATAAACTGAGAGGAGCAGCTGGGGAGTGAGAGAGACCATGCAACCCAGGGTGCCAGCGAGGGAAATAAAGCCTCAAAACCTCTGGCTGTAAAAGTATGTGGGAGTTGAGGTAGTGGGAAAAACTCCCAGCCTTTTGTTGGAGAGACCTACAGGGTCCCAGAATGTACACAAGCCCATCCACTCAGGAATCAGCACCAGAAGGTTCCAATTTGCTTGTGGGTAGTGGAAGAAGTGACAGAGTGGGGCAAGAGCCAAGCAAGCAGTATTGTTTCCTCTCAGACCCCTCCCCCACAGACAGTGCCACAACACATGGACATGGGTTGCCCTGCCCTGGCCAATACCTAAAGCTCCACCCATTACAATGTAAAAGATTTGTGGAGACAAAGAAATATGGCCCAAATGAAAGAACAAATCAAAGCTCCAGAAAAACAACTAAGCAGTGAAGAAATAGCCAACCTATCAGGTGCAGAGTTCAACACACTGGTACTCAAGATGCTCACAGAAATGGTTGAGTTTGCAAAATAGAGGAAAAAGTGGAGTCTATACAAAGTGAAATAAAGGAAAATGCACAGGGAACCAACAGTGACAGGAAGGAAACCAGGACTCAGATCAACAATTTGGAGCAGAAGGAAGAAAGAAACATTCAACCAAAACAAAATGAAGAAACAAGAACTCAAAAAATGAGGAGACTTAGGAACCTCTGGGACAACTTTAAATATTACAACATCTGAATCATAGGGGTGCCAGAAGGAGAATAGGGAGAGTAAGAAATTGAAAACTTACCTGAAAAAATAATGAAGGAGAACTTCCCTAATCTGGCAAAGGAAATAGACTTCCAGGAAGCCCTGGAAGCTCAGAGAGTCCCAAAGAAATTGGACCCAAGGAAGCACACACCAACGCACATCATAATTACATTAGCCAAGATTAAAGATAAGGAGATAATCTTGAAAACAGCTAGAGAAAAGGAGACAGTTACTTACAAAGGAGTTTCCATAAGACTATCAACTGATTTCTCAAAAGGAATCTTACAGGCAAGAATGGGCTGGAAAGAAGTATTCCAAGTCATAAAAGGCAAGGACCTACCCAAGATTACTCTATCCAGCAAAGCTATCATCTAGAATGGAAGAGCAGATAAAGTGCTTCCCAGATAAGGTCGAGTTCAAGCAGCTCATCATCACCAAGCCCTTATTATATGAAATGTTCAAGGGACTTATCTAAGAAAAAGAAGAAGATCAAACTATGAAGAGTAAAATGACAATGAACTCACAGCTATCAACAACTGAACCTAAAACAAAAAAAAACAAACTGAGCAAACAACTAGAACAGGAAGAGAATCACAGGAATGGAAATCACATGGACAGTTATCAGCGGGGAGGAAGAGGGGAGAGAATGGGGAAAAGGTACAGGGAATAAGAAGCATAAAATAGACAGGGGCAGGTTAAAAATAGCATAGGAAATGGAGAAGCTAAAGAACTTATATGTATGACCCATGGACATGAACTAAGGGGGAGATTGATGGAGGGAGGGGGTGCAGGAAAGAGGGGAATAAAGGGCAGAAAAAATGGGACCACTGTAATAGCATAATCAATAAAATATACTTAAAAAAAAGAAAATGAATCCTCATACACTGAGCTTCAACCAGCATCCCCATCACTCCCACCCACCAGCTGCCTCCTCCACCTCCCAGATAACTGCCGCCATGTTGAGAAGCTGGGTCTCTTGACTCTTCCTTTTTGTCTTAGTTCAAGCTGTGATAACAAAGTCCTATAGACTGGGTGGCTTGTAAACAACAGAAATGTATTTGTCTTGATCCTGGAGCCCAGCAGTGGAAGAACAGGCAGGCAGCATGGCTGAGTCCCTGTGTGGGCCCTTTCTCTGGTTGCAGACTGACATCTTGTGTTCTCATGAGGTGGAAGGTGGGCGAAGGATCCTCTGGGGCCCCTTTGCTAAGGGCACTAATCCCATTCATAAGGGTTCCACCCTCACAACCTAATCACCTCCCAAAGGCCCCCTCCTTCTAATATTATCACAAGGGGGTGAGGATTTCAGCATATGAATCTGAGGGGGAAACATTCAGTCCATTGCACTCATAGATAAATATAACATTTTCCAGATTTCTGGCCATTCTGGTCAACTATGGTTCGCTTGTGTCCCTTTTAAAATATGGTCTTTATAACCTAAAAGAAAATTGGTCTTCCTCCCTCCTTCTTTCCTTCCGCCAATCCACCCTGCACACTGCCATGAGAGTAGTCATCACGAAACACGCCCCCCACAAGCTATTCTCCTGCTGGTCAAAACCCTTCAGTAGCTTCCCACTAACTACAAGAAAAATACTCCTTAGTAACCCCCTAGCTGCCGCCATATTTCTGATTACTCCAGTAGCCTCCTAATTGGATCCCTGGTCCTTTTCTTGCCCCTCCCATTCCACGATCCATTTTCTACAGCTGGAACAATAATTGTATAACCTCCATTAAATAATGTCCCCTGTTCAAGACTCATTAATGAATTCCCTTTGTTCTTGAAATAAAATCCAAATGCCTCCTCAGATCCTACAAGTCCTACATGGTGGGTCCCTGCTGCTTCTCAATCTCCAGCACCCCTCCCCCCGCTGAGTACTCCAGCCTCAGCCCCTCTTCAGGTCCTCACACAGGTCAGCCTTTTCCTGCCACAAGCCCCTCACATACACTGTTCCCCTGCCCGGAATGCTCCTCCCTCACCTCACATGGCCGGCTCCTTCTCTTTGTCTTCTCATTGTTTGAGGGTCAGTGTGGATGCCACCTCCTCCAAGAGACCTTCTCTGACCATGAGATGGCAAGTAATGCCCCTCCCCAACACGCACGTGTGCACACACACGCACACGCACACACACACATGCAGTGTCCAGTTTCAACCCATTGTCATTTTTCATGGGAGTACTGTATCAAACTTATAATTTGGGGTTGTCCTCTTCCTTTATCTATTTATTGATTACAAAACCCTCTCACTGGAAGAATGTAGCTTCCACAAGAAAAGAAACCATGATGGTTTGTTTATAAGTGTATACTCAGTATCTAGTTAATGTCTTGCATATACAGGATGCCCAATAAATATTTATTGCATCAGGGAGGGTCTCTAATACCCTTAACTGCTATCATCCTTCTGCTCCTACTCATTCCCTAAGATCCAGTCAAGGATCCAGTATAAAGCCATCCCTCACTTCAATGAACAGAGGTTATCATCCCCGTGTGCATGAAGAAAGTAGCTATTGGATGCCCGCTCTGCACCAGGCATGATGACAAGGTTAAGTCCACAGACATCCCTTGACTTCCAGGGGTCCACAGCCTGGTAGAGGAGATGTGCACATCAAGAGATTGTTAACACAAAATATAGAATAAATGCAGATGACACTGAGACGTATGAGACATCCGTTAGAGCAAGACAAGGTGTGCGCTCCCTAAGTTTACATCAACGATGGCATGGGACCAGGAAGCAAGCGCTTTGCTGCCCAGCTGTCCCTAACTATCATTGCCCTGAATTTCCACTACTCATTTGCCTCTTGGTGTTCCTGGCTGAATGTGAGGACAGGGATTCGGGCAGATATAGCCTTAGGCCCCCAGGACCTGCCATCCATCCATTCCAAAGGAGGAATACCAGAGGAATAAACTCCCTGGACTTGCACTTTGCCTTAGGCAGTGGGCTCAGCTGCTCTCTGATCTTTGTATCCACACACACAAAAATCTTCCTCGCTAAGAAAAGGGGGCGGGGGTCTTCCCTGGGGAGAGCCCAGCTATTCATCGAGTGCCATCTGAGGTCACCCAGCCCTAGATTCTTCCTTTATGGCCAACTCCATTTCACCCACAGCTGATGTCCCACCCGGGCCTTCAGAACTGCTAAGAAACAAGGGGCAATAAATTGCCATCCATGCGCCCAGCCCTGGCTCACTGCCCCCGTCACCGCCTCTGCCTCCACATCGCAGAAGAGAGACTTCAACCCCAGATGAGGCCGAACTTCAATTAGGCCCTGCTGGCAAATTAGTCACACAGGGTGACATTTTCCAATCATGGCACATTAGCATGCCCCCTAATTATGCAATTGTGGAGCTAACGTGTGTGGAAGCAAACAAGACCAGGGCTCTCGGCACCTGCGCGTGTGTGTGTCCACTCGTGCACAGACACGCCTATGCACACACAGGCACATGCAGCGCACATGGGCCCTGAGACAACACGGTCCACCTCTCCTCTGACACTGTTTAAAAGTTGACTTTGCACTTTGCTTAGATGGAGAGGAATAAAAAACACAGGAAGGAAACCCATAAAAATCAGGGAGCATTTCTAAGAATGTCACAGACGGAAAGAATTCCACAAAACAATGGCTGTAATGCTGAGTATTAAAACCATCTGGGATGAACCTTCCGCTCTCTGACTCAGGCCTAGCAGCCAAGTGAGACAGGACAGGCTCACCTTGCCACTATCCTACTCTGGGACTCTGGAACCCATCGATCCTGCACTCCCCTCCCTTGCCTTAGATCTGGAAACACACTCATTCACTCAACAGAGATTCGTTGAGTGTCTTCTCCGTGCCAGGCTCTGCCCGGAGCCCCGAAGACAGGGGAGAACAAGGAAGTGGAAGTGCACCTGTACGCCCTGCACCAAGGCCAATGCTCTCACAGGTCTGGCACAAGGGACGCCAGGTGTCCTGGTGGGAGCATTTGTTACCCAGTGCCCAGCAGGTGGTGGCTGCCTAATGAGGGGCTTGGGGTTCTTCCAGGTTAAACGGGAAGCTCTTCCAAGGCCAACAGCCTGTTTTTAGCAGCCTTCTCTGCTGGGCCCCCCTAATAATTGAGTTTTGGGTACATTTGGTGCCACTGGGAGGGAATGAAGTTTTAGAAAGTGTAAAAATAAATAGGTATAAAAATGAATCAATATAGGCATTTCCATGTTAAAGGCAAGGGAACTAAAGAAAGGATAAATAATTTGCACATTATATTGTATAGTACATATAATACATATAAATGTGTGCATTCATGAATGTATATTCATTATATATGCATGTTTGTATGTATGTATGTTTCTGTGTGTTTGTACTTATATACGTGTATGTATGTGTCATGCATACATATAGCTAGTGCCATATCCTGTTCATCTCTGGGTTCCTTTAAAGGATAAATAAGTATGTAAACCCCCCGGCATAGGGCCTAGCAGATGGTGGACATGCAGTTAGTATTCTCCATCATCACTCTGGACGCCTTTGCTTTATGACAATCGGAGCTGATGACAAGCATGGCTCCTCCGTACCGTTCTATCCAGTGTTGCATCTCTGAAGGACACGCCCACACTTGCAGACCTCCTGAAATGAAGCCCCACCCCACCCCTGCATAACACCACCGCCTGACCCAGCCTGGGGATGCCACCTGCCTCTGTTACAGCAGGACCCACCGCGTCCTCTTCTGGGGGTGCCACAGCCACTGATAGGACAGAGACGGCCACCCTCTTACCTGTGGGCCCGGCAGTGCCTTGCTTCAAGCACGTGAAATACAGTCACTCATTTGGACTTACTCTGTGGCATGTCCTCCTTCTTCCTCTCTGACGTCCCCGGTTTATGAACACTCCAACAGGGCCCGAGCACTCGCAGCAGCTCCGCCTGCTATGGAGCTGGCTCGGGCTCTGGGGCCACGTGGCATTCATCTCCTGTCTGCCCACTCTCCATTGCTGGCCCCGGTTATGGGCCCGAGGTAGGACTGCTGGGCCAGTGTTTGTTTGACTGATTGCTCTCCCCCCTTCTGAGCTGCCTCAGAACAAAACACCCCAGACAGAGCCCAGCCCCCTCCCCATGGCACGCTGCCAGTCATGAAGACATTACTGGAATGTCTCCTCTTTTTTTTTTAATGTCACTCCTTGTCGCCATAGATTGATCTGCCAGTTAAATATTTAGACACAATCATCCGCCTTTGTCATAAAACACCGTGTGACTTTGAGCGATGTGCAGGGAGGTGCTGAGGCTGCAGCTAGTCCCTGCCTGGCACAGGGGAGAGAGGGAGGCGATGACAATAGGAGGAGAAAGCCACCCCTGGGTGAGCACATCTCTGCCAAAAGGCCACCAACCCAATTTCAGTAAGTTCAGCATACCCAACCTTCAGAGCTTGGCGAGGGTTGGGAAGGGAGAACCAGCTTCTGTCCTTTGATGGCCAAGGTCATGAGTTTGGCTCGGTCAGACCCACAGCCCTCTCTCAGTCAGTCCCATCCTGCCCCAGCCTTGCCGCTTATCAAATGGCTTTCATATCAGATAGCTCAGGTAATTTTCACAGTGTCTCTGTGGAAGCTACCAGCACACCGACACCATCCTCTTACTCACAACAACCTCCCCAGGATGGGAATTACTGCCCAGAACTATAAGCGAGGGAGCCAAGGCTCACAGAATTCAGTCAGAATTCGGGCAGCCCAAGGTCACCCAGAGGAAAGGAGGGGTCTGTGACGGGGACTCAGCTCTCCTAGCTCCCAAGGGTGTGTTCTTTTCACCAGGTATCCACAGAAGGTCACCCCCAACATGGACCCTCTAAACTCACGTTTGATCATCTCCACCCCCAAACCCTTTCTTCCTCCATAACTGCTGCAGAGGCTCAAGATCTTTCCTGGGAAATGCAGCTTGCTTCCTGATCACAGATGGAGGTCAAAGGCTGAAAAGACCCAACCCCTCAGCCCCCGGCTTGAGCATTTAAATGGCAAGGTACTTAGAGCAGCGGTCATCGAAGCCCTGGGACCCTGCTCTGCAATGGCCATAATAAAGTGAACGTCAGAAGATAAAGGGGCATTAGGAACCCTCGAGGGCAGCCTGGAAGGGCCTTGGGCAAGCGAGGGCAAAGCGGTCCCACAGTGAGCCGCACAGGACGACACGCAACAGAGGCTACCGAATGCTCCCGAGCCCACAGCGCCTCGGGCACACTGTTTGCTCTGATGGCAAAAAAAAAAAATAGTTTGCAAAGACACCTTTGCCTTCATTCCCCTCTTTTGGAATCAAGCAGGTGCTCTTTTATCTAAACAGTGAACAGAGTAGGGGAGGGGAAGGGAAGGAGACACTGAAAGGGAAGGGAGAGGAGGCTGAAATCTTCAGAGAAGGCTGAGACAAGGACTGTACGGAAAGCAAAGAGTCCAAGAAGAGAAGCAACTACCGCTGAGAGGGCCCACAGGCTCTGCAGTGAACACCCAGAGGGCAGGGAGTGGCTGCTTACTCCTGTTCTCGCACTCTCCAATGGGAAAACTGAGGCTTTGGGAGAGCTGGAGGTCCCTGACAAAGGGCCACCCACTTGTCAGTAGCAAGAATTCAGATTTTCCAACTCCCGGTCCAGCACTCATTTGTTTCTGAAAAAACCAGCCCAGGGGCCACTATCTTGGAGATGCCCCTTAGAAGTCCCCCGAAATACCTCTCTGAGGACAAGAGGGAAGGCCACCCTCCTCAATTATAAAAGCATTTTGTCAAAGAAAAACCAAGAGAAAAAGGACAATGGGAAATAATAGGAAAAAGGGAAGGCAAAGGACACCAGGTGGATCCTAAAAAAACCCCTAAAAAGGCCTTTCCTGTGTGCATGCAGACATCCCAGTGTGCACCTGGAAAAGAAACAGAAATACCTGTCTTTTGGGGCACTCCAGATAACATGCTTGGCCAAATCCATACATCCTTAAGCTGGGTTTATATTAAAAGGGTGGAACAATGAAGCTATACTATCCTACAAGGAGATCGGAGCGACATTCCTAGAAAGCAGAATTCAGTCATCCCAACACTACTGTGGGTTCCACCGACTTCTCCCTCAGCCAGTCTAAAGGAAGCAGGACTGCCTGCCCATACCGGCCCCTCATTCACGGGCAAAGCCCCTCAGACGCACAGCTCCTCACTTCATCTTATTCACCAAGTCAGAATAAAGGGAACTCCATATATCGTCTCTCAGAAGGACTGGCCAGATTTCACCAAGTTCAAAAGTGGACTCAGAGCAACGTGTACATGGTCCAACTAGGTTGAGTCCAGATATTCAAGCATCCCCCTTCCAGAACAACCAAGTCATAGGGAGCCCTCAAGGAATGCAACAAATCCCTTTCCCGTTGCATTAAATGATCCCCAAGAGCAAAAAGGAGGTTCACCTACCTTGCTCCTGGGACAAAATATACCCCTTTTCCATGCTTCAATTGACCTGGTAGGCGAGAATCGTCTCTTCTGCCTCCTCTGAGCTGCATCTCCACCCCATGATAGCTCCTCCTGGATCAGTCCAAGCTACCCTCCTCCCTGATTGGGCCATAGTGCCCAGTGGGGCAGGATGTAAAGTGACATACATCAGGGACACTTTCCTGTGTTGCAGTTGGGTGGCTGAGTGTATTAGCCGAGGACAAAGGGGGATTGTTGGCACAAGTAACTACAAAGTCCATGAGTAGAACTCACCTCAAGCTTAGTTAGATTTCTCATTCAAGATTACCTTTGGTGTGTCTCATTGTGTGCGTTTGTGTGGGCATGTGTCTCCCCAATCCTGCCATCTCTCAGCTCTGCTGCTCCCCATGCACTGACTTCAGCTTCCCCCTTGCTCAGATGATCTTCTTCCATGGGGTGGAGAGGGGCTTCAGGGGGCTCCACGCTTACACAGCTGCCATTGGGGGCGGGTAAGGAGGAGGACGGTTCCCCTCTCCCAGCCCATACATCAGCCTTGCTTGAGCCACATCCACGTTCGTTGGCCCAATCGATGCATCCATGATGGGGGTGCAGGTTCTGTAATTCGCAGCCTCCACCACAGTGACAAAATAGGAGAGAGCTGTTTCATGAAAGAAATGCAGTGGCCAAGCCAGGGAAAATACAGAGACAAATACAACAGATCCCCACATATGAAGAGAGCCTAGCCATTATTGCTTCATGAGATTGATTTTTAAAAAAAAAAAGAATCAGAATTCTCTACACAATGTTTTACAGCCTAGATTCAATAAACACAGAATAGGAAGCCAAACTTTGGCCTCTTGTTCTGACTCATATTTTCCAAACCAGAGCTTTCCAGAGAAGGCCTGCCCTTGGAGTAAGTAGGAGCTTGCCAAACCACTAATGAAATGGTACGGTTTCCTGTGTGATTCTGGTCCCCTATGAATATCCTTCCTTGGTCAGGAACTCTGCAGGAGAGGGGAGGTGAAGAAAATGATTCAGAGACGTTCCATTCAAATCCCTGACACTTTCTGCAACCCTCAGCAGTACCTGGCCACCTGGGACCAGTCCCCTCCTGAACCTGCTCTTGTGAAGGTCAAAGAGAAGAGATCAAAGAGGAAGGCAGATTAAAGCGCGATGTGCAGTCAGAGGTTGGCACCTGCTCCCACCTGGGAGGCAGACTTCAAAAGGTGCTGAACAGAGAAGTAGAGCTCTTCCTGCCACACCCACCTCCACATCAGCTTCCCAGAAGGCTCTGCACAGGCAGAGCCTTGCAGCCCGCAGCTGATGAGGTTGGTGAGAATGGACAATAGTGTTAAATGACTCGGAACAAGTGTCTGTTCTATCGCTTACACGTGGGTGACCTTGGGCACGTTACTCAACACCTGCGATCCCATTTCCTCATCTATAAAATAGGAATGTCGGTTGTTACCTATTTCACAGAGTTGTCTTAAGGAGTAATTGAGATAATGTCTCAAAAATGCTTAGAATAGTGCCTGAGACATAGTAAGCACTCAAAAAGTGTTAGGGATGTTGTTGGCGTTAGCAGCCAGGTATATGTGAGTCTATAAACTGAAGAGAAATTATCTCGATCACGTATGCACTACTTTTCAAGTGGACTGCGCTATTTTAAGGAATTCACTACAAACTCACTGAAAACTGTTACTGGATTCAGTGTTCCTTACGGTAATTACATATTTTCTCAATCAGTCTGCGCTCCCATGCTGAGTTCCCAGTTTTTATCATAGCAATCTGCATACCTAGCAGAGGTTGAGAAGCACTGATACACATCACAGTGTTATCTTTAGAGTGACTTAGGGCCCGCAGAAGTTATAACTCAGACACAAAGTGCAGTACTTGATCTCTAACATCTTCAAAGAATGATGTTCTCCCTCTATTGCCCTTTGCTACTGTTGCTTACAAAGAAATTAGGTGGAATTCATGGCATCAGCAAGCATTAAATATCCTCATCCGTCCTGCTTACCCTAGGACTTTTGCTCACCTGGATTTTGCTCTCCTGCCCATGATGGATGGCCAGGAGCCACACTGTCAGATTGACTTCCAATCCAGAAATAGCTCTGCCATTTAGATGCCATGGGGATAACATTAATACCAGACACAAAGGCTAAATAAAAAGCCTTTAGCAACTGAATGGCCCTTAGATTTCAGCGTTATTGATCCAGGGGAGCCTGCTAAGTTATTATGGCTACAGTTCTGCTCAGACAAACCTGTGATCCTGAGAGAAGTTAGCAGAAGTCACAGTCACCTTTAACTACAAAGTATAGCCGAAGGGCCGTGGGGGCAGCCAGCTGCCCCGTCCCTGCCGCTGCACTCTGTGGGCTGCATTTGTTCCTCCACATTCAGAGCCAGCCTGGGAACTGCTCCGTGGCTCAGTTTCCTCCGACCAATAAGAGCTCAAAATGCACGGCACATCTAACCTTGGTTTCTCATCTCACAAAGAGTCTCCAAGGTGGCATAGATAGTATTACACTTCTGCATAAAAATAAAGTCAAGCGATTTGCTCAATATCAAGTGACTGATAGCTGGGACAAGAATGGCAGTCACTCCTCAAGGATGGGAGCCCCCAGGTTGGCTCCTGGGCCCTGCATCCACCCCTTTGCATCATCCCCCAAGCCCTCCAGGATAGGGGACACAGCTGCATGAGGCACTGGGAGTGGCTGTCACCTAGAATCATTCATGCCTCTTTCCCTTTTTAGTCCCCCCACACTCCAGGTGGGAATGAAGTTCAGCATGCTCTCTCAGACTTAGGGTCAAATAAAAGGCTTGGGGTGGACACCAGCAAGCCCTGCCCAGCACTGGTTGGGGCTTGGGGGCAGAAGGGCTGAATCTGCACGGGCCCTCTGTTCTCTGTGCATCTTGCATGGAGGCATGCAGGGGCTGGCTACAGATTAGCAAAGGAGGGAGCCCACACCCTGAGGCTCTCCTTTATGGCACAAGCATGACAGTAGCCTTAAAAGTAAGACAAAAACTGTTCGAGTTTGGGTGCCCAATGCTCTCAGCTTGCATACCAGCTATTTACAGGAATAGCTGGGAATGCAGGCTACCCACCTGGAGAATATGGAGAAGGAGGAAGTTGAACACACACCACTCCTCCTGCTGGATGGAGGGGGAGAGACCCTGGCCCTGCAGTGAGCAATATTACTTGCTCTCCATACTCAGATTTTTGGGATCTGCCTATTGTAGGGAAAGTATAAGAGAGAAAGAAGATATGAAGGGCCTTCTTGGGTTCCAGTGAGCTTCTCTGTCTCTTCTCCCCAGAAGTTCTCCAATCAGCTGTGTGTTTTAAGCCTCACAATTCACCATCAAGACAATATAAAGAAACCACAGTGGGTAAAACACAAAGGCGTGGTGACTCACCCACCCCAATTCTCTTTTCTCTGGGAGACTTCCCAAGACATGGTGATTTGACCCTATACCCCGGCCGTAGCTGATGGATCCACCTGTAGATCCCTGAGTAAATCGGGGTCAAGCACACTTTCTTCCAACTGGGAATTACCTTCCAGGGCAGTCAGACCCTGAGCTGGGAAACAGGAGCACTAAACTGGACCACAGCAGGGACCAGGGAAGAGGTCCATGTCCTCCTGCTGTGGGGTCTCCAGACAGTCCCCAGTTTTTCCACTTTCTGAGTCTTGGCTGTTTAACATGTCTTCTTGAGCCCTGAGATTTCCCAGTATCCCTCAAAAACCAAATTCCCCTTCTGCTTAAACCAGCCAGAATTAATTTCTGCTAGTTGAAAACAAACAAAAACCAAATCTCTTAATTAGTGGGCATACAATAGCTCTTTTCAAGCTCTTCTGTATTCTCATATGTTAACTATTCTCAAAAAGACAAATTGGTCCCTTTCATAAGTTTCTGGAACAAACATTTTGGGGAAAAAATAATCAAAGACCTTTTACAATGAGTAGAGAGCCATGATTTTCTATAATTTCCATTCATGTAAAAGGTACATTAGTAAAGGAAGAGGAGCAGAGCTGCCTGGGAAAGGTTTGTCATAAGCTCAAAAGCTCAGCCTCTAAGGACTGTCTCCGTCTGTTTGCAGTAAGAGTGCTCTGTGTCTCAGGGACAGAGCACACGGCTCTAGGCTGGGAGAGCCCGAATTCAAATCCAAGCACCCCCACCTCACTTGACCTTCGGGAGGCAGCATGGGGCAAGGGTGTGGTTGCCACTTCTCAGCTCTAAGGTTCTGGGCATCCTCCCTGGCTGGCTCTAACACATTCAGTACCTGCGTCTGCACGAACACAAAGGCCTGGCATTGTCACCTGCTGGGTGGGAAGGGGAGCTGGGAGCCATTGTTAACATTTGACCCTGACTCCGCAAGAACCTTGAACAAGCTACTTACACTCTCTGAGCCTCAGCATCCTCATCTTTAAAAAGAAGGGTAATAGCCACCTATGTCACTGGGTTGTTTGATAATTAAATAAGACTTAAAATGTGAAGCACTTAGAAAGGTTCCTGTCAATAAGTGAGTTCTCAAAGAAGTTTGTCTGCGATTATCATTATATTTTATTCCAGCACCACTCGAGAGGAGATAGTTCACTAGAAAGAAAGAGAAAAAGGACAGGCATTCTAGAAGCCAAACTCAGAGAAATTTTTTGAAAAATGCTTTCTTTTTGTGAAGGAGCTGTTATTACCCTCTAGAACTAATTAGAGAAGTGAGGAAACACTTAACACTTTGCCTCTTCCGATAAATCCTAAGTAGGGTGATTAGGTGGATCAGCAGGGGAAGAGTTAGAAGTGATTTTCTGAAAAACTATCCACCAGGCTAAGGGCATTTTCGACCCTTGAAACACCAAAAGAAAGTGAAGTGTTCTCCTTGTAGCCGAGTGGGGAGACCACGATGAGGTGAAAGTGGTAATTAATGGCCTAAGAGGAAGAGATGAAAAGCTACTTAATTTGAAGGCAGACATTTTTATTTCTCTTAATATTTCTCTATATTGTTTTCCCCTAGTTTTAGTCCATAATTAAGAAGTGGTAGTTCTACTGACAAGAGTTATGAGTTTGTAGGAAAATGCACATATCTGTTTCATTCTGATAATTCACGTGCTGCATAATGCCAGCTCTCTGGGTAAGCTGTACCATACACTTGGTGAGGGATAATACTTCAGCTATTATGTCATTTAATTCATTTTGTGGCTATTTCACTTCATTAGTTTATTTAATACAAACAATGCAGTGAGACAGATAATGCTATGCTCATTTTACAGGGAAGTTGTGATATAAGAACCTAGTTCACTTTGTACTAGTAGGGCAGTAATTATAAGAGTTAACATTTCATTGAGAGCTTTCCTTGTGCTAAGCATAGTAGAAGGCATTTTTTTTCAAATATAATCCCTTTCATCTTTATAACAGCCTATTGTTATTTATTCTCAAGTTTTTTTATAGATGAGAAAATTATGGCTTAGAGGGTTTCAATAATTTATCAACAGAGAGGTAGAGGCTGGATTTGAACTTGACTCTTGCATGACTTGATGCCAGTGCTGAAACAGAACAAGATCCAAGTCCCGATCCTGAGCAGGGCCCCTTATCTCCAGCTCCTCTGTGCCTTCTAGGTCCCTGCAAGAACAATATGCTGTATACTCTGGGTGTTCAAAATGCTATTCTCCAAGATGGCAAAAGCTGTTTTCAAAACCCAAACATTTTCAGAATGTTTTGTGTGTTGCTCATTCTGTTGCTCAGAGTACTTTACAAGACCCCACCTGGAGTCTGGGCAGCGACTGTGCGAAGTTGAGGGTACTTAGCAAGAAGCCCAGTGCTTCCACATCCATCAGTTCCACCAACAGGCTCAATGGGGTGTGTACACCATTTACTTCACCTGTCTGGCAGCTGCAGCTGGAGCCAATCAGAGACCAGAAGGGATGTAGGCCCCAAGGAAAAGGGCTAAGTCTGGTCTTCTCAGTTAACCAAAGCCTTCCACAGTGGAAGCATGAGGTTTATTACACTTGGAAACTAAGACCATAACAATAACAACACTAATAATGCCAGTCTAGAATCTCAAGCTTACTGTGGAAAACAGTAGGGAATTTCCTCAAAAAATTAAAAATGGAAATGCCTTTTGACCCAGCAATTCCACGGCTGGGTATATACCCTAAGAAACCTGAAACACCAAGTCAAAAGAACTTATGCCTCTCTATGTCCACAGCAGTGCCATTTATGATAGCCAAGTGCTGAAAACAGCCTATGGAATATTACGCAACAGAAAGAAAGAAGGAGCTCCTACCCTTTGTGACAGCATGGATGGAACTGGAGAGCATTATACGAAGTGAAGCAAACCAGGCAGTGAAAGACAAATACCATATGACCTCACATATAACTGGAACCTAGAACCTAATGGACAAAATAAACTAATGAGAACAATAGAACCAGAGACATGGAAACATGGGACAGACTGACAGCTGTAGGAGGGGTGGGGGAGAGGGAAATGATGGAAGGAAGGGGAGAAGGGACTAGTCAGAGAGCATGTATGAACGACCCATGGACATGGACAATGCAGAGGGGACTGTCTGTGGGAGAGAGGGGTGGGCTGGGTGGAGGGGGGCAAAAGGGGCGAAGATTGGGACAATTGTAATAGAATAAATAAATAAGTAAGTAAATGCTCAGGCTCAAGCACTTACTAGCATCATTTGTATTTTCTCTTAACCCTGCCCATGAGTGTGTGCCATTGTCTCTTTGCCCGACCTAGTTTCATGTGGCCTTCCACAAAGGAAGCACGTTTCACCATCTCAATGGCACACACATTTAAATAGAAAATGAGGAAATCAGGAGGAAGCACGCAGGCTGTGACCCGACAGCTGGCGTGGGTGCGGTCAGTGGGCATTGGTGTGGGCTCTGAGCCTCTGAGGGCCACAGCCGCAGCTACCTGCCACTCTGGCTGCCTCCTGCTGGGAACAGGCACGTCTGAGAACTGGCTGCAAGGGTGCAGAGGAAAGGACCCGAACTCTGTGCTGGCTCTGAAGGGAGGCTTCAGGGGAAAAGGGGAAGGGTTTACAAGAACAAGTATAAAGGACACATGGACAAAAACTAGGGGTGGGTGGAAATGGGAGGGAGGTGGGGAGGGTTGGGTGGGTGGGCTGGGATGGGAGTAAAAGATAGAAATTTGTACTTCAACAACAATTAAAATAAATTAAAAAATGATTTTTAAAAAAAAGGAAAGGCTCCATGTTGGAGACCTCATTCCCTCAAGGTCCCGAATGCTGGGTCCCTGGCAAGAATTGTACCTCATGAGTGGGATGCAGAGGCTGTTTTTCTTTAAACTTCTCACCTGTCTGGCAAAAAAAAATGAGCCAAAAAGCCAAGGGCCAAATGTCAACTGCATCTGAGGCTGTTAGCTATGACCCAATAAAATTCTCAGAGCAAGGAATTGAACCTGAATAACACTTTTTAGCTCCTTTTCTGTCCCTTGCACAAGGAGGCATAAGCCAAGGAGTGCACCTGAAAATGTAACTGAAGAACATAGCAGGGGAAGCATGACTTTCTTGACTGGCACCCTGTGGGCTCACAGGACACTGGGGTTCAGAGTTGAGATCTCTCCAGGGTCCTGAAAAGCCATCACGTGCCAACACAGCATGCCCAGAAGTAGGAGCAAGGCATCATCTGGGGGAAAGCATCAGGTGGAGCTCTCCCCAGCACTCCAACACACATACACCCACTCGTTCTTGCCCCCTCCCCCCAGGGCCTCTTGCTAATGAGAACAGACTTACAAGGCTGCTGCGGGCAGAGAGCTGCTCAGCTGTCAACCTCGCCTCTGCCCCAGTTCTCAAAGGGGCTCCCAGTTTCCAGGGCCATAAGGCAGGGTTCGATTCCCAGAATGTATAAGAAGTCTGATGATGGTCCAATGCTGTGTGGAATTCCCAGGACACAAAGAAGGACAGATTTGATCCCTGAGGAGCCCCCAGCTAGAGCAGCCCCCAGCTAGAGCAGCTACTAGGGAGTCGGACACATGCATGAACACCTTTTAAACCGACCACAGTTGACTTGTCCGCCCCAAGCAGATCAGACCTACCCAGGAAGCCAAGGCTGTAGGTTCATGTTCATGAAGAAACTCCTCAAGTTGTTGCCAACTCAGCGAGCTTCCCCAACACTTCACTTAGCCCGCACTCACATGTGAGCAAGAAAATGGGAAGATTGATGCTTCACATCTATCCCCAAAGCAAGCCTTTAAGTTGACACTGAAGCAAAAACTATGCAGAAAAGGTGTAAATCATTTTAATCACATTAAGCTAATTCAGACAGATGAACCTCTACTGGCATCAAAAAATGACTGCATGAAATGATGAGGTTGGAGCAGACTGGTCTCTATGTGATTCTCCCTGTTTCTCAGAAAGGAAACAAAGGACCAGTACTGAACCATCCCTGCTTACTCTTACCCCTGACCCCCACACACTACATTTCCAAAAGGACCCTCCTTCTTCCGGCCTCCAAGTCAGCTGCAAACATCAAACTTCCTGTTTGTGTATTTCCCCCAGAGGGGTGGGGGAACCTGGAGCCCTCCCCAGGGCAGAGGTGGCAGGTAGAGCAGAGTGTTGGGGAAAGGCAGGTGATCAATAGAATTGACAGACAGGCCACTCATCCTCAAAAGGCAGATTTTCTTCCCTGAAGCTTCGAGCCCTACCTCACCCAGAACTCTCGCTGCCTGACTCGGAACCTCACATAGTCAAAGGAGGCATGCCATGCCACCTGGGTCCCTCACCTGCCACCACCTTCTTCCAAATTTGGTCAACAGTCTTCTACTCCATCGTCAGCTTTGCAAGGACAGCTTTACCTGAGACTGTCAGGGCGTTGTGTTTTACTGCTGCAGCAAACCTGGGAGATGGTGGGGCCTTTTGGTAGGTTATTATCCTCAGTTGATTGAAGAGAAGGTTGAGGGAAAAGAAGGTAAAAAAATAATTTTAAAATAAATGAAAACAACTTTCCAGATTCAGGACTAGAGCCCAGGTCCCCAGGGCCCTGGCCCTTTGTGCTTCCCTGGCTGGGGTGCACGGCCCACTCACTGAGGTGGCCTTTCATCCCGTTCCTTCTGTCCTCCTCTTGCCGAGCCTCCAGGATGGCTCCAGGTGTGAGCATGCACCCCAGCGCCAGTGCCCAACTCTCTATGAAGGCCCCAAGGCTTTGCCCAAGCTTTCACGGAACTTGCAGATGCACCGTGGGGTGTGCCGTGTGTGAACGAAGCAGGACAGAAACTAGCATTAGATACAGGACTGTGGGGAAAAGCCCAGTACCTGGGGGTGCAGAATGGTCCTGACCCTGAAAATGGGGTCAGCACTTTGCAGGGCAGTGGAGAGGAACTTGGGGCAGAGCGGGTGGCGTAGGGGCAGTCGGTGGTCCAGACAGGCCCTGCCTCTTAGCCCAGAAGGGCCTCCCCTCTCTCCTGGGGTGGTTTCCAGAAGTATTTGGCTTACAGCTTCCTCTTTGATTTTAGCACCTTATTCTCCCAAGATCTTTAACTGGTTGACCTTACCAAGTGAGTGGGGGGAAGAGATGAATGTCATTTGTGTTGGGGACAGAGAGAGTCACCACAAGGGGCAAAAGACAGGAAAGGAAGGTGGGAAACTGGTTGAGAGACCACCCTGTGCTGGAGCTGAGCAGGACCAGGTTCGGACAGTAGTTTCACCTGACACTCGGGGTCAGGGCCTGGGGACAGGATGGCTCTCTCTTTCTCCCAGGAAGGAGAAGCAGGGGCCCAGGCAGGCCCCCCAGCCCGGAAGAACCAGAATGCCTGTCAGGAGACCAGGCAGAAACTCAGCCCCAGAGGAACATGCCCAGCCAATGGTGGCCCAGAGGAACACGCCTGGCCAATGGTGGCACAGGGGAGGGGAGGGGAGGGGAGGGGAGGGGAGGGGAGGGGAGGGGAGAGGAGAGGAGAGGAGAGGATCCGCTCACCCACGCGGGACAGAAAGTCACATCAGGCTGATGTGCTTGCATCTCTAACCCTCTGGCCCAGGCTCCTTTGTTCCTGCTGAGCAGCCTCTGCCAACACTTTCCCTGCGTGCATCCCTCTGACCTTCCCAGGGTCCCGGCAGCCAGTCTCCTGCACAGCCCAGCCTGCAGCATCTCCCTGCTGAGAGCACCCCTGGCTGCAGGAACCTGTGCCGCTAGCTCCTTCTGAGGCAGGTGAACGCACCAGGTGCTCAGGTTTTCTGAGTGACCCTCATCTGTGGGATGAACACCCCACTTTTTGCCACCAGGGATACAATGACATAGCACATGCCCTTGGCCTCTCAGAAGGTTCCAGGTAATCACCGTGAGCCACCGCTGCCCACAGGGAGCATCCACCCATCAACTCACTCTTTGTTGTCCCCTCCCCCTCACGGTGCATCCAGGGACCACATCCCAGACGAACAACTTGTATCAAAATACTCTCCTCAGGGTGGTTTGGGAGGGAATCCAAACTAAGACACCTGTATGGATTGAATTGTGTCCCCCAAAAAGATACATTGAAGCCCAGTCTCCAGAACCTCAGAATGTGACCTACTTGAAAATAGGCCATTAGAGATGTAATTAATTGAGATTTGGTCATACGGGAGTCAGGTGGTCCTTGGTCCAATATGAGCGGTGTCCTTGTAAGAAGAGGGGAGAGTTCTGAGGGGAAAACGGTCATGTGACCGTGGAAGGGGGGCTGGAGGAGTGGTGCATCTATAGGCCAAGGAAGGCCGACAAACACCGGAGGCTGGTACAGGCGAGGAAAGATTTTCCCGCACGGGGTTCAGAGGCAGCGCCGCCCTGCCGGAGTCTTCACCTCAGGTGTCTAGTCTGCAGAACTGTGAGGCGGGGCATGTCTGCCGTTTAAGCCACCCAGCCTGTGGCCCTTTGTTACAGCGGTTACTACAGCACCCACTGACAGAGCTCGTGGGGAGGCTACTCCTAAGTGCAGAGTCCAAGGCTCTTTCCGTGAAGCTCAGAGGGGCACGTGGCCCTCCTGAGATGGCCACCTCACCTCAGCAGCCGCGTCACTCAGCCTGGGGACACCGGCTACTGGGCCTGCACTGGGCTCTGGCAGGCAGACAGCCGCAGCCTCGGGCACGGGGGACTCTGAGCGCGGTCTGTTCCCACCTCCATCCCCCTTAAACCTAATACCACAATCCCTTCCCGATATTAAAAACTGACAAGGAATGGTGCCACCGGCACTTGCATTTTAATATTGAAAGGCTGTGAAATCCAATAAGAGCTGCAAGGAGCTTGGTGGGGGTGGGGCTATTCTTCCCCCCTTTTGAGCTTCAGTAGAACTGGGATTCAATAAGCAAATGTGACGGAATGTGTAATTTCCCCTTGATCCTCGGCGGCCAGGCATTTCCTGTTTAATAACCTTAAACCAGCGCAGCCCCCGCCCCCTGAGGTCCCCATCCCCTGAGGATCTCTCTTTTCCATCTTATCAGAATAATCCTTCATTTGAACACAGCGCAGACTGGCACTTCGGTGGCACCTTATCGCCGCTTGAAGACACAAAAGGGACATGCTGAAATGTTATTTTTCCCCTTTGTGGAAAGGTGTTAATGAGATCTTCCTGCCATCGCCCTGCCTGTGACTACAGGAGACCCCTGATCCCAGCCCTTCCTGATCAAATCCCAGTTTTAAAAACTTGTCCATAAAAGAGGGAGGGTCTGGCCCACGCCCTGCCCAGGGGAGAGAAAGTCAAGGTAGAAAATTTTCAGCAAAGAAACGACAAACAGCGGGAGGAGCCCACACCTGACCTGCGAGGGTGGGCTCGGAGTGTGGCATGTCCGTGTGAGGTACACGCGTGACAGTGGCAGCAAGTGCTCCCACCTAAGCAGGAGAGGGCAGGGGAGAGCTCTCCACAGGGGTCTGGACAGGCTGGCAAGCATGGAGTGAGTGACGCTCCAGGGAGGTGTCCCAGCCTGCCATGGCCACCAGCCCCCAGCCCCGGAGAGGGGTCCCAGGTCAGGAGACCTAGAAGGGCGCTTTCTGATGAACTGATCACTTGCAGGGACAGGATGAATCTCCAGTTCCTCTTTCGGTTTTCTGGAGTGAGCCAAGAGAGCTTGGCTAGTCCTCAAAACAGAGACTGGAAGCCTGCGTCATTAACCATCTGCTACGGGCTGAGTTGTGTCTCCCCCAACCCGAATTCACGTGCTGCAATCCACATGCCCAACGTGACTATATTTGGAGACAGGGCCTGTAAGGATGACATGAGGTCCAATGTGGTCGAATAATCCAATGTAACGGGTGCCCTTGTAGGAAGAGGAGGAGACCCCAGGGAGGCATGTACCGAGGAGAGGTCACAGGAGGACACGGTGAGCAGACAGCCATCTGAGAGCCAAGAAGAGAGGCCTCAGGAAAAACCAAACTTGGCCTTGGACTTCTAGCCTCCGGAAGTGTGAGAAAATAAAATTCTGGTGTTCAAGCCAACCAGCGTGTGGTATTTCATTATGGCAGCCCTAGCAAACTAATACGCCATCCTTCGTTCTTACTCAGGTCTCCTCACGAAAGCCCAGAAAGTTCCTCGTCCGAGATCACGGAGCTCACTCACGGCAGAAGCAGCACTGAAACCCGGGCCCTGCTCTCAGTTCTGCGCCAAGTCTGCTACACCAGCCTCGCCACGAGAGAACAAAGGACTTGCGTCCAGAAGTCGGCGCTGCCCATTAAACATGCACCCACCCTCCCAAAAGCATGTTAATTTTTAATAAAGGAGTAAAAATGCCCTGATCTCCGCTGTCCTGAGGCAGGAATGATAGTGCTTCTTCCTCTCCTGTTGTACTAACCGCCAGCGTGAGGACTTGGTATTTACTTGGATAAGCGATAATCTCCCCTGGAATGGCAGCCAGGCTTAGAGGGTCACCTGACTGATAACATTTGCAGTTGCTATGTTACTTCAGCTCCTCATGTAGCGTCATTTGTTACTCTGAGCTTAGAGCTGCCTGAAAAGCGAAAAGAGGCGGACAGGGAAGCACAGTGGCATGGGGTGGGCATGACCAGCTTCCCAGCCAATCACACACTGGACCCGTGAGCATCCAAGGCAGGGTCCCCTGGTCTGATGGACAGCCAACTTCCTCCACATTTTCTCTACTGGATTCCTTGTCCTGGGCCACAAGGGAAAGGATGCCAACGTGGACAGGGAGCCCCAGAGGCTGCCCCAGGTAGATGTGACAAGGAGAGAGGCAGACCAGAGGGTGCTCACTAAGGACAATTTCATGTTTCACGTCAGGAGCCGGGATGCAGAGACCATGTGGTGTCATGGGTGACGGCTCTAGATTTGAGCCCAAAGGCCTGGATTTGAATGCAGGCTTCACTAAGCGTAGCTGTTTGCCTTGGGGAGCTGTGTACACCTCTCAGATCTTTGGTAGCCCCACCTGCAATGAGGATACAGAATGATACAATAATGCGCAGCTGAGCTTTTGGTAGTGACTGGCATGTGGCGGGTTCAATATAAATAGTATTTGGCAGTGCCTGCAGGCACGCCTTGGGTGTGGGGTCAGGCTTCAGCTCTCAGTGACTGGGAGTAAAGGGCTCGGGAGGTCTAGCTATGACAGGTGACGGCAAGAGAGAAAATCAGAGAAGGACAGAAGTCAAGTAAAGAGACAACACCAAGCCACACCCCGGAAGGCCCAGGGCAGGCCCGGCTCACTCTGCTTCCTCCCTTCCATCGCATCATGGGAGCCTGTTTTGCAGAAGAGAGTTTTCCATTAAGAGAATAATTGCCGGCAGAGACAAAGCCAAGTGTGAGAAGTTTATGAAAAAGAGGCAAGGTCAGGCTGGGAGGGCCAGCGGCAGGCTGAGTTCTCCTCTTGGCCTCTTTGACCCCACACCAGGTACAACCCCAGTAGAGACCTCCGTTGGCCACGTCTTCCCGTCACCCTCTTCTGTAAATAGACCTGAGAAGCAGGGGAGGGAGATCAAAGGGTGGGGCTGGGGGTTGGCATGGAGAACCTTCCTGATCTCCCATACCACCTCTGGTGGAAACAGATTTGTACCAATAACAGGAACTGGCCCAGGTACAGCAAAACAGCGCTGTGCAATTCTGATGAAGTGGATTACACGGAGCTTGCCTGTAGGAATCTCATTCATCCGCATTGTTCTGCACAGCCTGTGGAGCGTCTGCCTGGACCTGTGTCTGTCACAGTATTTGGGAACAAGTTCAAGGAAAAGACTCTCCTCCAAGCAAGGTGCTTTGTTATTTATGAAGTAATTTACTTTAAAATGCTTCGGTATAAACAAGACGGGATGTGTGTAAAACCATATCCGAGCACACTTCAAAGGAGGGGAGCACTGAAGGTGCTCTAAAATTAACACTCCGGGGCCATCTACCAGCACAGAGAAGCCCTAATCAGGAACCATCCCTTCAGAGCTGATTATTAGCACTTAAAATATCAGTGTCAAAAATCTGCTAAGTCTTGCCCTGGCTGGTGGGGCTCAGTTGGTTGGAGCATCGTCCCGTAACCAAAAGGTGGTGGGTTTGATTCCCAGCCAGGGCCTGGGTTTCGGGTTCAATCTCAGGCCGGGACACATACAGGAGGCAACCAGTCGTCAATGCTTCTCTCTCACATCAGTGTTTCTCTGTCTCCCTTCTTCTCTCCCTTCCCCTCTCTCTAAAAGCAATGAAAAAAAATGTCCTTGGGTGAGGATAAGAAAAAAATTGTTTTTGAAACATCAGTGTCAAAAAGCTACAAGTTGGCTTGCCGCATGAAGATTGCTGTAAGTGGGCGAGCCTAACCACCCGCCGAAGTGCGCATCCCTGGAACAACGGCTGGGGCCCTAGGAAACAGCCCGGTCTGGTCGCGGCGCCCAGAGCAGTCCTGCGGAGTGGCATGCCGCCGACTCAGGCTGCATTCTAGCAGACGGCTCGGCAGAATGCTGCCCTAACAAAGCAGTGCTCCTGTGTCTGGGTTTCCTATGCAGGGTCATACTCCTCCTGTAAGGCTTCTGCCTGCACTGACCTGGGGAGAGGGGCTCTGACCACACCCAGGGGGTCTGGGTCACATGCTAGGAAGACCTGGGGAGCCGGAGACGCTGTAGAGCAGAGATGTCCAAATTTTTGGCATCTCTGGGCCACACCGAAAGAAGAAGGGCTGTCTTGGACCCCACATTAAATACACAAACACTAGTGAAAACTGATGAGCAAAAAAGAGGTTTTAAGTAAATCTACGATTTTGTGTTGGGCCATATTCATAGCCAACCTGGGCCGTATGTGGCCCACGGGCCAGGGATTGGACCCCCCTGCTAGCATGCGGTTATCAGGGACAAGCCCAGGAATCAGCCCGGCTGCTTTACATCCCACCCCCACTGGGCTTATTGTGTCACCTCTCTGTGCTTCAGTTAATATAGGTAAAGGGCTTAGAATTCTACTCAGCAAACAGTAAATGCGTTATTATTATCACCCCACGGAAGAGAGTTGAGCAGCAGGTCACCCAAGCTCCAAAACATCAGGTTTTATTATGACAATAATAACTACTTTTTAATGCGAGCCTGAATCACTACAAGCACACTCTACTCGCTTCTTTACATCACAGTCTAGGGCCTTGGACCCTCACAACAACTTCTGGGGTAGCCATTATTTTCCCCTTTTCACATTTTACATTCCCCTGGACAAGGAAGGTGAAGCTTCGAAAGGTCAAGTAACTTGCTCCCTGCCACATAGCCTCCTAAAGCAGGGAACTGGGACATAAATGGGGTCCCGTGTGACCCAGAGCCCACCTTTCCCTAGCAATGCCACACTGCTTTGTGGGAGCCGTCTGGGTCCCCATGTGACCTTTCTACAGGGGTGGTGGGGGGTGGGGGGGAAACTCACGGACAACGGCCAGTTCACCCCCTTGGCGATTCTATTTCTCACTTTGCCTTAACAAATGAGCATTCGGATTTATGTGCCAGTCTCTCAGGACCAGGGTTGAGATAGTGGATCACGGCCTTAGCTGCACATTAGATTCACTTTTTAATATCCCAATGCTAAAGCCGCACACTGGACCTATTAAACCTAAATCCGTGACTCGAGCATCTGTATTTTCTACAGGAAGCTCCCCACGAAGCAGCAAGTCTGCATCTAACAACCTCCCATAAAGCTGAGCGCCTGCTCCTACAACATGCAGGCTCTGAGTCCAGGCACCAGGGCTAGGCACACACAGTTGACCATGTGTCCGCCTCAGGAAAACCGGGGGTGAACACTGGGTTCAAAACCAAGTCTTTGCCTCCCTCCTGGCAGAGAAAAGAATGACCCCTGGGGGCCTGGGCTCTCCCTTCACACCCTCACATCCCCCCCAGCACCAGCACCAAGTGCTGCCCCTCCAGGCACTCAGGTCAGACCCCAACCCCAGTCTCCCCAGCTCAGCCTCGGACAACACATTTCAATCTGGACATTTGGTTATGACTCGCAAAACGAAGGATCAGGCTTTGCCTGGGATATAATGAGGTGAATAAAATTTTATGGGTCTCTCAGGGAAGACAGGGTGGAGGGGCTGGGGGCAGAAGGAAAAGGGGAGAGGGAGGGCAGATGGGTAACAGCTCCTGGGTCTCTCTCCAGGGGCAGATAGAAAGGCTAAAGCAGCATCCTCGGGAGATGCAGGCAATCAGCAACATTAGCATACAAACTGCCTCCTCCAGACGTCAGCTCCTGGCAGCCAAGGACCCATCAGGGGCAGCGGGCTCTTATCCCTGCAATAAATACTTATGAAAGCTTGCTGATGCCAAACCATTTGGGAGGTCTTTGGGGAGAGGAGAGTTGCCTGGAATGGGAGGAGGGGGAGAGGGGAGGCTCAGGACTCCAAAAGGGTAACAGAGAGGGCAATGGGCTGAGGGTAGAGGACAGATGGACGGTCACCGCGGAGGACCTGGTCCGGGAGCAAAGCCACCCGTTCCCCCACAGGCATGCTGTAGGACCCGGAGCCTGACACTGCCTCTCAGTGCAGCATCTGCTTCTGTGAAGTGCGAAGAAAGAAGCCACTGCCCAAAACAAGACTCTCAGGAGTGCTCCGTGCCTCCAACAGCCGGCGACCCAGACGCTGGCCTCACGGCTTCCTCTGCTTGAGTGACCTTCAACAGGTTTCTTCCTGCGTGTAGCCCCGACTCCCCTTCTCTTAGAGCACTGGCTCTGAAGTGCTTACCACTGTAAACGCTTTCTCTACTACCCCTTTGAGATGGAAGTCTTTGCCCTGTCACTTTTACAACCCAGGACTGTTTTTGCAGGGCCTGGGGGGCGTCCCTTGGAAATATAATCATCTAAGGGGGGAGCAGCTCCTCTCCCTGTCTCTGTGGGAGCATAGGAGCCTACCTACTGTAAGATAAGTGACAATTAGTGACAATGAGCTAACACAGATGTCCTGATCACATTAACCAGCCTCCCCCCAGCGTCCTCCAGTACTTTTCCACTAGTTCTCCCCAGTGCTTGAAAACTCTCCTGCCTTTTGGTTCCACAGAGTTGGATTCACTCTCTCTCTCTCCCCTATTGCAACAATCACGAATAAAGTCCTCCTTGCCTGTTTAACTCTGCGACTTTTTCTCTTTTCTTATACAAAGAAAGAACTCCAAACAATAGGCAGACCAGAGACCTCTGAGCCTTAGGAATCGTGGGCTGGCCCGTTAATCTCCACAGACCACCTTTGGGGAAATGGGATTGGCCAAGGATGTCCCTTTGGTAAAGGGGACGAATCCTGGAACATGCGCCCTGAGAGATCGTCTCATTCAAAACCCACCTTCTTACCCAGTAGAAAGCTGCAGCTCAGAGCCACAGACCAGCTACATGATTTACAGGATCCGGTGCAAAATGAAAAATATAGGGCCCCTCTTCCAAAAGCAGGAATAATACCATTTCCCTCTTTCACACCCTCTTTCTCAGACTTCTTGATGGTTTTGTGTGTTATTTAATGCCATGCTCCCCAGGACACGAGATACTCACTGGATAAATACTGACACTCCCAGTGAGTGTGCCACTGCACGCGCACTCAGGCCCTGCCAGGAGCAGAGGACAGCAGAGGGCCCTGGGCTGGAGGAGGCAGCTGAGCACCTGTCCTGGAAGGAAGGGGGGTGAGGATGTAGCAAGAGAGGGGACCGTGCCTGAGCCAAGGCTCCCCACCCACAGCGCACGCCACTGTGCCATGGACTTCACGCAGGAAACACAAGTTCAAAGAGAAATTTTAATAATTTCAAGAGAGCGGCCACAGCGCATTGAACTCAGAACACAGGCCCTTGTGCTAGTGTATCCGTCACACGCCCACGGCCCAGGCCCTGCAGAGACCTTCCGTAGTTTGCTCCTGTCAGCAGAGCGCGGACCAGAAGCCGGCCTCTGACTCCCAGGGCCTCTCCGTCAGCTCCTTCCCGCCACAGCAGGCAGTGCCTGGCACAGCCCTGCACAAGCCAACGCTCGCCCCCCACGCCAGGCCTGGGGAGCCCCTCCTCTGGAGTGACTTCCTCAAGAGTTTCTAAGTACCTGCCTGGTACCCAGGACTAGTTGGGCCAGCCGTGCCGTGTGGCGAGGACACCGAGCCAGAACCAGGACCGACACAAGACCCCTGCCCCACTGGAGCTCCAGGACGCATGCCTCCGGTTGTCATGTGATCAGCCAGCCCCCAGCTCCAAGGGCCTCGCAGGAGGGAGGCCTGGCAAGCGGACCGCTCCTCTCACACAATAATTTCCCATGACTGTGTGAGATTAGGAAGCAGGATGGTGCTGATTTGGGGTGGACTCGCCCTCAGATGGGCACAGGATGAGGTCAGGGCTGTTGGTAACCGACCAGCACACCTTGGGCAAGAACTGCGGGGGGGGGGGAGGGGGGAGGGCTTGTGTGTCTCCACTCTGCCCCAGTGGGACGGGGTGGCAGCAGGCATCCTTCACCACGTGTGGCCCCTGGATGAGGTTAGTGTGGGGGGTGCCCGAGATGGTCCCTTCGCCTTTGCAGGCTCCACACCATGTGTGAGGCCGTGCTCAGCCAAGGCCATAGCTGTCCCCTCCCGGGGTTTTCGAGAATCCAACGGTCCCTAAGGCACATGCTGATATCATGCTGTGTGGGTCAGTCTGAGGCCATGCCAGTTGGGATAGACACTGCAAGAATGGGAATGTGGCTAGGGGCAAGACAGGGGTGTCATCAACAGTAGCAGTCGTCACCACACCAGAGCCTCTGCTTTAACCCCACAAATCCCACCACGTGAATCTAACCCTCTGCTCTTTTTAACCCTGATTTCAGGAAACTGATTTTCAAATGCAACGTTTAGATTTAGTCACATGACTTCATTACCGTGTACTGCTCAGTCAGTTATTATAAACTGTCTTCGTCCTTGTTGAGGCTGGAGTTTTATGTGATGCACGCAGGAGTCCAGTGGGATAAAAACCTGACACCTAGTTTGTGAAGATGTTTAATGAGAGAGTTTGAATAATGATCAAAATAGCAAATTTTATGCAATACTTTCTACATTCCAGCCACTGTGCTGTCCTTCATATATAGATTATCTCATTTAATGTTTTCAACAACCCTACAGGGAAGGTACTAATAACACCTCTGTTGTTGAAAAGAAAATGAAGAGAAGTTGAGTGATTGGTCCAAGATCACACAATGAAGAGCTAAAAATCTAGATATGAGCCCAGACAGCCGGAACCCCACCATCTTCTCATACAATGCTCTGTGCTCCCGGCCCCCAGACGGGATTCCTCTCTCCCACCAGAATCAAAACATACCTTCTCGGCATATCTGCTTGGGCTGCTTGTGCTGAGAGACGCAGCAACATCAAAAAGATCCATTGTTTAATTAAGCTCCCCCAACAGCAGACCATTGGTCTATCGCTGGCATTTTATTGATGTGTTATTACCACTCTACTCCGCGACGTCTTATGGCAACTGTTTTATGAGACTAATCCCCACGTGGCCTGGATTTTCCAGAGTAATCTTGATTTCAATATTGTGACCTATTTTTCACATAAGCCACGAAATATTAGCGAAATTATATTTACAACCAAAATAGATTCCCCACTGTGCTGCTTGCATGTGAAAGGGCCCCGAATTCCTCTGTCAGGTTTCCTTTGTCAAATTTCCTGGGGCTCAGAAAACGCTCAGTGCAGGTGGAGATTTAGCTCACTTCCTACTCATGGCTGATTGCATTTCCATGTTAGCAAAGCCACTGCGCACGTGGTGTAATCTCGCCACAGCTGAGCCACAGCAGCTCCCAGTCCCAGGCTCTGGCGTGTAATTAGCCTCCGCACACCTACTGACTGCCACCGTCATCGCCCAGCCCATTCCTGTTCGCATGGACTTTGGGTGGTAGGGCTACCATTTTCCAGAAGCCTGAGTTTCTCCCCTAGAGAGCAGACAGCACACTGTCACAGAGCCCTGAAGCAAGTCCTCACCGCTCCTGTGTCATGCTGCTGTGTGTGGCGCTGGGCCCTGCGACACCTGGCCAGGTCACCAATAAGATCTTATTGGTGCCAGGGACACATGTGCCCAGACACTCTGTTGGTCCTGGAACTTACGGGCTGCATACACGGTCACCCAGCCACCCATCCCAGACCCGTGGGCTTAGACAGCCCTCCTCTGCGCCATGCTCAAGAGACGTGAAGAATATCCTTGGCCAAGGGCCGTAGAGGCCAGTGGCTCCAAATGATCAATTCTCATTGATAAAGGCAGGTAGAAAGCAGAGATTTGCATTGTCTTCTAACTATCCATCTCTTCCCCAGGTAACCCCCTGGCCATAGAGACTTGCCTGATGTCCCCAGCTTCCTGAACACTTTCTCACTCTGTCAGCTGGAGCACGGTGCTCAGACACAAGCGTCACGGCTGTGTGGCCCGGGGTGCCAGGCTCCCTCACCCACTCTGCAATAACTCATGTGTGTTTTGGTATATATGAAATTACTTAGCTCTTTGCTTTTGAAGCATCAGGAAGTGAACATTAAAATATACCAGCACATGTCAAGGTATTAAATAAAAATCAAAGCTGTCTATGCTGCAGTTAGAGGAAAAGAAAAAAGACAGACAGGGCCCTTGTTCTCCAGAACACAAGCTCAGAGCCTGCAGAAGAGAGGGTGGAGGGCAGACACATGGTCTGGGGAGACGACAGATTGGGGCAAGCCTGACTTTATCTGGCCACCACTGATCCATCACACAAGTTCAAGCAGGTCCGTCTTCTACACTCCAGTTGACCTGTATGGCCGGGAAGTGGAGCAAGACCGCTACAAGCTGTCAGCAGTGAGCTGGCAGTAATGAAGGCAAGACCAGAAGGTGAGCGGCAACTCAGAGAGCCATAACAAGACGTCAAAGCTAAGTCCGTGTGGCAGCGTGGAGTTCAGGGCTGGACTGTGGTTACACACCAAGAGAGCAAAACCAGAGATGCCAAGTCCAGTAAGGAGGTAAGAGTCAAAGCTGGCACATCTAAGATCAGACTGGCAGGAGGAATGCTAGGTACTGAGAATGAGTGGAAAGGCAGGTACATAAGCTCCAGGAGAATAACTGTTTTGGGGGGTAGGTTCTCTTACCCCCTCCTAAGCAACCATTCTAATGTGTTCACATGCTACCTTTTGTTTGTGTATGAAATTACAAATCTGTATATATTCCTGAAAAATGCATATTGTGGGTTTTTTGTGTATGTGTTTTTCATTTACATGAATATTATTGTGCTATAGATTTCAGTCCCCTTTTCTTAACTCTTTTCAATCAGCACTGTGTTTTAGAGATCTCCTGCATGCCCATGTGGCTACCCGACCTCTGTCTCTCACCACTGCACAGCAGCCCACGGCAAGCATCCACCACCCTGGGCTACCCACCCCCCCGGTGATGATAACCCAGCTTGCCTCCAGCCCCGCACCGGCACAAAACAATGGACCTATGAGCCTCGTCACACATGCCATTATGGGCCTGTGAAAGAATGTCTACGGGACGCGTGCCCAGGAGCAAAATCGCTGGGTCGTGTGGGGGAAAATGCATTCCTAATTTAAGTAAATAGGGCGAGATGGCTAGCCAGAATGGCTGTACAATCCATGCGTCCACCAGCCAGGCAAGGCAGTTCCTACATGCAACCGTTCTCTTTTGAGGGTCCGGGGCTCTGCCTCTTTCAACTCGTCTCTTTCAGGCAATTAATCTCGGTCAGACAGAAGCCACAGAGAGAGCGGTTCCCAGCTTCTTCCCCAGCTGACCACACAAGGGTTCCAAGAGAGAATGCGTGCTTGTCCACAGCTGTGAGGTTCTTCTAGCTCCTACCTAAACGTTCCCTTTGTATTGTGAGCATTTCAGAGCACAAAATAACCAAGGCGTATTTCTGGCCTGCCACAAGCCCGTTGACCTACTGGTTCCAATTGCCAGCATCAACAGATGCCCATAATAAAGTGACTCTACAAGAATCTATACTGTTTTAAGTACAGCTTTGTTAGTCCAATAAAATTCTGTGCCAGCACACTGTGCTTTATAAAGCCATTTCACTTAGTATATTTGCTGTCTTTCATACAGGGGGTTATCTTCTCATGTCTTTCCTATTCCACCTTTGATATTTTCCTTTTATTACTTTACCCTCTTCTAGTTAAATATATGTACTTATAGGTACATGTGTACATGAATAATTGCAATATATACAGACTTGACTGCCAACCTTAAGGCATAAACTATGTCTTCTATCACAAGTCCTGGGCCACACAGATCTTTTCCTTACCTCTTCTTACTGTACATCTCTCTGATTACCCGTGTTTTCTCATGTATAATGCACACCCATGTTTTGTGCACATTATACACAGGGTTATTATAACCATTGGTATGTAATCATTACAGCCATGTATAATGTACATACTTAATTTTCCCTCAAAAATTTGGGCAAAAAAGTGCACATTACACACATGTGCAAAATACTGGCCATCCCCTCCCGCCTTAAAGTGACCGTCCTGCCTAAACCAGACCATGCTCTCCCTTCCTTTTCATGTCTTTATCACAAACAAGTTTGTTGCAGAGGCTTTTAGCTGGTCCCCAACAGCCACTCGTCCCATTTTCATGGTAATGGGACTTCAGCTAGCACGTGATAGGCCAGGTAAAGTCTGTTTTCCTAGCTTTTTTGCAGGTGGATGTGACCCTGTGAAAAATTCTTACCAATGGGATGTGTACAGCTTCTAGATCACACATTTAAAATGAAGGTGCCCGCCTTGACCAGTGTGGCTCAGTTGGTTGGGCATTGTCCCACAAAGTGAAGTGTTGCAGGTTTGATTCCCAGTCAGGGCACAATAAAATAAAATGAAGTTTCCTGGGTAACCCTTCCTTTGCCCGCCTCACGCTGGCGGTGGGTGGGGGCTGGGGGATGTGATGAAGCGAGCCGAGCGCCATGCTGGGTCCTGAGAAGGACGTGGCACCCTGAGGATGATGGACAACCCACAGGGAAGGATCTCTGGTCTCCAATCACTGTTGCACCACCCAGAAGCCTGGGAAGTTCACCGAGCCTTTCAGATGGGAAAAATAAATTTTTCTCATAGGTGAGCCACTCAGGTTATATATTAGCCTAACTAATACATGTATGTAACAGGGGCCAGAAAACTTTATTTTATTTTTCAATTACAATTTACATTAAATATTATGTTGTATTAGTTTTAGGCATATAGCATGGTGGTTAAACAATCATATATTTTACAAAGTGTTCCCCCCCGCCATATTAAAGTACGTGGCTGGCATCATACACAGTCATTACAATATTATTGACTATATGCCCTATGCTGCAATTTATATCCCCATGACCATTCTGTGGCTGCCAATCTGTACTTCTTAATCCCTTCACCTTTTTCACCTGCCCCCAAAACCTCCTCCCCTCTGGCAACCATCCGTCTGATCTCCGTGTCTATGAGCTTGTTTCTGTTTTGTTTGTTCATTTATTTCAGCAAACTTCTCCCGGAGAGGGCCAGAGAGTAAATATTTCAGACTTTGTAGGAGGTACTAGCTCTGCCGCAACTACGCACCTCTGCCTCTGTAGCCCCCGGGCAGCCAGAGAAAAGAGTTGGGGGTGGCTCTGTCCCAATAAAACTTTACAGGAACGGGTGTGCTTTAACTCGGATTTGGCCCACAGGCCACAGTTTGCCGCCCCTGTTATGCAGTATTATTTGCATGTTTCAGACTTTATGTAAATGGAATGATACCATATGTATTCTTCTGCTACTTGCTTTCTTTAAGTCAACATTATGTTTTTGAGATTTATGCTTGTTATCCATGTAGATTTAGTTCAGTCATTTCCATCACCAGAAACTATGGCTTTGAATGAATGTTTCAAGTTTATTCATTCACTCTTCAGTTGATGCTCATTCTCACCACCAAGGTTACAACCCGCACTCACGGAAGTGCCTCCCACTGCATGTGCGCGTTTCTCTGGAATCCGTCCCTGGGGATGAAATGACTATGGCCACAAGGGGAGGGCAATGTCAGCTTTACTGTCCATTTCCAAACTTTCTCTCCGCAACTGCACCAGTGAAACCCCCATCAGTGTCTGATGGGTTCCCTTTCCACACATTCCCGTCGGTGCTTGCTGTTAGCAGACTTCCTAAATTTTGTCAGTCTCCTGTGTCAGGAATGTATCTCCCTATAACTTCAATTTGCATTTGCCTGTGTAACCCACCCTTTTCTCCCCTCACGCTGGCAGGAAGGGGGCTGTGATGAAGAGAGCGGGCACCATGTTGGATCATGGAAAAGATGTGTTTACTAATTAGGTTGAGCTTTGTCTTACATATTCAGTGGTCAGTTATTTTTTTAAAGATTTTATTTATTTATTTTTAGAGAGAGGGGAAGAGAGGGAGAGAAACATCAATATGTGGTTGCCTCTCATGTGCCTCCTCCTGGGGACCTAGCCCAAAATCCAAGCATGTGCCCTGACTGGGAATCAAACCCACGATCCTTTGGTTCACAGGCCAGTGCTCAATCCACTGAGCTACACCAGCCAGGACTTCAGTGATCACTTAGATTTCTTTTCTGGAAAATTGCTGGTCATATAACCTTTGCCTCTTTTTCTATTACATAATTTATGGTTTTCATATTAATTATAGAGGTTTTCTCATATTCTATTTACTGATTATTTAAATTTGCTTTTCTAAGCTTTACAAACATATTTCCAAGTCTATAACTGGACTCTTATATTTCAATACATGAATATTTTTAATTTAATGTAGTCAAATCTATCAAACTTCTCATTTTGGTTATGTCTTTGGAATCTTGTTTAAGAATCTCTTCTTACTTCCAAGGTCATGAAGCTATTTCCTTACACTTTCCCCCAATACTTTGAAGATTTCCTTTTCACACTAAGGCCTTGAAACATCCTGAAATCTATTTTAGTGTAGGTTTGAAACAGACAGAATTTTCTTCCATTATGGATTACCCAGTGTCCCGATGCCGTTTTTAAAATAGCCTATGCATTTCTAACAGGCTTTCCATGCACCTTATCACATATCAAATTCCCACATATTTGTAATTTTATTTCTGGGATCTCTTTTCTGTTCCCTTTATCTCTTTTTCTGTGCCAATACAGACTACCCTAATCGTCAGAGCTTTATAATAAGCCTTGACTTCTGATCAATCTCCCCAATTCTTTTTCTCCTTTCTTGGAATTATCTTGGCTATCCCCGGTCCTTCCTTTGCTCTCCCACATAAATTTTAGAACCAGCTTACCAGTTGCTACAAAAAAAGTTGTTGAGATGTTGCCTTGAACCGCATTTAATTGATGGATTCGCCAGGAGATAACTGACATCTTTACAGCATTGAGACTTCCTTAGCCACTCCATCTTTTGCATTCCCAGAGCATCAGATGATAATAACTTGGGGCAGATTTACGGCCAATTGAAATGCTGTAACCAAAGATCACTGATTCATGCCTCTGTGTCAAACCAGAGAAAAGTTTCCGTTGCCTCGCTGCAAGATTCTGTCCTTGGTCCTGTCCTTTCGAAAATCTGTCAATCAGTTAGTCAGATGACACTAACCTGGTGGAGGGAGCACATGCCATAAATAATCAAAATTCCGAATGACCTCACCTCCGGAATGTATGGCTGAAGCCAAGAAGATGAGATTTAACAAGTATAAACGCAGAGGCCAGCAGCAATCTCTGAAATTCACTTGTACGAATGCAGTATGGCTGCAGAGGGAGAAGCGATTTGGCAGCAATTTATGTGAAAAGGATTTAAGAGCACAAGAGAGGGAGTTAGGTAGGCAACGATCACAAACCTAAATGAGGCAATAATATGATATGACTATTTAAAGAGCCAACACAAACGCGTTAAGGTCAAATATCCAGTTCGTGTGAATGATGGCTCCCAGTGCTCTGATTTTATCTACTTACATCAGGGGACTGCTTCCTGTTGGGGGCCACGCCCCCTGATCTCAGAGCATCTAAAGAAGAATACGCAAGATGGTGAGAGATGTGGGAGGCTTCTCGTCCAAGGTCTAGACAAAGAGGCATCCATGATGTCATGGTAAAGTGACAAATTAAAAAGCCACCATTATCCAAACTCCGAAGGAGAAAGCTCTCCAATTGACCTTGAGGGTGTCCCCAACAATGAAGTGGGCAGGTGTGCAAAAGGCAGTGAATTTCCTGCTGCTGGAGTCATACCAACAGACACTTGGTGGCCATTTCCCAGACAAGGTGCGGACGGGACAGCTGTACTCGGGACTTTCCACTTCCCCTTCGTGGGCAGGGACTGTGGCTGTGACGTCACTCTCCAGTTTCTTCCCAGTCCCACCGAGCTTGTCCAGTCACGGACGGGGAGAAGACACAGTAGGTAGGCAAGCAAGTGCAGGAACACAGGGTCATTATTAAATCCAGTTTCGCCCAGGTTAGGAAGAATTTTATTATCTTTTTTATTTAAAAGAAGGCATTCATGAACTATTTCAAATATACCAAAAAAAAAAAAAATCTCAGAGAATAATAAAACAAATACCCATGTGTCCACCACAGAGAATTAATCATGGCTAACCTTTTCTATATTGCTTAAGATTTTTTATGAGAAATAAAACATTCCAGGTATAAAGTCCTCGCTCCATCCCTGTCCCACTTCCCGTGAGCTCGTTCCTTGTCTGTGCTTCCTCGTCTGTGTGTTTGAGTCTTACTACATGTTTCCGTAAAAGTATATTGTACTGTTACGTTTGTTCAAATTTATAGAAATGCTTCATGCTATTTATTCTACACCTTGCTTAATTAGAAGACCACTATAGACAAAGCTGCAACAACCAACTCTGTGCACATCTTCTTGGCTATAGGCCACTGTCTTCAGTGCGCACACACTTGGGAGTGGGATGGCTGAATCACAGTGTCTGCATGTCTTAAAGTTTATGAGATGCTTCCAAATCAGCTGTACCCACCTGCATTATAAGAGACTTCCCACTATTCTACATTCTTGCCACTGCTCGGTATTACCAAACTTTTTAAATTTTTTGCTAAACCTATAGCTATGGAATGGTATCTCATTGTGTGATGTTTTGTGCTTTCTGGATGCTAGTAAGATTGAACATTTTCATATATGTGCTGCTCAGGATTCCTCATCCGTGAACTGCTTCGTCTTCATCCTTTGGTGATTGTCAGTGGCTTGTTCATCTTTTTCCCACTGATTGGCGGAATTCTTCATATATTGTGGATATTTGCCCTCCATGGGTTTTACACGGTGAGGATGAGAGTAAAGAAATAAAATGGAGTCATTAGAGTCAAACTGCTAGATTACTAATACCACGTAGGTTCCGGTGTGAGGAAACAATTCTATTCTTGTTTTAACTAGCCTGGGAAGTTAAAATCTCAAACGCTCCCATCCCGTGACAATGCATGGATACATACCAGACCTCCAGGTAACCCTCTGGTTATCCCATGAATCACTCATGTATCCAGGCTACCTGACATCCGGACCACCAGGGGTGACCAGACCTCGTGGCACCCATTCTCCAGGACAAGTGGCACCTGTCATCCAGACCCCCTGGCATCTGACTGATAACTGTCCTGGACCAACCCTGGGGCGGAGCCTCAGCAGGGCTGATCATTCTCAAGAATGTGCTTTTTACCATAGGAACTCTTAACTAACTTTTCTTTCTTCCTGGGAATAATTCTTAGACAAGCTTAAGGCCCATAAATAAATCTTTCTCATTTATTTCTAGCCAAAGCCCCCAGACGCTTTCTGAGTTCGTTTGACAAGAAGCAAACGTCCTCTTGCATCTGTGACTCATTTTCTTTCTAGCTCGGTTCTGATTCCGTGCTCACTCCGCCCCCAGCCTCTCTTTCCAGGTCACCTGTAATATTTGCTGTCACTTACAAGGTGTGATTTACCAGGCCAGTCCTCTGGCAGGTTGCTTGCTTTTATCTTTGGCGTGAAGCTTGTAGTTCTGGTAACTTCCATAGAGGGGTGCTTTTGTTTACAGTGTGAGAGTTCAAAATACCTCCAAAGGGTTTTTTTCCCCATACCAACCAATTCTAACTCTTTGCACCAATGGGTATCCTACAATTCAGTTCAATTCTGGTCCTAACTACTTGGCTTTAGCTTCAGACTCCACAGGTTTAAGGGATCCATCCTACAAGGCTGCCCTAACTCCAGACATTAACCACACACGGGGAGCCCACCAACTGCGGATTGGGGCCTCCACTGACACCCCACCCCTTAGATAACTCACTGCAACACTCACAGAACTCAGGAAAGCACTTTACTGAGTATTACTGTTTATGACAAAGGCTACAACTCAGAAAGAGCCAAATGCAAGCCACGCAGAGGGCATGAGAAGGTGGGAGGGGAGACTTCCAAGCCCTCTGTGGGCTCATCGGCCTGCAGCACCTCAAAGTGCTCACTGACCCAGTGGCTCCCCAAAGCCTGTCCTTTAGGGGTTTTATGGAGGCTCCATTTTGTAGGCATGATTGATTAAATCACTGGCAATTGGTGATTAAGAATCTCCAACTTCCCTCCCCTCCCAGAAGGTTGGTGGATGGGGCTGAAAATGCCAGCCTTCTCCACACATGGTCAGTTTTCCGGGGACCCTCCCCATCCTGAAGCTCTGTCAAGGGGCCCACCAAGAGTCACTTCATTACCATAAAGTCAGATATTACTGAATAACAAAAGACACCCCTATGAGTCAGGAAAGGGTTTGGGGAGCTCTGTGCCAAGACCTCAGAGCAAAAGCCCCAGTATTGCTCATTAGACCACAGTTCTTAATGAGAGAGATTAAGTCAAGTTTATAACCAGGTCAGTTTTCATCTATTTAATTTTTATTAAGATATTACATTCCTCGTTTCATTATTAATGAGTAGTTATGTAACAAATTAAGAGCAACACACCAAGGCACAAGCCATAGATATTACTGAGAGGCTCAAGAAAAGCAATCATGGTTCTCTCAGTCCCTCTAGTTCTGTCCTGCGTGCGGATGAACCTTGATTTATGCCAGCCTTCCCCGGCTTCAGCTCCGTGGACAGAGCGCCTGCCTGAGGTTGCTGTCAGCACTAACTACGTTAAGGTTTCAGGCCACCAAGGCCTAGGGGAGGAAGGGAAGGAAGGAGGCAAAGCTGAGAATTATTTGTTATGGTTCTCTCTCCTTTATCACCTGCATAGAAATGCCTCTGTACCAAAGTTCATATGAAGCTGGTCAGGACCACGCTTGCTCATGGGTCTCCTTCTCTGTCCATCAGAGAGGTTACTATTGGCAACCAGGTTGCAAGTTCATTCATTCAACCTAGTTCTGCCAGTAGCCGTCAGGACCACAACCGAGTTCAGACTTCAGACAGACCCCACTTCTGTCATATTTTTCTCAGAGTGAATGTTTCCTAAGCACTCACTCTAAAATTGTAATTTGAATATAGCAAAATACTAGTTTAATGCCCAAGAAGTGTGATATCCCTTCTGCAACGTGTCCTACTCCCAAACCAAACAGAGATGTCCACTAAGGAACCCAGCCTCCTGCAAAACAGTCTACCCATCTCAGGTCCCCAGTTCGCCCTGTGATACCCACCCCATCACTTAGCTTACTTCGCTTACTCTCAGAGACCCAGAGCCGGGAGGAGCCAAAGCAACGCTTCTTTTGTATCTACTCATGAATAACAATGAGTTAGAGACACAGCATGATAAATACCTAATAGATGTCATCAACTGGGACCTTGCGATGATTTGCCTGATTTTGATGAAAACAAATAAACAAACCAAAGCACTTATATCCACCCTAGCTATGGGTGGATTCTAAATGCCGCTCTCAAAAAGTGTGCTATTAACTTAAAGAAGAAGGAGCAAAACCAGGGGAGCAAATTTCCATCACTCACATCACGAATCAGAGAATGAGCCCTATTCCTCCTGGTGGGGAGTATGGTGGCATTTACTAAACACTTGGAAATAGGGGATCGGACGCATGGTGCCCCGCTCTTCGGATTTTTGCACTGGCCCATGTAAAGGAGGCCTTCCACCTCTCCCCCACGGAAAGAGGGGCGCAATCGGCTAGATCCAAGTCTGAGCCCACCGCAGAGCCCTGTTCCCTTGGCAGCCAGTCACTGAAGAGAAAGGTGGTAGAGATGTATGAATGTGCTCTCCAGTCCACCGGGAATAGGTGGGCCCACCTCACCCTTCTATGCAGCTAGTTGGCTAAGCCCACAGGTTCTGAGTCACATCTTTTTTTTTTTAGATTTTATTTATTTATTTTTAGAGAGGGAAGGGAGGGAGAGAGAGAGAGAATGAGAAAAACATCAATGTGCAGTTGCTAGGGGTTATGGCCCACAACCCAGGCATGTACCCTTGCTGGGAATCGAATCTGCTACACTTTGGTTTGCAGCCCGCACTCAATCCACTGAGCTATGCCAGCCAGGGCTTGAGTCACATCTTTGACAATCATTACCTCTATCTACAAAGTGGAAATAAGCCATCTTTCTCAAATGCCAGACTGTAACAGAAACTTACCATTACCACCCTCTGTTCTCCAGCTCCTTAGCCTGGGCATGTGCTGCACCCTTCTCTGACCCCAAATCCTACTGCCCCTCACTCTTGGAGACCCAGGAGCAAGTTTAAATTGCTCACCACTCTTTGGTCCCGTTTGTTCAGGAATCACTGTCCTGCACCACAGGGGTCTGATGACTAGAACTATTCTGGGGACCCAGACGCTGTCACTCAGCAGTGGGCGGTCCTAAGACACAGAATCAGGCCCAGGGAGGGCAGGAGCCTCCTGAAACTGCACAGGATTGCCCCCTCCCTGCTACTCTGCCATTGTGCATTGGGTGCCCTGTGTGACAGGCTGCTTTGTCATTTTTTGTGACTCTGCATATGTGCTGTGTTTTATGTTACCCAGACATTTTAAAAGGTCTATGTCCTTGGAATATTATTCGGCCTTAAAAGAAAAAGGGAATTCTGGCACGTGCTTCAACATGGATGAACCTTGAAGACATTCTGCTAATTGAAATAAGCCAGTTACAAAAAGACAAATACTGAAACACTCCACTTAAATGAGTAGTAGTTGGATTCATAGAAACGGGAAGTAGAATGTGATTGCGAAGGGGCGGGGCAGCAGAGAGGGGGAGTGGTTGTTTAACAGGTACAGAGTTTCAGTTTTGCAAGATGAAAGTCCTGAGATTGGTTATACAATAACAGAAATACACTTAACACTGCTGAGCCACATACTTAAAAATAAGATGGTAAATTTTATGTTTGTGTATTTTATTATAATTCTTAAAGGGCTCATGTCTTCTGTTTCTTTTGTAGATTCCCTAGTAATGCCTAGCACCATGCACACAAATGGTGCCCCAGCCTTCATCAAACATTTTGTATCAGTCACTGGAGGCATTTGCACAACCACTATCTTATTTAATCCTCACAGTAACATTGCAAGATAAGCATTTTTAGCCAAATAAACAGATAAGGCAAGGGAGGCTCATCAGCATTATGTGACTGCACACAGCTAGTTGGAAACAAAACCAGGGGGAACCCAGGCCTCCAACTGCAACTGAGCATTATTTCCTTGGTTGCTCCTTAGTTTATTAACCTAGAAATCCAGGAAGTGTTCCAGAAGCTTCCCCAACATCAACAGCTGACATATTCACGGCAGCCAAGGCTTGGGAAGTGACTTCGTGCACTCGAGCAAGTATGAGTGTGTGTGTGCATGTGCGTGTGTCTGTGAAAGAAAGGAAAAGTAGCACCGCATGTGCAGGGAACGAAAACCCTCAGACTCTCAGACCCCAAAGAAAGTGCAACGCTTCTCAAACACAGGCACCACCAAACCAAAGGAGAGCCAACCTCAGAATCAGTTGCCATGGGCAACACAATGAGATTCATTCTCCGTATCCTTGGCATGTATGTGGCTCACTGTCCAAGGACCATGGACACAGAGCGAGAAGACATTCCTTCCTCAAGGAGCCCATCCAGCCCCTTCCTTCTAGCTCCAAGGTGACTCTCAAGATAAACTCTGAGGAAGTAGAGGGGAGAGATTGAAAGGCAAGAGGGAAATGGTGAGCAGGGGCCAACAGGTCATGCTAGAACGGGCGGGAGTGTATGTGGCTCTGAAAACTGGTGGAAGGGAATCTTCTAAGGCAAACATTCTGACAGAAACCCTGAGCTACTGTTGCTGACACAAGAAGGTCCTACGACCCAGCAATCCCTCTCCTAGGTAGCTACCTGAAAAACTCTAAAGCATTTACTTGCAAAGATATATACACCCTTATGTTCACTGCAGCATTAGCCATGGTGGCCAAGCCATGGAGACAACCGAAGTATCCTTTGATAGAGGGTTGGATAAAGATGTGGGACATTTATACAAAGGAACACTACTCAGTCATAGGAAAGCATGAAACCCTGCCATTTGCAACAACATCGATGGACCTTGGGAATATTATGCTAATGAAATAAGTCAGTCAGAAAAGGCTAAGAACCATGTGATTTCACTCATATGTGAGCTACAAAACTGAAACTCATAGACACAAAAATGTGGTGGTTACCAGAGGCAAGGGGAAGGAGGAGTGGATAACAAAGGGTAAAAGGAACTAAATATTTAGTGACAGAAGATGATTTGACTTCGGGTGGTAGGCACATGATACAATATACAGATCGTGTATCATAGAAATGGACACTGGAAAACTTTGTGATCTTATTAACCAATGTCACCCCCAAAAAATTAATGTAAAAAGAAGGTCATACAGTCATGCTTTAAGGGCTCAAGGAGGAAATTCTAAAAATGATCATTAATGGGCTTTATTTTAGCATCTTAGTTTTCTCTTAACAAACCATTTGACTCACCACCCGCACCTTCTCCTGTGGGGCTCCATCCTCCCCACAGACAAGGAGTCGCGTCTGCCTCCCTGACCTCTTGTACCCTGAGAGAACACCGTGGAAGTGACCTGCAGAGGGGCAAGGAGACAGCCCCGCAGAATGACAGAAGAACAGCGTTCCACCTGCACTGGTGTCTTCTATGCCTTCTCCAGAGCCTCCCTCAGATGAGAAAGAGTAAAGCAAAACCTCCAGCTTCTCACTTTCCAGTAAAACCCACTGTCTACCCATCCCAGCTTATGCCTCCCCTTACCCAAGAGTTCAAAAATACAAAATTAGGAAAACCTAAGAAAATAACAAAGCTGGAATTTTTCAATCAACAAGCAAGCATCTTTGAAGTCCCTAGATCCACCCATGAGGTACTGACACCAAGCTTGGGTAGACTGGGTTGATGCACGGGAAATGTCCTGGTAACTGTGTTCTAATGAGCTGTATCAGTCAGGATCCAGCCAGTGACCTGAGGTAAGTTGCTTCACCTCGCTGAGCCTCAGTTTCTCTGTAAATAAAATTGGGCAGCAGGTGGAATGGGGGGAAGGCCTATCCTCCCACCCCGGGTTACAGGAGATCACAGGCCTATGCAAAAGCTGTCAGAAAAGCCAGGTGGGGTCCTGACTCCTGCTTCTGAGCCCACTTCATCCCCGCCCTGCCTCTCCAGGATCCCAGAGCCCTGTGTGTGGCAGTGTTGGATGTTGAGCAGAGAGAAGGGAGTAGGCGGAAGGGGCCAAATCAAATAATGACCGACAGAGAGGCAAACATAAATGAGTCCCGAAAAAGCTCAAACACACTTAGTGTTTGTGAGTCCACAGGAGGTGCAGTGTGTGTGCACGTGCCACCTGCAAATACCCGCTCAAAGCTGGGCCCTCCAGCTGCCTGCATCCGTGCCCATTTTCCTCAGTTTCCTGTCTGTCCTTCACAAGGCGTCCTGGTGCCCAGCCGACAATAACACCACCTTTGAAGCCAGTGGAACAGGCCTCAGAGGGCAGCTTTGGAGCCAGGAGCCAGGACAGGCCAGCTCTGCAAAGGGCGAACAGAAGCCTGTCTGGTGAGATCCGTGGTCCTTTGTGTTTTGGGGGGGCAGTGCAGGAAGCCCGGCCTTACTGCAGACACTCCTGGGGCTATCATGTGTCCCTTCTGTTTCATTGTACTCTATTAAGGAGACAGTCAACAGCATGGGGATTGACTGTGGGAGTGGGGGTGGGCTGAGCGGAGGAGGGCAAAGGAAGAAAAAGCAGGACAACTATAATACAACAAACAAGAAAAAAATTTAAAAACTGCCCCAAAATGTCTTTAAATGGCTATTATTCCACCCAGAAGCCTTGGAGCAGAATGAGCAGGAGGAGGCCTTGTGCCACATCATAAAGGGCCCCCCAAGCAACGCCAGGTGTGTGCAACCCTGCAGAGACAGGGGTCCGAGGCAGCTCTGCAGGGGTCACTGGAATTTAGGTCCGCCAGTTGGTCACTTCTGTTCATCTGTCAAATAAGACTCCTACACAAGCCTGCATTATCACGTTAGGCACTGCTTTCTAGACAACAGGGACATCAGAGCCCCTCACTCTTCAGGATGGAAGGGATGCTCTCATGTCCTTTAAGCGCCTCTTATCCCTGCATCTAGCTTCTGTAGGAACAGAGTGGCTTGGGAGCAGTAAGCCTCAGGCTACCTACCAGGTGGCAGATTTAGCAATGATCTAAAACTGCAATTTTCAACCAGTGCACCGAAACAATTCTTAAAACACACAATACCTATTTAGTCAGGGGCACTGCCGTCTTTTCCCTTAGATTGTCAAACTGAAAAATGACAACAGCCAGCACAACAATAGCTGTTCCATGTGAATGCCTGGTCTTGAACCATAAATGTATAGGTCATCTACTAGGGTTGCCTCTAATTGGTCATGTCACATGACAAGGTTGCCTCTGACTGGTTAATTCTTGGTACCAGAAATCATTATATGCAAGCATAGGCACCTGGATTTTTAAAAAGTCACTTCGGGGCAAAAAGCATAGGTAATTACTATTATTCTTTTTTAAAAAAAAACAATCAAAATTATACCTAATTGTTTTTGTTCAGATCAGCAAAAATATATCTTTTCTGGTGTGCCACAAAATTTTCATAATTAATTTATGTGTGCCATGAGATGAAAATGGCTGAAAATGGCTGATCTAGAAGAAAAGTAGGTAAGGCTTCTCCCCTCAAAAAAATACCCACTATCACCTGGAAATCCTAATAATGGCACCCAGCACTGGACTCTGCTCCAGGCCTTCCCAGACCGCTTTTCTCTTCATACATCAACTACTTCGTCTTCACTCCAGCCTCCGCGAGGACTGCCCGTTCCAGAGGTGAAGAAACGGCCCAGGAATGTTCATATCTTACATTTCCAGAGAGGATTCTGTAATCAAGAAGCCCGTGAGATCGAAAGGAGTAAACAGCCAAGGGTAAAGTTCCCAGCCCCTCACTAAGGCTGGTGTAGTATTTGAGGGGGCATGCATGGGACAAAACGGGGATCTGGTTATTCCCGGGCTGCTCCTGCATGGATGCTGGGTTGGCCAGAGCTGGCCCTGCCCACCTGGCCCACTCCGAGGTTACATGACTGTAGCGGTCACAGGAGCCTGGGTTCAAGGACAGCTGTGTGCCCTGTGGCTCCAACGTAAGGCTGACTCCCTATGAAGAGCCTGTTTCTAGGCCTGCACACATGATTCTTCCTCAGCTTGAACTGGAAGCCAGCTCTTTGGGTTTCTGTTTTTCTGGGTTCGTTAAGCTAAAACAGCTGGCTGCTATCTGGGGCTCGGCAGTGTACCGTACATCCAGGGGAGGGTCATGCCAGCTCCTCACCTCCTGGCCAAAGGCTGCTGGCCAGGTCAGTGCAGTGGTTGATCAGGCCCAGCAGTTGCCTCAAATCCAAAGAGGAGAGTTGTATTTGTAGCATCAGGGCCCGGGGCGCTAATATAGCCCTGCTGCCTGCAGCCCATGGACATATTAAGATGTGTTTTTCAGCTAGAGGTGTGCTGACAGCAGCCCCAGGGCTTCTGTTGCTGGTTTCTTTTTTTAAGGTACAGCACCAAAGGCCCACTGTCCAGGCCCTGCCTGGCTGACTGGCCAGCCCTGGGATTGAAAGGGACACAGGGGGAGAAGACCAGGTCCATCATGATTGGGCCCCTTGGGAATACAGGCTCTCACACTAGCCAGGACATCTTTAAAAATCACCCTGGTGTTTGTTTAAATGTGCACTGCCTGATGCCATCCTCAGAGATTAGAATTCAGTTGGTCTGGAGCTGGGCCAGAGAATTTGCATGGTAATAAACATCCCAGGTGATTCTGCTGCGGAGCGCCTGGGGACTCCGGAGGCAGCTCCCGCACTCCTCGGACGTGATCCGTGCACAGGCAGCATCTGCATCACCAATTCAGAAGCTCTGGTTCCGCTGCAGACCAACTCAGTCTGTACCCACGTTTCGGCAAGATGGCTGGGTGATTTGTAGGCACACTGCGGTTTAAAAAAGAACAGCTCCTCTCTCTCTCCCCCTTCCTCTCTCTCTCAAATCAATCAAATTTTTTGAATTAATTAATTAATTAATTGATAAAAGCAAGCCCTGGCTCCTGGTTCAGTTGGTTGGAGTACCATTCCATGAACAGAAGGGTTGCAGGTTCCATCCCCGGTTGGGGCATATATGGCAGACAACTGATTGATGTTTCTCTCTTACATCAGTGTTTCTCTCTCTCTCTGTTTCTCTCTCTCTCTCTCCCTCAAATCAATCATATCCTTGGGTGAGTATTAAAAAAAAAACATACACAGCCTCTTCTGTTTCCCACAGCCCCTGCCCCCACTGAGTGGTCTCCCTAGAGAAGAAAGAGCCTTGTTACTCTTCCATGAAACTAGTGGATGGGATGGCATGGAGATTTAACTTGTATGCTTCAGTGGGTATCAAACAAGGTGACCACTGGTGAGCCTTTCTCCATGTCTGTGATTCACAAATCTCTGCTGCCCTGTGTTCTACCGGTCTATCCACCTCTGTGTCTCTCGCCATATTTTAACTCTGTATCTCCAGATAAAAAACTTAAACTTTGATTTGCTCATTAACTGGAAACATGGAAACAAGGAAGAGACTGACAACCGCCAGGGGAAAGAGGGCGGGAGGGGGGAAGGGGAATGGTAGAAACTAGGGGAAGGGACTAGTCAAAGAACATGTATGAATGACCCGTGAACATGGACAGCGGTGTGGGGAATAACTGTGGGAGCAGGGGGTGGGATGGGCAGAGGAAGGCAAAGGGGTAAAAATTGGGACCACTATACTAGAATAAACAAGAATTAAAAAAAGAAACTTGAACTGTGATGAGTACTTGCCATATGCCAATTGCCTAAGCATATCATCTCATTTCATTTAATCTTTTAAAATTATATTTTATTGATTATGCTATTACAGTTGTCCCAGCTTTCCCCCTTTGCCCCCCTCTGCCTGGCACCCCTATTCCTCCAGCAATACACCCCTTAGTTCATGTCTAAGGGTCGTTCATATAAGTTATTTGGCTTCTCCATTTCCTGTCTCACATTCTTAACATCCCCTTGTCTATTTTGTACCTACCAATTATGTTACTTATTCCCTGTAACTTTTTCCCCATTCTCTCCCTCTCACTCCCAGCTGATAACACTCTAGATGATCTCCATATCTATGATTCTGTTTCTGTTCTGGCTGTTTGCTTAGTTTATTTTTTTTTAGATTCAGTTGTTGATAGTTGTGAATTTGTTGCTATTTTAATGTTTACAGTTTTGATCTTCTTTTTTCTTAGATAAGTCCCTTTAACATCTCATGTAATGATGGCTTGGTGATGATAAATTCCTTTAGCTTTACTTTGTCTGGGAAGAACTTTCTCTGTCCTTCCATTCTAAATGGTAGCTTTGCTGGATAGAGTAATATAGGTTGTTGACCCTTGCTTTTCATCACTTTGAATACTCCTTGTCAGTCCTTTCTTGCCTGCAAAGTTTCTTTTGAGAAATCAGCTGACAGTCTTATGGGAACTCCCCTGTAGGTAACTAGCTTCTTTTGTTTTGCTACTTTTAAGATTCTCTATCTTTAACCTTTGGCATTTTAATTACAATATGTCTTTGTGTGGTTCTCCTTGGGTCCAACTTGTTTGGGGCTCTCTGTGCTTCCTAGATTTGTATCTCTATTTCCTTCACAAACTCAGGGAAGTTTTCTTTCATTATTCTTTTCAAATAAGTTTTTGGTTTCTTGCTTTTCCTCTTCTCCTTCTAGCATCCCTATGATTCAGATGTTGGTACATTTGGAAATGTCCCAGAGGCACCTTATGCTATCCTCATTTTTTTAAATTTGTTTTTCTTCTTGCTGTTCTGGTTGAATGCTTATTCCTTCCTTATGTTCCAAATTGTTGATCTGAATCCCAGATTCATCCCCTCCACTGTTGGTTCCCTGTAGATTTTTCTTTATTTCATTTAGTGTAATCTTTCTTTCTTTATGTTGTTACCGTACCCGATGAGTTCTTTGAGCATCCTAATCACCAGCGTTCTAAACTCTGAATCTGATAGGTTGTTTATCTCTGTTTTGTTCAGTTCTTTTTCTGGGGTTTTGTTCTGTTCTTTCATTTGGGCCATATTTCTTTGTCTCCTCAATTTTGCAGCCTCCCTGTGTTTGTTTCTGTGCATTACATGGAGCTGCTTTGGCTCCCTGTCTTAGTAGTGTGGCTTATTGTAGAAACGGCACCTGTAAATTGTGTGGGACAGAGCCTTAGGTAATCACCAGGATGGGAGACTTGCTTCATCAGTTTGTGGTTGCAGGGGGAGCTCTCAGAGAGAGGGCAGTGCTAGTACCTGGCTTCTGGAGATTTAGCCAGCATTCTTTCAGCTATTTCCCTGGTGCTAAATCCCAGGGTTGTGGGTCTGTGTATGTTTTAAGTCCTACAGACCCTTTAAGCAGAGTCTTCTGAAAATCTGGCAGTTTCTTCTGTTGTCCCAACCCCCAATGGTTTTACAGTCTAAAGTTATGGGGATTTATCCAGCTGGTGCTGGAACCCTGGGCTGTTCAGTCTTTCCCGGGGCTGGGATTGCTCGCCTCCAAGGATCCCTCCTGACTTTTATCCACCACACGTGAATGTGGGACCACCCATTCTGCCACCACCACCTCTCTGTGCCACACCACGTCTCTGCTCCTCTCCGCCTGTCTCTGCATCTCTGCCCTCCCTACCCACTTGGATGAATGTGGCTTCTTCAAATCCTTGGTGTAGGACTCCCATACAGCTCAATTTTCTGACAGTTCTGGGTGTTATTTATTTCAAGGTCTAGTTATAATTCTTCATGCAGTTATATGAGGAGGTGAAGCATGTTTACCTACACCTCTAAATTAACAGGAAATCCTCATTTAATCTTTACAACAACCATGTAGGGTGGATATTATTATACCCGTTTCCTGGTGAAGACACTGAGGCCCAAGGTCAAGTGACTTGCCCAATCTAACATATCTAGAGAGTGGGGAGTCAGAATTTAAATTTTGGACAGCTGGAGTCTACAGTTGTTTCTGCTGAATGTTTACCACACTATCTCCCTTCCCCAGTGGGTCTGCCCTTTCTCCACCTAGAAACGTGTGCAAGGGTGTGTGGGAGGGGGAAGCAGAAGTCACCCTAAGGGCATACCCTCCCCTCTCAGGTGAACTTCATGTTCTAAGCACCACTAACCTCTTAAAACTTGAGATGCTTTATCATCACTATTGGCCCAGGGATACAGCCACAGATGCAAATAAGGTTATCTTTCCCAGCTGCCACAGATTTGTTTTAAGACATCAGAACAAAGTTGCTCTGCTAAATCCTCCAGGAAGGGGCAAGTTGCTACTCTGATCTGATTGTGCCCCTTGTTTGCTTGGGCTTCCTCAAAAGGCTTTGATGCAAGAGTCGACGAATAATAAATAAAAGTTTCTGATATGAGTTCTACTCATATTTAAGCTTAAAATAAGCTCAGTTGTCTGTTGTGAGAGCCAATTCCTGTTTTAAATTGGGGTTGGCAAGCAAGACAAGAGCAAGACATAAACGAACCAATGAAATCAAGAGCTGGGATTAATTAAGGTCCTGGGGTTTGCTGCAGAACAGGGACAAAGGAAAATGGTAATAGTGCTTCTTCCAAGAAAGACAAGTTGGATTTTATACATATATAAGTTTCTGGAGAAATAATTTAATTTGACACCATCTCCACAAATTGACTGGGCTTATCTCTCTCCCATGAAGAGTAAAGATTGCCCTTTTTTGTGGCCAGAGGGGAACCTCATTTCCCTTCTTCTTATCAGTTATAAAAAGTCAAAATATTGTTTCAAATGGATGTGTTTAATATTTCAGAGCATACAATGTGTCCAGCACAAAAGGGCAACACCGGCAGGCAGGGGAGAAAGAGTAGAGAGGAGATGAATGAGGACCCCGCATCTCATGGCCACAGAGTTGTCACCAATCTGTCCCTTCTTGTTCTGTGAGGCTGGGCTCATTGTCCATCTCTTCATCCGTAAACTTCCTCACCTCTGAAAATGGAAAGGACAACCAGGGCATTTCCCTCCCCTACTCTACAATATATTGTGGCCCAACCACATTGATTTTTAACATCCACTACATAAAGTAAATTCCCAATGATTCCAGATGATTTGGGTCATAGAGCAACTAAGACGTTTCCCGCTGAAAACACCACCCCATGTAAATAGGTTGAACATTTTAACAACAAAAACGTGTGTATGACCTTGGTCATATCTATTAGCAATATGGTCCAATTCGTGATTTACTTTTCTTATGGCCTTTTTTTTTGTATCTCAGAGGCCCCTTTACCATTGGTGCCACCTTCTATCATGTCCAAATATCTGGTGCCCCTTCACCTCAACTTCAGCTCCCCTGTTGATCCATTCTGGGTATGAAATACCTGGTGGGAATGACTTTCCTCTGTGGAGGGAGTGACAGGTGCAGAAAAGGACTGGAGAGCAGGTGACAAACAAGAGCAGACAAAAGGGACATGGTTTACTCTGGTTGCTGTTTACATCATTGACCAAGATAAATAATGAACGGAAGTGCCTGATGGGGCTCACCTCCAGGACTGTGCTTCCCAGCTCTCCCCACTAAACACCTGGTGAGCCCCAGCCTGCCAGTACTTTCCTTTCTAGACCTGCGATGAGTAAATATAACTCCTCCAGATCAGCAATTTGGCCAATTTAAAACTCGGTGTGTCAAGTTTACCTATAATGAGGGACACTTCTCCTAACCCATATGACAGGAGGAGCACGAGGAATAGCGACACTGCAGCTAACTCCATCACCACGTCTTCTTCACGTGTGAAGTGCTATGTGAGTGCTAAGTAATAATGTTATGGTTTCATTGGAAAGATGTGCGTGTCACCCAGGAGTATCAGTAAGTCAGTAACATAATTTGCTATAAGTCATCATTAATTAACAGTAAATTACCGGGCCCTTCCTGGGGAAGCAGCATATTAAACTGACATCCGTATGTGAACAGTTCATTATGGGTAATGTTATGAGAACACAAACTGAAGGACTTAATAGTGGATTAGAAAGCGTTTATGTCCAAACACCTCAATGCGGGTTCCACAGCTGCTGCACACAAGCAAAGATACCACCGGCTTGTTGCTAAGGAGGATCAGGCAGACTTGGAGACTTCAGAAGAGGCTCTCCCAGCGTGGGGCGATGTGGTATTTGGAAGCATTGGAAACAAATAGGAGATGGTGAGCACTCATCCATCTCCTCCCCTCACTCCTCCCCTCCTTCACACCATTCCCACCAGAGCCTGGGAGAATGAGATGGTAGTCATGGACAAAGAGGTGAAGGTGAAAATTGTCACCTGGGGGAGAGAGAAGGATCAGATTTACCTGGGGGCCAAAATAGGAGTGGGCATCAGGTGAAGGTGGTAGATGGGCTACTTAGAAATCTCTTCAAGTGATTCGGTTTTGCCACCCTACATTCCTACCACCCTCCCCTGTCCCTGCCTCTGTCATACAGTGATTTTGTCAAGTTTAGTTATTGCTGCAAATTTAAAAGTAAAATGACCCTAACTAACGTAAATTTGTGAAGCACACAATCCAAATCAACAGCGACATTCCTACGAGAATCACTAATCTGTCTATTCATTATCATAAAATAAAATGGAAGGTTATGCAAGGCACGAATGCTGATTCCTCGATGCCTACACTGCAGTCGCCATGGCCTGACCAATTGCAGGCAAAGGGCAAGAACTCCTGAAGCACAGACAGCCTCCCTGTGCCACCCGAACCCCCAAAGTGAAAGGACCACTAAGCAATGGCTCTTTATCCCCAAGTTTCTTTATCCCAACATCATAAGCGCTTATTAAACAGGAGGATCTGTTTCTTCTGCTACTGACAAAACAAGTGCAAAGACAAAAAAGTTCAAAGCCTTTGTTTCATGAGATCTACTGGTTTTCCTGCATTCATTCATTCAACAGACATTTGCTAAGTATCACGCTAGCTTTCAAGAAATAAAAGGACTCCATCAGCCTTGCCCTCAAGGCACTCCCATTCTAGCAGGACACAAAGTCAAGGACAAAAAAATAAGCAAAGAGTGATAAGACAACAGAGGAGAAGAGGGTTTGACCGTTTGTACAAAACAGGTAGGGTGGGAGAGGCAGTAAGGTGGTTGGGGTGGTCTTTCACAGAAAGGTGGAGGATTGAGTTTAGGACTGTGGGGGAGTCCAGACTACAGCCATTCCTAGCAAAGAGAACAACCGAAGAGAAGATACAAGGGCACAAACCCTTCCATACTCTGAAGGAGGAAGCCCTTCCCACCGCCTACTACTGGAGTGACTGGACCAGGTAGACATCAGTCTAAGGTAAACCAATCTGGTTCCTCTTATAGCACAACCCACCTAAATGAGCTGCCCACCCTGAACCTGCAAATCGGAGCGTCAAGCCTTCCATTTGGAGGCCCTGGATGCAGAGAGGCAAGCCAAGAAAGGGGTCTACAGAGACAGGCAAGAGAAGGAAATAAGTGCACAGAGGGGCAGCCCCAGGTAACTGCGTGATCCCAAAGCAGAAAGAGAGAGAACGGTGGCTTGCCGGGGCCTGTTCCAGACCTTCGTGAGGTTCAGCCATTTTTATGTGTCTTCGATTCCTTGAAATAATGTCAGCTCCTCAGAATAAGGTCCCCTTAATTTAAGACTGCTGGCGTGGGGTTCTGGATAGGTGCTGGGGAACGAGAGACACTGAAGGCTCCTGGGCGGAAGTGGGCCACCCTGTACCCAAGAACATAGGGCCTGCTGCAAGGGTGACCGCAGAGCCACTGGGCTCAGCCACCACCACTGGAAGAAGTCCAGGACTCCGGGCAAGGTGTTTGGATCGGGGACAAGAGAGACCGAGTTCACTAAAAGGTCTTCACACCTACTCATCCGCTTTTTATAAAGATAAAATCTGTGAAGCACTTGCGATTTCTCTGGAGAAAGACGTGAGATAAATACAAGGTATTGTTAACAAAAGGGCCTTTCTTCTTTATTATAAAGCTATCGGAAAGGAATTGCTTTTCCAGGCACAAGGGAGCGGCAGTCCTATCTCAACAGGTAACCTTGAGAATCAGACACAATAGCTGTCTCTCTCCTCACTTCTCTTTCCTCCTTTACCCTCCACAAGCACACTTCTCCATTAATAGCCTTTTTCATCTAATGAGACTAATAGCGCATCCTCCTCTGCATACAGAGCGAGCCCAGCTGCTGGCTGGGCTGGACCCTCCCTGCTGTCAGCTCGGCACCCATCACTGCTCGCGACCCAGGCTGCCGCTGAATTCTGGGCGGGAGCATGCGTGGCAGACAGAGGGAGATTTCTCACCAGTTCTTCCACAAATACCAGCCTCCCAAGTGAAAGGTTACCTATGGCAGCTTAAGAAATCCTGCTTTTGCAAGAACACAAGAAAAGTCTTTCCTGTGTTGTATAATTTCTTCACAATTCTTTCTGTGAGGGCAGGGTGTATATGTCAATAAAACTGTACTTAAATATTCCAACGTGTATTTTCACTGAACTGCAACCTGTAGACCTGCAGAAGGTGGCAGACAAAAAGCGGATAAGCATGCGGCATGAGGCAGAGGAGGGCACCAGAGAGCACAAGGAGTTACTAGATCCATCAGGCCTGTGGAAGCCGAGCTCAGGAAGCCAGTGGAGGGGGGTGGGAGGTGGAGACAAGAATCGAAGAGCCCAACAAGCATTTCTTTGGCATTTAAGGACAAAGGAAAAACGCTGCCCTGGAGCAGCTACTGTAAGAAACGATTCCTTCTGAACATAACCTCTGGCTGTGGGCTTGCTGCCCAGTAAAAGAACTTCACAGCAGATCTACGGAGTCTATTGAGGGATCCAGGAGTCTGGTTCCTTCCCTGTGAAATAGTTTAGGGACCATCTGAACACTTTCCAGGGGATGAGGTCTGACCCTCATCGTGCCTGCAGCGAGGCTCTGAGGTGTGACAGTCGCCCGAGTCTGATCTTTCATCCCAGGGATATTCCAGAAGACTGAGGCTTCTCCAATGACCCACACTGACCATCTGCGGCACCAGCTATAGGGGCTTGGCATCCATGGGCACATGGTCAGATTCACTGTCATTTCAAGTTGAAAAGGACACCAGAATTCACCAAGTGCAACTTTCTACATATCTCAGATACCAGAACACAGGTTGAAACTTTGGCTGTCCCCAGGGATTCTGTAAAGTCAAGTCCCTCCTGTTTGCATTTTATAGATCTGTGCCACTGCTGTCAGAACCTAACTTCGCCTGTCCAGCTGGCCACACGGAAGACAGGCTACGCTTGAACTTGCCCACATTGCTGGAGGAAACTGGTACTTTGGCCTAAACAAGTTTTCCAGAACAGCTCCTTGGGTCATATTGATAGGGGACTCAAAACTTGGAAAATTTAGCTTAAGGTAAATAGTCATAAATCTAGCAAGTAATGTGTATGTTAAGTTTTTGTTTCAGTAACTACAGATAAGGCCTGTCTTGGCACCTAAGAATAAACAGATGACCTCTTGGAGAGGTCTGTGCCAGGAAGAAGCAAGCGACTACCCTTCCCCCTTGGAGGCAACTGTTGAATTTCAAAGGCTTTCGCTGACACCTTGTTTGCCCTCCCCCAACCCCCTTATAAAAGATCTGGCTGGGAAACAAAGAGTAAGATGGTTAGGATATGAACCCGCCATCTTCTCGGATTGCCGGCCATCTGAATAAAGTGCCTATAAAAGATTCAATCACTGTCACTGCTTATTGGATTTGGTAGTGACAGGCAGTCCGAACGCCGGTGTCTTTTCCGGTTACAGTATCATCTCTTAACATTTATTTTGATGGGAGCCTGGGTCCTGTGCTTCAAATCAGCATTATTCAGGGGACCAGGTGCTCATTATCGATTGCTGTATAACAAATCACCCCAAACCTAGTAGCTTAAAACAGTATACCACAGTTTCTGCAGGTCAGGAATCCAAGTGGCTCAGTTGGGTGTTCCTGCCTCAAGGTGTCACCAGGGCTGCAGTCATCTCCAAGCTCAGATGGGGGGTATCCCTGCCTTCCCAAGTTCACTCACATGGTTGTTGGCAGGAGTCATTTCCTCAAGGCTGTGGACCAGAGGGCTCCCTCAGTTTCTTGCTACGTGGGCCACACCATAGGACAGCTCACAACATGACACTCTTCCCATCAGAGTGAGCAAGTGGGAGAGGAAGAACGAGCACAAAAGACAGAAGCCACAGCCGTTTGGGAACCTAACATGGAAGCAACATCTCAGTGAACCCAAAATCCAGTCCACAATTAAGGGGGACGAATTACCCAAGGACATGAATCCCAGGAAACAGGGATCATTATGGGGCCATTGCAGAGGCTGCTCACCACAGCCTACATGTTACTTTCTCTTTTTTACTTATTTATTTTTAAAATTTTCTTATTGATAACACTACTATAGACATATCTTTATCATGATGATTGGCAAAAAAAAAAAAAATACCCTGCCACTATAACAGAAACCAAGCGGAAACAGAAGGAGCCAAGAAGTTGAAAGAGACAGCGATAGAGAGATATGAGGACAACAGACAGAGACAGACACAGGAATGCCCCAGGCCTTGCCTCTTTATCTTTCTTGTTTATTCAGCCCTTCCAGTGTACCTTCCCCCGCTCCACTTCAGCTAGCCCAAGTGGGTTTTGTTTCTTTGCAATCCATCTCTGACTCAGCCAAGTCCTCCCAGTCTATTTCTTCCTGGGAAACTGGTTAATGCCAGTTCAATTTCACACACACACCCTGCAAGTGATCTTTGAGATGTGAAATAGCTTGTCGATTCCAAGCAAAGCACATGTTTGTTCAAAGCGGGGTTATGATTCAGTTCACTTCCCTAGGCCTGCGTTGAGACGCAGGTTAATGTTGCCTCCATGAATCAAGGGGAAAATGTAATTAAAGGAATGGAAATTGTACCTGTCCTAAATCAAACTGCACAACGGTCATTAAACTAGACCTAGAGGACCCATTCACTAAGTCCTGTAAACCCACAGTAACTTCGAAGGTAAAAGTACATGGTACCAACTCGTGCAAATAAGTGTGCATTCTGCACTCACATGCATCCGTGGCCACACACACTTCACGGGCCAGGAGAAGGAGGCCTCAAGCAAACAGCCACCTCTGTTCCCTTCTCTGGATGTGCCACCAAATGAGTGTACCCCTTGTCAACTCCCACACGGATTCGCTTTCCAGAGCACGCTTTCTAAGCATTCAACAGCCTTTCAATAGAGAAACCAGCTCACAGAGCTCACAGAGCAGTTCACAGGCCTCCTGCAGGCAGTGCGTGTAAATATTGCGAACAGCAAGGTTACGCTGCCAGCTCGCTGCAGAAACCCAGACGAGCAAGATTTTACAAGTGCTCTTCCCAAAAGGAATCAGAGCGAAAACTCAGAGTGACAGTCGCTGGAACCGTGCTGTCCTCCTTGACAGACGGAATCTGAAGAAATGTCCTTTTTTATACACAAATAGTGATTTTTAAAAAATTTACAAAGTCTGGGCTCGCTGTGGGGAATTTTGAAATTCCAGAAAGTATGGAGGAGAAAATAAAGCTACTTATAAATGCTGCCACCAGGAGACAACTAGGGTTGTGTTTGCCATATTTTCTTCTAGTCTTTTTTCCATATATATGTATATGTTTTTATATAGGTATATATTATTATATATATTTGGAATAATATTTTTTGTTTTTCTTTTTCTAACCTAATATTGCATTGCATGGAAGGCATGGGAGGGGACAACTCATGAAGACAAGACTTCTTTGGGTGAGACACAAATATTCCAAAATTAGATTGTGTTGATGGTTGCACAGATTTCAAAGTATACTAAAAATCATCAAACTACATACTTTAAATGGATGACCTTTATGGTGTGCAAATTACATGTCAATAAATCTGTTTTTAAAAACATATAATGGGGATACCACTATATACCTATCAGAATGGCTAAAATTTTGAAAAATAAAATAAGTAAACCATGAAACCCTGACAATTCTAAATGCTAATAAGGATGTGGAATAACCGGAATTCTAGAGGGAATACAACACGGTGCAGCCACTTTGGGAGAGAGTTAGGCAGTTCCTTACAAAGCTAAAGAAACGCCTGGCACACTGCCTGACAAGTGTCCTCCAAGGTATGTGCTCAGGAGAGACGAAAGCCTGTGTCCACATGAACACCCGCACACAAACGCTCTTAGCAACTTCATCTGTGTTAACTCAAAACCAATAACAACACAAATTACCCATCAAAAGGATAATGATTTAATAAATCAGGAATATTCATTCCGGGAATGCTATGTACCAATATAAAAGAGCTACCCATTTGGGCAACAACATAGATGAATTTCATAACCATTATGCTGTCCTGGCCAGGTGGCTCAGTTGGTTGGAGCATCATCCCATACACCAAAAGGCTGCGGGTTCAATTCCTAGTCAGGGCACATACCTAGGTTGCGGGGCCAAGGCCCAGTTGGGATGCATATGGGGGGCAACTGATTAATGTTTCTCTCTCACATTGATGTTTCTCTCTCCCTCTCTCTCCTCCTTTCCCCCTCCCCCCTCTCTAAAATCAGTAAAAGCATATCCTTGGGTGAGGTTTTAGGAAAAACCATTATGCTGAGTGAAAGAAGCTACACCAAAAATATAAAATACCCATTTGTTCCATGCATAGGGAACCCTAGAAAAGAGAAGTCCACTCTATCACAGCAAACAGCAGATCAGTGGCTGCCTGGCCTGAGAGTGGGGAAGGACAACAAAACACGGAGGAGCCAGAGGGCACGGGGCAGGAACAGAGACATTCCGGGCCGTGACTGCGGCGGTGGTCACGCGAGTGTGCATGTTGCTCTAAACCCCTCGGTGACTGTGCACTAGAAACTGTTCTATTCTACTGTGTGGGGGTCATACCTCAGTGAGGTTTATTAAAATAAAACTCATCAGACTGTAACTACAGTAGGTGCATTTTTGCATATAAATTGTACCTCCAAAAAAGTTAAGTTTTTAAAATGGAAAAAAATAAACTATATGATTATCTAACCACTCTGTGAACACCAGAAGATAATATGAAAAAATACTGAATGTAAACTGTAATTGAAAATTAACAGATTAAAATGAAAAATATATATATATTATATTGTGCTCATTTTCACAGGCCATTAAAGAGTTTTCAAAAGTGTCTTAATTTAAATGCCATGCACCAATACTAACCAACATTATAGATGTACCACAACTTAGCCAGTCTACAATAGCTGAGTTTTTGGTTCTTTTCTTTTTGCCACTGAAAATAACATTGCAGCGAACACCTGTGTGGGTAAAACTTTTGTCTGTGCTGCAGATTCCTAGAGAAGGAACGAGTGGGGGAAACATCTTAAAGTCGATTCCCTGGAACTGGGCTAGGCAGTCCCAGTGGTGGGACGGGAGTTTTACCATTCTCTCCCCGGCCCGGCTGCCTCCCCTCCGTCACGGTACTTGAGTGGCAGCAGCAAGCAAAATGGGGCAGGTTCCAAAGGAAACAACGCTTAATATTATAGCTTCCTATTCTCATTCTTTTATCATTTCATCTGCTATATTTCTAAATCCTTTTTTCTTCTCTGTACATTGAATTGAAAAACAAAGTCTTTTATATTTTGCAGAGGACAATAAATGTTCTCTAGGATATTAAATTTCCACTGAACTGGAAACCAAAGGCGATTAAGCAACTGAGTGGCACCTTTGTTTTCACTGAAAGGAAGATACACTTTTATTTCTGATCCTTCAGTGCAGATGGTTTCTGTGAGTTAATAAATTAAAGGGGTATGACCTATTTAAAAAGTGCTTCCTTTATTCATACTTTGTTATAACTGTGTAACTCCTGACCTTTCTTACTGTTCCCTGCGGCATCGCTCCTGCCCTCCACAGTCTATGGTATGGAGTCAGTGCCCAATAACTGGGTGTGGAATTGAACTTTCTGAACCCATTGGTTTATGGAAAAACCATGAAAATGGAAGAGAAGGAATACGGGCAGAGGCATAGGCGGGCATGGCACCTGAAGGAATGAGAAAACAAAGAGCAGAGCAAGAAAGTCCTGACAAAATGGATCTCTCCACCAGAACAATTGTACCATCAAAAAGGACAGAGGCTGCCCAACCTCCCTAGCTCCATCCCAGCACTGGTACCACTGGGAGATGATGCAGCGTGCAGATGCCAAGGCTGAAAACAGAGCGTGGAAGGAAGACAAGGGGCCCCGTTTCCCTACGCCTGGCCCAGGAGCACCAGGGAGGGCCCTGTGGCTGGAGGGTGCCCTTCAGTGGCTGCCTGTCCTCAGGGACTGGTTGGCTGTCCTCCACCCAGGGGCACAACCAGGCCTTTTAAAAATTGGCAGAATAAAGTAGAAAGACAAATCCTTCCATGGCGTTGCCACCCCTGGCAGAGAAACGATGGCAATGAAAGAAGGGTGGGATGGTGAAGTCCATCTGAATCTTGATAAAATGCCCACGAGGCCCAAGCCTTCTCAGTGATGGAGAGTCAGCTGGCACATCACCAGTCTCCCTGGGAGCAAGGAGTTACAAAGGAAGAGTAAGGAGGGGAGGGGATTGAATGGTTTCTTATAGCTCCTAATAACTCTTCTGACAGCAGCCAGCAAGGCTTCCACGAGCCAGGATGAGGGGAAGATGAATGGGTTTGTCTTTTCCATTAAACACCATTACCCAGAGCTCTGGAGAGAGTGAAAATGAACTGCTGACTCACATTCCAGCTTCCATCTCTTTTCTCCTAGTTAAGAAAAAAAGCTATGAAAACAACTTCCATGTGTCCTCCACAACCTGTACCCACCTCCTAAAACTTGTACAAACTCAGGGGAAATAGGTAGCCCACTGAGCTACAAGGTCCATTTCCCAACCTCAGCGGCCAGCACACAGCCAGTCCTGAGGAGCTGAAGTTCAAATCCAGTCCCTCAGCACGGTCAGGTCCACACGAGGTCAACAACGTACTTCAAGATTCATTAAGCCTCTTGTAGGATCCTATCATCTTTAAAGCCCAAGAGCACAAGGGTTTCTCTTTGCCACAGATACAAATAATTCTGCTCCTTGATGGGATTCAGTTGCTTGAGTGATTTGCGCCATCTGCATGCATTGTAACAAAGCAACAAAACAAAAACAGTTAGTTCGCCCAACGCCAGCAGGGTTCAAGATCAGAGTCTTTAGGCCAATGGACCTCAGCCTCAGCAACACCATCGAATCAGCTGAGGTGCTTAAAAATCACTGGTGCCTGAGCAAAACATAATCAAAAGAGAAAATGATTTTAAAAGATTGTTTACACTAGCATTCTCAAACAAAAAATACTTAAGAATAAATTTAAAATACATGCAGCACCTGTACATTGAATACTATCAATACTCCTGTAGATATCTCATGTCAAGGAATAGAACTTATATGTTAATTTTGCAAGGTCATAAAATATAAGTTTAGAATACAAAAATCAATGGTATTCTTTCACATGAGCAGCAGTCAATGGGAAAATGAAGTTTTAAAGTAATCCCATGTACAGCAGCACCCAAAACATAAAATACTAGGAATAAATCTAGTAAGAGTTGGCTAAGGCACCCTGCACTGAAAATTACAAAACATCACTGACATACATTAAATGAGACCCAAATAAACGGAGATGTCCCCTGTTTGGTTTGCAGCCCTCAATGTCATTAAGATGCCAGTTATCCCCAAAACAACCTGTTACATCAGTCCAGTCTCGACCACAATCCCAGCAGGTTTATTCTGTGGAAATTGACAAGCTGGTCCTAAAATTCATATGGAAATACAAAGGTTCTAGAATAAGCAAAACGATTTTGAAAAATATGAAGGAAGAAGTTTGATGCTGACTGATTTCAAGATTTCCCAAATGGCTAGAATAATCAAGACGATGTTTATTGATTTAAAAATAGATGTATATATCAATGAATAGCAAGTCTAGAAATAGACCCACATATGTATGCTCACCTGATTTTTTTTTACAAAGGTAACAAAATAATTCAATAAAAAAATGATAGTCTTTTCATACATGGTTTGGGACAACTGGCTATCCAGATTGAAAACAAAAACAAAAACAAAAACCTTGACCGATCCCTCACACCATACACAAACACTGACTTGAAACTGATCAGAGATATAAACATAAAAGTTAAACAATAAAACATCTAGAAGAAAATACAGATACAACCTTTGCAGTTTGGGATAGGCAAAGGCTTCTTAGAACACAAAACACATACATTGCAAAAATATTAAGTCATCCAATATCAAAATTTTAAACTTCTTTTCTTCAAAAGATATTGTTAAGAAAATGTAAACACAAACCATAGGAGAAAATATTTTATGTATGTGTTTGTAGAAGTGTAAATATAAATAAATACCAGAGAAAGACTTATCAAGAATATAGAAAGAATCCTTACAGCTCAATAACAGAACAATTCAATTCAAAGAAAGACATTACACAGAAGAAGACGTATGAATAACTGATTAACACATTAAAAGATGCTCAATATCACTAGTCATCAGAGAAATGCAAATTACAACCAAAGGAGATGCCACTACAGACCCAATGCATTGCTCTCAGGCATTGCTGGTGAGAATGTAAAATGGAATAATCACTTTGGAAAATAAACAGGCAGCTTCTTATAAACTTATGCATGCATTTTACTATATGACCTATCACTTCTATTCCAAAGTATTTACTCAAGAGAACAGAAAAATCTATGCCCCCACAAGATCTACAAAAACATTTATAGGTGGATTCATCATAGCTAAAAACTGGGGAAAACAAATGTCCAACAACAGCTACCCAGCATTCTCGTTGTCATATGCCAACCAGGGATACTGCTCAGCAGTTAAAAACGATGAACACAGGTGAATCTCAACACTGTTCTTCTGTACAAAAGTGAAAGCAAGATTTTATTAATATGAAATTCTAGCAAAGGCGAAACCAATCTAAGTGACAGAAAGCAAGTCAGCGGCTTCCTGGGAGAAGGAGAAGGGGACTGACAAAGGCACGAGGGACCCTGTTGGGGGGATGGGGATCTTCGCTGTTGAATGTGGTGGTGGTGATTCCAGGGGTATATATACTTACCATTCCTCAGCGAGTCATACACTGAAAGCCATGTGTTAGGTATAAATTATACCCTAGTGAATTAGATTTTCAACAGTGATACCCCGTACACACTATTTAATTGGTCTGAGATATGTTCTTGGCATCAAGATCTAACTTTCCCCAATGACTAATGAATAGCCAAAGCTGAGAGCCACTACTCTAGGGGATAAAAACGAATGACCTAGTGTCCTGGGACACCAGCAGAAGGCTACTGGCACTCTCAGTGTGAACACAAGCCATTATTGGAGGTCACAGACCACCTACCACTGTCGCAGGCCACCTACCTGTCGCAGGCCAACACCAGAGTACCTGTGGCCTCCTTTGGTTCACTGCTAGTTAACTCAACCCTCTCTGCAGAGCTGGGTCATGCTACAGCAGGGAGCGAGGGTGAGACTGCCTTCCAAGCCCCCTTTTCTGTCTGGCAAGGGTCACTCCAGTGCCTGGCTGAAGGTGTGTGCGCAGGCATTAGCCCTGCGGCCCAGGTGTGGTGCCAAATACACAGACTAACCGGGGGACATCAGGAGGGCCTTCCAAGTCATGTACACTGGGGCTCCCTCCTCCCTGCCTGGCTGCAGACAAAGGACAGACAATGGCCGGGAGAGACCAGTGTTCAGAGGGTTGTATTCAGTTCGACAGTCAGAGGCCCAGCTCCAGGCTGGAGCTCACGTGAGTCCATTTTCCATGCCTCTCTTTGCCATCTCTGAAATCAGTAGGAAGGGCAATATCAAGTTTTGGATATTTTGTTTGCAAACGATAAGTCACCCCTCGAAGGAGGAAGACTCTCTTTCCTTGGTGCTAGTCAAATAGAGTCTCTGAGTACAACCACCAAGTTCAGAAGCATCCTTTTCCCAGCATTATACTTTTCTCACCTGCTGACACAGCCAGAGCTTCTCACCCACCCTCCACTTTCTTTGGAACCCTCCCAGTTTGCGCTGAGCCACAGGACACACTTCAGCCCTGCACCCCCAAAATGAGACACCCACTACTCAGGACACCTGGGTTGGAATGTGCTTTCTGTCTCCTGTAAATAAAGCCACCACATTGGTAAAAGCACATGCTGAGCTTCACCACCAGCCCTGGAGTGAGCACACTGAACACAGTAGGGTGTCTGCGTCCAGGAGCTCACTGTCTCCTAAGGGAACTGAGAGGAACAGACAAATCTGATGACATCAAGTAGACAATGAGGTGGCATCTGGGAGACACTGAGAATGCAGGTCATGGGACGCAAGCATTTCTATCATCCGGGCCTTCACCTCCTTCAAGGTGTCCCTCTGTCACATAGGATCCGGCCCCAACTCTTTAACATGGGACCTGCGTTTGCTGCCCCGCCTGTGCGTGCCACCCTCTGGCCACTCCAAACCTCTCCCAAGCACCTGAAAATGGCACTCCCTTCCCTCCGTGACTCTGTGTATGCTCTTCTCTCTCAACGTCATCTTTTAAAACTTCCATTCCCACAGATCACTACAATCCAGGACACAGGGAATCTCTAGAAGACTCAGTGAGAGGACAAACTGATTTGAGGAAACCAAATACACAGAACACACAAAGACCTAGAACACCCAGATGTCCTTGGCCCGGAGAGGTGGTCAGAGCCGGCATCCCCCTCCAAGGCTCCCCAGACCCACAGAGGGGGAGGCGCTGGCTGCTGTCGCTGGGAGTGGTGCTCACCCTGCCACCACCAGCACTGGCCTTGCTTGTGACCCCGGGAAAAACTCCTACCTCCCCACAGCTCCCCAAGGATTAGCTGATACAAAGGCTTTGATAAGCATTTGTTGATTCCAGTCACTTGAATTAATTACCCTATAAATGAAAGGACAAAGATAAGGCTGAGATCCAGGTAGTGAAGAAAAGTGTTCTCTTACCCACATATCAGTGAAAGGACCAGGAAGGGGAGCCACCTGACCACAGGCTCCCAGAGGGAGGCAGGAGGGAGGCAGGAGGGGCACGCAGGGCTTTCAGCCCCCAGGGTCCCTGAAAGCCAAACAGGGGCAGCCCAGGGGAGGGGTGCAAGGGACAGCGCAGAGAATGGGCAAAGCCCAAGACCAGGTGCAGCGTAAGATCATGTTCTCACACTGGTGACAGTGAAACTGAACCAGCCACGTGCTCTTTCCCCTGTCTCTGTTCAAAGTCAGAATGAAGCTGAGGGTAAGGGACAGCATCAGCAATTACATCACCTGGGCACAAACTCTGCCTTTGCCATCTGCAAGCTGTGTGATCTTAGGAACGTCACCCAACCTCTCTGTTACCCAGTTGTCTCAGCCGTGAAATGGGGACAAAATGTTACCTCATGGGATCACCACAAGGAATAAGTAAGCCCACACACGTAAAGCACTTGGGTCAGTGCTGGCATAAAGGAAGCACTCAGTAAAAAATAGATAGATAGATAGATAGATAGATAGATAGATAGATAGATAGACAGACAAATAAATGAATAAATAAAATGTTGGTTCCCCTTTGGGGGGCACAAAAAACAAACCAATGAAGGAAGGAAACAGTAAACCCTTCGCTCCTCTCATTGGTGATGAGCTACCCAGCAGAGTTGTTTTGAAAACATTTTTTAAATAGTAATAATGCTGTCATGTATTTTGTTAACTGAAAACATTGCCATATTAACATCTCACTTGAACTTCCCAGTAAACATATGAACTTGACAGAGCGGGGAACCCCAGGGAACACAGAAACATTACTCCAGGTGGGGCGAAAGTAGGTTTACAGTCGTGAGTATGTGATAACGAGAAGTTATGATGCATTAATTATTGCATTAGTTTCCGTACAAACAGCTGCACGCGCAGTTTGGAGCTGCAGCAGACGTGTTGAGTCACTTCTGAGGGAAACAGCCTCAGACCCACCTGTGGTGGCCGCTGAGCGAGCTTCACACCACCTGACCCCCCTGCACACCCCCTCCTCAGCGTGAGTGTATACGCTGGTCCAACAACGCAGCCCTGCGCTGCCATTTTCAGGCCTCCACGGGCTGGGAGAGAACGCGAAGTCAGGGGCCACACTTGACTGAAAACAATAGCTGGCATCCGTGACAGAGTCCCTGGGTGCTCTGTTCCATTCCACTGGTAGGTATGTCTGGAGTCTCACCAGTAGAGTTTTTACCAAGTCTCAAAATCAAGCACTGTAGTTCCTTCTACTTCATTTTTTTTTTGAAGTTTTCTGGCTAAGTCCTCTGCATTTCCACATCAGTTTTAGAATCAGAAGCAGGATAAAGCCAGATGACCAGTGACCCAGGAGGATGGGAGCAGGGAACAGAAGGCCGAGTGACAATGCGGAGGGAAGCGAGGGCTGGGCTGCCGCCCCAGTGGCCTTGGTGTCTGTGGCCCGAACGCTGGCCCCCGGGCTCAGTCTACAGAGTAGGAAATCTACTGTCTCCCGTACGAAAGGACGGTCCATCCGGCTGCATGTGCTCAGGGCCGATTTCCCAGGAAGTCCCCATAGCCCTCCACCTGGCTCACCCTGAAGCCATGACCCATATTCCGAATCCCAGAACTTCGGAGGGGGCAGAGCCTGAGAGATCAGCTGGCCCAGCCCCTTCGTTGGGCAGGTGAATTACCTGAGGCTCAGAGCCGGCTGAAAGCAGAACCTGTACTTGAAAACAACCCATAGCTCCTTTTTGGCTCTTTTAATGTTTTTAAAAATTGTGGCAATGCAACATAAAATTTACCATCGTAACTAGTTGTAAGTGTACAGCTCAGGGGTGTTAAGTGCATTCACACTGCAGTGCGGCCACCCCCACCAGCCCTTCCCATCCTGCAAACTGAAACTCTGTACCCACTCCACTCCCCAGTCCTCCCTCTCCCGGGCCCCGGGCAACCGTCACTCCACTTTATGCTCCTGTGAATTTGACTGTTCTGGATACTTCATATACGTGGAATCATACGGTACTCCATCTTTCGTGACTGGCTCACCTCACGTAGCACAATGTTCTCAAGGTCAGTCCATGTTGTAGCACATGTCAAAATACCCTCACCTTTTATGACAGCATAATATTCCATTGTACATATATACCACATTTGGTTTATTCACTCATCCATTGATGGACACTTGGGTTCTGTATTTTGGCCACTGTGATAACATTGCTGTGAACATGGGTATAAAAGACTAAAAGGAGAATTACAATATGATCCAGCAATTCCACTTCGGCACACTTTCGAGCCACTCCCACACATTCTACAGTGGGTGCAGCTTTTCACATTCCAACCAACAGTGCACAAGTGTTCTGACTTCTCTATTCTCAAACACTTGTTGTGTTCCATTGTGTATTTCTCACAGTGGCCATCCCACTGTGTGTGAGGCGGTACCCAATTGTGGTTTTGAGTTTGCATCTCCCTAGTGATTAGTGATGCGCAGCATCTGTGCTTGTTTGGCCATTGCTATATCTTCTTTATAAAAACATCCACTCAAGTCCTTTGCCCATCCTATAATCTAGATGTTCGTTGTTGTTGCTGCTGCTTGAGCTGTAAGAGTTGTTCCTAAGTCATATGATTCCCAGTTGTTTTCTTTCATCTCCCAGGCTGCCTTTCCACTCTGGTGATTGTGTCTTTTGATGCACAGAATACGACGCATGACTTCTTTTGCAAGATGCCATGGGACTTTGGAAGGTAGGGGGCCAGGGGCTAGATAATACATAATTTTTACTATGCAGAGATAAATAGTACTCGTGCACATCAAGTAGAATTTTCCTTCTGCACAGAGGCCAAGGTGAAGGGGAAAGTTCCAGGAACAAACACCATAGACAGCACCCAAAGACTTTTGTTTTGGTATTTTGTGCTAACCTCTTTTTAAAGATTTTTTAACTGTTATTCCTTACAATCGTCCCAATTTTCCCCCTTCGCCCTCTTCAGCCCACCTCAGCCCCCACCCCCAGAGTCCCTTCATTGTTTAACAGCTCACTCTGTTCTGAAATCTGAGATATGCAGACAGCATAATTCAAGGTTTCTGGCCTCAGGGGTCTCAGAGCTGGGTTGGAGAGATAGGAAACAAAGGCCATAACACAGAGGGAACTCCGTCCTGAAGACACTGTGGAGCTATTAAAGTACACGGTTAGATGACTAGGTTGGTCTTAACAGGATCTTACACAGAGTGCACTGAGGGGAGAGGATGTGTCGTGAGACTTGGGAAAGGGTGGTGGATGTAATGCTATTTCAAGAGGCCAGGTAAAGAGTTCCAAGAGCTTGAACTCTCCGAAGAGCAGTGGGGAGGGTGGGACGGAGAACTGTGAAAAATAGACGTGATTTTGTAACTGAGTAGAACAGAGCACTGTCAGATGGCTCCCACGTTTCTGGCTCAGTTTGCTTACTGGGTGCCCCAAACCAAGGCAGTAACTGTAAGAAGTGGAGCTACTAATGCAAATAGAAAGCTGGTGAGTCTTATTTTAGGCACTTAGAGTCTAAGGTGCCTTTGAGACATTCATCAGGAGATATACAATGGACAATTAGAAGTATGGATCAGGAGCTAAGGAGAGAAAAATAGATTAGAAAAATAAACATGATAGTAAAAGATATGGAAGCAGATAAGCTTACTCAAAGAGACTGAGTTGAATGAGGAGGAAGGGAAGCTGGGAGAACCTATATCAACGGGAAAGGGAGGGGGGAGAAGAGGCCTCAGTATGGGGACTTTGAGTTCTAAAGAGCCAGAAGTTTACCCAAAGTATGCCAATATGTAGCTTAAACGATCAGACAGTGGACTGGGTAATAGGACACTCGGGGACGAAGCCTTTAAGGGGAACACTGAACTGGAATGTTCTTTATGTCTTCTGTAAAGGTAGAAGATTCAGGTATTCCAGCTCTTCAGCTCCTGGATATTTGTGAACATGCACTATGTCTCACAAAGCTTTTTGAAGAAGGTTTTGTTATACAGCAGATAAGGGTTGTCCCAGGACCCACAAACCCAGAGGACCCCCACTAACTACATACGAGTACAAGACCCAGCAGACTTCTTCAATACAGAAACGTTCCCCCTTCAATTCAGGATCAATACTCACTCTTCTCTGCTGGGACAAATTTTGTGTTTTTATTAGAAAGAAAGGAAAGTCAGCCCTGAGAGTTGCAATTCAGCTACGCATGAACTCTAAAGCTTCAGCAGGCACCAGGACTAGGAAATTTCCACCTCCCACATCTTTAAGCTTGGTCACTGCGGCCTCAAAGAGCCACTTCTCACCCTGGCTGGTGTAGTGCAGTGGGTTGAGCATGGGCTTGAACCAAAGGGTCACCAAGTCGATTCCCAGTCAGGGCACAAAGCTGGGTTGCAGGCCAGGTCCCAGGTGGGGGGCGTGCAAGAGGCAACCACACATTGATGTTTCTCTCCCTCTCTTCTCCTTCCTTTCCCCTCTCTCTAAAAATAAATAAATAAAATCTTTTTTTAAAAAGTCATTTCTCCTGAGATAACTAATGATATCTGATGGCCTCTGAAGTATCCTATGAAGCAAAGTGTGTTTCACAGTTATTTTACCTCCCCAATCAGAAAGCCACCTGGTTAAGGTTTTTAGGAAGGGACATGCGGACCATTCTTCAAATGAATGACAGAGCTTCCCTTCTGAGCACCTCAATTATGAGGAGCAGGGGAAAAACTGGGAAGGACAGTGAGCATGAAGCCCCCGTGGGTCCCAACCCAGGTCCTGGAAGTCACTGAGAGATCCCCACACCTCAAGTGCACATCACCGATGACCGATCCGTCAGAAACACCAGAAGCTGAAATGAGGCTGAAAGATGAGCTTCCAAAAAGGGAAAATCATCATCATCCTCTCACACTCTGTGGGTCTAGAGCTATGCCTTCAAGGAATAACCTATAGAGATGATTACTTCACTGAAAGAGCGCACATGCCAGATAGCTGGCCAGACCGGCATTGACATGCATGTGACACACACTTCCATATTTATTTGCAAAACACGGTGTTCTAGAAATGGACGTCATACTTTGCATTTATATAGCAACTATTTCTCTAAGGACCTCCAAGGATTCTACAGCCATTACTGGGTTCATCCTTGTTACATGCTCGTAAAATGAAGGTGAGGCAGGATTACTCATCCCGTTTTATTAAAGAGGAAGCCGACGCCCCCAAGAGCATACGTGAGTAGGCCAAGGGCATATTGTGAGTCCTTTATTTGCTCAAAACCATGTAGGGACCAAACGAGTCCCAGATTGTCCTTAAAGTTGCTTATTTTTACAGAGATTTCTAGCCCTGGCTGGCGTAGCTCAGTGGATTGAGCATGGGCTGGGAACCAAAGTGTCCCAGGTTCGATTCCCAGCCAGGGTACATTCCTGGGTTGCAGGCCATAACCCCCAGCAACCGCACATTGATGTTTCTCTCTCTCTCTCTCTCTCTCTCTCTCCCCCTCCCTTCCCTCTCTAAAAATAAATAAATAAATAAAATCTTTAAAAAAAAAAGAGATTTCTGAAAAGAAAATGGCTCTATTTTGCAGCCTTGTGTCTGTGATTCAGACTATCAGATGGGCAGTGTCCAGGGTATCATATGAACTGTGGCGGGGGGGCAGGGAGGGAGAGCTTAGCAAGGGCTTGGCGTTTCACTTTTCCTTCAGTGGGCTGCTGCTACTCATGTCGTTACCGACAGACACAGGGTTCCTGACAACAAGAAGGGGGAAACCTAGTAAGCAATAGAAAAGCATTTGCTGCTAGTAGTAGTGGTGGTGGTGGTGGTGATAGTGTTCCCACTGGGACCAGTTTCCTTACCTGAAAAATAAGAACGTTGAGAATTGACAATGACTGAGATCCCTTCTTCCCCTGTTGTTTAATGGGAAACTGTGGTGGGATGTCAGGTTCCTGAGCACTGGTTCTGCAGTGAGCCCGGGGCAGGGCCTCGGACCCAGCCCATGTCTACAGCAGAGGCTGGCGGGAGGCTTTGTGGCTGGCGAGGCTGGAACGTGTGGACGGATTTGCCACCTCATTTGTTATCAGTCTTAGAAACGCGCTCCCTCCATCCTGGACTCGTGTGGACTTGCTCCCTGGGCTGTCCCCACATTCTCACAGACACCCTCCGCAGACATTTACAAAGTCTTTGCTGATTTAGCTCTTCTCTGAGCTAAGAGAAATTCAAACTGGGCTTGCAGTGTGCCACAAAACCCGCCCTGTTCCAAGTGCCTCCAGCACCAGCTAATAGAAAGGAATCCCCACAGGGGACACTGACCCTGCAGCTCTGCCCACCAGCTGTCCTTGGGGCTGAGAGGTGAATGGGAAGCTGGGTGATCAAAAGGCCAAACAGAAAAGCTGTGAATGAAGATGCAATGGCAATCCTGGGGGCTGCAGCTCAGGAACACCAGGTGGCTGGCTTCTTTCCCTAGAGACCACGGACGCAAGTTACAGAAATTTATGGTGGAAACAGAAATTTATGGTGGAAACAGCGCAGTGGGTCAGGTGCCTCCTCCACAAGGAGGCTGGCAGGGGAGAGTGTGTCTCTAAACTCACCCCCAGAGACTGCCTCAGTCCCCCACCCTGGACTGACTCAAAAGCTGGAGCCTCTGCTGCTTCTCTTGGAGGGCGGGAATCCAATATGCCAGCACCAGGGATCCTCCTCCCCACGAGACCAGACAGAAGGATGCCCAGGCTGCCGGTCTCAGCAAGAGAAGCACAACAACAAAACCGTGGCCCCTCCTGCCAGCAGCGGTTTCCTCCCAGCTGCTCCCGCACATTTGCCAGGAGCTACATTTCCTCCATCAGCGAGCCCGTACCCAGGGCCCACCCTGGAAAGAAAGGTGCCAAAGAACTAGGAATCACAGGCCTACCCCCAAGAAAGGACTCAAGGCCAATCACTGGGCCATGCCACAAGAACGAAGCACCATCCTCTCCCAGGAGGAGGCAGGAATGAATCTCAGAGACCCTCACACTCAGGCACCATGGCTGTAGGGAGCAGGCCCTGAGTCCTCTTCTTTCCCCAGGCTGAACTGATGCTTTGGGCCTCCCGGACACACTGACTGGATCTGAAATATTTCGATACACTGGCAGGGTTGAGTGCCCTTACCACCCATCGCTAAGGGGCCACATTCTCCCTTTGGGACCTGCCGAGAGCTCCTGAGAAGTTGGGAAGCACCCACAACGAACTCCAGAATCCTACCGTGGAAACCAAAGAGGTTGGTTCTGAGCTGCTGGGGTTGAGCTGCCATGACACCTGTGTCGTTAGCATCACCACCATACACCCATTGGCTTGGCCCCCCCACACCACCCATAGAACCATGAGCCAGAGACACAGCTTTCTTAATGACAGCAGCCAAACGATGTCACCCCAACCCAGGCAAGTCCCAAAGGGAGTTCCCGGTCTGTCCCACAAGAGGAAATATAGGTCCTTCCAGACCTGGACCTGGAGAACTGGAATATGGAGACGGAGGGTGGAATTTTTCCACACTGCAGGCAGGAACATGGAGAGTTTTCCGCTCTGAAGCCACCTGCGGCCCTGTTTCGGTGCCTCTCCAGGCCTGTTCCGTCTGCTCATTAGGTAAATGTGCCAACGCACGGAAAGAAATCAAGGTCTGCTTAGCTTTCCCCACTGGCCCTGTCAATCATTCCGAGGAACAGTTTCTGCCACACAGCTCAGGAAATGGGCCCCAGCGGGCCCGGGAACAGCTCCATCCCGTAAATGTATTTACACAGCACAGCACTTGTTCTCCACGTTTCGCCAGCAGCCCACCTCTCCCGAGCACCCTGGGGAAGTTTTACCACCGGGGAGGGCTCCCGGCTGCTGCTCTCACCTAGTCCCTCCTTGATCATCCGAACAGACAGATTGTGTGGCTGAGAGATGCGGCCACCTGCGGCAAGCCGTCTCGGTGGCTGACAGAAGGTTCTCCAGCCAGCAGGAGCAGGCTGGGGCCGGTGGCCTTGCAGAACAGACATCCTCTGGACGCCGGCTGCGCTCCCTGGCTGGGGCTGCTCCCTTGTACTAATGAGCTGTTCCTCTCACATGCAGGGAGCTGGCAAAAGCTCAGATTATGGCATCTTTGACAAACGAACCACTTGGAAATATGGGGGAAGGGAAGAAGTACCAGAACCAGCTCAGACAGACAACATTGGCCAAAACAGAGGCAATATATTCCAGAGAGGCCCTGGGCTGAAAAAGGAGTTCAAAGGCCATCCAGTCCTACCACCCACTGTGCAGGTGAGAAAACTGAAGTCCAGAGAAAATAAGTGAGGCTATTACACGGTAGTAAGTTGAACAAGGGCTTTGGTCATAACCCCAGCTCTACAGCTCGTTTGTTCTAGAACCTTGGACTTAATCGTCAAGAGCCTTTCATTTCTTCTAGTGCACTGTTGGTGGGAATGCAGGCTGGTGCAGCCACTGTGGAAAACAATATGGAACTTCTTCAAAAAACTAAAAATGGAACTGCCTTTTGACCCAGCAATTCCACTGCTGGGATAATACCCTGAGAATCCTGAAACACCAATTCAAAAGAACTTATGCAGCCCAATGTTTATAGCAGCACAGTTTACAATAGCCAAGAGCTGGAAGCAACCTAGGTGACCATCAGTAAATGAGTGGATCAAAAAACTGTGGTACATTTACACAATGGAATGCTACACAGCAAAAAGAAAGAAGGATCTCTTACCCTTCACGACTGCATGGATGGAATTGGAGAGCATTATGCTAAGTGAAATAAGCCAGGCAGTGAAAGACAAACACCATATGATCTCACCTATAAGTGGATCCTAATCAACAAAACAAACAAGCAGCAAAATATAACTAGAGACACTGAAATAAGGAACAAACTGACAGTAACCAGAGGGAAGGGGGGAGAGAGATAACAGGGGAAAGAAGGGGAAGGGTCATCAAGGAACATGTATAAAGGACCCATGGACAAGGCCAAAGGGGGGAGGGTGAAGGGTGGGGCAGGGGAAAGTGGTGGTGGGAAACTGGAGACAACTGTATCCAAACAACAATTTAAAATATGATAAAAAAAAAAAGAGAGAGAGAGAGAGAACAGTTTATGGCTACAGAATTCCAAAATTTTTATAGATTAAAAATCATTATTTTTTTCACATTTTTTTCATTGAAAAATGAAAAACTTTAAAAAAGGCATTACTCCATTGTAGCCTTCTTGGTATGTTGGTGTTAAAACCTCTCATGCCAGTTGAACTCTTTTGTCATTATTCTGTAAAAACATAATTTTGCAAAAACTTTTTAAAAGTCTCTCATTTCTCATCTTGAAAATACATAAATAAACCTACCTTATATAATGGTTTGTGATGCTTACACGGGATAATGAAGTAAATAAAGTATTTCAAACAGTAATCATATAATTAATAACTATTATCATTATTATTAAGTAATTTGGCCAAAATCCTTCAGCGAATCCATCTCAGACACAGGACTCAAATTCAGTTTCTTCCATTTCTACATCAGTGTTCATCTTCAAATGACCCAAAGAGCCTTCACAACTGAGTCACTCCCTGTGTCAGTTAAGAACACCATTCACACCCTGGCTGCTGTGGCTCAGCAGACTGAGGGCCGACCTGAGGACCCGTCAGGGCACACGCCTGGGTTGTGGGCCAGGTCTCCAGTTGGGGGCGTGGGAGAGGCAACTGGTCAATGTATCTCTCACACATTTACGTTTCTCTCCCTCTCTTTCTCCCTTCCCTTCTAAAAATAAATAAATGAAATCTTCAAAAAGAATTTCATTCGCCCACTAATAACAGTAGCTTAAAGAACCTAGTGGCGGATTCTCTCATATAAGGCCAAATGAAAGAAGCACAGCACTGGTAACAGGGCTCCATGAACCAAATTCCTGTTTTCCTGTTATCCTAAGCTCTTAGCTTTTATCCTCAAGGTCACAGGATAGCTGCTGCAGCTCCAGTCATCAGAAGAAAAGGTGTGGGAAAGGACAACAAGGCACTCCTTCCAAAAGAGTCATCCTCTTTCAAGGATTTCCTGGAAGCGTCATCCTGTGGCTTTTGCCACATCCCTGGCTTCAAGGGAAGTTGGACAATACCTGATAAAGCCAGAGTTTTGTTTACAAAAAGGGGAGAATGGCTGTTGCATGGGTAATGAGCAATCTCAGCCTTTTTGCCACACTCTTTGAGGTAACAGATTAAGTCACTTCTTGCATCTGCTTTGCATTCAGGATCCCTAGGAGTGTCTCTAGATGCTTGGCACCTATGCTGCAGCTGCCTCCAGGGCCCAGCCTGGCCTAGGATGGGTATCTTACCACCCCTCCATGCCTGGCCTATGCCTTGATGCTAAGAGCTGCAAAGATCTTGCAGAAGGAAAGACTGAATGAAGGACGGGCTGATGTGGGTAGGCCCACAGCTTCCCCTGGTGCCTGTGGGTAGAGAGGCTGAATTCTTTTTCCTTTCACTGATTAGAGCAGATCTGAACAACACTGAGATGACACCTTCATAAATGAAGGTGAAGTCAAACTATGTCTCCTCTGCTCCAAACCAGCCAAAGGTGCCCCAGTTCTTTCATAGTAAAAGCTAGGATCCTTCCCACTGAAGCCCCAGGTGACCCCCCGCCCCAGGGCCCCTGTTCACTCCCTTTCGGCTCACTCTTTCCCCCCTCACTCAGCTCTGCTCCTACCACAGCAGCCTCCTTGCTGTTCCTCCAACACGTCAGGTATGTCTCAACCTCAGGGCCTTTGCACTTGCTTTACTCCTGCCCGGAATGCTCTTTCCCCAGGTATCCAAATGCTTCCTCCCTCACCTCCTGCAAGGCTTTGTTTATATTCCACCTTCTCCTCTTTCCCTCCCTGGATGCTTGGACATCGACCACCGTCATGAACGACACAGGAACGACCCGCACCAGGAAGTTCATGACCAACAGACAGCTGCAGCGGAAACAGGCGGTGGGTGACGTCCTTCACCCTGCGAGGGCAGCAGTACCTAAGCCAGAAACTCGGGGAAAACCAGCCGAAACGTACAAGAACACACCAGATGTCACCTTTGCGTTTGGATTCAGAACCCGTTTTGGTGGTGGCAAGACCGTTGGCTTTGGTGTGATGTGTGATCCCCGGGATGATGCAAAGAGAAGTGGACCAAGCACAGACTTGCAGGACACGGCCTGGGTGAGGATCAGGAGACCTCAGGGGAATGGCAGAAGGAGCGCGGAGCAGGATGAAGACAGTCGGGGGGCGTGGGGCCGGCGCAGGGGCTGCCAAGGAAGGAGGGGAGGTCCTTCAGGGCCTTCTCTGTGGTGGCGGGCAGATTTTCCAGCAGAGGACTGATAAACTCAGACCTCTTTAGATAGATAGAAAGATAGGTAGATAGATAGATAGATAGATAGATAGATAGATAGATAGATAGATAGATCACCTTCCCGATGAGGTTCACACTGACACACTATTGAAAATCATAACCACCTGGGCACCCCCAACGCTGTCACCCCTCTATCTTCAGATAGCACTCATCCTCGTCTAACTTACTGTCCCCTTTCTTTATTCATGATGTCATATTGCCATGCCACTTACTCTCTTCTTTTGTTTATGTATGTATTGTGATTTGGGTCTGTTTGGTTCCCAGCTGCACCCTCAGCACCTAGAACAGAGCCTGACGCACACAGCAAAGACGTTACAAATATTTGTTGAACAAATGTACATACTAATGTAGCTCTGTCTTGGAGCAAGTTAGAATTGCCAGTTAGGAAAGGCCGCTGATGGGAAATGAAGAGACAGGAGTCTGAAGGAACCACCAATAAAGACAGAAGCATCCATACAAAGTCAGATCAAGAACACAAGCATTCTGAGAGCAGACAGAAAACCAGTGCTCTGGGCTCGTGCTACACCTTCACGTGAGGAAACCCATTCTCTGTTCAATAGACAAGGGTTTTCATACCCACTCGGTGGATGGCAAAGCTAATTCCAGCAATCGTGAGTCCAGTCTCTCATGCAGGCCCACTAAATGACCCAGAACTTAGTAACTCAACTCCTTAGCCCTGGCTCAAGCTGCCACAGCCAAAAGGAAAGAAAGCTCATTCTCCAAACCAGCCACCACTGCGTCGCTGTTCATTTTCTTCCACCTACAGCTTCCTGTTGACTACATCCCTCCTTCTGAGAGGCTCTTTGGCTCCGTGGCTTTCAAAGCCCCCTTTCACCTAGCAGTGGGCACTTTTCAGAGGGAGACAACCGCCATGCCGTTGAAAGCAGGAGAAAGGACTTCACATGAAAGAGCACAGTCAAGTTCAGACAATGTTGCTTTCCACTTATACGCCTCAACACCCACATTCAAGGGATGCCTAGGTGACAAGGCCATCAATACTCTGTCCCGGAATTAGCTGCAAATGGTTCTTCTTCTCCTCCTAAATAATTTGGAAATGATTTTGCACATGCAACACAAAGAAAACAGTCCTTTTTCTTTCTGCTAGCCATGAAAATATACACTGCTTCCTAGAGCCTGATGAATGTTAAATGTGACCTTTTGCGAAATTTCTTGGCAGGTTAATTTATGATACTTGCAGATTCTAATGGATCGGGCAGTGGCTGTTTACGTGTTTGATGAAGTATTCTTTGTCCGGAGTTGATGTGTTTTCCCAGATCTTCTTCAGTTCACTTCCCCCTTTCAATCTCTCTTTTACTCTAACTTTGTGCTTGGGTATTTCATCAATCTTCCCGGGAAGAAAATATGAATATATTTATGAATTCTCAGTCCCTAAGTTGTCGTGCACACCATATTAGCTTATTACTGTATCTCCAAGATAATTCTCCCCTCTCATCTCGCTACATCTGTGCCTTTGAGTTCAGGGAGCTCTCAGCTCAACCAAAATTACTTTTAATGTTTGGTTTGCCACAAGAGTTGCTTTGAGGGTTTCTGTCTTAACAGGTGTATCTTCTCCTTGCATCCTTATTGCCTTTGCCTTTGTTCTTCGGTCTCAGGAAGAGGAATCTCATGAACTGGAATTAAGCCCCAAGACATAGTTTCAGCCCTAAAATATAACTAAGCTTAATAAGCATGTAGATATATTCATGGAGGAGAGGCCAACTAATGCATATCGGGGATGTAGGGGGCTCGGGAGGCCCTTGACCCTGAGAAAGTAGTTAACTGTTACTTACAGGGAAGTGCCAGGATATCACAGATTTAGCCTTCCTTCTCCAGAGCCAAGCACAATGCCTTGCACACAGTAGGTGCCTGGTGCTCATTGACAGGAAGAAGGAAGATGAGCTAGCAAGGGATAAAAGACAATACTCCCTAATACAATGACCTTCAAATGCTTTATCAGAGGCACCGGGACAAGAGTTTGAGCCCATTGCATAATTTATAGATTCTTCTAATGAAGGTGCAGGGAGCTGCTAGCACCCCCTGGACTGTCACTACTTGAGAAGCTGGGGCAGGTGCTGAGAACACCTTTCCCCCAGACCTGCAGCTCCCTCTCTGTTGTCCCACTAGGCCTGTGCATTTGCACTGTCCATGCTGACTGCATCGTGGGTGGCTTGGCAACCACAGTGAGGATGGGAAGGAGCGGGTGACCAGAGCAGAGCCAGCAGGTCGCTGAGCTGCGTTAAAGGCCCGGCTGAGGCAAGAGCACACAGACCATGCAGAAGACCCTCAGGAGGGCTCTGTGCTTTCTCCAGATACATTCTGCTTCCTGGAGGAAGAGCCAGAGAAAGGGGACAAGTGAGTCTGTATGAGGATGAGGAGCGGTGGAGCCAGAATGACACAGTGTTTGTGCTAGGAACAGGGGCTCCCGGTCTGTGTTATCACTTGGCCTCTGAGTTTTATATTTGGGATATATAAGTTTTATATCATGTAAATGATTGGTGGGATGGGATGTTTTATCTCTTAGTCATGTTGGCATCAGTTACATATATCTCAGCTGTCTCTGTTCTCCCAAGAAGAAAATGGAATAAGCCAAGCAGAGCTCCCGGTCATCATTCACAGCTTTGGAGGCTGCTCCCCTCGTGAATGGTAACATTCTGAGATGCCAGAGTGGATGCGCCTCACTTGTGAGATAAAGAGACAGGTGTCATTCATCTGTACGGTGTGAGTTGAAGGGCAAAGGGGAAGCTGCATAGCATCTCTACCCTCATGCCTTCTGGCAGCTGCCATAGTTCCTGAAATGTCCTTGTTATCCACTGCTTGGGTTCACTGTGTGGAAAAACTAATAAAGCACACTTTTACCTGTGGGGAGTCCTGCAGCTCAGGTGGTACAAAAAACTTAAGAATCAGACCAAGCTGGGTTCAGATCCCAGCTCTTGTTCTCAGCAATGTGATACCTGGAAAATTACTAAAATCCCAAAGACTCTGATTCCTTATTTATAATAAAGTGAATTCTATCAGCCTTGTAGGGGTGTCATAAGGAAGGATTGGCCGACATGTCGCACAGTCTAACACACAGTGGGGACTCAAGAAATGCTCCTTCTTTTTATACTGGGAATCAAACCTGCAATCTTTTGGTGTACAGGATGATGCCTCAACCAACTGAACTACCCAGCCAGGACTTTACTTTTATTGTGATGAAAGCATAGTAAGAAAAACATTGGACAAGTGTCAAGAGCCATGGGTTCTAGTCTTTATCTTCCATTAATGAGCTATGTGACCTTTTACAATCACTTTACTTCTCTCATCTTCAGTTTCCAGAGAGACTTGAACTTCATTCATTTACTCAACAAGTGCTGTTGAGCTCCTGATGTGTGCCAGGTGCTGTTCATCTGCTTGCATGATCAATAGATTAATAAACACACATGTGAGACAGTGGTGACTAATAAGCAGATAATTAAAATACAGTCTTATGATGGAGAGATCCTGGATGACCACTGCAGATGGGGTAGTCACGGAAGACCTATGTGAGGAGGTGACATTTGTGCTGAGGCCTCCAGCAACAGGAAGGGAGCCCCCCATAAGAAGAGCAAGAGGAGACACTGTACAGGCAGAAGAGAAACAGAAGATGCAAAGGCTCTCCCCAAAAAGCAAACTCAGATCACTTCTGAAGTTCTTTCTCAGCCCAACAGTCTTCATCTTAAGTTCTCCATGACTTTTGTGTATGACACTGGGACAAGGCAAGTACCAGTTCTTTGGTGGGTTGATTACTGTTACTAATTGGCGAGAGTGCTGTAGTTGGACTAGTTCTGGTAGTGCCCAATGGGGCAATGGGGAAAATCAGAACCAAAACTGGAAAGGGAAAAGGATGGCTAAAAAAGCTAAGAAATAATTGGGTGGTGAGCTCAAAGGGGTCTTGTGAACCCTGCAGCCAGCTTCCTCCTAGAGTAGCCAGCATACCCTTATCATGAGACCTGGAGAAACAATGACAGAAGCTGGTTGCTGGGACAGTTGGATGCTTTGCTGAGGCCCTTTCACAGAGCTGAGGAAAGGTAGAACTAAGTCAGGAAGAAACTTCTTGAATGAACATAGAATAAGACCATGCAAATGGCCAACAGATATATGAGAAGATATAACCAACAAACAGTATGTTGGTTCCTCAAAAAAATTAAGAATACACATATGACCCAGAAATATTTCTTCTGGGTATCCCCTTGAAAAATGAGAAAACATTTATTTACAGAAATATGCACTGCTGTGTTCATTGAGCATTATTCACAGTGGCCAAGACATGAAAACAACCAAAGTCTCCTTTGTTAGATGATTGGATAAAGATGTAGTCCCTATATACAATGGAATACTACTCAGCCACAAGAAAAGATGAAATACTGTCATTTGTGACAACATGGATGGATCTTGAGAGTATTATGCTAAGTGAAAAATTCAGATAAAAAGTCAAGAACCATATGATTTTACTCATTATGTGGGTCACAAAACCGAAAGCAACAAGTGAACAAGACAAACAAGAACCGACACACACCACAGACAACAGTATGGTGGTCACTAGAGGGAAAGGGGGTAGTAGGGTAGTAAAGGGTAAAGAGAGCCAAGTATATGGTGACAGAAAGACACTTGACTTTGGGTGGTGAACACATAGTGCAATATAGCGATGATGCATTACAAAATTGGAAGCCTCTATCATTTTATTAACCAATGTTACCCTAATAAATTTAAGTAAAAAAAAAGAAGTAAAGGTCTAATCTAGGAAAATTCTAGCCTCAGATGACAGAACAGAAATGTTCATTCATTTGCTCATTCACTCATTCACCCTCCTAGGCCTTGTTCTAGTTGCCAGGGCTACATCACTGAACAAAGAAAGCGAAAATCTCCAGCTTACATTCCAGTGGGGGAGCCAGGTGGGTACTTAGAGGCCAAGGTATGTAATTTGGACAAATTCAGACCCTTTATTTGCTCTAAATATTGAGTGACTAATCAGTGCCTTGTGCTGGTTATTTTGAATTACTACCCATTGTTCCTTTTCATAAATTCCCATTCTTCTTAAATTAACCAGATTTGATTTCTGTTGCCAAAACTAAGAACTATGACCACTACACTTAAAAAATCATTTGTCCCAATTTACCTATATAAGCTAGTTTTTCTACAGTTTAAAAAAAACACTTAGTGGCTTAAAATGACAATAATTTCTATCTTCATCACACTTCTTGTGCATCAGGTTGGCTAGCTTTTCCCAAGAGAAATTCAAAAGTATTTTGAACTGAATAAAAATATACTAACACCAATGTTTCTCTCCTTCTCTTTCTCCCTCCCTTCCCCTTTCTCTAAAATAAATAAAATATTTATTTAATATATTAATAATATATTTAATTATATGACATAATATTATTAATTGCAATGTTATAATATAAATTAATAATATATTAACATAATGATATATATTGAATATATTAATAGTTTAAATATATATAAACATTTACATTTGTGGTATGTACCAGAAGCAAAATTTAGAAGGAAATTTATAACAATAAATGTATTAAAAAAGGATACCTAAAATCAATCACTAAATTTTCACCTTAGGAAATTAAAGAGATAACATAAACCTAAAAATGGAGAATAAAAGAAATAATAAAATTAGAGCAGAAATCTATGAAATTAAAAAGAAATCAATAGAGAAAGTCAACAAAACCAAAGCTGATTCTTTCAAAAAAATCAATAAAACTCATAAGACTCTAGGCAGGCTAACCAAGAAAAAGAGAAGGAAGACACCAATTACTAATAATCAGAAATGAAAGAAGGGTTATCTCTAGTCATCCCATGGACATTAAAAGCATAATAAAAGAATATTATGAAAAACTCTATGCCCACAAATTTGATAACTTATTTGAAATGAACTAATTCATTCAATAATATAAACTACCAACAATCACACAAGGAGTAGATAACATATATATACCTATAATATGTGTCAAAGAAATTAAATCAATAATTAACCACCTTCCAAAAAAGAAAGAACCAGGTCCAGAGGGTTTCACTGGTGAATTCTATCAAACATTTAAGGAAGACATGATATCAATTTTCTATCATCTCTTCCAGAAAATAAAACTTGTTCTATGAGGTCAGCACTGCCATAGCACCAAAACCAAATAAAAGCTTTACAGGCAAGGAAAATAACAGACAAATATTACTCATGAACATAAGTGTAAAAATGCTCAACAAAGTATTAGAAAATCAAATCCAACAATGTATAAAAAGAACTATACCCAATGTATCACGTGGGATCTATTCCAGATGTACAAGGCTGGTTCAACATTCAAAAGTCAGTTAATATAATCAACTAATGAAATGTCAACAGGCTAGAGAAGAAAAATTATATGATCATATCAATGGATTGAAAATAAAAGCATTTGACAAAATCCGACACTGATTTGCTGAGAAGCCCTCAGCAAACTGAGAATAGAGGACAACTTCCTTGACGTGATAAAGAACATCTACAAACCCCTACAGTGAACGTTACACTTAGTGAGACAACTAGAGGTTTTCCTCCTGAGATCTGAACAAGGAATGGATATGTCCTCTCACACTCTATTCAGAATCATACTGGAAGCCCTAGCTAACTAAATAAGACAAGAAACGGACATCAAATTTATATAGAGAAAAGGAAGAAATAAAGCTGTTTTTGCTTGCAGATGACATGATTGTTTATGTAGAAAATCCCAAAGAATTGACAAAAAATATCTCTGGAACTAATAAGCAACTAACTATAGGGAAGTTTCAGGATAATAGGTTAATATACAAAACTTAATTGTTTTCCTGTATACCTGTGATGAACCTTTGGAATTTGAAATTAAAAACACATCATCATTTATATAAGCACCAAAAAAATAAAATACTTAGGTATAAATCTAACAAAATAAGTATAGAATCTATGCAAAAAAATTATAAAATTCTGGTGAAATAAATCAAACCACTAAATAAATGGAGAAACATTCCATGTTTGTGGAGAGAAAGATTCATTACAGTTACGATGTGAATTTTCCCCAATCTGATCATAGCATTGATATAATCTTAAAATCCTAGCCAGTTATTTGTAGATATCAACAAAATGATTCTCAAGTTTATACAGAAAGGCAAAAGACACAGAATAACCAACACAACACTGGAGAAGAACAAAGTGCTACTCCAGAGGTGAGGCAACCAGGGCAGTGTTGTGCTGGAGGAAAAGCAGACACATAGACCAATGGAACATAAGAGAGTCCAGAAATAGACCCACGCAGACACAGACCACTAGTCTTTGACAAAGGAGCAAAGAAAATTCAAAAAAGAGATAATAGTCTTTTCAACAAATGGTACTGGAACGATTGGACATCCTTGTGTAAAAATTTAATCTACGTTTCACAAAAATTAACTCAAAAATAATTTAGGATCATAGACCTAAATGTAAAAGGAAAAACTATAAAACTTCTAGAAGACAACATCAAAGAAAATCTAGGGGACCTTGGGTTTGAAGATGAGTTTTCAGATACAACCACAAAAGTGCAATATATAAAAGAAAAAAAATGGACAAGTTAGACTTTACTGAAATTAAAAACTATGATATGCAAGACAGTTAGAAATAAAAGGACAAGCCACAGTTTGGGAGAATGTGCTTGCAAAACATCATCTGACAAAGTCCTTGAATCCTAAACAGAAAAAGAGCTCTTCAAATTCAACCATAAGTAAACAACCCAATTAGAAAATGGGCAAAAGATCCAAACAGACATTTCAACAGGGAAGACACGCAGATGACAAACAAGCATATGGACAGATGCTCAACACCGCATGTTATGAGGGCACTGAAAGTGAAAACAACAATGCGATACCACCACACACCCGCTAGAATGGCTGAGCTCTGAAGGGAACCCGACAGCACCGAACGCTGGAGAGGATGCAGACAACAGGAACTCTCGGTCATTGCTGGTGGGAATGCAAAATGCTACAGTTCCCTCTGGGGGACAGTTCAGCAGTTTCTTACAAAGCTAAACATAGTTTTACCCAGATATTTACCAAATTGAATTGAAAACTTATGTCCACACAAAACCCACACAACGATGTTTATGGCAGCTTTTTTCACAATTGCCAAAAACTGGAAGCATCCAAAATGTCCTTCAATAGGTGAATGAATAAGCAAACTGCATTCCATATCACGGAATATTATTCAGCAATAAAACTACATGAGATACAAAGTCATGAAAAGGCGTGGAGGAAACTTAAGTGCACATTGCTAAGTGAAAAAAAGCTAGTTTGAAAAGGTTACGTGCTATATGATTCTAACAGTATGACATTCTGCAAAAGGGAAAACCACAGAGACATTAAAAATACCACTGATTGCCAGGAGCTTGGGGCAAGGGGGCAGGAATAAATAGTTGAAGCACAGGATTTTCAGGGCAATAAAACTATTCTGCATGATGGTATAATGGTGGATGCATGACATGCACTTATCAAAACCTATAAAACTGTACAATGCAAATAGTCCATCTTAATGTAAAATATGGACTTTACTTAATAATAATATATTGATATTGGTTCATCAATTGTAACAAATATACCACGCTAATGCATGATGTTGATGAAACAGGAAACTGGGAGGGAGGAAGTTATATGGAACTCGCTCAACTATCTTCTCAATTCTCTAAATTTAAAACTGTGCTGAAGAATAAAGTTGACTGATTTTTTAAAATACCTTATTGGCTTAAAACAACTTTCTTTGTCACTCAGACTCGTGTCCAGGTCAGGGTGGCTGCCTCTTCCTCGCTGGGGACAGGCTGCCTGAAGGAGCCTCGTTCCCTTGAATATCACCAGGCACCAGGGCAGAAAGAATGTAGAGAATCATGCAATGCCTCTCAAAGCTTTTCCTCAGAACACATACTCACACTCCACTGTGAGCAAGTCACTTAGCCACACCCACCTCCAAGGAGTGAGTAAGGAACTCGTACCATGTGCCCAACAAAGAAGAATCAAAATACCAGTCACCAGTCCTAATGCCTACCACTCTGCTTCCTCGTTCATTTCCCGTGGCCCAACATCCCCACAGAGACACTTGTGCGCAGCAAACCTCGGGGCCAGTGGGTCGGGAAACACTGGCTGCTCCGACACAGCATCCCTGTGCGCCCACACATCCCTGCCAGTGGCATTGCTCTACCTCAAGCAAGCTCCGTCTGCTTAATTGCTTCTTCACTCTGAAATCCCTGCAGAAAAACCTAGCTTTTTAGGGAAGATCTGCCTTGGCCTCATACCCTCAGTACCCATTTACAAGAGGGAAGAAGTCCGACGAGAGACAAAAGAAAGGCAGAGAGAAGTGTGACTCAAAAGGCCTTTAAAGGTAAAAAGATCAAGGATCATGGCACCAGATTTCACTCCACCAAGCATTGCTCAGCAAGCTGTTCGGCCCGTCTCTTCACCGGCTGCCACCAAAGCAGATGGCAGGGTACAAAAGGACATCTGACTTGTAAAGAATTACGAAGTTTTGTTCTGTTCATGGCGGCCAGGAATGCCTTGAGCATTCTAAAGCTGCGATAAGTGGCAGAAAAGGCATCACTAAGGACTACCTGAAGGGTGTACGACAAAAATTTAACTCCAGTCAGTTTAACAGAAACAGAATGAGCTGGTCTGTATGACCAGGAAGTCCAAAGGGCAGGTCTCATTTCAGAAATGTCTAGATTCAGAGGTTGATTTGAACAATGTCATTAGTTTTTCCTCTCTCTCTCTCTCTCTCTCTCTCTCTCTCTCTTGATTTTGCTTTTTCTGTGTTGATCTCATTCTCAGGTAACTTTCCCCATATGCCGCAATATTGGCCACCTGTACCTATAAACATAGTGTAAGTTCAATTTATGCCAGACACGTAGTTCCTGCAGGAAGAGAGACAGACACAGAGGATACATCTGCCAGTGGTTCCAACAAAAGTACCTGAAGAAAGCTGACGGGTCCAGGCTAGCTCACATGGCCATCTTCGAACCAACGGCCATTGCCACTGTATTCTGATCTCACTGGTTCAAACATGGAACAGGCTTCTTGTTAGAAAAGGAATTTGTTTCTATAGGGGAGGAGAAAGGGAAGAGACCCATGCTATACAGCCTACCACACTGGGGAGACAGGCTCATGCAAGCACATATACACACACACTCAGACAGCCGGTATGTCCTCGAATGGCGCATCCTGCAGACGGATTACAGCTCCAGAACGGCTCAGGCTGAAGACGATAGCATTGCTCCTCCAGAGCTGCCGCCCTGCTCCCATCCTCCACGAAGGAGACACTGTGGACACTCTTTCAGCCACTCGCTGGTTGAACACCTTTGTACATTCATACCCACCCCATTCCTCACTAGAGCCTGTGAGTACCTTAAAGAAAATGTTGGTCTGAACCTTTCTTTGCCTTCCATCATGTGGTCCAGGAACTGTCATTCGACCAGAGTTGAACAGATGCCTGGATCTGTGGGTCCATGGATAGACAGAACAAGGACTTTCTAAGAAAGTAAAAGACATGATCGCTGACTCCAGGATATTTTTATTTTGTCAAGATCAACTAGAATAGCATTTAACAGGACAGAACAGATTTACAAATAAAAGCAGCAAACAAGCAGAAATTTGAAATTGCCCTCAGAGGATGCCAAGGAGAACCAAGCAAAGTCAGGTCTCCACAGTTATGAGGTTTATTTAGTGACAGCTTTTGCTTCTTGTCATGTGTGCTGAAATCCTAATCACTCTCAGTAACGTGATCCTCAAAGGAGGGGGCACACGGTGGATGCAGAGAGCTGCTTGGACTGAAGGGGCCCGCGGCACTTCTGTTAGTGCTGAGGAACAAGCCCTAGGGCTCTAATTCCTGCCGGGGTCTAGAACAGCAGAGGCTGCCCGCCTTCCCTGGCCACCAGTGTCCGGCTCATCTCGGCCGTCTTCCATCTGGGCACAGGGAATTTCTCCATTCTCAGAGAGCAGAAGTCCCTCCAATCCTTCCTCTTCTGACATATGCAGCCTGCACATTAGCATGGTAATGTCTCGTGCCATTAGTGAATAACGTGCTGAATAATTAGGCTATGAAAATCTAACGGCAGGGATTTTTGGTTTTTATTAGCAATTTTCCATCCTATTGTGTTCATTTCATCTCATGTCAGCCGGCTTTCTAAGTAAACAATGATCACAGACAGACATCAGTTCCCAGCATATTGTGCTGCCGTGGGTGACTTAACAGACCAGAAAATGGCTTAAGTTGCCTTTTGTCTTGCAGTCTCTGCCTTCTGTTGATGTCCCAATATCTGTAGTCTCTGGCCTATGGCCCTGAAATATTCATTTCCTTTTAGTCCGTGTGTGTGTCTGCCTCTGCCTGTCTGTTCTCAGTCTGTCTCCACATCCATCCTTGCTTTTCTTCTTCCTCTTTCCACCATCTTCTCTCCCATACCCTCTCTACCTCCCCCTGTGGTGATATTGTTCTTGTCCAGAACCTTTGTCTACTTGAAGAATTTTCACATCCATCTTGCATTCTCTCTCCAGCCCCTTTATTTTCCCCATATACCTTCTTTCATTTCTTTCACGTTCCTCACAACTTATCTGCTTTTCTTTCCATTCAACTATCTTCTCATCATTCCTTCCTCCTCCCCCTCCTTCCACCCCCATTCTACCTAGCTCCTGAAATGCTATCTCACAGCCTTCCACCACCGCCCCCCACAACTCATTGCTCCTTCCTGCTTGCAGAGATTTCTGGTTGACAGATGATTAATATTTGGCCCAACCATGTTGGAAAGTGTAATGCTTTTTCTGTGATATCCCCATAGTCATCAAACATCTGCAACTTTTTCCCAGAGCTGAGAAAAAGTTCTGTTACTTGGGATGTCACTGCTATCCAAGTTACAAAAGCAGCTGCCAAGTCCCTGGGAAAGATGGTGGGAACAGATATTGGCAGCATTTACCTGGGTCACCATGTGGGACAGAGGTGGTAGGGGAGGGGTCATGCTAAACAAGGGCCCTTCTTCCATTCTTTTTTCTTTCTCTCTGACTCCAGGAGAGCATAAATCTGTATTCCTTCAAGGCTGGAGAGTGCTTACTCAAATATCCAGGCCAAAGAACTGGAACAATGAGGTAATATCTACTTTTAAAAAGATATGGCCAAATGCCAATATCTCAAGTGTTTGATATATGCATCCACAGAAGGCCAATAGCTTGGCAGGCTGCCATCAGAGGCAGCAGTTTGATACAGGCCAAACCAATCCGTAGTTTTTGTAATTAACCCACAAAGCTACTCCTCCTACTAAGAAGCATAAATACTATCTCTTTCATCTCACCCATCCTTGACTCCTCATCATTCAGTCACACTTCTCCACCCCTCCACTATAATGCCCAATGCATACATGACTATTCAGCTTCTTTAAAAATCAACTGCTCTAACAGATGAGATTTTAGTCCCACGAAGCCTGGCATGACTCTTGTGCAAAAGAGGCCCAGAAACGGTACAAAGAGTTTTGGAAAGCACCAAGACCCAAGAGGATTTGACATTTTTGTGAACTTGTCATGTACCCAGAGCTATGTAGCAGAAAGTACAAAAGAAAGACTAGTTTCTGTGACCTCCAGAAAATGTTGACTAGACAATAATAGACTAAGACTAGGTGACTGTTAGATTGTGTGAAATGAGCTACACACATAATTGTACTTCAAAGGAGAAATGGCTAATGTGGTTTCAGGAAGTCACTGGTGATTTAAGTCAGATTTTAAACATTCCTGAGTGGAGAAACAAAACAATCAAAGCACAAAGGTGGTTTGTGATCACAGGGTCTAGGGTCACGGAAAAGGCAGCCCTGCTGATGTGAACAGTAATTGCTACTGGGCAGCAGGAGGCTGCTGGGTGCTCACAGCTGTCATCTGGCACAGCTACCTAGCGGGCATCACCACAGGGTTGGATCAGTAAGGCCATTATGTTTAGTTCACCACGGACCGATCTTAGAATAAGAAATGGGCTAGCCGACCCTCACTCCTGCCACACCTTCTTTATTTCAGCTCTCACCATCTGTCCACATCAATATCCTGCATCAGACACACAAACACCCCCAGTGCTGACTGCCGCACCAGCTAAAATCGCCAGCCACAGCCGACTTCTCCCAGCATTCAGCGCATCAGCATTCAGCACCACGGCCAGCGCCTGAGGCAGCAGAAGGGAGAGAAACCTGGAAGGGGCAGCAAGGAAAATATTTTCTCTGTATCCAGCCATGGGGGCCCTGGCTTTTTCTCTTCTTTCTGATGCTTCTTTTCTATGGTCTACTCAAGGCCATGTATCTGGTTGTTTGTAAAGATTGTCTGTGTTATGTTAACATATTTACTCATGAACCAGTAGATGAAGAGAAAGAAAAACACCCCATCCCTTTACTATGTACATACATAGCTCACTCCCCTCTCTAAGAAGCTGATTGCATTTGAAAACAACTACAAACTCCTTTCCACCCTCTGCCATTGGTGACTAAGAGAGCTTGGGACTTCGAGACCTGATTTAGCCATTAATAGGTTATCTCCCTGGCCTTTGTATTCGAATCTGAAAAATGGGGGGCGGGGCAGATTGGCAGTAAGGATAAATGAAATCACGCCTTCTCCACCATCAGAACTCCCTAAAAAAAAGTATGATGTGCATGCAAGGTTGTGTTAATTAATGGCATATCCAAGTGCTTTCTCAAGTTTGGAACTAGTATTGAAAGGTAATGATTAACTGTTTCTTCTCCTCAAGTTTATACCAAGCAGCATGTCCTGGCATTAAAGGGATGATGTGCTCTCATTTTTATCTGGATTTTCACCATTTTCATTGGCTTCTTGATGCTAGGAGATATGTTAAGTCAATTGGACCCAAGAATATAAATTGATTTCCCTGTTTGGTGATGCTCACTTCTCTCTCTCTCTCTCTCTCTCTCTCTCTCTCTCTCTCTTCCCCCACTCTCCCTCCCTCTCCACCCCCAACTCTCTGTTGAGTTGATACAGGCAACACCTCAATAGCTGCTGCCCCAACAGCCATAGCAGCAATAGGCAACAACGGCTTCGGCAGCTTCAGCAGCAGCAGTGAGCAGAGCATCAGGAGCTTTCCCTTCTCTTCATTTCAGGAAGTGAGAAAAGCTGTGCCAAGTGATGGGGAGGGGGCTGGCTGCTCTAGAATCTCAGCTCTCCTCCAAGAGCCTGGCACTGGGCACAAGAGTTGCCATGAGCACACATACCAACAGGGCAGCTTCCAGCTGGCATGAGGAGCTGTACCTTCAGCACTGTCGGGAAGAGCTGGGAAGGAGGGGCCAGAGCCAGCTTCTAGACAGAGCTGAGATGCAGCCTCTATAAGAGTGGGGAATCTCAAAGCCATAAGGTGGCACCACAGAGTTGGACACAGTCTCTAGCAAGGGAATCCTTCTGTCCTTGAGACTTAGAGAGGGAGAATCCTTTCCTGAAGGTCACATAGTTGATGGAAAGAAAAGGCCAATTTTCCCGAAGGACTCAGGCTCTGCTTTAGAAAGCTGGAAACAGAGACAATCATTAAATAACACAAGGCCCCGAGGTAAACAGATTCTCTGAACCCTCTGGGCACTGCCAACCTGAGCTGTACTTCCAGACAAAGCACCCAACCAACAGTACGTGTCCTCACAGTGCATAGCATTTGGAGAATGTATTAGATTTGGAGAAGTCTCCTAGAAAAGGCTTTAAATGATGGTACCTTGCTCCCTATTGATGCACATCCTGTGCATGTGATCCCCAGCACCACTTTGGCTCAGGCGGCTGTTCCACACTTTTCCCCAACATCAGATCCCCAGGACTTTGGGCTCCAGGAGAGGTTTCCCAGTCCCTCTCCTGACCTAAATCTATCCAAGATGCCGCCTCCACTCTCCTAGAAGGTACTCTGCTAAAATGTCTGAGAAGCAGGCACCCAGAGCCAGGTGAAGGAAGGAGAACATGAAAGTATCTCTGATAAACAAGCAGTGGCCCAAGACAGGCAGGAGTTAACAGTGAGCTCTGGAACCTAACGACTGAGGTCCAAGAGCTGGCTCCATTCCTACCAGCTGCAGATTCTTGCACACCTTACTTACCCTCTATGCCTTATCTTCCCTGCCCACAAATCAAAGACGGTAACAACAACATTGATGCACCAGGAATGTTGAAGGGCTCAGGTGAGAGCATGGAGGCAGTGCCTAGCAGGTGCTCGAGTGACTATGCAGAACAAATAGTACTATAATGGGAGGTGTGCATTTCCACAGGATTTTTGGAGGCCTGCAGTCAAGGCTGTGGTTTTGAAGCATAGTGATATAGGGGACAAGCCTTTGCCATACCACTGGGGAAATTTCCTAAAAGAAATATGCCTGTGGACACACAACCCCAGCTGACTCGGGAATCCCATTCTCTTCCTGAAACGCCCCTTCTTTCTCCAGTCCTTTTTGAATGTCTTAAAGTCCTGGACCAGAGGGGCCCACAGGGTTTACATAAACTTTGGGGTCCTTGGTGAAAACAGACCCTAAGAAAAGCAGGCAGGAGATGCAGGTGGGTGACTCCTTTCCTTTACTCCCCCTCCCCCACGACTCTGCAGAGCCGGCATCTTCCTCCCCCAGGTCCCGACACCTGTTGGTTTAAGCACCAAGTCTTCTCCCACACCCAGCCTTCCTTCCAACCTGGGATCCCCTCCCGAGCATGTCCCTGCACCTGTATTTGTTAATCAAGCCGTGGAGGATGTAGTAATTGCCCAGCAGAAAACACGGGTGCAGATGTTAGGGAGTGCTGGGGCAAAAGTGCTAAATGAGATTCTTGTTTTCCAAACAGAGCCCGAGACTTAATTACAGCCTTTCCAAGTGCTTATTAAAAACCCTTATTTTTTTTTCTTATTGTTTTCCTGCATAGCGCATATTGAATCAGCCACTGCTGTTGTCTTGTTTTTGGAGCGTTCATAAAAAGAACCGATGTGGAAAATTGCAAACACAGATTGTACCCAAACAATATCTTCTCCCTTTGCTTTTCTTCCTGGTCGTTCTTCCTGCTGAATAATAACATCGGAGATTGTATTCAGCAGGCATCCTGGCTCTTTTCCAAGGGCCAAAGGGGTCTTTTGCACACAGAGAGACCCCCTCTCTGCCTGCCCAGGAAGAGTGTGGACGAAACTCAGTTTGACCCTGAGGCCAGGAGGAGCAGAAAACCACATCCTATTGGAAAGGGGAGGGGACAGGTGATCAGAAGACCTGGAATCAGAGACCAACGAGCCAAGACAGCAAGCGTGGCCATGACCTTCTCTGACAGGTGGGCCATTGCTGGCCCAGGGAAGTGAAGTGATGGAGCCAAAACAAACTTTTATCCAGAAAGATCTGTGGGCTCTTCTTTGAGCCCATAAATATCCTCATCAGAAAAGGGGGTTGGCCCTGGCTGGGTAGTTGGAGAATGATCCTGTACACCAGAAGGTTGCAGGTTCCATTCCTGGTCAGGGCACATACCTAGGTTGCAGGTTCGATCCCTGGTTGGGATGCATATGGGAAGCAACCGACTGATATTTTTCTCCCATATCAATGTCTCTCTCCCTCCCTCTCTAAAGTCAATAAAAACATATCCAGCCCTGGCTGGCATAGCTCAGTGGATTGAGTGCGGGCTGGGAACCAAAGTGTCACAGGTTCAATTCCCAGTCAGGGTCCATGCCTGGGTTGCAGGCCATGACCCCCAGCAACCACACATTGATGTTTCTCTCTCTATTTCCCTCCCTTCCCTCTCTAAAAATAAATACATAAAATCTTAAAAAAAAAATTAAAAAAAAACATATCCTTGGGTAAGGATTTTTTTAAAAAGAAAAGAAAAGGGTATTGGTCTCTGGATGCCTTCTCATGTGGAATGTCCCATCTTGATAACCAGCTTCGTTCCCTGTGAGTCTCATCACTGCTCCAAGCAGACCAGGGCCAGGGTCACAGCTGGATGTGGTACCACCCAGGTCCTCAAAATTTGAATTGCCCACTTACTTCTGAATGAAGCTGCCTTTCAAAAAATAAGCTTGTTTTCCAGGCCTTTCTCAGACAGTGCCTATGGGACAAGGTCCTAAGGATGGACCAGGGGTGAGAGATTAGACTCCTCCATGTGTCCCTGGGTCTCCATCAGAGTCACCCCTGCTCCCCTGTCCTACTTCCCTCGCTTGCTGCCACCATAGCCAGTGCTTGGTCTGGAGCCCAGCTTTTGAGGGAGCTGCAGCTCCTCACCCTGGGGCCTCCTCCCTCCCTGCGGCTCTGCTGACAGGAATGGGGACAGTCACAATTAGTGCCCATTTGGAGGAGCGGTGAGGACATGGAGGGAGTTTCTTATTGAACAATGTATAAAGTTCTATTCCTTCTTTCTGTTCCTGCTCCTTGCAATCCATCGCCAGCAGCCAGACTCCCATCTTCTGCTGGCTGCCTCACCCCAAGGTGCCCTGTCAGGAAAGCATGGGAGAGAAGGGAATGGGAGCTGGTCCCATCTGTCCCTGTTCTAGGTCAAAACCCCACTGAACATGGACTCTGGCTCCAGGTCCCTTCCAGCTGAGGAGGGGCCCTCTCCACTTAAAGAATTGGGTGCAGGCCTTGGCCATGGGACTCCAGAGAACTCTTGATTTCCTCCTGAGCTTCCTCCTGAACTTCTGTCTCTGAATCCTAATTTTCAACCCTGCATGAGGGAGGGAGGGACCAGGGGAAGAGAAGGCCATTGGCAGATTCCCAGGACCCTCCACCACCACAGAGAGTGGATGTCAGAAGTAGAACTCCAGGCACATCCAAGCTCCCTGTGCCCAGCATTGAGGACACTTCACCTCTTTGGGGCTGTGGGCCCCCCAAGAGCCTGGAGGAAGTGTGGCCAGGCCAACAACTCTGAACACGTGGCGTTTTGCTGAGGCTCCCCAGGGCTAACCTCCCCAGCAGAATCGTGGAACTTTGGAGAGAAAGACTGTGCCAGATCCTCAGACTGATTCTCTATTTCCATTTCACCCTCTATCTCCAGAGTTGCAGAGCTAAACACGGCACTTCCAAGACTGTCCTGTGGCTCAGCTCAAGCTCTGCCAATCAGACGCATTTCTGCCAGATGTGGACAGTGGCACCTGGATGACACCAAGTCTCTGCAGGGGATGTGTTCAGACAAGCAGGGCCAGGCAGACACAAGTATTGCTGGTGGCTGGACTCCAGGGTCCACGGTCACATCACCAGCCTCACAGGTATGGGTGACTGTGATGGTGACAACAGAGGAAACCATGACGTAGCAGTTTCCTGACCCGTGGCCTTGCCTTCACCCTTTGGGCTCTTCCGGTGATTCTGTAAGGTCTCCATTCTCTGTATAAAACCTCTTTCTGCTTGAAATGCCCAGAGTGGGTTCTGTTTCCTGCCTTAAATGTGACTGATACAGGGTCTCTAGAGGTCTTCGTATCCATCCTATAGATGCAGCTCAGAGAAGTGAAGTGACTTCCAGAGCTGAGCCAGACTCTGCCTTCCTCAGTGTAACCCAGGGCTCACATCAGCAGCAGGTGATGAGGAAAACAGCCATCCCTTAAAACTCCCTTTGCTTTCTCCCCCAACCCCTGCCTTCCCAGCCCCCACCTGTGGGTGCTGTGTGCATGTGAGTGAGTGTGTAAATGCTTGGGCATGGCCATGTGTGTGCCCTGGCACACATCAACACAGTACATGCCAACACTGAGACCTTTTGTCCCTGGTGCCACCGAAAGTCCAAGTGTCTCGGCTGCCACCTTTGTACTGAGCTGCTATTAAAGTTCTTTCAGGGAACAAGCTTCCATTTCATGGGCAATTCCGAATCTCCATTCAAAGGAAATTGATGTTTTGCCAGGCATTTTCCCACTTGAGAGATGGTCAGAACTCATGGTAAGAGCAGATAGAGACAATGTAAGTCAGCAGCTTAGAACAAGTAAAACAGCTGAACTGATGGGAAGAGTCTCTGAAGGTAATACAGCTGAAAACTTGTCTTCCTAAAGAGGCTGTTAACAGCCCGTCACCGGGGGCCAGGGGAGAGACCCACCAGCCAAAGACAAACTCAGAGACAGGGTGCCTCTGGGCTCCACTTGAGCTTGAGGAAGCTGTGGCCCAGCCTTTGGGGCTTGGATAGAGCTTCCTTCCAAGAACAGAAACCTTGATCCACCTTAGGGAGATGACAATGGCCATTGGAACAGCAAACGGCGGAAGGGTATATGGAGGAAGAGGAGGAATGGAAGTAGGTCCAACCAGGGAGCAGTGTATTTGAACTTCAGAAAGTCCATTATTATTCTCCGCATCCTCCAGTTCTCCTTTTCTGAGTCTAAATGCATCCCATTATAAACATCCACCTGGCCTGCTTCCAGGAGATTCCCCAGTGCCACCGGCACCCCGGGACTCCAGAGGACATGCTCGTAGCCCAAGGGGTGCCTTCCCATTGAAGCCCCCCCATCCTCTCTGGACCCCCAAAGCTGATCTATAGTCCAGGCCTGCCTGTGAGAACACTTCCATCGGACTGTATCAAAATGAAAAAATAAAAGGATAAAAACTTTTAAAAGGATAATGTAAGATGTGTGCGTTTGTGTGTGTGTGAGGTTGCCAACTGTTCTTTCTCAGAAAGAACAATCCTCTATACTGAGATGATTCCCTCCCTGGGAATAGTCTCTTTTCATGTTAAAATATTCTTTCTTTTATGAATCAGTAATAATAGGAACGGTGACTCGATTGTTGTTGTTTTAAGGTGGTGCTTCTTTTCCTTTTCTTTTTTAGCATTCTTACTTGACAAAAGAATTCGGCTCCCTTGTATTAGTCCCAGGTGGTTGGCTTGATTTTTATTTTTACTGGTCTGTGCAGTGCAGATGCCAGCAATTCACCTCCCTCCCCGCTCCCCATCACCGCCGCAAGATGGATGCTGAGACCCAAGGTAGGTGCCACCCTTCTCTGCACTCAGGTGCCCACTTCCAGTCCCTTTATCACAAGGCAGCAGAGGAGCCAGAGCAACACTGGCCCTGCCATCTTCCTGAGAAAATGATGGGAACCTGAGACCCCATCACACACAGGGCAGGTCCCACCTTCCCGCCTGCCTATACCATCTTCTCCCAGATATAAACCAACGGCTTTGCCACAATCCATTGAAAGTCATGTTAGTCATTGCCCCGAGGAAGCTTCAAATTATTACCAAGGGCTGTTGGTGAGTGTGCGAGATATGAGTTCATCTCAAAACCAAGCCTGTCCTCTCTTAAGCAGGCTGTAGACCCTAAGTGAGTCTGGCGCCAGATCAGCAGATACAACACACCTATGAGAGGGCCACCTTTGCCTCTGCCCCAGCTCCCTGCCACCTGCAGGGTTCGTCTGCAGCTCCTGTCTGCCTCCAGCCTTGTCCCTGTTTGTAACTCAAATACCAAATCAGCCAAAGACTGAGCTGCTCCCTCCTGAAACCACCAGTGCCTAAGGGAGGCCCCAGTCATGTGTGAGATGCAGCACCGGTCTCCACAGGCCCCTCCCAGGCTGGGCTCCTCCATCGCCAGGCGACTCCAGGCTACAGATATGGGCTTTGCATATAGAAGGGTCCCTGCTAACTGACTTTTTCCCACCCTCACTGTGCAGCCAACACCACCAGAAGACTGCAGGGTCACCCAACTCATTCTTTTGTGCTTCTCCAGGGGGTAAATTAGGTCTTCTGGACCCAATATTTTATGTCATTCACATATAAATTCATTTAATGTATATTATTAGTACTCCCATTTTACAGCTAGGATTCAGGCATGAAGAGATTAGGTAAATTGTCCAACGTCTCACAGCTCGTAGATGGGGGAGCCAGGATTTGAACCAGTAGTCTGGCTCCAGAGCCCATGCTCTTAGCCTCTCAGTGCCACCTCTGCTTTTGGCATACCATGAGCCTTCTAGGGCCCAGAGGCTTAGACAAAGGTAGGACTCAGAAAGACAGAGATCAAGGACCTATTTTATGCCACAGCCCATGTGGGTCCTACCACGGGACTTCTTAGGCTCTCAGGTCTGCGGAAGTAAGCATGAAACTCTGTGAAAGCTGTTAACCTGCTCCACGAAGCACATGATAAAACCCCTATTCATGTAACAGAGGCTTAACTGAGGTCACCAAGGGCGTGATCCCAGGCAGAAGAGAGGGAGCACTGGTGAGAGGTCAGGAAGATGAGGCAGAACCAACAAAAGAATCCAAAAAGAGCATCCAGCAAAGAAGGTGTCCAGAAGGGGAGTTAAGTGTTTCCAAGAGGAGGGAGTGATCTGCAGTGCCAGATGTTGCTGACCAGTCAAGACGAAGAGAAAGTCCAAGCCATGGGACTTTGCTGATACTCTGTCACTGCCTCACCGTGGGCCCTTGGATGAGCCCACTTAATGCTCCAGGTGCCAATCTCTCCACTTGCCCAATAGGGATAACAATACCTCTCTCTTTGGGTGGTGTGATGAGCTACTAAAAAAGGAAGTAATTTCAAGCATCTGGCACTGCGCCTGGTCATAGCAAGCACAACAATAGTGATGAAGAAGCAGTGTAAGTAGCGTTAGTTCCTCTCCTCTTACTCTTCTCAGAGCAATAGGAAGAAAAGGAGGAGGGAGGCAAGTTCCCTGCGGGTAGGGAGTGGGAAGAGATTTGGAGGACTTTTTGGGATTCTAGACAGTCTCTGTTTCTTTTTCCCAGGCTTCAAAACATTGTTTGGAAGCCTTCCCAGCAGGATGCCACCCTCAAAGGGGGCTGATGACCATCAGGGGACCAGGGAAGTATAACCATGGGGAGAACACCAGCAGCGCCCAGGGACCTCACCAGTACTGGCTTTCCAGCAGCAGAGCAAAGTCATGAATACAGTAAAGAGTAAAGGAAACACCTGGGGTGTGGAGGAAGGGGGAGGGAAGAGAGGTTTTCTGGACTCTGTTCTGTATGTCCACCACTGAGGCAGCAGATGACACAAGGAGACCTCACAGAGCCCAGGGCCCAGTGTGGTACGATGACAGTATCAGTGGGCAGCACTGAGGAGCCCTTTATAAATTCCCTGGCCCCACCCAGGAAACTCTGTCCTGGTCTCCGGTGACAGTGGTCACCTGTCTGCCATCTGCCTGCTGCCCGCCCCTCAGTAGCTTCAGCACCCTCCTTGCCCCTCAGATCCCAGCTCACAGACCGCCATGTGTATCCCACAGGTCTGGTAGGGCCCAGGCCCATTCTCCAGGGTGTCAGCCACATCTGGTCTCCATAGTTACCAGGCCCCTCCCAACAGCTGCCGCCAGGTCAGGCCTCAGCCCCGCCTCCTCCAGGGCTGCCTGGCCTCTCCACCCTGTGGTACAGAGGGATGTTGCTAGGCTCCCAGGAACAACTCCCTGAGCTTGGGGGTTAGAGTGGGCTCAGAACCGAAACCCCTTTGCCCATCACAGCATTTTGCCTTTATCACCTCAGATCTGCAAGGCCAAACCCCAACTTGTTCTGGGTTGCCATGGCAACTCATTTCACGATCACATATGCCCTGACCCTAGAGCTAGGGGACTAGGGTCTGTGCCTCTGAATCTCCGGGGTGGCCTCAGTGCAGAAAGCTGAGGCGAGAGCACAGGTGGGCAGGGTGCTGGCCCTGTGGGGGTTGATTTGTTTGTTTTATTACTTCTACAATTTTTTAAAAAATGGTGTAAGCAAAAAAGAAAAAACCACAAGAGTTCTCTCAAATCTGCCTATTTTTTTTCTGGTCCTGCCTGGCACAAGCGCAATCCAGGCCACCAAGTTCTCTACCCTGCACTGGGCAGAGGGCAGACAGGACCAGGAAACCGTGGGGGCAGCCTCCTAACTGATCTCCATGAGTCCAGGACCGGCTCCTACAATCCCTCCCCAGCCACAGCCACGGGTTGTTTTGTAATTTGGAAACAGGTTATACTAGCCCCTGCTGGACACTCTCTAGAAACCGCCTGTTGCCTTCATGATCAAGTCCCCTCCTGAGGCCAGACCATGATCAGGCTCTGGCCACTGCTTTAGTCTCCACCATCCCATCAACCCTGACCCCCCCAACCCTGCCCTGCTCTCTATGACCTAGTCACCCTGAATGTCTGTGCCTTTCTTCTGCCCTCTGCGCCTCTGCACACGCTGTTCCCTTTGCCTAGGCTGCTCACCCCCTCTGTCTAGCTAACCTGTATTCAGCCTTCAGGGCTCAGCTTAGGTACCACTTATTCCAGAAAGCCTTCCATGAGAACCACCCCGCAACTAAGCTGGGGGCCCTGCATTCTTTCCCATGCTTCATCCTGTCCCTTTGAGGCTGCATCACATGTATTAGCCGGTCTTCTTCCCACCCAGCTCTAAGCTCCCAGGAGGCAGAGATGACTATCTTTGTTCACATCCGTAATCCTCACATTGAGCCCCTTGCAGGACACCAGGCAGGGAATTCAATGTCTGATTGAATGAATGAATCAATCAATCAAATGAAGATGGGAGGGGAGACTCTGCATGTGTGACTGTGTGCATATCACTTCAACTACAAAAAGTGACTGTACGAGTTTGCTGAATGCTACTTGTTCACTTGCATCGGCTTGGATGATTACAGCTAAGACCCACCCTGAAACAATAGTCACAAAGGGCCCTCGCTACATTCTCACACTCTAGGAACTTTCGGGAAGGCCTGGTCTCCCACCACCACTGTCACACCCCCTCCCCAACCCAGTTATGTAGGCGAGAGACAAGAGAGGAGTCAAGATCATGTTCAGAAATGTGGAGTTACAGGCCCGAGGGGAGTGTACTGTGGAGTTTCCCTCCTTTCCCCATGGAAAACGCATCCCCGAATCAGGGCCAAGTAAAGGCAGCGCTAACGGAATCCTCTGTAGAGACGGACCGGAAATGCCTGCAAGAAGGAGATGCTGGCACTCACTCAACCCAGCAGGGGGCAGTGAGTGGGGCCCTCAGGCTCTGGTCTGTTCAGACATACATCCCTTCTGCTGACCCCCCAACCAGGGCGGGGACAAGCCTAGAGTCCACTCTTACTGCCCTGCTGAGTAAAAACCTTCCAGCAGGGTTTATGTAACCCATTTCCCAGTTACCAAACAACCCTCGGCTCTGGGTGGAGAATGAATTGCAGGGGCCAGTCCTGGAGTCAGGGAGATTAGTTAGGAGACTGCCCCCACATTTTTCTGGTGCTGTCTGCCCTGAGCCTGGTCCCGGGGAGAGAAGTTCACGGCCTGGACTGGGCTCGTGCCAGGCAGGACCAGAGAAAATCAGGCAGCTTCAAGGGAAACCTTGTTTCTCATCCGCTTATGCGGCTCCGCACCCAGCAGCACTGCAGCACCGCGCTAGAGAAGCGCTGATGCGGATGGATGGTGGAGACAGGAATTCCAAACCCGAGCCAACCAGGCTGCCTTTAATTCCTTAAAGGGGCCAGAAAGCCAGGGCCGTCTGCAATACAATTAGGGAATGGGAGTTTCCCTGGTTTCTTGGTCTCTCAGTGCAGACCCATCAGGAGAGAGGACACTCTGAACACCACCAGGGTCTGGAGAAATAAGGGCACTGGGGAGTGTTTCCAAGAAAAGTTCCTCCCAAGGTCTGGAGCTGAGAAGCTCCACCTCTTCCTCTCTCTGCCCTGTGGCTCCCCCTCCTCACGTTATTTCGGTTATAAAATATTCAGCACCTGGATAAAGTTCAGCATTGAGGGCAGCTGTGCAAATGCCGAACCCACACCAAATGCTGCGTGCAGATGACCAGAAAAGAAGATAGGAGGGGCACAACATCTCTCCAGGGCGTTTTCCCCCATCACTCATTCACACGTGTGCTTTGGCATCCTGAACGCACAGCACGCAGGCGAACGCAAAACAAGGCTGACTGAGCCAGTGCACACAAGCGGCCCCGGCTCTCCCAGGCGTCAGACAGGAACGCAGCTCCCGGCCCTGGATCCTGAAATCATATTCCTGCCCCAGCAGCCTCCACGGCCAGCCCCAATCCAAGAGGAAAATTTCATTCCCTTTTGGTTCGTAAAGTCGTCTGCTTTTCTCTCTCCCCTCTTCCTCTCCACCGCCGCCAGCTCCTTCAGCCTAAGTATTTATGACGTCATAACTCATTAACATTCCTCCTAGGACGTCTTTAATAAACATGCTGAGGGGGGAAGCCTCTGTTTGAATATTAAATGTGAAATTTATAAGACACATAATCCTCCTAATTAAGTTGAATTTAGCCTTGGGCATTAGTTTAAGAAAAAGAGAGAGAGAGTGGAAAGGAAGCGGTGGCCAATAAAAAGCCCGCGGACCTGAAAGCACAGCCGGCCATTGTAAATTCCAGCAATCTCATCCGCTGCTCCTTGAGACCTACAGCCCCGCAGCGTCTCCAGGGTCAAAGCCAGATAGGCAGGCCGGGCTCGGAAGGGTTCCGTCTTCCCCTCTCCCTGCTCTCTGCAAGCAGGCCAGACTCCAGTGACTGACGTCCCGCCAGAGAGACGGGACCTCTAGCGTCTGCAGGGGTGCCCAGTCCGCAGCCCACGGGCCTCCTGCCGCCCAGGATGGCTATGAATGTGGCCCAACACAAAATCGAAAATTTACTTAAAACATTATGAGGTTTTGTTTTTGTTTTTCTTAGTGTTTGTGTATGTAATGTGTAGCCCAAGACAACTCTTCTTCCAGGGTAGCCCAGAGACACCCAACGGTTGGACACCCCTGAATTCTAGGGCATTTGGAGGGGGGCCTGGCCTTGCAGCCCTCATCCCATGGCCTCAGCCCCGGGCCAGGCCATCCCGTCCAGGGCTGGGCTCCAGGGCACTCACTCTCCACACTTCCTCCCCACGGGGTAGTAGGGCGCCCTTGGATTTCTGTAGTTCTGAGTCGCAGCATTTCTCAGTGGAATTTTCCCAGAGCACTGTCTGGGGTTAAGGCCTGCTCTTCCCCAGGCTTCTTAATGTCTTCTAGAGGAATGTGCCTCCCCTGGTCGCTTGCCTCCCCACGCCTTACACATCTCCCAGGACAGCGTGCTGCCTGCTCTTCCTCCTGGAAAGGGTCGTGGCCTGTGTCATCACTCTCTTATTTAGGTCTTTTATTTCCTGAGGCCCCGTGACACGCCCAGGCATCTTTCAAATTCTGCAAGGAACCCCAGAATAAAATAGGTCCTGTTCTCTGAGAGCTGGCTGTCCTCAGGCTGCCTCCAGAGTGGGGAAAACGGGTAGCCAGTTATGCCAGGACTCAGGGCTACTGGGTCCTGTGGGAGGGATCTCAGCAGGAGAGCCAGAAACAAGATTTGTAAAGGACAGGCCCAGAGCAGGGGCCTGGCTGTCTGGCTTCAAGGACGGTGCTGATGGAATTCAGAGTAAAGGCTCGGGAGGAGTTAGGGAAAGGCTTCCAGGTGCAGGAAGAAGTTGAGCAGAATGTGCATGGGGTGAGGCGGGGTAGGGCAGGGGTGGGGGCAGCACAGTAGGACCTGGAGAGACAAAGGGACAGAGACATTCCCAACAGGGTCAGCTGGTGCACAGGGAGAAACCGGAAGCAGCTATGACCCTATCAGCTCTCTCCAGGGTAAGGTTATGTCCCAGTCCGGGATGTGCCTGGGGCCAAGGGGCAGGGCAGAAAGGACAGGAACAGTCTTCCTTCTCGCATCTGCCAGTGCTTCAGTCACTGCTGGAGAAGGGGCATCCTTCTTCGGAAAGAAAAGCCCTTGCCTACCTGTGCCCTCACGTGACATTTCTGGCCTGGCAGCTGCCTTCCTGGAATCGATGGGAATCGGTCGCTTGTGCATGCCAGCTCTCTCGCTGGTAATGGGGAGTAAACAGCCTCCGGCCCTTTCTGTGAAGGAGACAAGCAGAAAAGTGCTCTGAATCCCAAATGGAAAAACATGAGAATGGCTTCCTTGAGGCAGGGAAGGGGGTGGTCAGCTGCCTCTGCTCCCGGGATATGGGGCCCAGGAGGCTCCTTGCTGCTAAAGGCAGGCGGGGCAGATGATGCTGCTGTGCTCAGAACACACCAGGGGAACAGAGGAGCTCCTGCCATCTCAGGAGTGGGTGCCGGTGAGGTCAGCTCGGGTAAGGGCTTGGAGCTGTTGGAACCCACAGAAAATAGGACAGATTTCTCAGGGCAGCAGAGTAAGCAGGATCTGGTCTGCGATAGGCTGGCTTTGAATAGCTGCACCCAGGCTCCAGGAGCTGAACCTCCTTTGCACAAGACTTGCAGAAGGATGCTTCTTTTCTACCTCATGCACCTGTCGCAGCCACCCTGATGCAGACTGGGTGAAGAGTGCAATCAACGGTATGGCCCCAGCAATGCTTTATAAACATGCACAGAAGAAACTGGCGGAAAACACATCTAAGTGTTTACAGTGGCTGTTGCTAGGTCATGGACACGTGGGTGATTTTTAGGTATCTTCCCCGTCAACCCTCCCCCCTTAATTATTATTCTTAAGAGTCTCTATAGTATAAATCCTTAAGCCTGCAGGCTCTTGTTGCATTTTAAATGGCCAGTCTGAAAGCATGTTGTCAATAACGTCTAGGAGAGAATGAGGAGCAGACAGACATAGGCTGTGACCGCAGGAAGCTGCTCCAGACAGACCCGCAAGAGACAGAAGGCTGCTGGCTGGACACGGGGTTAGCTGGTCAATACTGTTGGATCTGGGCCCAGAGCTCTGTCTGAGACTGCAGGGGGAAATCGTGCCAAAAAAGGAAGGCTTTGTAGAGAGAATGGGGAGGAACCAGGAAGGCCAAGAAAGCAAAACACTGATCTCAAGAAATTCCACTCTGTCTAGGAAGCAGCAGGGGGACGTGCAGAAGAGTGGGCTACACCTGGACCTGGTGGGGGACACAGCAATTAGCCCTGGGAAAAGAGAGCGGAATTTGGGGGTTGGACGGCCTGAGGCAGAGCAGAGCCTTTCTCAAGTTCATCTGTCACGGACATGCTCATTTCAACTGGGCTCTGAGGGGAGCCAGCAAAGACACCCAAGCCCTTCCGGCATTTCCTCCAATATGTTTGCTGATGTACTCAGGGAATTGGATTTTAGACTCCTGAGTGGGAAAGAGCTGGGATAATAGGATTACAGCACTTCCTGTGCCTCAGAAACACACACGCACACACACACACACACACACAATCACAGCAGGAAGGTGAGCTCCTGAAAGAGCAGTCTCTGAGCAGCTATGGAGTCCCCTTCCCCAGAGACACTCCATGGGGGACACATAAGGTGCCACATTCCAAAGCTGTGGCCTGTGCAGTGACCCTACAGGGCTCCTGGCCCCTCTCGGCATCCCCTTCCTCATCTTACAGCCCCCAAGAAGCAGCTCCACAGTACAGTGGCCATGGGGGAAGTGGGGAGGTGACACCTGAGTTCTCCCTCACCATCCACCGACCTGGTACCACAGGGCTGACTTGGCTGGACCAGTGGCACCCACGTAGATGAGCTTGCCCACAACCCCTTCATCACCAGAGATGGCATGGATGCTACAAAGCTTTGCATTCATTCATCCTACAGATTTTTACTGAGTAGCTAGTAACCCACACAGTGACAAAAAAGGTCACTGCTTCCACTGAGCCTATATCCTGGTGGGAGACAGAAAAAACAAAATAAGCAAAGAGGTGGGCAAAATCGTTCTCCCCAAACTCTTAAGGTTAGAGTGTTCCAGGGCTCAACCCTTGAGCCTCTTCTCTGCTCTCCTTCCCTCTCTCGCCCCGTCCTCACCTCTCCTCCAACCACACACTGACGACTCCCACACATGCATCTAGACTAGGTGTCTGCCCTGCACTCAGACTCTCATCCAAACTTCTACCTACTATCTCAGCTGGGGTGCATGTGTATGTGTGTGAATGCACATGTATAAAACCTTAAATTTAACATATTCAAAACCGAGCTCTAATCTTCTGCCCCCCAACCTCAAATTTGCCCCCCACATAAATCCTCCATCTCAGTTCATGACAACACAAGCCTTCCAGTTCCCCAGGCCTACAGCCTTGAAGTTGTCCTTGACTACTCTCTTTTTCTAACACCCCCTATCTGATGTGTCAAGAAATCCCTGCAGGAGCTGTGTAGATTCTACCTACAGAACACAATCAGAATCCAACCACTTCTACCCACTTCGCCCAGTGAGTCAGCACCTTCTCTCACCTGGATCATTGCAATGGACTCCCAGATGTCCTCTGGGCTTCCAACCCTGCTCCTACCATTAGATCTCAACGCAGCAGCCAGAAGGACCAAGATGGTGGGCATCACATTGCAAGAATTGCCCAGAACAGTCACTTGTAAATGGCCAAGTGTAAACTGGGAGGGCCTAGGTGTGGTGCACTAAATCCATCTCATGGAGTAGAATAAACCCTAAAGAAAGTACTCCTGCTTTAGGGACCAGCAGAAAGAGTTCTGTTCCCCCACCCCCTTCCCATACCCGCCTCCCCAAGCAAATTACACAGGAAGCAGGGTGGAGCCCAGAGAAAGGAGGCATGGGCAGGAAGGCCTGGATGCAAGGGAGCCTACACCCACCTGTGGTCTGACTTGATTTCCAGGACCTGGAGCTCTACAGAGGGGTTAGGGCCAAACCCTATCATTGCAGCCAATAGTGCACATTGGTAGGTTGTATCATCCACATATATCAGTATCTCCCTGCAGAACTAGCAGGACAGGAGTACACAGCTGGGCATCTGGCTGGCTCCTCTCGGAGTTATGACTAATGCCTGCAATATCAGGCATGCTGTATGTTTGGCCAGCCTGCCTATCTAATTAGAAAACTAGACGATGGGGAATAATCTGTGGTCTCTAATTGTCTGACAGTCATGCCACAACATTTGCATTGGTTTAAGTTCCCCTCTGAAGCCCCAAACGCAAATATACAGACGCTATAACCCACAGCTCCCAGGAGCCTGTCTGTCTCTGAGTTAGAAGGAGCCTCCCATGTCCACTCCCAACACCATCCACAGAGAAGACTCTATGTTGCTTTGTCCCTTCTTTCAGCAGTAAGGCTCAGCCCCACCTCCCCACACCACACCCCCAATTTCTCCATCATCCAGTTGGTGCCTAGAACAACAGTGTGTGATCAAAACCATCTCATCCAGAAGCAGCCTGAAAATCCTCTCTTGAGCATCCTGAAGATGACATGTGGGGAGAGGATTGTGTCTGGTGACTGCTCGCTCTGTTTTCCCTCAAATCTCCACTCTGGCTGCCTTGGAAGTCTCTAACTCCCACATTGTTTGCCAATTAATCAGTGATGCCTGGCAGAGCCTCAGTACTAGAAGCTCTAGGATGTAGCCTCGCTCTGTTCGATGGGGTGGGAACCCCTTAGAAGGGAGCTGCAGGAGGACAGGAAGTTCTTTGAGTGCCATCTCCCAAGGCCTTTGGGACCTAGCAATGCCTTTCTTCGGAGCCCACTCCTAAAGACAGCTTTAATTATTTACCCGGAGGGTAGTGCCCTTCTAACACACCCTGTGTGTACGTGTGTGTTCCACGTGTTCACACCAGTAGGAGAGGGAGATGGAGCACCGATGCCAATAGTGTTGGATGCATTCATGCTGCACTGGGAGGCAATTAGTCTACGGCTGTGGAAGCAAAGTGTCCACATGTAGACTTGGCCCAGGACAGAAGTCACCAAAATGGAAGGAAACAACCTTGCTAGCCACCTGGTGCCAAAGTTAGTTTGAATGCAGAGAAAGCCTTAATACTCAGAGTTGGAAGAAACTTCTTCTGGACAAGCAAGAGCACTCTAATCAGATGTCTGCTTGAGAACAACTTTTAGATTGGCTGAGGCATTTGACGTATCGTTGTTTACAAGTGAGCACGGACTTGAGAGAGCAGCAAATGATGTGCTCCAAGGAAACTTCCCATTTCCTCATTTGTCAAAACAACTATTGGCCCTGGCTGGCGTAGCTCAGTGGATTGAGCGTGGGCTGGGAACCAAAGTGTCCCAGGTTCGATTCCCAGCCAGGGTACATGCCTGGGTTGCAGGCCATAACCCCCAGCAACCGCACATTGATGTTTCTCTCTCTCTCTCCCCCCTCCCTTCCCTCCCTAAAAATAAATAAGTAAAATCTTTAAAAAAAAAAAAAAAAACAACTATTGGTGCTTTATATCTAGGCATGAGAAATATAAAGGTAAATATGGTAAGGCCTTCACTATTTTCAGTCTTCAAAAACATCACTCAAAACTTTTTAGAAATACATATTAGAATCAGATACTGAACACATGTAGATGCTCCCTAAAGATTGAATGGACTGACATCAATTTCCAGCAAGGCGGCAGACGAGACAACTGAAAAACCTCCTGTGAACCCAGTACTTAGAAGTGCGAGATAAAATAAAGCAAATGTCCTTTAAATGCTTGGCTGTTCTCATAAGAAAGCAAGGGAAGTGTCTAGAGGCAAAAAAAAAAGAAAAAATAGTGATGCTGAAACTATAGCTGCACTTGGAGCACTTGCTGGTCTTGATTAAAAGAAAACCAAGCCCTGGCTGGCGTAGCTCAGTGGATTGAGCGCTGGCTGGGAACCAAAGTGTCCCAGGTTCGATTCCCAGCTAGGGTACATTCCTGGGTTGCAGGCCATAACCCCCAGCAACCACACATGGATTTCTCTCTCTCTCTCTCTCTCTCTCTCTCTCTCCCCCCCTTCCCTCCCTAAAAATGAATAAATAAAATCTTTTAAAGAAAGAAAAAAAAAGAAAAGAAAACCAAAGAAGCTGGGGTTTGAATAGCCATGTAGGGACAAGAGACGAAGCCATGGGTCTGGATGAAATGGAAAAACACATCTGAAAAATCACAACACTTGGAGAACTATGGTCTCCAGGCAAGGAATGACTAAAAAAAATTTATATATATATATATATATATATATATATATATATATATACACACACACACACACACACACTGTTCAAAGGCACAGTCAAGGCTGAGAACAGGAAGCTTGTCATCGATGGAAAGTTCATCTCCCTCTTCTAGGAACAAGATCCCGCCAGTATCAAATAGGCTGATGCTGGTGCTGAATACGCTGTGGAGATGGCTTGTGTCTTCACTACCATGATGAAGGGTGGAACCAAGAGGGTCATCATCCCCACCCCTTATGCGGATGCCCCTATGTTTGTGATGGGTGTGAACCATGACAAGTATGACAACTCCCTGAAGATTGTCCACAATGCCTCCTGAACCACCAACTGCTTGGTCCCTCTCATCAAGGTCATCCATGACAACTTTGGCATCAATGGAGGGACTCCATAGTCCATGCCATCGCTGCCACCCAGGAGACCATGGGTGGCCCCTCTGGCAAGCTGTGGCATGATGGCCAAGGGGCTGCTTAGAACATCATCCCTGCTTCTCATGGTGCTGCCAAGGCTGTGGGCAAGGTCATCCCCAAGCTGAATGGGAAGCTCGCTGGCATGGCCTTCCTTGTCCCCACCCTCAATGTGTGGGTAGTGGATCTGACCTGCCACCTGCAGAAAGCTATCAAATATGATGACATCAAGAAGGCAGTGAAGCAGGCACCAGAGGGCCCCTAAGGGCATCCTGGTCTACACCAGAGACCAGGTTGTCTCCTGCAGCTTTAACAGTGACACCAACTCCTCTACCTTCGATGCTGGGGCTGACATTGTGTCAAGCTCATTTTCCAGTATGACAATGAATTTGGCTATAGCAACGGAGTGGTAGACTTCACAGTCCACGTGGTCCCCAAGGAGTAAGAGCCCCCAGTGCCAAGAAGAGATGCCTTCAGCTTTTGGGAAGTCCTTGCTCCAAATCAGATTCCCCCAACATACTGAGAATCCCTTGACCTCCAGAGTTTCCATCCCAGACCTCTTGAAGAAGGGGAGGGGCTTGGGGATCCCTACTTTGTCATGTACTAAGTTCACTGCACCTCCAAAAAAGAGAGAGAATTTATAACCACAGGCCTGCCCTGCACTGTCTGCATAGTCTCAGAACCTCTTGACGGAGAAAGTCACATAGAAGTGGCCCCTCTGGTAATGCCCTCAGCACATGGCTGAAACAAACATAAGGTATCTCTAGCAGGACACACAATCATACACGTTGCACGGAAGAGCACTGAGAAAGCTCCAGGAAATAAAATCCGATCGGCCCAATTTATAAAACACAAGACCCAAGTGGGTGTCATCAGAAACAAGAAACAGCAGAATCAGACCCACGGGAGTTTTAGTTCATAGTGGTATTTGATACAGACTATAAAGTTAAAAATTCAGATTCATTTATTTTATTTTTTATAAATACTTTTATTTTTTATTTTTTTATCCTCACCCAAGTACATTTTTTCATTGTTTTCAGAGAGAGAGAGAGAGAGGGAGAGAGAGACATCAGTGTGAGAGAAAAACATTGACTGGTTGACTTTTCATATGCACCCCAACCAGGGATCAAATCTGTAATCTGGGTATATACCCTGACGAGGAATTGAACCCATGGCCCTTTGGTCTATGGAACAGCACTCCAACCAACTGAGCCACTTCAGTCAGGGCTCAAGTGCATTTATAATATAAAGGAAAGATCAAAACAAGAAAGCAACAAGATAAAAATAGTGGTATGGGATTTCTATAAATAAATAACAGTAATTAGATTTGAAACTGAATAAAATCTACTGTTTGTAGTAGAAGAATTTGTAAGAAATTTGTATTTTTTTTCTCCTAGAACAGATAAAAGCTAAAGGTAGGTAAAATTATTTAAATTGTCTTTAAACACCTCAAAGAGTTGACAACTAAGGAATTATCAGGTCAAAATCTATGTGATGGAGGAAATCAAAAACCCTGAAGTTAACGTTTGCCCTGAGGGCATTTGCCAAAATAAAAGAACTTGAACCTTAAGTTTACTTAGCCTCAAGAGGCTTAGAAGATAAAGGACAAACCCCAAGACCTGCCCATCCTAGAGATTCTAATAATGGATCTCTTCCCATAAGCCTGGAAACACAAAAGGCTGTACCCTCGAGATAAGTATTCACATAATAGACATAAGCCCCGCCCACCTTCACACTCCAGGAGACCAGGCAAAACGTTGCCTTGGCACAGAGAGAAGGAAAACAACAACAACAAATCTATTACTGAAATATGTAACCACAAGTCAGATTTGCAGCCCACTTGGATGGCTCAAATGACCTCAAACAATCAATTCAGCTCGCAGAGGTTAGTCACTGTAGGGCCCTAAGCACATAGAAGAAGAAAACAAAATCTCCTCTGAAAGAATAGACCTTTATCCTAAGCCTCAAATAAATACCACAAATAATTACCCATGAAAAAATGTGTGGTTTATAGTCCAAAATGACCAAGCACACAAGGGGGCAAAGCACCGTGCATAAAAACAAGGGGAAAAAAGTAGCAGAAGCACCGTATATTGAAATTGTAATTACATTATACAAAAAAAAATGTATTATTTAAATAAATAAAAGGCAAGCTAGCCAAAATCCAAACGCTAACAGAAAACTATTTTCCAAAAGCAGATCTGAAAAAGAACCAAATTAGAATTCTAGAATTAATGATAAATAGAGTTAAAAACTCAGTGGATGGGTTTAACAGCAGTGTTGACAATCTGAACAGAGAATCAGTAAAGTAGAAGATAACTCCATGGAAAAAAAGGGGTAGAGATAGGAAAATTTACAGAAAAAGAAATGGAAGGACTTTAGGCTTCTGCTTAGCATATAGAAAGTCACAAAAAGCATCATTCCCATGCTTACAACTGAAAATCACCAGAGAACCTGAAAATTGACTATTTTTGTTGAGCTTATCAAAGAGTTGAGACCATGGGGCACTGGAGGCTGGGGAGGCAGGGAGAGCCTGGTAAAAGGGCACAAACTTTTAGTTATAAGATGAATAAAATCGGAAGATCTAATGCATAACATGATGACTAAGTTGATAATACTGTGCTGTATAACCAAAAATTTGCCAAGAAAGCAGAACTTAAATATTCTCACACATACACAAGAAAAGGTAATTATATGAGGTGATGGATGTTAATTAGCTCCAATGTGGGAATCCTTCCACAATGCACATGAATATCAAATTGTCACATTATGCATTTTATATGTATTACAATTTTATTTGTCAGTTACACCTCAACAAACTAAAAAAGTATTTTTAATTAAAATAATCTTAAAGAAAAATAAGTACACTACAATGAGAACACTACAAATCAGAGTTTCTAGAAACTACACCAGAGAAACTTTTCTAGTCTTAAATGCATATAAGAGGAGGGGATGGAAAACTTTATACAACCACAAAACTGAGAACCCAAATAAAATGAACCATTTTTCTAGCAAAACTTACAAAAACTAACCCAAGAAAAATAGGATATACACTGTTAAAGCAATTAAATCACTGGTAAAAACTCATAAGTGCCCCCTCAGGTGGGTGCCCACCTGAGTGCCCACTCAGGTGGGGCATGGGGGAATTCCTGGACTAGACTGTTTTATAAGCATATCTACTGCACCAAACGCTCCTCATGCCTGTCAGAATGGCTGTCAACAGTAAATCAACCAACAAGTGCTGGCAAGGACGTGGAGAAAAGGGAACCCTATTGCACTATTTGTGGGAATGCAGACTGGAGCAGCCACGGTGGAAAGCAGTATGGAGTTAGCTCAAAAAAATTAAAAATAGACCTGCCTTATGACCCAGTGATTCCATTTCTGAAAATTTATCCAAAGAAACCCAAAACACTAATTCAAAAGTATATAAGCACCCCTGTGTTCACTGCAGCATTACTGGCAATAGCCAAGACATGAAAGCAGCCCAAGTGTTCCTCAGTAAATGAGTGGATAAAATGACTATGGGACATTTGCACAATAGAATACTACTCAGCCATAAAAAAAGAAGAAAATTTTACCCTTTGTGGAAGCACGGATGGACCCAGACAGCATTATGCTAAGTGAAATAAGCCAAAGAAAGACAAATGCCACATAATTTCACTCATATGTGGAATTTAATAAACAAACGGAACTAATAAGCAAACTAAAGCCAGACTCATAGATAGAGAGCAGGCTGACAGCTTGTGGGAGGGGCGCGGGGGGCCTGGAGGGATCAAGCAAAAAAGAAAAAGGACTCAGGGATATGGACAATAGTCTGGTGATTGTGGTGGGAGGAGGTGGGAGGGAGGTGGAAGAGGGTATAAAGGGGATAAATGGTAATGGAGAAAATAAATATTAAAAAAGAAAGAAACGTTTCCAATTTTACTGAAATAGTTCAAAGAGGAAAAAAAATAAAACGCATCAACTTATGAGGCTTCCAAAATTTTGATTCCAAAATCAAATGAGAATAATGTAAGGAGACACTTAGGGCTAAACTCATTCATGAAAAACAGATATAAAAATGTTAAATAAAATTTTGACAAACTGAGTCAATTAATGTTTAAAATCATAATATATTACCACCATGTAAGATTTATCTCAAAAAGATGAGGAAACCTCAATGTTGGAATATCTGACCCAACATTATAAAATCACATTAAGAAAAGAAGTAAGAAAAACGACATAATCAACTTAATAGAGATTTTAAAAATCTATTTGATAAAAAGCATTCAGGGCTTTAAAAATGCTAAAGAACGTGTATAAAGGACACATGGACAAAGTGAAAGGGTGGTAGGATTGAGGGGGGAGGTGGGGATGGCTCAAGAGGGGAAAAGGGAGACAATTGTACTTGAACAACAATAAAAAAAGAGAGAGAGAAAAAGATAAAAATATAATAAAATGTTATCAAACCAAAACCAAAAGACATCTTCTTAATAGCTCTCAGAAACTTTATCAAACATTGTACATATGGTGAAATAGAAGCATTTCTTTTTAAAATTGGGAACAAGGTAAGAACACCACTTTCTTTATCTCTATTGAGTATTTTACTAGAAGAATAAAACTGTAATTATTCACAAATAATGACTTCCATATATAAGTCCCAAGACTCTTTTAAAATAATTAAAATTAATAAGAGAATTCAGCAAAGATGTGGGATATAAATTATTACAGAAAAATAAATCATAACCTTATACATCAACATCAAACAATTAGAACATTTAATTTTAAAAGTACAATTTAAAATAGAAAATAAAACTACAAGGTATTTAAAAATAAATCTAACAAGAGCTGTGCTAGCACAGCTAGATTTATAAACCTAAAAAATTGATCTTTATAAACCTAAAAAATTGAAAAGTATTCAATGTTAAAGGACAGGAAGACTAAATACCATAAAGATACTGATTCTCCCCTCAAAAAAGTATAATTTAGTGAAATTCCAAACAAAAGTGCATAAAAATTTTTTCATAGAAATTAATTCCTTTAACTTTTCAATTTTTAGGTCATCTTTAATGGCATTAAGTAGTGTTTTATAATTTATTTATAAAGATCTAGCATAGCTCTTATTAGATTTATTCTGTGTCTATTTGTCTGTTGGTTTGTCTTATCATCTGTTGGAGTTCCTTATATATTATAGATACAATAGATACATCAATAGATAAAGATTCATTAAAGAATATACCAAATTGGACTTCTGGCCAAAATGGAGGTGTAGGTAGACACACTGTGCCTCCTCACACAACCAAAAGAAGGACAGCAACAAATTTCAAAATAAAAAACAGCCCTGGCTGGCGTAGCTCAGTGGATTGAGCAAACACTCCCATCCCGAAAACAGGCTGACGGGACTCAGCAGACACGGGTCCATGGGGACTCCAGATCTCAGCGCCTCCTTCCCCGTTGGGCGGAGCCTATTCTGTGATTGGATCTTGGTTCCACCTCCTGGAACGTTCTCAGTAGGCTCTGACCCAATCCTCCGAGAGAACTCCCTTCCCCCTTACCCTTCTTGGCCAGAGCTGATGTGGGCACCAGAAAACACGTCTTCTTGTGGACCAAGCATCTGTCTCAGTACATTTCCCGGGGGGCCCAGGGGTTGCCTTAAGATTCAAACACCCTGGCTGGTGTAGCTCAGTGGATTGAGCGCGGGCTGCGAACCAAAGTGTCCCAGGTTCGATTCCCAGTCAGGGTACATGCCTGGGTTGCAGGCCATGACCCCCAGCAACCGCACATTGATGTTTCTCTCTCTCTCTCTTTCTCCCTCCCTTCCCTCTCTAAAAATAAATAAATAAAATCTTTAAAAAATAATAATAATAATGAAAATAAAAAATAAACAGAACTGACAGAAAATTAAACTGTATGGAAGTCCAACAACCAAGAAGTTAAAGAAGAAACATTCATCCAGACTGGTAGGAGGAGCAGAGATGAGCAGCCATGTGGAGAGGACTCACAGCAAGATGGTGGCTGGTAGAACAGGTGGTCCCACATTTGTATGAGGATAAACAGGGAGGAACAACTGGGGAGTAAGACAGACCTCAAAAGCCAGGTTTCCAGTATGGGGAAATAAAGCCTCAAAACCTCTGACTGTAAAAACCTGTGGGGGTTGAGGCAGTGGGAGAAACTCCCAGTCTCATAGGAGAGTTCGTTGGAGAGACCCAAAGGGTCCTAGAATGTACACAAACCCACCCACCTGGGGATCAGCACCAGAAGGGTCTGACTTGCTTGTGGGTAGGGGAGAGCGACTGAAAGCCCACAGAGAGCAGAACAAACGCCACTGTTCCCTCTCAGACCCCTCCGCCACATACAGCATCACGATGCAGCGAAGTGGGTTGCCCTGCCCTGGTGAATATCAAAGGCTCCACCCTTTACTACCTAACAGGCACTCAGAGACAAAAAAAATGACCCAAATGAAAGAACAGATCAAAGCTCCAGAAAAAATACAACTAAGTGACAAAGAGATAGCAACCTATCAGATGCACAGTTCAAAACACTGGTAATCAGGATGCTCACAAAATTGGTTGAATATGGTCACAAAATAGAGGAAAAAGTGAAGGCTATGAAAAGTGAAATAAAGGAAAATGTACAGGGAACCAACAGCAATGGGAAGGAAACCAGGACTCAAATCAACAGTTTGCACCAGAGGAAAGAAATAAACATTCAACCAAAACAGAATGAAGAAACAAGAATTCAAAAAAATAAGAAGAGGCTTAGGAACATCCAGGACAACTTTAAACATTCCTACATCTGAATCATAGGGGTGTCAGAAAGAGAAGAGGAAGACCAAGAAATTGAAAACTTATTTGAACAAATAATGAAGAACTTCCCCAATCTGGCAAAGGAAATAGACTTTCAGGAAGTCCAGGAAGCTCATAGAGTCCCAAAGAAGTTGGACCCAAGGAGGAACACACCAAGGCACATCACAATTACATTAACCAAGATTAAACATAAGGAACCTTAAAAGCACAAGTGAAAAGAAGACAGTTACTTACAAAGGAGTTCCCATTAGACTATCAGCTGATTTCTCAAAAAAAACTTTTCAAGCAAAAAGGGGCTGGGAAGAAGTATTTGAAGTCATGAAAGGCAAGGCCCTACATCCAAGAGTACTCTATCCAGCAAAGCTATCATTTATAATAGAAGGGCAGATACAGTACTTCCCAGATAAGGCCAAGTTCAAGGAGTTCATCATCACCAAGCCCTTATTGTATGAAACATTAAAGGGACTAACCTAAGAAAAAGAAGATCAAAAATATAAACAGTAAAATGACAACAAACTCACAACTATCAACAACTGAACCTAAAAAAAATAAAATAAATGAAAACAAAACAAACTAAGCAAACAACTAGAACAGGAACAGAATCATGGAAATGGAGATCACCTGAAGGGTTATCAGTGGGGAAGGGGAGGCGGGAGTGGGGGAAAAGGTACAGGGAATGAGTAGCATAAATGGTAGGTAGAAAATAGGGGGAGGTTAAGAATAGTATAGGAAATGTAGAAACCAAAGAACTTATATGTATGACCTATGGACATGAACTAAGGGTGGGGGGAATGCAGGTGGGAGAGGGTGTGCAGGACGAAGGGGAATAAAGGAGGGGAAATGGGACAACTATAATTGCATAATCAATAAAGTATATTTTTAAATAGTTGTGGTTTTCTAAGTATTTTATTTATTTATTTGTAGAGAGAGGGGGAGAGGAAGGAGAAAGAGAGAGAGAGAAACATCAATGTGTGGTTGCTTCTCAAGTGGCCTTCAATGGGGACCTGGCCCACAACCCAGGCATGGGCCTTGACTAGGAATTGAACAACAGCTCTTTGGTTCTTAGGCCCGTGCTCAATCCACTGAGCTACACCAGCCAGGGCAATAAAATACATTTTTAAAAAGGAATATACCAAATGCTTGAAAAACTTATTTTTCATTTTTCTTATTTTTTATTTTACTTTTTTTATTTTAGAGAGATGGGGAGGGAGAAAGGGAGAGAAACGGTGATCAGCTGCCTTCTGTCAACCTGCAACACAGGCATGTGCTGTGACTGGGAATTGAACTGGCAACCTTTTGGTTTGCAGTATGACACCCAACCAACTGAGTCACACTGGCCAGGGCTAAAAGTCCATTTTTTTAAACACTCAACAACACTAGAAGACAAAAAATACAAATTCAAACCACAATATAATTCTATGTCATACCCACTAAATTGGCAAAAATTGTGACATTATGGGATGCCGGCAATGACGTGGCATCACAGGAAGTCTCTTCAGTGTTTGGAAAATCACTCTGCTGTGCAGCTGGACCATACCTAGCAGTGCTGACAAGGCATCTAACCCATAGCCCAGCAATTCCACTCTGAATTATGTCCTGTAAGCCCTCTACATACAAGCAAGGAGCTTATAAAAATGATATTGCAGTATTGTTTATAATAAGGAAAATTTGGGAATACCCTAGATGTCCATCAAAGAAATGGATAATTGTGGCAAATCAATTCACTGGAATACTATACCATTAAAGATGATTAAGCTAAAGCTAAATGCGCCTCTGACAAATCTTCAAAACATAATTTTGAGTGAAAAAAAGGCAGGCTATAGGAGAGTGAGCACAATTTGATAGCATGATACCATTTATATAGCTTTAAAATATGCAATACATTATTTAAAGACGCATACATATATTTATAGTGGAAGTATAAGTATGAAGACGATAAACACCAAAATGAGGATAATGGTTCCTTGAAGGAAGTGAGTGGAGAAAGGCAAACGTGCCCTAAGGGGTGGAGGGTGTACACAGGGAGCTTTATAATTTTTTTCTTATGCTGGGTAGTAGACACAGTGTGTTTTGTACTTACTCTCTGTATCTTTCAGTATGACTGAAATATTTTTTTAGCTTTGCTTCTCTTTAACTTTTCATTTTGAAATAAAAATGTAAAGAAACAGGAATTTGCAGACATGGTCCAGAGTGGTCCTCTCTATCGGACACTCAGTTCCCCACAGTGGATACATGTCGAGTAACTACAGGGCAATATCAAATTCAGGACACGGACGTTGGTGCTCATGTGTGACAATTCCATCAGTTCTGCATGTGTAAATGCATGGACCACCACTGCAATCAAGATGCAGAACTATTTCATAGCCCTGGCTGGTGGGACTCAGTGGATTGAGTGCCAGCCTGTGAAGCAAAGGGTAACTGGTTCAATTCCCAGTCAGGGCACATGCCTGGGTTGCAGGCCAGGTCCCCATTAGGGGGTGCTCAAGAGACAACCACACATTGATGTTACTCTCTCTCTTCCTTCCTCCCTTCCCCTCCCTAAAAATAAATAAATAAAATCATTTTTTTTTAAAAAGAACTATTTCATGGTCATTACCAAGGCTTTTAGAAGGCAGTTTCTCATTTGCCATGGACATGACCACAAAACATTTTCCCACTAGTTTTTTTCTTGCTATATTGCTAGCATTCAGCCTATTGGGAACATTAAAAAAAAAAAAAAAAAGAAAGAGCTATTTCATAGTTACAAACATCCCCCTCACACTATCCCTGTAGAATCACACATCCCTCCCCCTCTAATCACCACCATCCTTAATCCCTGGCAACCACTAATTTGTTCTCCTACTCTACCCTTTGTCACATTTAAAAGTTATACAAGTATATGTGACACTTTTATCTTTATTATATTTTTCCCGTTGCCATTTAGTCCCCTTATTTTGCTCTTCCCCCAGCAATCACCACACTGTTGTCCATGTCCACGAGTCCTTTTCCTCTTTGCTCAACCCCTCCACCACCTCCCCACACCCCACTAGCTGTCATTTGTTCTCCCATCTATGAGTCTGTCTCTATTTTGCTTGTTAGTTCAGTTTGTTCATTCGATTCCACATGTGTGTGAAATCATATGGTATTTGTCTTTCTCTGACTGGCTTATTTCACTTAGCATTATGTTCCCCAGGTCTATCCATACTGTTGCAAAGGGTAAAATTTTCTTCTTTCTTATGGTCGAGTAGTATTCCATTGTGTAAGTGTCCCATAGTTGTTACTCATCTACTGATGCACACCTGGGCTGTTCCCATCTCATGGTGATTGGTAACTAATGCTGCAATGAACACAGGGGTGCCTATGCTCTTTCAAATTAGTGTTTGGGGTTTCTTTGGATATATTCCCAGAAGTGGAATCACTAGGTCAAAAAGCAGGTCCATTTTTAATGTCTTGAGGTATCTCCATACTACTTCCCACAATGGCTGCACCAGTCTGCATTTCCACCAACAATGCAAAAGAGTCCCCCTTTCTCCACATCCTTGCCAGCACTTGTTTTTTGATTTATTGATGATAGCCATTCTGACAGGTGTGAGATGGTATCTCATTGTGGTTTTTATTTGCATTTCTCTCATGATTAGTGATATTGAGCCTCTTTTCACATGTTTATTAGCCATCTGTATGTCCTCCTTGGAGAAGTGTCTATTCAGGTCCTTTGCCCATTTTTTAATTGGGTTGTTTGTTTTTTTGGTGTTGAGTTTTGTAAGTACTTTATAAATTTTGTATATTAACCCCTTATCAGATGTATCAGTGAATATGTTTTCCCATCCTGTGGGTTTTCTTTTTATTTTGTTGACCATTTCCTTTGCTGTACAATGAGCTAAAGATAGTTTATTCAATAAGTGGCATTGGGAAAATTGGCCACATAGGTGCAGAAAAATGAAACTAGACCACCTTCTTACACCACACACTAGAATAAATCCGAAATGATCAAAGACTCAAATGCTAGACCAGAAACCATAAAAATCCTAGAAGAAACCAAAGGCAGCAAAATCTCAGACATTGCTTGTAGAAATTTTTTATTGGATCTATCTCCTAGGCAAAAGATACAAAAGAAAAAATAAACAAAAGGGACTCCATCAAACTATGTGACCTTTTGAGACTGGCTTTTTTCACTCAGAATAATACCCTTAAGATTCACCCAAGTTGTGTGTATGAGTAGTTTTTTCATTTCTGACTAGTCTGTGGTGTATCTGTACCTCTGTGCACTTAACCATTAGGCTGTTTTAGTTCATTTTGGTGGTTTCCAGTTTAGGACAATTACAAACGAAGCTGCTATGAGCAATCAGTAGAGAGTTTACGTGAACAGAAGTTTGCCATTCCTTTGAGATAAAGGTCTAGTGGTATAATTGCTAGGCTATATGGTATGTGTGTATATTTTTAAGAAATTTCCAAATTATATCCCAGAGCAGCTGTACCACTTTCCTTTCCCATCAGCAATGTGTAAGAGACCCGGCTTCCCCACATCCTAACAAGTATTGGGTATTGTAATTATTTTATACTTTAGCTGTTTCAATGGGTGTGTGGTGACCACTCATTACGATCTTAATTGCATTTCCCTGAGAATGAGTGATGCTGAACATTTTTTCATGAGTTTACTTGCCATCTCTATATCCTCTTTGGTGAAATGTCGCTCCATGTCTTGTACCCATTTTCTAATTAGATAGTTTGGTTTGAGAGCTCTTTATATAGTCTAAGTACAAGTTCTTTGTCAGCCATACAGCTTGCAAATATTTCCTTCCAGTCTGTAGAATATCTTTCCAGTTCTCTTAACAGAGTCTTACACAGAGAAAAAGATTTTAATTTTGATGAAGTTCAATCAATCAATTTTTTTAATTTATTTTTTTAAGATTTTATTCATTTATTTTTAGAGAGGGAAGGGAGGGAGAAAGAGAGAAAGAGAGAGAAACATCAATGTGTAGTTGCTGGGGGCCGTGGCCTGCAACCCAGGCATGTGCCCTGACTGAGAATCGAACCTGCGACACTTTGGTTCGCAGTAGTCAATCAATTTTTTTTACATGTAGTGCTTTTGGTGTCATGTGTAAGAACTCTTTGAAAAGTCCTATATTTTCTTCTAAACACTTTATAGTTTTATCTTTTATGTTTCAATCTATATTTCAGTTAACTGGTGTATAAGGTTAAATCAAGGTTCTTTTTTTGCCTATGGATATCCACATACCCCAGCATCATAAGTTGAAAAAAACTATACTTTCTTCATTTAATTATTTTTGTAACCTTGCCCAAATCAGGTGGCCATATTTGTGTGAGACTATTTCTGGAGTCTCTGTTTTATTCCATTGATCTATGGGTCTATCCCTCTACCACATTGCCTTGCTATATAGTAAGTCTATAGCTAAATAATTAAGTTTCAATATATGTAAGACTGCTTCAATATTTAAAAATCCATCAGTGTAATCTATATATTAACAGACTGAAGAAGAATCATATGATCATATAAGTTGATTCAAAGAAAACATTTGACAAATTCAACACCTGTTTATGATTTAAAACTTTCAGATAACTAGAAATAGGAGGGCATTTCCTCATATTGATAAAGGACATTGACTAAAAAATATAACTAACATCATATTTAATAGTGAAAGATTGAATGCTTCTCCTTTAAGATCAGGAACTAAACAAGTCTGTCCACTCCCACTATGTTATTCAAATAATGATGGAAGTTTTAGTCAGTGCACTAAGGCAAGAAAAGGAAATAAGAAGACATACAGACCAGAAAGGAAGACATTAAAATCTCCATATTTGCAGACAACATGGTCATCTAGGCAGAAATTACAGAATCTACAAGAAAAATACAACTCCTAAAACTAATAAGTGAGTTCAGCAAGGGCAGAGAATACAAGATCAACATATGACAATCAATTGTATTTCTATATGCTAGCGATGAACACATGGAAACAAAAATTATAATGCCATTTCCAAACACTCAAGAACAAATAGATATAAATCCCTTTTAAAATATACAGAGCTTGCCTTGGCTGGTGTGGCTCAGTAGACTGAGTGCCAGCCTGCGAACTAAAGGGTCACTGGTTTGAGTCCCAGTCAGGGCAGATGCCTGGGTTTTGGGCCAAGTCCCCAGTAGGGAGCACTCAAGAGGCAACCAAACATTGATGTTTCTCTCCCTCTCTGTCTCCCACCCTTCCCCTCTGTCTAAAAATAAATGAATAAAATCTTTTTTAAAATGTACAGAACTTAAAGCTGAAAACTACAAAACACTAGTGAAAGAAATCAAATAAGATTAATTAAATGGAAAGACATACGGTGTTCATGGATTGGAAGACTCAACATAGCAAAGGTGTCAGTTCTCCCTAAATTGTTAGGCAGGTTTAATACAGTTCCTAGCAAAATTCCAGCAAGACTTTTTATCAATGTTTTATTTAAAAAAAAAACTTTAGATCAGCATTGGCCAGGTGGCTAAGTGGGTTGGAGCATCATCCCATACATCAGAAGGCTGCAGGTCCAATTCCCAGTTCAGGGCACATACCTAGGTTGCAGGCTTGATGTCAGGTGCCTACGGGAGGCAGTCAGTTGATGTTTCTCTGTCACATCAATGTCTCTCTCTCTCTCTCTCCTTCCTCTCTCTCTTAAACCAATAAACATCCTCAAGTGAGGAATAAAAATTTGTTTTCTTAGATCAGCTAGTTTTCACGGAGTTCAGCTGGATGAGTAAACATCTGTGTGCATGTGTGTACATGGATGTGTATGTGCATGTAGGATTAGGCATCAATTCAATTCACTGAAACACAGCCTGGTGCTGTGCTTGGCTACTCATGGGCAAAGTGGTGAAAATCTTCCTCTTCCCAGTTAAGTTCAGTTTATATGAAATACAAAATACAACCACGCATGAAACAAAGAAAGATGCGGATGTGTTGCATCTTGTGTTCAGAACGCTTTGACTGGGCCTCTTCTCCCTTCACCAGCATCTGAGGCCAGCACGGGAGATATTTCTCTCCCTCTCAGCTTCCTCTCAATGCAAAGCTGAGCACAGAGGAGGGCCCCCATAAATTCCAGAATTAACTCTTGATCTAGTTACTTGACTGCACCATTTTCCTCTTGGCTTCTGCCAAACTAAGACAGACCCATTATCTACTTGGGTCATTTTAGATCCACATAGCACTCTTCCCAGCATCCTGCCTGGCCAGGAATGCCATTTGTTCTTTTATCTTCCTCAAACAGTTGTTCTCTGCCTCTCCACTCCCACTGGCGCACAGGTGTCCTGGTCTCATTACGGAACACTCATTAATATTCACCATGGGTACCCTCGTGGGTGTCCTCTCTACCCACAGAGGTGTCTAGACTTCCATGAATATTGGCACTGAGAAAAGCAGATTAAAAATCAGTGCAGAGTCCACAGGGAGGGCACAGAGCTCTGAGGTGGGGCCCAGAGCGATGGGGCTGAGGGGGACATCTGGAGCGCTTTGACAAATGCCACTCACAAATCAGTTTGACAGAAGATCCTGTGAGAAAGTCAAACTCCATTAAACAGCAGCTCTAGGTGGAGCTTGGGGATTGGGTTGGTTGATAATCCAAATATAACTCAGCAGACTTCACTGCTCACACTTCAATCCAAAGGTCTTGCTATTGCGTATTTAGAACCCTAGTAGGACCCCGCTGAGTTTCACAACTCTGTTCAATTCAGGGCAACTTGCAATGCGCTACCATTGTGTACATGGTACACTCATGGCCACACGCTGGCTCCTGGCTGCACTGCCAAGGGTGGACAGGATGAACTGTAGTTAATAAATCAATGAGTATTTCCCACCTGAGCACCCTCTGGGTGCCAGCTGTCATACTAAGCACACAGGAAGGTAAATTGTCAACCAAGATGTGGGGATCTTACAGTCTAAAGCAAAGAAGAGTCATCACATGAGGAGTCATCACAAGAGTCATCAACCGAGTACTCTTCAATTATGTACTGCTGTCCACGTTTGTGGGTAAGGTAAAAGATGAATGATCAGAATAAATGGAAAGGTCAAGAAAAACTTCGTGGCCAGGACAAGATTCTTCCGGGTCTTGCAGGATGGCTGGTGATTGGGTAGAAGAAGAGAGCAGAAGGTGTTGGAAACAGAAGGAACTCACGAGCTCCACAGAGAAGAAGAGTCCAACTCCCTACTGTGCCCACAGCCACAGTGGGTCACTCTTCTACCGTGAGTGGGAAGCACATGGAAATGACAGCCACTGCCACTGACCCCGAGGGATCCCTACCTTGCCCGTTCTCCCTGGAACTTAAGGGGACAAGCCACTGACACTTCAGAAAAGCACAGCTTAGCCCTGGCTGGTGTGGCTCAGTGGACTGAGTGTCGGCCTGCAAACCAAAGGTTCGCTGGCTCGGTTCCCAGTCAGGGCACAGGCCTGGGTTGCAGGCCAGGTCCCCAGTAGGGGACATGTGAGAAGGGGAACACCATACATTGATGTTTCTCTCCCTGTCTTTCTCCATCCCTCTCTCTAAAAATAAATAAATAAAACCTTTTTTTAAAAAAGCACAGCTTAGCGAGAGAAACATGGACTTGGCAGAAAGACTCACACAAGGTCACTGCTTAGGTGACCTCAGGGAAGCTGCTTTTCCTCTCTAGGTCCCAGTTTCCTTGTGTTCCAAATGGGACTAATGATGGTCCCAGATTTGTAGGATCGCTGTGAAGAATAAAGAAAATAATGCAAGCACATGGCCCAGAACCTAATGCTGACTTCACAGACAGTAAGTCTTGTTTTATACAGTCAGTATTCGTGGGGCTTACCCACAAAGTCACCAACACGTGACCCCCTCCTGCATGCTTCTGCTCCCATCCAGGATCCTGCTGCTTCTCTCCGAAGAATCAGATGGATCTGCCAGTGAGGAGTCTTGCCTCCATTTGCCCAAAACTGCTTAGTCCCACGCTTACTTCCAAAGGAGATCTTCAATGGGTATAGTATTTTAGGTTGGCAATTATTTCCTTACCACTTTGAAGATGCTGGTTACTGGCCGCCACCGTTTCCGGGAAGAGGCCAACTGTGGCTTCGCTGCTGTTTGTTTGAAAGCAATGCACGTTTCCCCCTCTTCGGCTGCTTTTAAGGGTTTTCTTTCCTCTTTGTCTTGTTTCTGGCCATTTTTCTATGACGAACTGAGATATATGGTTCTCTTTTTACTTATCCTGCTCGAGGGTCTTGGTTCTTCTTGAACCCATAGTTGGATGCCCTTCATTGTTTTCATAAAATTCCCGGTTGTTATTTCTTCATATTGTCTCTCCCTGGCATCTTCCTCCTTTCTCTCTGTGATTCCTCGTGCTTCTGTGTCAGAACCTCCACCACGGCATCTCTCTCTCTCTCTCTCTCTCTCTCTCTCTCTCTCTCTCTCTCTCTCTCTCGTGCTTTCCTCTGAATGTTACATTTTCCACTTAGTCTGGACATTTTCTTCTCACCGTCTCCCAGATCACGATTCTCTCGGTGTGGCCGGTCTACTGTAAACCCACACCGTGCTGCATTTTTCTGTTCTGGAAATTTGTTTATAGTCCAGTTCTCTGTTGAAATTCTCCACCTTGTCAGGGAACTTCCTGAACAGGTTAATTATTTGTTTTAAAGTGTATTTCTGTCCATTCCGAGGCCTGTATCTTCTATAGGTTTATTCCTACCATCTGTTTTCCTGCGTGTTTTTGGTCGGGGGTCCTGTTTCTGGATATGATTCATGTGCCCGAAGCCCAATAACAACGTAACCATGCAGACTAGACCCTCCCCTCCCCCACTGCTCTGAGCACAGTTATATTACCCTCTCTCCCTCCCTACCAAGTGATGCCTTTCTGGAATTCTAAAAAGTGTATATCCTGATCCCTTTTTTAAATTCTATTTGAAATGTATTGGGGCAACATTGGTTAATAAAAATTATATAGGTTTCAAGAGCACAACCCTATAATACATCATTATCTGTATATTGCACTGTGTGCTCACCACCCAAGTCAAGCCTCCTTCTGTCCCCATATATTTGACACTCCCTGCCCTCTTCTCCCTTCCCCACGCTCTTCTCCTCTTGTAACCACCATACTGTTGTCTGTGTGTATGAGCTTTTTTGTTTGTTTGCCTTATTTGTTCATTTGTTGCTTTCAGTTTCATATCCCACATATGAGTAACATCATATGGTCCTTGACTTTTTTTCTGTCTGACATTTCGCTTAGCGTGGTCCTTTAGATAGAATGCCATGGCATTTGAGGACTGAGTGAATCAACCTCAGTCTCGCCCTTCTTCCTCTCACACATCCTACAACCCTGAGAACCTAAACTAGTTCGCACGGCTTGTTGCTCCGTGTTTCTACTCCACGCGCATTTCATACGTAAGATGCCACCTCTCTCCTGTCCACCTATCAAATCCTCTCACCTAAGTCCCGGGTTAAACAACACCCCACAATTAGACCTTGAATCCTCAGAGTTTGTGTTAATCTCATCCTTCTCTCAACTCCCAGAGCGTTTTATTGGAAGGTGGCTTTTGTCTGGGTCCTGTTGCCACCGACAGCTCACTGAGGGTGGTGCTGGACAGCCCCTGTTTCCGTCCGCCAGGGGTCCACTCTCCCTTCCAGGGGCACGGCTCCAAGTTCACCTGACTTTCCTCTCCAGGGACGCCTCTCCCATCTCAGACGAGGCGGTTCTAGGAGAACGGACCCCAACCACCTGCTCACAGCACCCGAGCCCCAGCATGGAACCTGTGTGGAATTGCGGGCAGGGAGGCTTCGTTGAAAGGAGGCACATTATGTCATTTCTCCACCTAGAATCCTGAAAGTCTCCCATTCACCTAGTGGAGAAACCTAGAAGGTTCTAAATAGATCTTGCCCTCTCCTTCTCCTCTTTGACCTTTTCTCACGTTCCTCTCCTCACGTCCACTGGGCCACACTGGATGCCCTGCTACCCCTCAGAAAGCCATCCGACTGGCTCCAGGTGGGGATCCGAGGGCATCTGTGCAAGTCCCACTTTCTCAGTGAAGCTGACCCCGAAACCCACTTACTCCCCATGTCCCTCCTCTGTTCTACTCTCTCCTTTTTCCAAGCTGCTCTTCTCTCTCCTTTTTTAAGGAGTTCGTTCATTTATTTTTAGAGAGAGGAGGAGAAAGGAAGAGAGGGAGGGAGAGAAACATCACTTGGCTGTCTCTCATACTCGCCCTGACTGGGGACCGAACTCACAACCCAGGCATGCGTCCTGACCGGGAATCAAACCGAAAACTTTTCACTTTGCAGGACAACACCCAGCCCACTAAGCCACACCAGTCAGTGCCACTCCTCTCTTTCTAATAGACCATAATTTGCACATTCACATCTTTCCTTATGTTCACATCTACTGCGCATATCCATTGGAATCTAAGCTCCCATGGGCAGGAATCTCGGTCTGCTGGGCTTACCGATCTCCATCAGGCCCTGGAACAGTGTCTGGCTCAGGGCCCACCCTGCATAAACACCACTGACTGTTGCGTGAACTTGCAATTACCCCTGGTTTCCGGAAGCACCAGCCCTGCATCGCACCCTGCATTGGGGAACTTGAAAGATGCTGACACGCAGGTAGGGTGAGTGTTCTATGAAAGCTTCAGTTGGGGGTGGGGCGCTACAGCCCCAGTGGATGTCTGCTCTCGTGGGAGGGACGCCCCCTTGTCCTGCAGCCCCTTGTGCCTGCCTCCTCACTTGCAGAAAAATCAAGGCAGGGAATCTTGAACTTCAGGTGGACCCTGGGAAAGTGAGATCAAGCTAAATAGAAACTCTACGTAAGATAAACCAGTGGAGGGCGGGGTGGGAGGAGGAGGGCAAAGGGGGGGAAATTGAGACAACTGTGATAGAATAACAATAAAAAAACCTTTAAAAAATAAAATAAGTAAGTCTGTGGAAATGCAGTGAGATACACCTGGACCCAGAGTAAACCAGAAGCTCGGTGTGGGGCAAACGGCCTCCTGATGCCAGAACATGAACGTGAACCACAGACGTCGTGGTTTTGCACGTCACAGAACCTTGCACATCTATTCATTCACAGTAGCTTCCAGAAAGCGCTAAGAAACCAATCATTCCCATCTTTGAAGAGAAGGACTGGTGCTCTGGGGGGAGAAGAGGTACCTGCAGAGCCACACAGCTCTGTGGCGGTGCTGGGGGACAGAGCTCATGACTCAGAGAACAGAAATGTGTCCCCTGGGCTGTGTGAAGCACAGGGGTGTTGGCGGTGTGTCCAGATGGCCTGAGGTCACAGATAAATACGGCCCGTCTCCCCAGAGCATCAGTTCTGTCCCAGGGTCTACAGAAACGAAAGGTGTTATTCTTACATTAAATAAATGTGGGTTTTCTATAAAGCACAATGCAAATGTTTGAATTATTAACATTTTAAAAATCAGACTTAAAAACACATTTCCGTAGTCACAGAAGTCAGCTTAGAGCTGTGTAGCGCCCTGCTCGGACCCCTGCCCGGCTCTCACGGAAATCACTCCACTCTCTGAGCCTAACCTTCCTCACCTGTGAAATGGGATAATGATGCCTCCTCATGGGCTTATTGTCATGAAGGTTAAATTAAGATGCATCAGAGAAGTCCTGCAAACAGCCTGACACAGGGGGAAAAAAACTTATTTTTGCCTTATTATATTGGATTTTTAAAAAACTAGCAGGAACCAAGAAGCAACCACCAATTAAAGTCCACAAACCCTCGGACTTCACTCCAGCTTCTTCCTGTGTCCAGCTTCAGCTCTCTTAGAGAACCAAGAACTGGAAAAGATCCAACCTTTCAGCGTCTCTGGGCCACACTGGATGAAGAAGAGTTGTCTCGGGCCACACATTAAATACATTGCGACACGTAATCACACACACACACAAAATCTCATAATGTTTTAAGTAAACTTACGAGTTTGGGTTGGGCCGAATTCACAGCCATCCTGGGCTGCGTGAGGCCCGCGGGCTGCAGGTTGGACGCCCCTGATAGAGGCTAGAAATAAAAAAATAAAAATAAAAAAATGTTAAAAGCTTAAGGATTAAAGATCAAAACGCTTGAGGAAAGGTCAAAGGAGCCGGCTTCTCTTGGAACTCGAGGAGGATGGAGCTGGAAGCGAGACTTAGAAACAACACTCCCAGAATTTACCACAGGGCCCAGCAGTCCTCCACAGGCACGGGGCTGGGAGGGGACGCCCCACTGACGTCAGGGACAGGGGAAGGAGGGTCGAGGAGGCATCAGGAGCCTGCACAGAGCATTAGAACCCAGAACCTGAGGGATGAGCAGAACCCATTTCCCTGGAGATTTTCTGAAAAAAATGGACAGATGCAGGGCTGAGGAGGAGCTGGTCTTTGAAGCAGAAATCTTGGCATCTGCATGGGGGTGGCTGACACACACGTCACCTCCTCCCTGGCCTGCCTGGCTGCCCCTTGGTCCCGTTTGACGTGCCACGTGGTGTTAACCTATTTACTCGCCTGCCCTCAGAGGATGAGCACTACCTGGAAGGGGGTTCCCTGGGAGGCAGCAATAGTCCTCAACACTGCACCTCATTACAGGAGTTCCTGTCAGCCGGAGGAGGACACACAGGACAGGGACACAGAGCATGTCTGCTCTGAATCTTAGACAAGAGGACGGTGTGGGACACGGCCAAGCTCAGGACGCTCGGGAGGGAGGGGCAACGGGGTGCTGGTGGCCTAAGCAGGAGCTGTGCTCAGAGTCGGGAGCCACCTGCCAACCCTCCACTCACCCTGCCCCCGGCTGGCTCTGACCACCCAAGGGGAGCTCCGTGAACGCAGGGACTTTGTCTTGAGGATTTTGGTCCCAGGGCCCAAAAGAGTGCCTTGTCACAGCGCCCTCCCCAGCACACAGACATAGGAGTGGAGAGAAGACCCCCTGACATCCCAGAATATTCTGCAGCCCAGAGTACTGCTCAGGTGCGAGTCCACACTGGGTGCGATTCCTGCTTTCTCAGGACAGGGGTCCCAGGAGAGGCCCTGCCCCCATGGGAGGCAGAGGTGTGCAGGGCGACTGGCTGTGGTTTCCCATGGAGCCAGGACAGTGACGCTTGAGGGAACAATGACGTTTCACCTGCAGGGACCTCCCTGCTCCCTCAAAATCTCCCCCTGGGCAGAACACACAGAAACACAAAACTCGAGTTGTGCTGTATTTCTTCCCCGGCTGTAAGGCCCTAGGACCCTGGCCCAAGTCCCTCATGGTGGGGAAGCAGCATCCTGCCTCGGCCCAGAGGATTGGGGGCGGGGGGGGGGGGGGGGGGGGGCCAGGAGTGGGGAGTAACCAATCCGCATGAACAGGGCCTGGTCCTGCCTGCAGTCCCAGGGGTCTCTGCAAGGGTCAGGGGTCCAGGCTAGGGGACCCAACTGGAGGCCCTGCCTGGTCACCACCTGAGCTCAGCAGGGTGCCCCAGAGGGCCTGGCCCAGTGACACCCACCAGCCTGCTACCATCCCCTGGGCTCATGTGAGCCAAATTGGGGCCCTTCCCTTTGGGCAGGAGGCTCAATGGATGTGAGCAACCCTTGAGGGCGGCATTGAGGGCATCACTATTTCTCAGCATCATCCAGGACATCGACCCCTCATCCCCTGCTCTCCAGAGTAAACCAGCACTTGGCGCCAAGCCTGGCTCTCAAGGTGGCCCTGCCTCCCGGCCTGGGCGAACCCATCGCACACAGCGCGGGTCACTAAGACCTTCTCCGCCTACCTGTGGCCCACACACCCAGGCCGCACACCTGCTCGCTGAGGTGGCCTTCTGGAAGGGCCAGGAAGCGCGGGGCGGGGTCAAGGGGCGAGGTGCTGCTGCTCCCTGCTGGCCGCTTTCAGAATATTTCAGGCTGATACCAAAAAGGAAGCAGAACAGGCTGGAAGGGCACCCTCCCTTCCTCTCCACTCACCTTCGCAGCAGGGAACACATTGGATCCCTAGAAGTGGCTGCACCCAGGAAGGAGGGCCAGCTTGCAAAGAGGGAGCGGGCAGCAGAGAAGATGACAGGGGGCAGGAGAGAGGGGAGAAGGGGCTCACCAGCCTCCCCCGAAGAATAGCGGCAACAACCCCTGCCATTCACCTGGGTCATCTCAGGACACAGAGAGCAGTCACATACTCTGAACATCACGTGGTTCCCGGTGACCCCAGAAGGCAGGGCGGGGCAGATGAGGAGGAGAGAGGCCCAAGGGCTCGGTGTCCCTCATCCACCCTCACCCAGAGCAAGGCCGGCCCTTCCTCCCCCGGGGCTCTGACGAGGACATCAAACAAGTGTTCCTGGGCCCCGGGACAGGACTCAGGACACCCACAGTCACAGGCCTCCCCGTCCAAGCCCCGACTTGTCCTGCGACAATGGCTAGGCACGGTCTGGACAGGCTGGGTCTGTGTCTCCATGAGAGGCTGAGAAGCACACTAACCCGAGAGGAGCAAAAGCCCGAGAAAACAGAGCATCTCAGAGCAGAAAGACACCCCTCAGCGCGGCAGGCAGACAGCCCCTAGGGCTTCCACACCGGGTGGTCCCTGCTTGTCCACAGCCTCGCATCTCCCACCTCTATCCCCCTCCTCCACCGCCCTCCCTGCACGCCTCTGGTCTCCCACCGCCCCCTGCCTCAGCCACTGCCCCGTGCTGTCCACCTCCCGCCCATCCCCAGCCAATGGCAACGGCCAGGCTACGGTCAAGGGCAGGGCTGGCCCTTCCAGGCAGAATTAAACTAATCACAAAGAAGCAAGCCATCCCTCATCCTTCCTCAAGTCGGCACCAGCAGTAGTAAAACCCGTCCCCTGCTCTGGACCAAGGAGCAGGTGACAAATGGGCAACTTGTTCTTCCTCTGGATTTTATTTTAACACTTAGAGAGGAGAGGAGGAATATTTATTAGTAAGGAAATGGGACTTGTCAGAGCCTATGAACGCCCCCACACATGTCTGCTCTGAAGGAAGGAGAAAGACACGTTGAGGAATCCAAGACCCTTGGGAGCTATGGAGCCGTCTCTCCGGAAATAAAATGTGCATCCAAGCAGGGGCCCAATCAGACACTCTCGCTCACCAGCTGGAAAGGGGAGCTGCTGGGGCGGGGGGTGGAAACAAGCCCAGCTCCACCTCCACCCTCAGCCCTGGGGTTTGCACACCTGACCCAGCTCCACCAGCCCCAACCTCTCCCTGCGTCCCCAGGCCAAGGGAGAGCACATCAGGTGACAACGAGTTGAAGCAGCCCCACCGAAAGCTTCAACCCTTGTGGCCTCATCCACCACCTGACCCTGCGGTCCTGCAAGGAGCCAGTGCCCACCTGGATGGGACCACCTTCCACCTGCCAAAACAGTGTTCATGAGGACAGAAGAATGAACAAGACCCCATCCTCGTCCTCTCATGCCTAAAAGGGATGATCGATGACAAAAACTCACATTCCTGTAGCAGTTAACTGTCCAGGAGAGTGTTTCATATCCCTGGGTAAGAGTTGGTTTTCAACCCTCCACTTTGAGGGAGAGGAAGCTGAGTCCCATGGAGACCAGTGGAGGTCCCAGCCAGAGTCTGACCCCGAGACCCCAAGAGCCCTCTGCCGCCCATCACTGCACAGCAAGGCAGTATCCTCCTGCCATTCACAGGAGTGGGGGGTGGGGTTGGATGATCCCTGTGACGGACACGTGACCAGGGGTGGGGCCCTCAGACGTGAGGACCTGGGACTTCCCGTCTGCAGGAGCTTCTCTCACAAACCTGATGTCCTCTCAGAGGACCAGGGAGAGGGGACAGGAAATCCCTGAGTGGGCAGGTGAGGAGGCCTGAACCAGAAGTCCAGTACCGGCTCCTTGCTGGTGCTGCCTGGAGTCTCCCTCTCCCTAGCTTTTTAAAAAATATTTTATTTATTTATATTTAGAGCAAGGAGAAGGGAGGAAGAAAGAAAGGAAGAGAAACATCAATGTGTGGTTGCCTCATACACGCTCCCCCCACCAGACATGGGCCCTGACTGGGAATTGAACCGATGACCTTTTGGTTCTCAGGCCGGCAGGGCAAGAGTCCTACCCTCTGCAAGGGCAAACCCCCACACTTCTGCCATGCTCGGGCTAACCCAACAGCTGAGAAATGTCCGTCTGGAGAGCCTTTCCTGGGGAGAATAGGAGCGCTGAAGCCCAGCTCCCCACCCTCGCCCTCTGCACCTGCCTGACCACCCAGCCCCCAGCCAAGCAGTGACCTTTCTGGAAGTCCTGCCTCCAGTGCCCTGCGAGCCTCTAGTATGGGTCTCTCCTGCCCTCTGGTGGCTGAGATGCAACAATGCAACCACATCCCTGTGCAACCCAAATGCAGACACCACCTTTCCTCCCGCTGCCTCTCCAATATTTGTTCTTTTTCCCACGGGATGCTGTATCTGGGCCCTACCCCAGGGCCAGATTGATGTGGGTAGGGGGCCTCTCTCTCTGCTCCCCCACTCCCGCTCCCCTGCGTCCTCCTACATACATGCAGACCCCTTCTTTCTGACCCCAGCACTCAGGGACTGACTGCCCAGCTTAGTGTCCAGCTGCTTCCGTGGGTGTGGCTGGCACCCTGACCCTGATGCTGGTGGGCCTCCCCACACCATGGCCCCCTCTCCCATGTGTGCTTGCCTGGATCGCATCTCTGCCGTCTGCCCACCAACCTGGTCTCCTCATCCATGGAAGACTCTGACCTCTGACTTCTGACCTCTGACCCGCCAAGGGCTGGCCTGGCCCCAGACATCCAGCTGTGGCCCCCGGCTTCATGGCTCTGGAATGCTGCTTCTGAGCCTCTGCTCCTCTGGGTCTGCCTGACTTGCTTCTTGGCCTTGGCTCAACCCACTTCAAGTTCATTGACACCAAATCTGCTTTCCTAGGTTCCCTGATAGGAGCAGGGGTGGGGCACAGCAGTCTGTTCACCAGGGAAGGTGGATGTGGGCAAAACCATCGTAGTGGAGTGCGCTGGGTTCTGACCGCAGGCATGTTTGTGGGGAGAGTGACCCGGAAGGCCTTAGGGGGGATCCATGAGGAAAGTGACCAGGAGGGGCACGGAGCTTCTTCCGGGTTGGGGGGGGCAGGACGCTGGCTACGATGACCACCATCTATTGGGCACTGTCTTGACCTATGCGATATTCTACCCTCACCCCTGAAGTTAAGTTATTCTCCCAGGGTCAGGGCGACAGGGCCTCAGAGCACAGGAGCAGCTCACCGGCATCCAGGGCCAGAGCCTGACACGAGCCCAGCCCGGGCCCTTTGCAGCAGGTTGTATTGCTTCCCTGCCAGAAGGCAGAGCACCAGCCAGTGCAGGGACATGTGGGGGTATGGGCGGGGGACGGCTCCCAGACAGGCTGACCCCAACCTCATGCTGCGTGGCCGAGGTCTGGGAGTGGGGCTTGGGGGTGGCCCACGCCGTCAGAGCTTTGCAGACAGCAGGTGAAGAGGGCAAGATGAAGGGCAGGTGACCAGATGCCCCTCCATAACCTTCTCTCCTGCATCTGTAGTAGTAGAACCTTTGGCTTTTAACTTGAGATTTGATCACTCTGAATAAAAACTGCAGTCCCCAGCCCTCCTTGCTGATAGATATCACCATATAGCTGGGGCGGGTGTGAGCAGAGCCTGTGGAAATAATATCTAGGGGATGCTTTCCATTTGTTTGTTTGTTTGTTTGTTTGTTTGTTTTAGAGCCAGGAGAAGGTAGAGAGAGAAATGTCAATTGGTTGCCCTTTGTAGGCACCCTGACTGGGAATGGAACTGACGACCTCTAGCTTTGCAGGAAGATGCCCAACCCACTGAGCCGCGCCGTCCAGGGCCAGGCACTGTGTTCAAGGAAGGAGATGCCTTCTCTTCCTCTGTTTCCCGTGCTCAAGGGCTGGCCCGCAGAGGAGCGAGCGAGATACATGGGGTCATAAAGCAGGACAAGAGTATAGGAACAGCAGGGCAAGGACACAGAGGACACCTGTCCCCGAGCTGCTTGTGGCCAGACTGCTACTTACGAAAGAGAATGAAACTTCCCGGGTGTTTAAGCTTTTGCTCTTCATGGTCTCTGCTGGGAGGCAGGAGACTGGGACCAGCGCGGGTGAAGCCAGAGGCCACGGTGGTGAAGTCACAGAGGACGGGTGACGAAGAGTAGGTTCCAGAGACACTGTGGGGTCTTCTCACCAGGCCTGGGCGTCTGGGTGAATGTGGGCTGTGAGGACATAGGCCCAGCCCGGCATTTAGTTGGCAGCAGAATGGGGGCATTTGAGACGGCCTTTTCCCGTTTCTCCATTGCCTCGGGTTCTGCATCTAACTTCCCCCTCACCCGTCTCCTCTTCAGGACCTCTCCTCTCCCTGAACCCTGACCCCTCCTGACCCCAGCCCCCACACAAGCGTCTCTCTTTGCTGAAACACCCACTCCAGCCCCTCATCACAGTCCCCTGGCTTCCTGGGAGCACCCCCCACAGACTCAGCCCAAATGGCGCCTCCCCCAAGAAGCCTCTCTGCGTCTGGACCCTCCCGGCACTCAGCCCTGCCTGCTGGGCCAGCGTGGGCCCCTCTGTGCTGGGAGCATGAGCTCCCGGGTCCACGGCCCGTCTTTGACCAGCAGCTCCGTGGGGACAGAGGCCATCTTCTCCTTTGGATTCCCACTGTCTGGGTCAGTGCCTGGCCCCTGAGGGGCGTCCAAGAAGTGCCGTGGTACAGGAGCTTCCTTTACCCTTGCTCCCCCAAACCACCCTCTGGCTCCCTGCTGTCATGTCCCCTCAGCGGGTTCCACCGTCAAGTTGCGTCCCTTGGGTGACACACAGGCAAACCGAGCCAGCCCCACCAGGGTGCTCCCTGCAGCCCCCGCACCACGCTCCGACTCGGGACCACCGTTATCCAAAGCAGCAGGTTGGTGTAGCCTTGCCCCCCATTGGGGCAGGGAAAAAAAAAAAAAAAGAAGCGAGCTTTCTCAAGGATGTTTAACTCGAAATGCTCCAGACCTTAAAACGTAGTTCTCCGTTTCAGAATTGATTCAGCCCCCGATGCAAGAACACAAATGTCACTATTGTACTGAGAGGAAGTCACGGGACACGGTGTACGTCAAATCTTCACACACCTTTCTTCCTAAAGCAGCAAAATGGAACCTTTCTCCCCGTTCTAGCAGAGGCTCACTAAGTCCTTGCAGGGAAATGGGGCCGCCGCCGTAATCGTCGAGGTCTCTGGCGCCCCCTCCGGCCAACCCAGGCACAGCATCGCTGTTAAGCAGACGTGAAAGGCTTCCTCAATCTCCCTCCCCATCATCATCAGCCGCAAAAGATATTTATTGACTGTCTGTTATATGCAGGACGCGTTGTGCGATGCAGGAAACAAACACAATTTCCCAAAGAGGTTGAAAAGGGGCCCACCTCTACCTCAGAAGTAAGTCATCTGCCTCCAAAATGAGTCGCAGAGCCATTTGTAAAAGGAGACAGATGCGGTGGCTTTTATAAAGAAAAATGGTCCAGACCAAGGCACACTGTCAAATCGCTCTGTGTGCGCTTTCTGCCGAAAGCAGGAAGATGATGCCGTCATAATTATTCATCCGCGCAGCGCCAGAGTCGGTCTGGAAGGCCGAAACCTTCGGCAGTGTGCATGCCGGGCCCCCTGCGGCCCTTCTCCCCCGATTCTCCCGGGCGTGGCCGGAACGAGCGGGCCACACCCTTCCACAGCCCGGGTCTCCGGGTGGGGACGAAACATGAAGACCCGGCCTGGAAACGTTTGAAGTCAAGAAAGTCTGCAACTCTTGAAAAGGACTCCCTGGCTCCAGAACGAATCACACAGCGAATTCAAACACATGCAACGGTTTTAGGGAGAGAAACCAGCACTCTGTGCGCACACAGCCTCCACATGCCATTTTTAATCAGCGTGGGAAAACGGTGGAAAGGCCCTTAGCCTACAAACACCCACTGAGTCGCCCGGTAATTGGGAAGCCTTCGCCCATTGTTTCTCGGCATCTGTTAAAATCTCTTTCCACATCCCAATTGCTGAGCATCATCGCTAGCAAAATATTAACAGTTACATGATTTTGCTCATTTGTGTACAAGAACCTGAGGGCAAATTCCTCAACATTTTGATTCTTGGAGCTTTATAAACATGACATATGCCATTTCTATATCAAATGCCTACATACCGGCTTTGTTAATTGCAGAGAAAGGAGGCTTCTGTTCTTATTTAAAATGCAGAGCCTGGGACAGACAGAAAACCAGTTTCTTCCCTCCCAAAGATGAGACAACTACAGCACAGCCACAAAAGGTGATGCAAGGGGCAGGATTGTCTGCAGGGGACCCCAAGACCTCACTCCGGGTTTCGTGGGCTCTGTGTACGCAGGATGAGCCCTCCCCTGACGTTCCTCCGTGCAGAGCTCTGCACCGAAGCCCGCCCTCTCATGTCGCCGTGGGCTTCCTCCCTCACCACCGCCCCCTGCAGAGGGGCTGCAACTGCCTGCAGAGGGGCTGCAACTGCCCACAGCCCCAGGTCTCCAGGTGCTGAGCAGCTGGTCTTCCCAGAAAACTCGCCGGAGCGGCTGGTGCTGAACCCAGGGCTGCCCTGGCTTCCTTTTCTGTCATCAGATGGCAAGGTCCCACCACTGGAATGCAAAGCCACGCTGTGCGGTGTGAAGAAAATGGCCTTGGCACACTTTTGGGGGCTCATGGCACAAGAGGGTGAGGGTCTGTACATTTCCTTTCTGCTGATTCTGCCTCACAAGTTCCATTCATTTACCCCCACCCTCAAAAGGAGTCTATTTCTTAACCGATACTATGTGACATTGTAGAATGGGTGCTGAGTCTCCTTGCATATCAGGTGGGCACCCAGATGAGGGGACCTCCCTGTGCAACCGCGGAGACCCTCATAGGGCCATGCTGTGCCATGCAGAACCAGTAGGCAGCAATAGTTAAGAAAATCCAGGTGGCCATCTCTCGATCTGCTACATTGTTTTAGCTTCACACTAGCACGTAGATGATGGTAATGCCTGTGTAACTGAATTAGAGTTCTCCAGAGAAACAGAACCAACAAGAGATGTAAACAGACATACACATACAGATACAGATACAGATGCAGATGCAGATACTGATACATGTGTACATACAGATACAGATACAGATGCAGATACTGATACATGTGTACATACAGGTGCAGATGCAGATACTGATACATGTGTACATACAGATACAGATACAGATACAGATGCAGACATAAAGAGATGTATTACAAGGAATTGGTCCCTATGATTAGGGAGGCTCAGACGTCCAAGGTCTGCAGTGAGCCTGGAGCTCCAAGGCCAGTCCGGTCCAAAGGCCGAGAGGAGCCAGTGTTCAGTTCCAGTCTGAAAACAGAAAAAGACCCAGGTCCTGGCTCACCAGATCAGGCAGAACTTCCCTCTAATCCAGTGTTTTTGTTCCACTCAGATCTTCAACATATTGGATGAGGCCCCCACCTCATCCTAAAGTAGGGAGGGCAATCTGCCTCACTCAGTCTACCGACTCAAATGTTAATCTCACTCAGAAACGCCCTCCCAGACACACCCAGAAATAACACTTAACCAAACATCTGGGCACCCAGTCTGGTAGACACCAAAAATTAACCACCACGATGACGTATGTGGCCGGCACCCAGGGACAGCCTGGGGGAGGCCACCCTGCATGTGAAGCTCCCCAACGAGGCATGCACCCCAGCGGCTCGCAGCATTTACAGCATATTCTCGAAACCCCCCGCTGAAGAGGCAGCTACTTACCAGCATTCCCACCCTCGTAATTTCCGACCAACACTGCCACTTCTGTTAATTAGTATAAGGAATGTAAGAAAGTATGTTTGCCCTGGCTGGCATAGCTCAGTGGATTGAGCATGGGCTGGGAACCAAAGTGTCTCAGGTTCGATTCCCAGCCAGGGTACATGCCTGGGTTGCAGGCCATAACCCCCAGCAACCGCACATTGATGTTTCTCTCTCTCTCTCTCTCTCTCTCTCCCTCCCTCCCTCCCTTCCCTCTCTAAAAATAAATAAGCAAAATCTTAAAAAAAAAAGAAAGTATTTTTGTTGCTGAAATACACACTGTTCAATGTTATGAATTGGCCAAACACAGACCACCGGCATCCTACCCCGGTGTGAGGGGGGTAGAAGAACCCGCCCGCCTGGTGGCCCCGCCTTGTGGAGCCGCACCGCAGGCCTTCCGCGTCCTTCAAGCTGGTGGAGGTGCGTCACTCCGTCCCGACTAGAAGGTGAGCGGAACCCTCCACACAAGCGTTGCTTTACCTGCTCCTGTCAGTGTGCACAGCGCTGAGGAGAAGGGGGGCCGGGGTGTCACAGGAGTGGGTTGGCGATGATCCTGCCGTGCCCATTTGCTAATAAAACTTTGTGCGTGTAACGGGATCCAGGCTGAGACTTGCTCTCACTGATGCCTACGACCAGGTCCAGGGTGTAGCAGAGAAGGTGGGGAGAAAACAGTACCCCTCCTCTATCTCTAAACCGACGGAAGTGACTGATAATAACCAAAAAGAACCTAAAACAGGGATGCCCTAAACTGGCTCGGGCACGTTTGCTACACCACGAATTCAGCGCCCTTCCCCGTAGGCCGCCCTCTCCCCCTAACACTGCCACGTGCTACACTCCCCTCCGTAACGAAGAAACGCGGGATTCCAAATCCCGGGACGAGCGGGAATAAGGACTGTGATCCCAAAGGGCGAATTCCAGAGGCAGGTCAGCCTGTGGTCCAGCGCCCTCCCCGGGGGCTGCCTTCCTGCCGGCCCCTTTGGCCTCCTCCTGTCTGGCTACTCCAGGGCTCAGTAGCCGGGGCAGGGACAACGGAGGCTCCTGGCAGACTCTGCCACCTGTTGACACGACCCCACCCGGGTCTCAACCTCAGCCTCCATCCCCGTGGGCGCCTCTGCCCGAGATGAGGCCTCTAGAGCAGCTGCTGGTGAAGACCCACCCACAGCTCTGAGTCCCTTTGGGTGAGAGCTGTCCAGACAAACATTCTGCACGTTCAGAGAAGCCAGCAGCAGAGAAGAGGGAGGCCATGAACAAGGCCTCCAGGAGGGACGTGGTGGACGGCTTCCACAAGGTCGCACAGGGCGCTGACTGGCAAGGTGCTGTGGTGGTCTCGGGTGCAGGAACATGCCACTGCAGGTGTCAACCTCAAGGACATGCCTTCAGACCTCCTTCGCCCTCGAGAAGGTGGTGTGGCCCCCCTACGCTGGCACCTCCCCAGCCTCGTCACCAGATACCGAGAGACCTTCCTTCAGGGTCATCAGAAGTGCCCCAACCTGATGACGGCCGCCATCCACGAGGGCTGCACGGGCGGAGGTGTGGACCCCACCGCTGCCTGTGACCCCGGCACTATGCCCGGGATGCTTGCTTCCAGGTGAGGGAGGTGGGTGTGGGTGGGGCAGCCGGTGTGGAAACGCTGCCGCATCTGCCTGGGGTCCTCAGGAATCAGAGGCCGGCCAATGTGCTGGCCTTCACCGCCAAGAGATGATGGGTGGCGAGGCCCCGGGCGGCGGGCCGGGCAGCAGAGCATCCCCATCGAGCACGGCACGCCTGGCGCAGCCGAGATTTCCAGGAGGAGCCCGGTGGAGGGTCAGGGCCCCAGAGTCAACTTGCTCCACTCCCACTACCATTCTGCAGCCGAGACCTGGGCTCCAGCACAGCCTGGAGCAGGAACACGCCACAAGCCCAGGACGCTGAGTAGTCCAGGCATCGATGCAGGAGAAGGAACCCAGGAGTGTTGCCTTCTCCAAGCTCAGCAAACCCCACATCCAGGCGCTGGCCTGGCTCCGGCCCTGCCCCACCTCCTGTGTGTCATCGTCCACAGAGAGAGGCAATGCATGAAGAGGGTCACCTCACTGCCTTCTCACTCGGCCTGCCGGTCTAGAACTTACAGCACGGATTTCTTCATGCCCGGGATGGTTTGTTTCTTCACCCCATAGACAATAAAGCAAAGTGAAGAAGACAAAATTTCAGCGGCAAATGTGAAGTTCCACAGTCCAGTTTACCGACTGTCCGTCACAAAATTACAGGACTGGATGGGCGATCGGGTTTGCAGCAGGCTCACCTCGTAATCCACGGGCGCTGACGGAACAGACGCTGACGGAGTCCACAGTGTGGACGCTGGGAAACTGTTAGGTGCTTACAGGCGGCATCATCGAGGGAGAGAGCGATTCCACAGCATTCTGTCCCGGTCAGACCACATCTGGAACACGGCAATAAAATCTGGGGGCCATTATTTTGGAAGTCACTTTGACAAATGAGAATATATCCAGCGGAGGGTGATCGGGAGGATAAGAAGTATTAAAATTATAAACCTCATTTCAAAAAAAACTTGAGTCTTATCCTGGAAAAGAGACGATGAAGGGAACAGGGATTTAAGCATCAAATAGCTGGAGGCTTGTTGGGAAGAGGGTTCAGGGGAGCAGGGGGTGGGAGACGTTTTGCCCAAAGAGAAGAGAGAACGGGTGAGGGCCGGAAGTGCCCAGCGGGGGTGCGGGCTCCCTCTGCACCAGCGACGGTCGCCATCACCCTCATCACTCTCAGCATCCCCTTCCCCCCTTCACAGGTGAGGCTGCTAGCACTGAGACACGATGATTACCTCGCCCCACCGCATGCTGCTCACTTCAGACGCCACCGCCAGCACAGCCGTTCTATGGTCCTGAATCATCCAGAGAGCAGTCTCCTGTCTCCCCGGCTGGAGGGAAGCGCAGGGGAGTCGGGGGTCTGCCCTGAGGTCTCTGAGGGCTGCTGGCTCCCGTCAGCGAGGGTTGCCCTCACACATTTTGTACTTAGACAGACACTCTGAGGCGCCAGCCCCAGACCTCCCACGAGTGCCACCTAAGGCCAGTTCTGTAGCCACTCTGGTCCTTAGCAACTCCCCTGTGAGACAGAGCAGATGAGAATCAACTTCTCATCAAGTCTGTTTGTGGAATGACTGAGCTAAGTAAGGCGTACGCTGCTGTAAACACACAGCAGGTGTCAGCCGGTTGGTGTCCACCTTGAACTTGCTGAGCACCATCCCCACCACCGTAAGGACGGTGGAAGGTGTGGTCCTTATCCACGGAGCTCATGGTCTGGCTGCAAAGGCTGCTTCTTCCAGGAAGCCCACCTCAAACAAATGAATGAAGGTCCAGAAAAGTGTCCTGGGGATGCTTAGGGATGGCCAGTCTCAAAGGAAATCAATTTCCATTCCACATACTCAATTTCCAAATGTATCCCCCCCAAAAAAAAACTAATCTACATGAAAACAGCTGCCCAGGGCTTCCCCACACGATGTCCCCACTCCCACCTGACAGGAGAAAGGTGTGCTCCCCCCACCCACCCGCCCGCCCACCCAGAGTCGCACTGTCATGCTTCAGTCCTGGGCGTCATACCCTCTGGGGGCACCCAACGAAAGGGCAGCTTTGAAACATTGGGTCTCGGGTGCAAACACAAGTGACGCCAGTTACTTTCTGCAAGTCAGGCGATTTCTCAATTCTTTGCTTTCCACAAAATAGGATGAGAACCTAATCAAGTTGTTGACAGAGATTGCTAAAACTATTTTTTGATGATAGATCACAATGCAATTTTTTTACTTCAAAATCAGAAGAAAGTTAAAGAATTAAATAATGAGTAGAGCAAAACCTTCTTGTCCATCCTCTCATTGATGTGAACAAAGTTGTTCACTGCTTACATCTATAACAATAAAAACAGCCCTGGCTGATGTGGCTTAGGGGACTGAGCGCCGGCCTGCAAACCAAAGGGTTGTTGGTTCGATTCCCAGTCGGGGCATATGCCTGGGTCATGGGCCAGGTCCCCAGTAGGGGGCGCGTGAGAGGCGACCACAAGTTGATGTTTCTCTCCCTCTCTCATCTTCCTTCCCTCCCTTCCCCTCTGTACAAAATAAATAAAATCTTTTAAAAAATAAAAACCAAGAGTGAAATACACTGAGTCCTGGCTCATTTAAGCAACAGTGATGCTGGCCCACAATATATGACCTAATGCGTCAGTTCTACCCCCATTATACCATGTTCCCATTTGTAAGGTAATTAACCATTTATTTATCAAATTTTGTAATGAACGTATGTACATATGTTATTTTGGTCAACAACACATTAATAATAATTGCATAAATAACTCGATGCAGAAGAAATGTGTTCAACATGTGGGCACTTAGGACACTGAGAAATAAAATTTAACCTTATAAACATACTTGGGCTGCTGAGGAATGTGAGAGGATGTCCGCAGAACACTTCCCAAGGCAAAATACTACCTCGGAATAAGATTATCTGGGGACGATGTGGTACAGAAAAATGAGTTCAAAGAGAAAAATGATGCCAAGCTTCAAACTTGTGAGAAAGAAAGTTGTGTGCATTTTTAAGTGAATGACAGTAGGTATTACATCACTAACATTTTAAAACCCAATCTGACAGTTTTATTTTTAAATGGAAATGTCTCAAATATGTGAAAACGATCTCAACGTATTTAGAAGATGTCCCCAAGTGAACTTAAAAATGTGCTACAAGACGTGTCTGAGAAGACACGTCTTTCAAGGACAAGAGAGTAAACAGCACAGGGTGGACGAGCCCGCCCATCCCAAAGAGGGCCCTGAGGCCAGCCAGTACCACCGGTTCCAGCCCTGCTCCCTTCTCCTCTCCCAGGCAAGAAGCAGCCTCCTCACTTCGTTGAAAGGCCGGGCTGGAAGGTTCAGATTCTTGCAAGATGGGAACTAAAATAACCTAGAAATTCCTAGAAATTCTTGGAAAGTGTAAGAAAATATATATCTGAGCGTAGCTGAGCTCCTAAGAAAGAGTAAGGAGGAACTTCTGGGTACGTCCCACGCCAGAATCCCAGAGGGAGGGAAGTGTACGCAGCAGCGCTGGCACCAATGACGCAGGGGACCGGCCCCAGTGGAGTCGGAACGTTCATCTCAGCCACCAGGGGCTTCCGATGCCCACAAACAAGAAACGATACTTTGTGTGGACCAAGGTGGGGAGTTGATCCCAACGTAAAGCCAGAACTCGCAGAGACGCAACCTCAATAAAAGGGCAATTAGAAAAGTTCATTCACTTGTATAGGAGACTGTAAGGAAACCTACCTGCTCCTCCCTCGTCTGTGAGAGAAGTCGCCCCTGAGAAATCCGGGCACCGGGGCTGTGGCTCCCAAGGGTCTGTGGATCCAGGAAGCCCCAGGTGGAGAAGTTACCATGCAATTGGTCCCACAGCAAGAGTGAACCCAGGAAGTCCAGAAAAGGCAACTGCAAAACTGCTCCGAAGACACAGGCACCTACTCAACCCACAGAGAAAGCCCCAGAAGATGAGAGCTCACAGGCCAAAATGACAATTCCAGGTTAAATTAGAAGGAAGCGTCCTAAGCAAGAACTGGCAAACAAAATACGCAAGAGTACTAGAAACCCAGTATCTCAGATAAAGGGGGAAATGCCAGAGACAATAAAGTCAGAGTATTTAAAATCATGAGACACCAAAACAGTCACTGAAATTCTAAAGGCAATGCACACCCGAAAGAAGAAGGAGCTATCTTGGAAAAGATGGCAAAGAAAAGCCAGGCTCAAGTGATGGGAAGAACCTTTACGCTGCCTTCTGCCTGGCCCCAGTAGGACCCCCAGTCGCACAGCACCCCCAGAGTGTCCAGGCAACGGCTGGCCAGGTCACGGGAAAGCCGGGTCACCGCCAGGCAGTTTGCATCCCACTGCCGTGTCCCCCCACCGCCCCCCAGGGGTGCATCCATCTCCCTGCACCTTGGAGCAAAGCCCAGTTCCCTCAAATGACCTGCCAGGCGTCCCTCCCTGGATCACCTCTGCTGTTTGCAGAGTTAATAAGAAAAGCAGTTGCTTGTTGTTTTGCCTTGTTTTGAAGATCAATTGTGGAGCACAGATTAGCTTTCAGCAGAGAGAACCACAGTGCTGAGCCAGCAAAACCCCGAGGCTCAGAACGCTGCTCTGCAGTGCAGATCTGCAGAGAAAAATTGTGGACACGCCGCAAGGTCAGACAGGAAGGGTCTTGGGGCTCATCTTCTTCCACCTTTGTTTTCCATGAAAGGACGCAGAGGCCCAGAGAAAAGTACTGTCGACCTTGAAAAATGTAGGTTGGAACAGCACAGGCCAGCCTATACAGAGACTTTTCCAATAAACAGTCTGCCTTTCATAGTCAGGGGCTGCACACATCCCCAGGTTCAAGCAACAGCACCTGGAAAAAAGTGTTTTCTCTTTCCCCACAGCAGTTGAAAATGTTTTCTATGCAATGTTGGTTGTATCTGCAGATGTGAAGGGCCAACTATAGTTATGTTTTAGGGAAGTCGAAAGTTGCGTGTGAATTTTCCGCATCGGGGTCAGCACCCCTAACCCCAGTGTTGTTCCAGGGTCAGCCTCTCCAAGCCTGTGAAAGAGATGCAGCTCGGACTTGGCCCCTCCAGCGCGGAGCCCACAGCCCAGCTGGCTGAGGGCAGGAGCCCCTCCCTGACCTCCTTCAACTCAGGGCCCTGCGGCTCCCTTCCTCCATCAGGGCAGCCATCTGAGGCTGCTGGCATGAGCTCGGGCAGGAAGTAAAAGGAGCTCCCCTTACTGGTTGTCATGATTACCCTACGCAGTAGTAGACTTCTACGAGAATTCTATTTGGGTGCATTTTTCAAATATACTGTCTTCAGGAGACAATTGGATACAGACTTGACTTACAGTTGCATTCTAGTGAAGGAATTCATTTCTAATGATAAAACTTCCTAGGGACAAGAAGAGACGAGGGAGAGCTTTGAGCACCCACCTCCATCCCTCAGCCCACACTTAGGCCACCCCAGCTGGCCTCTGAGTGAGCTAGTTGGAGTGGAAAACCTTAGCGGGAGGCTGGAAAGCTGGGGAGGGACGAAACAACACCCGGGAGGAGAGGAGCAGCAGGCAGCGGGCAGAAAGCCCGCAGAGGATCTGGAAAGAACAGGCTAATTTAGGCTCCCGTCGTGACTGGAGCCACCCTCCGGGAGTGGCTGTTGCCCCGCCCAGCCCCCTCCTCCTCTCCTGCCCTCCCTGCCACTCACTCCCCAGGGCCCTCGGAAACGCTTCTGCTTCCAGGGGCTCGGGTGCCAACGAGGGTGAACCTTCCTCCAGTTGGAGCAGGTGAACCCTGAGCAGAACCCAAAGCAGGTCCAGCACTCTGGAAATCACCTAGCCATTCCAAAGGGCACTTCAAGGGCAATAACACGGGCCTGAGGACAGTCACTCCAGGAATGGGGACAGGTGCAGGGCTGAGGTCAGGAGAAGGGCTCTGCGGTCAGACAGACTTTCTGTGCCTGTGACCTCAGGTAAGTCCCTCACCTCTCCGAGCCCAGGTTCCTCATCTGTGAAACGGGAAGAAGAATAGCAACTTGGATGACAGCAGCAACCCCGAAGGGGTGTTGTGAGGGTTAAATGACACAGTGCATGGAAGGTCCCTGATTCATTGTCGGCACGCAGTAGGTGCACACCTGGAAAATGTGACTTCCCTTCACCTTCTGTCTCCCCCGTGGGCCACACACCAGTGAAGATTTAAAGAAAGAAAAGCTATGCGCTTGGAGGAGAACGCTGAAGTCCCGGATGAGGATCGGACCAGACGGGCCGAGGAAGGAATGGCGGCTGGACTGAACCAAAGCTCAGCCCATCTCATGAAAACAGCACAGACTCGGGCTGCCGCCTCCTCCCCAGACCTCTGCTCCACTCAGGTGTGTGTCTGTCTCTCCGCAAACTGGCCTGCCCGGGTGCCAAGGTCAACGCCAGCCACGGAAGAAGCTCCCGGCCAGAAGGGGGCTGACTTCACATGGTCTCCCTGAGTTTTCCCAAAACCTTTTCCCCCGAATCCTGGCCCCTGGCTGCCCAGTCTGCGGCCTGGACCCCTGATCCTTCTTGCTCTCTAGACGCCCAGCCCGGGTTCCGCGCAGCTGCCTCAGCTGACCTGGCCTGGCCCTCTCTCCGACCGGACTTCGGACACTCACTCATCTCTCCCTGTCTCGGCTGATCAGTCTACTTGACTTCAGACAGGCCTGCCCTTCCGTCCGAGACTTCATTCTCCTGCTTCTTCCTCGACAGACCCATCTGGTTCCTGCCTGTGTCCTGGATAACAAGCGGCAGCTCAGACACCAATCAGACATCAACGATGGCCATTTCGGGGTGGAAGGAGCTTAAGGGAACACCCAAGGCAAAGCTTCGCGTCCTCCCCTGTGAGGAATGGCATTGGCTGGAACGAGTGCTCCAGAAGGCCGTGTGACAACGCCCAGTACAGCCAAAGATGTGCACACGCCACCACCCGGAAGATCCATTTGAACCAGGCAGGACACACGAGGACAGTTAAGCTGCAGTTAAAACAACTCGCGAGTGTCAATGGCTTCAAACAACAAAGCTCACGCTCAGCCTGGTGACTGCTGCACATTGTCCCCCCTCGGGGACACAGACTGACGGGGCCTCTTTATCCTCCACGTCAACAGTGAGAGAGAAAGGTCAAGGTGCCCACAGGCTGGCGGAGGCTTCACACACTCACAGCCATTGGCTGAAGCAAGTCACACGGACCCTTCTACCTACAAGAATATCGGCGGGTGCATTCCTGGGCACTCACGTGGGTTTGTACAAGGGAGAGCTCTTCTATCAGGTGGAGGGACAGCACCTGAGCTCCGTTTCCGGGACAGGAACCTTCCTCTGCCAGCAGGGCGCATGCAACTTCTCACAAGGCTCAAGGTCTTTGGAGAAGCCCAGGGAAGCCAGCACCCCAGGCTGTCCAACACCAAGCCTCCTACCTCTTGCCCTCGAAGAAGGCCATGCTCTCATAATGCCCCGCCAAAGAGGAGGCCGGGAGGGGAACCTCCCACTGGGGTGAAATCCACATCATGACCAGCAGCTGATCTGGCCCTCGTGGAGAGAGAGGACATCTCTGTCTTGCTGAGCCTGGTCTTACGAGTGTGCCCCCTTTTCAATAAAGCCTATTTCTGTATGCGTGTCTTGTGGCATTACGGGAGTCATTCAACCCCTGGCCAGTATCAGCCCTGAGGGGCCCGCCTGGCACAACAAAGCAGAAGGAGAGAATCAAAAACACAGACGAACAGCACTAACGTGATCACTCTCATTCCCGGGTGCAAACTGTACTCAGCCCTTCCCCAAGGGACACGGCCCCAAAGCCCCATCCCCGCACAGCGCCAAGCTCAAAGTCCGGGGAATCCAGTTTCACACAGTGATTTCTACCCCAGGGCGAGGGGCCGTTGTCTCTACGTGTTTGTGTGGCTGGTGCCTCTTCGCCGGGAGACTAGGACGACGAGCTCTCTTCTCTAACACACCGGTAACAATGGTGGACAGGAGAGGAAAACAGCGCAAACACTCCCATCCCGAAAACAGACTGGCGGGACTCAGCAGACATGCACGGGCCCGTGGCGACTCCAGATCTCAGCGCCTCCTTCCCCATTGGGCGGAGTCTGCTCTGTGACTGGATCTTGGTTCCACCTCCTGGAATGTTCTCAGTAGGCTCTGACCCAACCCTCCGAGAGAACTCCCTTCCCCCTTACCCTTCTTGGCCAGAGCTGATGTGGGCACCAGAAAACACGTCTTCTTGTGGACCAAGCATCTGTCTCAGTACATTTCCCGGGGGGCCCAGGGGTTGCTTTAAGATCCAAACAAAGTCGCCCTGGCTGGTGTGGCTCAGTGGATTGAGCACCAGCCTGCGGACTGAAGGGTCACCAGTTTGATTCCCAGTCAAGGGCACATGCCTGGGTTTCAGGCCAGATCCCCAGTAGGGGGCGCATGAGAGGCAACCACACATTGATGTTTCCTTCTCTCTTTCTCCCTCCCTTCCCCTCTCTCTAAAAATATATAAATAAAATCTTTAAAAACAAGCTCTAGATCAGGCCAGTGGTTCTTTGAGAAGTATAATGCTCTCAAAGCCTTTAGTCTCTTATTATTTGATTCCAGCCAGCACCAACTGGCAACAGATACACTCAAATTTCCTTTACAAATAAATCTCTTATTTGCTGTATTTATTATCTTGCCACAATGCCACTCTAGATTTAATTGAAGGTATTTGATCTATACCCTTAGTCTTTCTCCCCTGGTACATTTTGTCCAATTGAAAGAAATCGAACCATTACTAGAAAACACATTAATACAGCCAGAGATTTAAAAATGGGTATGACTCGTATAGCATTGACGTAATCCTTGCTTACAAAACTGAATTTTAATCACTCTCTGTCTCTCTAAGCCTTTCTGAATTTCATCTTTTATTGTTTGACCATAAGAAGTATTTGCTTTTCCCAGCCTTACAATTGCAGGCTGGCCAACTCTTTCCTGAAATCATCTTTTTTCTTGAAATTCCTCACCAAACACCTTCAGGAATAATTAACTTACGTAGTGAATATTCTGCTTTCCAACCTCTTTTCCCAAGTCTCCAAGTCCATTAGGTAAACTGCCTCCCTCCCAGATTCCTGCAAGTGCAGTAGAAGAGCGTGTTTCTCCGAGGCACGCGGCAAGGGGCCGTTCTCCAGCCATTGGGGAGCTCCCTCGCTGCACCTCCCCGCCGCTCAGCCAGCTCCTGGTCAGGCATCTGCCACAGCGTGCCTGGCCTCGGCACGCATGTATCATCAGTCAGGACGGAACGGTTACGCTGACTTAACAAAATAACCTAAACCTCAGGGGTTCGAATGAAGCTTTGTTTTTTCCTCATGCTCCACATCCGTCATGGGGCGGCCCAGGCTCCAGCTCCCCGTTGTTCGGACTCCAGGAAGCTGGCGGACGGGACCTCCCCATCCAGAACGATGCTGGCAGGACCGGAGAAGGGCACAAACTAGCTCTCAAAAGCAGCACCTGCAAGTGACCTGTAGCACTTCTACGTATATCTCAGGGGCCCAAGAAGCCACAGGTCAACCTTCTAGGGGACCGGAAGTGCAGTTCCGCCTCGTGCCCAGCGGGCGGCAGATGGACAATCGGTGCCTGGCACCCGGCACCACTGATTGCCATTGCACTGCAGTCTGTGCCCTGGAGAGACTTGCACCTGTGAGCACAGGGAGACGCGACGACTCGCCTACTCCTTACTGCGTGGTTTGTGACAGCCCCTCCCCCAACACATGGGGGAGCAACCTACGTGTCCGTTATTGGGAGAATGAGTACAGAAGTTGGGAAATCTTTTTCAACCATTTAAATGAAAAACTCAAACTACAAGCACTAGCCTAGACAACGCTCAAAAACATAATGTTGATTGAAAAGGACAAATTACACAGCACAGCGTGATGCTATGTGGATAAAATGCTAACCACGGGTGCCATTACCACACCCTGTTGGTGGAAGTGCGCGTAACTCTGGAGTGGAACGAGCAGGACTTGTGGGTTTAATCAGAAAGCTGCCGTTTTATTGCCCATTAATGTTCCTTTAAATTTATTTTGTTTGATGATTCCCCGCCCCCCCCCCGCAACCCTGGAATGAAATATAGGCAGTTCTAATCACTAGATAATGTCCTCTAATCAAAAAATAATGTCTATCTTAGTATAATCACCACAATTTTCCACTCTACTTGGTTACTCCTTATATCAGTCCATTATTGCCACGGTTCTCATTATTAATGTCACATAATAGACCGCCCCAAAGCCCAGCGACACGTGGAAATACACAAGCATCTACTTCTATCTTGCAAGGCAGCGGCGGCGGCTCTGCTGGGCTTGCTCCAGGCTCTGAGCTCTGCTCAGGGCTGTGCCAGGTCTCCTGTCCTTGGGAAACATGCCTGGGCCATGCTCTCCTGGTGCCGGCAGAAGTGTGACAGGAAAGCCTTCTGTGCAAGCGTGTTGCGTGCTTTATTCATGTGACACCGGCTAACATCCCACTGGCAGTCACATGGCCACACCCAACCCCAGGGGGTGGGGAAATAGACTCTACCACTCTCGGGGGAGGCAGGGGGAATATCTACAGACCTAAAGCCACTCCCCCTCCACCCCCCCCCCCACCATGAATCTCAGGCTACAGATGAGCCACCCAGCGGAGAAGGAAGCCAACTTTCCCCTACCTTGTCAGCCCTGGTTTCGGACCTCCCCAGGTCTGAGAAGAGGGAAGGAAGAGAGGAAGGAGTAGGGGGTTTCTCCCTTGGCTAATATTGGCATCACAGTCTCTGAGCCAGGAGGTGTTTCAAGGTCTCACTCATGCGCGCTCCCACAGGTCCACGGATCTTCAGGGATCTTCCAAGCGCTAGCTGGTGGCTTCTGGTCTGGGGGTGGGGGTGGTATGCAGGGCCTGGAGCTCACTAACCACAGCTGACACCATAAATCTGCCTTGAATCTCAAATCCCTGATTCACTTATCCTCTCATGGAGGATGAGGGTTAAGGGTTCTGCCTCTGGCTTTCTTTTGCGACTCCTGCGGCATGGCCTCGTACTTTGTCTGTTGTCTGGGTGCCTCAGCTGAAACTTCCACCTCCCCTCCCATATTGTTACAGAATCCTATGTAGTAATAGTACAAATACATGGGTGAGAAGGGACACACCAACTCCAGGATGGTTACTATACCCCTGGGGAGGGGGAGGGAAGCAGGAGGCAGAGAGATGGGGGACCGCGATGGTGAAGTTTGTATGTCAATTCGGCTAGGCCATGGTACCCAGCCATTTTGCCCGATGTTATTCTAGATGTTTCTGTGAAGCTATTTTTAGATGACATTAATGTTAAATTAATAGACTTTGAGGAAAGCAGATTACCCTCCAATGTGGTGGGCCTCGTCCAATCAGTTGAAGACCTTCATAGAAAAAGACTGGCCTCCCCCAGAGGAGAGGAATTCTGCCAGCAGACTGTGGATTGGAAAGGCAACATTGGCTCCTCGGTGGGCCCCCAGCCTGCTGGCTAAAGATCTGGGGCTTCCCAGAAAACTCCACAATGAATGGTGTGAGCCAATGTCTCAAAAATAAATAAAGACACACACGCACACCTCCCGAGTTTCCTGTCTCTGCAGGTGAGACAAGGCGAGTACCTCAACGGAGGGAAAGTTTTCGTTTTTGTTTTATTTTTCTTTGAAAACCTGCCTGGGAGTTCCTGCCTTTTGCCACAGTGTATTTTATCTTTGGGTCCGGTTCTGTTGCTTTTGGCCAAAGCCTGCCAGACAAATGCATTCCTGGAAGCTACATTGTAAATCCAATTGTCATAAAGCAAGTCGTGCTTTCCCATCAAACAATGTCACATTGAATTGTAACAGCAGGTGTAACTCCCTGCACTTGTGTAGCGCTTTGAAAAAGGCTTTTAGGCACACTGCTACATGTAGTCCTGGCAGGTGGGCAGTGCGTTCTTGTGATTGCACAGGTGAAGAAATGGAGGCTCGGAGAAGCTGATCATAGGAACTGAGCTGGGATTTGATCCTCGTTTGGCAGGCTTTCCAAAGTCCCCTTATCCAGGTTAGGTCTCAGCTTCAACTGAGTCATTCACACAACAAAAAGTGTATCCAAAGGCAGAGATTCCGGAATTTGAGCCTCCACAGTGGTTAAAATCTGTAAAATTTTGCTCGGAAGTCACACAGAAAGCCCTGAGCTGTAAAAGCAGACACGCAGCACGTAAATGATCATCACTACCCGCGTGCAAAGCTACTTACCCAAAACTGATGCGCTTCACCGCCCACAGAAACGCTCCCTGAGCGACAGATACTTCACTCCCCTGAAGGAAACGCACAACTGCACAGGGGACCACCTGAACCTATATATTTTCCCAATCCCTTGTTCGTGCCCTTTTTGTTACTTTGAAATTCCTGAAAACAAAATTAAAATTCACAAATGGTGTGGCTTCTGTCTGTCCAGCCAGGGGGTGGGGCCAGCGGGGCTGGCTGGGTTAAATCTCCGCTGAGCTTTGGGCACCGTGCAGTGGAGGCAGAAAAGGCCTGGGTGGGTGGAGCTGAGAACAGGAAGGTCAGACCGACCCCTCCCAGCCGGGCGAGGTTGCTGAAGGAGCAAGAGTTCCACCTGCCCCGCTCACTCCCTGAGCTGGGGCCTTCCACCTCTAGTACTGCTTCAGCACTGCCAGGAGGCATCTCTGAGGCTTCAGCCCGCTCTGCCCTCCATCTGGGCAGGGCTGCTTTGCCGACTGAGGGAGCTGCCTGGCTCCCTCCTCTGGCACCTCTGCCTTGGCCCCTTGCCATCTCTGCAGATTCAGCCAGGCCTCACGCTCCAGGGCGGCCCTGTCCCTACAGGGCCGGAAAGCAAGGAGGCCCCTGGGGGCACAGCACTGGTCGGCCTTGCTGCTCCTTGTTCCACTGCCCGCATCTGCCTGCAGGCTTCACTCCCATTTCTCGCTCCTGCTCTAGCTCCATGTCAAAGTCACGGCCGTGGTAACCAGCTGGGCCCTCTGGTCCCCCCAGGCTTGGAGTGTGGGGCTCTCACTGTCTACCTGAGTCTGCAGTGGCCCTTACTTCATTTGCATGACGCTCCCTTCTCACACCACCAGCTGACCGACCAGGGCTCCACTTCGTCCATGCTCCTACTCTCAAGGCTGCCCAGGCTCTCTGCACCCCCAGCCCGGGAGGGCCTTCCTGAAGCTAACTGCCCTTGGGTGACAATCCCCATCAACACCCACTCAGGCCACTGGGCCCACCTCAGTGGGCTGCCCTCCAACCCCCACTTCCCTGTGACCCCATGGGCCTGCAGAGTCACAGAGGTGAGGCTTGGAGACTTCGGCCCCACACCTTGTACTCCAAGGGCACCTCAGACCCAAAACGCCTGAGCAGTGACTCCAGAAAGCAGCAAGAAGAGAGCAAGAAGGGCTCAGAGGAAGGAGCTACAGGAGGCTAAAAAGTATACACCTAAAAATTAGACTTAGCCCTGGCTGGTGTAGCTCAGTGGATTGAGCGTGGGCTGTGAACCAAAGCATTGCAGGTTCGATTCCCAGTCAGGCCACATACCTGGGTTGCAGGCCACAGCCCCCAGCAACCGCACATTGATGTTTCTCTCTCTCTTTTTCTCCCTCCCTTCCCTCTCTAAAAATAAATAAATAAAATTTTTTTTAAAAATTAGACTTAAACCACCAGCCCCCAACCCAAGGCCAATGGCAAAGGGAACAGAATGGCCTGGTCTCTTTGCACCCTTGAGGCACACATGAATTTCACATGTAGCCACATGGAAGGGACACCTTGGTCCCTGGTGAAGATTTCTTTCAGCCCCCGGGCTGGGAGGGTCATTCCTGCAGGTCTGGGAAGCTTCTGATTTGAACCTGGGAAATCCAAACACGCACAGGATGACCCCAGTCCAGGCATGAAGCACACTGATTAAGAGTGTTGCTTTGCAACAAAGCCCCCAAGGCGTTTGGGGTGGTTCGTACCAGCTCGAGCTCTGGTAGCAGTGAGACTAGCGGTTTGCGCCTGGCCTCAGTGAGGCCCCAGAGGCTCTGCCATCAGGGACGTTATGTAGTGAGAATGCACCTGCGTCACCGCCCGTGAGAGAAACCTGACCAAGATTCCACTGGGGGAGGCCCCGAAGGGTTCTGTGCACCAACTGGTGGTTCCGGATTCGAGAGACAGCACGTCCTGCCTGGGCCCCTACCTGGGGAGGCCATAGCCGCTCAGGCTTGGCTTCTCTGGACCCCTCGCTGGGAGCGGCCATGGCTACGTGGACACGGTTGCTTTGCTGCAATAAATTGTAGGTTTGCAAGCACCGTCCTTTTAGATCTCTGAGCCTTCTTTAGTCATTGAACCTGTGTAACTGCTACTGTGAGAGCATCCCCTCTGTTACGGGTTACATTGTGTCCCCTCGAGATTCACGTGTTGAAGTCCTAACCCCTAGACCCTCGGAATGTGTCCTTATTTGGAAATAGGGTGGGTCAGAACGGACATAATTAGTTAAGGTGAGGCCATACTGGAGTAGGCGGTGCCCCTAATCGAATACCGCTGATATCTTCATAAGACGGGGGAATTTGAAGACGGGGAGAACACCACCTGCAGACTGAAGTTGTGTTACCACAGACCGAGGCGTTACCAGCCGGGAACAGATGCTTGCCTGGAGTCTCCCTTCAGAGGGAGCACAGCCCCGCACCTTAACCCCCGGCTCCCAGCCTCCAAGTTCATTTCCACGGTCTAAGCCACCCAGTTTGTGACACTTTGCTGTGGCAGCCCTAGCAAACCGGCGCACCCACAAAAGACTGTTATTCTCCCCCTCTCCCATCTGCAACAAATGCTGGCATGAACTCAGGCACCCCTCGACCTTTGGTCCCCACAGGGGACCCTGAGACTTGACCTCTCGTCTCCCCAGGCAGCTGTGGTCTCTGTTTGGCCATAAGCGTTGCTCCCTCCCCACAGGACACAAGGAGTTCACCCACAGCCGGGTAGGGGGGAGCATTTCCACAGAGCCGTGCACCCTCCCGTCTCCCAGCAAGACCTGCAGGCCGGGCTCAGAGTCAGCTCAGGGGAGGCAGGGACCTTAGAAGTCGAGTGTCCACGCCTTGCAGTTGATGGCTGAGGCGGGTGAGGACAAGGAAAATGGGCTCGCCTTCCCTGGGTCGCTCACACACACAGCTCAACAGCACCACGGTTACCATAACAGCCCAGGAACTCTGCTGCCCGTCAGGCCAGCGCTGCCCCACCTTAGGTTTGTCCCCCAGGGACGCTGCGGTCCCCAGCTGCCCTCAGTGTCTCTGCCTCGCTCGGGAGAAGTGAATTGCATTTAGAAGAGGGACTTGGATTGAGTTGCAAGTCCTTCGGTGCTTCAGCGTTGCATAAATGTTTTTATTGGATTGATCAGAATGTCTCTTTCTGTTCAAAGCTCACAGATCCCCAAGGGAGTAAGATGCCAGGCCAGCGTTTCTCAAAGTGTGCCCAGGGAACCCTCACATGGACGGCACTGCTGACTTTTTTGTGTGAAGGTGACTTAAAGTGATTTTTATTTTTATGTATTTTTTAAATCAGATTTATCTTTATTTTGGAGGGTATTATTTCTATCTAATTCTGTGCCTGGTTTCTTCGTTTTTATTTTTCAGTTACAGCTGGCGTACATCATTCGATTAGTTCCAGGCGTACACCCCAGTGATTAGACGTTCCATACGGTACTAAGTGATCATCCGGTAAATCTCGTACCCAATCCAACACCATCCGCGGTTGTTAGAATACTGTGGACTATATCCCCCGTGCTGCACTTTACCTCCGGGCGGGATCTGAGTGGCTCCAGCCCTGGCCTGGAGCAGGCTCCGGCCTCCTGCACCCCGGGGAAGGTGCGGAAGTGCCCACAGAGCCGGCGGCCAGGCCGCACAAGGTCTGGCGGATGGGGCCTTGGTGGTCTGGAACAGACCCCCGCACGGAGGACCAGCAGGCACCGAACACCTGCCGCGCATCGCTGGAGGTCGGTCCCAGGCGCTTGGAAGTCATGGAGGGATTGGCCAGTTGTTCAGGCCCCGCCCCTTGCCCTGTGATCTCTCTCCAGGGGTGTTTCCCCGGGGGAGTAGGAAGCGAGGGCCAAGCGCTCCCAGTTTCTGCTCTATTCTTGGTTCATTCGACACACAACTGGCTCTAGATGGGCAACCTGGCTTCTAAGTTTCTCCCGGTGTCCCGCCGCCACCATCCCTCGCCCGGTGGCCGGCATCCAGTGGTTTTCCCGGTCCGCTGTGATGACGCCCCGCCTGGCCGGGGCCACCCTGAGGCTCCTGCACCTGTCCCGGGCCCCGTTCGGCTAGGACTGTGCACCTGGAGGATCTGGCTTTTACATCCAGCCGAGGAGGCAGTGTCCTCTGCCCCAGCCATGGGGTCCCCTCTGGGGTCCTCCCCTTGGTGAACCAGAAGGCCCCTCCAAAGAAGCCCCTGCTGTCTGCTCATAATTGCAGGATGTTTGGACCCTCGAGGACCGTGTATATTCCTCCCCCAGGGCTCAGATCTTCTCTCCAGAGTTTGCACCTGAGCAGGTAGTCGAGGCTGTGAAGCCAGGCCCATCTGGCACCACCCCACTTCCTTGCCCAAAGGAGATGGAGGGGAAAATCCAAAAACAGTCCCTAAAAGGGAAGGCAAAGAACAGAGACAGGATGACCGGAACAGCCCCCATGGCAGTGGGGATGGACCACTGACAGCTAGGAGACCGAGGGAGTCCTCACCTCCCCCAGGTCAGCCCTGGGCCTCTGGACCTCAGCTCCAAGCTCCCACAAGACACCGTGACCACTCAAGCTCTCTCCCACGGGCCCCTCCTCCGAAGGCCAGCAGGTCACAGGCTCAGACCCTGCGAGAGGCGTCCTGCCCCTCTGAAGCCTGAGTCAGAAGCAGCCCTGCTCTCTGGCCCAGCCCCGTGCTGCTCCCTGCTGCCGGAGACCCAGGAGGGACGTGCTGGGGGAAGACCACCCGCCCAGCCTTCCGGGTTCGAGAACTCTGGGTGGGGGGAGGGGTGTTGCAAACACATCAAGCAGCAGTTCTTTCCTGGCCTCTGCCAGCAGGAAGCCCTGCAAACACGAAGGCCCACACCACGTTTGCTGCCTCGGCCCCGCCTCCTCAGCAGCCTTGCCTTGCTGGCGACAAAACCTGGGCACCTTAAAGAACCCTGAGTGTCAGAGTAAAAAGACCTCAGAGGACAAAACGGAGGTCACACAGCCTGCCCCTTCCTTCTCTCCACCGGGCTCGGCAGTGGCAGGCAGCCTGCCCCTGGCCACTCGAACCGGGCAGGTCCCTGCTACCACCACATGCAGGGCACCTGCCAATCTGACCTCTCAGCCTGCTGCAGGTGAGGATGCCGTGGAAGTGGACACTACTGCCCCTCCCTATGCTGCCACAATCTTACCTTCCCCAGACTCCAGTATGAGGTTCCTGACAATTTACCAAGTCCAGTACAGTGTGGGGCACAGGTGCCCTGCCACTGACCCCAAAATGATAGGCCCTTTCCCTCCCCCTCCCCCTACCCAGGCTGTCCTTTCCCACTCTACCCCTGTCTCTGGGGAGAACCACTCCCCATTGTCCACGGCACCTCCTAATTCTGACAGCACAACCCACTGTGGTGGCGATGGCCCTCGGCCAGTGTCTCCACCCACTCACCTATAAAAAATAGTGACCAGAGGGCCCCAGTTTCCAGCCCTCCCCTGGACCTGGGAACCACCTCTCAGCCCACCCTCTGGGGCCCATGACAGGCAGCAGCCTAAGGCTCTTCGCCGCTGGGAAAGGTGATCGCCCCAGCACGAGGCGTGGGCCTAGCCTCCCCTGCTGTCCAACCAGCCAGGGGGGGTAGGGGGCAGAGTGATGCTTCAGGGAGTGCAGGGGCGCCCTTGCCAAATTCCACACTTTTCACCCCTGGCAAAACTTAGCTGGCCGTTGGTGACCACCCACGTACTCTCCCCCCCGTTGACACACCCCCTGCTGCTGGCGTTGGAGTGGCCCCTAACACTGGGGACAGAAGCTCGCTGTCTGCTCGTGCATCTGCAGGCCCACTTGTTGTGGTGGGGCCTGCAGCTCCCGTGGATGGCGGGAGCCACAGGCCAGTATGTCCACCCCAGGCCCCACTCAGTCACAGGCAGCCAGGGCATCGACATGAGAGGCGGACCAGGGAAGGCACACAGCACTGCTTCTGTATCTCATGGTGGCCATGTAACCAGGGATCCATCTGGCTCAGTGTGGCAGCTGCAGGAGGAGGAGCGCGTACCACCCAAGTGCTTGCATACACCACTGGTTCCACCGTAAATTTGGTCACCTGGAGCCCACCTGTCCATGACACAGGTCATGGGTGACGGGAGAGTATGACAGCACTCCCAGGAGTGGAGGTGCTAGTGTTCATAGGTGCCATCAGTGCACCTGCGGCCACCTGGACACAGAAACGCCCTTACCCTTCAGCAGCCACTGTCGTGGTGAACAAAGGTATTGCCACAGGACAGGTCTCCTCCCACCTTTTCTCAGACCACCGGGGGCTGTCCCGGCCACAGCACGTCCATGATCCATGCGAGCCCCAGCAGCATCCCTGTGTTCAGACACGCTTGTAGCTGCACTTTATTTCCAAGCTCCTGGGACCCACCGTGTGCAGAATCCAGGTGACGCCGCAGGAGGGCATTTTATTCTCACTTTGCCTCAGTACAACTGGGGCCCACCTGGCCAAAACACAGGTGGTGCACTCAGGGGGGAAGTGTCTCACCTGTGATGAGACACCTCTGTGTCACCACGTGCCATCAGGTCACTTGCAGCCAACTCTCCAGACCACAGGTGCAGTGACGGGGGACGGCATAAAGCCTGCAGCGAGTGGGTACGTTTGCAGACCCTCATTCGTACAGAGGGCCTGGGGCCCCCTACCAAAACAGTGGTGCTACGGGGGACAGTGCCAGACAGTTTTTAAGTAGTTATTTATTCATTTTTAGAGAGAGGGAAGGGAGGGAGAAAGAGAGGGAGAGAAGCAGCTATGTGAGAGAGAAGCATGATTGGTTGTCTCTCACACACACCCCAAATGGGGACCAAACCCACAACCCAGGCTTATGCCCCAACCGGGAATCAAACCAACAACTCTTCGCTTTGTGTAACGACTCCCAACCACCTGAGCCACACCAGTCAGGGAGACACCAGACAGTGTCGGGGAAGAACATCCAGTCCCAGTCAAAACACCTGCCTGCATGTAACACGGCCCAAGAGCGGTGCCCTCTCACTGGGAAGGGGCCGGGGCTGTGCTGGGAGGCGTCTGCCCAGGGCAGCTGGCTGGTGCTCTGGGCACAGCAGACTCAAGCCTTGCATGTGGGGCAGCTGCCCAGGGACTCGTAAGAGCCACCAGCCAATTCCGTCACAAATCTCGACAAACTGGGAGCAGATCTTCCTCTGCAAACCGTGTCTTGTCATAAATGGACTTTGCTCCACCGGAAAGAGGCTCAGCCCCTTTACGTGGAACCTAAGCTGATGGTCCTACATCAAGTCCGAGGTCCTACATACTACAGGGATTTGGGGGGAGGTGTGTTTGAGGGGGAGGGGCAAAGGAGCCCAGCTGAGAAGCACCTGCAACTTAAATGCCTTCAATAGCCTCCCAGAGGCCTGGCTGGTGTGGCTCAGTGGGGTGGGCGCTGGCCTGTGAACCAAAAGGCTGCGGCTTCCAACCCCAGTCAGGCCACAGGCCTGGGTTGTGGGACGGTCCCCCAGTTGTGGGTGTATAAGAGGCAGCCAACTGAGGTTTCTCTTGCTCTTTCTCCCTCTCTTCCCCTCCCTCTACAAAAATAAATAAAATACTTTTTTAAAATAGCCTACCAGAAGAAGTTGAAGCCCCATGCCCTGGCACTTAAAACCTCAAAATCTGTTCTCCTCAAGCCATTCCCTCCCCTCCCTGCCTTATATTTTATCCATCAGCACACAGAATGCCCTGCTGTTTTTCCCGAATAACCATTCCGCACTTACGCTATTCCCTCCGTCTAGGGACCCGCAGCCCTGACGCCCTTCCCCACCTTCAATGGGACAAGCCTTGCCCATCATTTCAGATTTTTCTCAGGTATCTCGTCATTCAAAAGTCTTCTTTGTCTCTTGTCCCATCCGGACTAGGTACAACTCTTTAGTATTTCCCTGGACTACTCCATGCCTGTCTCTGCTACTATCACACTCATTCGACTGTATTATATGTCACAGCTGACGTACCTGGGGCCCTCGCGAGAACATGAGCTCTTCGAGGGTGGAGGCTGTTTCATTCACCTTTGAACCTCTTGCACCAAATTTGTATTCTAGCCCACACTAGGCACTCCATTAAATATTTGATGAATGCATGAACAAGTGAGCCAATGAAAGCTGCATTCATTGGAATTGAGTTTCGATGGGGTCTAGAGGTGATACAAAATATCAAGTTCCCCACTGAAGTGACGGATGGTGGTATGTTCCCACATCGTCTCTCTCAGTCCCCGCGTGCGAGCAGCAGCATTCGTGGAAGAGATCTGGTTTAAGAAAGAATCCCGTAAGGAGTGCACACAGAGAGGAGAGACTGCTGGTGCTACGCAGGAATTGCACCAGGATCTGTGGTCTTACAGGCAGCACGCTCTCGCTTCTGCAGGTTGTTCCATTTCGGCTGTCGTTTTCTGGGTTTTATTCAGTAAATGTTTGACACCAGGCTGCAGCAGCGGGAACACTGCAGCACTGGGCTGTGTTCCTACTGCACTGTCATTTTATAGCTCAACATGAAAGATGACAGAGCCTGCATTGATTGTAACTGTTTAAGGGACTTGTTTTCATTCCCTTTCCCTCCCCATAGCAGCTCTGAGATGGGGTCAGCGGGGAAGGGCGGCTTCAACACCCTCCTGCCAGGACCACCCCCCCAACCCCCCTTTCCCTGACCTTTGACGCATTCGGCACGTGCGTCCGTGCTGACGTCCACTGCGGGACTGCAGCTCCCTGCCTCTCTGCTCATGCACCAGGACCACTGAACTTGTGCGTGCGCACACACACACTCACACTCACACACCTTCGTGGGGTGCCTGTCACCTCGGCCGAGCCCTCGGCGCCTTCCCTCCATTCTAAACGCCCACTGTTTCCTTCTTCACTATTTTCCTCACGTCTACTCTGCTACCTGCCTCTCTCCACAGCTAGTGATCCTGCTTCCAGTTTCTCCGCGGAAACTTACGTTGTTCATTGTGTTCCAGAGCACTGGTGTTTATTTTTTGCTTTTCGTTTGTTTTTTGGATTTTTGCAACTTGAAAAGTCCTAAAATCTTAAACAAGAATTTTGAAATAAGTTTCTGATCTCTCTCCCTGTTTATGCTGAAGTTCAGTGAATAATTTTCTTAAACTATCATAAAGCATAAGGAACATGCGTGCCGGCAATGTCCTGAGTAAACTAGTAATGACCTGCCCTGACTTGGGTGAGCCCCCCGTCAACGGGACCTGTCATCCCGGCTTGCAAAGGTCCTCTGCCGTCCTGAGGTGCGTGTCCCATTAGAACCGGGAACGAAGGACAAGAGGGAAGAAGGGGAAACGCAGCCTTGACGAAACGGCTTCTCAGCCTGAAATCCTCTGCTGTGGATCTGGTTTCGGGGCACCTTTGATCACAGCCATTCTCCCCATTCGCCCACTGCTCCTCGATTTCTAGCCCCAAAAACACAACACAGGCTGATTTTGCATCTGAGCACACCCTCACTCTGGATTTCACCGTGCGAAGCTGTCTCAGACGACTTTTTTCTTTGCTTTCAATCCGTTTGTGTGATGACATTCCCTGGTGAGACATAAAATTACTTCATGATCATTACTCAGTATTTTTATGGTTTGGTTTCTCATCTTTGAGGGGGACCCCCCTTCTCATGCATCTGACGGCTGCATCTGAAAAGTGTCTGCTTAAATGTATCATCTTTCCATTTCGCTCGAGTTCTTAATTCTCTGCTCATTTTCATTGAAAACAGCACTGATTTACCTCATTTTTTATATTTGAGTAGACTGAAATTTGAATCCGAGTCATTTAGTGCTAATAGCTTTATCCGATTTAAGTGATTTTTTTAAATTTGGGCTTTTGGTATCTTTGTTAACATATGTAAATCAAGTCCACAGTAATTTATAAAGCCTGATTTATAGAATGTGGAATCTTTGAGTACATTCAATGTAATTAGGAACGGATTCTGCAATGAGTACTATAGCCTTACCTCAATATTACAGCTATATTTACCCTTTAATATTTTTACATGTAAATACATGGAAATGCAAACATCTTCTTGCCTCAAAATCTAAACTAGAAAAGAAATTCATTAAAAATAAAAGCAGTATGTATTTTTCTTAACAATACCTTGGTATTTGAAGAATCAGTTCTAAGTCAATTGTTAATCAAATCTTGTTAAATAATAGCAATTTATGGTAACTTAAAAAGAAATACTGGAATTTTAATCAAATCTTCATATATTCTCAGCAGCTCTCTGCTGAACACCTCACACAATATTATAATTATTTTATCTATTCTTCGGACACTGGAAGGGAAGACTCAAGAGGAATAATGCAAAAATAGAAAGATTGGGGGTTTTTTTACTTTCACTTTCATCATTTTCTTACTTTTGTTCTCCAAATAGTAAAAACATAATTTTTGTTTTCTTTGTTTTTTATTTTTTGTTTTTGCTCATTCCCTCTTGGTTTTAAACTTTAGTTTTCCTTACTTAATACATCTGTGTCAGAGATGGGTGAAGCAGTATTTTCCACACAGGATGTTTTTTAGAATATGTTTCTATTTAGGACACTAATTGGCCAAGATGTGCAATACAAAGACAGAGACAAGTGGGTAATGGTAGATACATTGTCGAAGCATTCATTCATTCATTCATTCAGGAAATGTTTATTTAACCCTTAAGTGGAAGGTTCTAAAAAGGTACTGAAATTATAACATGAATAAGACACAGAGCTATTGTAGTTCAAATTATAGTATGAGGAGGCTTAGTCTGTTCAGGTTGCTATAACTCAGTACCACAGGCTGGGTGATTATTATAAACAACAGAAATTCATTTCTCACAGTTCTGGAGGTTGGAAGTCCAAGGTCAAAGCACGGGTTGGGTGAGGGCCTTCTCCTGGGTCTCAAACTTATCCTATCCTCACCTCGTGAAAGGGCTAATGAGCTCTCTGGGGCTCTTTCATAAGGGCACTAACGCCCTTCTGGGGGGCTGCACTCCCACGACCTAATCACCTGTCACAGGCCCCACCTACTAACACCAGCACAATTGGGCATTAAGATTCCAAGATGTGAATTTGTGTGTGTGGTGGCGGGGAGGCAGGTACAAACATTCTGACAGTAGCAGGCACCAATCCCAGGCTTCCCGGGAGAAATCACACCCACCAGCAACCTGACGCAGGAGCACAAGTAGGATTCCATTCAAGTAGGATTTCATTCTAATTCATAGGGAGCTCAGGAGTGGGTTATCTTAGCCTAAACCCTGTCTACTTTGTGGCTCGAATCACCACATTAGAAAGTACATTTAACCTCACCAATGTGACCTTTGTCACAGGTGTGCCTCCTCCTTTGGCCTCTCATGTGGCACCCAAAGAAACATTCACCAATGAATGGACTGTCCCCGAAGAAGTGGGACCCATAACAAAGACCCCGTCTGCCTGAAATGTTTCAGTCTGCTGCGGATCCCACCAAAGGCACTCTGTCAGGAAAAAGTCCAGCCGCTGTTAGCATAATGAGAATGGTTTGCATGACATCAATGTAACCCGGCAGCCAAGCAAAGTGGACTGGAATGTGCAGGTGTGGACAATGACAAGTTCACTGTGCTAGTCAGTGCGGGCGGTGGATGCTGTTGAATGAGCATGTGCACTGGGTGGCCGTCGCATTCAAAACGACTGAGTGAGTGGTCATGAGTCTGCATCAGATTTTGCATTAAGCTTGAACATTCCACTATGAAAACTGTTGGGATGACTCAGAAGTTTTTGGGGGGACAATGCAATAAGTGCAGCACAAATAAAAGTGTGACAAACTCTTCAAAGGTGGCGGAGAATCTGTTGAAAGTGATCCACATTCTGGAAGGCCTGCAACAAGCAGAGCACCTGAGAATGTTGAACATGTACGGGCTGCAATCAGCAAAGATCGGTGACTGACAGGGTGAGAACTAGAAGCCGATCTGGGGGTTCCAAAATCTACTGTGTCCAGGTTTTGATGCAGGATCTTGGCATGAAACGTGTCGTGGCAAAATTCGTTCCATGGCTTCTGCTGTCCCATGGTTCCTTCTGTCCACAGCAGAAAGAACATCGGGCTGCAGTTGCTAATGACTTGATTCAAACCACCACCAATGAACCAGATTTCCCCAAGAAGGTCATCACCAGAGACAAATCATGGGTCTACAGCTGTGATCCAGAAATGAAGGCCCAGTCACCCCAATGGATGTCTCCGGGTTCTCCATGCCAGAAGAAGGCGCAGCAAAGTCGCAGCAAGATCAAGACTTTGTTAACTGTGGTTTTTGATTGGGGAGGTGTTGTCCATCAGGGGTACGCCCCTCCAGGCCAAACAATTAATAAGGACTACTACCTCTGTGTTCCTCGTCAGCTGAGAGATACAATATGATGAAAACAGACACAGCTATGGGCAACTGGTGATTGGCAGCTTCACTATGACAACACGCCCACTCATGCTTCACATCTCGAGCAAAGTTTTTTTGGTGAAACATCAAATCACCCAGGTGACTCAGGCCCCCTGCAGCCCAGTTTTGGTGCTCTGCGACTTCTCACTTTTCTCAAAACTGAAATCACCTTTGAAAGGGAAGAGATTTCAGACCGTCGATGAGATTTGGGAAAACACGACGAGGCAGCCGAAGGTGATTCCAATGAAGGAGTTTGCACAGTGTTTTTGAACAGTGGGAGAGACGCTGGGAGAACTGTGTGAGGTCCCAAGGTGCCTACTTGGAAGGGGACTGAGGTGTCATTGTCCTGTGTACAATGTTTCTTGTACCTTCTTCAATAAATGTCTCTATTTTGCATAGTGCATGGCTAGATACTTTCTGGACAGACCTCATTGTGTATTCCCTGGGCTTGTCGGGCTGATGGAAATATGCAGGAAAGGAGCCCTGGCGGGTGTGGCTCACAGGCGTGCACGCCGGCCTGCAAACTGGGCGGTCCTCTGTCCAACTCCCAGTCAGGGCACGTGCCTGGGTTGCAAGCTCACACAGTGATGTTTCTCTCTCTCTCTTTCTCCCTCCCTTCCCCTCTCTCTGAAGTAAATAAATAAAATCTTCAAAAATATATACACAGGGAAGGAAATTCACCTGCAAGTGGGAGACAAGTAAGTCCAATCAGGAAAAATGAACATGATTTACAAATCCCTTTGAATTATCCTTGTTATAAGGAAACTTCTGAGTTCCGAGACAGTGAAGAGTCTACACAAAATGTTTAATTATGAATTTTTTCAAGCTCATGAAATCTGTATTCCGCAGAGATTCTCTGGCTAACATGATTGTTCCAAGATGAGTTGGAAAAAAATATTCCTTAGAATCTAAGATTTTTTTATGATACAATTAGACTTCCAAACACACATTTAAAAGTTACCTATTAATAGGTAATTCAACATTAAATAGGCAAATAGTGCTTAAAATATTTTTGAGAACTGAGAAAATGACCCTTTGACCTGGAAATAGAAATACCTAACCCCATCAATGTTTTCATATCTAAAATAAATATTTTAATATGAACCTTTAAAAGATAAGGGCTCATTTAAAAATGCCTGCAAGGGGGTGCTGGGTGGAGAGGGGCAGAGGGGGGAAATTGGGACAACGGTAATAGAGTAATCAATCAAATATAACTTAAAAAATAAAAATAAACAGTAGGAATGCCTTCAATCTACTTATTGCATCCTAAAACCATCATAATCATCCCTTAATGTCATCAAATTTCCACTCAGTGTTCACATTGCCCAATTGACTTTTCCTTGTTGGAGGTCTGTTTGAACGCGCACCTACACCATTCACACGTTACAATCCGCTGGTACGTTTCTCAAGATTTTTTTTTACTTATTTTTTGTTGTTGTTGCAAGAGTCACTTATCTTACAGAAGTTTCCCGTGTCGAGATTTTACTGAATGCATTCCTGTGATCTCTTTAAGGTTTTTCATATCTTTCTATTTCCTATAAATTAGTGGCTAGAAATACAGGCTTGTTCAAAGTCAAGTTGGGCTTTTTCATGTGCGTTTGCTTTTGCTTTCAGCAACCCTACCTCACGTGTGGTACTGGCTGCCTCTCTCAGGGAACAGGTACTAATAGATGCTATGTAATTTTCTCTCCATGTTATCAGCCACTGATAACTGTTTCCTATTAGAACCGTAAACTAATCAGACATTGCACACCAGTAATATTCTGATTTCTTCATTCCTTCTTTGTTTACTAGCCAGTATACTTCCATAAACAGAAACTTCCCTTCGTGGAGTATTTGCTTACCCTGACGTACCTATCATACTTCTGTAAATAGAAACTTCCCCAGTGGACTATTTGCTCACCCTGACGTGCGTATTACATAAGAAATGAATGACAAATGCTTTATTCTTTCCCTTTACTCACAAGTTTTCAAATGAACGGTTTTCCTCTAGCATACCTCACCAGGGTGGGGCAAGCCAGGTGAGCCAGGGTGATGGAGACTCAGAGGTGGCGCCCTCCTGCCAGCTCTGTGCAGAGAGGGACCGCCAAAGAAACAATGGCCTCTGCCAGCACTTCTGTCTGGGGGAAAGCCGCCTCCCCCGACTGTCACCCTGATGCCAGTCAGTTCAGTTCCTCCCTCTATGTCCCTGGCACCTTTCAAGCTGGTGCCCCAGCGCTGGAGCTCAGCAGGAGTGCGTTGGAGGTAGCCCATGATGAGCCCTTTAAAAGGAACTGCCCGGGACTCCAGAAGCCCCTTCTGTCCCTCAGCCTCAATCCCTGCTGGCTTTTACAGCCAGAAGTTATGGGGACTCCTCTTCCTGGCACTGGGACCCTGAGCTGGGGAGCCTGCTGTGGGACCCCTTGGCTCCTCAGGGGAGACCTCTGAAGCTCCGATCTCCCTCCTGACTTTTGTCTGCCACACGTGGGTGTGGGGACCGGGCTGTTCCATGTCTCCGCCCCTCCTACCGGACTCAATGTGGTTTCACCTTCATCTCCTCGGGGGTAGGAGTTCCATTCAGCTGGGCTTCAGCCCATTCTGAACCATGGCTGTTCTGTTGTTTCGTTGTACGCATGGTGTGGTTGTGGGAGGCGGTGAGGACTCGCGTTTACCCACGCCGCCATCCGTCCGGCCGGAAGTCTCCCTGACTCACCTTAAGGGAAGCACCTGTGGTCCCTGCGGCAGACAGTGTGCTGAGAATCTCTGGGGTGAGGCCCGGAACACAGACGCCAGATGATGCTTAATCCACGTTAAAGCCACGGTTCTCAGCTTTGGCTGCACGTAGGAATCGCCCACCTGTGAGCCTGAAAAAATACAGAAGCCTGGGTCCCACCCCGAAAGTCTAAGTTAATGGGTCTGAGTGCAGCCCAGGCCTGAGGCTTTTTAATAATTCCCCAGGTGATGCGCAGTGCGGACAGGATCGTACCCACGGCACTGAAGCTTTCAGGGATTTGAGGCTCCTGTGTTAAGAATCGGGTAGCCACTTGTCAGGTCGCCTAGGAGTTCCCTGGCTTTAAAGCTCAAGTTCCTCGTCCAGAGAATCCCATCAATCCCGGGAACTCTGGGACTGTTAGTGACCGCAGTGAAGAACTGAATTTCTGTGCCATTACAGATCGAGGGGCACAGAGTCGCTGTCTTAGGAATGAAGCCCAAAGCTCTCCCAGTGAGGAGCCCCCCAGCCCTCTCCCCCTCTCCGACGCTGGTTTCCTCCAGTTCCGTCCATGGAACAGGATCCTGAGAGCTGCCTTGTTGCTGCAGGGTGGTGGCTGCCTCCACAGCTCCAGTCCCGATTTCCTGATAATTCAGAAAGCATTTCCACGTTGGCCCAAGCTTTCTGTTTCCCGTCCCCTCCCATGCTATTTTTAGGTGAAGCGAACATTTCCTGCCAGGGCCTGCCCCACCCACGTGGGTGTCTGTCCCAGCCCCTGACGTCCACCAGGGTGGGCCTGCACAACGAAGCATGTGACCCCGAGGGTCCGCACCCTGCAGTGCAGGGGAGCAGTGTCACGCCCAGCGGCCCCCGTGGCCAGCTCTGCCTTGGCGGGGCTCTTCAAGGCCAAAGTACTTTTTTCTGTTTATCTTACAAGCTTTAAAAAAAAATATTTTCTCATTTCCACTTTGTTAGGCCTGGCTGCATTGAGATCCACGTATCCCAATGTAGCCGAGTCCCACAGGATGGGTGTCGGCCAGCCCCGGGGGGACAGCAGAGTTCCAGGCCTCGAGCTCTGTCTTTGGCCTCCGTTTCACAAACGCCTCCTGCATGTTAGGCACTGTACTCCGCTCATTAGAACTCACAGCGGCCCCGAGAGGTGGCGAGAACCTCTAGTTCCGAGGTGAGGACCCTGCAGCTCAGCGAGGGCAATGCTTCACCCCAAGGGCACCCTGTGGCAGAGCTGCCACCCAAACCCCACCGGGCTGGTTGGAAGTCTGTAGGTCAGCATTTCTCAACCTTTTTCTTTTCATCATAGTGTTTCAGCATGTTAGACATTTGCCCCCAGCTGCTCCCTCCCCCACAAAATTTTAGTACCACAGACAGACCCTAAAGCTGTGTATGGACTGTAGAGGTGTGTGTACATTATATTGGGCTGGCCAGAAATCCACTTAGATTTTTTCCGTGAAACAAAAGATGCATTTTTCATTTTCATCAATAACTTTATTGACTCGGATGTTTTGAGTATGTTGGCTGTGTCCCACATGGTAGAACATTGTTCTCAATTAATGTCTCGATTTGATCGCTGTCAATTCAACTCTTCTACCCAACCGTGGAGCATTGTCCAGCAAGAAATCTCCAGCACGAAACTTCACAAACCACTTCTGACATGTTCGATCAGTCACAGCACCTTCTCCATACACGGCACACATCTTTTTTTGTGCTTCGGTTGTGTTTTTACCTTTCTTGAAATAATAAAGCATAATATGCCAAAAAAGTTGGCATTTCCTTTCATCGTCAATATAAAATAGTTACACAAAAATTCACCAATTTTGATGCTTTTTTAAATATATACTGATATGTCAGCAGTCACAAAACAATCTAATAAAATTGTTTTGAATTAATTTAAAGACAACTAAGCACTACTAGAGACATCTTGTGGAAAAAAGCAAATGAACTTTTTGGCCAAACCAATACATAAAAAGAGTGAGGATTTTTCACTCTTCAAGAGCCGACGTCATCCCCTTTGGGGTGATCTCACTCCTCTGAAGAATGCCAGCGGGGTTTGCGGTCTGACTGACTTGGTCTCTGCCTTGAATGTAGGTGGAGAGGAAGAATGTGTGAAACCGTAAAGAAGCTGCTTCCAAACTACCGTTGCCCAGGACTCTCGCGTGGACAGGGGTGGTTCACAGAACACATCTGCGAAGTGCTGACTGCAACAACACCACACCTCCTCCTGCACAGTCATCCTATCGACGTCTCTCAGCAGCTAATTCAAAAAACAGAAGACCTTTATTTTTACAACAATATATCTTAATTTAAGTTGACCAAGAATTAATTCATGTCTCCTCTTCTCTCTTTCACTATCTCTCTCTCTCTGCATTTGAAACGAACATTTATGCATTCGTGATTATAAATCACTTTGGATTCCTGTTTATGGGACATACTTTTGGAAATGGTGCCATAGATACAGAGTTGCTTTCTCTTAAGAAGTGAGTCTTTCTAGTGATGTGTGGCCAAGCCGGTGAATAAACAGCTTTCTACGTGATTCAGTCAAGCCAGGCCCAGTCTGCAGGGGGTTCTGTCCATCAGTTCGAGAGCACACAGTGCAGACCCAGCGCTCTGTGCTGTATTCCAGCCACACAGGCAGCAGGAAGATGTTATGATTGGTCATAAAACCATGTTTGTTTAATACAAATGGCCCTGGCTGGTGTGGCTCAGTGGTTTGAGCATCCTCCAGCAAACCAAAAGGTTCCTGGTTCGATTCCTGGTGGGGGTCACATACCTGGGTTGCAGGCCAGGTCCCCAGTCGGGGACATGCAAGAAGCAACTGGTCAATGTTTCTCTGGCACATTGATGTTTCTCTTCTTCTCTTTCTCCTTCCCTTTCCCTCCCTCTAAAAAATAAATAAATAAAATATTTTGAAAAATTGGCGCTGCCAAAGAGGTTAGGAACACTGCTCTAGAGAAAGTGTTCTGAACCTGGCTTTCCAGTAGCTTTATAGAAATCTGACTCCTGGGCTGGTATGGCTCAGGGGGTTGGGCGTCAGCCTGTGAATTGAAAGGCTGCCAGTTCGATTCCCAGTCAGGGCATGTGCAGTTGGCAAATGCGTGTGCCATCAGCAGCCAAATGCAGTGAAGGAGCCATGGCATGAGCTGGGCGGAGGCACCGACCCAGTGGCCGCGTGGCAAAGGGCGGGAACCGGCTCACCAGGGAGCGGGAGCGGTGGTTCGGACACACGCACAGTGCGCCGCCGGCCATCCTGGCTTCATTGCTTAGTAAGTCTGCACTGGGCGGTTCTGTTAGCCTCCTTGTTTGTTTTTAAGACACTTATTAGCAACAATAAAGCAGTTGTGAGTTGTGTGGAGTAGCAGTGTCTGCACCCAGTGACACCCCCACCGCCAGTCACCACACCCAAGTCCTGGCAGGGATGGACATCTGCTGGGATCCTGGAGGGACCCGTCCACAGTTGACTACCAGGTTAGGGGCGGGCTGCACACCAGTGTCACACTGATACTGTCCTTCTCAAAGTCCCCATAATCTACAAAGTCCTTCTACAGCCCCCTCTTATCATCCTTTTCCTCCTCACACTGGCCTGGGGGCAGTCAGCTTCAGGGGCATCCACCCCCATTTGTGCTCCAAAAGTTGGGGAACCCAAGAAGAAGCCGCAGGCCTCGGGTACAGAGGTGGGAGAAGAAGGCAGAAGGACAAGAAAAGGGGCTGAGGAGACCAGAGACGAGAAAGGAAGACGGGACAAGGGCAGACTCTGGAAGAGGATGTGCCCAGCCACAGCCTTATTGAGCCACCCAGTTGCCCTGCCATGCTCAGCCACCAGGTGGCGGGCCCCAACCACGGTGCCCAGAGCAGCGGCCCAAAGGCAGCCTGGGGCAGAGGCAGAGCTAAAGGGATGGGAAGGGGGCTGAAGAGAAGAGACACACATTAAACTACACACATCACACCACACACACCACATATTACATCACACACTTCATATACACACACCACACACACACATTACACAGCCACACACATCACACCACACATGCCATGCAAACCATACACATCACACACCACACACACCATGCACACGACATACACAACCCACACAGCACATCACGCCGCACACCACAGACCACACACCATACCATACACACACTACACACACGCCACACACAGCACACAAACCACACACATCATCCCTCACACCTCTGTGGTAGCTGCTAGCCTTTCCTTGTTCAGCTGCTCTGTCCTCTTCCCCTCCCACTGCCTCCTCAGTCCCTACAAATTCCAAACTTCTCTTCGCTGCCGCTTCCCGAACACTCTGTGCCGTACCCTTCTCTCCCACTGTCCCCTCCCCAAATATCAACACGTTCCTTCCCTCCACCACCCATTCCTCAGGAGTAAAAATAAAACCTCCCACCAGTGGAACATCTGCTTCGTCGAGCACTGGCTTGCCTGCTGTCTGTCCCATCTGCCTGCCTCCCCAAGCCTGCACGGCTAATATTGGCACTGCCACTTGATAAACCAGGAAACAGAGACTGAGAGGTTGCATTCTTTCCCATTGACGGCGAATGCACAGGGGGCCACCTCTTCAGATTCCTGTGGTGTGACTTGCCTCTGTGACCCCAGATACCTCAGCACTTGTGCCCCCTGCAGCTGACACCCCACATTCTCATTCATTATCCCAACTGTGATGGGGATGAAGGGACTGAGCGTCTCTGCCCCTCAGGCCCCACTCATTGTCGGGTAGGCAGCTCCGCTGAGAAAGGCAGAGAGAGGTCAGGTTTCTACTCCAGAAATCTCCACCTTCAGAAAAATGTGCCTGTGGCCACCTTGAAGTTCTCTGGGAGTGTCATGAGTACCAGAGAAGACTGAGAATGCCGCCTGAAACTTAACAAACGACTTCCTGCTTAAACGTGTCCTCTGTGCTTATGACTCAGAACAGGGGCCCCAGGAAACAGAGGGTCCAGAGCACCTTGGCCACACAGCAGGGAGGCAGCTGGGGAGGGGGCTGCAGCTGAGACAGAGGGGACCCTCCTCCCCTTGAAGCATGAGTAGCCGCATAAGTAAGTCCTCATGTAGCATGAGTTCATGGGCTTCGCCACCTGCACCCATAGCACCTGCAGGTGGCTCCTCAAGGGGCCACGGAGAAGCAGTAATCAAGACTGATCTCCTGGGACAAGGGACAGGCAGAGAACGGGACCACAGGTAACTCAGACACAGTGCTGGTCTCGAGGCTCCGCCCCTCTTAGGCCAGACCCTGCTTTCCAGGAGCCCCGCCCCCAAGGGCCTTTCCAACTCTCCACCCCTGAGCCCTCTGAGGGCGAGCCCCCACTTCAGGGTGGCTTTCAGACCCTCAGGATGTGGACGGCTGCTCTTGGGGAGACCTCTCTCAGGCTCAGCCTGCAGTCCCAGGCTCGGAGTGTAGGGGGCGCTCCCCCTGGGCGGACACTCCCCCTGGTCCCCCTGAGCCCCTGCCCATCTGCTCCCCCAGATCTCAGTATTTCCAGTTCCCCGTCTGAAAGACGGACCGCACGTCTCACACAGTTGGTACGATGACCAAACGAGACGAAGTGGAGGTTTCCAAACGCCCCCTTTTTTTTTAGCTACGAAATCCATTGTTTGTTCTTTTCTATTATTTTCATGTTTTGAAGTGCTTATCAAAGCAGCACAGGCGTGTAGCTGGGTCCTTCAAGGGGCTGCTCTGGGGACAGGGCAGGGCTCCAGGCGTCAGGGAGGTGGGAGAGAGCGAAGACCCTACCGGGGTTGCTGCAGGGGACACTCCTGAACGTGTGGGAACTTCTCCATCAGGAGCACCCGAGATGCTCACACAGTGCTCCACAGCCAGTGGGGATGGCCAGCGAGGCCGGAGTCAGGGGCGGAGCTGAGCCCCCGATCGGCAGACGAATGGGCGAGCAGAGCGGGCGAGGGTAAATGCACACAGGGTCATCCAGCCTTCGGAAAGGATTCCCGCCACAGGCGACCGCAAGGGAGAGCCTCGCAGACATTCTGCTGAGTCAAATAAGCCAGTCGCACAAAGACAAACACTGTGTGATTGCACTTCGGAGAGGGGCCTGGGGTAGGCAGATTCAGAGAGAGAGGAGTGGGAGGGCAATGTCCAGGAGCTGGGGGAGGGGCTCTCTAACGGGGACAGAGTGCTGCGAGATAAGGCAGCGCTGGAGGTCTGCTGAGTGGCCATGGGGACATACTGGACACCATGAACTGAACGCTCTGGAGTGGTTAAGATGGTAAATTTGAGGTTTTCTTTCTTACCATAATTAAATATAAATAAATAAAAATAAAAGACTCAGCCCTGGCTGGCATAGCTCAGTGGATTCAGCGCAGGCTGTAAACCCAAGTGTCGCAGGTTGGATTCCCAGCCAGGGTACATGCCTGGGTTGCAGGCCATAACCCCCAACAACTGCACATTGATGTTTCTCTCTCTCTCCCTCTATTTCCTTCCCTTCCCTCTCTAAAAATAAATAAATAAAATCTTAAAAAAAATAAAAATAAAACAATAAAAGACTCATTTGGACCCTGGCTGGTATGGCTCAGGGGATTGAGCGTGGGCCTGAAAACCAAAGGGTGGCCAGCTCGATTCCCAGTCAGGGCACATGTCTGGCTTTTGGTCCAGGTCCCCAGTACGGGGGTGCGAGAGAGGCAACCGCACATTGATGTTTCTCTCCCTCTTTTTCTCTCCCTCTTTTCCTCTCCCTTCCCCTCTCTCTAAAAATAAATAAATAAAATCTATTTTTAAAAATTACTTGTTTGGGGAGTGGCGAGAGCGCCGGGTTTGGAATCTGAGAGGGTGCAGCCTGAGCATCTATTTCCCCCTCCCCCCAGCTGCACCTGAGCTGGCTGCAGAAACCAGCTGCAAAGGAGAAAGGAAGTCCCACAGAGCACCACGGAGGGAGGAGGTGGAAAGGGGTTTGCTGAGTGATGCTTTTATGAGTTAACAGTCTGTCATTTAAGGTGAAGGCCATTTTAAACATCAGCTGAGCTCTTTCCCAGGCCCCTCAAAGGGCAGGCACCAGCTCAGTGCCTGATGGACACCCCCCTCATCTGATGATTGCCTAGATCCCCTATTTCCTGTCCTGCGCAGGTGGGGGGCACACTTGCCGTTCCAGAGTTCCACCCGCAGCCACATCCACCCAGGGAAATCCAGATCACTGGCAGCCAGATGGCGCCCCCTGGTGACTGCACCATCTCTGCCTCCACCCACCTGAAGCCAGTCTTCTGAATGTGAGCATCATCACCTGTCCTTTGGGACAGCAAGTGCCCTGGCAAGGGGAGAGCAGCGTGGATGTATCCATAAGACAAGTGGCAAGGGCTTCTCTGAGCCCTTGGCCAAAGAGCCTGTGCATGAACTTGGAAAGGCAAGCTCGTCAAGGTAGCCCGGGCTGGAGATGGGGGCCAGGCACCATTGCCAATGGCCTGATTCTGCCACTGAAGAAGAAAATGCTTCCTGAGCTCAAGACAGATGGCAGACACTTTACACCGCTTATCCTGTTCAACATTTAACCCTCACACACCCCGAGGAGGCAGGGCTAAGCTTCATCTCGCAGAAACGAAGACACAGTCTTCTGACGTTGACCAAGCGTCATAAAGTCCAGGGAAGATGAAGGAGGGGCTGTCTCCAAGGTCCCAGTACTGTTCCCGACTCCCGGCCTTGCACTTGGGCATTCAGCCCTGGAAGTCCAGGGGTCAGCTCAGTGACCTCACCAACCTGGCTTTCCCTCCCCAGTGAGGAGACAATAGAAAGTGCTCCATTGAGAGGGCCCCGCCCACACTCCCTAACGCTGCCCCCCAACTCCCTGTGCTGCCCAAGGGCCCACAGTTTGCAAACCTCCTCCTCAGCCTTGCCAGCCTCAGCGCCCCCAGCACTGTGCCCCCCGCCTGTCGCCCTGTCTCTTCTGCTCCAGCTCCGAGCTCCCTGCAACCCTGCCCCTCTTCTCTTCCCTTCCTCAGCTTTTCCTGAACAACCTGGAGGATTGTTGTGTTGTCCTGCTCAGAATATCACTACCAGGACCACACTTAGCCTCCTCAGTCTCTCCCTTTCACAGAAACACACACACACACACACACACACAACAGAACGGCACAACCTCCACCAACAGAAACGGAGGATAATTCCTGAACCTGGGAACAACCCCTCCCGGGGATGGGGATTTGGAGGGGGCAGGGTGGAGACATTCCTGAGCTGGGCCCGGGAGTGTAGGGTTATCTCTGAGCTGATTACACTAAAAAGTGGCTGCTTCACTTCAAAGGGGCTTTTAGGGCTGGCTGTGGGTTCTGGCGATCCGAGCCCATCCCCCCGGGCAGGCAGTAAACGTGTGAGAAGGAACAGAGCCAGAGTCCCCCCACCCCCATCCCCGCCCCTGCCCCACTTGCCCCCCCCCCCACACACACACTGTCAGGACAGGTTTCAGGGCAATTTACAGTCATTACTGGGAGTCTTGCCTCTCCCCCGGTGGCCTCTTCCACGACAAAGGAAGCCGCTGCAGAGGACAGGTGTTGTTAGAGACACCCTGGGCCTGTCCGTCTGCTCTCCCCGCCATCCCCCCACCAAGTTCCTTGCCTCCTGCAGAGGCTCCCACCCCTCCCAGACTGCGGGGAACGGTGTGGCCCAAGGGGTTTCTGAGCATCCAGCTGGGGGACCCTACATCACACTGGCCTCCACACAGGCCTCCTCAGGACCTGGGCCGTGGGCAACCCTCTAGGATAAATGAGAAGAAAATAGTAATTGCTGACTTTACTGAGCACCTAACACAAGTGTTTTGCATACATCTTTCCCCCTCGAGCCTCCCATCCGCCCTGGGAGGGCAGCGTGCTACACTGTTTAAAGATGCCGACAGCGTCTCAGCATCACAACCTGAGCGAAATGCCTGTCACAGCCGTGAGCAGACAGCACCTCACGCCCGTAGGATGGCTGCTCTTCCAAACAGACAAACAGAACAGTGTTGGCGAGGATGCGGAGACACTTGGAACCCTCAGCTGTCATCTGAGGGGATGTGAAACGGTGCGGCTGTTACAGAAAACAGCGTGGCCCTGAGCACTGTGGCTCCGCTGGCTGAGTGTCACCCCGAGAAGCGAAAGGTGCCAGTCCGATCCGATCTCCCATCAGGACACACGCCCGGGTGGCAGGTTTGATCCCCAGTCGGGGCGCGTGCGAGAGGCAGCCAGTGGGTGTCTCTCACGTGGATGTTTCTCCCCCTCCCTTCTTCCCTCCCTTCTCCTCTCTCTAAAAAATAAATAAATATTTTTTAAAGAAAGAAAACCGGATGGGGCTCCTCAAACACAAAAAACAGACCTGCCGTGTGAGCCAGCACCACCACTTCCGAGCACGCACTCAAAAGAGCCGAAAGCAGGGTCTCGGAGAGGCGGTTGCACACCCAGGTCCCCAGCAGCACTGTTCACGCCGGCCCAGAGGCAGAGGCGACCAGAGTGTCCTGTCCGTGACAGGGTAAACGAAATGCGGCCGGCACATCTGACACTGCTCAACTGTAGAGGAGAAACTCCGACCTGTGTTACAGCACAAACCAACTTCGAGGACAATAGCCGAGGTAACAGAAGCCAGTCACAAAGGGGTGACCACCGGGTGATCCCGTTTACAGGAAGTAACCAGAGCAGTCGGATTCAAGGAAACAGAAAGTAGAACTGTGGTTGCCAGAGGCGAGGGGGGAGGGAGGGGAAGGGAGAGCCAGTGATTAATGCGTGCAGGGTTTCAGTTTGACAACATGGAAGGTTCTGGCGTTGGCTGCAAGACGACGTGCGATGTACTTGACCGTGTGCGTGTACTCAGCACCACTGAGCTGTGCACTCGGAGTGGTGAAAAGGGTGAATGTTACGTTATGTGTATGTCACCACAGTTAAAAACTTAAGAATGAGGGAAGAGAAGATTCCAGAATTAAGAACCTCTCCCAAAGGACAGAGCTGAGATCTGAGGTCACATCTACCTGGGGCCCAAACGTGTGCTTTAGAAACAGCTCACAGGTGCAGGGTTTCTCTGCGTGAAGCTGGCTTTTCCTCGGTGTCCCCAAGCCCTGCTCTGATGGGTGGGGTTCAGGGCCCGGACCAGGACCTGTCAGCGGGAGGCCTGTGACCCACACACTGCACAGATGTGCAGACACCGCTCCCTGGGGACAAACAGACATCTCCATGGGACCACCTGGGAAAGAAAGGGGCTTGGACTCAGCAGCGCCTCCCAGAGCAGCTGAGAAACGCGCGGGGCCGGCTCCTTGGGCTGGGGTCCTGGTTCTGTCTGCGCGAGCCTGGTTTCCTCCGATTGTAATACGGAGCCAGTGCGGATGAGCTCTGAAGATTGCTCATCTCTGATAAACCATGACTTAAGGAGGGACACTCAGGCATTCATTTCCCTGAGTTACAAACTGTTCTTTCTCTATAAGGTAGAGTATTTTAGCGCCACCAGCTTCAGCCTCCTGGGCGGCTCGAGAGAGTCAGGAGCTGTGTACGGACGAGACAGCTGAGGCGCAGAAACGAAGGCTCTGGCGTCGCTGAGGACTGACAGAGCCACAGAGAGAGCCCAGGGGTCCCGCTCCCCTGGGGTGCCAGCCAGGGCCCCCTGTGCCCACCTCACAGTGCGCAGGAGGCTGCGGACCCTTGGGTCAGCACGCACGGTTATTACACCAGCTGGCTGTCACCCGAGACCCACCTGGGACCTTCTGAGCTCGTTGTCAGCTCTTAGCCCTGACACAACACCTCTCTCTCTCCATGGGACCCAAACACCAGACTCCGATGGGCAAGGTTGATGCTTTCCTGGACCACCATGATGGTTTCTGTAAAAAGGACCCAGTTTTATCAGGGGCAGGAAGTCTGTGGATCATCTGCCTTGTGCCTCACATGCCAGGCTAATCATTTGCTCTCCTCTGGGTTCAGTGACCCCATCTGGGCTCGTCTCTCTCCTACCCCGAGGCGGGGTATCGAAGGCTCCATTGTCAGCCACTGCCTACTCACCAGACACCCCCTGGGTGTGACCCTAACCCTCTGCCCAGGGAGCCCAGAGCCATGCCCCCGCCCTCATTTAGCTCCTGCCCCGGGAATGTCCTGCAGACACCTCCGGCATGAACGCGAAGATTTCCTGCCCCAAACTGGCTCCTTGCCCCGAGTTTCCTCTCTCCCTCAGAAGCCACGTCGCCTGGCAGCCAGACGTCCACCATCTCTGACGTCACCCACGCTCACTTTCCACCAGAGGTCACGCAGTGTCATCAGTCCCAGTCTCCACGTGTCTTCACCTGTATCCTCTCCTCACCGTCCTCGCCAGTGTGGCCCTCACTCAGGTTTTCATCATCTGCTGCCTAAGTTATGACGACGTTTCTCAAATGGCAACCTAAACTCCTCCCAGCTCCGGCCACCAGAGGTGTTTTCTCAAAACACAGTGCTGATCGTTTGCTCTCCTGCCCCCAAATCATTGGTGGTTGCCCCCAAACCGTTGGTGGTCGCCCATAGCGCTCTCGCCCTCCCCAGCCTGACCTTGACCGCCCTGCAGTGTCGGCTCTCACCCCTCTCCAAAAGCACCCTCCTCTTCGGTTCCACAGGAGTCTTTCCCTAAATGTGCCCTGTACTTTTTTCTCCATGCTATACCTCTGCCTAGAATGCTCTTCCATCCTTTCTCCAGTAGGCAAAATCTAGACTCGATTCAAAGGCCGTCTCCCCTAAAGTGCTTGCTCTGACCCTCCCAGGCCCATTCCAAGGGGGTGACTCTTTCCTCTGGACTCTTGTCACATGGTCGCTGCCTTTTAGGCAGACTAGGTGCTGTTCACTTTGGGTGGCCTGCTCCCCCTGCCTGGGGGGTCCCCCCTTTGTACCCCCTGCCCGTCTCAGTGTTGAGCACATTGGGTGTTCAAACACTGGCAGAATTAGGTTCATTTATTCATGTGTTCAGCCACTAAACATTTACTGAGACCTTGCTGCGTGCAAAGCATGGTGGGGGTCCCGAGGTGTGTGAGCACGCTTGCTCGGCCGGGGTGTGCTAGGGAGCTCAGATGTGTGTGCTCCTACCTGTGCCGCCTGAGCCCGTGTGTGAGTGGCCGTGTGAACCTTGCACACGGCACAGGGAATTCCTGCAGGGAAATGTCCCAACACAGGTGCTGCCTTTACCCCGACAATCCAACAATCCAGGTGGCCCCCTGGCACCCTGAATGCCAGGAAGCATCAAGCATTCTGGTTCCACTCTTCTCAGTTCTCTGGGCACCGCACTAGGAGCATCCGAGTCCTCTCGGGTCCCGCCATCCTTCAAGGTCTCAGATCCCACGACCTTTGTGAAGTCCTCCCAGCCTGTCCCAGGCCACAGGAACAGGGATCCCCTGCCTCAGACTCCTAGGGCACTCGCTCCTCTACCAGGTGGACGACTCTGCCCATTGGTTATCTTCTCTGGTGGGTCCTGCTATTTGTACCAATCAGCTACCCAGCAGGAAACAAAGAGCAGCGTGCTCTAACTAGGGGAACATAGCAGAGTTAAAAACAAAGGGTCTGTTTTCAAAGGTGTGGACAGGCTAGAAAGGAACCAGAAGACAGAAGGTTGTGCCTCAGGGCTGGCAAGTGGACGCCTGCCACGCCCCTGGGGCTGCAGGGGTGAGAGGAAACACTGTGGTTAGCAGGCCCTAGAAGGTGGTCAACTAGGACTGCCTGGACAGGTAGTGACTTTCCATCACCGGAACCCCCAGGGGGAGGAACTGCAGGAGTAAACCCCCAACGTGTCACCTGCTGAGCTCCTACCAGAGCCCCTGGCCTGAACCCAGCGGGTAACCAGAAAGCAAGGGAGGCCTCGGTCAGTGTCTCTGGAGGGCAGAGAGACAGCGGGGTGGGTCTCTGGGGACGAACAGCTGCCATCGAACACCCTCCACACAGGAAGAGCGTCTCCCTGTGGCCTGGCATGCTGCCTTGCTCAGGATGCACTGTTGATCATCGCGTTCCCATTTAATTAACTAAAGTTACGATGTTCTCGGCCTTCATGAGGAACGGACTCACTCGGCGCGAAGGGGACCTGTACACAGGGGCGGAAAGCCTGGAACTCTGGCAGAGACAGCCTGAGCTAGAAGCCAGCTCTGCCAGTTTGTGACTTTAGGCAAGTGACACCACTTCTCTGCACTTCGGGGACTTCACCAGAAGATTATTATGAGGAAAACAGACAGCCCGTACAAAGCCTTGAAGGCAGTGCCAGCTGCACCGTGCTCAGTAAACATGGAGCTGTGGTGGTGGTGTTACCGACCCTCTTCGGAACCCCAGGAAATTTGGGGGTGACAGGCCATGACCCCAGCTCTCATGGGACCCCACCCAGGCAGAGCTGGCTGTCTAGCCAGCACCCAGACTCTGTCCCCCCCACCTCCCCCTCATCTTCCCACCCCCATAGCTCCTGACAGTCCTTATCCTGCACCTTTAAGGCTCGAGAGGTGACCAGGGACCGGAGCTGCTTCCTGCAAATGCCAAGGCAGGTTCAGATCCCCATGCTGATCTAGAAGGGCCCGTCCACCCAATGCCAAGACCCAATGCCGGCCACGCAGGTGTGTGGGAATTACAGTGTCCACCCCTAACTCACATAGACACTCTGGAATGCCCTCAGAGTGTCTATGTGACGGCCCCTAGACCTGGCTGTGGAATGCTGGGGCCATGGTGTGCCCTTCAAGGGGTGCCAGCGTTTCTCTTCCCAGAAGAGAGCTCACCATTTGCACAGTAGATTCAGCACTGGCCTGTGGACCAAAAGTGCGCTGGTTCAATTCCCAGTCAGGGCACACGCCTGGGCTGCACTGGGGCCAGGCCCCGACTTGGGGACACGTGAGAGGCAACCAACTGATGTCTCTCTCACATATTTAGGTTTCCCTCCCTCTCTTTCTCCCTTCTTTGCCCCCTCTCTAAAAATAAATAAGTAAAATCCCTAGAGAGGGAGGCTGGGGGAAAGGGGCCGCTGGAATGCCAGGGCTCCCTCCCAACGCCATCTGACATCGCTCCCCGGGTTGTACCAGGAACGGGAGAGCCCAGCAGTCCGCTTGCATTTTCTCTAAATAGCAGTCCTGGAGAGGAGGCAGCTCCGGCCGCAGCCCCCACTCAGGAGCTCGCAAGGGGTGCGGGGCTTCACCCTTAGTGTCAGCCCTGGGAGAGCCCAGCCCTGCCCACCATAAACAGGGCCCCAAGCGGGAGGTGGGGGAAGCGGAGGGGTGATGGACCGCTTTCTCTGCAGCTCAGTCCATTAAGAAGGAAGTTAAAAGGGCCATTGTGTTATTCCACTTATGAGAGGAATGTGACCTGGGGCCATGGTTCCAGGTACCTGCTCTCAGCAGCTCTGGTCTAGCTGCTCTGTCTGATAAGGGCAGCTCTGGGGAAGTAGAATCTGCCAGGTCTCCTGCAGGGGCTTCTGCAGAGTGGCCTGCGGGGCCCACAGCAAGCAAACCGGGATCAGCAGGTTCCCCCAAGGCTCTTCCCAAGCCCTCTGCTGTTCTCCCACAGGCCCCAGGCTGCCCCTTCAGGGTTCGGGGCTCTGTGGCATGCCTCCTCCTATCTGTTCTGCACCCTGTTCTCTGTCCTCTAAGATGTGGCCAAGCTGACCCAATTCCCAGCCTGTGTATGTCAGGCATGAGTTTCGCATGGACAGACTACCCTAAATTAGCATCAGGGCTCATGCCAACATCATTACCAAAGCCCAGAACTGGGGAGATACTTGAGGGAAGCTAAGAAAGAATTCTCACAGTTGGCTGATGCCTGAAATTTCACCGTTAGACATTCATTCCTTTAACTTAAACACTGAATCTTCAGGAGTTCTTTGTACTAGGAGAGAGGAGTGACCTTCTCTCCAGGTGGCCACATACATGTTCATTGCAATGGCATGTTTCCAGGGACAATGGTCTTACCCATGCCTGCAGTGCCTGAGTCCTGGCCTGCTTGAGGAGATGCCCCTGGAGGTTGGCCCCTGGAGACCAAATGGCTCAGTGAGAAGAACAGTAGCCTGAGGATCAGCAGCTACGGGTGGTAACTGGTGTGAGCTGGAGAGAGTCACTGCCTCTCTCTGGGTCTGTTTCCCAACTCTGAAATGAGAAGGTGGATGGGTGGTCTCCAGACTTCCTCCCAGGTCAGAAATGCTCAGCTGCGCATGGGCCTGATCCCCCGGGACAAGGAAGAGGCCTGGCCCAGCCCGCCCAGTGGCAGCCTGAAGGCAGCTATCCTGTGCATTTCAAGTTTAAAGAATCCCACACTTGCTTCCTGGTCTTCCCCTAACTGTTCCCTCAGGTCCTCAGCTCCCCTGCCGCCAGCCCAGCCTCAGGGCTCTGTTCCTCCTCTGAACCAGTGGAGTTGGCTCCCACCCACACCACATGGTCTTCCAGCTCTCACAGTGCATATAGAAGCAAGGGCTTTTGCCTCTAGGGTCTGCCTTTGACTTGAGGTTGGGAGTGACCTTTCCGGGAGCCACCTCTCATGCCCGTGCAAGATGACCCTGAGTGCCGTCTTAGATCTGGGCTTCCAGAGCCATGGCTGTCCCTCCCCTCAGCTCTGCTCTCCCGCCTTTTCTCCAGCAGCCTGCGCCTAGGCCTCCCTGTAACCCCTCCTCATGCTCCCAAGGGCTTTATTTCCAGCAACACCCCAGAAACCCATGCCTGGAGTCATAGGACCTTCACCCATGCCGGGCAGGGGGAGCCCTGCATCTTGCATGCTCCTTAGTGATCATCATCTTCCCTTCTGGTGGTTCAGGATCACAGCAGTCAGAACAGGGGCCACAACCAAATGATAGGAAGTTTTGTTTTTTTTTTTTCATTCTGCTCAACGACTGTGACAGCACTGGGTTCCCAGCCCATACCCACATAAGCTCCAGACTTACAGGAGAGAGAGATGCCAACCCAGCCATTCCAAAATGCCTACATGAAGAGGCTCCCCAAAGCACCCCTTCCAGAGGCAGCTGCCACCAACCCCAAGCCCCAGGCCATCCCCAGAGGCACACACAACAAAGGAAGGTGTGAAAGCCAACATTTACTATTCTCAAGCTCAGACGGCCCTGGACCTAAGCCGGTCACTTAGGTAAAGAAGAGGTCAGAGGGTTCTCTTCCTTAAAGACTTCCTCCATCTTGCCGTGTCCTGGGCTGATGTCCTAGCCCCTCACCAGATATTGAGTGGTGGGAGAAGGTGACGAACACCCAGGACAGCAGGCATGATCAAGGCTGATGTCCGTGAGTTTCTCTTCCAGGTTCAAGGACTGGGGGCAGAGAGTCAGATGGCCGGCGCAGGGGTCGGGGACGGGAGGGAAAAGTGAAAATGCCCATCCTACCCATCGCCCCCTCTCTCCCACACATCGACTCCCTGTGGTTTGCAGGTGTGTCTCTCCCAACTAAAGTGGGCGCAGGTGTGCTCCCGGGCACTACATGTGTGCAGGTGTGCCACCAACAGAAAACAGGATTTTGTGTGTTTGCCAGTGATTCTCAACTCAGCATAATTTCATAATTTTTTAAAGAACTTAAGACCTAAGGGATTACTTCTCCAGCTTCACCTCAGTACGAACTCTCTCCTCAAGAAGGCAAAAATAAATTCCCTGTCACACATTATTGACATTCTTTTTTTTTTAAATCTCAACAGGTGAAATCTTTTTTTTAAGATTTTATTTATTTATTTTTAGAGAGGGAAGGGAGGGAGATAGAGAGACAGAGAGAAACATCAATGTGCGGTTGCTGGGGATCACGGCCTGCAACCCAGGCACGTACCCTGACTGTGAATCGAACCTGCGACACTTTGGTTCCCAGCCCACGCTCAATCCACTGAGCTACACCAGCCAGAGCTCATTATTGACATTCTTAAAGGCTAGAGAAGGGAAGTAGCTTGACCCCAAGGGCAAACATCTGAATTGAAACACAGGCAAAATGCCTCTTAATCAATGTGTATCAGTGTTACATCAATACATATACTTAATCTTTCCAAACAAGGATAACTATGTTCATTGGGTCTCCAAACTCCAGGGCATCCGGAGGACATTGAGGAAGAGGCAGATTAGGAATAAGAGGGAAAGAAAACGGTACTTGAGTCATTAATGCTCTGATGAGACATTTCCGGGGAGCTACATAAACTGGTACCAGAAGTTTTAGACAAAATCATAGTCTTTCCACTGTGGGATATTAGGAGGAAAATGGAATTTGGAGGCAACATCCATGATCTTAAGGGTGACATTGGGGAGAATGATCACCCACATACTCAGCATGTGCCTTATCAAGGGCATAGCCCTAGGCCACTGGGACACTTCCTGTGCCCTCCCGGGCCCCAGAGACCCTCCAGCCCGATGCGGCCCGAAATCCCGCTTCTGCCCTTCTGCCAAGTGCCCCTGCCTGGGCTCGATGGCCAAACATGGGGGGGGAGGCGTTTTTAATTCTGCGGCTTTTCTGTCCCTTTGTTCTTCACTGTGCCTCATTATCTTGAGATGCCTTTAATATCTGAGCAGGCCTGGAACGTTCCTCCTCCTCTTCTCCACATGGCTTCTGCCACCCCTGCATGGAGGAGGGCCACCAGAGAAGGAGGGAGCTGGCCTGAGTGTCTCCTGCTGGGGCAGCTGGCTCCCAGCCGCAGCCCTGGGCTGGGGGCAGGGGGCAGGGGACAGGCGGGGAGGAACTGGGAAGAGGGTCCTGCAGCCTCCACGAAATCCATCAGCCACAGGAAATGGGCTTTTAGCAGAAATGAAGGCTGTGTGTCTGTCAACATTTCTGCCCCCCACCGTGTGTGTGTGCACACACACACACACACATTTGCACACCATTGAGTTCTGCAGCCAGCAATGCCTGAGTCACATGCCCCTTGAGTTGTTAGGTGACAGGAGGTGTGTGTGGAGGGGGAGGGCGAATTCTAGGTTGGAACATGCAAAATCAGGTGTTTCCCTACAACCTGACCCCAGGTAAACAGACACCCCCACAGACAAGACATTACTTATATGAACAGTGGTCAACATTCAAGCGACACCTACAGAACATTCCAGATCTCCCAAATGATTCTCAAGCCAAGAGGTTTCCTGTCAGTCCAGGTGGAAGGAAGGCAGGTTGGCATGTCACGTCCAGATGGAGCCCTGTGCTGGGATGGAGGCACAGGTGGAAGTGGGCCCCCAGCCCCAGGAGCCCCCAGCTTCCAGTGGAGCCACCGCCGTCCACAGGCCATGCTCAGCAGGCTGCCACGGGGGCTCTGATAACCCCAGTTCTGTGAGAGGATGGACAAGGGCTGGGGGTGTCCCCAAAGAGGGGGCCCTGAGCTGAGCCTTAAGCTCTGAGCTAGCCTCTCCAGGCAGCCGCCTGCGTGAGAGCCCAGGGCCTCCTTAGGAGCAGCGAGGACATGAGCCGCTTGGGAGCTGATGAGGCTAGAGAGCAAACAGGATGAGGTCACACAGGACTCGGACGCTGTGATGAGAGTTTGGATTTCCTTTGCTGTAGGAAAGGAGTTTCCAGCAAAGGTGTTCTGCAATAGTAAATCACAGACCCCAGAGGCTGACTGCCTGGGTTCAAGTCCCTGCTCTGCTACTTTCTAGCTGTGTGGTCTTGGGACAGATGCGTTACCTCTCTGTGCCTCGGTTTTGTCATCTGTTAAATGGAGTAATGTGTTTCATTACTTATAGGATGCACTCCCCCCCAACATTTTAACACATCTAAAACCGTCCTCATCATCGGCTAGGGGCAATAACAACACAGGTGCAACCAGCTGGGCACGCACGTCAAATTTACAGAAACATGTTAGTCATTCAGAAGAAAACCTAAGCTTTTAAGAAACACTGCTTCACTTTCTTTAAAGATTATTTATTTGTTTGTTTATTTATTTATTTTTAAAGAGAGAGAAAGGGTGGGAGAAAGAGGGAGAGAAACATCAAAATGTGGTTGCCTCTTGCACTCCCCCTCCTGGGAACCTGGTCCACAACCCAGGCATGTGCCCTGACTGGGAATCGAACCAGCGACCCTTTGGTTTGCAGGCCAGCACTCAGTCCACTGAGCCACACCAGCCAGGCCAAGAAGCACTGTGTTATTTTAGTGGCACAGAGAATTTTATGTGGGAAAAAATAGCTGATGACTCTGAGTTTAAAAACAAGTCAGAAGGGTGGGACTCTGAAGACGAGGACATTTTAATACCACCTGGACTGATTTATTTCACTTATAAACTTCTTGGGTATGTACAAGGTAGACATATTGAAAATCCAGATCTAAACAAGTCATCTTATAATCGATGGCACCTTCAAGTCATTGAGCTATGACTATAATCATACATACCCCCTAAGATTGTTAGTAGAATAAAATTAGTTACTATTTATAAAGTACTTGGAACGGAACACGGCACATACTCATTGCAATGTACATGCTGTCCAACAACCTCATTTGTGTTTTACAAAGGCTCCTGGCAGGGCTGTGCATTAAAGGAGGAAACTGGGGCGCAGGTCAGGAGACCCCTGCAGTGGTTGGGGAGCGAGACAGCGAGAGCCCGTGTTAATCACGGTCATATGGACACAACAGAAGTGACAGACGACGGGAAAGAGTTTTGGTGGCAGGTCCTCACCCATCCGTCACTGGATACGTGTATGTGGGGGAGAGGGAGGAGCTGGAAACAACACCGATGTTTCTGGTGGGGCCACAGAGGGAAGCTTTCACCTGAGACGGGAGGTCCAGAGAAGCAGGTGTGGGGAAGGAAAGAATGAGTTCGGTGTGGGACGTGGCTGTGGGACACTTGTGGAACATCCAGGTGGGAGGATCTGGTGAGAAGCTAGAAATTAAGGTCCAGAGCTCAACAGACACATGTGAGTCTGTGGAAAGAATGAAGGCAGGAAGAGAGAGCAGGAGGGAGGGAGGGAGAGGGGAAGTAAGGAAGGAAGGAAGGTAGGAAGAAGGAAGGGGAGAGGACGCATCCCTGCCCACCACGCGTGGCTTACGTCACTACTGGGACATTCAGCACATTCTCTCTGTGATACTCGTGTTATTCGTACAATTGTTGGTCTCTCCCACTAGAGAGCCAGCTGAGGGCAGGGACCGAGCTCCCGTACACTTGTTGCTCGGTGCTGAGCCCAGAACCCAGAGCACACTAAGCTGTTCTGTGAACATGTGTGGGTCCCACACTCTTCAAGGGTCGAAGTTTTGAAGCCTTGTCTCTGGCTCATTTTCTCTTCCCTGGGCTCCCTCGGCCTGCGGTTGGTGACAACGAAGCAAAACAACCGGGAACCAGATGGGTTAGGAGGAAAACCGCAGGCTCCTCGCCAGCATCAACTCTCCGCCGGGTGAGGAGGGAGAAAAGAGAGGCCGCAAGAGAGGAGACAGCACAGGACAAGACGCATGAGCACAGAAGACGAGGGCAGAGAAGTGAGAGCATCCTGATCCCACCAGATCTGCCACAGTACGACCGCTGTCCCCCGCTGTGACTGCAGTGTCCCTTTGACCAGGAAACCCCACCCCATCAGCTTCCCCAGTTCAAGTTCATCACACCCCCAGGCAGTGTCTGAGGGGGTGGCAGGGAGCAGAGCCTTGATCCCAGGAGCTCAGTTGCAGGGCCGTTGACCTGTCTGCAGCTGGGCAACAGGGAGCCCAGCGCCCCACCTCAGTGGGTGGGCCCATTGCCTCATCTGTGCTCTGACGGGTGGATGTGGGTGGATGCTGGCTCCTTCTGGACTCCAGCCTCTGATTCCCTCTGCCCTCTCCCTGCCTCCCTTCAGCACACAGCTGGCGGCACCGCAGAAATATGCCTTCCTGGGGCTTGGCCCCGTTGTCAGGGGGGACCCGCCCTTCTCCAGGCTCTGCCCCGCTCCATACCGCACAGCGGGTCTCTGGATCTCCGTCATCAGGGTCAGCCCTCTGAGGTCCTTCCTGATCGTCCCGGAGCACCCACACCCCGCCACCCGGAGGCCCTGCTGTCAGTCCCACACATGCTCCTGTGATCATGTCATTGTCCGCATGAGTCACCGTCCAGTTCAAACTTCCCCTTCAGAAAGTCTGAAGGGGAAGTTTGGAACCACCCCCCTGGGACACACCCGGCACCAGCATGGGCTTTCTGAGGAGCCCCCACGCTTAGGGGGCAATCCAGCCCTACACTGCTGCCCCCAGGCTCAGGCTGAGAAAATGACCAGGGAAGGGGCGGCACCCAGCCAGTCCGGCGGGAACTGAGCCCTGGGACGCAGCACCTGGGCAGCCCTGCGCCTGGAGAGGCGGAGGGATGAGACCAGGGAAACGCCGCTCCGGCCCTCCCCACACCACTTCTTCTCTCCCTAGAGGCCCCGGGATGAACCCAGGCTCTGCTCTGGGGCCTGGCCTGCCCTCTCCTGCCCCAGGCCCATCGTGGACATGCTGGGTCTCCCAACCTGTGCCACTGCCCACCTGGCCTGGGTCCGCCCCGAGGACGTCCACCCACGACAGACCTGGGACTTTCCCCAACCCCACGGCATGTCCCATGGGCCTCCTCTGCTCTTGCTTTGCCCCAGCTGGCTGGGCGGGCACAGAGTCCCCTTACTTCATCAGAGCTGGAAAGGGGGAGCAGAGTTGGAGAGCAGGGGAGGGGGTACCCCCGGTCACTGGGAGTCCTCGAGGAGCTGGGGCCTGAGAAGCCCGGGGTTGCACCTGGAAGATGGTGGCTGCCAAGGGCCATGACAGAGACCGGGGGGCTTTACAAGGCGACCCCGGAGCAGCATTAGAGTTGGGACAGGCACGGGGAGGGATGTTTGCAGGAGAAAGGAGTGGGCCAGAATTCCACAGGGAGATACAGGAAGCCAAATGTGGCAACCGGAAGTTTTGTATGCATGGAGGGGAGCGGTGGAAACCAGGATCTGAGGGATGAAAACCCCCAAAGGCCCCAAGATGTGTGCAGAAGGGGCCTGGGAGGGCACGGGTGGCTGGCCGGCCCAGCGCCAGTTAGTCAGAGGTGAGAACCTCGGGCAGACCCAGCAGAAATGCAAGAAAAACAGTGCAGACTTCGGGAATGGCTTTGCCCACCATGTAGTATGGGGCAGGGGTGGTAGGCAACATGTGGTTTTAGCTCCAGGGGGAGATATTGGAGAAAGTTGCTTTCTAATGCATCTTATGTCTGTGCTTGTTTTACTCAGTTGTCAAACCCCTCCTTCACAGGCGCACTGCCCATCCGTGGAGTGGTTTCTCCAGGCGCGTGCTCCTTGTGGGCAGAGAACATCTTTTGTCCACCCTTGTTCCAGCAGTGGGATCCCTTAAAGTGTGTAAGGACCCATCGGAACAGCTGTCAGCCGGCAGCCACACCCAAGGCTACCCGCTGGGTTTGTGCCCTACACGGGCCCCGGTCCCAAGAAACGCTTATTGCTTTGAAAGGATGCGGGTGAGCACCAACTCAAAGAAGGAAAAGTATCAGTCAGTTTAGGGACTGAAGTGAGTGTCTTCTCCTCGTACCACGGTCCTGAGGAGGGCTCCGCGTGAGATGCAGGGCACGGCCCCGGCCGCCTGCCGGCGAGCTGGTCCTAAACCCAGGCCAGCCCGACGGGAGCAGCTGGGCCCGGCTGTGCCCTCAGAACCCGAGATTGCCTCTGGCATCAGCAAATAGCACCAGGCACAAATAAATAAATACAGAGAAACCAGTGACAGCTGCATGCCATCACCGTAATTTAAAAAAATACGAAGTCCACCATGGTCAGCTTTCTGCTGCCCTCTGATGCCCCTACACACACACACACACACACACACACACACACATACACACACACAGAGCCAGCCACCTGGGGAGGAGGCAGCCTGGACAGAGGTGCCTCAGCCCCAGGTGTGGCCCCAGCTGCAAGCTCTTATGTACCTTCACCTCACCTGCCCTGCCCTCAGGCCCTTTCTAGAACCTGCCAGGCTGAGACTGCACCTCAGGGCCCCCAACCTTTCTGTCCTCGGTGGCTGGACAACTCTCCTGTTGAATGTCCTAGCCCCCTCCCATCACTCCATGCAAACATTGCTCAAACGTCACCTCCTCAGAAAGGCCTCCCCTACTTGCCCTACTCCAAATACCGTCCATGCAGCCTGTCACAATCTAACCCTTTTCTATTTCATTTTCTTCAAGGCACTCATCTCTATGTGGAGTTGCATCACCGTATTTGTATGGGTTCCCCCTCAATCTCCTCCCCTCCCCCAGCCCTGCACGTTCAAATGGCCCCAGGGACAGGGACTGTCCTGCTCACTCTTGTCTCCCAAGCAGCTTGAACAATGCCTGGTGTGTAGTAAGCTTTAAATAAATAGAAATTCACTGAAATGAATTGTTCCTCATTGAGGGCCAAGATGACCCATCTGACTTACCTTCAGACTCTGAGCTGCTGTTTCCAGTAAAGGGGGAGTGGGGAGACTTCCTACTCACTGTTGTCACGAGGCCACCTACCGGTCAGCAGGACAGGAATGACCATTCTCCTGATTTCCCTGTGCCAGGCCCTCAGCTGGTTTCTCTGCATGTGTTGAGTGATTGATTCCTTACGGCGATCTTATGCATTCAGCGTTCTTGTCCCCATTGAACAGATGAGTAAACCAGGGCTTGGGGAAGGAGTGTGTTCCCCAGGCTTGCTAGCTAACCCGTCGCAGAGCCTGGACTTAAACTCAGGTGTGTTTGACCCCGCGCTCAGCCACGAAGATGCTTTTTCCTGGGACTACGCTGGAGTGGCCGCCATATAATCCAGCAACTCCACTTCTGGGTATTTATTCAAAGAAAACCAAGTCGCTAACTGCAGCGCTCTGATCAGGGAGGTGGAGAGGATGCACCGGAGGAAAGGTGGGAGACTTCCAGGCGTGGAAGAGGCTGCGGAAAGTGCCTATCACACAGCAAAGGGCACCAGTGGACCACAGCTGTGGCAGAACAGACTTGAAGCCAACTCATCAAGTTGGGAAAACCATTGCAATACATTGTGACCTGTGTAATTACGCAGAAGAGTGGAGCAGGACTGCACATGGCAAATTCTTTTTTTTTTTTAATTTTATGTGTTTATTTTTATTTTTTATTTATTTATTTATTTTTTAAAGATTTTATTTATTTATTTTTAGAGAGGAAAGGGAGGGAGAAAGAGAGAGAGAGAAACATCAATGTGTGGTTGCTGGGGGCCGTGGCCTGCAACCCAGGCATGTGCCCTGACTGGGAATCGAACCTGCAATGCTTTGGTTTGCAGCCCACGCTCAATCCACTGAGCTACGCCAGCCAGGGCTTATGTGTTTATTTTTAGAGAGGGGGGGAGGGAGGGAGAAAGAGAGGGAGAGAAACATCAATGTGTGGTTGCTTCTTGTGTGCCTCCTACTGGGCACCTGGGCCCCAACCCAGGCATGTGACCCAACCGGGAATCAAACTGGTGACCGCTTGGTTCTCAGGCTGGCACTCAATCCACTGAGCCACACCAGCCAGGGCTGCTGTGTGTGTGATGGGAGAACAAGAGCTTGCACTACATCATCATCACCTTTGGACTGTCCATCTAGCCTCCTCGTCCACCTGGGTTCTTCCTCCTTTTGCCTCAGCATTTCTCTCCCATCCTCATTAACCACGGTCCGGGGACTCACTGAACACCTTCCTATTCTCTTTGGGGCTTTTTGTGGCTCTCTTGAAATGCAGAGAAGAAACCCGAATGACCGCACCGTTCTATGATCAGCACGCTGTCCGTCAGAGGAGTCCTCCTCCTCGGGCAGGCGAAGGCCCGACCGCCACCGTCCTCAACTCCAAGTCTCTCGGTTCAGAGGTGCGGAAAACTCAAATCTGCCGGCGTGAAACTTTCTCTACTCTCTGAAAGGATGCAAACACACTAATCTTCCATACTTCGTACTTTTGTTAGAATAAATTAATCCAATTTATGAAACAAAACACCAGCTCCAAAAGATCTCTGCATCCCCCATGTTCACTGCAGCGTTATTTCCAATAGCCAAGGCGTGGCTACGAACAGCCTAAGTGTCCGCTTACCGGTGGGGGGATAAAGAAAATGTGGTATAAGTGACGGAATATCATTCAGCCCCCAAAAGAAGGAAATCTTGCCACTTGGAACAACATGGGTGGACATGAGGGCATTATGCTAAGTGAAACAATTCAGACAGAGAAAGACAAATACCATATGATCTCACTTATGTGTGGAAGCAAAAAATAAACAAAAGAAACCCGAGCTCACAGATACCAAGGACATTGGGGATTGCCCGAAGTGGGGGATCTGGGAGGGACCCCGATGGGTGAAGGAGATGAAAAGGTACAGTCCTCCAGCTATAAAACAAATAAAATGAGGTGTCCAACCTTGTGGTGTCTCTGGGCCACGCTGGAAGAAGAGGGGTCTTGGGCCGCACATTAAGTACATTGTGACACAAAATCACCAAAAAAAAGCTTGTAATATTTTAAGAGTTTATGATTTTGTGTTGTTCCGAATTCATCGCTGTTCGGACACCTTACCGCATGGCAACTGTAGTTAGTAATACTACATTGCATATTTGAAAGATGCTGAAAAACTAAATCCTTTTTGTGTGTGCTATTGATTGATTTGAGAGAGAGAGAGAAACATCCATTTGTTGTTCTACTTATTTATGTTGATTCTTGTATGTTTCCTGACCAGGGATCGAACTCATAACCTTGGTGTATCAGGACAACGTTCTAACCCACTGAGCTATCCAGCCAGGGCCAAGAGAGTAAATCCGAAAAGCGCTCATGATAAGAAAAAAACTTTGTAACTACATATGGTGACAGACGTTAACTAGACTTATTGTGATCATTCAACAATGTATACAAATATCAAATCACTATGTTACACACCTGAAACAAATATAATATCCTATGCCTATTACACCTCAATTAAAAAAATAAAAAAATAAAGAGAGAGGGAGCGATTGCTTCATCCCTGCTGAAACCTCCCCTTCCCCTGGTTGGGCATCAGGGGGCAGCGGCCTGCCCAGGGGAGGCCCTTTTCCGCCTTCCCTGCCCACAGCTCTGAGAGTGCTGAAGGGGTTAATGAGGCTTGACCAGCCTCACACCAGAGCTTCCCAACAAACCCTCAGAGCCTTGGAGAGGTATGAGGGCCGGGAGGGAGAGAGCTGTAGGGGCAGACTCGAGGTTAAATCGTCTCCTTTTTGAGTACCTACCGTGTGCCAGATGGGAGGCGCAGCCCGGGGCACGCTCAGACCCTCCACCCTTCCCCGGCACCCGATAGGCATCTCCCACAGTTGTCTCAGCCAGAGGAAGAAAGCCTCCGCCGAATGCGGCCGGACCCCTGAGACCGGGCCGCCTAGGACAATGGGGCGGGGTTTCCTGCAGGGACTGCTGCAAGGTGGGAAGCCAGGCCCCAGGCTGGCCGGAGGAAGGTGGACACTCAGCGCAGGAGCGGGGAGACCCCGCTGGCAGGGAGCTGCAGGGTCCAGGGTTCCAGATGTTGACTCACCGAGAGTGTCAGGGACAAGTCACTTTCCCTGGGGCGCCTTTGTCTCTGAGGGATGGAGCCACACCACACCCACCTCCAAGGGCTCTGAGGACATGCTCAGGGGAAAGGAGGAGGAAGGGCAACTCAGAACAAGGGATCCTTTAAGCAAAAATGAGGTTTCCCAGCCTTACTGAGTGTCCTGCGCACAGGGCTCCCTGGGCACCTCGTGCATCTCAGCTGGACCTGGACCACACCGTGTGCAGTAGGCGCTTCTCTCATCCCTACTGCACGGATGAGGAAATGTCACAGATAGGGGAAACTAAATCTTATATCCTTTCCCCACACCATCAGCACAGCCGGGCACCCAGAGCTCTCCGGGACCTCATCATGGGCAATGAGGGTGTTTGCATCGTCTACAAGGACCACGTCCAGCCCGGCCAGGCCGCCTGCAGCACGGCGCACTGACAGATGTATTGTCTCGTGGCAGCAGGGTTGTCCCTTCCAGCCCCGATGACACGCTTCCTGCTTCATGCCGTCTCCAGCTCCCGGAGACCCTGGGCACCTCGGGGAGAAGGGCTGGGGATCCAGAGATTTGAATTGCAGCCTCAGTTCTGCTGCTCACTAGCACGTAGCCTCCCTCCCCACAGTGAGCTGGAGACGCCGACCCTGCCACTGTGTGTAAAGCACATGGTGCTGAGAAGGTAAATGAGCAGGAAAACAATGCTCTCCAGCCCTGACCAGTGGGGCTCTGTCCTGCAAAGCAAAAGGCCGTCGGTCTGATTTCCAGTAAAGGCGCATGCTTGGGTCTTGGGTTTGGTCCCCGGGAGGGGAGTATACAAGAAGCAACCAATCCGTGTTTCTCTCTCACATCGATGTCTATCTCCCTTTCTTTCTCCCTCCCTTTGCCTCTCCCTAAAAAATAAATAAATAAATAACAATACTCTAGTGTGAGGAAGGACACGGGTGGTGTCAACACTGGTTCCATACCGTCCCACTGGGGACATTGAGGCAGAGCCAGTTCCGCCAGCAGGATGAGCTTGCACAGGACACGGACCCGAGAGTGGATCTAGGGTTGAATCTGGCATAACTTGCCAGAGCCCAGTCCGCCCAAACGCGACTCATGCCGTCAGCTCCCCCCACTTCCGGCACACGTCCTTGACCATGCAGATAGTGTATGTGAGCCTCATAGACCCCCAGGGTCGTTACCCAAAGGGGCTCAGAAAACACGCAGAAACCTCTAGGACTGTTCGCAGCAGAAGGAACAAAGTCACCTTGTGAGACAATGTCACCTTCAGAGCCCAGCCTCTGAAGGACCTGAGCATACAGATTCCAGAGGCCACTGTCAAGACTGCAAGTTCAAGCTCGAACAGGGCACTTGACGGCATCCAGACCAAAGATCCCGTTGATTTTTCTAGGTGTGTCCCCGGCGCTGCAGTAGACCCTTTGAGGTTCCTGTCAACTCTATTTTTGTCCCTGTGTCTGGGAAAACTGACTAAATTTCCTTTTATTTGGAACCCAGCCCAACTCTGAAGTTGGGTGGATGTAGCCACACTTCCGCACCCAAGTTTCCGTGGGTTTGAAAACAACACTGGGTGTTGCAGAAACAGCTGTGCTAACAAGCGCAGTTCTTATCTGTCCGAGCCGAGTCCTGCCGGGGTGTCCCGGAGAGCCAGGGCAGCGACTGAACAGCGGCCAGCCACACCCGACGGGGGCCAGAGTTACAAAGGGGCCGGTTCATCAGATAAGGAGCTTCACAGAAAACCCTCAGAAAGGACCCGTGGAGTGAGTTCCCCAGTGGGAGGGACTCCCCCCACAAAACACCTCCAAAACATCTTCCAGAAAGACTGGCTTGATGATCCTCATGCCATCTGAACCACCACCTTCCTCTGCGTTTTCAACACCTGGGTCCAAACCGGCACAGGCTGAACGTGCTGGGTACCCCACTGAGTGGTCCTCCCTCACAGAGCACAGGTTCTAGCTTTCTCATCAGTGTGGGAATCAACCACAAGCCCCCATCCCTGGCTGGTGTGGCCCAGTGGACTGAGTGCCAGCCTGAGAATCAAAGGGTCCTGGGTTCAATTCCCAGTCAGGGCACACGCTTGGGTTATAGGCCAGGTCCCCAGTTGGGCGGGGGGGGTGCACGTGAGAGACAACCACACAATGATGTTTCTCTCCCCCTCTTTTTCCTTCCCTTCCCCTATCTAAAAATAAATAAATAAAATCAAAATAAATAAATACATAAAATCTTTTTTAAAGAAACATTAAAAAACCACAAGCCCTGAAGGGTAGGCACCGATGTACTCTGTCCTCTCTCACCGTGTGGGACAAGCCAATTCGCGCCAGCCCATTTGTCCGTGTTTGTCCGTGTTTGTCCATGTTTGTCAGTGTCAGGTCTTTCTGCAGCTGCCTGGCTGCCTCAGCAGTCCTCAACCCCGGCTGCATGGCAGAGGCACCCAGGAAGCCTTAGAAATTACCCCTACTCACCCCAGACATTCTGATCTACGTGGTCTGGGATGTGATTCAGGTCTTGGCACTTTTTATTGATTGACTGATTGATTGATATTTAGAGAGAGTGAGGTCAGTTTGTCATTCCATTTAGCCATGCTGTCATTGGTTACTTCTTGTATGTGCCCGACCAGGGATTGAACCCACAGCCTTGGCATATCAAGAAAATGCCCTAACAAACTGAGCTACCCAGCCAGGGCCAGGCCTTGGCATTTTTAAATGTGCAGCCAGGACTGAGGAGCTTGGACACTAGAGTCTGGGCTCTAACTTGGAGCTAGAGATTGCTAACTCCAGGGCTGGCAGACTGAAGCAGGCAACCCAGAGGAGAGGCGGCAAAGCCCACGCATGTGGCCACGTGTACAGAATCAAAGACATCAATGAAGCACATCATCAGACTGGGACAGCTGGCCTGGTTGGGGAAGGTGCTTCCCCAGATTCCCATCTTTCTTCTCTTTCAAAGAAGAAATTATGAGGTCTGGGCATCATAGGGGAGATATTAAAATACTTATCAATGAGTGTGGCGCTGTCACCAGTCAGTCTGGACAGGTCACTGACTGTCAGCATGGATGCCTGCTGGAGGCTGGGTCTGAGACCTCTGCACTCCAACAGCCGCCACTCACCAAAGGCTCAGAGACTTCCAGCCAAGATGGTGGTGTAGACACACTGTGCCTCCTCACACAACCAAAAGAAGGACAACAACACTTTAAAAACAAAAAACAACCAGAACGACAGAAAATTGAACTGTACGGAAGTCTGACAACCAAGGAGTGAAAGAAGACACATTTATCCAGACTGGCAGGAGGGGTGGAGTCGGGCAGCCAGGCAGGTGGACTCTCAGCAAGGTGGTGGCTGGCAGACCCAGCAAAGCAGCAGATTGTGGAGGGGTGCAGTGAGCAAGGCGCTGGTGGACCTGGCGGTCCCACACTGGCACGCAGATAAACCAAGTGAAAATGGGGAGCAAGGCAGACCTCTAAACCCAGGGCCCCAGCTCGGGGAAATAAAGCCTCAAAACACCGACTGAAAACACCTGTGGGGGCTGAGGTGCCAGGAGAAACTCCCAGCCTCACAGGATTTTGCTGGAGAGACCCACAGGGTCCTGGAATGTACACAAACCCACCCACATGGGAATCAGCACCAGAAGAGCCCAGTTTGCTTGGGGGAAGCGGGGGAAGTGACTGAAATCCAACAGACAGTGGAGCAAGTGCCATTGTTCCCTCTCTGACCCCTGCCCCACAGACAGTGTCACAACCCAGCGCCTGGGTTGTTCCGTCCTGGTGAACACCTAAGGCTCTGACCCTCATTCATAACAGGTGCGACCAGATCAAAAAAAATGGCCCAAACAAAAGAGCAGATCAAAGCTCCAGAAAAAAGGCAACTAAGCCAACTTATCAGATGCATAGTTCAAAACACCAGTAATCAGGATGCTCACAGAACTGGTTGAATTTGGTTGCAAATTAGGTGAAGAAATAAAGGCTACACTAAGTGAAATGAAGGAAAATGCACAGGGAACCAATAGTGATAAGAAAACTGGGTCTCAAATCAACGCAGTGGCCCAGAAGGAAGAAAGCAACATCCAGTCACAAAAGAATAAAAAAACACGAATTAAAAAAAATGAGGAGAGGCTTAGGAACCTCCAGGACATCTTTAAATATTCCAACACCGGAATTATAGGGGTACCAGAAGGAGAAGAGGAAGAACAACAAGTGGAAAACTTATTTTAACAAATAATAAAGAACTTCCCCAATCTGGCAAAGGAAATAGACTTCCAGGAAGTCCAGGAAGCTCAGAGGGTCCCAAAGAAGTTGGACCCAAGGAGGAACACACCAAGGCACATTATAATTACACTACCCAAGATTAAAGATAAGGAGAGAATCTTAAAAGTAGCAAGACAAAAGGAGAGAGTTACCTACAAAGGAGTTCCCATAAGATTATCAGCTGATTTCTGAAAAGAGACCTTACAAGGCAAGAAGGGGCTGGAAAGAAGTATTCCAAGTCATGAGAGGCAAGGACCTCCATCCAAGATTGCTCTATCCAGCAAAGCTTTCATTTAGAATGGAAGGGTGGATAAAGTGCTTCTCAGATAAGGTCAGGTTCAAGGAGTTCATCATCACCAAGCCCTTATTATATGAAATGTTAAAAGGGCTTATCTAAGAAAAGAAGATAAAAAACATGTACAGTAAAATGGCAGCAAACTCATAACTATTAACAACCACACCTAAAACAAAAACAAAAGCAAACTAAGCAAACAACTAGAACAGGAACAGAACCACAGAAATGGAGATCACATGGAGGGTTATCAGCAGGGGAGTGGGAGGAGGAGAGAGGGGGAAAAAGTACAGAGAATAAGTAGCATAGATGGTAGGTAGGAAATAGACAGGGGGAGGTTAGGAATAGTATGGGAAATGTAGAAGCCAAAGAACTTATGTGTACAAAACTAAAGGAGGGGAATGTGGGTGGCAGGGGATGTGCAGGGTGGAGGGGAGTGAAGGGGGAAAATGGGACAACTGTAAGAGCACAATCAATAAAATATATTTTTAAAAAAGGCTCCATACACCTTTGATTTTTAAATTTCTAATTTCTCTTTTGAGAGTGAAAACATCGTGCTTGCTTGTGGAAGAAATGCAGCAAAGTGAAAAAAGAAAACCGAAATCACCCATAATGCATCACCCGGAGACAGCCACTGCGAGCACACACAGGTAGGTGCCTCTCGGCCCCGCGCCTTCCTTTGCCCATCTCTGGCAGGTGCCTTCCCGTGATGAGCAGCCAGAGGGAAAGTCCCTGTGGTCCAGAAACCTCTCCAGGTGACTTGCCGTCACTCATTCAACCTGTGGGAGTAGGAGAGGGCAGGAAATCTTGGCCCCATTTGAAGAGAAAGGGGAAGTGAGTAACCAGTTTGGGATGGGACCTCCCAGGGGCACGCTGCCTCAAGCAGCAAACCTTCCTGGAATTCGAGGAATTTGGGGGCCACGAACACATGACCCCCCAGTCTCTGCCCTTGGGGACTTCGATTAAAAAAAGTCAGACACCCCCACACACAACTACTGCGATTAAATGAGTTAATAACTATAAAGAGCTTAAAATATAGTACCTAGAACATCCTAAGTGTTCTCTAAATGTTTGCTGATCGTTTTATTTTTATTACCTAAGACATTTGACTTGTAATTTCCAAGACAGTGATAAGGATCAAAAGGGCCCTTTGTTTGGAGGGAGAAGATGGCTGGGGATTCCGAGAGTGTCAAGACCCCAGCCCTGAGCTTTGGAGACACCCAGGCGCAAAGTCCAGGGTGCACAGAAGCCCAGGCAACAGTGGCCCCCAGGTCTCTCTTCTTTGACGTCTCTTCCTCTGGGAGGGGTGGGATGAAGCAGGCTGAGGCACCCTGGGCAGGGTTCAGAGACCAGGGACAGTCACAGCACAGCTGTTTCCATGGGCACTGGTGGCGGAGCTGGCTCCGGCGCTGTTAGCTGGTGAGCGCTGTGGTCTGCCTTTGCCACTGAAGGGAAGTCCTGGCCAGGCCCGAGGGGAGGCGCTGGGAAAGGCCCCGCTGCCTCGGACAGCAGAGGGGTTTTTAGAGTCTGAGTAAGGAGCAGATAAGGGAAAGGTGGGCTGGCGGCCGCATGCCAAGGAGCAGGGATGCACAGAGGGCCAGGATGTCTGCCTCTAAGTGTTGCCGGGCAACTGGTGTGTGAAGTGCCCTCTCTTCCTGACCTCCATGACTCCTCCTGCAAAATCGCACCTCTCCCAGGGCTGGGGGTTGGGTCAGAGGCGGTAACAAAGTCCTGGCTGACCCCACGGCTGCCATGGGCTTTCACAGGGACTCTTCAGGGGTTCTCACAGAAGCTACCTACTCTGAAGTTCACACACAGGGTGTTTGTGCAAAGGACGTCACAAAGAAACACGAAATCCCCTCCATATATGTACGTTATCTGTCTTGTCATTCCAGCCACTGGGCAGTGGATCCTGGAAACTGTGGTGAACAAGGGGTGGGCCCACACGCAGCTCCCTCTGCTGGGTCCTTATCTACCCAAGAGCTGAGTGAGGCCCAGGGCTCCCGGCTCAGCCCCCTCACGCAGCTGGGCCAGGCCTATAATTCATGTACCCTGGCCTCCAGGCCTCAGAGGGGCTTTGGTGGTGAAACCACAGTTCTAGCCTGTACCAGCCGCGCCCTCTCCCTGGCCCCAGGGATTAGGATGTGGGGGCCGCTGCATTCCTCCTGACCACCCCACCTCCAATCCCCTGCCTGTGGGGGCCCCTCAGGCATCTTCGGGCCAGGCCTGGGGGCTCTGATGGCCCCTCAAGGAAGGTCATGTAGCATTTCAGCTGGAGAAATGAGGAAGTGAGGCTGTTTCTCCCCAGGAACCTCAGGCCTTCCTCTGAGACCAGCCCTTTCTCAAGGCATCCGCCTAACACTGCCCGTGAGTCAACCCCGGAGTGGGGAGTCAGGAAGCACCCTCCTTAGCGCCTGGCGGACCTGCCGCAGCCGCTCCAGGACAGAAAGGGCCTGACAGCCACCCTGAGGCAGGGCCACCACCCATGCCCCTGTCCCCAGCAAGCCCCGGCCTTCTCTGCTCCCTAATGAACAGGGTCCTCGCCATAGATAAGGACACCAGTTCTACTCCCCGCACCTCCCCACCCCCATCCCCCACCCAACCATGTGCTCTTTGAGGGCAGAGCTGTCTGTGCCCTACATTCCTGCACCCCAGGGCCTGGCGTAGGTCACAGCAGGGAAGGGACACAGGCACTTCCCTGTCACTTTCATTTGTCCCCGGCAGCATGAGACACTGTCCTTGCTAGGACAGCTCTGGGACCAGAGCTGATCTGGGAGTCAGTTCCCGGGTCTAACAGCTTCTGCTCTCTGCATGGCCAGCCCCACGTGGGACCCGAGCCAGGTGTGGTGGCAGAAGCCGGGCTGGGCCCTCCCCTGGCCGGCGCTCCCCACACCTCCCGGACACCCCCTCCACCAGCGCCAGGTCAGGAGCCCCTGGAGACCTGGCCAACCCCATGGTCAAAGAGCTGTCTGCCTTGAAGTGCTTCCAGCCAACACTTCCTCTCAGGAGGAGATAAACAACAAGGCTGGTGACATCAGTGTGGCACCCAGGGCTTGAAGCCAGGACGCGTGTTCGTGGGATCCTCTGAATTTGGGTTCAGATTTTGGTGCTATTGTCTCAGTATCATCAACTCACCTCCACACCAACCTCGAGAGGTGGGGAGGGCAGTTATTACTGTCTCTACGTTACCCGAAAAAAGATGGCGACAGAGGAGTTACGTGGCTCAGACTCCTGGCTCTTCTCTATTCCCTGTGCACCAGGGGCAACAGGGCGCCCACGCAGCTCCCTCCATAGACTCCCTGGGATGCTGGAGGCAGGGGGAAGAGGAGGAGGATTTGCTCAATGTGAACCTTAAGGATGGGGATGCACCCCAATGCTCCACACGTCCCTACAATGATCAGCCATTCACTTACTCGTCAAATAGTTACTCAGCACCTACCTGGTACCAAGTACTGTGCTAGGAGCTGGCAATGGAGATCCAGTTACAATCGAGACGTCTGGAAGGATTTCGATCTAAAAGGGAAGCAGAGGGTAGGAAATGGAGACTCTCACGCATGCGCCTGCAGAAGAACAGTGCTAAAGAACACACTGAGAGGCTGATTTCCCATATACACCTGATTTCCAGCAGACAAAGTCTTACCTCCTGACCAGTGCACCTCCACCAAGGACCTCGCCCCATCCTCGAGCCAGCAAGCTTGCTGCTGGGACACGGCTTCCGGGATCCACCAACAGTGAATATGCCCCTCTTTGCACTCCTTGCCTGTAAATACAGGCCCCCTCAAACCCTCAACAGAGGGTTCCACCTGTAACCTGCCATAGCGTACTTTGTCCGAGTTGTAATTCCTCAGCTATTCTCAAATAAACTCAATTTCTGGGCATTGGAGCATGTCCCTTTATTTTACCCCTTTATTTAGGTTGGCAGGAGAGGCAGATGTTGAAGCCTGAGTCCAGTCAGGCAGCCAAGGGAGGATTCTCTGAACTCCATTCCAGGGGACAGCTGAGGGGAGAGTCACCTGGCCTTGAGGAAGACCGCATCCCCCCATCACCCAGGCGGAGAGCTTCAGTGGGCCTTTGGGTGTCAGAAGGGCCCGGGCTGCCTGTAGAGGCTTAAAAATTATTAGCCTAGAGGTGGATGCCCCAAATCCAACCATCTCCCCAAAAAACGTACCCCAGGTAAGAGTAGCATGCAGCTTCTAAACAAGTTCCCTGTTTCCAGTTATAATCAACATGTTACAGAACAGACCCAAGGGGGGTATACGAGATACTACTACCGAAAGGATCCCCCCACTAGGTCCGCTATGCCCGCCACCAGAGGAGAGATGTCTCTCAATGCCAGAGATTTGTGAAAAGGAAAGGAAATGTTTATTTAAAAGTTTTACAGACTAAAATCCTTTAGGATACCCACAGATGCACACAGTCCTTCCTTCTCCCTCTGCCCAGTCCGGGGTACTGTATCTCAGGAAAAGAAGTAGAAGTCCATGATTCGGGCTCCCAGCACCATCGGCTGTGTCGCCGCCAGGATCTCCAGTGAATCCAAAGCCATGTGGCACCTTCTCATGGCCCACCAGCAAGAGTCCTTTCACCCCTTTTCTTTCAGGCAAAGTCTCTCCTGCTTCCTAAGCCACGTGGGAAAAGGGAGCACCCCAAAGCCACAGGGTCCCCACTCTACCAAAGCCGTGTGGTTCTCCTGTCTACTGCCACGGCCACGTGGTCCTCACTCACCAAAGCTTCATCATCTTCCTTTACATGGCTGACGCATCTGGGTTTAAATCCCTGCACCAACCTTCCTCCGCAGCCCCATTTCCAGCTCCTCCTACAATCAGTTACACCTGCCCGCATTCCTGTTTTATTCCAGGTTTACTGGGCTGCCATCATGAGTCTGGGCAGGCGTGGCCCCAGGGGCAGCTACCCCCCCAGTTACATCTTGGGTGGAAGTCACTTCCATCCCCCTGGCTCAAAGCCTGGTCTCAGCTATTTAACATATCTATGCAACCAGTTAAAGGTTATAGATATGTTAAATGACCACGCCAGAGGTCAGCTGCAAAGCTGTTGCTGTACAAAATAGCTCCACATGTCCCTTCCCCCACCTCACACCTGAGTGGGGGAAGGGGTGAGGACATCCTATATATCTTTCTAATATTTCCTGGACACCTTGAGTTCTGGGCCCCATTCCAAATCCCTATTTGGGGCCCCCCTCTTGGCTGCACCCTATTACAAACAGACCCTGCTATGCTTTTTTCATGTGGAAATTATAGCCTGGGGCCCCCTAACTGTCAGAACATTCTCCTTGGAAACCCACCATCTCCCCATTCGGCACTTTCCCCCACCCAGGCTGGGTCTGCCTCTGCCCACCTCCTTCGCACCCGTGCTAGATCCTCTCATCTGTAAGCATCATCTCTCTGCCTTGTGGCTCCTGCAAGCCAACGTCCTGGTTCGCTCTTCCTGTTTCTAAGCCTGGCATGCGCCTATTGCCCTCACATCCTTGGGTAGCTCTTCCCTGTTCTCCTGCGCTGCAGGGGACTCACTCCTGCACGCCACATCCCCCAAGGGCTGTTGAGACAAGGGTTGTCTTGCAAAACTGGAGAACAGGAGGAAAACCAAAACCAGGGCTCTTCTTTGTACTGGATGCGGTCTGCAGCAGGAGCTGTAGCACTGAACGTTTTATTCTGTTACGATGAAGCACACCAGTCTCTCTTGCATTTTGGGTGAAGCTTTTACCTATGCATGATTTTGCAATCGCATGCACTGGTCTTTTGAAAAATATTCATTCATTCAATCACAGAAGTCTTCCAAGTGTGGGCCCATTTCATACAATATCCAGAGTCACATTCACAACTATCAACACCATTCTCACTGGAAAAGTCTTTAAATATTAGGCAGCTGTCAAGCTCACAGAGGCAGATACAAGTGTTCCGAAATTCTAATTTCTGCCTCAGAGCTAAAATGTTGTAATTGGCAACAAATCAGTTGTTTTCATGGAAGTGGTAGCCTCCCAAGAATATCACAAAGAAAGCCTCTAGTTCAGCTCACAACACAACACAAAGAAACAAACAAAAAAACTTGCTTTTTCTTAGGACAACCAGCATGTCATTGTGCTCCAGGTGTGTGTCCTATTTCATCACACAGAAAAAATAAAGAGAATCATGGGTTGAGAGTTAATAAAATTAATACTTATTGCGGATTCATCAGAGACATGCAGTGAGCCCTGACTGGTGTGGCTCAGTTGGTTGAGGCATCGTCCCCACAAAGCCAAAAGTGGCCAGTTCGATCCCAGGCCAGGCCACTTGCCTGGGTTGCTAGTTTGGTCCTGGGCCCGGGCACCTGTGAGAGGCAACCGACCAATGTTTCTCTCTCACATCAATATTTCTCTCCTGCTCTTTCTCCCTCCCTTCCCCTCTCTCTAAAAACAAATAAAATTTTTAATAAACCATTAGGTGAAACTGGCAATTTATTTATTTATCACTTTGAATGATGCCAAGGCACCAGCCCGACCCAGCCATACGCTCGTTTTATTGCACTTTGCACATATTGTTGTTCTGTTTTTGACAAACCGAAGGCTCGTGGCAACCTTGTGTCGAGTGTGTCCATGGGCACCACGTTTCCAACAGGCTCGGGTGATGGTTAGGATCTCCTAGCAGAACGGCATTTCTTTTCTTTTTTTTTAAGATTTTATTTATTTCTTTTTAGAGAGGAAAGAGAGGGAGAAAGAGAGAGAGAGAGAAACATCAATGTGCAGTTGCTGGGGGCCGTGGCCTACAACCCAGGCATGTGCCCTGACTGGGAATCGAACCTGCGATGCTTTGGTTTGCAGCCCGTGCTCAATCCACTGAGCTACGCCAGCCAGGGCAGAACAGCATCTCTTAATGAAGGTCTGCACATTGTTTTTTAGACATAATGTAATGGCGCACTTAATAGACTCACTATAGAGTAAACATAACTTTTATGTGTGCAGGGAAACCCCCAAAATCACGACTCTCTTTATTGCCACCTTTGCTTCATTGCAGTGGTCTTGAACCAACCTGCCCTGTTTTTCCAAGGCACGACCGAATTGCATTCTGACATTTTGTAAACCTCTTTACAAAGGTGTCTTCTTCACTGCTGGACTGGGCGTCTTCCATTCGCCCCTCCAGACCCACTCTCCACGCCGAACCCCAGCCAGGAGGCAGATGTGTAGGGACTATTTGAATGGGCTTCGGCTCCCTGGGGCATCTGGGTGGGCTCAGGCCCTGGGCGACAGGAACAAGGGGTGGGAAGACGGGAAGAGAGTGAGGGGGGACCTATGCACCACGGGCTGCCCTGCCCCTCTCTCCGGGCACCATGGTTTGCCTGTGTTCCTGTCGGGGAGCCCTCTCCACACCAGGTTCTCCCAGGTTCTCTCTCTTTTCCCCCACAAGCCTGGGAGTGCTAATGGCTCCCAGCTGTCGCCAGCCTGGGGGGTGACCGTGCCATTTCTTCGGGGTCTCTGTTGACCCCGCCCATTTGTCGTGAGCCGTCTTCTCATCACCCTCTCTTCCGGTGTCGCCGAGCGTGTGGCGTCATTCCCCTGCAGAGACCGCCTTCCCATCAACTCCCAGCTCCCAACTTCAGGGTCCTGGCTGTCGCCACACCTCTGGCCAGTCCCCCCCCACCCCCCCTCTGTCAATGTCTCTTCTTTCCTCGCCTCCCTGCAGGGACATGGGATTTATCTGGGATCCGCTCCTTTTTCCTCCACCCGCTCCTTTCCTCAGACACCCCTCCCCCTCCACCGTTTCACCGGGGTACTAACACATATATTGCATGTATATGCAAAGGCATAGATAGATAGGTAGATAGACACACAAATGATAGCACATAAAACACCATCCTGCTTTCTTATTTTTTTAATTTAATTTTTATTTTTTGATTCTATAAGAGGAGAAGGGAGGGAGAGAAACATTGTTGCGAGAGAGAAACATCCACTGGCTGCCCTCCATACTCACCTCAACTGGGGACACAACCCAGTCATGTGCCCTGACCGGGAATCGAACCTGCAACCTTTCAGTGTGCAGGACAACGCCCAACTGAGCCACACCAGCCAGGGTTAAATTTTTATTACGTACCATTTCTAGACCAATGACATAAAACCACATAATAAATACCCACATGCGAACGACCCAGCTTAGTAAAGAGAATGTCCCCATGGCCCTCAAAGCCTCTCGGTGCCCTCTCAGCCGCACCCCTTTGCATCTCCCCCTGAGGCAAGAGTCTCCTGAATGATTTTGTTCATTTTTTTTTAAAGATTGTATTTATTGCTCTGGTTGGCGTAGCTCAGTGGATTGAGCAGGGGCTGTGAACCAAAGCATCGCAGGTTCCATTCCCAGTCAGGGCACATGCCTGGGTTGCAGGCCATGACCCCCAGCAACCACACATTGATGTTTCTCTCTCTCTATCTCCCTCCCTTCCCTCTCTAAATAAATAAATAAATAAATAAATAAATAAAATCTTTTTTTAAAAAGGTTGTATTTATTTTTAGAAAGAGGGGAAGGGAAGGAGAAAGAGAGGGAGAGAAGCATCAGTGTGTAGTTGCCTCTCACACGCCCCCCGACTGAGGACCTGGCCCACAACCCAGGCCTGTGCCCTGACTGGGAATCACACTGGTGACCCTGTGGTGTGCAAGCCAGTGCTTAATCCACTGAGCCACACCAGCCAGGGCTATTTTGTTCATTTTAAATCTTGCTTTTCAGTATACGTTCAATACATATGTATGTATCCCCAAGAAACTCGCCTTAGATTTAGGATGTTTCTGAAGGGAGTTACTTTTTTGTGTTTGCTAGTTTTTTCATCCATGTATAGAGACTATTCCAAACCGGTAATACCACTCACAGCCAGGGAGCATAAGGGGGTTCTACTCAGCACTTCCAGGCTATTTCCAACTCATAGGCTGTCATCTTAAATATATAATCAAAGGGAAAGAAGCACGGACCATGCCACATCACTTCTGCCCATTACAACGGTCAGGACTCCCATCACCCAGAACGAGCTGCAAGGGAATCTGGGAAATGTAGTCTTGCTTCGTGCCTCAGAGGAGAAACATGAAGCTGGATTTGGTGAACACATCTCATTGTCTCTATCTCTCCAGTGTGTGAATGTTCCCTGTGAAGTACTAGACTATTTGCTTTTTAAAGGTATGGGTCCTGTTTTGTACTGGGTTGGCCAAAATCTTCATTTAGTTTTTTCCATTCAAAGGCTCTAGTAGTACTTAGTTGTGTTTAACTTCATTGGAAACAATTTTACTAGATTGTATTGTGACAGCTGTCATATCAGTGTGCATTAAAAAATTATCATATAGGCGAATTTTTGTGCAGTCATTTTAATATTGAAGATGGAAGAAAACAACATTTTTCATGGATTATGCTTTATTATTTCAAGAAAGGTAAACACACAATTGAAATGCAAAAAAAAAAAACGATTTGTGCGGTGTATGAAGAAGGCGCTGTGACTGATCAAACGTGTCAAAAGTGGTTTGCAAAGGTTCGTGCTGGAGATTTCTTGCTGGATGATTCTCCAGGATTGCGTAGACCAGCTAAAGCTGATAGCGATCAAATAGAGACATTAATTGAAAACAATCAGCATTCTACCACACAAGAGATGGCTGACATACTCAAAATATCCAAATCAGTAGCGTTGTTGGAGAAAATGAAAAATGTGTCTTTCATTTTACAGAAAAAAACGACACAGAATTTTGGCCAACCCGACATAACCCTATTCCTCTCCTAGAAAGTGCTAGCTGCATTTTAATTGACTATTCTGGACCACCAAAGAAAAGATAATTCTGTTACTTCATGCTTTAGGGTGACTATAGTTTAGGGATCTCCTTTCTTTCCCTGGAGGCTAAAGAACTCGAAGAAGTAATTTTAGAACTGCAGGGGCCATTTCCCAGACCCAGGTTCAAGGCTCTCTGTCCCAGGAAACTTCCCAACACAGAGCCTGGGCACTGCCCAGCGCTAAATCATTGTGGGCCGGAGTGCTCGGGACTGAATACTTGACCTTGTTCATTCACTCGTTAATTACAACGTGCCAGGCACTGTTTCAAGTGCTGCAGCACAGTTAGATGAATACACTGGTCTCGGCCCGTGTTCTCTGTCTAGTACCAGGAGAGAAGCCCATCAATTTCAGGCTAGTTGAGGAAGATTCATTCATCCACGTGATCTTGTCCTGGGCTGAGATGCAGACTGCCCGCTGGGGAGGAGAGAGGGGAGGTATGGACAGGGGGGAGTAAGGAGAAAAGCAAAGGAGGGGAGAAAGACAAAGAGAAAATGGTTCGAGGAGTGGGACAGGTCAGAGGAAGGTCACTCGGGGCCTGCCCTGGTTAGCAGAGTGCTGTTAGGGGCCCTGCTGGTGGCCCAGACTCCCGGCTTTCTTGGGGTCCTCCTTGGGTTCATCCGTCTGCCTCCTGGCTCTGCTCCAGGGGACCTCCTGCCCCAGGCTTGTCAGTTTAGGAGTCTGCCAGCTGCCTGGGAGCCTGGGCTGGGCCCCAGGGGAGCCCTCTGAAAGAGAGAGATGGCTGAACTTGAACCGCCAGTGGCCCAGGACGACCCAGTTGAGATCATTTGCTTGTTTCTGATGGAAGACTGAAAACAGAGCAGCATTTTCCCTGAAAATCAAGTGGCCCCCTGAGGCAGCCTGATGGGGCTGAGCTGCATGCAAGGCCTCCAGGGCTGTTCCCCAGCCCTCCTGGGCCTGCCTGTCAGTGAGCTCAGGAAACAGCCCAGGCCCAGGGAGCAGTGAGTCAGCCCTGCAGGAAAACGGCAGCGCCCAGCCCGGGACAGGGAGCAGACACCCAGGAGGGCTGACGTGGGGCTGGCTGCTCTGCAGGCAGGGAAGTCGGGACGGCTATCAGGAGACACCTGGGCCTTGACTCTCCCCACCTGGTGTCACACAACGCTGTCCCAGAAGGCCACCACTCCATCCCTGCCTTGCCACATCCAAGTCAACCTTTCAGGCCCCCTCGTCCACGATGTCTTCCCTAACTCCCTGGCCTGAATGGGAATAATTTATTCATTCATTCATGTATCAGCAAACTCACATTGAACCTTCCATGTGGTGGCGGATACAGAAAAATAAAACAGTTCTTCCTTGAAGGGACCCCATTCCGCTGGAGCAGGTAAGGAATTGAGTATGAGGTGCTGTGTGCATATGCCTGTGAGTGTGTTGTAGGGGTGCATGTCAGCACATCTCACACTGAGGTTGCAAGCATGGGGGGTAGGGAGGACCACCTCACTGAGCCTGGGCCATTTCGAGGGATGGGTGGGACCTACCAGGTACAGTGCAAGAGCCCTCGAGAGTCCACAAGAGTGAAAATGAAGAATGCTTGGCCACCGCCTCAACCTCATTGTACTAAATAAACCATCAGCCATAACTTGCTTCCCCGTTTTATTTTAACCAAGGGCAGAGCCACATCCAATACTCCATTAACATGCTGACAAGGGGCAATCAAGGCCCGCCCCACTTTGTTTTCACAAAAGGTGGGAAATAAGTATAAGAAATTTCTAATGTAATGGCTCTGAGCCATTAGATTGAGTGCCGGCCTGAAAACCAATGGTCGCTGGTTCGATTCCCAGTCAGGGCACATGCCTAGGTTTTGGGCCCGGTCCCCAGTGGGGGGCACAAGAGAGGCAGCCATACACTGATGTTTCTCTTCTTCTCTTTCTCCCTCCCCTATCTCTCTCTAAAAATAAATAAATAAAATCTTGGAAAAAAAGAGAAATTTCAAATGTAGTAAAAGGTGTCAAAGACAAAAGTAGGGTGACCAACTGTCCGAGTTTTAGCTCCAAAAGTTCTGCATCTCAGGGAAATCCTTCGGTCCCAAGTAAACCAGGAAAACTGATCACCCTAGGAAATTAGACAGCAGGAGAAGGGAGAGGAGGCCAGGGACCTGCCTGATTGGTCAGTTAACCCTTCGGGCAGGTTGGCTGTGGGTGGGCAGAGTGGAGGTGTCTATATCCAGGGGAAGGAGACTTAAATCCCCATGCCCCACCCCACTGTCCCCAGCCCCCCATATACTCGGGTTCTGATTGCCCCTGGGCAGTTGTCACCTGTCCCTGACTTACAGTCCCGCATGGCCCCCAGCAAGGCTCAGCTCTTCCTCACCCCTCAGTGACCCCTGGGGGGCAGGCTGGGATTCTCTCGCCTTCCCAGACGGAGTGCATCTGGCATCCTCCCTGTCTCACAACACAGGCCCCAGTGGAGCTGGGCTTTGGCCATGGTGCCAGGCAGCTGTCTTTAACCTGTTCCCGCCCCCAACACATAGGCTCACTCCCTGCACACACCAACCCCTTCGGCCACCCTCTGTCCCCCCGCTCCGGTCTTGAACACGGACAAAGCGGGTCAGAGCAGCTCCAGCTATGGACAATGTGGCTCTTCAAGTCTTCCCCTCTGAGAGCAGACATCCACCAACGCACGTGTCTGCCAGACCCCATGGCGGCCCGTGAGCCACCAGTCTCGCTCAGTGCCGCCTGGGTGGCAAGGTCGCTTGTGAAAAGCCCCTGTGTTGCAGCTCCCGCTCCAGTGAGGTCTCGATACAAGGTCTCCATTCAGGCCTGGCTGGCGCTCCTGGCCGCACAGGCAGCCCTTGCTCCCTGAAGACAGCTGCCTGGGGCCCCGGGTGGATCTCCCCCTCTGCTCCCACCCAGGACAAGTAAGTACCTGCTGCCCGAGCTCCCTCCCTCCACCCAGCACTGCGCTCCCTCTGCCTCCTGGGAGAGGCTGATGGGGCCCGAAGCATCAGGGCCTGGGAGTGCACGCTGACCAGTAGGTCTTTGGGGAGCCCATACTTCTGTCAACAGCCATCCAAGCTCCGGGATGCCGAGAACTGTCAGTGAGAGGACAGGAGCAGTAAAGCACACAGGGGACATTGTTCCCCTCCTCCAGTGAACTGAAGGGAAGAAGAAGAGCTGTCTGAAAGGTACCCACTTCTAGGGACTGAGTGGACAGTCCATTCTGAGGAATGGGACTGCTGGCAGGGATCTTGGTTAGACAGCCAGTTCACTGGCTTTGTGAAGCTCGTGCATCTTGGTGAGCCCTAAACTATTCTGCAGAGCATTCGTGCTACAAGCAATGGAACAGAGCTGTAGGTCTCTAACTTTTTTAAGTATATTTTATTGATTATGCTATTACGGTTTTCCCAATTTTTCCCCCTTTATACCCCCTCCGCCCTGCATCCCCCACCTCCAGTATTCCCCTCACCTTTAATTCATGTTCATGGGCTGTACATATAAGTTCGTTGACTTTTCTGTTTCCTATACTGTTCTTACCCTCTCCCTGTCTGTTTTTATGCCTACCGACTATGCTTCTTATTCCCTGTACCTTTTCCCTCCCCACTCCTCCCTTCCCCCTCCCCACTGAAAACCCTCCATGTGATGTCCATTTCTCTGATTCTGTTTCTGTTCTAGTTGTTTGCTTAGTATGTGTTTTCATTTTTTTTAGGTTCAGTTGTTGATACTTGTGAGTTTGTTGTCATTTTACTGTTCAGTTTTTGATCTTCTTCAGTTTCTTAGATAAGTCCCTTTAACATTTCATATAATAAGGGTTAGGTGATAATGAACTCCTTGAACTTGACCTCATCTGGGAAGCACTTTATCTGCCCTTCCATTCTAAATGATAGCTTTGCTGGATAGAACAATCTTGGATGTAGGTCCTTGACTTTCATGACTTCAAATACTTCTTTCCAGCCCTTTCTTGCCTGTAAGATTTCTTTTGAGAAATCAGCTGACAGTCTTATGGGAACTCCTTTGTAGGTAACTCTCTCTTTTCCTCTTGCTGCTTTTAAGATTCTCTCCTTATATTTAATATTGGGTAACTTGATGATATGCCTTGATGTGTTCCTCTTTGGGTCCAGCTTCTCTGAGACTCTCTGGGCTTCCTGGAAGTCTATTTCCTTCACCAGATTGGGGAAGTTTTCCTTTATTATTTGTTCAAATAAGTTTTCAATTTCTTGGCCTTCCTTTTCTCCTTCTGGCACCCCTATAATTAGGATATTGGAATGTTTAAAGATGTCCTGGAGGTTCCTAGGCCTCTCCTCATTTTTTTTGAATTCTTGTTTCCTCATTCTGCTCCAGTTGGATGTTTATTTCTTCCTTATGTTCCAAACCATTGATTTGAGTCCTGGTTTTCTTTCTTTCACTGTTGGCTCCCTGAACATTTTGCTTTATTTCATTTTGGGTATTCTTCCTTTGCTCTTTCATTTTTTGATCAAGCTCAGTCAGTTCTGTGAACATGTTGATTAAACTCTCCATCAGATAGGTTGGCTATCTCCTCATTGCTTATCTCTCTTTCTGGTGTTTTTTGCTCTGTGCTTACATCTGGGCCACATTTCTCTGTCTCGGTGTGCCTGTTATGTTGTAAGGAGGCAGAGCCTTTGGTATTCACCAGGACAGGGCAACGCTCCTTGCTGCATTGTGGCACTGTCTGTTGCGGAGGGGTCCAGGAGGGCACGATGCAGCTCACTTGCTGGGCTCTAGCCCAACTTTCCAACAAACTCTCATGTGAGGCTGGGAGTTTCTCCCTCCATGGCAACCCCTGCTGTAGTCCACAGTCAGCTCTGAGTCTCAGTTTCCCACTCAGCCAGCCCCGCCCACACAGCCCACCGCCTCGCCACGGGCTCTCTCCCACTGGTCTGGGTGCTCTGCTTGACTGTTTCTTCATTTCCTTGGTTGTTGGAGTTCCATGCAGTTTGACTTCCTGGCACTTCTGGTTGTTTATTGTTTTTAGATTGGTCGTTATCCTCCTTTAGGTTGTGCGAGGAAGTGAAAGGTTCCTACCTGTGCCTCCATCTCGGCCAGAACTTCTGTAGGTCTCAAACTTGACCTTGCACTGGACTCACCTGTTATGGCACAGACTGCTGGCCCCAGTGCCAGAGCCGGTGGTCCATCAGGGCTGGAGTGCAACCCAGGAATTCACATTCCTACTCAGTTCCCAGGTGATGCTGGTGCTGGGGTCAGAGGCTTTCACTCTGAGAAGCATTGGAATAGGGTCTCCTTGACCTCAGGGAGGTTACATGCCACTTAAGGCTACCAATAGGCACTTGAGTTCCCTAAGACGGTTTCAAAGCAAAACCTGCCTACAGATGCAATGCAAACTTGAATACTTTCGAATTGAGGGCATTGGGGGAAGAAGAGAGAGGACATTTGGTGAGTGCTCACCACGATGCCCTCATCTTCTCCCACGATCGTCATCAGGACCTAGTAGGTGGGTAATTACCTCCCTGTTTCACAGGTGAAAATAAAAGATGCTCAAAGCCCATCATTTCCCCAAGGGTAAGGAGGTCACAGAGTGGCAGGCTACACAGGGCTGAGGTCAGGCAACATCAACGGGGAGGTGGGGCTTGTCAGAGAAGCTTCCTGGAGGAAAAGTGGCTGAAGCCAGCTGGTGGATGTGATGAGCAGTGGAGAGGAACAAGGAGAGTGTGAAATACCGCATGAATCAGGGTAGAAGGAGAGGAAGGGCGATGTCCCCCTATTGGACGGGACAAGAGTCAAGGAGGTAAGAACAGATTTTGCTCTCAGGAAGGGGGAGGCGTGGGGTAAATGAGAAGTTTGGCAGGTGAAGGGCAGGTGGGGGGGGCAAGTTGTAGAGACTGGAAAGAGGGGACCCTGGGCTGCTACCCACACCGAGACCCCAGGGCCAGGTACAGATGCGGCCTAGGTTCTAAAGTTCGCAGCAGCCTGACTAAGCCAATGCCTGAGAAAAATCATCCCAGCAGCCAGGCAGGAACCAGCAGAGCCTGAGGCAGAACTACCAAGTTGTAGGTCAAGGTAGTCAAGGAGCAAGACGATTTCCCTGATACTGCCATGTGGTAACTGGAGTACTTCCACGTGGTTCAACAACCAGCTGTCACCATCGCCAACCGCTCCTCCCGAGGCTATCCGTGGGTTGTCTGTCACCTTTTCTGTTTCTCCTCACCCTCTGAGGAGTCACACTGACCCCCCAACCCCCACCGCAAACCGAGATCCTTCAGAGACGTGGGGAGGGAGCAGGACAGTGTGAAATAAAGGGGCGCAGTGTGGGCCCGTGGATGTTGGTCCAGACTGCCAGGGCCCCCAGTACACTGAGTGTCTCAAAGGGTCTCAAAACAAACTCCCCCCCCACTCCCACCCCTACCCCCGTCTCTTTCCTCACTCCTATGATGTCCTGGAAGCTTCAGCCCTTTCGTTCAGCCTCCAAAGCAGGAGAACTAAAGGATCCTGAGCCAAATGTGGGCTGCTCTTATAGGCCTCAGTAGAAAGTGAAGACGGTCCCTCTGCCCCCAAAAGGGTGGGGTACATCCGGCTGCAGGCTTGGGGGGAGGGAGGCAGAGGGTGAACTGCAGGGAGGGGGGTGCAAACTGTCCCACCACGTCCTGGGGCCCCTCACCAGGCCCATCCGGGTTCAAAGAAGTGTCTTCCTACATGAGGCTGAGCAGGGAGATTCCTAATTTCGTGTCTCCTTAGCTACAAGCTTTTATCAAGCGGGCAGCAGGCCAGGCCCGGCCTGGAGAAGAAAGCCGCCATCCCCATCCGCGGCGCCCCAGTGCCCGAGGATCTGAGCCAGAGGGTGGGGGAGATGCCGTTTGAAGGAGGCGCTGGGGAAATTCCTCACATTTTTTGGCCTTTGTCTCTGGGCATTGAGATGGAGATCCACACTGGATTCTGCAGAGAGCTCCTGGTCTCTCCTTTGCATTCAAAAGGAAGAGGGGGGGGGGGGGGCGAGGAGAGCAGGAAGAGTTCTGTGGCTGTTTTCCCATCTCAATGACCTACTGAGTCCTTAGGGGTGCGGGGTGAGCAGGAGAGATCAGTTTTCTCTTGCTCCTTCACTGCATTTCTTCCTCTCACCTCTGGCCCCAGCCCCAGGCCCAGTTGTCAGTGGTATGACTGCCACGCTCATCTCTAAGATGAGCTGTCCTCCTGCACTCTCTGGGTTCCGAGGGACCACCCAAGGCACCTGTGTGCTGGCAGACACGACTGGGAGCCAGGGCGCCGGGGTCCTGATGACTCTGTAAGACCTCAAGCAAACCACGGTGGATTTGGATGTCTCCCCCTACCACTCCCCACGTGGACAAGAATTTGACCTTGCCCTCCCGCATCCCATCCCAGGAGCTGAGAGGGCACCCAAGTCCGGGAGTGTTCGGTGTAAGAACACTAACAAGCAACAGGGACAGCCCCGCTGGGCGCCATCAGTAGATTAGCCAGAAGCCCCTTTGGCCAGTAATCTCAGACTTCCACACACCTCTCTGTCCAGCAAGGCTTTGCAATTGTGAGTGAGAGTCCCTTCCCCACCAATTTGAGATCCGTGTCCTTTTGTTCCGCCCGGAACTGGAACTGGGGCCCCTCCCCCCAGATACCACTTTGCATCCAAATCAACAGACTGCCCCGTGGCTGGGGGAGGAGAGGAAGCAGGCAGCCTCCGTGCGGTGACTGACGTCACAGCCTGCCCCTGAATACCCGCAGTTGACTTTCTCAGCTCACTCCCTTCCTGATTCTGTCCAGACCACCTATGCTCTGAAGGCCTCGAGTCAGCTCATTTCTTTTGGGACCAAAAGGGAGTCTTCATCAGACGACAGCTGGCCCGAAGGAGGGGAGATGCCACAGATAAAATGAAGCAGCAACTTCTCTGGTTCCCCAGCGCTTTCCCAGCCCACAGCCCTCGGGAACCCTGGTACCTGTTGGCAGGTTCTGTGCCCGCAGCCCTGCCCCATAGACTTCCCTCCCCCAAGAGGGACCGCGGTGGCCAAAAGGTTCGTTTTGTTTTTTCCATATGGTGGCTCTAGTAATGCTTAGTTGTCTTTAACTTTGTTCGAAACAATTTTGTTAGATGGCACTGTGACAGCTGTGAGACCAGTGTGCACTTTCAAAAAACCTTATCAAAATTGGTGAATTTTTGTGCATTTTGATATTGAAGATGGAAGAAGGTATGCAACCCTTTTGGCATATTAGGCTTTGTTATTTCAAGAAAAGTAAAAACACAACTGAAACACAAACAAAGATTTGTGCAGGGTATGGAGAAGGTGCTGTGACTGATTCAACTTGTCAAAAGTGGCTTGTGAAGTTTCTTGGTACTATTGACATTTTGGCCAAACAATTCTTTGCTGTGGGGCTGTTTTATGCATTGGAAGGTGTTTAGCAGCACCCCTGGCCTCTACCCACGAGAAGCCAGTAGTGGGAGAGAGCCGACACACTCAAAATATCCAAATCAATGAAGTTATTGGTGAAAATGAAAAATGTGTATTTTATTTTACACAAAAAACTAAACGGACTTTTTGGCCAACCCAATAAAAAGAAAACTGACCTAAGTGGAGGGGAAACAGCCATTGATAACTCCAGGTAAACCATTAACCCGCTGCATGACCCCAGGTGAACACTTCACCGCTGAGCTTCAGTAAATTAGAGGGAAGGACAGAAGACCTCCAGGCTCCTCCTCCGGACACGACAGCCTAAGACTCAAGCAGGAGCCCCACCTCTGATGTAGGAGAACCTCATCCTTTTCCCCCTCAGCTGTTCAGCTGCAGGCTCGCGGTGGCTGGCACCCAGCAGCCAGTTCCTTCGTGGTCCCAGTCCCCTGTGGGAGGCTGGTGGTGAGAACCACAGGCAGACGCAGCCACCCTTCCGTGCCACGTGGGCCCCACAGCCAGATCGGTCACTTCCCCAGACACCGAGCGGTGTCACAGTGTTCCCTGATGGGGCGCCCTTCTGAGAGCTGGAGACACAGACTAAACAGACACTCAGGGCTCATCTGGGTTCTGGCAACGTCTCCAGAAGCATGTGTCCTCCTGTTTTCTTTACTTCTTTCTTCCTTTCCTTCTTCCTTTTGCTTTTCAAGCTCAAGGAGCAGATTTTCCTATGAAAGGAGATTATACTGAATGGCCTAACCCTCTCCTGTTCTGAAGATGAGCACAGGACCCACTTTACCAGAACACCCTGACCATCCAGAAAGATGCCTCTTCTTCCTGTGCTCGACGGTCTCACCCTCCCATGTGAAGGGACAGCGCCATGCTCGCTTCCACTAAACTGGGTCCACTGCAGGTCTCTGCTCGTTTCAGGGGATATGCCCCTGTGTGTACCGTGTCTCCGTGCCTCTCTCTCCGTCGGGGGGGGGGGGGTTGTCCCTGTGTCTTTCTGTGCCTCTTGGAGCTCTCTCCATCACCATCTCCCACTGTGTCTGTCCAGGTGTGTGTTATGTCTGCGTCTGGTGGTCTGTCTTCGTGATATCTCTGCCTGGGTTTCTCTTGGTTAGTGCACAGATGATTTTGTTACTCCCGTAGAGCCTTCTTCCTTTCGCCTCCCATTCAAGGCCAAGCTTCTCAAGGTTTTTCTTTGGGGCTGGACCCCAAGCCTGCCTCTGTTCTAAACCTGTGTCCTCCAGGAGGCCAGAGTCAATACAGCTAATCTCCTTCCAGAAACACAAGCCTAGGGCCCTGGCTGGTGTGGCTCAGTATAGGGCACCGTTCCACGTGGCCTGGGGAATGTAGCCGGCCCCTGACTCGGAAAATCCAGTGGGGAGCGAGTCGGCACACAGGACCCAAGCCCACGGATAGGTTCTCCTGTGGGGAATCAGGCCTGCGTTGTACCTAGGCAGCTATGGGGCTTGCTTTTTGCTAAAAACTTCCTCACCCTGAATTGAGGCAGCAAATGCTTACTGTATATCTTCAAAGTAAATTCCTAAAATCCTTGCTAAACCTCCCAAGGATGAGTGTAACCAGTTCAACCACTTTTCCCTTTGCATTTGCAAATATCCTTCTTCTTTGATGTGATTAGCAACATCCTCTCCTTTGTTACCTGTAAAAGGTAACCACCTAAAGCGAACCTGTGCATAGTAAATGAGGACCATCCTCAATGTAGTGTGCCCAGAAAAGCAATAAAAGCCTGTCCAGGCAAGGGTCAGGGCCCTCTCTCACTCAGAGAGTGGCCATGCCATCCCTTTTTCTCCACAGGACTTCTGCAGTCCGTGTGAATTTGTTCATCGCATCCACAACACACGGACCCTGCGGGCTGCAGTCTGCATCAGCTCAGTGGATTGAGCACTGGCCTGCGAACCAAAGGGTTGCAGGTTTGATTCCCAGTCACGGCATGTGCCTTGGTTGTGGGCCAGGTCCCCAGTAGGGACTGTGCGAGAGGTAACCACACGTTGATGTTTCTCACCCTCTCTTTCTCCCTCCCTTCCCCTCTGTCTAAATATAAAGAAATGAAATCTTAAACATTCACACACAAGTCTAAGGCCAGAGTATTGGTAAATGATGTACATGTTATCATGGTCTCCATGGAATGATGGAGGAACCATAATATCACATACCACATCACACCACAAAATTCAATCAATCTTCCTCATTTTGATCTCTCCTCAAAATTCTTCTGAAACCATCACATTATCATGCAACTTGCACTGGACAGATAGACAGGTCTTAGAAGACCTGCCCTATTTGTAGCTCCCTTTAAAGACCTGGCGTTACACCACAGAGCTGCTGCACATAGGCCACCGCTGATTAGACCACAAGTGAGTGCCTGACCCAGGGGCTGCCCCTCTATTGGTCAACCAGCACCCCATGGGATAGCCTAGCCCAGGAGCTCGTGAACCTGAACCAATCAAATTCTTCTGCTTAGGGAGTTTGGATGCAACTTGAAGTAGGAGCCAGGTGGTTATCAGTGAGAGAAGCAAAATGATATGGAAAGAAAAGCAAGGAGAGAGAGAGAAATTGGTCCGTGTCGACAGGGCAGAGGAGGGCCATGCATTGGTGCTGGTGAGAAGCCACAGATTCAGGGCAATATAAAGCCCCAGAGGCCCCTATCCCCAGGCATCCCATATCCCCAGGAGCCCCCTCCCCGGCTGGCAGGCCTCAGTGAGTTCTCCTTGATGACACTGATTAAATGGGCCCCTGTGCAGTCCTGAAACACCGCGGGCTCTGAGCCACACCCCCTGTGCTTCCACAGAGGGGTAACAGTGCTGCTCACCGGGGTCTCGGGTACCTTTCCTAGAGTTACACTCTGGGACACCAAGGTCCCGGGGAATGTGTAAGTCAATTCATCCTTCCCAGGTTTGAGGCTGGGGGTGCCGTGGCCAAGAGGCTTTCCTCGCCCATCAAGTCCAGTTATTTTCCAAAGAGAAATTCCAAATCTCTCTCTTTGGATGGTGAGGCCCATTCGCAAGCGCCCACTATTTTGTTGGGTCCCCTGGGCCCCCTCCACCCAACACGCTCCGCTCTGGCTGGGCCATACAATGCCAGGGGAGTGAAACCGGGAGAAGAATGTGTGGAAGTTTGTGGCTTTCATCTCTTAAACAAATAGCAAATTCCTCCAGGCTGCTGCTGCTGCCACTGAACAATGATGTGTTCAGGGAGGCTCGAAGGCGTTACCTTAGCAACGCCCAGGCTGTTTTCAGGCAAGATCTAGTTAAAGAGGAAAAGAGAACAAAAATAATAAAGGGACGAGTCTGGATGGGGTCCAGGCATGGGGGTCTTTTGGCTGAATGTGTGTGTTATGTGTTCTGATGTGCTCGCGGTCCGCCTTTCGGTGAAGCTTCCTCCCGGCTCCCCTTGGTGAGTTCCACGGTCGGTGAGTTTACCCGCTGGAGCACTCACGGGAGGCTGAGAAGAGACAGCACGGTGCGCAGGGGACAGGCTGCAAAGGGATAGACGCCACAGCTGGCACCACCTCGGTGGGAAGTGACGCACACGGAGCCTGCTAAGTTTGCTCTTGAAATGACAAAGGTCGGGGAGGAAGAGGGCAAGACCATTCCGAGGTGACCGGTGCTTGGGCCCGACACGGCCGGGACTGCATGGGGCCACTCTGTCCGACCCTCGAGCGTGGGGATGGAAAAGATTCACGTCCTTCCGCCTTCCTAAATTCTTCTGGCTGGACTAATAAACAAATTGGCATGAGACTTTTGTAGGAGGAAAACGAAGTTTAATAACGAGAAAGAGACCCCAGAAAACCAAGTGACTCCACAAAGTAGTGAAAGCCATTCGCTTAAATACGCACTTCAGGGAAAGACAAAAGGTGTTTGGGGGTGGGGAATCAATTATGGGAGGTTTTCAGAAGTGTCCTGAATGAGGGTAAGATTGTTATGGAGATTTAAGCCCCACCTTACCCACTGATGAGTTTCTAGAGGCTTACTATCCTCTTTTCGGTGTGGGGAAGGAACACCCTTACCAATGGAGATTTCCCTTATGGATTAAATGTGTTTTTTTACACGGGGTAACTTCTACTTGGATTTCAAAGACTCTCCTTTGTCTGCAGTTTCTTAACATTGACCAATATCCTTACAAAAATCAATATCCCAAAGAAGCGCATTTTGGGGTGGCATCCTGTGCTCCCCAGCACTGGCCGCTCAGTGAAGCCACCTTGCTGTGTAAAAGTGACCTCAGTAAGGTGGTGGTCCCCACAAAACCCAGACACACCCAGTGTGCTGCTGAAGTGTTTCGGCGTGTTTGCTTTTTAGCCTCAATTCTTTGTGGTGATGGTGACAGTGCTGGCACTGATGGTGAAAGGTGACATTCGGCACTGTGTCGGATTGTGTCCAGGTCCTAACAACCCCTGGCCCCTGGGAATGTGACCTTACTTAGAAACAGGGTTTTTGCAGATGTAAACGAGGGCAATCCAGTGACCGGTGTCCTTATAAGAAGGGGGACGTTGGGACACAGACACCAGGGAGAATGCTTCGTGGTGGCCGAGGCAGAAGCTGGAGATATGCTGTCACTCGCCAAGGACTGGTGACGGCCGCCAGAAACCAGGAGAGAAGCCTGGAATGGACCCACCCTCTGGGCCCCCAGGGAGGGGCCCCGACCCGCTGACACCTGGGGCTCGGCCTCTGGCCTCCGGAACTGAGACGCTACACATGCGTTGCTTCCCGCCGCCCAGTCTGTGGTGCTGTGTCGCGTCAGCCGTAGGAAACTCAAATGCAGAGACTTCTCCCTCCAAAGCACGTCCACACTCATCATCTTGCAAAAGCAGGGGCAGCACAGGCGTGTATTCAGTTGCACAAGTAAGAAAGCCCCTTCATTGCTTTGAGAGGTCAATAGGGTGAGAAAGTTCTGGAGCCTGGCTTGCTCCAACGCCATCCCCGCCGGGCCTGTGGAAATGGGCTCACGTGCAGCGGACGTGGGTCTGCTGACCGGCCTGTGCACCTGACCGGCAACAGCCGCCGTCCCGGACCCTTGGCCGCTGCCCCTGAGGACACCAAACGAGAGCGAAGACCGGCGCCTCCAGGCCACCCCACCTCCCCCTCCGCCAGCCTCATCAAAGCCGCCCCAGCAAGGCGTGTCCTCGCCCCAAACTGGACACGGCCGAGTAGGATGCCTTCTTGTTCTCCATCTGGATGTTTGTATTTGAGTTATAGTGTCACCTCCGTGGTGACACTTCCGAAATGCCCTGTTTTATTTCCCCATAACACTTCACACCATCCATAACACTCCAGCTTATTTGCTGAATTGCTTTTATATTTCCTGTCTGTTTTACTAGAATGTAAATGCTGGTCCCCCAAACAGGGCCTTACCCAAGACAGTTCTCAGTAAACACAGGGACGAGCCCCTGTCCATGGTACTATGGTGTGCGCGTGCCCGGCGATGTGCAGCAGCCAATGAAAAGAATGAGTCGGATTCACATTCAGTCCTGGAAAAGATGGCCGTGATGTTGTTGGGTGGGGGAGTAATTCCCACAGAGATTCATGTTGTATGCTCCTGTGTGTGACCAGGTGTCACACACACATGCAGTTAATTGTTGGCAGTGGCTGCATCTTGGAGGTGGGACTGGTAGGCAGCATGGTGTCAGCCAGGACCAGGACTGGGCAAAAGGGAGCGGGACCAGTTGCTCACAGAGAGAGAGAAAATTTACTGAAGTCAGTGGAGGGACTTGCAGGAGGGAGACCAGAGGACAGATCCTACTTCTGTCACCAGGGGCCAGGGGCTCTCTTGTCCCTTCTTCCATTACTGCCTCCATGGAATTGTGTGAGCCTGGGGAGGTTGGCCACTGGAGGGAGGCTGCAGGGACAGCATCCCTTCTCTTCCTTGTGACATCACAGACTGCTAAACCAATAAGAGAAGGGAAGACAAATGAGTGGAGCAGTCCCCTGGGCTGTGGGATAGGGGGCAGGTCTGGTAGGTGGGTTAAGGTGGGAGGGAGAGTGTAAATGGGGGGAGGGGGGACAGAGATGCTTTCTGAGGTGCAAAGGATGGGGAGGGCTTTCCACCGAGAGGAAACAGAGTCATCAGAGCCCACAGGCAGGACGACACTGGCCTGTCACAGGAGGTGACAGGAGGGCAAGGTGGCCAGGTGGCCCCAAATCCTGGAACTGAATTCTGAAGGCCTCCTGTGATGGCCTGAGGCCTCTGGACCATGTTCTGAAGGGAGCCATGGCCACCGGTGACCACAGAGCAGTGACAGCTGAGTTCTGTATTCAAGACAAAGGGGGTGGGAGCCGGGCCAGGAACCTGTCCTCTTAGTCATTCTGCTCTTCAACCATGCAGTCACCCCCCACCCCCCCACACACATGCTACACACATGCATGCACAGCACCCACGTGTACATGCACTGCACGCATATCCCATGCACGCATAGCACCTCCTGCACATGTACTGTGTGTACCCATGTACCACACATGTGTGCAAAGCTCCCATATGCACACCTACATGTGTGTGCTGCCCACACCACACATGCATGCACAGCACCCACGTACACACCTACATGCATGTGCTGCCCCACCCATACACCGCACACACACATCCACAACCACACAACCCACACTGTGCCCACACAGACACACACACATGCTATACCCACACACAGTGCACACACACCACTCCCATATGTCACACACGTACACTTGACACCCACAGTCACCAAAGCCCCCACCTTGCTGCACCCACACGTGCACACGCCCAGCATACCAAACACACGCACACGCTGTGCCGCCCTGGGGTCGCACCTCCTGTAAACATCAGCAGATGACTGACTCCTGAAAACCCTGAGACAGTAAGAGGTAAAAAGCCTTCAGTCTCTGGAGCTTTTGTTGGACATTCAGACACCAAATAAGGTTCAGAGCTCCTGGACTAGGGGTGACTCCAGGGAATACCCCACCTCCGTTTCCCTTTAGAACCACAGTGACAGTCAAGACCAAGCGATGTCCCCTCCCCAGCTGGAGCCGGTCCCCGCTCCCACCCCTCCTCCTCTCCCTCTGATGTACTCTGGCACCTTCCTGTCTCCCGGACCCTGTCCCCAGAGGGCCATCTCTCTGGGCCTCCCTCAGATAAGGGCTAAGCACAGGTTATCTGCCCATCTGCTGGCCACCGGCCTGTTTACCTTCTTAGGGCTCTTTTCCTGAAATAGCTTGGGGTTATCTAAGCTGCTGGAGCCGGCTGACAGCTCCCCCTCCCAAGGAGAGTGGCCGCTCTTCACTGGCAGCTTTAGACTCCTTTAATCCAGGCCTGAATTCCACACATTATTAGGAGTAGCTGGAGACCTTCCTGGGGAGGCGAGCACCTGCCCCCCCCCCCCCCCCCCGCATCGGAGTGCCACCTGCAACCCAGGCCCAGGTGGCACCTCCCTCTCTCCTCCTTGGCCAGGTGGGCTGGGCAAGTGAGCTGGCCGGGCCACTCCCTGGCCGTCTCCCCCCAGCACCCGGCAGCCAGGCACTTCCACTCTGAGTCCAGCCATCTGGGTTCACCCACGTTGGCAGACCCGGAGCCAGTCTCATCTTCACCTGATTCCACACCCCTCCTACATTTCTCCCACATTTCTGTCGTTCAGTCACTTCAAAACTTTCAATCTGGCTGCCGTGGCTCAGTGGATTGAGCGCCAGCCTGTGAACCAAAAGGTCACCGGTTCGATTCCCAGTCAGGGCACATGCCTGGGTTGTCGGCCAGGTCCCCAGGTGGGGGCATGTGAGAGGCAACTGCTCCATGTATCCCTCGCACATGAGTGCTTCTCTCCCTCTCTCCCTTCCCCGCTCTCTAAAAGTAAATAAATAAAATCTTAAAAAAAATTTTTTCTAGGCTCCTGGGTTAAAATCTCAGTCACATTCCTGTGTCCTTCCCATCCGGCAGGGCCTGTTCCCCGGACCGCAGCCCCCTGCCCTCAGGTTGGAGCCGGCCGACAGCTGCCCGGGGCCCCGGAGTGCAAGCCTCCAGCACCCGGCTGCCAGAGTAGTAGTGTTCAGCCGGCACTGTGGGCTGGCGCTGCCCTGGTCCAGAGCCTTCCACGACCCCTGGTACTGGCTGTGTCAGATCTGAGCTCATTTGTCTCACTCTCCAGGTGCAGCGGCACTTAGGTGACGTCATACTCCACTCTTCCCACAGGTGTTGCCTCTGCCCCAGCCAGGTGCCCCCCCCCCGCACTATCCCCACCACAGCAGGCTCTTGTGGGTCCCCACGCCCCTGCTCGACCTGGCCTGCAGGCCAGAAACAACCGTCACTTCTCCTCTCCCTCCTTGCCAAGACTTCCTTTGCCTCCAAGTCCCAGCTTTCTGTTAAGTCTTCATAATGCTTTCCAGTCACTCATTTACTCAGCCCATGTTCACCGAGCACTTACCATGGGCCAGGGTCTCACTGCCAGCCGCCCCCTCTGGGCTCCAGCGCAGAGTAACTTCTGCCCCTCGCCTCTGCATGGAACCCCCCGAGGGCTCCCACTATGGCACCACGACAGGTGTGTGGCCCTCCCCCACGTCAGAAGCCCCCTGGGGCTGTGGCTCCTGCCCGTGTGGACTTTGTCACAGGTGGCAGTGGTTGTGTTTTTGTTCGGAGGGCTGGCCTAGGACGGCCAACTCTTTGTTTCACCAAATACAACGTACCATCTTTTCCTTACCATGATGTCACAAACAAAAGCACATTTTAACACTAAGAAAGGAACCCCTAGGAAAGTAGGAAGAAAGAACCTCAGACTAAAGGATAATCCTTGAAGAAAAAGTCACCACATGTTTCTGTTTCTTCATTTCAGAACATAATCTCAGAATAAAAGGATAGTCCCCTCAATGCAATAAATTTAGCAAGTTGAAAAATGCTGTTTCCTTTTATTCGGTGGACAAGGGGATGGCCAGCATCCATCCCCGTGTCTGGGAGCCTTTCCGTCCCTCTCCAGGTGAGCTCAGCTCTTGAGGGACCGGCGCTGGTGCTGGGTGTCTTCGGTTGCCACCTGCAGAAGCCACCGCGAATCTCCTGGCACAAGATCCAGCCTGGGAGTGAGGGACGTGGCTGGCCGGGCCATGGTGACCCCACACCCACACGGCCATCCCTTTAGACTCTGGGTCGCAGGGCCCGAGCTTTTGCCCCTCTGGAGGCACACAGACATTCTTGACGGTGACTGCGTCCTGCTTCGGGGTGGCGAAGTCCAGGAGCCTCCGGGGGGGCAGGGGGCTGGGGGCAGCTGCAGTGCTGGGCAGAAGCAGGAGTCCAGTGGGTCCCAGAAGCTGACGCCCCACCCCAGGGCCTCAGGGCTCTGGCTCCGAGCCAGTCAGGAGCCGAGCTGGGGGTGAACCCAGAGCCTCTGTCCCCCACCCCGGATGCTGCCCTCTCTCATCCTCATCAGACCTGGCGTCTTCGGGAGAGAAATACCCATGGAACTTTCCAGGACTCAGCCCTGGACCCCTCCAGCCACTTCCATAAAAAGTTATTGCCGTTGGACGGGGAGAGAGCGAGAATTTTTCCAAAGGATGTATGTGTGTATTGTTGGGAGCAGCAAGCGTCGCGGTGAACTCCAGGTCACGGCGCAGCCTGACAAATGGCAGGAAGTTCAGGACTCGAGCCTCGCATTTTTGCACAAAGACCTCGCAGCCCGGCCAGGTGAGCTGGGCTCGGGGACTGACAGTGGGCCGCCGCCCGGCACTTCCTGCCCTTTGTTGGCCCGTGTGACAGCCTTCCCGGGGCTCCAAATGGCCTTTCTTGCGTGCCTGGCTCCTGGTCGTTATTTATGGAGAGGAGCTCCTCAATATAGAAACGGGTGGGCCCGGAGTCAGCAGCAGGATGTGGGAAGGCAGACTGGCAGGGTGCCCACCTTGGGGGCAGGGTCGACGAATTAAAATACTGTGGCCGTATACACCCAATAATAAACCTGCCTGGTATTTATATACCTGATGAGCTGTTCCCCCCGCTCTCCTGGCACGTTCCAGGGGCTCCCAGCTGCCCGTGCCCCAGCCCCGCGGCTGGCACCACCCCTCAGCCCGCCTGGCCTGGCCTGCCTTCGCCTGCCTCGGGGTGGATCTGCCTGGCCCGACCCTCAGAGTCAGCATGGGCTCCCAGGAGAAAGGGACCCTTTCTTCCCACCATAGGAAGACCTTTGTTGTCAGCTTCCTCAGGGTTCTTCTTTGCTTCCAGACAGCTGGCCTGTGGGTTTGTTGCGACGGTGCACGCCACGCAGGGCCCCTCTAAGTGCCTGATCTTTTCTTCATTCTATCCTTTACAACAGCGTGATTCTCTCTCTCTAAGAGGAATCACACCCGTTCCTGAGGTCTCAGACAGAAGTCGTGAAACAGAACCCGAGGTTTTCTTGGGAACTCGGGGTCTTGGTTCGGCATCCTGCGTGGGCAATAGAAAGCACCTGGGGCCAGGTAGGACCAGGATCTGGGGGCCATTCATTCGCCACTCTGCCTGGCTAGCTGTGTGACTTCAAGCAAGTTCCTTCACCTCTCTGGCTCTCGGAGGGAGGCCTGAAAACTCGAACTGTTCATCTTCATTCACATGATGTATGGGACCATGATTTGTTTTGTACCCAGGGGTCACGGAGTGATGTCAATACAAAGGTTATTAAGGCACAAGAGGTGATTTGTCTCACACACTTAGCCACAGCTGACTTTGAGTTCTCATCATTGTCTCCAGTAGATTTCCTTTACTCCAACCTGGTTTTTAGGCTCCTTTTACACCCCTGTTTATAGACCCATCCACAGGAACAACTCCGTCTTTCAAGCCGGTGACTTCTTTTTTTTTTTTTTTTAAGATTTTATTTTTTTATTTATTTTTAGAGAGGGAAGGGAGGAAGATAGAGAGAGAGAGAGAGAAACATCAATGTGCAGTTGCTGGGGGTTATGGCCTGCAACCCAGGAATGTACCCTGGCTGGGAATCGAACCTGGGATACTTTGGTTCCCAGCCCGCGCTCAATCCACTGAGCTATGCCAGCCAGGAAGCCGGTGACTTCTTAATCTACTAGAACCACGTGTGATTAAGAATGAACAGGCTCAGAGTAAATACACGAGTTCATGTTTTATGTGTGTACTTTGTGGCCTATTTCTAACTAATTAATGACTTTTTTTCCCTCCTAGTTCTTGACTGTGTTCCAGCCAGAAGAGTTGTTGGAAAGGTGAGATTTGAACCAGAGAACCATCGTTTCTACTTAAAATTCCCCTGGACTGAGAGTCGGCCTCATCCAAGTTTGTTTCTGGTCTAGGCCAACTGGCCAGGCCTGCACGCTTGTTTGACGGACTCCTGCCCCTCCTCCTGCTCCCTGCAAACACAGGGTCCCCTCCCTTCCTCCTGGCTTCCTCCCGCCTCACCTGGAGCCCCGTCCCATCACTGCCCCCACCCCGAAGGACAGGAATGAGCATTACTAGATTTCCACCCTCCTCAGAGACGTGGAAGCCTCAGACATTCTAGCCACACAGAGACGCTCCGGGAAGGTGGAGCCCAAGAGATAATAATTAACGTTTGCGTAGACTTCAAAACTGTCCAGATACCATATATTTCACTTAGCCTTCCCGTCCTGAGATAGCATTGCCTGTATGTGGCAGATTAATCAAGGTCGGGTATAGCTGAGTTATTTGCCAGGATCCATTCGGGTGCCCAGGACCCTCCCCGGGGACCCAACCATCTCAGCCAGAGGGGCTGCGGGGATGCTGAGTGCTGGCACCAGGGGTCACCTTCTTCCAAGAGGGTAAAGACACTTACCTTTAAGTACATGGGGAAGGTGAGGAGGAGGTGGGAGGAAGCGAGCACAGGGTCTAAAATAAGACCAGAGCTTCCTGATAAGAATGAGGTCCTTTCCTGTAGATTCTGCTCACTTCAAGGTCAGGTCACTGGGAAGAATCTGGAATTTGGGCATCGGAAGACTTGAGCTGAACCTTGAGCTCTTCTGGTTGTGGGGAAAATTAAACCCCGAGTTTCCTGTTGAATCTCTCATCTACAAAAGGAGAGTGATGATGATAATAATAACAGCAGTAAAAATAACCCAACAGCACGGCAAGCACCCCGTCTGGTCCCTCCTCGCAAGGGGAACTCAAGGACAAGGGAGCTGAACACAGGGAGCTGTTCTTGCAGCATGAATCACAGCACACCAGTGGCTGTCTTCTTTCTTTCGTTGCACGGGTATTCACTGAACACCCGCTGTGCTCTGGGCACAGAGGCAGGCCCCGAGGACGCAAGGACAAAAAAGAAACAAGGCACCCACAGCACCGTGTCCTCGTGAGGCCGTCCCCTGTGTCCCGCCACGGCCCCCTGCTTCCATGCTGCTGGGCTGTGGGACAGCGTGGGCTGATTCTGCAGGCATCGGCGTCCTTCTCGGGACAACTGTCATCACGGGAAGTAAGGGACTTCACCTACATGGAGCACCGGCATCTGACACAGCGCCGGGAACAGAAGGGAGGAACACTATACAGTCATTAGCCCTTTCTCCAAAACCGCCCTCTAATGTCACACCCGAGTCCGAACAGGAGGATTTGGGCTTCTGTGCCCTGGGCTTAGTCAACTGGCTGAGAGACTCACTCCTGCAGCCACCGCTCCCCCAACCCTGTCAGTGCGGATGGACGCAGGCCTCGTTGGGTCTCAGGGTGCGTGTTCTCGCACGTGTGCATCCTTGTGCCTCATCTCTCAACAGGCCACAAGCCCCCAGAAGGCAGGGGCTCACGCGCTGCCTGGTCTCACCGAGTCGCAGCCCTGGCCCCACCGATTTCCCCTCTGGCTCAGCTCCGAAGTGTGAAGTGTTCTGACCTCGCGGCACGGAGGCATGAGGAAGTGCCTATGACACTCAAGTGAAGGAAGAGTAAATTAATAACCTGAGGAACATTCACTTCTCTGTTTTCTCAGACACAACCAGGCTGGGAGTCAAAAAGGGCAACAAAGACTGTAAACGGGCCAGGATTTCCCTGGCTCCGGGTTCCCAGAGCTCCGCCCCGCTGGAGCCCGGCCTTTGACTGGGGGGTGAGCTGCTGAAGAACACAGTTCCCAGTCTGGCCACCAACATCCTGTCCTCCCGCCTGGCTCTGGCCCAGATGGCACCTGTGTGCTGATTAGGACAGGGGCCCCCATGCTCCTGGGCGGGCCACGCCCACCCGAGGGCTTAACCTTCCACGGGCTCAGCAGCCCGCAGGTTCCTGCAGAAATGGCTGCTGTTGCTGCACCCTTGATGGAGCTTCGCAGCCTGGCCTGTTGTTCTAGAACCCAAGCGATGTGTGTGTGTGGTGCTCTCATTCCCTGCCAGTCTGGGGGCTCCTGGACTCTCTTGCAAGTAAAGACCTCTCTCTACCAGCTCGCTATGCACAGAACCAGGCTCAGAGTCCTAGAGGTTTTGGCCTAATTTTCTTCCAAGCCTGAGGGCCCCCCTGCAGTGCCCCCATTGAACCCCCTTCAGTGATAAGGCCTCCTGGGGCCACCTATTTAATTTTTTAAATTGCTTTCAACTGCTAGAAAATTCTTGCTCTGCTCATTCAAGAGATCTTTATAGAAATCATTTCTAAGGTCCAAATCTGGACCTCACTTCTGGGGACAAGCGGACAGGGTCCCTGCTCACAGGAAGCTCCAGTTTAGGGGAAGGGGGACGGATGACAAAGAGTCTACAAATGGTCGTGAGATGGTTTCAGCTAATAAAAAGTGCCACAAAGAAAACGGTGTGACGGTGAGGAAGCCTCCAGCAGGCAAAGGGGGTCGGTCAGCCTTGGGGATGCTGAGGGCAGAGGCTCCGTGGGCCGAGGGCCTAGGAAGTCTGGCCAGGTAGAGCAGTCTGTTGGAATGAACCTTTGCCTCAACTGTACTGAGGAGGGAGAAGAAATGGGGACTCACTTTGCAAGAAAAACTTTTTAGGGCAAGACCTGTTACCACCTCCATTAGCAACACAAAGTTTCTTTTTGTCAAAACCTGTTACCACCTCCATTAGCAACACAAAGTTTCTTTTTGTTTTTTTTAAGGATTGTATTTATTTACTTTTAGAGAGAGGGGAAGGGAGGGAGAAAGAGGGAGAGAAACAATAGTGTGTAAGAGATACATCAATCAGTTGCCTCTGGCACACCCCCAAGTGGGGACCTGGCCTGCAGCCCAGGCATGTGCTCTGATTGGGAATTGAACTGGCGACCTTTTGGTTCACAAGCTGATGCTCAATCCACCGAGCCATACCAGCCAGGGTACAACACAAACTTTCTATCATCACCCTGGCTTCCTCCCCTGCAGCCACTTCTTGCCTCCCACATGCTGATCTTCCTGCCCAGCATGCCCTTCCACCCCCACTCTCTGGCCCTGGCAAACTCCTACTTAACCACTGAGATCCAGCTCAGAATTCCCTCCTCTGAGAAGCCTTCCCAGATTCCCACCTGTAGGCAGAAGTAGCTGCTCCTCCCTGTCCTCCTCTGCCAAGGTGCTTCTCCCCTCCCTCACGGTGACATGAAGAGAGTGGGCTTGGGAGGCATACCCACGCTGGCTCCACCTCACCAGCTGGACTTGGGGTCTTCATTCCCAGGCCTGCTCTAACGAAGTACCACAATCCCCGGTGGCTTAAAATAACAGAAAAGCGTCACTGCCTAGTTCTAGAGGCCAGAAGTCTGAGATCAGGGTGTTGGCGGTTCTGGGGCTCGAGGGAGACCTTGTCTCACGCCTTTCAACTCTCAGCTCCCTGCTGGTGACAGCCGGCAGTCTTTGGCCCTCGGGCACTTCACTCCAATCTCCGCCTCTGTCTTCACGCCGCTGTCTTCTCCCTGTGTGTCTGCCTTCACGTGGCATTCTCCTCTCTGTGTCTCCTCTTCTTGTAAGGATGCAAGTCATGAGGGCTGAGGGACACACTTTACTCCAGTTTGAACTCGTTCTGACTTATCTAAGTACATCTGCAACAACCGTAGTTCCGAATGAGTATGCATGCTCAGATCCTGAGGGTTCGGACCTCCGCAGGTCTTTTTGGGGAATCACAATTCAACCCATAACACCTGGGTAAGTTTAAAGTGTTTCCTCCTCCCTGAAACACACACACAAGTGTATGTCCCTTCTAACGTGAGGATCAAGTGGCCTAATGGGCACCTAATGTCCACCATGGTACACTACAGGCCTGCACGGAGGTGCACGGAGGCTGCTAATGTGCGTACTAACTGGCCAGCGCACTGTGAGTTCTGCCAGGTAGAGACCACGCCTCACTCCTCTTTCTCTTTAATCCATGTCTAGCACACAGTGTGCACTCAAAGAGTTCTCCCGTCTGAATGAGCAGCTGCCATTTTGAAGGCAGTGTTAAGATCAAAGGAAGGATTTTGAACATTTCTGCTCCCGTTCAAGAAAATGTGTTGGGAGAAGAATTAGGCAATGGTTCAGACTTTCTCAGATTAGTTCTTAATATGCTCTAGATACCTAAGAAGTATCTCAAAATTTGTTAAATTATTAAATCAAGAAATGCCTCCAGATTTTATCTCAAACTACCTTCAAATTTTTCTCAAAGATCTTTTCCAAATTCTATGGAAGGCCAGGGAGAATTACTGTTGATTGATCTCTTAATTATGCTTATCCTAAGTACCATATGAGTCCTAGGGTAAATTTAGGAGGTAGCAATGCTGTATTTTTTTATGTTAATTGGGTCCCTTCGTGCAATCAACATGACCAGTCCGTTTATGTACATTTGTAAAACACTTTAGACCATAATTTTATGTGATTATAAAGGTTCCTAGTTCTTTGCTTTGATGATAGCTCCAGTGCTGTCAGCGTTTTGGATGCCACAGCCTTACATCAGGATGGAACCTCCAGCTGCAGCGTTATTTTTATGGAGAAAATACGATTTGCTTCACAATGAGTCATCTTATGCTTAGTTATCAGGGATGAAAAGTAGAGAAAGCTATTGATTCTCCTTGAAAACTTAATTCCACCTTCCCCCTCTCCCACCTGCCTCCTCTCCACTCCTGCCCCGCCTGTCCCCAAGTACCTGGGCTAGGACATGTCTCAACCCATCCTAAGTGGTGACTCTTTGCAGACAGGTTTCCGGTTTTCTGTTATATTCGTCTTGGGGCCAGTTTCTAACAAAGCATGTGCACATAATGGGCTTATTAAATGTGGGAATTCTGACTGATGACTTATTATGTTATTGCATATCCCCACCAGAGAACTCAATCCGTAAAATGCATATATAATATATATTACACCGATATATATTTGTATAGCTAATGCACATATGTGTAACATATACAGGTCTGTACTAGATTGTAGCTAGAACGTGTTATTTTCTGGCACATGCATGAAGTAGCTCTGGAAAAACAGCATGGGGGGTGTGGGGGAGAGCCAGCACATGGGGGGCTGGGTGAGGACAGCAGTCCTCACGTTCCGTTTAGACTTTTTGAGTCATGGGAATTGCCTCCTATTCCAAAAAAAAAGTTTAAAACTGATCTATGTCCATAACCAACAGGCAGATATGCACTTTTTACCCTTGCTGGTGTGTTGCTTAATAAAGCCTTACCCTCTGTATTTCAAGGGTGCACATGTAACTTCGCAGTTAGACCGTAAACTTCTGAAAGTCCAGATCGTTCCTTTCAGTTAGTTTTCTGCCCTCCAGCATCCCAGCTACGCCTCCTGCTGAGTCCCCAGGGTTCCTTGTGACAGAGTCCACTACCTTCGCATTCATCTTTTGTCTCATCAGCAAGCGTTGGTGGAGCTTCTTCTAGGAGCCGGGTAGGCTGTGATAGATGTGAAGTGAGACCCGCCCTCCACAGCAAGGGCAGAGGGAGGGGTGGGGGAGGGACAGACTCAAGGGCCACCATTCATCATAGGCCTGCACGAGCTCTGATGGCAATATGAACACAATGTCACAGGTCGGGGAGGGGAAGCCTCAGAATATAGGCCTCACAGATGAGGCACTACTTTTGAAAAGATTTTATTTATTTATTTTCAGAGAGAAGGGAAGGGAGGGAGAAAGAGAGGGAGAGAAACATCAATGTGAGAGAGAAACATCTATTGGTTGCCTCTTGCACACGTGCCAACCAGGGACCAGCCCACAACCTAGGCATGTGCCCCGACCAGGAATCAAACCGGCGACCTTCGCTTCGGGGGATGATGTTCAACCAAGTGAGCCATGCCGGTCAGGCCAGATGGGGCACTTGGGGCTGATTCTTGAAGAATAGAGGATTCAAGTGAAAAAAACCCCAACTTTCACTTGAAGGGTGCACGTCTTCCAAATAGGTACTGCGGCAGAACGGCCAAGAGTATGCGCAGTTGACCACCTGGGTTTTGAAGCCCAGCTCTGCCACTCACTAGCTGTATGCCTCTAGACAAGTTATTTAGTCATTCCCTTATCTGTCAAATAGGAAGGCAGCAGTTCCTTCCTCCCAGATTGTGTGAAAATTAGATAATGCTTGCAAAGAACTTCATGCAGGGCCTGGCACAAAGTAAGAGCTTAGCAATCCTCAGCTGTGATTGTCAGGTGGACCTGACCCATGACGAAGAGGACGTCTTCAAGGGCTGAGCCCCAGTTAGGAATCTGGAGAGTTCCAGGCTCGCTGCCCTTCCCTGGCCCAAGGCCTCCCCATGCATCCAACGCACTGCAGTTCTCAGGTATGACCTCACCACCTCGGGTGGATTTTTGGTTTCAAGTGTGGAAAGAAAATGCTGAGTCACCGGGGGGACAACAAGGAGACTGAGTTTGGGGGAGGTCCTCAGCATGGAGACCTGGGGTTTGGGGGTGTGGGGGCATCGGGCAGAAGGCGGGATGCCCAGGAGCCTATGTCAGTGGGAACGCTGGACTCAGCAGCGCAGAGACAGACCTGTGCTCTTTCCATCCTGTAGGAGGCGGTAGCTGTTACAAAGTGAAGGCCTGGAGCTCTTTATGGGGGATAGTCCCCAGGTAGCGGGTCTGCCTGATCCTGGGCCCAGGCTTTCTTATAAAGAGCCTGATCTGCCCTGGCTGGTGTAGCTCAGTGGACTGAGCGTGGGCTGCAAACCAAAAGGTCGCTGGTTTGATTCCCAGTCAGGGCACATACCTGGGTTGTAGGCCAGATCCCCACAGTGTGGAGCACACAAGAGGCAGCCAATCAATGTTTCTTTCACATTGACGTTTCTCTCCCTCTCTTTCTCCCTCCCTTCACCTCTCTCTAGAAATAAATAAATAAATAAAATCTTTAAAAAATAAAAACAAGAAAGGAGGGATGAGAGCTGCCCGTCTTAGGGCCAAGGGACAAACCTCTGGGCCCTGACCCTCTTGCTCTCCTACACCTGTCACCACCTCTGGGTTTAGAGGTTGGTGACAGGGCTCCAGTGAAACAGAGGAGGCACCAGAAATTGTTCCTTGATGGTTGGAAGGTTTAAAAAAGCAGCCGCCTGGAGGTGCTCCAGGATCTAACATGGAGTGTTCGTTCCTGGGGCTGAAGAGATTTGCCATGGCTGGTATCAGATACCGACCTGGGTGAGTGAGGTCCGGGAAAGTCTGGTCAAGGACTAAATAACAGTTACTGTGGCAGCTACAAAGAGCATCGTAGTTGTCAAAGTTCTTCAACAACTCTGGCCTTTCTAATTATTTCTGGAGATCAATTCACTTACTGAGCCGGTATTTACTGAGCATCTACAATGGCCAGGCGCGATGCTAGGCTCCGTGGATGTGAGCGTCAACACAGAGATGTGGCCCGTGGCCTCCTGGAGCTTTGAGTGCGGCGGGAAGGCCAGAGAGGTGAGTCCATGCACCAGCCTGCTGTGGAGGGACAGGAGCCGGGGAGGAGCCTTACCCACAGGGTGTCCAACCTGCGGCCCAACACAAAATCGTAAATTGACTTAAAACCACATGAGGGTTTTTTTGTGAATACTTGTCACTATATATTTACTGTGTGGCCCAAGACAACTCTTCTTCTTCCAGTGCGGCCCAGAGATGCTGAAAGGTTGGACACCCCTGCTAGGAGTTTCTGAACTTGTTGTTTTGGTTTTTTTTACCTTCACCTAAGGACATTTTTTTCATTGTTGTTGTTGTTGTTTTTCAAGAGGAAGGGAGGAAGAGAGAAACATCAATGCGAGGGAGAAACATCGGTCAGCTGCCTCCTTTACGGGCCTGGACTGGGGAATGAACCCACAACCTATGTTTGTGCCCTGACTGGGAATAGAACCAGCGACCTTTCGGCTACTGGACGATGCTCCGACCAACTGAGCCATACGGGCCAAGGCTGAACCTAGAATTTTATCCAAGACCCTGAGCTACATGGTTGTCAGGATTCTTTCCGGTTTGAGAATTTGGGACTTCCCATGTGGCCTCTTGGAAAACCACTCGTGATGGCGGGAGGCGGAAGGGTGCCCTATTTCGTCCTCAGCGCCCGCAGCCACCCCTGCACAGGCTAGCGCTCTCCGAGCCGTGGGCTCCGCGCTGTCCCTCTGCTGCACAGAGGCGGGGCACGCAACCCCGGCTGTGCACTGACTGGAAATGTTATCAAAAGGCCCTGGTGACAGGGAAGAAAAATGCTTCAGAGGTTAATGAAGTCATGGGAACCTCGGTGCCAGATCCCAGCCCGTCTCGTGGCTGCCGTCGGTCTGCATCTGAGCCGGCGTGTTTGTCTGTGCGGGTCTGTGGCCCTGCGCCCGTGGGCCCCAGCACGGCTGCGGGAGTTGTACTCCCTCTGTAGCAAGGAAGAAGGCCGGCTGGGCTAGATACCTTTCCTGTACACCTAAGGTCCCCTAAGTGGAGTGTGTCCCCCGAGAGCAGAGGCAATGACAGGGTTGAATACCCCTGGGTGTTGTGCATCAAGCTATGCAGCAGAGTGAATAAAAACCATTAAAAATACCGAGGAATCAAGGCAGTCTGGATTTCACACATCGTGGGCGTGTGGAAGGCAGAGTTCAGGGGCAGTGCCGTGGGAACACTGGGGCTGACCCTGCATTTCTGCTTTTGCAGGTGGTGCGAGTGCCCTCGCGATGCAAAGGACCCAGTGATTAAACGCATGGTCCCGGTGTGTTCAGCTGAAATGCAGGGAGTAGGTTACAGCTCGCGTGCGTTGTAAAGTGAAGTTTCAGTACCTGAAAATGGTAATTCCAGGTCAATTTTTAAGTTGGGCTTTGTTGGGGGGGTTCCAGGGAAGTGTGGGACGGGTTGAGTGGCGGAAGCAATCACTCCTGGAATTGAGAAAAACACTCACCGTCTGTTCCGTCTGTTCCACCTGCACCGTGTGTTTCAGATTGCTCCAAGAGGCAGACGTGTCGCCCTAACCGTGTTTATGAGACACAGCGGGCGGAACAACAGTACAGTGAATACCCTAGTCATTCACACATCCAGTCGCCCCCCGAAGAGTGGAGTCGTGGTGTGGGTTTAGGAGTCAGGCTGCCGGGCCTGAATCCTGACTCCGCTACTTAATAATAGCTGTGGGAACTTAGACCAGTGACTTCATTTCCCCAAGCGACTCAGTTTCCTTATTAATAAAATGGTACTAATAACAGACCTCACGGAGTTGTGGAAAAGACTAAATTCGGCTTTGTATTCAAACACTCCGCTCGTGCTAGCACATACAGGGCAGCAAGGATCAATGGACTCTAGATGCCATTCACCTCATTTTTATTATCAGATGCCAACTACTCAGCCATGCTGAGTATGCAATAGACACACAAAGGAAGTGAGGCTCTTGCCCTCAGAGAAAGAACTGGAGGTCTGTATGTGTGTGTGTAACTAACAGAAAACGTTGGAGGTCAGACAACGAATTAAGGCACGAGCCCGAGGCAAGGGGACCCCAGCAGAAGACATGACTGTGACCTGAGAGGCAGGGGCCAGCTCAGAACAGGCTGCACAATACCCGAGCCTTCAAACACTACAACAGGTGGAGAGCAGCTTAATTCCAGGCACGAGGAGAAACAAAGGAAAAGACTCCAGGGAAAACATAAATTGTCATAGTTGAATCTAAAGCACTGTCTCACTCTCAGTGAGCCAAGAGATTTTCCATCTTCTTGTCGGGTCAGAATTTGGAGGCCTTGAATGCCGTGCTCAGTAATTTGGGCAACAGGATAGCAGACAAGAGTTTGAGCAGGTGAGGGAGAGCATGCATCTGATTCTGAGGACGACACCCTGGTGGCAGGTGGAGGGAAGGCAGGAGAGGGTACAAGATGCAGAGCAGGTGGGGGTGCCGATGGTACAGAGGAGAACCAGACACAACCTTTTCCTCAAGGGGCCCGGAGCTCACTGGAGAGATTGCACACAGGCATGTCAGCATCCACACAATAAAGCTACTTCTACCTTCAGGTGGATGCCAGGGAAATTAAGTTTCGTTTTGTCATCTGCAAAATGAGTTAAAGGTAATGTACCGTCTTTACCTCTCCAGATCTATGAGGATTCAATCACTGTAGGAAAGTGAAGTGTGTAGCGCATGCCCACAATGTAAGCACAGCTCCGTGCAATACCACTCAAGCACACATTCTGGCCCCCGTCGGCCTCCGGGGTGGAAGAAGCTAATTGCAGGCTGTGTTTATTGTCCCAGGCAAAGGAATGCGGGGGATGGTCAGGGGCCGAGTGGGAAAGGAGACTGGAAAACAGGTTGGGGAGTAGGTATCAGCAAGACGGAGCTGAAGCCGGTGCCTCCGCTTCTTCTTTTATTTCAACTTAATTAGTAATTGACTCATATCTCCTCCCCGCCAGGTCCCTCTCCCTGAATCTCTTCCTTTGTTCCTGCCACAGGACCTGTGGACCTGTGAGTTGAGGCTGGACAGCCTGGCACACTAGATGCGTGAACTGTAGATGATCCCGATGGGGAGGCGACAGGCTGTGTCTGGAGCTCTAGACTAGTTCTGGAACCCACCCTGTGTACCAGCTGGATGAGCGAGGACAAGTCAGCTCAACTCTCCAGGCCTTGTTTCCTTCCCATGCGATGAGAGTGTTGGGCCAGCGATCTCTAGTATCCACTGAGCCCCGTGCTGCTGTCTCTGATCCTGAGGTGTTCGGGAATTCCGAGGCTCAAGGTCAGGTACTAGGCTGCGTCCTGAGGGCCCTGGTACAAGCAGTTCCACTGCACTTGATCGGGGCGTGGACGGGGTGGGGGGAGAGGACAGGCTGGTTTTCCACCCTGGGAAAAACCTCTTTACCTGCGGCTCTGGAGCACAGCCTGCTCTTCTGACCCAGAACGCGAGGCTGTCAGAGCAGGAAAATGCCTGAGCAAGAGCCGCGCTGGCTAAGAGCGCAGGCTCTGGGCTCCTGGCAGGATGGAGAGCACTAGGAAGACGTGGGCAGTGGAGCCGTTCTGCTGATGCAGGAACATTATCTCCCATTTAGGAAGCTGGTCAGCTAGATATCACGCACTCCCTCACATTCTCGCAGTGATTCTACAACACTGATGTAGTTAATTATTTTCTAGGGGCTGCAGCTCAGAGAGGTTAAGTAACGCCCAAGGTCACACAGCCACTGCACGCTGACCCACTGACAGATTCGCTCCAATGCCGATATTCATCCGCCACAGTGAAGAGTGTCTCACCCTCGTGCCATTGGGGATGGTTTCTTTGGCCTGAGCTCAGTCCTTGTCTCTCTGCTTCACATCCCATGTCCTGGAACTTCTTTCCACTGGCTTCTCCCTCTCGGCTTATGACCATGGACGCTTCTCCCATTATAAAACAAATTGATGCCCACACACCTTCCCCTCTACCCCACATTTTCCTCCTTCCTCTCATGCCCACACCTGAGGCCTCCAGTTCTCCATCTTCGTCACTCCCCCACCCAAGTCATTGCACGTCACTGAGGTCACCCTGGGTACATTCCCAATGGCGCTTGCATTGTCAGGCCCAGTCATTAGGTTTCCGTCCTTGCAGCAGGTGACACCCACGGCCACCCCCTTCTTACGAAAACATTCTTCTCCCTCTGTTTCCATGCCGCCCTTCTCTCTTGGTTACCTCCTCCGCAGTCCCTCCTTCTCCGTCTCCCCTTCCTCAGCTCGCTCTGTAAAGTTTTAAGTATAATTATTTTTTAAAAATTTGTATTTATTGATTTCAGAGAGAGAGGAAGGGGGAGGGGAGAGAGAGAGATTGATTGATTGCTGTTCTACTTATTTATGCATTCTTGGTTGATTCTTGTATGTGTCCTGACCAGGGATCGAACTTACAACCTTGGCGTATTGGGATGGCGCTCCAACCAACTGAGTCACCCGGTCTGGGCGATTCTGCCTCCAGTCTCTTGCCACTGCAGAGTACTCCAGGTTATCCCCCACATTCCTGGCTGCAACCCCCGCCTGCACATTGATGGCTCTCTGATTTGTATTCCCAGTCCTGACCTCAGGTTTGAGCTTCCATGTCGCAGACATAACTTCTAGACATGGCCTCTGGGGGCCCCAGGGCGCTTTAGAGCTAACACAACCCAAAATTGGGCTCACAGTTTTCTTCTCCCCAACTTGCTTCTCTTCCTATGTCCTCTAGCCCAGTTAGTGACACTCAGCCACCCTGGCACTCAGGATAATCTATCCAGTAGTCCAGGCGGGAAACCTGGATTCCTAGACACCCGCCATGCCTCAGGCCCCCAAAACAGCACACGCCACGTCCATGTCCAATAGGTCACTAATCCTTCTGCCCCTCAGCACCCCCTCTTTCCCACTGCCACTGACCTCGGGCCCCTCAGCCTCTCCCAGCGCTGTGCTCACCTCGTCTCGAAACCTTCAGTCTCATGCAGCTGGAGGGATCTTGCTCCTGTGGAAAGCTGGTCTTCTCTCTTCCGGCTTATGACCCTTCAGGGAGTCTCCCCTGTCTAAGGCCTTCACCCCATCCACCTCCCCAGCCCCATCTTCCACCACTCTCCACAAACCCTACATTCGGCTGAGGACAAAAACCACTGCAGTTCTCAGCTCCCCGCTTCACTTCCACATGTTATTCCACCTACATAAATGCTTTTCCTTTTGTTCTTCCCCTGGTGAAGTTTACTCCTCTCCCGAGATCCTGTTGCCCCCCAGGAGCCTTCTCTGACCTTCCTGGGTCAAGCTGAGCCTGTCTTGCTTTGCTTTCCACGCGCCTGCTCACAACACTTGTTATAGCCCCTAAGGCACTCTGGTGGTGCCTGGGCTGGTGGTGCTTTTCCCAGAGAGGGAGGGGCTGTGCCATTCGAGTTTGCATTCTCAGCGCTGTGCACAGGACCTGGTATACTATGTTAGGGAAGATGTTGCTAAATAATAATATGCAAATGCATGACTTTGGGGAGAGGCGCCCAACCTGAACCCCAGCTGATATTCACAGAATTGTACAACTTGTCAGTCAGAGATAAAGCCCAACCGTGGAGATAAAGTCCAGCCACTTCTCTTCTTTATCTATCCAGCCCTTGCACGTCGACCACCTTCCTGGGGTCAGGCACCACTGTCCTGGGCACTGAGATTCCAAGATGAAGTAAACACTGCTCCAAGCTCCCAAGGAACTCGGGTTAGAAAACCAAAGTAAGCCTGACTGGTGTGGCTCAGTGGACTGAGTGCCGACCTGGGAACCAGGGGGTTGCTGGTTGGATTCCCAGTCAGGGCACATGCCTGGGTTGCAGTTGGGGGTGCGCACAAGAAACACAGTGATGTTTCCCTCCCTCTCTTTCTCCTTCCCTTCCCCTCTCTCTAAAAATAACTAAATATATAAAATCTTCAGGAAAAAAAAAAGGAAACCAAATGAGAGCATCCTTAGCACCTTTCGAACAGGTGCTGTGGCTTCAGGTTGAATAGATGTTTGCTTTTGTCTTCTGTTGGGGCTACGGCATTTAGAGGTGGTGTCCCACTCTCAGTGTAGATGTTGTGACTGGGAGTGAAGGTAATTTAGGGTGAGGATAAAGAGGATTTACCAAACCTGCACACACTTTAGGATGTGGGCAGCAACATCAGCAAACTGTAGGTGGAGCTGAGAATTCGCAGCCCTGACCTTAATAGGGACCGTGGGAAAAACCAGCTTACACCATGGCTTCCCATGTTCCATCTCCCAGTGGGCACTCCTGTTCGCATTCGGTATCTGCATCTGTACCTGTGACATTCCGTGCTGTTCTGGGTGGTCTGGGGGGATCCGGATGAATAAGAAAAGTCCCCACATTAAGAAGCTTAAAATCTTCTAGGGGAGCTGATTCATGCACTCATATAATCAAAATGTAACAAATCCCTAAAGGACCGTGGAATAGTGTCTATAAAGTGCTTTGAATTTCCGCTAGAAGCTCAGGTGTTCCAGACGCGTGAGGTTGCTCGGGGGGGAGGGGGGTGTGAGATGTTAAGTAGGGCCAAGGACACAGGCCAGTTACCTGAGGACAGATCTGCCCCCCCCCCCCCCCCCCCCCCCGCCACAGGTGACCCCTAACCCAGCCAACCTCGGGCCTCATTCCTGAAAGCCCCGCTGTGCATAAAGTAGGGGCTGGTGGGTACTGGGGAGGGTCTGGAGCAATTCTAATTTTTGATGAGTCTTCAGCTACAAAGGGCATCCTGGTTCCCTAAGCCTGGGTGTCTACTCTCAGCTTATTTTGCACAATCTGGTAACAGGACCAATCCCAAATGGTGTAACGCTATCCCAAATATATACATATTCTCCCTTTACAAAGTTGACATGTTTCTCCAAGTTTTTACAGAAATCAGTTCACAGAGTGCAAAACCTGTTCAGATCAGACAGCGTACAATACACATTTTTTAAATGCTCCGTTTTAAGAGTATGCTTGGTTTCAGACAAACAAGCCTTTTGTTGACATGGATATCAGGAGAACAGTACATAAAAAAACATCAAAGACAGTCACACACACATCCCATAGTTTTATAGGGAACACCCTCTGTCTTTCCCATATGCGGCGCGGAAAACGGGGCCAGAACGATCCTGCAGAAACTTCCTGATGAAAACAGCCGGGTCAGCCATTCCCAAGCTGGAGCCCTGGCTGTGGCGGACCGCAGCCAGGGTTCCAGCGCCTCCTTCGCGCCTCCAGAGGCGATGTGCCTCGTGCAGCGCCTGCGTGCAGCTGACCTGAGGCGCTCAAGGAGTCCGAGGTCTTTGGCACCGGCTGGGTCCTGGGGACATCCCAGGCCCCTCGGGCAGAAACACTCCAGATTATCAGCCCAAGGAGTCACGTGAGCCAAATCCGGGTTAATCATCCTTCCCGCTCTAGGTCCGCTTCCGCTCCCTTTCCCCCTCTTCCTCCCCCCCCACCCCCTCCCCGCACCTGCGCTGCCACTGAGCTTCCTCTGCAGGAGGCTGCAGGGTCTGCATATCCACCCCCACCCCCCGCCCCGCCGCCAGCAGCTTTTGGAAGAAAAAAAGAGGGGTGCTTCTTTGTTCTTTCGCCCGGTTAACCCTGTTCATGGAATTCAACACCCATCCCCAACCCAAGTTTGCAAATTTCCCACCACGATATGGAGAACTGGCCGCTTCATTCGCGGAGACTTTCTGGGCCCCTGCTGCTCCTGGCAGAACGCTCTTCCCTCTTCCCGTACCGTCCTAGTTCATCTCAGGGCTGCCCGGGCCGCCCGCCCCCGGAGGCAGGCGTTGTTATCCCTGTACTGCAGATGCGAAGAACCGAGGTACACAGGTGAACTTGCCCAGGGTCTTACATGGCACAGCTAGGTTTCCAGACCAAGTGAGTTTTGATCTCAGAGCCCTAAATCTTTATTGCTGTTCTTTCTTGAGAGAGCAAGAACAATAGTTTTTAAAAAGAAAAATAGATAATACTTATTGAGAAGTTGCTACTTGCCTGATACGGTGCAAGCATTTCTCCAGACTACCGCTCTCCGAGGCAGGTCGGCCACTCACCAGTTATGTAATCTGCAGCAAGTTCCTTAACCTCTTTTTGACTCAATTCTCTGTCTGCAAAATGAGGCTGGAAATATGGATAATGCGAAGGGTAAATGAATTAGTACACGTAAAGCTCTTTGGCACATATTAATCCCTCAGAAATGTCTTATTTTTTTACCATCACCTCCATTTCACAAGTGAGGAAGCCGGGTTTGGAGGGAGTAAGCAACTAATCAGTCCAGACTGCCCGGTGCGCGCACTCTGCAGCAGCGCAGACCTGCTCAGAAGGCCTGCGGGGTGGGGGCTCGCCCCCAGGTGAGTTGCACCTGGCAGGTGGGAGACAGGCTTCCTGAGCGTTGCAGGACGCGCTGCAGCCTGGAGACTCGAATGGTCCTTAGCGGACACGCAGGGCCGGGGGGCTCGCCTCGCTCAGGATATGAGCGTGCGAGGGCATGGGCGGTGTGAGGGTCTCGCGGGAACCCACCAAATCAAGGCAGCCTACACCTGTGAGTCCAAGACTGGGAGCGGTCCAGTGTGGAGCTCCCCCCCCCCCCCCACTGTCCTGCACACACACTGACACCCCCTCCGCAACCCCCACCCTACCCCCCACCACCTTCGCGCTGGCTAGTGCGCGCGCGCGCACACACACGCGCACACACAACACTCCAGCCCGCACCGCCCCCCACCCCCAGCCGGTTCCCGCCGCGCTCCCGCCGCGCTCCCCCGCCCGCTGCTCTCCAGGGCGGAGTTTCCTCCTCTGCTCATTGTTCGCAGCCCAGCGCCCGCCCAGCCCTGCCCTGCCCGGCCCCGCCGCCGCCAGCGCGCTCAGGGGGAGGGGGCGGGGGCCGGCGCGGACAGGACGGGAGTCTCCGCAGACGCCCGCCCGGCCGCAGCCGCTCAGACACCGCCCGCGACGCAGCCGCCTGCGGCTCCCCTACCGCCTGGCTCCGAGACCCAGCCGGCTCTGCAGCAGCGGCCGCGAGAAGGGGCCACTAGTGAGCGACTCGGGAGCACCGGTCACCGCCCGGCCGCCGCAGCCACCGCCAGGCCTCGGCGCGCTGCGCCCAGGCTCTCACCGCTCGGGCTCTCGGAGCCTCAGCCAACCTCGCAGCCACCTGCTCTGGGCCCGGGGCCAGGACACGATGAGCTCCGCGCTGGCCCTCTCGGCGCTGCTGCTGCTGCTGCCGCCGCTGCCGTCGCTCTCCCAGACTGGTGAGTGGTGGCCGGGGCCCCGCTGGGACCCTCGTGCCGGTGCGCCTCTGGCAGGGCGGGCCTGCGGTGAAGCCCGCCGCGCCTCAGGGCCCGACTGGAGCAGCCCGCCCGTCCGTCCACCTCCCGCTGGGGCCACGCGTGGAGTCTGACCTTGCAGCACTCACGCTCCTTTCAAAGCCGAGAACCCGCAGGTGCTGGGCCGCGAGCGCGGATTGCATCTGGTCTCCGTTCGGGTGGAGTGGGCAGCGGATTGTACCGGGCCAGACGGAGGAGCGCTGGCGCTCGATGGGTTTGTGGGCAAAAGAGCGCGGGGACTTGGGGCACCCCGCGGCTCCAGGCTTTCACGGGACCCCCAGGGTTTGATGACTCCTTTACTCCGAGTTGGAAGGGTTGAGGGGCGGTATCACGTGATCGTTGGTTCCCGGCGAAACGGCACTCCGAGTGCTCCTGACGAAGTTCCCGAAGCAGGTGACAAGCCTCCACCCCGCTGTGTTACTCGATGGCGAAGAGGTTTTTGCAGGTAGTGTGTGCAGCAGGCTCAGCCCGCCGAGCCCGCGCTGGGGCGGGCGCAGGGGAAATAAGTAGACCGTCCACAGTCCCCAAGTCACCTGAGTGAGGTCCTTGCCTCCGTTTCACCAAAGGATCCCTTCTTAGCTCAAGGCCGGGATGCTGAGGCCCCTCTCCAGCCGCTTGGTATGAACAGGAACTTACCCTTGCCGCTTGGGCTGCACCTCAGAAACACCCCCAATATCCGTCTAAAGGTGAAATGTTACCCTTTTGGGGAGGACAGGCCGTGGCTGCGAACGCTATCAGAGCAGGTGGAAGTTCCAAAGCCCTTGGAACAGCTGGCGTCTCAGCCGCAGACAGAGGTGCAGATCTTTCTTGCCCCGCTGAGCCCGAGTCTGCAGCCAGAAAGGGGAACGTTCCTTCCCTGGGGTCAGGAGGACCGCGGTGGGAGCCCAGGCAGGGAAGGGGCCCTGCTGCTGGCAGGTGCTGGCAGGTGCTGGCATTGGGGATGAAACTCCGAGGGAGCGTGCACTGGAATCACGGTATAGTGTCTCTGCTTCTGCACCCCAGGGAACCTTGGGTGGGGGGGAGGGGCCGGAGGTCAGAGCACCCTCCGCGGGCAGCCCTGAGGCTCCACCAGCCTGGCCCAAAGGGGAAGGGTGTCCCTAGAGGAGGGGCACAGCGTGAGGAACATCGCACAGCTCTGAGGGGGCAGTCTCTGGAGGTTTGCACTCTGGCAGGGCTGAGAAGAGGCTAGAGAAAGTGCTCTCATCAGCCCTCTCCTCAGGCCGGCGGACTTCAGCAGGGGGCCTTGGCGAGCGCTCCTCTGTAAGGAGCCTCTTAGGGCCACCCAGAAGGGAAGAAGGGCGATGGGCGAGTTCCCAGCGCTCCCCGCTTACAGAGGCTGAGCTTTGAGAGGGTGGGGACTGAGGGGCAAGACCCCCACCCTCCTGCCCCGAGAGGAGGGGCTCTGGAGCTGCCTGTGGGAACAACTGCCAGCCCAACTCCACTGGCTTCCAGGCTGGACTGTGGCCCTGGGCTCTGGACACTGTCCGGAAGCCCGGTCTCTCCCAGGAGGCCGGCCTCGAGCCCAGCGCGGGCATGGCAGGAGTGTGATAAGCAGTGAACGAAAACCAACCAGAACCTCCCCCTGTTCCCAGCGGCAAGTCACTTGGCCTTTCCGAGTCCCCCCCTAATGCTATTATTAGAATGTGCGGTGAAAATACATGCTTTGAAAAGTGTGCATCAGCAAGGGATTATTATGGTATTTGCAGACAGAGAGGCCAGCAAGGGCCGAGGGGCTACCTGCCTGGCGTGTAGCGGCTGTGAGGGGTCAGTAAGGACCGCCTCGTCTCCACCCTGCTGAAGGTGGTGTGGCCACAGCCATCAGGGACGATGTGATCCCCAAAAGTGCTGGCATCCTGTGATCTGGTTCTGAACACACAGAGGCTTATAGGGTGAGTCTCTTGAACAAAGGGATTCACCCTGGACAGGCCCCCTGGGAGCCTCCCCTCTCAGAGGGCAGGCGGGTCGAGCAGGTCGAGCAGCCTGTGGCAGAAACAGCAGTGGCCCCCGACCCCCGGGGCCCAACAGTGCATGAGACCCCTTCCTGGGGCTGTTTGGTTTGGGGCTTATTTGGTTGAATCTCGTGGCCAGCTGTACCTCTGAGCCTCGCTTTTCTACTCTGTAAACTGGTAACAAATCTCTGACCTGCAGGTTGCTGTGAAGGTAACTTACGGGATAAGCCCGACACTGTGCCCAGCTCATGGTCAGAGCTCAGTAAATCTCAGCTATCACGATTGATAAAGCGTGTGTACGGAGCGCTTGGTTGGCTTGGGGCGCCCCCAGCTGCAGGAGTCTGCTCATGGGTGGGGGCGCCCGTCCCCGTGGAAATAAAACCTGAAACTTGGTGTGGAACAGGGAGACTTGTGTAAAGAAACGCTAACATTTGGGAAGAGGCGACCAAAGGCAGAGCTTCCTGAAGGAGGTGAGGGTCTCTGTGGAGACTTAATGCAAAAGGGCCAGTGTGGGGTGGGAGGCGATTTCCTAGGGGGGGGTTGAGGCTCAGTGAAATGCGGGGTGCAGGGGGCACACAGGTTCGAGGCTAGGGTCCTGATGGGGGTTCTTGAGCTGGGTGCAGTGAGCTGTAGAAAGGTTTTGAGGAGGGACAGGGTTGGGGGAGAGTGGGCTTTCCCAGCTCAGTGCTGCTTCGATGGCTTTGAGGCGGGAGTGAGCCAGATTGGGGGCGGGGAGGACTGTCTCAGCAGGGCTGAGCAGAGGAGGGGTAAGGGACAAGGGACCGGCTGGGAAGGGAGGAAACGCCTGGGGGTTACCAAGGCACCAGGTGACAACTTGGCCAGGGCTGTGGGATGTGGCCACCTCAGAAAGGGCAGAGGAGGGGAACTTGGCATGCCTGGGCAGTTCTCCAGGGGTGGCCCTGGGCCTCCAGAGGGCAGGGCACAGAGTGGGGGGTAGGGGGCAGCGTGGAGGCTGTACCCCACGTGAATACTGCCTTTTCCTCAGGGGTCCATGTTCGAAGGGAAAGGGGGAGATCCTAGCTGGGGGAGGATGGGCGTTGATAGCTGCCTTTTGGACGCTGAGAGAGGAAGGGGACTCCCCAGAGCTTGAATTCTCCTGAGCAGGGAGGGCTGGAGAATCACCTCTTGTCTGCCCTCAGGTATCGCTTGCCCTCAGGTATCATCCTGCTGACTGTGTCTTCCCTGCTTTCCTAGACGGAGCCAGTTATGTTAGGGGGTCTGCTGGGTGCCTCCCCAACCACGCAGTGAGTCCCCCCGAGGGTGAGGGCATCAGCATATCCCTCTCCATCTCCAGGGCGCAGCGCAGTTGCCGAAGCACTGAGCAGCTGCAGAAGTTTCCTGCAGACTGTTGAACTGTGGGGAGCCGGCCCTTGCCCCCCGCTTTCAGGCTCTCTGGGAGGGGGGTCCAGGCGAGCTCGCACCCTGAGCCGTGGTGATGGCTGGGGGGCTCTTTCTGCAGGGCTGGCGGAGCAGCTGCTAAGGGTCCAGGCTGCTGGGCTTGGGATTCCCAACCAGACCCACGGCTGCTGTGGAAGACAGCTTGGTGCTGAGCTGAGGCAGGTGGGAAGACCTCTCTGGACAGCTCACTGCACTTGGTGGGAGGGGGGCTGGGATCAGGTGCTTCTTCACACCCTTCACAGGCCAGTGGCCCTCTGCAGGTCTGCTGAACGCCAGCCCTCCCACACAGCTGGAAACGGGAGCCCAAGCTTCCCCCGCCTGCTCTGCTCAGCAGCCCAAGCCCCAGCCCCCGGAGACTTCCTCAGACCTAGAGGCCGGGAATCCCTGGGCTCACTTCCTATTTGTGCCCGGGAAGCAGGGCAGGGAGCTCTGCGGGTGGGGTGGGGGTGTCCCTGTCATGCCCCATTCCCAGGAACACGGGCGAAGTTGCACGGGACGCTCCTTGTCATGTGTCCTGTCCCCTGTGAGGGGCTGTCAGGAGATCAGATGAGGTGGCAGATCCAGAATTATGACTCATGGGGGTCCCACAAGCCTCACGACCGTAGGTCTTGAGGAAAGCCGTCCAGAGAATCCACACGCCAGATCTTTATTACTGGCGCCAGTGTCTGCCACAGGGTTCCTCCAAACAGGCAGTGCAGAGGAGAACTCGGTTGGCGAAGAGAATTTCCGCACCATCTCTCACTAAACTGGAAGGTCATAGAACTCGGAGTTGTAGGCCTGGGAAGCTTTCTGGAAGCCTTCTGGGCCTGCCCCGTTTTTCAGACGAGGGAATGCAGACGGGGCCGTGAGGTCACTTGCGCAGGTTCCCAGTGACCCCCTGTGACGACTGTGGTGGTGCCTGCAGCCGTAGGTATCTGTAACGGGACCTTTCTCCTGGGCATCATGGAGCCTCAGCTCTTCAGGAAGGGCTGCGAGGTGGTGACAGCTCCGTACCGTGCTCAGACTCCCTCCCCTTCACTGTCAGGGGAAGCCGAGCCTTGGAGCCACTTTCTTCCTCCAGAGCTAGGCTCTCCAGGGGCTCTCTGAGTACCACGACCGTCCCAGTGCTGGCCCTTGTCCGTCGTGACTACGTGTGTGTCTGTCATTGCCTGGGAGCCCCTCTAGTGTCCACAACCTCCAGCCAGAACGTGGGGCACATCAGTGGTTGGATGACCACCCGGTGGATGAATACTGCAGTAAGGCTGGGTTCAGGAGCGGCCCCTCCCCCATGCCCCCAGCAAGCTCTCGTGTTGGCTCTGAGCCCTGGCCTGGCTCTGGACCACTCCAGCAGTGGCCAGCACAGACCCCCAGCGTAGCGTGGCCTGCTGGCCCATTCTCTGTCCCGCCCCTTTTCCCGGCACACACCACCACCGCCGCCACCCTTTCTTCCTCTGTAGGCTTATTCCCCTCGGGTCAGCCACCTCGAACTTCCCCAGGGCCAGGGCGCAGGGTGGCACCCCGTCCGCCAATTGTCACGGCCGGAAGGCTGTGTGCCTCAGCCCAGGGGGAAGAGAATTCTGGGGAGTGGCTGAGTGTGGCTTGCCATGCAGCCCCAGGTTGGGGTGCAGGGGGCCCTCCTAGAGCCAGGTCGCTGGACACACATGGTCTGCCCAGGCGCCCACCGCTGTCTGATGTCTAACTCTGTGAATCCCAGTTCCACATAGAAGGGACAAGTGAGAAGAAGGCAGTTCTTACACTTGTCCGCTAGGTGTGAGGCCAACGCCACTTGCCCTGATAGTCCCTGATCTCCGCCCTAAGGTCCCCCTCTGTCCCCATCCAGTCTGACTTCTGTGCTAACCTACTCTGAACACACCGGCTGGAGCTAGCGTCTCTGGCTGGGACAGCATGAGGTGGCCTTTAGACAGCCTCTGCGTCACAGACGTTCCAGAGGGGGACAAACTGAGGCCCGGACACCTAGGACCTCACGACCAGCTCTTTCCCAAATATCCACACGCCTCAGCCCCTCATTTCCGTCAGCTCTCTGCTTGAATGCCACCTCCTCAGAGAGGCCTTCCAGGATGCCTTGTACAACACACCCTTGTCCCCTTACTCTGCTTATTTTCTCCATAGCACCTATCACCTGGGTACACGCATTTCTTTGTTTCTCCCCTGAGTAGACTGTAAGCTCCATGAGGGCAGGGACTTCTGTTCAGGGCTGTAGCCACAGCACCTAGAACAGTACCTGGCACGAAGTAGATGTTTAATAAACATTTGCTGAATGAGTGAGTGAGTGGCAAGCTGGTTTGGAACCCAGAGGCTCGCCTGCCAGTTCTGAGCTTTCTAACTGCAAGGCTCCTAACCTGGTTCCAGAAGAGAGGGAGGTGGCGGGTGGGCTGGCCCTGGGCACTGGAGGAACGGGCACAGGGGCTTGGGAGGAAGCAGGGGCTCCTGGGGGGGAGGGGGAAGAGCTGTGGGTGGTGCAGCAGCTAGGGCTTCTGTTTGTTAGAACTTGATTTGGCTGCTCAGAGCAACTAAAAAAAAATAGTGCATTTTAAAAGAGAGAAGTTATGTCTCCGCCTGGCTCAGTGGCTCAGTGGATTGAGTACCAGCCTGTGAACCAGAAGGTCATGGGTTCGATTCCTGGTCAGGGCACATGCCTGGGTTGTGTGGGCATGCAGAAGGCAACTGATGGATGTTTCTCTCCCTCTCTTTCTCCCTCCCTTCACCTTTCTCTGAAAAATAAAATAAACTCTTAAAAAAATAAAAGACAGAAGTTCTATCTCTCTGTATAATAGTTTCAGGGGGCTGGTGTGGAGGTTCTGCCACCATTCGTGTGCTGCTTCCTGGTCCACAGTGGCTACTTGGGCTCCAGGTGTCAGGAAGGAGGAACAAGGAGCCCACAGCTCCCCTTTCACGGTTATCTGCCAGAAACCACACTCAACACTTGCAGTTACATTTGTGGAGTGGAACTTAGTCCTACGGCCACACCTAGCTGCAAGGGAAGCAGTAAGAGCACTTTCCCTAGGGGGCAGTGATTTTTACTTCAGGCCTCCATGTGCCTAGCCAAAAATCGGTGGTTCTGTTATAAAGTTGAAGCACAAGATGATATTGAAATGGATCTCCTATGAATGCTACCACAGACCTGGCCCCTGAAAACCACGGGTTTCTCTGCAGCCGCTCGCAGTCCTCACCTGGCCAGTCCCAACAGCTCCGCATCAGCACGAGTAAAATCCAGGGTCCGGCGGAGGTAATGCCTGCTTGAGTGTAGTTGGTTGGGTTATGATATGGGTGTAATAATTTATAGTTTTAATTTGGACATTTCACCTCAAATGGCATGTCGTGTGCTTGAGTGTGATATTATGTTACAGAATTACGTGCGTATGATTTTGTAATAAAAGATTTTGTAATAGAAAGCGGGTGTTATTTGTGCCAGACTCCTTATAAGCAGTAGTCCTCAGTGGCCTAAGGCCTACCTTCTGGCTGAGCCAGCTCTAGCTGAGCCTTTGTTTTCATGGCTCCAGCCTTTGGGTTCTGATGGAGGAGCAGTTCCTTGTAATGCACACGACAGCCCAGCTTCCTCCCACTCAGGGCCCCCAGCCTTGAGCTTCTCCAGTGAGCAGAGGTGGCCTAGGGACCACCACGAGCAGGGCCTCCACCAGCGCAGGCAGAGGGGGTGGGGGTACCTGCTTTCCCCCACTGGCCTCTGGATAACAAAGAATTATTTCTGCACCCTCCCCTCCCCTTCCCACCGCAGCCAGGCAAATGCAGGGCGGAGGGAGATCCTATCCTGTCTGAGCAGTGTGGTCCGGGAGTGCGGCAGCCAGAGGCCAGTGGCTCCCACGCCTGGTGGGGCTGTTCTGCAAGCCACCTTGGGGGCCACGGAGAGCTTGGGGTGCACTCCTGGAGGGGAAAACTGAGAGGAGGGGGCGACTTCACATCCCACCCACTTCGTGCAGCTTGGCATTTATTTGTTCTGTGCAGTAGATAGCCACATGAAAAGTCGTTTTGAGAAAAAGTTTTGTCCAAGAGAAAAAAAAGTTGAAATCTCTTGCCATGTGCCCCAGGTTTTGAAGTTAGAGACTTAGATTTTTAGTTTGGGCTTTGGGACCTAACCAGCCTTGTGACTTCAGGCTTGTTTCCCGGGCTCAGTTTTCCCAGACATAAAATGGGTAGGATGCCTTCCTCAACAGCGAGCGTTCGATACAGTCACGTAGGTGGTGTGCCTGACACATTTAGTTTTCTTTTCTTTCACGGCTTCAGCTCTAGCGCAGTGTGAGGTGTGGTGGACAAGGCCTCTCCCAAGCTGGACCCCGCTGGACCAAGCTTTCTCCTCTGCGGCTCCCCACCTCCCCCCCCCCCCCCCCGCCCTGGACCCAGCCCTCCCTGATTTAGTCACTACCCACAGCCAGGTCACTCTGGGTGAGGGCCCCAGTTCTGGGGGCCTAGTTGTAGAGGGCAGTCCTGGATGAGGGTGGGCAAGGCGTGCTTAGCTAAGAAGGGGCTCTGCTGGCCAGCCCCCTCACCTTCTTGGTCCCCACCAGGTGCTTCTCGCCCCAGCCCTGGAGGGCGCTGCCCTGGACTGTGGGCTTCAAGGGGAGAGAGGCTTTCCCGAGGCCGTCTCCACCCTGTCTCCACCCTGATCGCTGCAGGCGCTGCCCAGCACGCTGAAGTGGAGTCTCACCTCTGCAGCCGTTCCTCCACCTGGTGGGAGGGCGCTCCTCAGCCACCGCTGCTCCGGGGCCCTCGTTCAGCCTGCGGAGCTGAGTCTCTTCCCCGCTCCTTCTAAACAGCTTCCTTCCCCCTCAGCCAACTCTGCCCTCTCACACCAAATTCCCAGTGACCCATCCTGGGAGGGCGGGAGGGAGGGAAGCAGCATGGGGTTACGACGCAGCAACTAACAGAAACCTGGGCGCCCACCGTTTCCTCAGAAAGACAGGACGTGGGAGGGAGATGGGAACTGCTCTCAGGGGTGCACCGGGCGCTCTGCACACTCAGTTCGGCACCAGTGGGCAGTGCTCGGTGCCTCGGCTCACCTGAAAGGCAAATCGGGACGAGCACCATATAGTCTTTATCTTTGAAAGATTTTTTAAAAATGTATTGGTTTTTAAAGAGAAAAGAGGGGGAGAGAGACATTGATTAGTTCTACTCGTTCATGCATTCACTGGTTTCTTTTTTAAAAATGTTTGTATCAATTTTAGAGAGAGAAAGAGAAAAAACATCAGTTTGTTGTTCCTCTTATCTATGCATTCATTGGCTGCTTCTTGTATGTGCCCTGACCGGGGATCGGACCCTCAACCTTGGCATAGCAAGACAACACTCTAACCAAGTGAGCTACTCGGCCAGGGCCATATGGGTTTTCTTTCTTTTTTTTTCCCCAAAACTTTTATAACTGTTAAAACAAGCTGCATCCCCCAAACTGTGTCCACAGAGACCACTAGTAGTCCTCAAGATGTTAATAGTTATGCTCTCAATGAATGATAAATGGAAAAAAGAGAACTCTGACCTACAATGTTTGAGAAACGTTGCCTACTCTGTCCCCTTCTTTGGAAAATCAATATTATGATCTTCAATGACCTGACCTCTACTTCATGACCTTTGTTTAACCCAGGGGTCCCCAAACATTCATTAACTAAGGAAGCTTTTCTTTCTCTCCACCCTCTTCTTAGTAGACAGATCATCCGTTAACATCTCCTAGGCAAACACTGGTGGGAAGGTGGAGTGCCCACCTGCCCTGGTATTCCCGGGTCTGAAATCTGCAGCGTTCGGTGCTAAAGCCCAGACGGTCCGCGTGAAGACCTGGACTGGGCTGAGGGAGCTTGAGGGGTGAAAACACACCAGGTGTTGGGGGGGGCAGGGGGCGTTGCTAAGCCAGACCTTCCTGACGTGGAAGTGAAGCCTGAGCGGGCCCTCCCTCCTCGGGGCACTCACAGAAGGTTGGCTGGGGCCAGCCTGGAGGCTGCTGGGTCAGAACCTGTGCGGCAACAGGGTTGCTCCAGGCCCCTCCTGGGTGTTAACAATGGTGTTGCTTTTCAGAAATGGGAGACATTGCTAAGAGCACTTGGTGGGTGTTTTTGACGTTTGCTCTTTCTGCCCAGATGTGGCAAACATGGTTGCTTCTGGCCTCTCTCCTGTTGGGCCCCTGTCACCTGGCCCCAGAACTGGGAGAAGGGGGTTCCAGAGGATGTGCTGTCGGCCAGCCCTGCCTCGGTGGCTCACCAGGGGCAGTGGGGCTCGGGGCTTTCTCCCAGCTCTGGTTAAGCAGGGCTTGCTGAGAGGTACATGGGCCTCATCCACCTTCAGGCTGTCATTTTTCCTGGGAGTCAGGGAGCCAAATGGCTGAAGTGTGAGGGGTGGGTATCTTGTTCATATTTTCCAAGCTGCTGCTACACAAGAGGACCCTTGCAGGCAGGTCACTGAGCTCAGTGAGCCTGGGGTCCCCCAGCTCAGGGAGATGTGGCCCTGCATGCCAGCCCTAGGGGGCGCTGCTGAGTAGGGTGTGGTCTGGGTCTCAGCCTCCTCTTCCCTTCCCCAGGCCCTGTGCTGTCAACCCACTCCCCAGCACAGCTCTTCTTCCAGCCAGGCTGCCTTCGCCTGGAGGAGACTCCCCAGAGCACCACACAGAGCTGCTTCTCGCCCTGAGGTCATCCTGCTTCCAACTCCTCTGCAGCCTCGGTGGGCCGAGGCACTAGCGAGCGTGTGCAGCGGACACCCGGCCGCTGGGGAGGGGCAGGGTGGGAGCCTCCCCACAGGCTCTCATTCTCCCCTTGGGAATCCTGCGAGCTCGCACTTAGTGGAGAAACACGTGGGCTTTACTCCCGGCCCGCGGAGATTCTGGAAGTCTGGTCCTGACCACACAGAATCAATCACACCTCTGAATTCCGTGGGCTCTTTGGGCAACCCCATCCACACACCAGCTACAACTGCCTATGGATGCTCTTGTTGATAAAGCTTTGTAGTCTTGGGGGGGTTTGTGGGGGGGTGGCGAGCACGGAGCAGACACTCAGGAGGGTCCACCTGAGCTGGGTGTCGAATAAAGAGCACAGGGAGAAAAAGAAAACAGGTGTGCAAGGGGAAGATGCTCCGCCACTGGGGGCAGACAGAGTACGGCCTAGGGGCCTCCGTTTCCTTGCCTGTGGGGGCGGGGCTGGTCCGGGAAATCTCAAGGACCGTCCTGTTCAGTGTTCCTTCTTTGTGCCAGAACTGCTGGCATGATGGGACTGGGTTCTAGGGTTGTGCGTGCACCCAGGAGGGAGGAGCCAGGGGATGGGGGTGGGGGTAGGGGGAGCCTACACCGGGCGGCTCCAAGGCTTTGAATCACTGGAGACAGCTGGAGGCGGGGGAAGCTGTTCTCATCGCAGCCGGCTGCTGGGGACAGCCCGTGGCACCTTGAATTCCTGGATAATGTGAGGGAGGTGCGGGTACCTGTCCCTTGCCCTGGGGGCTCTCATGGTCTTGCTGGCCTAGGACTTATCTTTTCATCTCACTACAGGCCTCCCCGGTCCGACGGCCAGGAGGGGGAGCAGGAGCTACACCCGGGAGCACCGGCAAGTATGCGCTGCTGTGGCGATTTTCAGCCGCTGTGCCACAAGAGTCTTTGAAACATGCAGTACCTGACTACTCAGTCAGGGGCACTGACTTCTGTTTTCCCTTGGATTGTCAAATTAAAAAATGACAGCAGCCCACACAACAATAGCTGTTCAGTGTGGACAACTCAAAATTACACCTGTTTTTTTTTTTTTGGTCAAGTCGGCAAAATATTTTTTGGTGCTCTGAGGAATTTTAGTAGTTAGTTTACATGTGCCAGGAGATAAAAAAGGTTGAAAATTGCCGCCCCACAGACAGCAAGCCTGCTTTGGGAGTTGGACCACAGAGTGCTAGAAGCCACAGAAGGTGTGACCCGTATTCCGACCTTCTGTTGGCCCGTCCCTCCCTTGCTGGGGTGGGGTTAAGGGCTGTCTGGGGTCCCTCTGGTTCTGACGTTAGGATCCCGGGGAGGCAAGGAAAGTGAAGTCTGTGTGGCTGCGGGAACAGGGAGGGGCGTACCCAGCCAGTGGTCCTGCAGGACCGTGTACTCAGCCACAACTGGCCCTGGCTGCTCTGTCACTCACTGCCCCTCTGGCCCCTGCTTCCCCAGCCTGAGGGGTGGGCATCAGCCCCTCCCGGGCTTCATCTTGAGGTACGATGCCATCACTGTGAAAGCAAAGACCAGTCTGTAAGGGAGGGTGAGGAAGGCAGCGCCCCTGGGTCAGCCCCTCTGAAACCCCATGGCCTGGGTTATGCCGCACGCCAGGGCAGTGCGCCCACTTCCCAGATGAGAACTGTGAGGTAGGAGGATGGCGGCGATTTATCTGGAGTCCAGTCTGAGGTTCCACATAGCCCCTTCTACTTTAGGTGTGTATGCCTTAGTGTTCTGGGCACAGGGCGGGCCTGGTAAACTTGGCCTAGACATCTGGGCTTCTGTGCCCGCCAGGCTGGGTCAGGCAGGGCGGCAGGACTGCAGACGCAGCAGGGAAGAGTGGGGAGAGGAAGGCTGGGACGGGAGCATGGGAGGCAGGCACGGGGCAAGAGGTGGCGCCTGCGCTGCCGCAGCCCAGGTCTGACTCCAGCACCAGCCTGGTGGGAGCTGGGAAAACCCGACCCCCTTGCCTTCCTGCAGAACTTAGCGCTGTGAAACCAACCATGTGCGAGTGTGTGCGTGTGGTTTCACCTGGCACTCTCCCTCTCTGGTGTCATTAAACCCAGCCACTTTGGGGGGGATGATTGTCAGCTGTTTGGACACCTGGCTCCAAGCAGGGCTGGCTCTGGGATCCTTGATTCACTTCCCTAGGCGGAGCCCAGAGGAAACGGAGCTTCCTTGACCAGCTCCAGCCAGCGTCCCGAGGCTCAAACACTGGGGCAGCTTGGCTTTGTTTGAAAGGGATGGTCCTGGCTTTTAACTGTCTGCCTGGCCCTCCTCCGCCCCCTACCCCCCACCCCCCACCCCCCACCCCCCACCAGCCCTAAGCTGTTTAGTCATGGTCATTTATGAATGTTTGTTTTTATTTTTAAAATGTTGTATTTATTGATTTTAGAGAGAGGAAGGGGCCGGGAGAGACAGAAACATCAATTGCTCCACTTATGTATGCATTTATTGGTGGACTCTTGTGTGTGTCCTGACCGGGGATCGAACCTGTAACCTTGGTGCATGGGGCCAACGCTCTAACCATCTGAGCAACTGGGCCAGGGCCAGTGAAGTCTGTTCTTTTTAAGCAATGCCACCATTGGACTCTCATTCCCTGGCGGGAAGCTAAGAGCTCTCCCATCTTAAACAACAAAGAAATCCAGACTCGTGCTCCACGGGGAGTCCTCAGGCTTTCTGCGGCCAAAGGCAGAGCCTTGACTTTATTTAAGACTCTTTGTTCCTCTGCCGTGCAGAGTAGTAAGGGGGGTTCCCGGAGCCTGCTAACTGAGCCACAGCCCAGCACACACAGATTCAGTCCGGGGACCGGGTGCTAGCGTGGAGGACCATGCAGCAAGAAGGATGCAGGTGTTATTCCTGGAAGGGGTGAACTCTCTCCAGGACAGAAAAAAACATTGGGAATTTGGAACGCTCCACTTGCTGCCTTAACCTTCGGCTTCCACCAGGCGGAAAGCCGTCCTTCCCTGGGAAACTCACAGGCCCCTTTTCACAGGACTGTCTCTCACTGCGCTCCCAGGGGCGACTGTCCCCCGTCCGCGCTGGACTTCCCTCTGGCTCCTGGCCCTTGTTTGTTCTCTGCCGGGGCCTGGAGGCCGGTCCCCGCGCAGGTTTCCAGGAGCGGCCCAGAGACCCGTACACATCTGGTTATTTTCACAGCTTCGGGAGGTGGCGTGGGAATGGCAACGCGCTCCCTCAGAAAAATAGTTACGGAGGTTGTTTTTGAACTGACTGCGGAGGGAAGCGGCGGGTGCCAAATGTGCGCGTGCTCCAGCTGTGGGAGCGTGTGTGCGCCCAAGGACACAGCCACAGCGCAGCAGGTGCGCCTGGGGTCAGCTGCGACCAGGGGAAAAGGGGCGTGAGCCCTGGGCCATGGTGGCCGTTGTGGGGCTCCCCCACTGGTGGCCGGTCCCATCTCCCCAGTCTCCTGCCCCTCCTCCCAGGGCGTGGGAGACACAGAAGGGATAGCGTGTGAAACTCTCTCCTTGATGTCTGGCTGGTATGATGAGGCCTCGATACGTGCTGGCTGTATAAGTTGGGTGATAAACTGTTTTTGCTGGGTTTGTAGAAAAGCCCTTCACGTGGAGATGTGGAAGGGGAGGGAGCACATGCGCACGCCGTGCCCCCCCTCCATCTCAGACCCGACGCAGGCTCAGCAGGATGTGTGGCGCCCTGCCCTCCTGCCCGAGCACCAGCCCCTGCGCACAGCAGAGTGTTGGCGTGGTTGGCAGCCCGGCCTCCCGTGCAGCCGGACCCGCCCCTCTCTGCATCTGTTGTATTTTCACCTTGGCCCCCAAAGCTTGCCCATGTTCTTAAAAGTTTGTTTTGTTCCCAGATAGATACTTCTCTCTCCCTTGGCAGACGAGGAGACTAAGGCCCCATGGGGCGCTGGGCTCACAGGGGCCCCCAGTCTCCCACCCCCCAGAGCTCGCTCTTCCCGGGGCGGCTGCATGCACATCACATCTGTGGTCCTTGAAATATCTTAGAGATGAGCTGAAGGGCACTGCACTCCTTCTGGGGTGCTGGCCTGTTGTCCTGACCTTTGTGCAGGAGCCCTTCTTGGCAGGGAGGTGAGCTCAGCCATCCGGGCATTGCCCCGCCCCCGCAGGCCAGTGGGTTGGCAGCGCCTGGGCACACCGCCCGGTCAGACAGGTCAGGGTTCACATGGTCTGCAGCAGGCCAAGGGATTAGGAAGCCCTGGGAAGGAGCTTGTTTGAAGGAGGTTAGGCCTCTTTCGAGCTCAGGAACAGCCCAGCCCCTTCTCTGGGCAGGCTGGCCGTCCCTCCGTGAAGCCTAGCACACCTGTTGTGAACCTCCAGGGGTCAGCGTGTGCACGCCCTCTTGTTCGGAACAGCGACAGCAGAGAGCAGTGGGGACCTCCACGTGGGTGGGAGAGGAACCGGAGCGTGGTGGGGCCCCGGCCACAGGTAGAGGCAGGGCGGAAATCCTAGGAAGCACAGTTGATTGAATTCCAGGCTCTCCTCTTACCTCTCTGCCTTCAGCAACAGAATTATAATAATGAGTATTCCAAGAATGTAGTTCAAAGCTCCCTGCTCGGGAGCTCAGTCCTGTTTCGGCGTGGGGGTGGGGCTCTGCCCTCCGACCCTTACCTGGAGAGCTTCCGATGCGATGGGATGGGGGTGTGCAGCCAGCTCTGGCTCTGATTGTCATTAGGAGGGACTCAGAGGTCTCTGAAGCCACCCCTCTGTGAAGCATGTGGAAACGAAGGCCCCTGAGCTGGCGTGCCAGGGAGGGGGTTGAGGGCAAAGCCACTTGGGACCAGGCCTCCCAGCTGCCCCTCCGCACCCTCCACTCCCTGTCACCCCGGCCCCTGGCACTAGAGCCAGCCCACATTGGATAACAACTGGCTGGCCGGGGAGCGCGTCTGGGACGACCAAGCCGAGTGTGAGTCCCACACAGAGAGGGCCTGAGATCATGTGTGTGGGGGAGGAGCTCAGGAGACGTCCCGGCGCTGCGTCCTCAGCTGGCACTGGAGCCAGCCCTCTTGCCCTCCTGGTTCGCCTGCCTCCCCCTGCCCTGCAGGACCAGCGCCCTCACGCCCTGTCCACGCCGCTAAGCCTGCCCGAGGCCCGAGCCGCAGTGTCTGTGGCAGCCCTGTGCACAGTGGCCAGCGCTGGAAGCCGCCGCGTGCCCGGCAGCAGCAGGGCGGATAAACACGTGGGGGCACATTCCCGCAGCAGCGCACTCCACCGCAGTGGGAGCGAACAGCCCGCAACCGCTCACCCGGGAAGGACGAGTCACGCAGATGAATGCCAGGGAGTGAAGCCAGTGCTGTGTGGCGCCATTGACATAAAATTCAAAAGCAGGCAGATCTCAGCCTTAAGCCAGAAGAGCAGTTACCCTTGGGGTGGGGAGTGACTGCGGGGAGCACAGGGCGAGCTCCCAAGGTTCAGTGGCCTGTTCTGTGGTCTGGGTGCTGGTTGCATGGGTGTGTTCCATCAGCACCTGCAGTATGGGTCTGTGATTCTTGAATGAAACTCTGTGGACGTACCTGGGGAAGGGGCTGTTCCCCGAGGACCTCCCCACTGAACCCAGCAGGAGCTGCTGTGAACCCATGGCAGAGACACTCGGCAGCCCAAACCCCCGGTCCCTGCACAGTGCAGGTGGGTGGGACAGGCCTGGGCTTCCTTCTCGGTGAAACCGAGGAGGAGAGAGGCCCTGGGCCAGGGCAGTTGGCCCCAGAGGAGACCAGGAAAGGAGCCGAGGTAGGTGCTCCGGTGGTCTGCTGTGGGCTTCTGCCCCAGCCCTGCCCTGCCCTGACCCTGGCCGCCTGCCACTGGCCTCTCCAGTGAGGGTCAGAGAGAGGGCAGCACCGGGGCCCCATCCCTGGAAACACACTCAGCGTGCCTGGGGAACAGGTGCCGTGCAGGTGCCAGGGCCCCAGGGGAACGGGCACGGCCCTGCCCACGAGGCCCTCTGCAGCGAGGGGTGCCATGGCCAGTACATGGCAACACCGCGCAACGAGGGACAGCCACCTCGGTCAGGCCATCGGCTGCACTCGGCCCTCTGACGGGTGAGTTTGCTTGTCTGCTTCTGAGGAGTTAACGATTTAGTCATTTTCCTTTGTCTGTGGTCGGAGTTGCAAACACGCCAGCTCAGTTTCTGACAGTAGGCTAGGGCAGGTGGCTCTTGGTCTCTTCAGGGACATGGACGAGTAGGGTCCGCAGCGGGGTAAGAACCTGGGCTTCCTTCCAGCCCCAGACCCGGCAGGGATTGTGTGCATAGGGGTGGGCAAACCACAGCTGAGCTGTGTGTGTGTCAGTAAAGTTTTATTGGAACACGGTCAAGCTCACTTATTTACATACTGCCCATGACTGCTTTTGGGGTGCAGTGAAATCCAGTAGCTGCAGCAGAGACTGGGGGGCCTGCAAGGTCTAAAATATTTACTCTCCAGGCGTTTACAGAAACCGTTTGCCAGCCCCAGTTAGACGTTAGTGTCCCAATGTCATTATTCTGCAAATGGGAGCGAGACCCAAACAAGGCAAGCGGCTGCCCGAGCTGTCGCCCCAGGCCCAGAGCCAGCCCCCCACTCTCAGCCTGGCCTTCCTCCTCGGGGCCACGTGGGGCCCAAAGAGAGCTGCTCCTCGGCCACACCGGAGCCCAAGGCCCCTGACCTCATGCTCGCTGTGACATCGAACAGGTCAGCTCACCTTTCTGCACTTCAGTTTCTTCGTAATCAACACTTTTCGGGGGTTTTCAACATTAAGCGAGAGGTAAAAGCGGGGCTCTCACTAGAGGTCAGTGCATTGTGATCCATGAGCTCCCCATCGCCTTCCCGAGTCTCCCTCAGCAACACCCCCGGCCCTCAGGGTGGGGTGGGGAACACGGCAGGTGCCGGAGCTGGGCTTCACCGAGGAGGAAGCCTGGGCCTGAGCAGGAGGCGGGCACGCCCATCATACTGTTATCCCCGTGAGTCCCCAGCACCAGGCACAGGTCCCGGAGCCCAAGGGGCCTTACACAGCTGTCGGAGAGGGGAGGTCCAGCCGCCCGCTGAGGCCTGGGCTCCAGGGCAGCCCAGAACGGGAAGCCGCCAGCAGGAAAGCCCCTCCCTCCTCACACCTGCTCTGGCCCCCCACCCCCAAGGCTTCTCTTCTCTGAGGAAGCTTCCTGGAGCAGGTACCACCCCGGCCTCAGGTTCCTCTTCCTCCCCACCCCGCCCCCGGGGAAGATGTCAGCACACCCCCTCATCTGGGGCTGTCATTCCCCTCACCTCTGCCCTGAGCGGACCTGCCTCCCTGTGGAACCCGGGAGAGCCCTGGCGGGCCTGGGGAAGCCTTGTGTCCGCCCTCCTCTGGGTCAGGCCCATGCAGGTGCGAGCCTCCGCAGCAGGAAGAGGCAGGTGTGGCGGGTCGTGACAGAGGCTGGCAAGGGGAGGGAGCCTTTTCAGCTGCCTTGGGATAGCAGCATGGCTGATGTTGACTGAGTACTGACTGTGTGCAGGCACTGCTCTCAGCACTTAACGGTGTGGCTTCGTTACCATTATTACCCTCCTCGCTGCAACAGGGAAAGTGAGGAATAGTGTTAAGACCCTCACCAGGCACACAGCCTGTGTGTGGTGGAGCAGGTACTTGAACCCATGTGGTCAGGCCCCTGGGAGCTGATGCTCTCAGCTGCTGTTTTGTGGAGGGGGGCGGGGAGAAGGGGAAGAGAGACGGGGGTCACCCCATGAGACTGGGCCAGGGTGTATGCAGCAGATTGGAGAGGGTGCCCTCAGGCTCTGGGCCACATCCCCGGGTGGGTGCTGGCCTTCGCGCCCTCGCCTGCAGGGAGGGGCGCACCCAGGTGAAGCCTGCCTTGCCCCATTCCTGGGAGACCTCGGTGCTGGACGTGACTGCCCGCTCCTGCCCAGGGAACAGGCCTGGCGAGGGCCCACCCTGAGGGCGGGTGTCGGACAGTCCAGCTGAAAGAAGCTGATAAGGGCCGAACAATTCCAGATTTGAAGAATGCCCGGAATTATCTCCCCTCAGGGGGCGGCTCGGGCTCCTCTGGGAGAGGCCATGCTCAGGAGCCTGCCCTCACGCCCTGGGGTGCTCACCGGCTGTCCAGAGGCACCAGCAGAACGGGGGTGAGGGAGGGAGGGGTGGATCAGGGCCCCAGGGAAGGGCTGGGACGGTGGGGCATGACCAGAGCCTGTGGCCACATGCGTCTGCCTGACCACTCGCCCGGACTCCGGGTGATGAAGGTGGGTTGGGACTCTGGCCTTCCCCAGTCACTGGAGCCGTTCCTCCTGCTATTTTCATTCTCGTTATTAACTGCCACTCCCAGCCCCTTGGCTTAGGCAGCGTGGGCCGCTGTAGCCTGAGAGGCCTGGACAACGACACTGATTCCTCACAGTTCTGGAGGCTGCAAGCCCACGGTCAGGGAGCGAGCCCCCTTCCTGGCTGGCAGACAGCCGCCTTCCTGTGTGAGCTCACCACGCAGACGGACAGGAAGCTGCTCCTTGGTTCCGAGGACACTCACCCCATCGTGGGCAGGTGGGGGGGCGAGACTACTCCTGACCCCACGTGAACCTCCTGAAGGCCCCTTGTCCTAATAATACCATTGCGCTGTGGGGTGGGGCTTCAACACGGGAATTTGGGTGGACACCAGACGGTCCAGCCGCACCACTGGGGAGTTGACCGGGTGCGTCTTTGGGGCCCGTGGCCCAAGGGCTGTTTGGAGGGGCACAGAGAGAGACCCCAGAGGACATTATCCCCATTTCTCAGATGCGGCAGGCTGAGAAATGTCCCCCTCTCCCAAAGTAAAAAGATGTCAACGTCAAATCCCTGAAGCCTGCGATTGTGGCCTTGTTTGGGACACAGGGTCTCGGCAGATGTGACTAAGCTAAGGATCGGGAAGTAAGGTCACCCTGGATCACCTGCGTGCTCGCTGACAAGTTTGACTTGGCGGTCACACTTTTTTCTCGTTGGCAAGTTTCTCTGTAAGAGGACAGCGAGGGAGAGGCAGTAGTGTGACCGTGGTGACAGAGATCGGAGTGAGACCGCTACAAGCCAAAGGGTGCCAGCAGTGGCCAGCAGCTGGAAGGGGCAAGGGAGGCTCCCCCTGGGGAGGCTCTGGAAGGAGGCAGAGCTGCCCACTCACTGGGCCCAGACTTCTGGCCCCCGGGAGTCTGAGGGAATACATTGCTGTTGTTTTAAGCCACCCAGCCTGTGGGAATTCGAACAGCAGCCACAGGAAACCGGTACAAGACCCCAGGCTCCGACAGGGCCTGAGCTTCCCCTGAGCCCAGTGCAGACCTGGGGGACCACCACGGCTGGCTGGTAAGGGGGAGGCAGGCGAGGCAGCTGCGCTGCTCCCCTCCCCAGGCTCCTGGTCCGGAGCCTCTGACCTTTGTTTGCCAGGGCACTCCCCTGGCCACACGCCCCTTGCTGGTGCTGCCCACCTCGATCGGGCTCTGTGGCCCTCCCCACCCCCAGCAACCTGGTTAGGACCTTTGGGGGGCTGGAGGTAGTGAGATTAGCTAGCTTGATCTATCTTTCTTTCTCTTGATTTTACTGATTTTTAGAGAGAGAAGAAGGGAGGGAAAAAGAGAGGGAGAGAAACATGGATGGGAGAGAGAAACATGGATCGGTTGCCTCTTGTATTCGTCCCAACCAGGGACCACACCTGCAACCCAGACATGTGCCCTGACCAGGAATCGAATCAGCAGCCTAACTGGCAACCCTTCACTTTGTGGCGCTGAGCCACACTGGCCAGGGTGGGATGAGCTTTCTTAATACTACAGAGGACAAGCGTTTGTAAGGGGGAGTTACAGGACTACTGTGACACCCAGGGCAGAACACCACAGCAAGCAGCTTCCAGGAAGGACAGGACTCCCGCCCACCCCTCCCCGTGACCCCATGCCCAGGGCAGAGAGGGGAATTCAGAAGGCTTCTTGGTGGAAGGCAGTGAGTACCCACCCAGCTAAGCAAGAGGGAGGCAGTGGGAAGGGATGACCCAACTCGGCTGAGGCGGGGCGCTTGTGAGGACCCAGCACCCCTCATTCCAGGGGTGCTGGTATACAAAACCCCAGAAGCACAGAGGTGGGGACATAACATGGGGGTGGGTTGTATCACCTCTTGCAGAACGAGGGACGGAGAGTAAAGAAGGCTGAATGCAGCATAGGGACAGCTGGACCGGCCCCTGGAGGCAGTCCTGCCCAGGCCTCCAGCGGCCCCTCTCAGCTCCTAGGGCAGCCCCAGGTCCCTTGCGGACCGGGGAATTTGGGGCCTGCGCCCTTCCAAGGCTCCCCTGTCCCGCCAGCCCCACTGTAACTTCCGGCTCCTACCCAGAACCCTGGCAATAACAGATCTGGGGGATCTGGGGCCTGAGAGGCCTGAATGGGCCCTAGAGAGCGGGGAGGGGCTCCCACTTCATCCGGAGGGAACCTGAGGCAGCATCGAGGCCCTTTCCCGGTCCTCGGAGGGAGAGGCTCACAAAGCCAATGTCACGTGTTGGGAAAAGGAGTTTTGGGGTCACTCTGAAGGGCCACGTTAGGATGGCTCTTTGTCACAGCAGAGGCGGACTGTGTCAAACACAGCATCACACTTGGGAAAGTGCCTGCGCCTTCTCAGGGACCTCAGAAGTCATCTGACCCACTTCATAGATGCGTTTTTGGTGTGTTTTTTTTTCACCTGAGGACTTGCTTATTGATTTTAGAGAGAGGGAAAGGGAAGGAGTGAGCGGGAGAGAAACATTGATGTGCGGTTGCCTCTCCTACTCACCCCTGCCGGGACCACACCTGCAACCCAGGCATGCGCCTGACCAGGAATTGAACCTGTGACCTTTCAGTTTACAGAACAGTGCTCCAACCAGCTGAGCCACACTGGCCAGGGCCACAGGTGTGTTTCGTTTACAGAGGCACGAGGACTCACCCGAGACCCTGTGGATCAGAGGCAGGACCGGGAGGGGAAGCTTCAGGTCTCTGATGTCCCAGTCTGAGCCCTTTCCTCTGTCCCACCAGACGTCAGCGTACCCTGCCTCCTTCTGCCTTTTCCCCGTGCCCCCTTGGGGCTTTCTGGCTTTATTTCCCTGGAGATAGCAGCAGCCGGGGGAGGTGAGCTGGGGTAACAAAGGAAGGAGTGGCAGACTCTGGTGTCCCCGCCAGAGCCTCCCAGCTCTCTGCCTTCCTGCCCTCCTTCCACACACCCTCTTCCTGGGCATTCTTTAGCGTTTCCTTTCCCGCTATTAATAGTGGCGAGTCTGGAGAGTCGATCCTAGGGCTGCCGTCGCCAGGAACAGGAGGAAGCAGACCCTCACTGAAGGTTCAGAGCAGTGTTCTGCTGCCCCTCCCACTCGCCCCCCCACACTGGAGGCAAGCGAGTGGAGGACCGGTCACCTCTCTCTCTCTGCTGCTGCCCCTGCACCACATGCTTCTCAACACAGCCTTCAAGACCAGCCTCCATATCCTCTCCCCCCCCCTCCCCGCAGTCACCGTCCTGACAGCTCACTCGGCCATATCACACACTGAGGACTTCCCCTCCCTCCTCTCCACCTCACTTTGTAACGTCACTCTCAGGGACCTCGGCACCCACTTAGATACACAAGTAAATGCCCTGGCCTCCTGCGTGTTCACATGTCACACCCGGAATGTTGCCACGCCCGCAAACCGCACCCGCTCCGAAATGTCAGCGCTTCATTCTCTGACCCCTGTTCCTCCCTCATCTGCTTCACCCGCTCAGGTACGCCCACAGCACGGGGCCTGAGCTCATCGCCTGTCGGCTGTGTTGTTCCCTCCCGTCTCTTACTGTCCATTACAATCCCGGCCTTGCAAATACCCGCGAGCCCCTGCACCCTCTCCCACCATCCTACTCACCTACAAACCCCGTTCCCGGATGAGCCCTGCCCTCACTCTTCCCATGCCTCTGCCAGAGCAGCAGAACACCGCTGAGGGAAAAGTCGCGCTTGGGCTGATGGGGTTCACTTTAAATTCATGGTTTTGTGCCTCTCTTGGACACCGAATACTATTTGGCAGTCACGCTTCCCCCCACCCCCCAGCATCCTGTCTCTCACGGCGTGGTCCTCTGCCCATTGGCATCACAACCACTTGGGAACTTGTTAGGAGTGGAGACTCTCATGCTCCGTCCCAGACCCGCTGAATCAGAACCTCTGGCTGGCGTTGGCAACTGGCGTTTCTGACGCGCTAAGGTTTGAGAACCACCCTACCAGTAGGCTTGCTTTCCCATGTCCCAGATGAGTATTTCAGACCGTTCCCTTCCACAGAGCTACTCACCTTTCTTATTTTATTTATATTAGTATAGCTGATTTCATCTAGACTGGGTCGAGAAAACTGAAGCCGTCAAATGGAAATTTATCGTTTCACTACCCAAATTAAAAAATGTACCTATGGCTCTATCTGCCTGCTTCCTTCTGGCTTCACGTGTAACGAAGTCCGGGTCCTCGTTCCACAGGGGGTCCCAGATCAACACACGCGCATTCCCTTCCTCATCGCAAGGACCTGGTGAGACTGTAGAGAGGGAACAAACCAAAAGGAGCATTGGTATCAGCTCTGGCGTCTCCTACCTTCCAAGACAAGCAAAACTTTCTTGACTGTACCAGCTTCCTCCAGCAGTTGCCATATTTCCCTCCTCCTCCTCCTACCTAACACTCGATAGTTATCAACACACATAGCCACTGCCCTGCCATTCACTCACTCTTCAGTCAGCCCATCAGGCCCCCGCCTGTACCGCTCCCATTGAAACTGTAGGTTGAGATAGCCTGGGACTTCCGTGTTGTTGATTTCACCACTCAGCACAATCAGCCACTCCCTCCTTGCCAAAACAAACAAACAAATCGGAAGCCCTGTTGTATCTCCTCCTTGTTCCCCCCCCCCCCAAGTTGCTGTTACCCTAAACTTTTCTGTAAAATTGTAGTAATACTTTGTATCTAGCTCTAAAGTTATATTTAGTTTCGCCAATTTTTTAACCCTATAAATAAAACCATATAAGTAGTCTTGTTCTTGTTTTTTTTTTTTTTAAGATTTTATTTATTTATTTTTAGAGAAGGGAAGGGAGGAAGAGGGAGAGAAACATCAATGTGTGGTTGGTGCTCTCACGCCCCCTACTGGGGGACCTGGCCTGCAACCCAGGCATGTACCCTGACTGGGAATCGAACTGGCAGCTCAATCCACTGAGTCAAACCAGCCAAGGCTGTTCTTGCTTTTATTGTTCAGTATTATTTTTAGACTAATTCATGTTAATGTACATATTATATAATAAAATATAATACAATACTCATTCACTGATTTTTAGTGCCTTTTAGTATTCCATTATACGAATATTCCATACCTTATTTATTCATACTACTGTTCACAAACATTTGCTTGTTACCTGTATGGAGCCAGTACCAAAGTCCTGGTAGGGGCATTCTTATGAACGCATCCTGATGTATACGTGTGTACGTCTTCCCAGGGGCAGTGCCTACTGGCACCACTGAACGTTGCACATTGAAAGCTGTGGGCATGCTTCACTTCACTTGGTAATGCCATACAGTTTTCTGATGTGCTTGTGCCAATTTACACCCCTCCACGTGTTTGCTACCACTTGTCAGTCTGGTGTGTCTGGAGTGATAATTCTTACTTGATTCAGCATATCCTGAATTACTAACATTTGCACATGTTTAGAAGCTATCTGTGCTACTTTTTCTGTTAAATACCCATTTAATTCTTTTCTCTGTTTTTCTAATGGGATGTTTTCTTACCTATAGAAGTTTTTTAGAAATATTTTTTAGGTAGTAATCTTTTGTGACTGTATATGTTGCAACTATCTTCTGATTGTTTTTCATTTCCCTTTTGGTTTCTTTTTTTTTCTGCTTTTTACTTGAAAATAATTGTAGATTTACAGAAAAGTTGAAGAGGTGATACAAGTTCATACACCTTTCCTGCAACTTCCCCTAATGTTAACATCTTTTTTAAAAGATTTTATTTATTTATTTTTAGGAAGAGGGGAAGGAAGGGAGAAAGAGAGGGAGAGAAACATCAAAGCGTAAGAGAAACAATCAGTTGCCTCTCATATACCCACAAATGAGGAATTGGCCTGAGATGCTGGCATGTGCCCTGACCGGGAATCGCACCAGTGACCTTTTAGCTTGCAGGCTGGCACTCAATCCACTGAGCCACACCAGCCAGGGCCCCCCTAATGTTAACATCTCACATAACCACTGCACATTTATCACAACTAAGAAATGAACACTGGTACAATACTATTAACTAAGTAAACTGCAGATTGTTCATATTTTGCCAGTATTTCCACTACCGGTCTCTTTTGTTCCAGGATATGACATTGCATTAATCATGTCTGACAGGTTTCTTTCAACCTGTGACAGTTTCTTAGTCACTCCTTAATTGTTCATGACCTTAATGGTTTTTAAGAGTACTGGCTGGATATTTTTGTAGAATGTCTTTCAATTTGGATGTGTCTGGTGTTCTTTTATGGTTACACTGGGGTTAGGTATTTTTAGACATAAGACAAAGGGGAGGTTCCCTCTTATCAGGGGACGTGATGACTGATGGCCAGTCACGACTGAGTCATGGATGTCGTTAACCGTGACCAAGTGGTTCAGATGATGTGGCTTCCAGGTTCTCCACGGTACTGGCTGACTTTCCCTTCCCGTCCTCCCTTGGAGGAGAGTGGCTAGGACCGACCCACACTCCCATGGAAGAGGGGAAGACTGTTTCTCCTGCAGGAGGGGAGGGTGTCTATATTGTTTGGGATTTTCTTGTAAGGATGATTTGTTTCTCCTGACCCATTTATTTCTCTTATTCAATCATTTATCAGCATGGACTCATCGATATTTATTTTACTCTTCTAGTCCCAATGCAGTATTTTTTAATTTTGTTGCTTAAATTGTTCCAGGTTTGGCCACTGGGAGTGCTTTGCCTCTGGGACTTGTCCACCCTGACTCCCTGCCACTTCCTTACTTTCCGGGACCACAAATGTCCAGGCTCACCCTACGTTTTCCCTGCATCAGCGCTAGAATCAAGTCATTAGTCCAGGGATCCCTGGTTCACTGTGTTGGAGAATGGCTGGGTGCACCCGGGGGGGGGTCGCGGCTTTTTGACCCTCTCAGTGGACAGAGCTCAGAAACACATTTATGTTCTACCCCACGTGCACACACAGACCTACATATTTATCTATATGTATGTGTATGTAAGGCAGATTGAAAATTGATAACCCATACCCTTTTGAGACACAAGTTTACCACCTACACTGTTTATACACGTAGCTTTACAGTCTCCAGTCAAAGAACTAGTTTCCAGTGGCTTTGGCCCACTTTCTCCCCCCTCCCCCATTTCTTCAGTGACGTTATGTTACATGCATTTGTAACACAGGTAAAAGGTATTTCCATAGCCCCCATGACAGCCCAGGATTTCCCAAACATCTCAGTTGACTGTAAGTGCCCCGCTCCGCCCCAAATCTGCACTAAGAAAAATTAACCCTTTAAGGTGCACAATTTTATGGGTTTCGACAAATGGTCTTAGACACTCACCACCCCAATACCATGTAGCACAGTTCCACTGTCCTAAATCAATTCCTCACCCTTCCCTCAGTGCCGGGGTAACCACCGACCTGTTTCCTGTCCCTATCAAACACTATGTGGCCTTTCACTTCTGTCATTGAAAATGTCCGTGTTGCGTGAATCAGTAGCTCATTCCCAGTCTTTGCCAAGTGGGCCCTGTATGGATGAGTGACGGTTTGTTTATTCACTCCTTGAAGGATATCTTGGTTGTTTCCAGTTTTGGGTGTTTATGAATACAGCTGCTATACACAGTTGCGTGCAGGTTTCTGTGTGACCACAAGGTGTTCGTTCTCGGGGGTAAGTAAGACGGGAATGGCCGGGCCATGTGGTAATGGGAGCGTCCAGCTTGAGGAGAAGTGGCTGGACTGTATTCCGAAGCGACAGTGCTGTTCCGCACACCCATGGGTGACGGATGGGAGCTCCCTCTTAATATTTGCTGCCGTCAGTTTCTTTTCAGCCATTCCAACAGGTGTGTGTGAGGGTATTGCATCGCAGCTTTAATTGGTATTTACCTAATGACTAATGAACATCTTTTTATGTGTTTGTCATCTGTATATTCTCTTTGGTGACTTTTTTTTTCTTGTGGCTCCTTTGCCCTCTTAAAAATTGGGTTATCTTTTTATTGTTGAGTGTTAAGAGGTGAGTTTTCTTCCTTATTGAGCCGGCTAGGATTTCTATGATTATTGCGATGTTCGGTGGAGTGAGGAGAGTACAGCTTTGTCTCGTTCCCAAACTGAAGGGCGAAGCATTCCGCCTCTCCCCGTTAATTATGATGTTAGCTGAAGGGTTATTTGGGTATTTCATTTATTAGGTTAGGAAAGTTTCTTTCTATCCCTGGTTTGCTGAGATGTTTTAAAATTATAAATGAATGATGAATTTTGTCATGAATTTTCTGAATATATTGAGAAGATCATATGGTTTTTCTTATTTACTGTCAATATGGTGAATTGAACTGGCTGATTTTCATATACTGAAGTAGCCATGAGCTGAATCTCACTTGATTGTGATATATTATCCTTTTTCTAAAAAAAGATTCTATTTATTTATTTTTAGAGAGGGAAGGGGGGGGGGAGAAACATCAATGTGCAGTTGCTGGGGGTCATGGCCTGCAACCCAGGCATGTGCCCTGACTGGGAATCGAACTTGCAATGCTTTGGTTCGCAGCCCATGCACAGTCCACTGACCTATGCCAGCCAGGGCATATTATCTTTTTTATATGTTGCTGGGTTGGTGGTCATTAGGGATATTCACGTTACACCCGCAATGAGATGCCTCCACATGCCCAGTGAAAGGGCTATAATGAAAAGGACCCGTGACGTGACAACAGTGGTTGGTGAGGATGTGGAGAAACCGAAACCCTCATATACTGCTGGTGGGCATGTGATCTCGTGCAGCCACTTTGTAAAACAGGGTGGCAGTTCCTCAAAATTCTAAATATTGAGCTACCACAAGGTCCAGAAATTCCACTCGCAGGTCTACCCCAAGAGAAACAAAAACACATGTCCACACAGAAGTTTGTGTATGATGTATAGCAGTATTATTCATGATAGCCAAAAAGTTTAAACTATCCAAATGCTCATCAATGGACATATGGATAAACAAAATGTGGTATGTCCATACAGGGTACTAGTACTCAGTAATACAAAGAAATAAAGAACTGCTGGTACATGCTCATCAACATGGAGGAACCTTAAAAAGTGTCCTGAGTGAAAGAAGCCAGTCATTTGAGTCGTATGCCTTGTATGATTCCATTTATGTGGAGCGTCCAGAATAGGCAAATCCATAGAGAGAGACAAAGAGATTAGTAGTTGCCTAGCACATGGCTTTTCTTCTGCTATGTCTGCAGTGTGAGAGTCCGTGTTAATCTATTAAGAAGTTGGGCTGGGTGTACAACTGGTTGCCCCAGCTCTCTGCCACTCTCCCACTGAGATCCCTGCACCAGAGACGCAGCAGCACCCCCACTGCCCACACCTGCCATGCACTTGCTTGCCTGTAGCCAGCCCACCAGGTTCGTGACCTCCTCTTCCTACCTCAGGACGTTTGGCACCCCGGCACCGCCAGCCGGCCAAGCTCCAGGCAGAGCCACGTGACCATGGCCACTGGCTCCTACAGCCTGGGCAGCGTATGGTGCCCCAGCACCAGCCACAGCACGTACATCTCCTCCGGGGCACTGTGTACTCTGTGCACTCCTTGACCTTGCACTTGTGGAGCAGTGTTGCCGGCGTGCAGCTGCTGCAGGACTCTTACAGACTTCTCGCTGTCTGATGCCATCAATACCAAGTTCAGAACACCCACACCAACGAGAAGGTGGTACTGCGGCAGCTGAAGGACTGCTTCACCAACCACATCAACGAGTTGCACTTCCTGGAGCAGCGAAACAAGATCTTGATGGCTGACGAGCAGCTCGAGGGCCAGGGCAAGGTGCACCTGGGGGACCTCTAGGAGGAGGAGATGCAGGAGCTGCGCCGGCAGGTGGACCAGCTCCCCAACTCAAGGCCTGCATTGAAGTGGAGCTTGATAACCTGGCTGAGGACCTAATGCGGCTCCGGGAGAAGCTGCAGGAGGACATGCTTCAGAGACAGGAAGCCGAGGGCACCCGCAGTCCTTCAGACAGGATGCCTCCAGTGCTTCCTTGGCACGACTTGACCTTGAGCATAAAGTGGAATCCTTGCGAGAAGAGATTGCCTTTGGAAGAAACTCCATGACGAGGAACTCCAGGAGCGGCAGGCCCAGGCTCAGGTGCAACACATCCGAGTTGATGTGGACGTTGCCAAGCCTGACCTCACCGCAGCCCGGTGTGATGCACGTCCACAGTATGAAGGCGTGGCTGCCAAGAACCTTCAGGAAGGCTGAGGAATGGCACAAGTCCAGGTTTGCTGACCTCTGAGGCTGCGAACGGGAATGACCATGCCTTGCACCAGGCAGAGCAGGAGTCAAATGAGTATGGGCAACAGGTGCAGTCCCTCACCAGCAACGTGGATGCATTTGGAAGAACCCAGTCTCTGGAATGCCAGATGCGTGGAATGGAAGAGCCCTTTGCTGTGGAAGCTGCTGACCAGCAAGACACTACTGGCCACTGCGAGATGTGGTTCAGAAAATGAAGAAATGGCTCCTCACCTTCCAGAATACCAAGACCTGCTGAATGTCAGGATGGCTCTTGACATTGAGATCGCCACCTACAGGAAGCTGCTGGAAGGCGCGGAGAGCAGGACTTCTCTGCTGCTTCCCAACTTCCCTTCCCTAAACCTGAGGGAAACCAATCTGGAGTCACCCCCTCTGGTTGACACCCACTCAAAAGGGACACCTTCGACTAAGACAGTTGAAACTAGAGATGGACAGGTCCTCCATCAACGAAACTTCTCAGCATCATGAGGATCTCAAATGAAAACTGCACACCCTTGGTGCGGCAATATATACCAGAAAGAATAAAAACGAAATCCATGTCTTCAAGAAACAGCTTTCAAGTGCCTTTCTGCAGCTTTTCAGGAGTGCAAGATAGATTTGAAATAGGAGTAGCTCTAGTTCTTTTTTTTTATTTTTTAATCCTTACCCCAGGACATTTTTTCATTGCTTTTAGGGGGAGAGGGAGGAAGGAAGAGAGGAAAAAAGAGAAACATTGATTCAAGAGAGAAGCATGGTTTGGTCACCTCCCATCTGCACTTGGACCAGGGATTGCACGCACTGGGACTGGGAATTGAACCCTCAACTTTTCGGTTATGGGATGAAGCTCCAACCAACTGAGCCACACCAACCAAGGCATAAGCTCTAGTTCTTAAACCAAGACTCCCAAGAGATTGAGAAAAACAGATTACAAGGTAATCTAGTTTATGAAGAAGCCTGTGCTAGAATCCTTTTTAAAAAGTAGTTTTGAGCCCTGGCTGCCGTAGCTCAGTGGATTGAGTGCGGGCTGGGAACCAAAGTGTCCCAGGTTCGATTCCCAGCCAGGGTACATGCCTGGGTTGCAGGCCATGACCCCCAGCAACTGCACATTGATGTTTCTCTCTCCCCGCCCCTAAAAATAAATAAATAAAATCTTTTTAAAAAAGTAGTTTTGAATACCATAAAAACTGTTTTTTTTTTTCCCCAACAAGTACCTGATCAATTATTTCTGCTTCAATAAATATCTGGAAAACTAAAAAAAAAAAAAAAAAAAAGCATAGCCCCAGAGGCTGTGATGTATAATACCTGATTGTTTCCCTGCTTGGCTGCAGGTCTTCCCTGCTGCTCCCCAGAGAGCCCTCGGAGCTCCCTCCAGCTGCATTCCCCTTAGGTGTCCTGCACACTTGCCAGCATTTGCGTTGGTGGCGGGGAAGAAGGGCACTCTCCGACTAACGTCGGCCGAGCATGGGCACTGGAATGCGGGACTCAAGGGTGTGGCTTCACTAGTGTTCTTGCCTCTTTCTAGAAGTGAGGCTGGGCTGAGCACGTACGTATTCCTGCCCTCTCCAGGGGTAAACAGCGCTCATTTTCCTGTTTCCTTTCCCAGCTGCAACGGGTTTCCACCACGGCCTTTGGGCTATAATTGTTGGCCTGTCTCCTGCAGTTGAATTCTTTGATTTCCTAGCAGAAACAGGGAACATGAATCTGGGCAGCGTGTCATTGGTGGCTGTCACTGTCCTTCCCCAACTGTGGTGGGTTCCCACCAGTGCCTTCAGGCTGCAAATTGTGTTGACTTCCACTGCCAAGCAGGGCTTCTGTTCTCCCCCCACAGGTGACAGGGGGCCGTAGGGAGTCCCAGCAGTGCCTATTGTTTACTCACCCCAGCCAACCCCAAAGGGGAACTTCCTCAAAGTTCTTTCCAGTTCCTGGGGGGAAAACCTAAGATTTGGAGCCTTCCAATGTCTGCAGCTCCCACAGCTTCCCACGTTCAGCCCAGGCCACAGGCAGCCTTTACCCCAATGCATTAAAAGTGTTTAGCCTTCTTGCCCACCCTCGCCCCTGGGTAGCAGGTGCTCTGGCCCAGCTTCCTCCCTGCAGCTGCCTGTCTCCAGCCTTCCGGGTGGTCGCCTGCCCGTGACCTCAGCTTTCCAAGGGGTACAAGAGTCATTAATTTTCAGTTTCTCCGGCTTTTTTCTTGCCGTAAGGTTAGGTTTTCAGCTCTCTGTTGTCACTAGCTGGGACTCGAAGTCCTGTGGTCTCCTTTGATGGACACAGGTCCTTAATTCTGGTGAAGCCACATTTTTTTTGCCTTGGTTTGTACTTTTCATGTTGTGTAGACTGACAAATTCTTTTTATGCTACAGAAATTGCATGTAAGGTTAGAATCATTTGACCCTTGCATTGAGGCTTGGAGTTTCTTTGTGAGAGAATTATTAACTACCAATTTGATTTCTTTGTGAAAATAGGACAGGTGATTATTTCTAGTTCTTCTTCAGCCACTCTGTTAGGTTGCATTTTCTTAGGAATTTGTCCACCTCACCTGCTTCACATTTATCAACATTTGCTCATAATGGCCTATACTATAAATAGCTGTTATTGTTAATATTTTGTATTTGTGCCTTCTGGGTTATTTTTTTTCCTTTGATCAACCTCACCAAAAGCTTTACTATTTTATTAGTCTCTTTTTAAAAAGTATTTTATGTATTTATTTTTAGAGAAAGGGGAGGGGAAAGAGAAAGAGAGGGAGAGAAACATCAATGTGTGGTTGTGTCTCACGTGCCCTCCACTAGGGACCTGGCCGGCAACCCAGGCATGTGTCCTGACTGGGAATTGAACCAGTGACCCTTTGGTTTGCAGGCCCATGCTCAATCCACTGAGCTACACCAGCCAGGGCTATTTTATTAGTCTTTTTAAAAAACCAAATTTTGACCTTGTTTATATTTGCTATTGTCTTTTGGTTTCTATTTCATTGATTTCTGCTTTTATCTTATTTCTTTTAAAAAGAATTTTTATTGATTGATTTTAGAGAGGGAGAGGGAGAAAGAAACATTGATTCGTTGTTCTACTTATTGATGCATTCATTGGTTGATTCTTGCATGTGCCCTGACTGAGGATTGAACCTCCAACCTTGGCGTATTGGGATGATGCTCTAACCCACTGAGCTATTGGCCAGAGCTACTGTCTTTATTATTTTATTCCTCCCTTTTCCCTTTGGATTTATGTTGCAGCTTTCCATGATCAAAGTGAAGGGGATGTTAGGGACCAGACCTGAGAAGGTCCTAAAAGAAAATATGTGTAAGTTACAAAGTGGCCACACCCTCAGCGTGCCTATTGCTGCCACCCTGTCACCTTCCCCCCAACCTGTACCTCGAGGTCTCGAAGAAAGGTAGCTCCCTGTGATCAGCTGCCCGAGGAGGGAAAAGTTTCATTGATGTGTGTGACCTGGCCGGAGTGGGCAGCCGTGGATCTTAGCCCAGTTTAGGGGAGGCCCTGAAGGCAGGTGTACGAAGGTCCCCCAATGGGCAGGACTTTGAATAGGACATTTCATGGTCTTTTATTTTAAGGTAAGCCACACCGAGGTGAAGATATGACCAAATTCATAGGCAACAACGTATGAATTTTATAGGTAGATGGTTAGGGACTTGGAAGGACAAGAACGGAGGACCGGTGCAAGGAAGTACGTGGAAGGGCACCTGCATGACCCTCTTGGGATAGGTGTGGGGCGTGAGCATTTTCTCACCCCTGATACCCAGGTGGACAGGACGACCCACTGGGCCTTTCGGTCAGTTTCTTTCTGCATCCACCCAACGATTGCCCCGCGGGCTCGTGAACAAGCGGCAGCCATGGTGTAGGGAGGCGGCTAAAACAGACACATCCGGTTCAGAATGCGTTTTCCCAGCTGCCGTGTTCCGTCCGCCACATGGTGCATGGCCTTACAGAATGCCTTACCCACCATCACGATGCTGCACAGAGCATACAGCCTCACCCAGGAATTCACTCTAAGGCAACATCAGAGCGTGGACCTTACAGGATGTACTCGCCTCCCCATGAATCCTACATGGGCACCATGGTGAAGCGGCGGGGGCGTGGGTGGAGCCAGGGGGTTGCTTGGTGCCTCCTAGTCTCTTTTGTCCAGTTACAACAGCGAATGGAAAAACCTCTTACTGGCGGTGACCCTGAAGACTCGCTCCCTCGGAAATGAAGTCCGGTATCTGGGATGCGCGGCATCAGGGGTGCAAACCGAAGCCACCCCCGAGCTCGGTGCTGGTGGAGGTGACGTCCTTGCCAGCCGAGAGCAGGGGAGCAGTTGTGGGTGCTGTTTCTGGCACAAGCCTGGTTCTTGAGCCACCTCAGATGCTTTCACTGGCTAACTTTCTGTTAAAGCAGGGTTGATTTCTGCGGTCTGCAACTAAGGACCCTGGTTTTTGTAGTGGAATGAGTGGGGGTGGGAAGCAGATTAGAAGGTTCGGTGGTGTGCTCCCCAAAAATATATGTGTGAGTCCTAGTTCCCAGTACCTGGGGTCACACCGGATTGGGGTGAGCCTTAAATCCAATGACTGCTCCTTGTAGGAGTGGCGACACAGGCAGGCGGGGAAGAAGGTCGCGTGATTTGGAGTCAAAGGTTGGAGTGAGGCAACTACAAGCCAAGGAACACCAAAGATGATTTATTGGGAAGAAGAAGCAAAGATTCTTCCCTAGTGCCTTCAAAGGAGGTGCGTCCCTGCCAGTTTTGGGTTTCTGGCCTCCAGGACCATGAGACAGTACACTTACGCTGTTCCAAGCCCCCGGTCTGTGGTCTGTATCCTAGCAGTGCTGGGAAGCTAATACTTCACTCAGGGTACCCTGAGTCTACGAAAAGATTTGGTTGTGGGAATTGGATGCATGGCTGGCTGTGTTATCTATTGTGATGATTTAGCACAGGTCTCAGTTTACTAGGCCTAGAGGCCAGACATTAGTGGGCTGCCCATCCGTTTTGGTCCTAAAGAACACATGATTAGCCCTGGCCAGGTAGCTCAGTTGGTTAGAGTATCGTCTCCATACGACAAGGTTGCAGGTTTGATCCCCAGTCAGGGCACGTACAAGAATCAACCAAAAAACTCATAAATAAGTGGAGCAATAAACTGATGCTTCTCTTTCTCTCTCTCCTTTCCTCTCTCTCTAAAAATCAGTAAAAACTGTTTTTAAAGAATATGTGATTATTGGGCACTGCCCACATTCCCTTCACTAGACTCTTCTGCTCACCACGCTGCCCATGGGCCCTGCTGCCTTACAGGTATCATACCCTCCTTCTGTCCTGGAAATGAAATTCTGCTCTCGCCCTGGCTGGCGTAGCTCAGTGGATTGAGCGCGGGCTGGGAACCAAAGTGTCCCAGGTTCGATTCCCAGCCAGGGTACATTCCTGGGTTGCAGGCCATAACCCCCAGCAACCGCACATTGATGTCTGTGTCTGTCTGTCTGTCTCTCTCCCTCCCTTCCCTCTCTAAAAATAAATAAATAAAACCTTTAAAAAAAAAAAAGAAAGAAAGAAATTCTGCTCTTGCCTCTAGTACCCAAGGAAACTGGTGTCCACGCCCCTAAAACCAGCACCATCTCCTAGCATACCTGTGACCACCCACAACAACCTCTTAGAATCAAATCCACAACACCCTCAATGATAAGGTACACTGTAGTTTCATGAACCGCGTGGGCGGAAAGAAAACCACTGGCAAAGTGTGATGATGTACAATAATTTATAATACACCCTCATAGCAGAGACATGAAAAATGTGCATCTTAGGATGCACGAAACACAGTGTTTCTCCAAGTCTTGGTGGGGGGAGGCATGTGAGCTCTTTTAGGGACCAAAGTTAGAATGCGAGTGAGCAGGTCACACGTGATAATCCACTCTAACACTCTTACCTCGCTAAGACCTGAGATTCTTCCTATTCTTTACCCCAGGGTACCTTTGATAAGTTAACTTTATGTAACTGCCATGTAACTTTATGTGGACTGCCATGGAGCCCGGATTGCAGTCAGCCAGCTACGGAAACGGTTTAGAGCTGTTTGTTTGCAGCTGCTTGCATCAGCATACTGAGTCCCAAGTCTGCGGTACGCATCCCTGTATTGATAAGTTCAGCCTGATAGAAGACTATGATTACCCCTTCTGTTCTAGCACCCTCATATTATATTATATTTTTTATACAGTTTCTTTTAAGATTTTTTTCAAAGATTTTATTTATTTATTTTTAGAGAGGAAAGGGAGGGAGGAAGAGAGAGAGAAATATCAATGTGCAGTTGCTGGGGCCCGTGGCCTGCAACCCAGGCATGTGCCCTGACTGGGAATTGAACCTGCGATGCTTTGGTTCGCAGCCCGCGCTCAATCCACTGAGCTATGCCAGCCAGGGCATTATATTATATTTGCCAGAGTTTATGCAAATTTTTAAATCCTCACCTGAAGGCATGTTTATTGATGAGAGAGAGAGAGACAGACAGACAGACAGACAGACGGATGTGAGAGAGAAACATCGATCCGTTGCTTCCCTCACGCACCCTGACTGGGAATGGAATCCACCACCTTTTGGTGTGCAGGACGATGCTCCAACCCGCTGAGCCACCTGGCCAGCGCTGTGCAGATAGTTTTTGGTGTAAGCCTTCTCCTGGGTCAGATTCTGTATCTCTCTTTCTGTGGCACACTGGAGTCTGACTGTTTTTATAGGTTTGGGGAAAACAAGGAGTGTGGAGATGAGGGGGAAGGAAGGGCTTTCTCCGCCAGTGAGCCCCAGTGAATTATGAAGAGTTTTCACGCAAGGTGGTGACTGCGTCATCAGGCAGGGGAGCTGTGACCGAGTCTCCTGGCAAGTGAGCTCCAGTGCAGACTGAGACTCAGAGTTACTCCGATTCTTCTGCCTTCGCTCACACGTCGCCATTCCGATTCTCGAGGTCCTGTGTATTTTCACATCAGAGAACTGGGGAGGTTATGAGTGAAATGGACACTGTAACTTGGCAACTCATAGGATCCAGTGTTTAAGTCTGACTCTTGAGCTCCCCGGCTTTTCCACTGCCGGCAAGCAGAGCGTCCTTGACTGTAGGTAGCCTCAGAAAATCTCTGGTTTTCAGTCTGTGCTTTGACAGGAGGATTTAGGAATTAGAATTCATCTCTTTCTGTAAGCCAGTGGTTTTCACTGTAGTGACTTTTGTCTCCCCTGAGGGGACTTTTGGCAACACCTGGGGGCATTTTTGGTCATCTCGGCTGGGGAGGGGTGTACCCGTTACTGGCATCTGGCAAACAGAGACCAGGGATGTTGTTAAATATCCCATAATGTATAGGATAACCTCCTGTGGCAAAGAATGTCAATAGTTGTGGGGCTGAGAAGCCCATTGTAACCAGCCTGCACGGGGAGAAGTGACCATCCCTTTCCACACCCTTCAGTGCCTCAAGTATGCCCATACTCCCTTCGGCAGTCCCGTATCTTTGGCAAAAAAGATACGGCGACATGATCAGATATAAGAGCACCATTATTATTACTTTTAAAATATTTTATCTTATTTTTTATTTTACAGACAGGAGGGAGGGAGAAAGACAGGGTGAGAAATGGCAGTGTGAGAGAGAACTATAGATCAGCTGCCTCAGGCACACACCCCAACTGGGGACAGAACCCGCAACCTAGGCCTGTGCCCTGACTGGGGATTGAACCAGCGACCTTTTGGTTTGCAGGAAGATACCCAACCAACTGAGCCACGCTGGCCAGGGCAGAAGCACCATTATTTTATGAACCATGGGGGCGAAACCACGGTCAAACCATAGCACTACAGTGATTGTTAACACACACCCTGGCGCCTGTGCCCTTCACTCTACTGTGTGGCAGCACGCAGCGCTGCCCAAGCCACTTCATGGACACTTGGGTCTAGATGGCAGCTGGCATTGTGACTGCTTCCCTTAGAGTCATGTCCCTAAACGCTTGCAAAATTTCAACTGCCTTCAGTCCCAAGTGGGCCCAATAACTGACCTTTGAAGTCCTGTTGTCTACAACACTCCAGATACAAACTTCTGTTTCTCAGTAGCGAAGTGTGTTCAGGTGTGCATGCGTGCTCAGGCATCGGGCTGCTGCCTAGCTCGCAGAGGCGCTGGAATGGCTAGAGAGGGCTACCAGGAATGTCACCTACGTCGGGCTACAGAACTGGTCCGAAGAGGCCAGCAGTTCTCACCGGCGCCAAACACGCGGTGCTGCGGCTCCGGCTTTGGACCTGCTCCCAGCACCACCTCCACGGCTGCTTGTGCTTGAGCATCGCTTCAATGCTGCTGCTGCTGCTGCGTCCGAGCTCCCGCTGCTCCACCGCCTCTTCACGCACTGCCCCGGGCAGGGAAGTGTCTCGTTCGCAGCAGCAGCTCAGCACGCGCTTGAGCTCCAGTCATGAGGGAGGCTGGACCGCCAGATACCTGGCCTGGCCAGCAGCTGCGGTAGAAGGCAAGTCCTGCTGCCCTCGGCCTCACTGTGTGGGGATTCCCCGGTTATAGGGAAATGGTAGCTTCCTACTGGCTCCAAAGAATGGCAAAGACCCGCTATACCCCTGCATAGCTCAACTCTCCCTTCTGCTCAAGACAGAACACCAGGAATTGTCCTGGATTCTCCTCTTCACTTAGACCATCAGCAGATAGTCGGCTTTGTCTCCAAAATGTAGTCTTGAATCCATTCTCTTTTCGTCCCTTGTGTTAATAGGTTAGTACTGTTACCCATTTCACTGGGTTCCTGTCACAGCCTCTTGTCTTCCCAAGTCTACGCTTCCGCCCTTCAAATCCGTATATGTTCTCTGAAGCAGCAAGAGAGTGTTTCTTCGTAAATCCCCTGATAAAACCTAGCTTTAGCCCTCACCCATGTGGCTCAGTTGGTTGGGCATACATAGTCCCACAAAGCCAAAGGTCGCCGGTTCAATTCCAAGTCAGGGCACATGCCTGGGTTGTGGGTTCAGTCCCTGGTTGGGGGTGTGTATGAGAAGCAACTGATCTATGTTTCTTACATCACTGTTTTTCCCCCTCTTTTTCACCTTCTCTTCCCCTCTCTCTAAAAATAAATAAATAAAATCTTTTAAAAATGTACTCATTTAAAAAAGCTTATGTGCTTTAAAGCCTTCAATGGCTTTTTTTTTAAACTTAGAATAAAGCTAAAGTCCCTATTTGGTCTCTAAGGAGAGTGACCTTACATCCCATTTTACACAGGGTATGATTTTTGAGAGAGCCTCCTGTATTCTCAGAAACATGTGGTCTGGCCAATAAGTTCCTGTTACTTTCCCCGTAAGGCCCTATGCCCCTGCCCCTCCCCTCTGCACACTAAATGCCATTCACACTTGTCTTCTCTTGGCTCTTCTCTGTACTTCGGGGCCTTTGCAGGTTCTGTTCCCTCTCCCTGGTACACTTTTCCTCCCGTTTCCCAGCAGAGGTTTCTGCTTGTTATCCTTCAACTCCCAGCTTAGCGGGGACCTCTGAGCCTCCTTTCCTGAGCTCTCCATCCAACCAGCTCCCTCCTGCGCTCTGAGGTTCCGTTGCTCTGTCTGCTTGTTCCATCTCCGTCTCACTCATCAGAGTGGAAGCTCCCTGAGGGTCTGGATGGTACGTTTCAGTCATTGCCGTGCCCCAGGGCCCGACAGGGAACCTGGCATCTGATGGCACCCTCAATAAAGAATTTGTTAAACAAACAAGTAGAGGAACTTCACGCCCTGACCCCTGACAAGGATGAGGCATCATGCTGACCTGTCCTCTTTCGCCTGCCTCGCAGTGAACTTGGCAGTAGTTGGTGTCGTGTTAGCCTGGTCGTCAGTTTCTCCTTCTGGATCACGAGCCCCGAGAACGGGCACGTCTCTCTGGCTGTGCTTGGAGCAGGGCAGTTCAACAGGCAGGGGTCTGTCGGGCCTTCTGCAGGGTCACCTGCCTGGGGGCTGGGGAGCAGGGGGCCCTCGGGGAGGGCAGGGACTTCACAGTGGGTGCTGCGCGCAGTGGGACGACAGGCCTCGCCTTTCTCTTCAGCACAGTTTCCCTTGACTTTCCCTGCTTCACTGTCAGCCTGCCTCTTAGAGGCTTCTTGAAAACCCCAGGGAAATCTGGACACATCCAGAGCCCAGGGCCTCAGCAAGGCAAATGGCAGAGCTGGGAGCAAGGCCCCCGGATCCCGGGGAGGAGCTGGAGAAGGGGCAGGGAGGAACTTCCAGCTACCAGCCTAACTTGATTCTGTGTTGTCTTTAGATACAAACCCCATCTCCATGGAAATGCCTACGACAAAGGATCTAGGAACAGCTGCACAGTCCAGTGGCCCTCTGGGGACTGTAACCATAGCCCCGCCAAGTACAAAAAACTCCACAGAACCCCATGGCTCAGGCGTCTCCAGTACCACTGTGCGAGACCAGAAGGGTGTTCAAGGTTCAGGCCAGATTATTCAACCAACCCCGACGACTGTCCCAATTCTCTCGACAAAGCCAGCAACCATAACCAGCCAGGATAGAAAGAATGATACAGCTCCAGCAGGAATCCCAAGTAGCCACAAAGTAGTTGCTACAGAAACCACAGCCGTTACGGGAGGAAGTCAGACGACTCCTCCACCTCCGCCTGCGGTTAACAGCACGGGCACCCCTCCTGCCAGTCCTTCCTCGCCCGCGCCAACAGGCTCTCGACAAGTGTCTTTGAGCCCCACTGCTCTGAATGCCTCAGGGAGCTCACCCACAGGACCCCCACCCCCACCGTCAAGGAGTCCAGACATGACGACGACGAGCCACACCACATCTCAGGGGACGACTAACACACCCAGTGAGTGATGCCTTTGATTTTCAAACAAGAGGGACCTTTGACATGCTTAGAATCTATATAGTGGCTCAGCTGGAAGATGGAGATTCCGGCCGAGGGTTAAAGGCTGTTGAATACACTCCACCTGTATTCCGCCCGCTTCCTGTTTCCACGCGGAGCAGAAGCCCACGGGGCTGTGCGTCCTGGGGGGGGAGGGGCCAGCGGCACGCCCTGCCCCGGCGGGCACGTGAACCAGCCCGCGGTCTCTTCGTGGGCGGGATGCTGGGAGGTCGCAGCGGCGGGGTGTTACTAATTCTCCCGTGAGATTGATGGCTGTCTGCCATAAAAACACACTTGGGTTTTACCCATACATGATGCAGTACACATACATATAAGACACATGTAATGTGCACATGACTGATACAGATGTTCACTGACAGGGCTTACCCTTCCTCTAGGGGGTGCACCCTGATCTTTTCTGTTCCATTCCACTCCCCCCACCCTCTTTAAAGGGCTGGTCTGGTCTAACCCAGGAAATTACTGTCAGAACTCACTGATGGGTCACGAGCCATGTCGGGTCTATCGAATCAGGGTTTCCTCAAGCAAACCTGAGACCCTGCGTTTTCTTGACCTCCCCAGGCAGTCCGGGTGCATACTGAGGTTCACAGACTCCGCCGCTCCAGAGCAGGGCGGTTGGGTCCTGCTGCAAGAGCAAGAGCTCTGAGCTGGAGAGACCAGGGTTCCAATCCCATCTCTGCCACTTGTGAGCATGTGACATTAGGCAGATGGTCATGCCACCATGAACTTCAGTTTTCTTGTTTATAAAGCAGGGAGAATTATGATACCTTCCTCCTGGCATTGTCATGAGGATTAAATAAGAAAGTACCTTTGGGACCTGGCAGGTGTGGCTCAGTGGATTGAGTTGCCAGTTCGATTCCCAGTCAGGGCACATGCCTGGGCTGTGGGCCAGGTCCCCAGTAGGGGGCGCGTGAGAAGCAACCACACATTGATGTTTCTCACCCTCTCTTTTTCCCTCCTTTCCCCTCTCTCTAAAAATAAGTAAATAAAATCTTTTTTTAAAAAGTACCTTTGGAACACTTCCGACAGTCCCTCCAGGAAGTCGGCACCTCACTTGATGCTAGCTATCGCTGCTGATGGCACGGTCACTGCCGCAGGCTCATCCAGTCTGGCCCATCCTGCAATTTGTTACAGGAATTGGCCTCTTCGGCCTTATCTTCCTCATGGGCCGCTTACTCCAGTTTGCAGTGTAGGTCGGGGATAAGACCAAACAACTGAGGAAACTAAGTGCAGGAAGACTGGCCTTTTTCTCCTAGAGGTACCACTCCTCCTTTCTCACTGCCTCTGTTTTCCCAGCCGTAGCCCCATCGGTTACCTCAGCCGGAAATCAACAGACCTACGCCAAGACACCAGCTGTGACTGGGTCCACTCACACCGTTGCTGGAACCACTTCCTCTGTCCCTGGGGTCTCTCCCTCCATCGCTGGGACCCTGCTGCCCACAGTCTCTCCATCAGGACCCGTGACCCCGCCTACTGTCAGACCCACGAGCTCCAGCACTCGCTTGGCTCCAACTGCCCCCCAAGACTCCAACATCCCTTTTTCTACCTCAACTCTTAAGGATAAGATGGTAATTCTAGTGGGGGATGGGACAGCGAGTGAGCTCAGGCTCCGATGCAAGGGGCTCTGTCTGGGAAGAGTGTTTCTGTTCTTCTCTTCAGCCTGGGGCCCCTGGCTAGGGTGGGAAGGACCAGTCATCCAACCATTCTAACCCTAACCCCTGGCCCCCCCACCCCAGATTCTGGTTTAGACAGCCCGATAGCCCAGTAACACACGTGGCTCTGAAACCCTGGCCCAGCCCGGCCCCTGGTCACCAGGAACTCCTTTTATATCTCATTCGCCCAGGGGGAGGGAGGGAGGAGTCAAAGATGAGGTCCCCTCAGCCTGAGCCTGAACCCTAATCCCAGTGGCTTCTTGCAGATTAAGTGTGAGCCTCCCAAAAGGCTGAACGAGACGATGCTCATCCTGAACGTCACGAAAACCGACCTGTGTGTGAGTACCTCGCTAGCCTAAGTCCCACCCTGATGTCCACCTCCAAAAGGGTGGAAGGGAATGAAGGGTTCCTTTGCAGAAGGGGCTGAGAGATGCGCTGGCTTCCCTGGTCTCGTTTCGTCCCAGTAGGAGGTAGCGCCTGCCCACCTTGTAGAGGGACCAAGCCAGAGTGGGACTTCTCTAACTGGAGCTGCACCCGCACGGCTGCTGCAGGGCCCGAAGCACCAGGTCTCCTGGGCTTTCTAGGGAACGTGGTCACTTGCTCTGAGAGTGTAGGGACCTCATCCTTAGTTCTTGTTGGCCTCTAGCTCAGGGTGACTTTGAGTCTATCTCTTTGGGCTTTAGAGGCCTCAATTAAAAAAAAGAGTCTTGCCCCAACCCATGTGGCTCAGTTGGTTGCAGTGTTGTCCTATAGACCCAAGGGTTTGTGGGTTCGATTCCTGGTCAGGGCACAAGCCTGGGTTGCAGTTTTGGTCCCCAGTTGGGGTGTGTGCGAGAGGTAACTGATCAATCTTTCTTTCCCTTTGTCTCCCCCTTCCCCTCTCTCTAAAATCAATAAGCATGTCCTCAGGCAAGGATAATTTTTTTTTATTAAATGAGAGGCTTGGTCTGCTAAACTCTCTCCGTTCTCATTGGTTTTGTTTCCTGGCCCATGGCTTCAGTGGAAGAAGAGCACGGAGGGAACCCTCCCCTCATCTGAGAAGGCAGAGCTCCTGAGCATCAGAGAGCCATTGCCAACAGTTGTTCTTCTACTTGGGGTGGGGTGTGTGTGTGTGTGTGTGTTGGGGTGCAGGTCTCAGTGTGCATGTGAATACATGTTTTTGCATAAAAACGAGAGTGTAGCAGTGTGTGCCTTCACACTGCCAGTCTCTGAGACTTAGGGTTTTCCTCAGTGAATGGCTAAGCTCTGTGAGTGCAGGTGATGGACGGCTCACTGCTGCCCTCTCGTGGTCAGTTCCTATTTTCACTAACACCGGTAAGAACTAAACAGAACATTGGTTTCTAAGGATGGAGAACTTGGCTTTTACGGCGCTTTAATGGCCTGTATTTTCTGCAGTGGTTTCCTTGTGGGTGTCCATGTTGCTGGTATTTCCCAAGTGAATTTTACAAAAGCATACCTACAGACCAGAGTTTTCAAAGGGAGCAAGCAGTGTCCCTCTAAGGTTGAGCTCATTGGAGCAGGCAGGGTCCGCCATTGACACCTTCCCCCAGGCCCTCTTTTTGGCTAAAACTCGGCAGGTTGTGTCTTTGGGTGTGAGAAGCATTTTTTCTCTCTCCTATAAAAGGAAGGCGGAAAGCCCTGGGTCCCTACCTGGGGCCAGGCTGGGGAATTAGTAAGCCTAAGGAAATTCCAGGTGGAACCCCAACAGATGGTGCAGGGTGGGGGCAGGTGGGGAGGGCTCTGAAATAAGCCAGACCCCAAGGGTCCTTTTCTTCATCTTGGTCCCTTATTCCAAACTCGGGCCAGGGGAACGTCAGCCCTCTGGATACCTCTGGGTGGCAGGGCGGGGTTGGGTAAAAGCTGCCCACACTCAGCTTCTTCCCCCTTCCCCCCAAAGCCATGTCAGCCCAGCTCTTTTTGCTTAGAAATATAGAAAGCTTCCTCCCAAGACATCCCCCGGGGCATCTCCAAGATACCCCCACACCCCCCAGTCAGTGGCGGCCCGGCCTCCCTTCCTGTCGTCCCGCTTTTGGTGTCAGAGGGTCTGAGCCTAGGGGACAGCACGCGTGTGCACTGCAGGACAGGTCACCTTGAGCAGAGAGCCGCGCGTCCTCTCCCGAGGCCTCTGAGCTGGGCCTCAAGGCTGGAGAGAGGTCCCCAGAGACCTGGTCTTCCCCGCGGGCACTGCCTCCTCTAGCCCCTTCTAGGGAGAGAGGTAATAAAGGGCATTAGATCGTGACCCTTTAAAAGCTTTGTGGGAGGAAAGGGTGCTACAGCAAAAGGTATTGTCGGCCATAGAAAGGATACACAGGGAGAGGGGGCTGGGGCAGAGGTTGGCATGGGGCCTGGGGGGCAGGGGCAGGCCCTGGAGAACAGCACAGGAGTCGTGACTCCTGGCAGGCTTGGGAGTGGCCCCAGTGCAAGCTGGAGAGGGGAAGAGGTTCGTGCTGGGAACATCGTCCTCCCGGCCTTGGCCCCGAAGGGCAGCCCCACCAGCCTAGGCCACGGGGGAGTCACCTGCGATCTCCCACAACAGGCAGGGAGCCCTTCGGATGACAAGCTGGCCGAACTGCTGTGCCGAGCAGCAAAAGCCAACTTCGACCCAAGTCGAGATCAGTGCTGCATATGGTTGGTCCCGGCTTCAGACGTCCAGGCGGTGGCAATCAAGGAGATCACTGTCCAGAGTGAGTTGGGGACAAGGAGGGGCTGAGCCCTTCGTGGGGAGGGAACGGGGCAGGGGTGACAGTTCGGGAGCCGTGGAGATGGGTCACCGCTGGCGCTCCCTCAGTTTCCTACCAATTGAATTGCCAAGCCATTTCCCCTCCCGAGGCCCGCCCAGACACACCACTCAGAGGGCGAAGACACAGCATGTCCCCCTGTTGGGGCCCAGTCTCTGTCCCGTCCCAGATCACTCTGAGCTAGAGCGCTGACGCATCATCTCCCCCTCCCCCACAGCAAAGCTCCTTCCCAAGGACATGTACGAACTGCTGAAGGACAAATGGGACGACCTCAAGGAGGTAAGGTGGCCCCCCCGACCATGTGCTGGAACAGATGGGTCAGGAGCCTGTCCCTCGGGAGTCCCCGGTCACTTTGCTCCACAGTGTCTCTCTCGTGGTAGATGAACCTCTAATTTGCAAGCATCTAGAAGACAGGAGGACATGGGCGGGACAGCAGGGCAGTGTCCTGAGCCCCACCGATCCCCAGGCGGAATGATACATGGGAGTTCAGGGACAGGGTGACTGGAACCTGCTTGCCTCTCTCTTTGCTGGCCAGGTGGGCGTCAGTAACATGCAGCTGGGGGACCAGGGGCCGCCGGAGGAGACTGAGGACCGGTTCAGCATGCCCCTCATCATCACCATCGTCTGCATGGCGTCCTTCCTGCTCCTCGTGGCGGCCCTCTATGGCTGCTGCCACCAACGCCTGTCTCACAGGAAGGACCAGGTAAGGGTTTCGTTCTTCTGGCCAGGGAGGCAGACCAACCCACCAGGTGACTGTCACCCAACCTAGAGCAAAGTCAACGGGCCATGGACCCATGGACCCATGGACCCAGGCAGACATCAGCCGTCGTCGCAGAAACAGACACCGGCCTGGCGGGAGGGGAGCGCGTGGGCTTCGGGAGTCAGAAAGACTTGGTTTGGGCCCTAGCTCTGCCTCTCTCGTCACCTGTGTGACCTTGAGCAAGTCATACAATCCCTGAGCATCAGGGTCCTCATCTGCATCGTGGGGAGAAGACCCACCTTGCCGAGCTGCTCCGAGGAGTCGCTGACGTCAGTGGGCGTAAGCGCCCCCGTCTAGCCAGGAGGAGTTCCTTCGCCCACCTGACTACAGTTCTCCTCCTTACGCTTCCCCCCAGACTCAACCCTGGTTCTCGACCCTGGCTGTGCACTGTGGGGGCTCTAAAAACATCCCCATGCCCGGCAGCTCCGCACTGCAATGGAGTGCAGTCTCCGGGTCAGTGTGTTGGTCAAAAGCTTCCCAGGTGACTCGCCTGTGCTCCCAGCTTGTATCATAAAGACAGAGAGAAAGCACGGTCCCCAGACAGCCCCTGTCTGCAGCAGTGGTGTCTGTGTGCTCTGCTGTACCCGGCATGCTCGGGCTTGGAGAGGCCCTGGGCCGCCGTCCGGATAACGTGTTCTTGCCGTCCCTTCCAGTTCGGTACAGCGGGGTGAGGCCGGGGCCTGGAGAGGAAGGTTCATGGAGAGGGAATGGAGGGAAGAGTGTGAAGGACTCTGGAGAACAAAGTCCATTTGCTCTGACTCCATGTCTTTGCCAGCAGAGTGACGGTGAGGGGAGCTGGGAATTTTAGGAAGCCCTCATCTCCAGCCCGCCCCAAAGCAGGCCAGTAGACAGGAGCATTGACTGCTCGTATGAGCCAAACTGGGGTGCCTGTGCTACCTGGAGACTAATAGTCCCCACAGATGACCTTTTCTCCTTGGCTCATCCTCCCCACTCCAGCAACGACTCACAGAGGAGCTGCAGACGGTGGAGAATGGGTACCATGACAACCCAACGCTGGAAGTGATGGAGACCTCCTCAGAGATGCAGGAGAAAAAGGTGGTCAACCTTAACGGGGAGCTGGGGGACAGCTGGATCGTCCCCCTGGACAACCTGATGAAGGATGACCTAGATGAGGAGGAAGACACCCACCTCTAATCAGGTCTGCTGGCGGCCGCCGACAGTGCCACGAGCTCCGGACCGAACCACCTCAAGTGCCGACTGGACCAGGGAGGAAAGTCCTCCCCATCTGAGGAAAAGACTGGGGTGGGGGCTGAGCAGACTCAGAGGGACCTGCCTCCCAATCCCCACAGGGCCTTAATTTTTCCCTTTTTGAGCTGAACAAATCACACTCTGTCTAGATTCCTCTTGTAGCATAACCCACTAGTGCCTGAGCTCAGAGCTGCTGAAGAGGAGAGAAAGAGAAAGTAAAGAAAGAGCCATCTAAGGGACTTTAGAGGTCACCTGGTAGAATCCCTCCCTCCCATAGATGAGATGACCGGGGCCGGAGGAGAGTGAGGTCAAGGTCACACAGCTACACGGCGACAGAGTCAGAGTGAACACAAAGGTTCCTTCTTCCGTCCAGTGCTCATTCCCACCTCGCCACCCCACTCTGGTCACTTGCGCTCTCCCTGCGGAGCTGCCGTGGGCAGCAGGGAGGCTGCCAGTCTGCGGATGGGATAGAAGGGGGAGCCGGGCCAGGTCCTGTCTCGGTGGGATCCGATTACTTGAAAGTGTAGGGCCCAGGTTCAGTCTCCTACCCCAGCCTCCACTGGCAGGGTTCCCGCCCCTTTGCTCTCCCCCCTCCCTTCGCTCAGTTTTTACTCCCGTTCTGTCTCAGGGCCCTGGAGCTAACACAAGTCATTCCTGACCTTGAACCCCTTGTTCTGACTTCTGATTTCTTGGCATTTGCTTAGTGAGATTGGGACTTCGTCCACACAAGACCCCCGGGGAACAAGGTCTGCTTAGGGTTCTGTCCACAGGTGAGCCGCAGGGGAAGCCCTTCCTCCCGGGGTGCATCCTGGCCCGTCGCCCGAGGTGCTCCTATTAGGGCCCCCCCAAGTGTTCCCTTGGCCTCCCACGGGCACTGGGGACTGAAACCCACAGCAGCTACTGAAGGCAAACGGCTCCTATTTGGTCTGTGTCCTGCTCATCCAATGGGGGTGGGACCCAGGCCAGGGAGCCCCGCCCCCCGAGGGCCAGCGTGAACCAGCAGCCAGGACCCCCAGCGGTAGGGAGGTGTGCCAAGAGACAATCGGTAGAAACAGCCAGAAAGGACGGGCTTTACTGTTTCACGGGAAATTCGGGGACTTTTCAAGTTGCTGAGAGTTTTGTTATTTTGATGTAGTTGTTTGTTTGTTTGCTTGTTTGTTTGTGTTTTAAATCCAGCCCTCTACTGCCAAAGGCCAAAGCTCAAATGACAGGGAGACTTTCGTTTAGGTCATGTCTCTGATTGCAAGTCTCCGGGGCCACAAGGCAAGAAAGGCCTGGAATGTTCAGTGTGCGTTTTAAGGTGCACACAGGGCCGCCCCGGGGACTGGCTGTCTGTCTGTCCCCAGCAACCTTACTGTTCTGCCACGGAACCGTGTCCTCTTCTCTGTAGTCCTGCAGTTTCTGGCGGCATCTCAGGGAAAGAAAATAGCGCCTGTTTCTCAGTAGAGCACATGGAGGGGGCTCAGCAGCTAGCAGCCGTGTGTGCGGTGGGCACCTGAGGACTGGACGTGGTGAGGTTTAATCTGGTTTTCTGAGAAGGGAGAATCCTGTGTGGAATTTTGGACTTTGCCCAAGGTCTCTTGTTCCTGGGCATACATTTCCTGGAACCAAACGAGGAAGATGGGCAGAACTGCTTAGGAGAATGAAAATGGCCATTTCTGGGCAAAAAGCCCGAAGTCCAAAACCAAGAGGCAGGCCCAGGCTGCGACAGCTCTGATGAAATAGGCTCCCTGCTTTGGGATAGGTTCTTAAAAAAGGGGGGGGGGATGGGGAGGAGCTCAGGGGAAAGATGGATGTCCTTCCCCAGCTGCCTGATTCTTTCTTCATTGCGTTTAGCCCTTTGGCCTTGGAGTTCACGTTGGCCCCAGTGAATTTCCCAACAGCTAGAGAGATGCTAGGCTAACAAGGATCCCAAAGCATTCGCCCTGTGTCTCCAGTATGTAGAGGCTGGCGGGGGGGAGAAGGGCGGTAGTTTGCGGGGAAAGAGAGGGAACCTTGTCATGCTGGGAAAAGGTCTGATTTCTTCCTTCTTGCCCAGTGTTTGGTTCATGCCACCCAGCGGGTTTCCATCACGACCCCTAGGGGAGAGGCCAGAAGGATTCTACCGCTTCGCTGATTCTGGGTCCTGCTTCACCAGCCAGGCCCTTGGACAGAGACAGCAAATACGTCTCTGAAAATTGACCCCCGGCCACGCCCCGAAGGCCTGTTGGGGAGAGAGATGACACCTGGCAGGGATTAGCGAGTGACAGTTACCCTGGGTGGAGAGCTGGTTCGGAGGTTCCTTCAACTGGTGCATCCAAACTGTGTTGCTCCAGCCTCTCAGGGCGACTGCAGAACTGTCAACTGTCGAAGGCCGTACAGCCGTGCGTCCGTAAGGGCCACGTTCTTCCCGGCTCTGCACTGGGCTCTGACTGCTGGCTGGCAGTGCAGACTCGGGGGCGGGGGGGCGGGGGGGGGGAACAACCAGAACTCCTCACGACTTCAGACAAGTTGTACTGCAGGGAGATTGTGAACTCTTGACTTCAGTGACACACTGGTTTCCGTAAGCTGCAGAAAAGGCCAGCACGACTGGGACGATCGGACAAGCCCAGGGGAGGCGCGCCGTCCTGCGTGTGGGAGCGAAGCCGCAGTGCTTAGGGAGGTCCTGGCATCGTCGGGCGGAACACGGGTGCAGTCTAGATGCAGGCTCCCTGTCCCCCTCGTGACAAGGAGAGCTGGCAGAAACTTTCTCGAGACCACTCCTGAGCTTTACCCTCTTTTTTTTTTTGACAATATGCTGGAGAAACTTTGAACGACAAGTTTAAGCTGACCCATATATTCCTATTTTTATGGTTATGTAAATAAAATGGCCACATGTTGTTTGTCCACCCAGCACGGCTTTAAATGAATATATTTTGGAAAAATATTTGTTAGATCTACAGCTGGCTTTTTTCTTTTCTCTGAACAGGAATGTAAATGTCTATTTTCCTAGAAATGACAAGTTTTTGTTTGATTTTTCTTTAACGAAAAAAAAAAATGAAATACAAGACAGGCTGATGACACAGTATTTGTTGAGCTCATCAGGCAGCGTTCATTCAAATGCGACCCTCACGCCCTCCCCAGCAGGGTCCCAGCCTGTCCCAGTCAGGGTGGCAGGCGGTGAGCCCTGGTGGGAAAGCGACGCCCGGGTCACTGGGAGGGAGTCTCAGAGACCTGGAGACCTCCTCCAGTTTTTTGTTGTGTTGTGGTTTTTAACAGAAGCCCAGAAAGATACAGGGACTCGGCCCAAATCACACGGTTAGTGATGGGAACGGGATGAAACCTGGGCTGGCAGACTAGGGCTGTGTGCCTCTGCTCTTTGTATTGTTATTTTTATTCTGAGAAGGAGTACATTAAGACCTGCTAGTTGGCCACAGGCATCATTAGCACGATAGAACAAAGGACAGAATTCCCTGCTCAGACCGCATCCCGCTGGGGCACGAGCGTGGGGAGGACAGGAAGACAAAGACGGGCCTTCCGCACTTCTCTGAGTTCGTTAGGCCTGAGACTGAATGAACAGTTCTTTTCCGTCAAGGAGACAGTTTTGAATGAGCTGTTACCTATGAATCTGCTCCTAGCGGACTAAGGATCAAAGGGAACAAGGTAGGGGAGGGCAGGCTCACGGAGGTCTGGTGGAAACCCAGCTCTGAGTGACAGCAGGGGATCACGGGTGTGGGTCTTTGTTTTTAGCGAATGTTAAAAAGTCTGCCCGGGAGGCTGGGTGAGCACTGTCTTGGTGGACAGGGGTCTGACGTACACTGGAATTTACTGAGAAACTTCTTTGTAAAGGCTATACTTAATTATCGCCATTTTCTTACAAAAATATATATTTTTGAAAATTGTATACTGTCAATTAAAGTGCTTTTGTGTAAGCTGGTTCGAGCCCCAGTATTGTGCTCTGATTGGCTTGCATTCTTCACTCGCGGAGGCTCGCCCCCAGGATGCTGAAATAAAGGTGACGGGAGGGGCCCCAAGCTGCTGACAGTTCTGAGATCACCGCAGGCGGTTCTGGAGCTCCTCCTCACTGAAGGGACCTTTCCCCTCACAGCGCTGTTTGACCATTGCCTTACCTCTTCCTTCCTTCTGCTGCCTCACCCAGAGTCGTCCAACACGAAAGAACTCCAGGGGCTGCTGAATCCCGGTCGGGTATGAAGACACTGGCGTGGAGACAAATACGAACAGTAAACATCTGGAGGTCCTGTCCTCACCCTCTTCCTGCCCACAGTAGGCTCTGCTTACTTGTCACAAGAAGCCTCTGCCTGTCCCTGACCTCCATACAGTGAAGACCAAGGGGGCTCGGGAAAGGAGTCCCTCAAAAAGACGGCTCGGCTCTCTTCACCTGGGGTGGTGTGGTCTACCTGTGTGTCCCCGCTGGGAGGGAGGAACTCAGGCCCGATTCCAGAGGGAAACCGACAGGCAGACCCGGTGCACGTCCACAGTGGCGGTGCAGCAGCCTTCCGTATGTCCGGCCTCATTCACAGAACATTTCCACTCACGTTATTCAGGAACTCCCGCCCCTCTACCAATAGGGAAATTAGGTAGAGTGAGTACAGATTCCCTTTAAGATTACACAGGTATTTAAAGGGTCATGTGAGGCCTTGGATCTACGTCTACTCTGTTTGCCTTACGTTCTTTCTTCAACATCACATTAATGCTTGAGTTCCAACAACACGGTGGATTTCTAGACTGTGAGCACTGACTGTTACAATATGATTTTCTTTCTACACGGGAGCTCTGAAAGGCAGGTCACATCCTTAGGGTGGACCAGACTTGGACCAGAGTTGGACCAGGGGTATTCTGAGGTTAACTTGCAGCGTGTGCCAAGGATACAGAAAGGAATACAAGTACCAGGAACTCAGGCAGGCCCCTGGACTGTGCTCGAGGCACACTGTTCTAAGAAGAGAATGACTCATAGTTTACTGTTGGCTACAAATTAGACCTAAGTCTCCATTCTCTTCCTGAATAGGTCATTCACCCTCCTCCCCGTCCTGCCAACCAAGAGCCACTCGCAGTTGTCACTTTTAATTTGTTATGCCTCTTTGTCACTCCCAGTCTCCCCCTGTCCTTGCTTCTGGACCCCAAGAGAAAGAGGAAAGAATAGGACTGGCTGTTACAATTAACACTAGTGACGAATCCTGACATAGCTAGCGTTTTTCAAGGACCCTGGCATCTTATAGATTAAAAAGTCAGCAGGATCCTGGCAAACAGGATCTGCTGCCAACATTCACTTCAGAGGTGTGAAAGTGAGGCAAGAAGTTAAGACTGCGCCCGATGCTATAGTCACTGGTGGATCTGGAAATGTCGGACTGCTGACTCGTGCACTGGGCTGCCCATTCCTACGGCCCAAGTGCAGAGGGCCGCTGTACATCACATGCCACATGGGCATCGCCAAGGGTCCTAATCTCCCCTCCTAGGTTTGCCAGTCATCAGAATTCAGTAGCACAGCAGTGGACAGGCCGCCTCTAACCACGGCTTTTCTCTTCCTTCCCTGAAAGAAGAAAGTTTCTAGAAGATGTAACTGGTGGCCTTTGCCTTTCCCAGGCAGGGGAAAGCGCGGAGGGAGGAAAGTCCCCTGTGGACATTGGAGAGGCTCCATAGTGAGAATGCTAGGAGAGTGCCAAGCATCCTCCTCCCCTGTCCACCTTCCCTGTGCCTCCAAGACACGTAAAAAGCACCAGGAAATGTGGTGTGACGTGTGCTGCCAAAGGACAGAAGAAATGGAACCAACTGGTGTTGAAGCACGTGCCAGGGCTAAGTCCTTTCACACTCACGCCTTCCAACTGGGAAGGGTTCATGGCAAGAAACACTGCCTTCCTTAACAGAAAACCTTCGGGAAATTTCTGTGAACTCTGTGGCTGGGAACACAGGCACACATTGGCCATTTCCCCATGAGGTGCCGGGTTACCTCCTCAGGGACCCAGAAGTCCCTGTGGTAGCCCTTCCAGTCCCTGTCAGACTCCACAGTCAGTGTAGGAACAGCTGGGTCCGCAGCTGTGGCCAACACAAAGCTCACTTGGCCCATTGCTGTCTACCCTCCAGATGAGAAACATATAAAGGAGAGGAGACTGTATCCGATATTTCAATCCTTTTGAGTTTGTCTTTTGGAGGATTAACCAAGGAAAGGCCAATTCCTTACCTTGTCACTTCACATTTCCGTTGTGAAAACAATTGTTATTTACAAAGCATGTTCAACCCACACTCAAGAAATGAGGCAAGAGAGCAGGATGGATTATTGGATCTGTAAACTAAGAAAATGTAATTCTTATTTTAAATATAGTGAGTTGACAACTAACTCGCTGCCGAGTATAGGATGACCAAGCCAAGACAATGTGAACCAGACGAGAGAGGGGCCAAGAGCAGAGCCTGGTACTGAGAAGCTAGCTGAAGGGCTCACACAGCCCTAACGTGCCATTTCCTTGATGTGCTTCTGAGTTTTCTTCGAGGTTCAGCCTGGACAGGAAAACATAACTCTTTTAAACTTTGCAATACCTCCAGTTCCAGGTTCTCTTTCTTGTCTATCTTTTCTACCATTAATTTTCTGTTTCAGTTCAGTTTTTTTCTTCTAGTTCCTAACTGGTACAACTATGTTTCCCTTAAAGACTGAAAAACACATGTCCAAATGTACAAAACATCGAATAGCGCTGGTCATTAACACAGATTAAAAACTCCATTTTATGAATTTACCACTGTTCTTTAAGAATGAAAACTTCCCCAGAAACTGTGAGGTCCACAGACCTTCCTGATTTTAGCACTCTCAAAGGAACATGGCCAATGGCCCTTCCGTATGGTGTATCATTTTGTACCTTTCAAAGCCTGAATAAAACCTTTTAGACTTCTGGCCAAGATGGTGGCATAAGTAGACACACTGTGCCTCCTCGCACAACCAAGATAGGGACAACAACAATTTAGAAATAGAATAACAACCAGAACTGACAGAAAATTGAATTGTATAGAAGTCAGACAACCAAGGAGTTAAAATAGGTTCATCCCAGACCGGTAGGAGGGGTGGAGTCGGGCAGCTGGGAGCAGGTTGCGGAGCAGAGAGTGTTGGGACCGGGCGCCTAAAGCATCTGGGGCGTGCAATACCGCAGTGGGCAGACCCTGGGCACACAAGCAGCAGCTGGCAGATCCCAGCCAAGGGGTGGCAACTGGCAGACCCAGTGAGGCAGCAATTGTGAAGCAAGGCACTGCACGCAACCCAGGATCACAGCTCTGGGAAATAGAGCCTTGGGGCACTGATAGAAAACACCTGTCGGGGGTGAGGTGCAGAGAGACTCCTAGCCTCACAGGAGAGGTCTTTGGAAAAACCCACAGGGTGCACAAGCCCACCCACATGGGAATTGGTACCAGAAGGGCCCAGTTTGCTCTGGGGAAGTGGCAGAAGGGACTGAGGTCCGTTGGAGAGCAGAGCAAGCACCATTGTTCCCTCCTGGACCCCGCCTCCACATACAGCGTCACAACCCAGTGACTGGGGTGCCCCGCACCGGTGAACACCTAAGGCTCCGCCCCTCATACGTAACAGGCACGACCAGACAAAAGGAAAAAAAAAAAGATGGCTCAAACAGAAGAACAAATGAAAGCCCCACAATCAGCATTTTTAAGCAACCAAGAGATAGCCAACCTAGCGGATGCACAATTCAAAGCACTGGTGATCAGGATGCTCACAGAATTGGTTGATTTTGGTCGCAAATTAGATGAAAAAATAAAGGCTACAATAAATGAAATGAAGAAAAATGCACAGGGAACCAAGAGTGATGGAATGAAAGCTGGGTCTCACATTAATGAAGTAGACCAGAAGGAAGAAAAAAACATACAATCAGAAAAGAATGAAGAAATAAGAATTCAAAAAAATGAGGAGAGGCTCAGGAACCTCTAGGACATCTTTAAACATTCCAACATCCTAATCAGAGGGGTGCCAGAAGGGGAAGAGGAAGAGCAACAAGTGGAAAACTTATTTGAACAAATAATAAAGGAGAACTTCCCCAATCTGGCAAAGGAAATAGACTTCCAGGAAGTCCAGGAAGCTCAGAGAGTCCCAAAGAAGTGGGACTCAAGGAGAAACACACCAAGGCACATTAGCCGAGGTAAAAATGAAGGAGAGAATCCTAGAAGCAGCAAGAGATAAGGGGGCAGTAAACTACAAAGGAGTTCCCATGAGACTGTCAGCTGATTTCTCAAAAGAGACCTTACAGGTAAGAAGGGGCTGGAAAGAAGTATTCCAAGTCATGAAAGGCAAGGACCTACATCCCAGATTGCTCTATCCAGGAAAGCTTTCATTTAGAATGGAAGGGCAGATAAAGTGCTTCTCAGGTAAAGTCAAGTTAAAGGAGTTCATCATCACCAAGCCCTTATTTTACAAAATGTTAAAGGGACTTATCTTAGAAAAAGAAGATAAAAAGCATGTACAGTAAAATAACAGCAAATTCACAATTATTAACAACCACACCTAAAACAAAAACCAAAAGAAACTAAGCAAACAACTAAAACAGGAACAGAACCACAGAAATGGAGATCACATGGAGGGTTAGCAACAGGGGAGTGGGAGGGGAAGAGAAGGGGAAAAGGTACGGAGAATAAGTAGCATAGATGGTAGGTAGAGAATAGACAGGGAGGGCAGGAATAGTATGGGAAATGTACAAGCTAAAGAACTTATGACACATGGACATGAACTAAAGGGGGGAATGTGGGTGGGAGGGGGTGTGCAGGGTGGAGAGGAATGAAGGGGGGTAATGGGACAACTGTAATAGCACAATCAATAAAATATATTTAAAAACCCTTTTAGAGGAAAAAATACAACTGCAAAGCGCACATTTTAAAAGTTGATTTCAAAAGTAGTCTTAGCAAACAAGAGACATCTAATGGTGTCCATATATAACTTTTTATTAAGAAAATGAACAAAATACATTCTTTCTCCATATGTACATTACATACAACAATTCTACAATTGCAATTGTTCAGATCACTATTCACAAAGCAGTGTTGATAACACATTCATCAAACCTGGGATCAGAAGATTACTTGGACTAAACAAACCAACCAGCCAACCCACAATGTCCACACAGATTGAGCAAAAGTAAGCGAAAAGCACAAAGGATTGTGATGGGAACGGGGAAGACTGCAGGACACTCAACATAGCTTAACAACGGTTTACAACAGTAACGATATGAGAAGATATCTGATGCCCCAAATTGCTCCTGTCTGCTGTTCTGAGTTCCCCCAGGATTTCCATTTCTGATGTAGGCCCCTCAGGATACGGCCCTAGGCCCCTGCATGGTCACAGAAGGGGGTGAACAAAACAGAACCCTGACAGGCTGCCTTTCTCTCCTTCTCACACTAAGGAGTCACAAATGAAACCCCAAACTTCCAGTGAGCACAGAAACCTTTTCTGAAGACACATCTGCTTATGCGTGATTAGGGGAATTTGTGTTTCAAGGACTCCTTGTTCACATTTATGTTTACTTTGTCTTCTTTTTGCTTTGCTTTTCTCGGCTTTTCCTTTAGCCTTTCAAAAGTACCTTATCCTTTTTGGGTGTGGGTTTAATTATGGTCATATTGAAAGATACAGCTCAACAGAAAGCTCCTCTTGGGTATGAATACGCTCCACATGTGCATGATGGTGCATAAAGAGCTTAAACATTAAAATGAGTCTTTGAGATGAAATTTCCAGTGGCCTGAGCAAGGCAACTCCCAACAGCTTCTGGGTGATATCTTACACCCATTATTCAGGCTTGAAAGATACATATCGACAGAATTATTTCCAGACTATCTAGAAAAAAGGCAATGCTTAAAGGAATATGAGTAAGGGTAGGTGCAAATGCTTGCATCCCACCCTCCACACATGTGGTAAAAATCAATGAGAACGATGGTGTCGATTTTTTAAAATAACTATTTTCTGGCCTTTACCATGCCTGCTAACAGAAGTCAGGGAAAATAAAACAAGTATGTCTCATCACTTAATATATAGTGGTTTTCCCTCTTTATAATTAGTTATTTCCTAGATTTCTACAATAAACATTTTTATAATCACAAACATCAGTAAGTGTTATGCTGTAACGAAGAGAAGGCGCTCTCTGAAGCATTAATAAGCAGACCTGGAAAGAGCAAGTCTGCTGGCCATGGATGGAGTCCTGTCTTCCTTCTCGACCTAATTTCCAGTCCAACTTTGTTTATGAGGATCTGTATCTGGAGGGATCCTAATTTCTGGCCACTGAGTACTTCTAATTTATAAAAGAAGTAAAAGAGTCGATGCAAACAAAAACCCTAATACACGCCATTTTGAAAGATGGAACAATGTGTGTTACCAGGATGAAGACCGAGACAAGGAGGTCTTCACCGTGGCTTTCCTGTGCTCTTCTGAGGCTGCAGACACAACTGTCCATAGATTTTGAAGTTGTGACAAGGAAAAATCTCTTTAAAAAAATAACATATATGTATAACTGACCCTTGAACAATGTGGGGGGTAGGGGCCCTGAACTCTCACGCAGTCAAAAATCCATGGATAACTTTGGATTCCCCCAAAACTTAATCACTAACAGCCTACTATTGAGCAGAGCCTCACTAAAAACATGCAGTTGATTAACTAACACATCCTTTTGTATGTTATATGTATAATATACTACGTTCTTACAATAAAGTTAGAGAAATAAACATGTTAAGAAAATAAAAATATATTTACAGTATTTGTTGGAAAAACATCTACAGATAAGTAGACCTGTACATTTCAAAGGTCAACTGTATTGTTCAAGGGTCAGCTGTGTGTGTATCCATAAAGGAATCTGCTCATAAAAAATGTCACATTTTGCAATTTCTAAATTGAACTAAAGAAATAAAGGAAAATTAACACTATACTATCTAATTTATACATTTCAAGACATTTTGCACAAGTCAAAAAAGCAAGCTGGCTTATAAAAGAACACAATCACAGCATCTTTTGGCCAGGCTAAATGTAATGTTTAAGAAAATCAGTCCACTTTTATTCTTCCAAATGGGTGGTTTACAATTGAGGGAGAACACAGTTTATAACTAGTTAGTCACCAAAGTAATATTTCTGGGAAAGGAGGAAAAAAAATATAAAGGAGACCACATCCATGACTTTTTAAAATACATTATCTGCCCCACAGACTACTCATATTTACACTTTTGGACTTTGATACCATACTATCAAATTTGGGGTTGGGTAGACAACTTCTTTAGCATGTCTTGTAACTTTGTATTCAGGACTTTTACAAGCATAGCTAATATGTGTATGTAAAATTAAGCGAAGCCTTTAAAAGGTGGAAGTACCGTAGAACTTCTTTAAGTAAGCAACTAAAAAAAAACGTAAAGCTGTGCAGCTCCATCCTCAGTCCTCCCCGCCCTTTCCTCTCAAGAAGGTAAAGACAACTACAAGGCAATACGCTGGGCGGGCATTTGCAACCATGGGATGGTGTAAGATGCTCTCCTCTCTCTTGTTGCAAAATGAACTCATTAAGACCCTGTCAGCTGCAATGGAACTGGACTTATTCTGCGTACCTTCTCTAATTGAATCACTTTACAGATGTGGAGGCAGCCTAAAGAATAAATCAAAGTTATTAAATATTTCTAATGCCAAGCCCAGAACTGAGGTATTTCTTGGCCAAGCAGAATAAACAGAGACCTTTGGGATTATGTACAATTAATTTATTTTAAAACATAGAAACAATTCTGTATGGGTTATAAGTTAAGCATGAAATGACAATTTTTTTTCTACTTTCAAGGAGTAGAAAACAAACACCAACCAAATGACACTAGCTAAACTAAACAAAGACTTTCTTGAGATTTGTTAACGAAGGAGAAATAAAGCTCAAAATTGGCTGCTTGCGCAACTCTTTAATCATGCACACAGGCCTGTTTAGTTATCAACACTGTTTTTCCTTCCTGAGGATTCACTTGTCATTCATTAAGCTCTGAATGAAACGGAAGAATGACCGTCTCCTCAGGCCGGTACCCACGTGGCAGACAGCTCGAACCCCCGACCTAACTGCTGTGAAAGCCAGTGCCCCAGATGGTGCAGAGCTGTGCTGCAGCGAGAGCTTAAACTGGAGGAATAGCGAGTCCCGCAGGAGCCTACGACTACATGTTAGAATGGTTCACTGAGCGCTTTCCCCCTGGATTCTTACCCAGGAACTAGCTGTACGAGAGAAGCTGCTCACCCGGTTTGAGATCTAGGACCCATTACACTGTTTTCTGTTTTAAGATCTCTAACAGCTTTTTGGGAGATAAGAAAAGAAACTAACCAAGAAATGCTGCTTTCCAAAGACTATTCAGAATAACTGAGCTTTGATCCATTTTGTTTTAAGCTTTCTTCCCAGCAGTGCATTAGTAAAATTAATTTAGGGTCAGAAAAGAAGAGCTTTCTTTTATCATTTAGATTTGGGGACCTCCAAATCTGGGAGAAAAAGTTCCCTCTTCCTTTTCTAGCAGTCCCTGCCTCTCTAGCTTTGTTCCTGAGGCTGTGTCTTCAAGCGAAAGCGGCACAGACAAGCACAAGAGGACACTGCACACAAATGTTTAATAGTTCATTGAGATGATGTGAACAGACAAAAAGACAAATTATTTCACAACTATAAGTGGTATCTTACAAATGGTCTATTTCCCTACTAAATATGTGCCCCACCCCCAAAGTTTTGTTGTTGACCCTATCTATAGCTCTCAGGTAACATCCACATAACATTGCTTTAAACCAAGCCAGGCAGTGCTTGAGGACATGAACACATATTTGCAAACTTTATTTCCAAATAATGACTCTAATATGAAAGATAAACTGAACTGACTACCCCTTGATTCTGGTGTGTTTAAGCTTTGAATTGGGACTCCTACTTCGAGGTCGGTCACTGTAGTTCCACCTAACAGAAAAAGACACACAGAGGTAGGTTTCCCACAAGGGCACCTCTCTCTGCACCACTGGAAAATCTGATTTACTATAACCCCTAATGATTCCTTTAAGGGCTATAGGACCTACTGTCCAAGGATTTTTTCATTGGCTGTGACTAGGAGTAAGATTTAATCATTTGGAATTTGAGCTAAATACACATTGTTGAGGGGAAGAGACGTTTATAAGCCTGCATTATTTTTACTTAAGAATAAACGAATACCAATCATTTCGTGGCCATCAAAGCTATGCTCAATCGTATTAGAAATTAAAAATCAATTATTAACACAAATTTCAACTTCAGCAGAAAATCAGTGCTACTTGGAGGAGTTGGGAGCAGGGGTGAAAAGGCAAAAAAAAAAAAAAAAAGACAAAACAGGCAAATGGAAATTCCGGTGATTACAGAACCCCATAAGCTCTGCACAAAACTTGTCCCTTATTGATAACTTTATGACTATATCCCTAGTGCCAGGGACAGGGGCCTGCTCCACTAAAACTGCCACAACCATATTACTAGGCTCCAAATGAAAATGACCAGCATTTTTAGAGCAGTATCTGAATGTTATTAATTCTTTAACAATGTACAAGTATTAACTTCACTATTCTGTTGCCATAAACAAGGATACAAGAGGATGATGCTTCAGAATGATTTTGACCTTTTTTTCCTCAAGCAGTGTATCACTTGTAGGCAATGCCACCAAACGCCAAGAGAGTCTAGGGCAGTAACAGCCAAGAAGCCAGTCAGAAAAGTAATAAAAACACATTTCACAGCATTTGGTGGGTAGGAGGAAATCAAGGTTAAAATTATGTATAAATAAAAACTCTAAGACAGCGCTTTTTGAGAAAAATAAAGAGAGGATTTGGTGAAGAATTCCAAAAACTGCAATGGGTCCTTCCCGCCAAAACCAACAATGGTGATGTCATTCAGCTGATCTAGTCGGCTCCTGATTGTTCCCGCACACCAGGACAATCCCACCTTCAGATGACATACCTGTATGCACTGGATGTTTAAGGAAGCCAAGCCATTTCAGCGTAATAGGCCACAGTCAAACATCACAAAAGATGACACCTAATATGGAATACGAGGATGCTGGAGTGAAAGAGCCCGAAGATCTTACCGACGAGTCTTGTCACATGCAGACCCTCTGACACGCTTCTCCAATAACTATAAACCTTTCCCGAGGAAGCCTGCACATCCCAGATCAAGGCTATTTCAAGACTTTAAAACATTAGTGAACATTCTGGTGAGGATTTCTGCAAAATGATGACACTGCAGATGAACATGGGTGTTTACGAAGGGTTATGGAAGCTGTGGTTTTTATTGCTAGATAGACTGTTTAGAGTACTCATCCTAAAGATTTCCTGGCTCCCAGAGAAATCACTTCAAATCACAGTTCTCAACTGCTTTGCAGCCTTCAACCAGATGAAGAGTTAACACATTCTCTCAGGAAATAAGCAATGACCCACAATTACCCAGTGAATTTCATATGGTGGTAAGAATAATTACAGAGTAACTTCTCATGTTATTACCATGAAACTAGTATGATTTGGAGAATGAAATCAGGAACATATTCCTTTCTAAGTGCTTTTTCATCAATTAAGCATCATTTTCCAGCTCTCAATAAATGATTAAATGATATAGGTTAAATTTTAAAACTTTATTAGATGAAACTGTTCATGTAGTTCTAAGTAGCATTTTTAAGGCAGGTGTGAAAAGGTCCACTGGAAGGATAAGCTGGCAAACACTTTTATTCAATACACACATTTCACCCAAGAAGAGTTTACAATCTTAAACAAATCGCTGAGCTCTAAGCCCCGCAAGCCAAAACGAACTTTCTAATGGTCTCTATCAGTTTTACTTACTAGACAAGGATGGGCCAGTTTTAGTGTAAATGAAAACCAGGTTTAAAAAGATGATCTTGCTAAAGGTTAATACTCTCAGCTTTAGTGCAGTTAGGCACCCAAGTCTAAATTCCTTTGCTTGAGTAAGAAATCAATACAGTTGAATTAATCAAGCTGTCCACAGGAGGTCTGTGTCATTCCACAAAACGCAAATCAATTTTACAAGTCCCTGGTAAATCAGATAATTTCTCATGAAGTACAAGAATTGACGATGTTAGAGATCTAGTTTACTTCTAGTTTTAATAAAATATTTATTATAATAATATATTATAGAATAATATATTCCACTGGGGGCAGGGGAACAAAATGGAAATGAAGTTGAAGCAAGGGATAATGAAACTGAGCAAACTGTGTCCCACTAACTAGCACAAGCCAGGTGTTTCAATTTGAGATAAAATAACAGATTTTTAAAATAGTAAAACATAGCTACTTGCCTATCTAAACAACGTATCTAAATACCAAATTAAGATGATTTAAATTAAACATGCTGCTGGAATTCCTGGACACAAAGGGAGCTCCTCGTTCAGTCTCCAGGTAAGTTTCAAGGCGGGGATGTGCAATGTGAGCGGTGTGTCGGTGCTGGGCATCGGCAGAATGAAGCCCCGTGTTCTGCTACAGTCGTTACCAGCAGTGCAAGCTCCACGGTACAAATTCTGACTCGCCTAGTCAATAATCACCTCCATATCATCTCTTAAGCAGCACTGAATAGTTCGCTATGTTTCCACCCCATTTAAGTATGTTAGTGAAAGAAAAATTCAGAAATGAAAAGAGGAAAAGTTCCACATCTAATAAAGTAATAAGAAAAAACTAAAACAAGCATATGTAAAACATATACACACACACTACTACTACTGTCAAGGGAAAACAAGAACAACAAAAAATCAGTGAGTTCAGGAACCAAGTTTCCTCCAAACGTGGAGTCTAAATAAATGAAAAAAAATGACAAAGCCCTACAAAAATAAATGGTGGAGGGCAGCAGAATTTCATTTGGTTAATGTGTTTAAAGTGCCAAAATTCACAGAGAGCAAAGCTTGAGGTTTTAAATTTAGAAACACAAGTTCTTCCCCATCAATTCTTTGATTTGTACTTATTTTCACAAAACAAGATTCAGTTGACTGCCATATTAGTGCATTAATATTTTATGTTCTGCTCTGTCACTCAGGGGAGTCATTTTATGAAACTGCACAAGTATGTAAGTACATCCTATGTGCTCACCTGGAAAAAGTCGGTTATTCTGTAGCTACACAATTTGGTATCTACTAAATGATACACTCTATTTTCACAAGGTAAGGTACAGATGTAATTGTTTAATAAATCACTACTGAATGCTTTGGAAAGCTTGGAAGCTGAGGAGCCCAAGACTCAAGTCTAGAACTAGGAAAAATATATTTCTGCCCTTCCCTGAAAGGAGTAAAACTACGCAATATAGACTGAAGATGGATCACAAAGTCTCATTCCCATACATGAGACTTTTCAAAAGTGCAAGTCAATTTCTTCTTTGGTGACACCTATCTTGCTACTCAGGGACATACTGAATTCCATCAAGTCATTCACTTTTAAGAGCCACTGGACTGATGGACATTCATTATACATAGTATGCTTTAAGCATGGTGGTATCAGTTGAACACAGAACACTTTTTGAGTGAATGTAAGCACTGGCCAGGTGTAGGTTTCCCATACTGCATTCCATAGCACCTCATGGAATAATATACAGCTCCACCACCCCACAAAAAAGTGGAAAAACCCATTTTCCTTTTTTTCCTTTTTTTTTTAGTTTTAATGAAAAAGTATTTGCACCATTATTTTTCTTTTTCCTCCTTTAAAAAAGCCTGGTCCATGTGCTTAATGAAATGCCTGTCAGCTGTATTCATTTGGACAACTATACACCATTATTTAAAATATCAGTAGGCAGAAGGAGATGTAGGGAGCCAGTATATATGGAAATTAACAAAAGCAGAGTTCTGGAAACCCACCCTCCCAAATGAAAATGCTACAAATTGATAGCACAAGAAAGTAACAGAAGGCTTGGTTCTGCACAGCTCTACCAGAGGAAAAAGTCATTTTCTTTCAAAATTACTACAAAGATATCAATAAACATATCAATCACCCCCAGAATCCTCCTGCTGGTAACTTTTATAATGGCTCTTAAAGGTTCTGCACTATACCCAGTTCTCAGTTTAAGGTTTCTGTGACTCAAAGCTATTATAATATCCATTATAGAAATACTATATGCCAATCTCAGATACGTGCTTGGACCAATCCTGGATTTCATTTTTCAGTTCTATGACAAGGAGCGTAAATTTGAGCCTTCTGTTCCTCCTATTGCTTAATGTAATACAAGACTCTAGTCAACAGAGACACATATTTATCACTTTAACATACATCAATTGCCATACAGAACTACATACTATTAAGAATGAAGTGAAGAGGTAAACAAGTGACACCACATGTAAGCAGTTGTGTGATGCAAGGTAAAGTGAAATGGGAAGAAGAAAGGCCAAACAACGAAATCCCAATTCTTGCAGCACTGAGTCTGTTAATAGTGCTTACTTGCCCTAATTTTATAAAAATGAAATAAAAATCAGGAAAGGGTAAACTACCTGATTATTATTTTTATACTCATTAATTCTTAAAAGTTAAAGTAAAAAATATATATATTTAAATGGAAAGTACACCAATTTCACTTTATTATTAACCTAATTGAGGAATGGGATGAGGAGAATGGGGTTGAGGTCAGGTATGACGAAAGAGGGTTAGAACTTGTGATGGTAAAGGTCCCTTCAAAATTCTGGTGCAGTCCTCAATCACTGCAGCCTAAGTGTCGGTCAAGAGAGTTGAAATCCAGAATACTGAAAGCAGACTCCTGTTCTCCATTTCCGGCCAGTGACTCTTCAGTTACAGTGTGATGAGGTCTACCAGGTTGCCTTTAGGAGGAGTCATACTGTCAGGAAAGAAATTTACCAAGGTGTCAAAGAGCTGAGTTCTCTGAGCATAGGTGTGATCCACATCCGAAAAGCCTGGTGAAGGAGAGATACAAAGACATTCATCAATTGTGTTTAAAACTCAACATGTAACAGAAAAGACTAGAGAAAAGCAGCAATATATAATGGAAAAACCAAGACTCAAACAGGCTTTAAAACCAAAGACACAGGTCCTGATCCGAGTTCTGACTACTTGGCAGAGCTTTAAATGCACTGACGTGAAAAGAATCTAGCCAAACTACTGGCACTTCAGGAACTAAATGGACTTCTCTTTTCCTTGCAAGCATTTTCCTTTTCTAGTCTACTAAGGACATTTCACTCCTTTTCTTTTTCATGCTTCTGACCCTCCCTCCATTTTTTGTTTGTATTAGTATGCATTCATGGATCCTTTTCTTGTTCAGTGTTATATCCATTACTGTCACTGCTCATTTTAATACTGATATGGTCCTAGGTTTGGCCAGTAAGAGCTCTTTTGAGTTCCTGTCTTTCTGAAACATCCCTACTAAATTTGAGTACTTCCTTATTTTCTGACAACCAAGCTCATCTTCACAGCTCTGGAGTCAGCTATTTTTCCAAGAGCCCTAGTTCCTTTTAGTGGTGAATCATAACTAGAAACCAAGATCAGGCGTGCTAATTACCAAGGGCAGTGTTGTTTTTAGGTCTATACATGTATCTACACACATTACATACAGCTTTTTTTTTTAACAGAATCATGTTTTTATTGCTAATTCCAAATTTTTAGGAACCTCACAGGATTCTTTTCCTTATCCCATTCCATATTTATGTCTCCTTTCTTTCACTAAGGAAACCAACTCCCAGCAACATCATATTTACTCATTTCCTCAGCCAAAAATACATACAAAACATGGTTTAGAATTACTATACCCATTATCACTACCACCAAAAACTCAAGGTTCTTTCCTCTTGTTTTTAGATTACATCTGAGAGCATATAGTCTAAGCGCTGTACAAAAAAAGGTTTAATTTCAACCCCACTGTGTGGTAATATTACTACTAATTTGATATACAGGTTTGTTTGTTTCTCCTTGTATTTTCTTCAGAGTTTTCCTCTTGTTTTCTTTATTTGTGAAAATGTTTTGGTATGTTTTATTCTTAAGAGAAGGTATTGATTCTGTGATAGTATTCTATTGAAGTAGTATCATTTTCATGATATCAAATAATTTAGGAAGGAAGGAAATACTAGAGTTCCTACTGTGTGCTAGGTACTTTAGTTATGACTGTATTTAGCTGTCATAAAAAATAAACAAAAAACAATGAAACAGTTACTATAAATTCCCCTTTCAGATGGGAAAGCTGAGAGAAACTCAGTAATTTAATAAGGTCCCACAGCTGGTAAAGGGAGAATATGGAATGTGAACCTATGTCTATCTGACTCCAAAGCCCATTTATTTATTTTTATTAACTAATATTCACTGAGTGCTTACTAAGTTGTAGGTAATGTGCTAAATTCATTTAATCCTCGAAAGAATATCTTTTACTTTTCTTCACCTGATACCAACAAGGAAATTGAAATTTGTACTATCATTAGATGAACTGTTAAATTATGGTAGAGCCCTATGATGGAATACTACATGTCACTTAATGAGAATACAATAGATCTAGTGCAGTTTCATGCAAACATCTCCAAGCCACATCATGAAATTTTAAATTTACAATGCAGAATACATATTTTACATTATATAATAACACCAGAACACACAAAACTATACATCTATGTGAGTGTGCACATGCATACATATTGAGGCCTGCCCAGAAAAGGTCCAACCACTGTTAATATAATGAGAAGGGTCTGCCTGACATTGATGTAACCTGGCAGCCAAGGAGAGTGGACTGGAATGCACATGCATGAACAATGACAACTTCACAGTACTGGTCAGTGGGGGCAACAGTTGCCATTAAGTGAGCATGTATACTGTGTGGCCATCATATTCAAAATGACTTAGCAAGTACAGCAAGGGATCTACACCAGACTTTGCATTAAAGTTGAACGTTCCTCCACAGAAAAAATATGGATGATTCATAAGGCCACAACTATGGGCAACTGGTGACCGAAGTTTCATCACGACAATGTACCTGCTTACACATCACATCTTATACGGAGTTTTTTGGTGAAGTGTCAAATCATCCAGGTGACTCAGCCCCCCTACAGCCCAGATTTAGCCCCCTGCAACTTCTGGCTTTTCCCAAAACTAAAATCACCTTTGAAAGGGAAGAGATTTCATACCATTGGTGAGATTCAGGAAAATATGACAGGGCAGCTGATGGTGATTGGGAGAACTGTGTGAGGTCCCAAGGTGCCTAATTTGAAAAGGACTGAGGCATCATTGTTCTATGTACAATGTTTCTTGTATCTTTTATCTTTAATAAATGTCTCTATTTTTCATATTACATGGCTGGATACCTTCTGGACAGACCTTGTACAGTCAATCCTCATTACTCACAGATTCCATATTTGAGCATTTGCCTCACTAAAATGTATTTGTAATCCCACAGTCAATACTTGTGGCACTTCACAGACATGCTCAGAGCACGAAAATTTGAGTCACCACATGTACATGCTCTCAGCTGAGGTCAAATTAGGTGATGCTCTGCCTTCTTGTTTTAGCTCTCATGGTATAAAGTCTATCAGTGCCATGTTTTTTGCACTTTTGTGCCTTTTTTGGTGATTTCACTGCTTACAATGGCCTCTACGTGTAGTGCTAAAGTGTTATCTTATGTTCCTAAGTGCAAGAAGGCCATGATGTGCCTTATGGAAAAAATTGGTGTGTTAAGTAAGCTTTATATAAAAATGAGTTTATGATGTCATTGGTTATGAGTTCCATGTTAATGAATCAACAATATAAATATAGAAATAAGGTATTTTTAAACAGAAAACACATAATGCAAGGTTACATATTGATAGGTTGATGAAAATGTTGTGCCCAGAGGCTTATGGGAACATGACTCTGTCCTGGAGGAGGAATGGTTGAGTATTCACTAATTCAGTGCTCCCGATAACGCTACAGAATGCAACTACAGCAAACAGTGAGAACCAACTATATCTCTACGTCTATGTATATGGTTGTGTTTGTGTCAAGATCTGTCAGCTATGAATGGATACACATGAGGAGTGCGGAGAGAGATTGAGGAAAATTGGTCAAGGAGAATCTTAAGTTTATCTGCAGTCAATCTTTTTAAAAAATACATTAAAGAGAGGCAGGACACTAGGAAAACTCAGCAACATGACTACGTAAATGTCAGAGTTGGGACGAAAAAGGTTGTACTGATTCTAAATCTCGTGCTCCATCCTAACTACTGTTTCTCTCAGTTCATTTTCACCATAAAATGAAATGAGAAACTGAACAGAGTAGTGAAAACAGGTGAAGCTAAATGAAAGGTAGTATATAGTTAGTGGTTTAGGGGATGAGCTATAAGCCCAAACTAAGGTTTGAATCCTGGTTTTGCCACTCACTACCACCAACCCTGGACAAGTTATTTTAGCCTCTCTATGCCCCAGTTTCTTCATTTATAAAAGGGGATCATAACAGTAGCTACTTCACAGGGTTACTGTGGAGATTAAAGGAGTTACGACATGTGAAGTACTTAGAATAAAACTTGGCCCCATAGTAAGTGCTCAATAAGTATTAGCTATCACTTTATCACTAGAACCATGACTGAAGACAATGACTGCTCTAATAAGAAAGTAACCTATTAGGAATACATTTTTAAGTTAACATAGTACACAGAACTAGGGAGCTTTTCCAATTTATGGTAAAGTAGTAGTATTAGCAAACATTCTCATTTTCTCCTGGATGTAAGTTTCTTTACTTATTCTTCCTATTCCTAATAATAAACATATTATTATAGAAAAAAGCATCTCTAAACATGTGAGTTACTGACAGGAGGTTGAAGAAAATATCTTGCTGAAATCTATATTTGGTATGCTAAAAGGACATACTAAATTCTGTGAAATTTTTAAGGCACCCTATTTACAAATGTCACACAGTGCCAAAAAACACTACTTGAAGTATAAAATGTTTTAAATATTTATCTGAATTCATACTTGTACTTCATATTTGGATATTAAACTTATAAAAAGAAGTATGAAGACCAAAAAAGGCGCTATGTTCTATAGACCAGATTTGTCCTATTTGAAACATACCTTGCTGAAAATATGCTTAACTGATCAAAGTATACTTTCTGATAACAAGACACTGCTCTTAAAATTAGCAAAATGTTCGCGAGTTCAAGCTTAAAAGGGCCCACAGCCATCAGAAGCTCTAAACTAAAGGTTTGTAGAGGTTATTTTTTTCAAAACTAAGACAATGCCAGCAACTTATAAATCATTATCTTTCTAATCCTTTAAATTATATATAACATTAACAAATACTTTGAAAGAACTTCCAGCCAAGGTGGTGGTGTAGGTAGATACATTTCGCCTCCTCACACAACCAAAAGAAGGACAACAACACATTTAAAAACAAAAAGTAACCAGAACTGCCAGAAAATCAAACAGTATGAAAGTCCAACAACCAATGAGTTAAAGAAGAAATGTTCATTCAGACAGGTAGGAGGAGGGATGGAGAGAGGTAGCCGGGGTGGAGAGGACTCCCAGCAAGGAGTGGTGGGGGCACTGGGGCGGGTGAGGGGGTAGTTAGTAGACTGGGCGGTCCCACATTTGCGTGCAGATAAACTAGGAGAAACAACTGGGGAGTAAGACAGACTGCACAACCCAGGGTTCCAGTGCAGGGAAATAAAGCCTCAAAGCCTCTGACTGTACAAACCTGTGGGGGTTGTGGCAGTGGCAGGAGAAACTCCCAGCCTCACAGGAGAGTTCACTGGAGAGACCCACAGGGTCCTAGAACATACAAAAACCCACTCACACTAGAATCAGCACCAGAAGGGCCCAATTTGCTTGTGGAAGTGGGGGAAATGACTGAAAGCCAGTAGAGAGCTGACCAAGTGGCACTGCTCCCTCTCGGACCCCTCCCCCACATACAACACCCCAACACAGAGATGTATTTGCCCCGCCCTGGCAAATACCTAAGGCCCTGCCCCTTACTATGTAACAGGTGCTCCAGGACAAAAAAAAAATATGGCCCAAATGAAAGAAAAGATCAAAGCTCCAGAAAAAGAAAAGTAGAACTAAGTGATGAAGAGATAGTCAACCTATTCATGTAGAGTTCAAAACTTTGGTAATCAGGACGCTCACAGAAATGGTTGAGTATGGTTGCAAAATAAGAGGAAAAAATGAAGGCTATGAAAACTGAGATAAAGGAAAATGTACAAGGAATCAAAATGAAGAGAAGGAAACCAGGACTCAAATCAACAGTTTGGAACAGAAGGAAGAAATAAGCATTCAACCAGAACAAAATGAAGACACAAGAATTCAAAAAAGTGCGGGGAGGCTTAGGAACCTCCAGGACAACTTTAAGTGTTCCAACATCCAAATCATAGGGGTCCCAGGAGGAGAAGAAGAGCAAGAAATTTATAAAGTATTTGAGAACATAATGAAGGAGAACTTCCCTAATCTGGCAAAGGAAGTAGACTTCCAAGAAGTCCAGGAAGCTCAGAGAGTCCCAAAGAAGTTGGACCTAAGGAAGCATATACCAAGGCACATCATAATTACATTACCCAACATTAAAGATAAGGACAGAATCTTAAAAACACCAAGAGGAAAGACAGTTACCTAGAAAAGAGTTACCTACAAAAGAGTTACCTACAACTCTTCTCCCTAGAAGAGAATTAGTGGATTCCTCAAAAATCTTACCGGCAAGAAGTGGCTAGAAAGAAGTATTCAAAGTTGAGAAAGGAAAGAACCTACATTCAAGATTACTCTACCCAGCAGAGCTGTCATTTAGAATAGAAGGGCAGATAAAATGCTTCCTAGATAAGGTAAAGTTCAAGGAGTTCATCATCACTAAGCCCTTATCATATGAAATGTCAAAGGGACTTATCTAAGAAAAAGAAGATCAAAAATATGAACAGTAAAATAACAACAAACTCACAATTATCAACAACTGAACCTAAAAAAAAACAGAAACAAAAACAAAAACAAACTAACTGAACAACTAGAATAGGAACCGATTCACAGAAATAGAGATCACATGGAGGATCATCAGCAGGGAGGAAGAGAGGGGAGAATGGTGGAAAGGTACAGAGAATAAGAAGCATAAATGGTAGGTAGAAAATAGACAGGGGGAGGTTAAGAATAGTATGGGAAATGGAGAAGCCAAAGAACTTACATGTATGAACCATGGACATGAACTGAGGTGAGAGAATGATAGTGTGAGGGGGTGACGCAGGGTGGAGGGGAATAAAGGGAGAAAAAGATGGGACAACTGGAATAGCATTATCAATAAAATATATTAAAAATATATAACAAATACTTTGATTTAATTGTAAGAAGTAAAGATAAATTGGATTAATTCCAAAAGGAGTCAAAAAGTTAGGCTGAGGCAAATTTTTTCTTAGAGAATTTAAAAAATGAAATATTCAGTTTATCTATACATTAATGATGTATACATCTATACAAGAAATAACTCATTTACCCTGGCTGGCGTAGCTCAGTGGATTGAGCGTGGGCTGCGAACCAAAGTGTCGCAGGTTCGATTCCCAGTCAGGGTACATGCCTGAGTTGCAGGCCATGACCCCCAGCAACCCCACATTGAATCTCAATCTCCCTCTCTCCCTCCCTCCCTCCCTCCCTCCCTCCCTCTCTCTCTCTCCCCCCCCCCCCTCTCTCCCTTCCCTCTCTAAAAATAAATAAATAAAATCTTAAAAAAAAAAAGAAACAACTCATTTAATTTCAATCCTATGTGGAGTAAAGGTAAAACAATCTGACAGAAAATGAATTAAGAAAAAGAAGCACTAACTCTAGACAGGCATGAAACTTATAAAAGGCCCTTTTGCTCATAAATTTTTATGCACAGTACTTCTTATTTATAATATATGAAGTTTCTCTTATTAAAATTAGCACACAATGTGAATTTGCTCCTCATCTAAATTCACCAATGATACAAAAACAGTATTTTTAAGGGAGTTAATAATGATAGCGCCCTTAATGGGTCACTTACTAAGTGTTTTATTTTGCTGTTTTCTATAATTATTTCACTTAATTCCCCCAATAACTTGAGATAAGTACTCTATCTCCATTTTATAGATGAAGAAATTAATGATTAAAAAGGTGACTTGCTCAAGGTTGATTTATTTTTTTTAATTTTTAATTTTTTTTAGAGAGAGAGAGGAAGGAAGGGAGAAAGAGAGGGAGAGAAACATCAGTATGTGGTTGCTTCTCATGTGGCCCCCACTGGGGACCTGGCCTGCAACCCAGGCATGTGTCCTAGACTGGGAATTGAACTGGTGACCCTTTGGTTCGCAGCCCTCGCTCAATCCACTGAGCTACACCAGCCGGGACTCAAGGTTGATTTAAAATTAGCATGCGACAGAGCTGATATCTACGCCTAGATTCTAACTCTGAACCACTGGACTATGTTCCCATCTCTTAACTGTTAAACATACTGCCTCCCTTCAGACAACGTAAACAAAACCCCACAGGGATTTTCCCTTTTTGTTATTTTTCCTATTGTGTTTGTATTGTTCTCAGTGCATCTGAGGTTTGTTTGAAATCCAAGTAAAACAAACTGTTCCTGACAAAATATATTAGCTGGCAGTGCACAGGGCAGAGACAGAAGAAAGGAGTTAAGCTAAAGGTAAAATACGTGCTGACAACAGCCTACCACATTTAAACGACTGCCAAGAAAGTCTTGTTCTAAGGCGAACTGTGAGTCAGTCAGAGGCATGTCAGTGCCGCCCACCAACAAGTAAAAGTAACAGCTCCGGGCTGTGGTTTCCATACGTGACAAGGCACATATTCACTCAAAGAACATACCCATGTGCCAGGCTCTCAACTCATGTTATCAATGAATCTGTTTCAAACGGTAAACTCAAAAGGGTATGATCTTTCTAAAGTAATGCTTATACTTAGATTTTCCGTCACAGGGTTGAGATTTCTAACAGCTTGAAAACATTTTGTTTTAAACCATTATGTATTCCACTGTATGGGATAGTTGCAAACAACTGTCTAAAATTTTAGAAGAGCCTGTTGGAGTCATGCTTTATAGCAGGAGTCTGCTCAGCGTTGCCGTGCCGAAGCCTACATGTCCTAGAAACAGAACTCCACACTGCAGTCGCCTTGACCAGTAGAGAAGACTTAATTAGTCGTTATGGAAAAAGACAGGGCAAGACCTCAAGGAATATTTCCCATCCCAGTGAAAAACACCACAATTACATATGGTGTTTTTTTCTCTTTGAGGTATGGTTCACTTTTAAGAGATAAAAGGACAAAGAATAATGAAATTAAACTGATACCCCAAGTGTTATTTTATTTCAGAGATAAAGAGTAGTATTTATACTAGAAAACTTCAATACTGCTACTCAACTCTAAGGCACATAGTAACAGCACTGTCATCAAATTGGATTAATAGGCATTCACCATGTGACCACATTCTATAATGGCAAGAGAAAAGCTGAAAATTCCCATAGTGCAAAAGACTATTACCTTGTTGAAAAGTGATGCTATAATAGTCACTTTAACAAAAAGATCCTTGAAAATTTACCTGATTAAAGCTCTGGGTTCTGGAACTTCTACAAATTCCCCACTTTATTACAGTGTAGTAAACTCTAATAATTCTTTAATACTTAATGAGAGTACTCCTAAATGAAAACTAATGTTTAAGAAACATCGGTCTGTTTCTTTAAGAAACACTTGAATTTCAAGTTTAATTTGTCTTGAACTAGGATAACCGGCACATAAAAATTCCCATATTCAGGAAAGAGATAATTCATTTTTTCTGTTCCCAGAAGATTCATTTCATTGCTTACCCCAGTGCCGATCTGGTGACACCATACCACTCCACAAAGAACAAAATTGGAGGAAAAATCATTCAACCAACAAGTGTTATATTAAGTACATCAGTAATACAGCTTGCATTTTAAAACAATGCTATACAAGTTAATTCATTTTAATCATGTTCTATTGTCATCTGTTTGCATAATGATGAAGCAACTGGTGTATCAGGAAAAACAAACAGATGTATGAGCTGGTGACTAATGCTTGGGAAATAACCTTGTAGCAAGTTATCAGAAATTCTGCATTCTACCTTGCAACTTATTCCACTGTTTAGAAGAATATCTCATCTGAAGTTTCATTTAAAAGACACCAAAACCCAGCCTCCCAAATGCTAGCACATCTGGCTGAATAAACTACACTGGAATACTTACCTAGAGCTGTAAAATCTGAGCCAGATTTGAATAGAGCTGAAGCGAGCAGCTGAAACTGTAAAAGAAAAACAGAGCAAATTAACTGGCTAAGCACATTAGAGGAAAATAACTTCTCTCATTTTGACCATGTATTAGCCACTGTATGTCTCTGCACTTAAGCCTATTTACCAAATAGTAGCAAGAACAACACATTTAGATTAAGGAATATGCTGATTTTTCTGTTGGACTGCTCATCTTTTCCAAAATACTGGAACAAGTCTTGGAATTATTTTAAAAATTTATTAAAATATGTGTTTATTAACAAACAACTGTTCAACTAAAATAAAGAAGAAAATTACTCATCTGGGAGTCTCACATATGGATAGATTGGTGCCCTGGACAGCTACTGAACTCAGTGCATATGTATTCTCATTTCAAAAATAGATACATGTATTATAAAGCACCTGTCTCTGCTGTGTAAATCAAACTCTGAGGAAAAAAGCATGATTATGATATATAGGCCATTCATAAATTACAAGTTAGGCTGGGATTCCATGATCACATATGATTACATTGTTAGGTAATTATAAAGGCTCAAAGGCCTTTTTTTACACTGAAATAACATTATAAGTGTTAATCAGATTCCCAGGCTAGCCAGTCAGTTAGTTTAAAACAGACACTGTAACTGAACAATGACAAAACAAGTAAGAAAATACTACTGCAACACTGGTCATTTAACAAATTGGTAGAACTGTAGGAGAACTATTTATATTTATTTGGAATGAGTACAGTGGAAAACAGGCAAGATAAAGGAAAGAGGAGGTCAGTCAGCAGAGTCTCAATGGAGTCGCTTGGCCATTTGCAAGGCTTGAGCCGCTGATACCCGAATTCCTCAGGATGCATGATAAACCTATGCTTCTGCCTTCAAAATTTCGAGTATCAACCACACAAATATATGTTAAGTCCTGATTAATAATCTTTTGAAGGTCAGAAATTGGACAAATATTCCAAAAGTAATGATCTGAGCAAGAGTGAGGAAAACGGGATGAAAGGAAGAGTTAAATATACAGGGGTGGACAAAAATAGGTTTACATTTGTAATATACATAATAATGATACAAGAATAAAGTGTTTCACATACAACTGTAAACCTACTTTAGCCCACCCCATATGTACAACAGAAGTTCTTTATATATGCTTAGGTATCAGTCCTCTGGCAGAGATATGTAGTACAAATATTATTTAGTCTGTGGCTCGCCTATTTTTAAATAATGTCTTAATGAAATTTTAATTTTACTGAAGTCCAATTTATCAAGTTTCTTCTTTGATGATCAGTTCCTTTGTGTCATGTCCAAGATATATTTGCCTATCCCAGGGTTGTGAAGAAAATCTGTTTTCTTCTTGAAGTTTTACTGTTTTGGGTTTTATATTTAGACCCATAAACCATTTTAATTTCTTGTGTGTACAATATGAGATAGGGGTTGAGATATCAGCACCATTTGTTAAAAAGATTTTCCCTTCCCCAGTGGACGTAGGTACCCTGGTCCAAAAAAAAAAATTGATTCCATAGATGTGGGTTTATTTCTGAACTGGACTCTGTTCCACTGACCTACTTGTTTACCACAATGTCCTGACTACTGTGACTTTACAGAGTTCTGAAATCAGATAGTATGAGGTCTTATGCTTTTTCATTTCCAAGGTTGTGTTGGCTAGTGTGGGACTTTTGCATTTCCATATAAATTTTAGAATCAGTTTGTCTCTTTCAACAACTAAACCCAAACTTCCGGGCATATTGTTAGGATCTGAATTAAATCAAAAACCAATATGGGGAGAATGGGCATCTTAACAGTTTTTAGTCTTTCAAGCCATACATGTGATATATCTCTCTGCTTATTTAATTTCTTACAATAGACTTACTACTACACATTTGATTATTTTCTGATATTAATATAAACAGATTTTTATATTCATCTTCCGTTCATTGCTAACTTAAAAGTAAATGTTTTTTTTTTTCCTACCGAACTTGAATTCTGTAACTTTGCTAAATTCACTTAGTGTATTGTTTGTAGACTACATGGGGTTTTCTATATATACAATAATGTCATCTGCAAACAAACAATTTTACTTCTTTCTTTCTAATCTATGATGTTTATTTGTTTTTCTTACATGGTAAATAGAGGTTGTCTGTTGACATGTTTTTTATAGATGCCCTTTATGAGATTTAGAAAGTTGTTTTTTTAAGATTTTATTTATTTATTTTTAGAGAGGGAAGGGAGGGAGATAGAGAGAGAGAGAAACATCAATGTGCGGTTGCTGGGGGTTATGGCCTGCAACCCAGGCATGTACCCTGGCTGGGAATCGAACCTGTGACAATTTGGTTCCCAGCCTGCACTCAATCCACTGAGCTACACCAGCCAGGGCAGAAAGTTGTTTTGTTTTTTTTTATTTCTAGTTTGCTAAGAATTTTTATCCCAAGTGGATTTTAAATTTTGTCAAGTGCCCCTTTCTTCACTTACTGAGATGACATACGGTTTTTCTCCTTCACTCTGTCAATGTAGTGAATGACTGATTTTCAAATGTGAAACCAACCTGTATTCCTAGGCTAAAACCCTACTTGGCCTCTGTGCCTTAACATTTTTATATTTTGCTGGATTTAAGTAGCAAAATGTTATTAAGAATTCTGCATTGCCCTGACTGGTGTGGCTTAGTTGGTTCGGTGTTGACCTGCAGAGCAAAAGGTTGTGGGCTCCATTTGCGGTCAGGGCACATGCCTAGGTTGTGTGTTTGGTCCCCTGGTAGAGGCATGGGTGACAGGCAACCAATCAATGTTTCTCTCCTTTTTCTTCCTCCCTTCACCTCTAAAAAAATAAATGAGTAAATATTTTTTAAAAAGAATTTTGCATCTATATTTATGAGGGGTATTCGTTTGTTATTTTCTCTGCTTGTAATATCTTTGTCAGGCTTTAATATCAGAGTTCAGCCATTTCATAAAAGAATTTAGAAAGTGTTCTGTCTTCCTCTGGTTTCTGAGAGTCTGTGTAGCATTGGTATTTTTGTAACTTAAATGGTTGACAGAATTTACTGTTATAGACACTGAGGTGCAGAGTTTTTTTTTTGTTTTTTTAAGATTTTTTTATTTACTTATTTTTAGGGAGGGAAGGGGGGGAGAGAGAGAGAGAGAGAGAGAGAGAGAGAGAGAGAGAGAGAGAGGGGAGAGAGAGAGAGAGAGAGGGAGAGAGAAACAGAAACATCAATGTGCGGTTGCTGGGGGTTATGGCCTGCAACCCAGGAATGTACCCTGGCTGGGAATCGAACCTGGGACACTTTGGTTCCCAGCCCACGCTCAATCCACTGAGCTACGCCAGCCAGGGCTTCAGAGTTTTCACTGTTAGAAAGTTTTTAATTACAAATTCAACCTCTTTAATTGACATGAAGTTATTTAAGATTTTTCTAATTCTTCTTGTATCTGCTTTAGTAAGTTGTGTCTTTTAAGGAATCTGCCCATTTCATCAAGTTAAATTTGTTGACGAAATTATTCATAATATTTCTTTATTACCTTTTAACATATGTAGACTCTGTAATGATTTCCCATTTTCATTTGTGATGTTGGTAATTTTTCACCTTTTTTTTTGGTAAGTCTTATCCAGGGTTTACCAATTTTATTCCTTTTCAAAGAGCCAACTTTTCGCTTTTTAAATCTTTCCTATTTGTTCTTATTTCACTAATTACCTTTCTTCTACTTATTTGAGGGTTCAGGTATCAAGTGATATTACTCAATCTGAATAAATCCAGACTTCTTCCAAACTCAGACCTGACTATCCAACTCTCACTTCAATATCTCAAGTTGGCTGTTTCATAGACATCTCAGGCTAAAGATATCCAACATTAAACTCCTGATCCCAATCAGGATTCCCCACCCACCACCACAAACCAGCTCTATCCAGACCATTTTCATTTGGTTGATAACTCCATTCAGTCGGGTCAAAAACCTTGGAGTCATTTCTTTCAAACCTTAAGTTCAATGCATCATAAAATTCTGTTAGTTCTACCTTTAAATATATTGAGAATCCAATCTATTTCACTTCTCACTATTTCTACCACTACTCAGGTCTGAGCTACAATAATCCCCTTCTTAGTTTTCTACAATCTCCCTTTTGGGTCTTTCTGCTTGAATCCTCACTCTCCTTCTTTAGTCTATTCTCATTACAGTAGTGAGAGTGATCAATCAAAACATAAAGCAGATCGTGTCATTTCTCTGCACAATACCCTGAACTAGCTCCTCATTCACTTGGAGTAAAAGTCAAAGTCCCAGCTAACTAAATCATTCACAATCTGATCTTCAATCTCCACTCTTACCTGACTCCATTAAAAAAAAATCATTTATTTTTAGAGAGAGGAAGGGAGGGAGAAAAAAGAGGGAAAGAAACATTGACCTGTTTCCTCTCACATGCCCCCAACCCGGAGACCTGGCTCGAAACCCAGGCATGTGCCTTGATGGGGAATCAAACCAGCAACCTTTCAGTTAGCAGGATGACACACCACCCACTAAGGCCCACCAGTCAGGATTCTGACCTCACTTCTGACTACTCTTACCCATTTCACCTCTTCTTCAGCTACAATGGCCTCTTTACTGTTCTAAACAAATCCAGAATGCATTCAGCCTTGTTCTAGCTAACAATAACCTTCTCCAAGTTATCGTCTTAGATCATGTCCTTCAAGTCTTTGTGAAAAATGTCATTCCTAAATGAGGACTATTATAATCATTCTATTTAATAAAACTTTCTTTCTTTCTAATCTATATAATTTTTATTTCTAATAAATAATATTTCTAGTTAATATCAGAAAATAATCAACTTCCCATTTCTCACTCAATATCATTCTGATCTCCCTTCACCTTTTATTATTCCTTTGTACCTAAAAGATGCCTAGCATACTGTAGGGACTCAATACACATCTGTTAAATGAATGACACCAGTACTTCGGAAGCTCAGCAGAAGTGTCTTTAATATACAATGTGCAATATTAGTTGAAAACTTGTTTTTCTTGTTCCTTCTCTATTATAGAAATCTCTCTGAAAATGGTAGAGTTGATTTAGGCATACTTTTCTTGGGCCTTTCCTAGGAAAAAATGTCATTTTTGTAAGGTTTACTAGAAACTCATTAATTTAGCACCAATGTTCTGGAGACCAGACAAAAGCCAAGAACAATTATTTGGTATATTTTATTTATATATATATAAAGAAATATATTTTATAAATATATAAATTAAAATTATATTATATATTATATAAATGTATAAATTAAATTTATAAATATATAATTTATATATTTTATATTATTTGGTATATATTATTTAGTCCACCATCATTTCCCCAATAACAGGGAGGACACTGATCACCACCATGATGATAACCACCCCCTAAAAAAAAGAAAAACTCTAAAAACCACTTTTAGTTGCTGATATAATCATTTAATATAGAGATTTTGTAAAACATACCCTGAGAACAAAAACAAGCTAACAAATCCTTATGGATAAAACTTTTAAGAAATAGAATGAAAGTCTGTGGCATACAAAAATCAACATTTGAGACTATTAAGGAAAGGAGACAAAGAGAAACCCACCACTAAAATGTTTAAAAATTGCTCTGTTTGAACTTGAGATACCTCCCTGTCCTGGTTTTTCCCATTAGCTTAGCATTAAGAACAAACTGTCTGTTTTCTTTGGCCTACTTGTAGCTCAAACAGCTGAAATTATTTCCTTGGCAATATTTTGTTTTGGTTTGCTTTTAAGAAAGAAGAGAAAAATTAATGTTCCCAGGTTATAACCATTTCAGACTAACTTTCAAATGCATGGTCTAACAAAATGAACATTAATGGCCTCTATGTTCAGTTATAAACTATAACAATGAAATCAAATGTAGTCTGCTAATTGACAAAACTGTGATGATAACTGCCCCTATTTCAAATAGTTCCATGAACTGACCGAAGACTCAAGGAAAAATAATTAACTGTGTCCCTTCAAGGAGGTTCTAAAGTGTGTCCTGATGATGCCTCACCCAGTGAAGGGTATAACCAATACCAAGCAGGCGAACAGGACTTATTTTCACAGCAGGCAACTATGAAAGAGTATTTCTTTGTTTTGGTGCCAAGGACATTCAGGCTCTACTGCTTGAAAATACAAGGAACCTGGTTCCTGAAAGTGATTTGATATTAAATCTGAAACCTGTGTCAATGCTAAACAGAGAAAAGCACTGCTTGATGTTGCTGTTACAAAGCCAAAGCAAAGCAACAGCTAACAGGGAAACAGTTGTAAGGAACAGAACTACATGTAATCAGTACCAATTCTGTGAGTGGATTATGGTGCAGATGCTGCTAGATGAACTATGAATAAGGACAGGTGGCAAAAGGAAAAAGCGACAAAAGGAATCTCAGAAGTAAGTAAAAGAACAGGCTATAAAACCATGAAATTTGTTGCAGGTATAGTCACATAAACAATAATATTAAATCTTCTGCTTCATTCCATATTATGTAACAAAAAAACTGAGAAGTAATGATCTGCTGCTAATTTCTCAAACTTAGCGACTACTGATGAGTAAAATTAGTAGCCTATAGTCAAACTATCCTGCTATAACATTCATACAACTAAATATCAAGGCAGCAAGGATTCTACTCCCACCAGCCTCTCTTTCTCCTACAGAAAAAGGGAGTTTTCTTTCTTTTCTTAAAGTATAAACAAAAAAGTTTATATTGAACCATTTTGTAATCCCTGAGTAAAAGAAGCATGTGACTATGAGAGTAAAAATTTCTATTTCCTTCCCAATGCACAAAACTAATGTCTACGTTAAAAATTTATATCTGACCCTGGCTGGTGTAGCTGAGCAGACTGAGTGCAGGTTGCAAACCAAAGGGTCGCTGGTACGATTCCCAATTCAGGGCACATGCCTGGGTTGTGGGCCAGGTCCCCAGTGGGGGCCACATGAGAAGCAACCACACATTGATGTTTCTCTCCCTCTCTTTCCCCTCTCTCAATAAACAAACAAACAAATAAACAAATACATAGAATCTTTTTAAAACCCCAGAACTTTATATCTGAGATTCCTGTTCTAAATGGATCAAGGGGTTTTTTCTGTGTGTGTGACTTGCATGTTGTATCACATGAAAATAAGCCTATTCAATTTCTATTTCATCTGCTCTGTGTCACTTTTAATATTATTAGTGTTATATTTTTCCTTTAAACATCTAAGAGCAAAATCAGCAAATATAAGATGGAAAGACTTTTTTTTAAGAGCTCAATTTCTTAAGTTTATTACCACCTTTACCTCTTTTGTCTCTTCTGGGTCTGAATGATCCACAGTTATATAAAGATCGTTTTGTAAGTATTTCAGTGCACTAAGAGGATCCATTTGGGCCTTTTCTTCAAACCTAGAAAATGTAAACAAGAATAATTGTCTGGAGTTATAAGAAAACATTAGAAATGTCTTTCAGAACTGAAGTGGAACACTATATATGAAGAGTTAGTGTGAATCTAAAAAAACAAAACAAAACAAAACAAAAAACGGCTTTTGGGAATCCAGAAATAAGAAGAGTGCCATGTACATAGTACAGATATGGAGTCTCTGAGATGTAATGGTAATGCCAGGTGGTCACAGGCAGGTATGTTCCTGGAGACTGGCAAGAGTACTTCCTAACCTCCTCTTAAAACTACAAGCTAAGATAGCCCTGGCTGGTATGGCTCAGTGGATTGGGTGATGGCCTGTAAACTGAAAGGTCACTGGTTTGATTCCCAGTCGGGGCACATGCCTGGGTTGTGGGCCGGGCCCCCAGTTGAGTAAGTGTGAGAAGCAACTGATCAGTGTCTCTCTCACACATCAATGTTGCCCTTGTTTCTCCCTCCCTTCCCCTCTCTCTGAAAATAAAGAAAATAGAAAAAAAACCCTATAAGCTAAGATAAAATCAATGACAAAATATAGTGAATATGATGAATATTTTACATAAACTGCAAAAAGCCAAATATGTTTTAGAAAAAACAAGTAGAGAGCCCTGGCTGGCATAGCTCAGTGGATTGAGTGCAGGCTGCGAACCAAAGTGTCGCAGGTTCAATTCCCAGTCAGGGTACATGCCTGGGTTGCAGGCCATGACCCCCAGCAACAGCACATTGATGTTTCTCTCTCTCTCCCTCTCTCTCTATCTCTCTCTCCCCCTCTCTCCCCCTCCCTCCCTCCCTCCCTCCCTTCCCTCTCTAAAAATAAATAAATAAAATCTTTTAAAAAATGTTTTAAAAATCACCAACAGATGTTTAAAAAAAAAGTGAAAGCTGCTACCAAATCTCTTAAAACAAAACAAAACAACAAGTAGGGATAAAATAAAAATACTTGGTTAGATTTATACAATATACTCACCCCCACCAATGAAGATGTTTAACAGATATTTTAGGAACAGAAATGAATAGTTTCTTTTAATGAGTATCATTAACACTGTTTAGATATTTTTAATGAGACTATTTCTGCACCTCAGCCAGTTATAACAATAACAAAACTGCAGCAACTTATTAAACACTGTCATGTGCTTGATACTTTATCAAGCATGTATCACCTTATTTATCCTCACAATAATTTTAAGATGGTAAGTTCTATTGTCATTTTTAAATTAACAGATGAGAAACTGAGGCCCTGAGAATGAATCTGGCCTGATAAAAGCTAGTAAGTGGCAGAAGTAGAAACTAACACAGGTCTGATACCAAAACTGAAAAGGAAAGAATGAGTTATCTTAAAAAAAAAAAAAAAGTCTATTTGGGACTATATGTAAATAAAATGTCCTTTTATTATAGCATAATTATATATGGATTTATTTATAATAAATTTGTATGCTCTTCAAATGTACACAGAAAAAGAAAAACTGGCATTTAATTTCATATGGGAAATGAAAATAATGAGCCTTTCACAGGCTGCTGGCATCAGTCATTTCCTGTCTTTAGAGCTAATCTCAGTGATAGGGTTACCTGTATTGCAGACAGGGGCAAAGACTAGCAAAATGTTACAGCTCTCTTGTACTAGACAGTACCATGATTGTCAGCCAGCCTTACAACCCTCAGAGGAGGGTTCCTTAGCTAGAGCTCAGGTTACTCTACCATCTTGTCCACAACTGATTAGACCAGACTTTTGGAACCTGAGCCAAAGGCAATCATTTCAAGCTTGATCAGCAGTTTATAAAGTGGCCTGGCAGAATTACTCCCAATAGGGTTACTCCCCAGGGAACTATCTTCTAAGAAGATACTCTTTCTTAGAGAATCAGAATGTGAGACACAGAGGACACATAAAAGGCAGACAAAACACAGAGGTGGTAAAGACAAGAGATGATAGATTCCTTTCCTTTCTTCCTACCTATCTATGTATCTATGAAGCCAAAGAGATAAGGAGTTACCGATCTCTTTATCCATTTATCCATCCAACCATCCAACCATCCATCCATCCATCCATCCATCCATCCATCCATCCATGGACGTGATAAGGCTGAGGAAAAGCAGAGTCAGGAGTAACCAGTAAAACAGGAGAAGCAGTCAGAAAGAAGCAGAAACAGGCTTGGTTCCAAGAAACACTACTATAGTAGCTCCTAGCTACTAGAATCGGTCCAGTACCCTAAATGATTCTCCATTATGCCTCTCTGTTCAAATGCTGAGGAAGTGCCTTAATTCTCTGGAGAGTCTCTTAATAAATTCTCTTTCAGTGAGGTCTCCTAAGTATGTCCTTCTCCTTTGCAATAACCTAACCAACCTAACCTGAAATAAACTAACCAAAACACACTTACCATCCTATTAAATCCAGCAAAGAGACCAATTTCCCTGAAAGTTATGTTTTCTCTTCTTTTTCTAAGCTTTTTTTGGCCTGCAAAAAATTATCACTGGATTTGTGTTTGCAGTCTAGAATTATATTTCAGCTAATAATTCTGCCCTGTAAAAGGAATAGGAATTAATGCTATTTTTTCCTTTTCTCCTTTTCTGTACCCTAATCATTAACAAGTTTGGAAACTTGAGTGTTATAAAAATTAATAATAGTGGCACTTTATTTACTGTATCATGTGGAATCATTAAGAATCAGGAGACACTCGGCATACAATATACCTCCCTCCTTCCAAATTTATACTTTAATGAAATAGAGTAATTGCTTTCCATAAGAACACAAAAATAAATATGGCAGCACAGCAGTACAGAGTAAGTTTCTATATAATGAAAGACCTGGCATCTAATTTAACATGAAATTTGAATTAAAAAGGTAATTTTCATGTTCTATCCAATTCATAGAAAGCTACTTCTATCTATTCTGCCTGCAATGTAATAATGCCTCCCAAACTCTTTAATTCATCTAAGAGGTGGTAGAACACAGGGTAGGCTTTTTCAAATGTCAGAGATGGGCCTTTTACTGTTCGTTCAATTTAGCAGACAAGATTCTTAAGGTGCCCTAGAACAGTCATCCTTGACAGTTCTTTCTCTCATAGACCCATATCAAATCCATCAAGAAATTCAGTTGCTACAACCCTCCAAGTTTATCCAGAATCTTACTGTACTTTCTAAATCTCTCTCTTATGGACGATCTCTTCCTCTGCCGTCCTTCAAATGGTGGCAGTCCTCAGCTACTGCCCTACATCCCTTTATTTTTCTTACTCTTCCTGAGCAAGCTCCGTTTCCTTGTCGATGACTCACAAACGTAATACAGCCCACACCTTCCCCCCAATGCTAACAGATGATCTCCAAAACCTAAAGTGAACTAAACTGAACTATATTAACTTGTTGTTTCTGAAGAATTCCCCATCTGAGTAAAAATAGCTGTGACTTTTTACCCAGTTCTTCTGGAAGAAAATCAAGAATTGTTTTTATTAAAAGCTAAGTCTGAATATGTCACTCCTCTACTTAAAATCTTTGAATACTGCCATTTTACTCAGAGCAAAAGCCAAAAGACCTTCACAATCTGACTGATTTTTCTCTCTGACCTCACTCCTACTATAATCACCTCACTTATTCCACTTCTACCATACTGTCCTCCTCACATTATTTCTCAAATAATCCAGTCATATTTTTAACCTCAGAGCCTTGTCTATTATTACCTACCTGGAACACCTTTCCCCTCAAATATCTTGTATGACTCACTCCCTCATGTTCTTTAGGCATCTATGCAAATATCTTTGCAGTGAGGTCTATCCTTACTCTTATTTAAAAATCACACCCCAGCTCCCTCACCTGTAAAAAAATAGTTCTTAACTGAATTTAGTTTTTTTCTCACAAAGCTTACTATCTTAAACATAAATTCCTTATTAATCTTACTGTTAGTATCCCTTCATTAAAAATGGAAACTTGGGGATAGGAATTTTTGTCTTCTTCACTGACATATCCACAGAACCTAGAACAGTATCTAGAACAGTGAAGGCGCTCAAGAAATACAGGGTCTGGCAGAAGTAAGGCTCGCATGAGTGTGGTTGGTAGGGTATGTGAAGGTCTCGCATGAGATGAACAGCAATTTGAACATTTCACCTAAAACGTCATATGGTGTGCTTGAGTGTGATATTGTTATGTTACAGTTTTTTAAATTTTTAAAAGTATATTTTATTGATTATTCTATTACAGTTGTCCCATTTTTCCCCCATTTATTCCCCTCCGCCCTGCAGGGGAATGATGGTGGGAGGTGAACCCTCCACCCTGCACCCCACCTCCCACCATCATTCCCCTCCCCCACTTTGTTCATGTCCATAGGTCATACATGTAAGTTCTTTGGCTTCTCCATTTCCCATACTATTCTTAACCTCCCCCTGTCTATTTTCTACCTACCATTTATGCTTCTTATTCTCTGTACCTTTTCCCCCATTCTCCCCTCTCTTCCTCCCTGCTCATAATCCTCCATGTGATCTCTATTTCTGTGAATCGGTTCCTATTCTAGTTGTTCAGTTAGTTTGTTTTTGTTTTTGTTTCTGTTTTTTTTTTTAGGTTCAGTTGTTGATAATTGTGAGTTTGTTGTTATTTTACTGTTCATATTTTTGATCTTCTTTTTCTTAGATAAGTCCCTTTGACATTTCATATAATTAGGGTTTGGTGATGATGAACTCCTTCAACTTGACCTTATCTGGGAAGCTCTTTATCTGCCCTTCCATTTTAAATGATAGCTTTGCTTGGTAGAATAATCTTGGATGTAGGTTCTTGCTTTTCATGATTTTGAATACTTCTTTCCAGCCCTTTCTTGCCTGTAAGGTTTCTTTTGCGAAATCAGCTGATAGCCTTATGGGAACTCTTGTAGGTAATTGTCTTTTGCTCTTTTTAAGGTTCTGTCCTTATCTTTAATGTTGGGTAATGTAATTATGATGTGCCTTGGTGTGTGCTTCCTTAGGTCCAACTTCTTAGGGACTCTCTGAGCTTCCTGGACTTCTTGGAAGTCTATTTCCTTTGCAAGACTGGGGAAGTTCTCCTTCACTGTTTTTTCAAAGAAGTTTCCCATTTCTTGCTCTTCCTCTTCCCCTTCCGGAACCCCCCTGATTAGGATGTTGGAATGTTTAAAGATGTTCAGGAGGTTCCTAAGCCTCTCCCCATTTTTCTGAATTCTTGTTTCTTCATTCTATTCTGGTTGAATGTTTCTTTCTTCCTTCTGTTCCAAATTGTTGATTTGAGTCCCAGTTTCCTTCCTTTCACTGTTGGTACCCTGTATATTTTTCTTTATTTCACTTTGTATAGCCTTCACTTCTTCCTCGATTTTGCAGCCATACTCAACCATTTCTGTGAGCATCCTGATTACCAGTGTTTTGAACTCTGCATCTGATAGGTCAGCTATTTCTTCATGCTCAGTTTTTTGTGGAGTTTTGATCTGTTCTTTCATTTGGGCCATATTTCTTTTCTCAGCACACCCGTTACTTTTTAAGGGCCAGAGTCTTAGGTATTCTCCAGGGTAGGGCAACCCACATGGCTATCTTGTGATGCTGTATGTGGAGGAGGGGTCAGAGTGGGAACAATGGTGCTTGCTCAGCTCTTGTCTGGCTTTCAGTCACTTCTTCCAATACCCACAAGCAAACTGGGACCTTTTGGTGCTGATTCCCCCATGGGTGGGTCTGTGTATGTTTTAGGACCCCATGGCTCTCTCCAACGAACTCTCCTGTGATTTTGGAAGTTTTCCCGCCACTGCAACCCCCACAGGTTTTTACAGTCAGAGGTTTTGGGGCTTTATTTCCCATGCTGGAACCCTGGGTTATACAGTCTGTCTCACTCCCCAGTTGTCCCTCCTGGTTTATCTGCACACAAATGTGGGTCCACCAGCTGCTACCTCACCTGCCCAGTATTCCAGCCACTGCCTTGCCACAAGTCCTCTCCACTCCAGCTACCCATCTCCATCCCTCCTGCCAGCCTGGATGAATGCTTCTTCTTTAACTCCTTGGTTGTCGGACTTCCATACAGTTCAATTTCCTGTCAGTTCTGGTTGTTTTTTGTTTTTAAATTTGTTGTTGTCCTTCTTTTGGTGTGTGAGGAGGCAAAGTGTATCTCCACATGCCTCCATCTTGGCCAGAAGTCCTGTTACAGAATTATATGCTTATGATTTTGTAATAAAAAGGGGTGTTACTTGTGCTAGGCCCTATATTCCCTTAATGAATAGTTTTATTGAAGATTCTAGACCTTTAGGTGGTTGCTCTGGCCATTGTACACACGAGCAATGTAATCTCCAGAAAGATTAAGCTGAAGGCTTGAAAGCAACCCAAGGTTCCAGTATAAAACTTTTTCCAATATAGCTATTAGCTACAAAACTAAAAGCAAAAAGTGATTCATGATTTCGAATACTTCTGGTAATCAAAACCAGAAAAGAAGAATACTCTGTTCCATATTTTTATGCTATTATTACTCTAATTAAAAATAATCTAACCCTGACTAGTGTGGCTCAGTCAGTTGGTTGTCATTCCTCAAAGTGAAGGGTCACTGGTTTGATTCCTGGTCAGGGGACATGCTTGGTTTGTGGGCTTGGACCCCAGTTGGGGAACATGTGAGAGGCAGCCAATTGATGTTTCTCTCTTGCATCAATGTTTCTCTCCCTCTCTTTCTCCCTCCCTTCCCCCTCTCTATAAATATACAAACAAACTCTTTAAAAAATAATCTATATAAATGAATATTCTATATAAAAGAGTCTTTAATCATTCTTACATTCCCCTTCAAGGGCTCTTCTGGTTCAAGTTCTGAAATGAGCCAGCACACTATCTTTCCCCCAGTAGAAAATTTCAAATGTCGATCATTTGCCCAACCACACAGACTTGCTGCCATTCAATTTTAACCACTATTTCATGGCTCATTCTCACACTCACAACATTTGCTAGTCTTTCAGCATATATTAGATTTTACTTACTTTTTTAGTGACGGGGAAGGGAGTGCTTGCGTGTATGCATGTGTGCGATGGTGGTGGTGGTGGTGGTGATGAAAAGAAGAACTGTGAAGTCAGCATACTCAGGGTCACATCCTGCCTGTGTCACTTACAGCTAAATGACCTTAGATGAGTTACATAACCCATTTTAAAATGCCTCCATTTCTTCTTTTATAAGAGTTATAACCCTTCTTTACTTCATTGTCTTACTGTGAAAATAACATACACGATCTAGCACACAAACACTGCTCAAATAAATGGCAGCTATTATCACCATTAAAGGCTAACCTTCCCCTTCCAAACTATACATTTTTATCATCAAACATTATCAGTAACCAAAAGGATAGATATACTTTTCTATATGTTTTTAGTAGTTTATCACTTCTAAGGCTAAAAAGCAAACATAACTCAGGAGACATACATGAAAATGTTTGATTATACACTTGTAATTAAACAGCAAAGGTAATGATATAAAACTATAATTGTATTTAAAGTTGTATTCTGAAACACCAGATTATAAAGATATTATGAATCAACTATATCATCACATTCACAGTTATCAACAGGTCAGGCACATAACAATTATCTAGAACTGATGTAATTTTTGTGGTGGTTTGGCCTTGAGTCGCTTGATGGTGGGTTAATCACCCTCACAGAAACTTTTTCCGTTATTTTAATAGTTACAAAATATCCTTTTTCTAAATGTAAAAATTTCAGTATCAGTACTTATCTTCACTTTGTATATTCCTTTGAAATAAGGAAGCAAAAATAAGGAGAATAATGGGGAATTTACCAAAGTCATGATCTTCACAGTGCTCACACTGTCATGTTACTAACTGTCCAAAGACAAAGCCACATCACCAAAGCTGAGGTAATACTAACAACAGCTGATAAAGTTAAATAAAAAGTTTTCAGTGAATTATTTTTATACCTGTGTTTTCTTATGAGGTACTTGCAGTGCCTCAGTAAGTAATCTTTTGAAGGCCTACACAACTTCAGTGACCAGAAGTCATCCAATCTCATTTTTGGGGAGCAAGATTTTCCTGGATTCCCACCGAATAAATAATGAACCTATAATAAACAAAACAAACCAGATTTTAAAAATGCACGTAATACTTAAGGAATTAAATAAGTCACAGTAAAATTTCTTCACTTTGCTAGTACTGTGTAACAGGTAACTTCCTTAGCCTTACATATATATATAAAACCAAAACATTGCATTTCTACCAAAGGCTTCTCTTCAAATTTTTCTTGTTTCCGTTTTACTTTAAATTACTGTGGCTACTTCCTTAAATTACATTTTATATTAAAATAAATTTTATTACTACAATTATACTGACAATAGGAAACATGAAACAAAAGCAATGATAGCATGAAAATTATTAAAGGAAACCTCAACTAAAATTGAAGTTGGGATAGACTACAGAAGTCAATTACCCGCACAATGGAAGACATCAATTACAGACCCCATCAGAAGAGGGGTCACTTCATTACCAAACAGAAAGTGCAACTGCTTTACTACCCCATCAGGAAGAAGAAAGATTTTCTTCTTGCCTAGCAATAAGCCCAGTCAATTGAAACTCTGTAGCTCAGCCAATGAGAAGTCAGCATCACCTGAACTCTTAATTTCCTCCATGAACTGTCATTTTTCTCTTACTGATGACTCCCTTGTCCCATTCTCATGGTATCTTTTACCTAAAGGTCTCAAATGATATGAAATTTAAATAATCATCTGTAGCCTAAACAGAAAAAAATGCAGGTTCTGTCAGTAACTTACTATATAATCTGAGAAACAGTTCAAGAAACCATTCTGAACACTGACACTAAAAGTTCTGAATGCCAGACTGTTTTCACAAGGTGGATGGAAAAGAATGTGTTACTCATAGATAGGAAAAATAAAGATAAAAATATTTCTTACACAATAAAATCTAAAATCGGGAAGTTATATATATCTTTTCATATCATGGGACAAGGTACCCAAATGCTGAAAACTGCACTCTTTCACTTGAATACTCATACTGTAGAAACAATGGGCCATGCTATGTATCTCATCTATGCACCTAAGAAGCAGCCACTGACCATTTTCAAAAGAGGGAAGCGCCAGGGATTATGGACTACACAAAAGTGTTTATTCTTTTAAAAATTAGGGGAGAAAATGATTAATTAAATGTCTGCTACATATTCTATTAAATGTCTGCTATATATTATAACTTTTTACTCAAATCCACTTAAAAATAATCAGAAACATATATTTTGGGATTCTTTCAGATTGTAGGTCATGGAAAATTTATAGGTAAATGTAGTTAGGATACCTTGTGTAACTCATCATATACAAGCTGATGGGCAAATCTTGGACATGGTTCTTCCTCCTGAAGACTTTTAGTTGGATTATCCTTTGCAGCCTGATCATTTTTATAGACACAAGACCTGAAAGACATTGGTTTTAAGGCATACTATCCAGGAAAATCAGCAGTACACATAATGTTAATACAATTGTAGAGAGCAAATTAATCGCATGTCTGATTACCAACAAAACAATCATACATTTGTTTACACCAAATTTTAAAGTTCTGGTCAGTCTATAAAATAATCTGAGTTGTTAGAATTGAGTTCTCAAGTTCTTTTAATGTTCATCAAAACATTGCTTAAGAACAACCTACCTCATGTTATGAAACAAGACATGTATGAAGGCTCAAGTGGAAGGCTGAAAGAGGTAATATCCCATCTATTCACAATAAAAACCAGGCAGATTGTTTTCATTCTTACTGTAAATAAATGTCACGTTTAGAAAAAAATAAATTCCTTAGTTGCTGAGCACTGCCCTCCATTGCTGAAGGGAAGAAGTTCTCTGAAATGCCTCTGTTTTGCAGAATATTTGCTTATGCAACAATCACAGAATGTTAGGCGGGTGTTTCCCCAAACAGTAGCTACAGCAACAGTTCTGTGCGGTGCTCTGGGACAAAAAGGTCCTGACTTGAAAACGCTAAATAATAATGCCTCCTGTCCCCACCCCGCTATAGTCAATCTGTTTCACTTTATAAACCCTAAGAATTGGGAACAATTACAAAAAACATTGTTCTAAAGTTCACACACCTGTTTAGTAGCAAAATCTAGACTAAAATACAATTTTCTTGACTTCCAGACCAGGAACTATCTACAAATTGAACAATTCAAATATAAAATCCATTCACTGAATGCCAATGTATAGATACAGGCACTGATTTTGACTTTTTCCTCCAACACCGGCACTTAAATGTATGACATCAGAAATTAACACAAGCCTTCCAATTCTTTCTTCTTTTGAATAAACTAACAACCTCCAGTAAATGTTGCATTGGAATTGCAGCACAGACAAGAGCTCCTTACCAACTATTCCTCACAATGTCATAAATCCAGAATGAATTTCTGACATTCTCTTCTCTCTTTTCCTTATCTTTGCTGAGTCCAGATAGGACATGTATTTCATTCAGTTCTGGATCAATGGTTGCTCTCTGTGTGAATCCCGTCATTGGAACTATAAAATGAAAGAAAAAAATAAAATGACAATATTCGTATTAGATAACAGATTAGCGCTACTCTGTTAAAGATTAGTACATCTTTACCCTGCTCTGCAGTAGGGTAAGGCCACAGCATTTATTTCCCAACACACTACATAACTTTTATATTAAACAATAAACAGTTGTTTATCACTTTCTCCCCATTCTGGGCTATTAGCTCCACAAGGGCTATGGTTGTTTGGTTCACTATTTTGTTCCTAGTGTCTAAAACACAGCCTGGCATATGGTAGTTATCAACTATTTGTTGACAGAAATAATAAATGATAACTCCCAGAATGGAGCCAGAAAGAGGAGAGAGGTAGAAGGAAGTATGCAATGTAATCATTCTGATTGAGGAAAAGGGCAATACTTTAACTGATTTATTATCTGCGTCAGCTGTACTTTAATAATAGAGAGAAAATATTCAAATCTTGACTTGGAAAAACAAAAACGTGACAAAACTGGAACAGATTTGTTTAATAAGGTCAGAATCATTTAAAACACAGGGTCTGGCACAAATAACACCTTTTTTTAAATTATAAAATCTTTCATACAAAATCATAAGCACATAATCCTGTAACATAACAATATCACACTCAAGCACACCATGTGACATTTTAGGTGAAATGTTCAAATTAAAACTATGAATTATTACACTCTTATTCTTACCATACCAACCACTCAAGCAGGTGTTACTTCTGCTGGACCCTGTATTTGTCCATAAGGTACAATGAAGTACATTTTGGCATATAATATGCCCCAAATATGCTTTCCTGAGTGGATGGAACTCCCCAGAGCTAATAATGTTTGCTTTTTTTTTTAAAGGAATCCATTAAATGAATGATGATTGTTCTGCATTACCCAGAAATCTGTAAAACATTAATATGACAAATTCGAATTGTTCTCATCATTGTCGTTTGGAAATATTAGTTGAAATACAATTTTATGGCTTACAACATAATTGCTGTGTATCAAAAACAATGTCATTGTTTCAATGTTACATTTCTTATAGGTGAACAATTATTATATGCTCAAAAAGCTAAACAAACATCAAAGTAAAGAAAAATATTTCAACCAATCCAGGATACTATGGTAGTAGATGCTATCCATACCGATCTTTGTCTTCAACTACTTTAATTAAGATCAAATAATCCTATATTTATTTTTCCAAGTTTACCTTAAATTCATGTGTCCTTTTATATTCCTATTCAATAAATTTGTTTGAGGTATTTTAGAGACTATCAACATGTATACCACAGTAAATATATTTAAAAATTACACACAAAAAACACAATATATACTTCATATGTATCCACAGACAAGTATACATATTTATACATATCCACACATTGACTTAATCATCATAATAACATCAACCCTCGTACCACACTCCTTAGCAGTTATGTAAAGTCTGGTATTTTCTTATTAAGGCTTGGTAAAGTTTCAAAGATGCCAAAATTCTGACCTCTATTCCTAAGAAAATCTTGGAAGAAAGATAAAACTGTAAAGAAATGAAATCACTTTTTATTAGTGGTGGAAGTGGAGGACATAACTGCCTAAATTTATTGCACTTAAATTTCTCTGTCCCCTTCTGTCTTAACACTGAGCCTTTGAATTAAGAATTCTGTAACACAGGCTGGCAAACTACGGCTTGATCTGGCCTGCCCAGGGTCAGATGAGGCCTTGTCCATGCATTTACATGGTGTCTCTGGCTGTTTTCATCCTGTAATGGCAAGCTTGAGTAGCTGCAAGAGAACACTTCCACTGAGCTGTCAACACTTTCTTAATGGTATCCTTTGATGCACAAAGGTTTCTCATTTTGATAAAATCCAATTTATCTTTTTTCCCCTTTGGTCATTGTGCTCTAGTATTGATTTTGTGCTAGCCAGAGTTACAGTGACATAGTAACTCATCATAATATGCTAAGTGCCTACACCAAGACATTGTTCTTTAAAGGAAAAAATGAAAAATTGCAGCCAAGTGAATATATTAAACCACTAGGTTCAATATTGGTTCCACATTATCAAGTTATTTCACATCAATAAATCTTTCATCTTTACAAATGGTAATAAAATTCTATAGGGTGTAAAAGAAATAACTGTCTTGAGAGAATGCTTTGTTTTTAACAGCATTAGCATAAGAGCTCTTAAAATATTTTAATAATACTATTCACATTTATAAAGTAATCTCCCACTTAAAAGCATTCATTTGGGGTTACTTCCCTATAATACAGAAATCAGATCTGCGTGTTCAATAGGTTTTTGCGGTCTAGCCTAGGAATTTAAATACCAATAAGTACTGTAAACAAAAGGGAACAAAAGTAGAAAATCTTGTTCTACTCTAGACTTTCCCAATTAACTATGGGTGAGTTCATCAAGAAACTTTTTGGATCTCAGTTTTCTCATATAAAAATTGAAAGTAGTGCTACAAAAGTATTGGATCTCTTCAAAATTGAAATTTCTGTTGTTAAGACTCAGAAAGGTGACTGCAGTGACAGGATGACAATTTTCAGTAACATTAAACTGGTATTAGTGTGCAGCACAGATAGGCAAAGTGAGAGACTTGAGACAAATCAATTAGGAGGCTGTTATTATAATAGAATGAAAAGAAAGTATTACAGAAATATCAATAATCATTGTATTCACATATTATCATGAGCACAAGGGCTGATATTATAAGTATGAAAATCCCTGAATTGATATAACAGAGAAAAAGCTTGAAGCAGAAACTTGTAAAAAAGAAGAGTAAAATGTTTCATGAATTTTTTGGAGGTATCCAAATATATTACTCTAAGAATACTCAAAGGCAAAATCTCTGAAGGACAAAATTTCTATTAATCCTTACATTTGCAGACCCTTACAAATATAATTTTCACTGCATACAACAGACAATGAAAAATGTTTATGTGTCAAATGTTTGCATGTGAATAGAAAAAATATGAAGGAACACACACCAAATTATGAACAGTAGTTATGGGGAACAGGGGTTAGGATACTTTTACTTCCTATTAAATCAAATGAATTTGTCCAATATACATTGCTTTTATAGTTATAAGAAGGAAAAAAACCTCCAAAACAAAATACAGAAAAAAATATATCTGGATGGAAAGACTGGAGGCTTTTAATAATAAGTGAATAATTTTCACACATCCTCCCAAATTTCTCATGAATAAAATTTACATTAATATTTGGAATACTGTTATTTAGATGGAAAGGAAATCCAGGTTCCAAGACAGTTTTACAGGCATGCACAAAAAATGTTTGTAAACCATTTTGCTGGTATGACAGTTACCAGGTATCACTTTATAAGAGTTAAGGGTTCCTATAAATGCCAGCATGTTAATTCAAACTTACACTGAATGTACAATATCTATCTTAATGGTCTTTTACCTAAGCTTTACAATTTGCAATTAATACTTCCACTCCATTCCATATACAGTGACAGTTCAAAAAACATTTCAATAAAAATCTCAACAAAAATAAAGTTTTCTGTATCTACCTTCAAAAGTAATCTAGGTTTTGTAAGAAACTTTGAAAATGTCCATTTCTGTAATACTCTAAATCTAATTTTGGAAACCTCCTTTTTAAACTAGAGAGAAGAAAATCTATTTTTCATTTTAAAAAGATTTTACATTCTTACTGAAGAAAATTAAAATGTAAAAATTATATGCATATATATGTGTATATGTAAACATACACACACATAAAAGAACAATGTTCTAGCACTAGTAGGCATTTTAGACTTAAATTTTACTACTAACTGAAGCTGCCTATGAAATCGAACTGGGCCTTTTGGATACAAACAGCAAATCAACCACTAACTACATTACCCTCTTTGCCATTAACCCACTAAATTGGCAGAAAAGTTGGTCTAGTAAAAAAAAGAAAGAAAAGAAAAATACCACTAGAAAAGAACTGAAACCATGTCAACAAGAGGTAAGAAATTCTGAGGAATCTTGAAAGACAGAAAAAGCACAGCCAAGAAAAAGAGAGCCCAACTCACCAGAGATAAAGATGGAAAACTTCCAAAATAAGTCATCAAATACAAAAAGCAGGAGTAGACTGTGAAGAGGACTCCTGTGGAGAGCTTCTAATAAGGACATTGGGGCCTGAATAAGAATGAGAGCAGAGCTTAAAGTAACTCTTAATCCTCACAATAACATTAGGGGAGGCTGGGGGAGGACGCAAGGGAGCTTTGCTTTGAGGCCTGCTTATGTGTTCTCTAAGAAAGCCTGGTGGCTAATATGCACCATAAAATTATGCAAAACCCTTGGTCAGTGTCTTATTTAAGCGAGAAGCCTACTGTAAAAATAGACCTATACAATGCATAAGAAACCACTATCAATTACCTTTCTTAACTGATGTAGCTCTTTGTTCATAAATTTTAATGTTTAGACGTGAGAACGATATCAACAATGCAAAGACTGGGACCTAGATGAATAAACAGGAGATAATAAATCACAGAAAGGAACAGAATTTAGAAAAAAATAAAAAACTCATTATCCTTGTAGAAAGTCAAGAGAATATTACATGTATAAAACAAGAACAAGTTTCCATAAAAAGAAGCACAGAATATGAAAGATACTAAGAAAAAAACCTGATAGAAAAAAATCAAATGACAGCATGAAAACAAAACAGGCATAGTTAAACACAAAGTCAGCAGACTTAATACAAAACTGATAAATTACTAGACTTACATAGCAAAAACACATGGAAATTATGATAAAGAAGTTAAGGGACACAGAGAATAAGACACTGAAGTGAAAAATCTGTCTGAAAAGAACATCAGGAGAGGTGTGAAATAACGTAGAAGAAAAAAATTTTTTTAAATTTCCCTAACTGGAAACAAGTGGGTGTACTGTTTGAAAGAGACCTAGATGCTAAGCTTCTAGAGAGAGCAAAAGCAGGTTACATACAGAGGAATGAGGATGAAACTAACAATGAATGCTAGAATACAATGGAGAAATAACTTTAAAATTCTGAGGACTATGAAAAGTTATGGAACTAAAGTTCTATTTCCAGTTAAACTAGCAAGTCCAACAATGAAGCAAAATAAAGACTTTTTGGACCAGGAGAAATACAAAAGTTCATATCAATGACTGCATTGGAAAAAATTCTTTGAGGAGCTTTTTCAACAAAACAAACAGATTTCAAGAAAAAGGATAACATGAAGTATAAGAAACAGTGGCAGTGAGTGATATAGGCACAAGAAAAGGAAAAAAAGCTCAAAAGTAAAGAGCTGTTAGATCTTGAGCCTTGTATGATACCTTTTAGAATGAAAAAGCTTTAATAATACAGAGTATTTTCTTCCCTGTAAGTCCAATCACAATATCTGAATATATGTGGTGCCCCATCCCGCTTGCCCCACTGTTTTTATTGCTTAGAATTTTGGTCTTTGTGTTTTTTTTGGGCAACAAATTTTCTCAAGATAATTTTATCACCATTTATCACATATTTCTAACATCTAGATTTCTCACCAAGTTTTGCTTCCAAATATCTTCCCAATGTGGGTTTTCATATGGCAAACTTTCTAAGGCAAATTTATGAGAATATTTTATTTTATTCTCACATTTGAATGTTAGGAGGATATTAATTTCTTGGTTCAGAGTCATTTCCCTCAAGTATCTTTTAACTTAACTGATTTCTTCCATTCACTATTGTTACTGAGAGGGGAAGGGAGGGAGAAAGAGAAGGAGAAACATCCATGTGCAAGAGATTTGGTTTCTTCTTGCATGCCAACTGGGGACCTGGCCCACAACCCAGGCATGTATGTGTCCTGACTGGGGAACCAAACTGGTGACCCAAACTGGTGACCCCTCGTTCACAGGCCAGTGCTCAATCCACTGAGCCACACCAGCCAGGGTTGTCTTTGATATTCTTAATTTTACTTTAGTATGTCTAGGTATGTGTTTCCCCATATTTTTCCTATTTGGCAAACTACACTCACTTTCACCAATTTGAGCACTTCCATTCTTCTTGAATTCTAGGAAAGTTTCTTCCATTATTTCTTCAATTATTCCACCTTCTTAAATTTTAATTTTCCTCTCCTTCTGGAATTGCTGTTATGTTCACCCTTGTGCAACTCTTTTATATACCCTTCGGTTTTTTAAAAAAATTTCAATCTCTTTACCTTCTTTCCTATTTCTTCCTGGAAGAGTATTCATTCTAATCTTTCAAATAATTAATTAATTCACATCCATTCTATTTAGATGTGTTGCATTATTCATTTTAAATAAATTTTTCGTATCTAATATGTCCATTTGGTTCTATTTTTGTGCTATTTAGATCTTACTGATATTACTAATGTCTTCCCTTATATAATTAACTATATTGATCATGCTTGTTTTAAATTCTTGGTTAATCTATCGTAATAGATCATATATGTATGTTGTCGTACTAATTTCTTTTGAGATAGTCGTAGTCCTTAACTGTCTAGTTACATTGGTCTGTGAGGTAATGTTTTTCAGGGTATCAGCTATTTTTTCTGTTAAGAAAAAACATATTGGAGGGGCCAAAGGCCAGGCCTCAATGAGCATCAGCACCAGTGAGTTTAAGGAAAATGGAGGGAGAGCCACAGGGCAGTTGAGCCTGGGCATGAAGAACAAGTTGATCACTTCCACCATTTATTATCACTCCTCCGTGCAAAGGTTTCATAGCTTTAAACCCTTCAGGGGAGTAAAAGGCAGTCTCCCTAGAAGGGTGAGGGAAGGAAGAAATGAATTACTGAGCGTGGATGATCATGAGGCATGACAGTAAGGTAGGAAAATTCCTTGGAAAGTGGAATGGAGAAAGAGACACATAGTTAAATGGCCAAGCAATTTACAGCCTGATAATACATTTCAAGGTCTTACCTTCTCTAACCAAGAACACTTAGGAGCAAATGGTTTACAAATAGGTGCAGGTTTGCCTTAGTCTGACACCTATTCAGTGACATTCTTTGAAGGTGAAACTGACCAGAGAAGGACCAACACCTCTACAGGCTAATTGTGAGGCATCAGTGTATCAAAGGACTCACCCAGAAAGCTAATAGAAGTGCACGCTCCTTCTGGAGCATGCTGGCTCCTTTCCCTCTTCCTTCTTTCCTAAGGCTTCTACCTCTGCTTTCTTTCCCTTAAGCTCTAAGGGTTCCCAGGGGACTTGCAGCCAGAAAAGCATCAGGCAGTGGCAGCTTGTCCTAGGCTAACCCCCTGACATTACCTCCGTAACTTGTTTCCTGAGTCCACACAACCCAGCTGGCTTAATTCTCCTGACTGCAACTCTCTACAGGGCCAAGGCAGCCTTGCTTGGGTCCAACTCTTCCACATGTTTCCAAAGGACCAAGGCAGCTCCACCCAGACTCACTCCTGTTGCTATGATCTTGCCTCTTCTATCTTAAGCCCTTCCTGTGTTTCATTGTCCCCAGCTTTAATAAACATACTCTCCAAATCACCTGAACTCACGTTGTGAAATCTTTCCTGCATGAAGTCAAGAACCCACTCATTCTCGACCATGCTGGGGCAGACCCACCTCAGTCCTGCTCCCTTTCTGGTGACAGTCAGTCCACATCTATTTTCATCAATTCCTAGCTCCAGCAGAGCTTGTGTACTGTCATGAAGTTTTCTTTGGTTCTGGCACTAGTGATTAGGGATTACTGCTGCTAGTTTCCACGATGAAGGAACAAGAACTGAGTCAAGCTAATTTAGGGGAGAATGAGCCTTCTGTCTTATTTACAGGATTCCTGAAAGCCAGTGGCCTCTCCTTATTTTCCCAGGGTTGATTTTGGGGAAGAGAATCAGCAACCTGTGTTAGTCTGCTATTTTGGCAGAAATACTTTTCATTCTGTAGTACTTTATTTTGTTTAATTCTGCTTTATGCACATTGCATTACTCCTATACTAACTTCATAAAAATAAATGCTGGTTGGCTCTGGCCAGGTGGCTCAGCTGGTTGGGGCAATGTACCACACACCAAAAGACTGCAGGTTCCATTTCCAGGTAGTGCACACACCTAGGGTGAGGGTTTGGTCCCCAGTTGGGGTGCTTACAGGAGGCAACCGATGGATGTTTCTCCCTCTCTTTTCTCTTCCCCCCTTCTCCCTCTCCCACTCCCTTCCTGTTACTCTAAAATCAATAAACATAGCCTGGAGTGAGGATTAAAATAACACTGACTGAACAAAAATGGCATTATCAAAAACTAAAAAGACCTAAAGATTAAAACCAAGAAAGGAGCTTTTATTCTTACATGTTGCAAGAACTAATACATCTTCAGTACTAATTTACTTTCCAAGTAGAAAGCAAGACTATCTTTTCAATTTAATAGTTTCTAATGGGTAGTAGCAGAGGGAAGGGAAAAGGATAGGAGATTTACAACATATAATATTTTAAAAGCTTTTAGATTCAACTGCCAAAAAGCTTGACTGAATGCCAGGAATGTTAACCAGTCTTTATAAAATGACTCACAAGGAAAAATTAATCAAACAGATCAGTAAATAAGATCATATGTTAATCATGAACACACTTTGAAAGGACACTTGTCTGAGAAAACAGAGAGTATGAATTATACAACAAACAACTATTACTGCCAACCTATTTTTAGTTTTTCCAGGAAATTACAGTAATACTCCTTCAACTCTCCTATTTTTTTCTTTAGTACCTTTAAAACTTGACATAGGACAGCTAAAGGGGAAATCAAATTACATATTTGATTTGACAGTCTAAATTACATTTAAAAATTTTTTTCTTTGGTTTACCCAATAGGGGGAGATTTATCAGAATTTCTAATATAAGGAAACCCTATATGAAGCATAAAAAGTTAACAGAAATATTTTTAAGTCATTTTAATTCCCAAGGAAGATACTTTATTGGATTAATTCATGAATTAATTGGAACTCTATTTTTGTCTCATGATCTAATGTACACATTTATTATTAACTAGTTAAAACACATGAAAAAAATTTTGGAACTGTCACAGAAATACAAGATTTAATGAAAGCAGCTTTCTAATAATTTCTATTTGTTAGGACATTTTCAGCTTTAACTAAAAGAAAACCAGGATAACAGTGAATTAATTAGCTCATATACAAAATTTTGCAAGAAAATTTTGCAAGTAGACAGTCCCAAAATTATTTCAATAATTCAATCAAATCATGGTGTTAGGTTAATATTCCTACAATTCTCTAGCCTTCCTCTCACTTTTGAAAGCCACCAATAACACCTCTAGGCATCACTTCCTTAGTGAGATTATTTTTTTCAAATGTCTTCCTGAAGATTTTCCTTATAGCTCATTGGTGAGAACTGTGTCACATGGGAGGTAGGGAAAGTAAAATAATCTGGCAAAGGAGCAATGACTGCTTGAGACTACTAATCATGATTCATACCCTGGGCAACTTGCCATTACATAAATCATGATTTGGTTAAGAAAGGCCAATGGTGACTTCTGGCCAAGATGAAGGCTTAGGTAGATATGCCTTGCCTCCTCACACAACAAAAAGAATGATAACGACTAATCTAAAAAACAAAAACCTGCCAGAAAATCAAACTGTATGGAAGTCCAACAACCAAGGAGTTAAAGAAGAAACATTTATCCACACTGGTAGGAGAGAGAGAGACAGGCAGCCAGAGTGGAGAGGACATGTGGTAAGGTGGCAGCTGGCAGACCCGGAGGTCCCACATTCACATGAAGATAAAAACTGGGGAGAGAACAATCCCAGCCCAGGAGAGACTGCACAACCCAGGGTTCCAGTGCTGGGACATAAAGCCTTATAACCTCTAGTGTAAAAACCTGTGCCGGTTGAGGCAGCAAAAGAAATTGCCAGTCTCTCAGGAAAGTCCATTTAAGGGGCCCACTTGAACATACACAAGCCCAGCCACTTAGGGAAACAATATCAGGGCAGCAACGGGAAGGGCACCAGTTGCTTGTAGGAAGCAGGGTAAGTGACTGAAAGCTGGACAAGAGCCAAGCAAGCGGCACTGTTCCCTCCCTGACTCCTCCTCCACATATGCCACAATGAAGAGAAGCAGGTTGCCCCACCCTGGCGGGGCGAATATCTAAGACCCCACACCTTACTAAGTAAACAAATGCACAGAGACAAAAGAAATATGGCCCAAATGCAGGAACAGATCAAAACTCCAAAAATAGAACTAAAAAGATGAGGAGCTAGCCAACCTATCAGAAGCAGAGTTCAAAATATTGGTAATCAGGATGCTCACAGAAATGATTGAGTACAGCCACAAAATAAAGGAAGAAGTGAAGACTATACAAAGTGAAATAAAGAAAAATATACAAGGAATCAACAGTGAAGGGAAGGAACCAGGACTCGAATCAACGATCTGGAACAAAAGGAAGAAATAAACATTCAACCAGAACAGAAAGAAGAAACAAGAATTCAAAAAAATGAAGAGAAGCTTAGGAACCTCCAGGACAACTATAAATGTATCAACATCCGAATCAGAAGGGTGCTGGAAGGAAAAGAAGAAGAGCAAGAAATGGAAAACTTCTTGGAAAAAATAATAAAAGAAAACTTCCCTAACATGGCAAAGAAAATAGACAGACAAGCACAGGAAACTCAGAGAGTCCCAAAGAAGTTGGACCCAAAGAGGGCCACACCAAGACACATCATAATTAAAATGCCAATGTTTAAAGATAAGGAGGGATTCTGAAAAGCAGCAAGAGAAAAGGAGACAGTTACTTACAAAGGAGTTCCCATAAGACTGTCAGCTGATTTCTCAAAAGAAACCTTGTAGGAAGAAGGGGCTGGAAAGAAGTATTCGAAATCATGAAAGGCAAGAACCTACATCCAAGATTACTCTACCCAGCAAAGCTATCATTTAGAATGGAAGGGCAGATAAAGTGCTTCTCAGATAAGGTCAAGTTAAAGGAGTTCACCATCACCAAGCCCTTATTATATGAAATATTAAAGGGACTTATCTAAGAAACTGAAGAAGATCAAAACTATGAACAGTAGAATGACAACAAACTCACAACTATCAACAACTGAACCTAAAAAACAAAAACAAAAACTAAGCAAACAACTAGAACAGGAACAGAATCACAGAAATGGAGATCACAGGGAGGGTTATCAGCAGAGAAGGGGAGGGGAGAGAATGGGTGGAAAAGGTACAGAGAATAAGAAGCATAAATGGTAGGTACAAAATAGACAGGAGGAGGTTAAGAATAATATGGGAAATGGAGAAGCCAAAGAACTTATATGTACGACCCATGGACATAAACTAAGGGGGGGTTGCTGGAGGGAATGGGGGTACAGGGCAGATGGGGGCCAAAGGGAGAAAAAATTGGGACAACTGTAATAGTATAATCAATAAAGTATACTTAAAAAGAAGAAAAATCAATGGCAACTAACAGTGTGTCACATTCTTATCTTCTAAATTTGGAACATTTTAAATGTTAAGGGAGACCCTGTTAAGCTCTAGTAATAACTCTAGTTTAAAACTTTTATTATTTTACCTCAACTTGGTTTCTATCACTTATTGTTTATATCTTGTAAAATTCCAACTAGCTTTTGACCCTCAGCAATATAGTATTTACTAATCTATTTTGTATTAAGCTATAAAGAATTCAACTCACTGAATAGATTAACCTAATTTATTTAACTGGTTATTAACTAGTAAGCAATTACAGTTTTTTTGGAATAATTATTCTCACAAACAATATTGCAATAAATATCTCTGTGTAACTTATTTTTACAAACCTGTACAAGGATATGAGTAGGAAAAATTCCTGGAAAAAATGCTTAGCCAAAGAGTACAGGTGTTTTATTTTATTTTTCAAAGATTTTATTTACTTATTTTTAGGAAGAGGGCAAGGGAGGGAGAGAAACATTGATGTGCAAGAGGTACATCAGTCAGTTGTCTTTCATAGGCCCCTAACTGGGGACCTGGCCCACAACCCAGGCATGTGCCCTGACTGGGAATTGAACCAGTGACCTTTGGTTCGTAAGCCAGCACTCAATTCACTGAGCCACATCAGTCGAGGCTAGGTATTTTATTATTAATAGATAGTTACATTCAGTGAGTGACCTTTTAATTTGCATTTTTAAAATTATGAATGAAGCTGAGCATCTTTACATAGTAAACTTACCAGCTACCTGAATTACTTTTTCTTTGAACTATATTCATGTTATTTGCCATTGTTCTACCAAAGGATTATTTCTTTTTTGGTTTGTAAGAGCTCTTTGTTTATAGTAGGATATTAACCTTTGTTTTCATTACCAGTTTGTCATTTTTAATTTAATATATGTATTTTTCCATACTTTTTTAATTTGCAAAAACTCAAACTTAATCTCTTTCTTTATAATTTTGGGGTTTTGTGTCATATTTAAGAAAGGTCTTCTTCTAATCCTAAATTATTAAAAACAACTAGACTTATAATTTTATTTCTTAAGCATAAAATTCTAGTCTACCCAGCATGTTTTGTGATAAACATCAGAGACCCAGATTTTATTTTATTTTTTTACCAACTCTAAGTGACATCTTAATGTTATTTATTGCATAATCCATTTTTCTTCTCTGAGTGGCAATACCACTTCATCATATACTAAATTCTCATATGTATTTGGGGATATTTTTATACTACCTGTTCTGTTCCATTCCATTAATCTGTATGAAACTGTAGCTCTAAAAACATAAATTGTAGTGTTAATACTACTTTTATTACCTTGCATTTTCAAAACTGTCTTTAGTGTTCTTGCATGTTTGATGTTTGTTTTAAGGTGAACTTTAATTCATATTTACTATCAAATGAGAAGTTTGATGAGCTTGTAACTAGGAAAAACACTCCTGGGGAGAATAAAACGGGGAAATTATGGAAAGTTATTATTTCCAATAATGTTGAGAGAAAAAAAAGAACAAAATCCAGTTTAATTACAATAATGGCATACCAAATATAAAAGATACTAAATCGAAAGCGATGAAGCCAAGTTACACTGAAAACCAGCACTACCATTTCCTAATTCAGTTAACTAATCTATGTAAATGACAGCAAATCATTAGCCTTATAATCTTCTCTGTACTGATGAATTATACTTATTTAGTTAGTTGGTAGAAGTCTTTAAAAGGGTCAAACACATTAAAACTTTATATGTTTAAAAAACACAATGTCAATAAGCACAATAAAAGCACATTCCTAGGGCTGAAAAGAAAATCAGTAAGATTTTTGCTTTTAAGGTTCATGAAAATATGTTTATAGATAAATCAGATCTTGCAGACATTAACATAGCACTTGTGTTAGTTTCACAGCCTGATAACAGCAGAAGGGAATGAAATTTGACTGTCAAAATTTTGGATCTAGATGAGGTGTTAAAATCAACTAGTCCAATCCCCTCATTTTCGGATGAATAATCAGGTCCAGAGAAGTTATAAAATTTTGCCAACGTTGCAGAGGGATGAGTGGCAGACCCAGATGAAGGGACCAAGTCTTCTGATTCTCAGTTCACTATTCTTTCAATTATACCAATCTGCCACTATGGTTAGAAAAGAGTGGAATAAACAGTGGCAGATGTGGGAAAATAAAGTCAACCGAATTTAGGGAACAAAACACGTAAACACAGAACTGCTACAGAACAGGGACTAGGTTGTAAGAGCTCCATAACACCAATGCTTCACTTAGCACCTGGCAAATGATGAAGGTGTTTGTTACCTTGAATTTAATACAGATATGAAAAAGTAATCCTATTATAATAGACTGAGTTTCTACAGCAAACCATAAAGCTCTGGTGGTATGACAGACTATCTTCTAAACATAATTTTCAATCAGTTTTAAATACAGAGCTTACATATGGAGAGTCTGCTAAACCCCTTGTGTTCATAGACTTATTGCCAAAAGTTATTCAGAAATAAATGCAAATTTTAGATATGCTGAATTTTGATGTTAATTATGTATGTGTTAGACACAATACTAATAAATCCTTTCTTTCTAAGCAGCTGCCAATACACTCATTTAAATTATAATTTTCTTCTGATGGGAGCATACAATTGTTACACTCTGGTTAAAAAATAAGAGTTGAGGTTTCTTCAGATCTTGAGATAACCAATTTAAATAATTATAAAGAACAACCATTTTATAGTATCTGACAAAATAAAAAATTCTAACAAGAAGCAGCAATTTTAGAATTAGATATATCATCTCTAATTGGTGATCTCAATAGTTCAAACAAATTTATTCAATGATTGCAAACAATTCAATTTGAAATTCACATCATAAATGCAGTTTTAATCAAATAACCCACATAATCAGTAATTATATATTAAGTCCATCTTAAATTACAGTAATTAACTATAGTAAAAAAAAGCTTTAGAAGAACAGCTAATAAATAGAATGTTTAAAAAGAATGTTTACAGAGCATCCACATAATGGAATGAAATCAGCGTTCCTAAGAATATTAAATAATGTGGAAATTTAAATAGTACCCTGCCTTGTCCTTAAGAGAACTTTTCATGTTCTTACAAAATTAGTAAGATAAAATTAAATTTCAATGGACTTTTAAAAATCAGGTAAAAGTAATTCTATGGGAGGACAAAACACTATACCAGTGATTTTCAGCTGGTGTGCAAGAATTTTTAAAACATGCAATACTTGACTATTTAGTTGGGGCACTGACTTCTTTTCCCTTAGATTGTCAAATTCAAAAAATGACAACAGCCAACACAATAATAGGCATCTGGTATGAATGAATCAAAATCAAACCTATTTTTCTTGTCAGATTGGCAAAAAATATTTTCTTGGTGTGCTGCAGAATGTTAGTAATTATGTGTGCCATGAGATGAAAATGCTGAAAATCATTGCATCACGCCACAGTTCTCTGACATGAGGTTTTCTGAACTATCTAACTAAATCCAGTGAAAGATTTTTTAGATCTACAGTACTGAAAAGACTGAATGCTCCTTAAGAAATCTTAAATAAAGCCTATGTATTTCAGCTGAGCTTTTCACAGGTTTTGAAAAGCCCAGTCAAGATTATACTGTAAGATGAATACCTTAGAATTTTGTTAACAATTGAAGTTAGAACCATATGCTTTAATTCTTAACCTGGGCTTGAGGAGTTAAGAGTATTTCAGGAGACAAGGAGCAATAGGCTACGAGCTGAAAGAAGAGCACAAATTAGCTGCATTTTGGAGGTGGGGGAGAAGAACAGCATGGGCAAAAAACCAAAGGCAAGAAAAAGTATGCTATCTATAAAGAATTAATATTCAGTGTTTGTGAAACAAAGTATTGGTGGCAAGGTATGGGTGGATATCAAGAATGGGGCTGGAACTCAATAAACTGGGGCATATCATTAAGGAATCTGTAAATCAGGCTGAGTTTAGACTTTATCCTGAGGACAAAAAAAACACAAAACAAAGGCTTTTTTAAGCAAGGAAGGAAAAACATCAGGTTTATCTTTTTAGAAGAGATTTTATTAATGAGTAGTAATCAAAAGGCAAGGTTGTCAGCCTACTTTTTTCTCCCTGTGAGCAACTTACCAGGCCCATAAAAACAGAGCCCTTAGAGTTGTATCCCTTGTGCTTAGCTTATTACCTGGCACCTAGTAGGCAATTAAAATTTATCTGCTGAATAAATGTTAAAGCACATGGTTCTGCACTTAACTGGTAGCACAGAACAACTGTATTCTGCTTGCAGGGTGAAGAATGAGTTGGGGAGAGGGGTAGGACGCGGAAGGCTAGAAACAGAGGCCAAACAGGTGATGATAGCCTAAACTAGAGAGTAGCAATGAGAACAGAGAGAAGGTGGAGGTAAAACTGGCAACTTGATTACTGGATAGATCAGCGGAACTCCAAGTAGTACTTGACATGCTCTTGTGAAAACTGAGGTACCCAACATTAATACCAGTTCAAACTAGAGGGTCAATCCACCTCTGTCCTGACATGAGCAGGGACATTATTAGTCTTGAAATACAATTTTGGTCACTTATAGACATGCAAGCTAAGGCTGAGACATTAAGTAATTTACCCAAGGGTATTTTGGCTAAGCACTGAGACAGGCTCTGGAGAGCTAGAACAATGGTTCTCAATCTACATATCAGAAACTCCTGGAATGAGGGGCAGGGTGACCGACAGAAAGGGAAAGGGGAACATGGGGAGGGAAGAAGAAAAGAAAAGGGAAAATGGGAAGGAAGACAGGCAAAGGAGCGAGAGGGATGAGGTGGGAGGGAGAGAGGGAAGGAAAGGAAGAAGGAAGAGAAGGGAAGGGAGGAAAAGGAGGGAAAGGAGATGGAAAAAATAAAAATGAAAAGAAAATAATTTCAGTTTCACTATAATACACCAACAGAGCCACTAAGTTTCCACAATTCCAAGTATAACTGGAATAGTTTTAGTTGGGAAAATTTTCCAAGTACAGTAATTCTAACCAAGATACCCAACTCTCCCATAAAAATCTTCAGTTAAGGCACCCATTATACATATAGCCTTTAGACAACTCAATTTATAGGCATATTGTCAAAATTAACCATTTGGAAAATGTGTATCCAGACAGAAGAGTGGTATTTTCAAAACTTAGATAAAGACCCTGTCATTAAGCCTTTCAACAGTATCCTATTTTATTTAGGGGGAAAAAAACTTTTTGTATTTGTAAAACCTTTTGTATTTGTATTTTGTATTTGTAAAATGAATAATCAGACTCAACTAATTTCTTCAACCTCATTTCATACCAACTTTGCCCAATATCAGTTTGCACCAGTCCCAAATGTTTCTGGAACATGCTAAGTTCTTTCCTGCTTTGGGACCTTTGTATTTGCTCTTCACTCAGTTCTTACTATGGTTCTTCCTAACTCTCTTTTTGTCTTAACTCTTAAAGATCACCCCCTCAGAAATGGTTTTCCAACCTACTCCATCTAAACAGGACCTCCCATGTTACTCATTATCGCAGTGCCCAATTTTTTTCTTCACAGTATACAGAAGGCCAACTTCAAGCCTCTCTCCACTAGAACGTGAGTCCTTTTTGAGAAGTGATCTTCTAAGATCCATACTTGGCATATAGAAGGCACTGAAATGTGTTGAGAGGGAGGAATGGAGAGAGTCAAACTTAGATGCTAGTAGGTGATCAACAAATATTAATGAATGAAATTTGTTTGCATTGTGGGATAACACATCATAAATCAATGAAAAGAACACAGAGTAAAACTGGTGATTTTGATTCTACAAAAGTTGATTATACCAGTAATTTAGAAAATGAATCCACCTGCCTTTACTACTAATACCCCTAGTCAATGATAATAAAATTATGATGGAAAAATGACAATTTAATGAAAAACTTAAAGATAGCACAATATAAAATTGTGCTAATTTTTATACATAAGTTTAAAAAGAGTAGAAGGAACTTCCACATCAAAACTTAACAGATTATATCTGGATGGTTTGATACATTTTCTTTTTTGTCTCTATATTTTCCAAAGTCTCTACAATGAGAATATTGCTTTTATAATAAAAAAAATTGAAAAACAACAACAAAAAATATTTATCACACTTTGCTGGCTCTAAATCTAGCCATAACCATGAAGCATTACAATAACCATTTTTTTAAACCTTCAAATGATAGTCATTAAATCTTATGACAGTGAATTTTTTAAAATTAATTATCTGCCCTTTTTTCTCTTAATTTTGGGAGGTAGCTCAGAATGGTGAGGGGGAACCATTCAAACCATCATTGTATTCAAACTTCTAAATTCCAGCTTTTTTTTCTGGTTATGTAATGCTGAGTATGTTATGTCACTGAATTCAATTTTTCTCATCTGGTAAATGAGAATACCACCACCAGTCAGAGATATTTATAAACCACCAGGCTTAGTGACTGGCATATGGCAAGATCTAAATAAAGAGCAGCTACTATAATCCATCAGAATAGTATCGCCTAGCTAGGTTAGGAGAACTCTGAGATTCCATGATCACCCTTGTTCCACTGCACTCCTAGACCAGCACTGAGCCAGTATGTAGCAGTTTTCAACATACTTTGTCAAATCAATTACTATCTTCATTACCTTTTTCAGGTACAGCTACATTAGAATTGTAGGGAAGTATTACATCTCTCCTCCTATTTATTTTAATGGAAAGTTAGAATAACTCTTAAAAGCTAGAGGAAATTGAAAATTAAATCAAATACACCTATACTATCCCATGGTAGCAGAAAATAAATGAGTAAACAAGTAAGACAGACAATTTTAGATAGAATAAGTAACACCATTAATCATTTCTTATTATATTTCCTTCCACATTTCTAAATAATATATTTAAGCTGCTTCTTTAGACATCACCTACTGACTCCCTGTTTCAGCAGATGAAGATTTTTACTACACTGACACCATCTTCTTATTCCTCTCACCCGATCCTCCCACTGAATTTTATCCCAATATTTGGTTACACTGTAGTTTCTGCTTTATAATTAGAGAAATACTGCTCACTGTAGAACTAAGAAATGTATTGTATGTCTCCTTTTGTATAATTTTTTTTCTTTTCCTATTATGTTCTTATCCTCAATCTTTTATATTGGATGTTATTAACCTATTGGCAATTTTTTTATTGCAAATGTTCAAACACACCTATTGAGTCTACTTTTATTATTATTTTTTAAATATTTTATTTATTTATTTTTAGACAGAGGGGAAGGGAGGGAGAAAGAGAGGGAGAGAAACATCCATGTGTGGTTGCCACTTGCACGTCCCCTGCTTGGGACCTGGCCCCGCAACTCAGGCGTGTGCCCTGAGTGGGAATCAAACCAGTGACCCTTTGGTTCACAAGTCGGCACTCAATCCACTGAGCCACACCAGCCAGGGCTATTGAGTCTACTTTTATCTGGAAACCTCACTTTGGTGAGGAAGAGTGCTCTTCTTTCCTATGTCCTCCTGCTCCAATCTGAACTAGATGCTTATTCGGTTTGCTGTGTAGCTACCAGCTTCAGATGTCCTTTCACTGCTTCCCAGAGTTAGATGGTCTTCTTCCCAGCTCTTATGTTTTCTTTTTAATTACTTTTTACTCCCTTTTGTTAGTGTGTATGATGTACTAATTGCCTAAGGAAGAGTGAATAAAAGATCTATCATATTTTTAATCTTGTATGGCAGATAACTATTGATTGCCTGATCTACTAGCCACTGCCAAACCCCCTTCCCAGGTGTACCATGGAAAAGCTAAATAGTTGCTTTACCAAACTCCCTTGAAGAGAGGTTTCACAGGTTTTGTCAACAAAATATAAGATTTCTGGGCAAGTTTTGTTTTCCTTCCTTTTTTCCTATCTGAGAAAAAGGCATGATGTTTGAGATACACCAGCCATTTGCCACCATGAGGCTACCACTGTGTTAAGGATGCAAAACAGAAAAATTAGAAAGAACCTGGGGGCCTTCGTGGCATTGCTTGAGTCACTTCATCAGTGCCAGATTATCTACCTCTGGACTACTTATTCTATGAGAGAAAAGACTCTCTATTTGTTTAAGCCATGGTTCTCTAGGTTTTCTATTACTTGAGGCACATTCTACTGATAAACCATATGTATCTGAAAATAGTATTTCTTCTCTCCTGCTTCACTGGTGTTTTGGCTAAAGATAGAATTCTAGGTTGATAATAATTTTGCCTCAGAATTTTAAGACCTTATTCTCTCTTATCTTATAACTTCCAATGTTGCTAAGAATTTTTACATCATTCTAAGTCCTTTTCCTTTGAATGTGACCTCATTTTACCCTAGAGGCTTTTAAGATACTCTCCTTACGCCTGATAGGTGAAATTCCACAATGCACACTGACGTGACCTCAGAGTGAGAAGGTTCTTGTTTCTGTTTTTCTGAATCTGATGTACTAACTTCTACAGAGGTCCATGTATAAATCGGAGCCAATGTTATTCAATTTGGGGAAATTTTCTAGTATCCTCCATTTGCTTTGTTCTCTATAGCTATAGAAACATTGGACCTCTTGGATTGATTTTCTAAGATCCCTATATTCTCCAATTTCCATCTCTGTCCATTTTTCGGATTTTTTTACAATTCTTCTACTCTTTTATTCTAGCAAAATTTATTTTCCAAAAGCTCTTTGTTAGTCTCTGATCTTTCACTGCATCCTATTATAGTTTTATGGATGCAGTATCCTTTTTTCTAAGAAAATTGGTCCTGATCCTGTATTCTTCAGACTATAAGACACCCCCGCCCCCCAATTTGGGAGGAAAATGCAGCAGTAACCCCGCTCCAACTGTCCTGCCCGCCACCTGAGAGCCAGGTAAGCTACATTCTGACTATAAGACGCACCTTTATTTTCCTCCCAAATTTGGGGGGGTGTGGGGGGGTGTCTTATAGTCTGAAAAATACGGTGCTTGTGTTCAGTGCATTACTTCAGATTTCTGTTTTCAGGTTTGCTTTGTTTTCATGTCTCTCTTTCCTGGTGAAGGCCCTGATACGAAAGATACTTATCTGACAGTTTATTAAGAGCTACAAAATAAAACATTAATTGCCAGTATGTGTACCATGGGCAACACTACAGGGGGACTGGGCTGTGAAAGTAGTCATTGTGCTGGGGGCTCGGCAACAAGATTTGGCATTTTACTGAGAGTGGGGCAGGGGGTTCCAAAATAACAGTATCTGGAAATCTTTTCTCTGAGGTCATACATTTCCTCCAGAGAAGGGGATTCTAGTCTTTCCTAGGAGACATATGCCTGGCATTATGGGAACAGGGACATGGTTAGAAACGCCACTATTCAGCTGATAGGTTTAATTGTCCTATTTTCTACCCTATCCCCTATGCCTCCACCGAACCTGTCATTCCATTTTCCCCTGGAAAATAAAGTGCTAGTAGGAAGTATGGGAGAAGGGGCCTGAGGGCAAACTACTTCACGTGTACTTTTTTTTTTTACCTCCAGCACTATCTTTTGTTAAAAAAACGAGCTTTCCCTCCTAAATACAGTGATTAGAATTAAAAAATCTGTTTTTATAAATAATAGCTAAAAGGAAAAGCAAGATGGTCTAATTTCTTAACCTATTGCTCGAGTTAGGCATTTTAAACTTTAACCGAATACCATTCTTCTGTGTATGTCACAGGTAAAGTGATTACCATGTAGGGTAATTATGTATATCATCCAAAATAGGATACTTTTGAGAGTGAATGGGGTAGTATTAGTAATTATGCCAGGGCAATATGCATAAAACTGGGACTATCTCAGGCAAAGCAGTCACTGTATTACTAGGAGAATAACTTCCTGGATGCTGAGCTTATCAACTTAAAAGGCATTACCAATTACATGTCCCCCCTCAGAACAAAGACATATCTATTATACTAGTGCATAATATGTCTCTATATTAAAAAGAGAAGATGGAAAGTATTAGCAAATATAGAATAAAATAGTTTTTAGGACATTAATTCTTGCAAAGCCTCCTGCCCAAATAGGCACACAAATAATTCTTTTAAAAATTCACATATTGTCTTTCTGCTCCAAGGGAGTAATGATAATTCATATATTTTAAACAGATAAAACTGGATAATTTAGCTCACAGAGTTTTCCTCATCTTAGTCAGAATTACTTCAATTAAAGAAATGGGGAAAGAGTGAAGAATGGTTAGAATGCAAAGAAAATGGGCTGCAATCTTCTACCTTATAAAGTAATTAAGACCTGAGAGAAATCACTAAATCCCTTTACCCATTCCAGAGTCTTTCTTGGTGCCATCTGATATTATGTCTACGTGATCAGAGTCCACGTCGTAACTAAAGAAATCATTCAAATAGGTCTTCGATCGCTGGCCACCAAATACATATAAGCAACGATTTTTCTGAAAAATAAGAAAAAAGGGAGCAAAGGACAGAGAAAGTAATCACTTCCATGAAAAATTCAGAATGATCTTTTAAAAGTATAAGCCTCTATAAAAGTAACTTTATGACAGATCCCATGCAATGCAGTACTATGATGGTACAAAGAGAAATGCAGCTTTCTCTTTGAACCTAAAGGTTCTAAAGGCAAAGGTTCTAATTGCAAAGAGGTGATCTCCAGAATATCCTATTAAAGTAAAAAGTCAAGGTGCAGAATAATGTATACAGGGTGGTGCCTTTGTATGAGAAAGGAGAAAAAGTAATATGTAAGTGTATGTTTCTTTCTCCAAAAAAACCCAAAGAGAACTAATAAAACACAGTTACCTACTGGAGAAGTGACAGATCAGGAAGACAGGGATAAACACCTGATCTTTTGTAAAGACCCCAGACTTACAGTTTTGTCTTTAGAATAAGGTATATATTTTAATTTAACTAGAAGACAAATAACTAAAAAAAAATATATCTGAAATTTGAATAAAAGAATAAACATATTGGTATATAAAGACATGACCATACAGAGATCATCACACAGAGAAGTAATATTTCCAGTGATTCTAATTCATGTTTTGACTACCCTTTCCTAGTGGGCTATATCCTAAATAGAAAAATAATAAGAAATAATTTTAAACAGCATTCAGTGATTTTGTTGTTAGTTTTGCTATTCTGTAAAGTATAAGACAGATCAAGCAATGTAATAATGACATTAGGAAGGAGGATTTTAAACTTATAAGATACACAAATACAAAATCAAAGATATTAAATTTAAAAATTATAATCTTTAATTTTAACTAGATATATCATTATAAACTCATGATTTAACTTATCTCTACCTAAAAAAAGATTCATATGTGTGAATCCCATGCACTTATACACGTGCATGGGTATACTGTGAAGGGGGGAATGCCTAATGGGCAAAGACAGAGAAAAATATGGGTATCAAAAAGAATAATGACACCACTATATTAAACATATCAAATATATAAAAGTCAATGAGTTCATAATAATACTTTAAAAAATCCACTGATTAACTTTAGAGCCTTAACTCATCAATATGAAAAAGTGATAAAGGAAAAGAATCAAACATTCTTATAACCTATCCTGTGTGTTTACTTATCAGGGTAGCCATATAGTTAATAGGAGTGAGTTTTTTATAATACAATCACAGTCAATAAATGCAGAAGAAATGACACAATTAGGAAAATCACCATTTGACAAATCCTAATAAAATCTAGGCAATGACTATCAATGACTGCTAGAGCCATTAGGTAAAAAGTTGACAGGAAACTTTATAGTTAATAAATAGGCTGATAATACCTGAATTCAATGAACAACTTTAACATCAGTAAAAGTATGACCACATTAAATGCCTCTTGATATTTTTCAATCAGAACACCTCAGTATTCTTACACTTCTCCTTTTGTACTCCCTGCTCCCCCCAGTAGGAAGAGTGAATCCAAAATCAAGTACTGATTTATCAGGGTGATCAAGATATACAAATATCTAAACACTGGGTTGTGTACCTGAAACTAATATAATGCATGTCAACTGTAACTGAGAAATTCTTTAAAAAAAATTTATTTTGCCTTTAGAACCTTTAGCTCTGATTTTAACTACCAGCTGACATGAAATATAGATAGAAGATCATATTTTATGAGGGTAAAATCCTCCAAATCAAGAATACAGGAAATTCTAAGGCATGCATGATTAAATTTTGTTAACAAATGCGGTGAGTACCATTGTGAATTAAAAGAAATTTAAGAGACATTACAACCAAATGTAATAAAGACATTTTTAAGAAAAGATTTTATTTATTGTTAAAGAGATGGAAAAGGAGGGAGAAAGAGGGGGAGAGAAATATCAGTGTGTGGTTGCCTCTTTCACACCCCCTCATGGGGACATGGCCCTGCAACCCAGGCGTGTGCCCTGACATGGCCTGCAACCTAGGCATGAATTGAACCGGCAATCATTTGATTTGCAGGCCGGCACTCAATTCACTGAGCCACAGCAGCCAGGGCATAATACAGACTGCTTTTGAATAAACCAACTATGAATAAACTTGAAAAAACCAACTATGAAAGATATTTTTCAGTATTTCAGAAAAATTCCATGTATTAAAAGATATTAAGAAATTGCTTTTATTTTGGTTAGGTCTTATAATGGTATTACAATGATGAGTTTTAAAAGTCCTTTGCTATTAGTGACATACAGTATTTACAGGTGTAAAAATAGTGTTTGGGATTTGCTTTAATATACCCCACCAGCACAAGAAAATTTAAGAATAAACTTAAAATTCAAAGAAACATCAAAAAATAAATGAAATACAAGTGGGGTAAATACATGAAAAATAAACAGTAGAATACTGGTAACAGCTGAAACTGATGAGTACTTTTCTCCCAGGAATTTATTATACTTTTATTATACAGGAATTTATTATACTTTTCTCCCTACTTTGGTATGTTTAAAATATTCCGTAATATGTTTTTCAAATTACGTCCACAGAAAGGAGTCCAAGTTTTCACTGTAACATCTGAAAAGGTTAATGCAATGTCTATATGCTGGTTTTGCTGATAAATTTTAATTTCATTCTATAAAGTCAATTCTTAATTAATTATGTGCATTTAATGAAGAAGAGCAGAGTGGAAAATAAGAACAGATGAGAAAATTTATCTTCTAGTTACTAAGAGAAATAAATACATAGAAATAGCTACAATATCTATATAAGCAGTGAAGTTGGTCACTTCACTGCTAAAAATGCCTAGATTAGTATCCAAATGATAACTATTTTGGAATTACTAAGTTGATGGGAAATACTTTCAATTAGCTAACAGATCACTGTTAAAGAGTTTTATTTTTGTCTATCATTACTAACACTGATTGTTTATTTCTAATAAAAAGTTTTGATCTCTTACTGAGGAATTAATTTCACCACTTCTTTTCCTACTGAGATATATAAGACAAAATAACGTAACACAATGTAGAGAATATTCTTACCGAGTGAAAGAGCATGCAGTGTCCTATCCGAGACTGGATATCCTCAGGCCCAGCATTACAGGAGTCCTCTCGAAGAAGCTTCCAGGTCTGACATTGACAGTTGAAAGCAAACAACCCACTGAATTGTGGTTCACTGGCTCTGCTGTCGTCTACGCTGCCATTACACGTCAAAATTCTACCACCAAAGGTGTAGATCATATGTTTTTTCGGAGTCCATACACATCTATCAGAACAAGACAACAGATTGAATAGTTTTAAGCTGTTCCTGTCATATGTGCTAAAGTGAAAACAATGTGAATGGTTTTAGATTCTTTTAAAAGAACAAAAAACAAAAACAAAAACAAAAAAACTGAACTTTGTCTTATTAAGTACCACCACTGATTATCATATGCACTTATTGCAATGCTGCTCAGCACCTGGCAGGCGTATTTCTAAATACCTTTTCACATTTCTGTCTTTCCCACTGAGAATAAAATATGTTGGGTTAAAGAGATTTATGCTTTCTTGAAATTAGTAATTTTTACCAAATCAACCAAATACATGAGGTGCTGACTTTCAAACCTAAGAGTAAATACAGATCATACTCTACGGGTAAACAATGATCACATATTCCTTTTAATCCTCCTTATAAAAACTTTCTATTCTAGGCAAGCATCTTATTTATCTTGCTACTATTTATAAGAGAGCAGATATGTGAATGAGTGATGCAACTAAGTTCACCTCCCTGCATTTATTTTACAAAACTCTTCAAATTATGTTACAAAAGAGTACATCAAACAAAAAAACATTTAAAGCAATCAGTCTCCAGACTGACATCTATGGTGTGATGAACCTTGTCTTCTTTTAACACAATACTATAAATTTAATTTTCTTTGAGGTATGTTATGTAACTCATGTTCAAAAGCCAACCTTAATTCTTTATTCTTTCAACTCAAGATTATAGTTTTCACAAAAAATATCAGGAAAAAGTCATTTGTCAAAAGATAATAAATAAGAATTAAATTTATTTCAAGGAATATGTATGTCCAGATTGGAAATTGACAATGAATACAAGTGGCATTTACATTTAAAGAAAAAAACTGTATACACAAAACATTATTTTGCTACAGCATAAATACTAGTCATTGTATGTTCAATTCTCTCCTCCCATCGAATTACTTCTGCTATTTATTTTTGTATTGTTTTTAATAAAAAGCTTTTTAAACAATCACAAACCTTGGTTTTTATATAAACACTGAAAAGATTTTAACCAATGACACCCCAGTAAATTCCAAGAAAAAACTGTAGCACATCCTAATTTTTACCCACCATCAAAAAGATCTACTCACTTGCTACTACCCAGGTTTCTGGCAATTTTCATAAATTAAGATGAAAATCTACTATACCTCAGGGGTGAAATCTTGGTGAATATAATTGTAAAACTGAGAAAATTTTCATGACCCTGGCCCTCCAAAGAAAGTGTTCCTACTCTTTAATCTTCAATAATCCTATCATTAAAAGCAATCCATACATTTCTGAAGACAACTCAGTAGGGCCCCAATCACCTACTATATGTATGACAGTCTAGGGCTTCACTGAAGCTGGGTCTTATCACCCTGTCCTAAGTACTTAAGGCTCCAATCTCTGCAAACACTGGGGATCATGCTGAAAATCCCAAAGGACTTATATCATGGAAGCCAATTTACATTTTCATAAATTCATAGAGTCATACTAATTTTGGCCAATCTATGTCTTATCAGGTTTCCTATGGTTATCTGGCCCCTACAGGTCTTTATACAGGTACAGAGGAATTTTCTCTTTCCTTTTGGGGATAATTTCAATGTGCCTGTTCTCATTTGTTTGCCTACAAAGGTAACCAGTTTTCTCTCTGAGGCTTTTAGGATTTTCTTTTAATCCTTGGTTCAGAAATTTCATTATGGAAGTATCTAGGCAGGGATATTTTTTCATTCATCTTGATCTGTGCCTGGTGTTCCCTTTGTTCTGAAAACTTTCTTGGAGTTTTCTTCATTTTTACTTTGAGTTTTGGGGGGTTTTTTGTTGTTGTTGTTTGGTCTGCATTCTCTTCTAGAACTCTTATTAGGTGGTATTGAAACTTCAGGACCTTTTCTGTTTCTTTTCTCTCAAAATTTCAACTAATTCAGTAACCACTTAGAGGTGAGTGTGTTCATTCTGCTTCCCAATTAATTTGCTAAGATTAAAAAAATCTTTGTCATTTTTCTAGGCATGTCTTTTTAATGAATGCAATATCCACTGAATTACTCTAAAAATATCACTTAAAACTTATCTTAAAGGCTTCTTCAGTTTATACTAATTTTTCTTTGTTAATTCTTAGTTTGTTGAGTTCAGCATCTTTCTGATGGCATTAATTATATTCAAATATTTTGATTTTTTGGTTGTTCTAGTCCTTTTTGCATCTGAGAATCTCTAGTCATCTGCCTGTTGCAAACACAATAGCCTGCTTAAAGGGGCTGGATGGGAAGAAATGAGATGTGATGCTATGAAGGGTGCCACAGCTGCTCTCCAGTGCCCTTGGGAGTATTGCTCTTTGCAGCTCCAATGCCCACACTCAACCCTTGACCTATGAACAATGATCACAGTTAAGTGCTACGCAGTCAAACTGGAGAACGCTCTGCTGTTCAGTCTCCCACTGATCATCTACTTTTTGCCCCAGCTATATAAACTTTGAGGCTCATGTGGCTGCTATCTTCCAGGCTCCAGTTTTTTCCAGTTGGATCTGATCTTGTCTGCTTTCTACCTTAAAGGAATTTTACCCATTTGTTTCTTTTTTTAAGTTCTCCAGGGGCATTCTTTCTTGTTTTTCAACACCATTACTAATGTATTCTCTTGTTCAGCCTGCCAGTGATGTACACTGGCCCAGGGAGAATGTCAGTAAGCTGAGATCTCCAATGTTTTCCCTGAAGTTTCTCCTGCCATTTCTTGGCTAGCTCATATTTTTTCTAGTAATTTCTGCAAAAAGTAGTCATACTTGAAGGGCAGTTTGTCTACATATAAAATCCTTGCCTCGCACTCTTTTTCTGAATACCTTCTAGATGTTGCTCTACTGTTTCCTGGCACTGAATGTAGCTGTAGAGACATCTGATATCAGTCTCCTTTTCTCTCTCTTACAGGTAACTTGATCATTTTGTCTAGTTGCCCCCCAAATGGCTTCTTTATATTTGAAATCCAATGTTACTAACATATGTCTTACAGTTGAATGCCTAGTTCAGTTTTCCCTGAATACAGCACACCTTTTGAAATATAAAATACTCTTCTTTGTTCAGGAAAGTTTTCTTGAATTTTATTTATAAATAATCAATTGTTCCATTGTTTTGGCTTTTGTATTTAATGTCTCCAATTACAAGTATGTTGGCTCACTTTTGCCTGTCTTCTTGATCTGTAATTTTCTGGCTAATTCTTTTTTAAATCTTTAATTACTTATTATCTGTTCTTATTTTCATGCTATAATTACCCTTATCCATTCTTGATTATGCTCCATGGAGATCAGTCGTCACTGCTAAAAGTGTTACTATGTCTTTCTTCAATTTCTTTCCTGAGTTTTACCAGGCCCAGTTTCACCTGCTCCTATTATTTGGTCATCTCATCTGCATTCCTGCATTGATGCTTTGCCGTTTTCTTCAGAGTTTCAAGCTTCCATTAAATCATTTAATTCATGTTAGGATACTGGAATATAATTTTCATCTACTGTTGTCTAAAGAAAAGTTTTGCTGTTTATCTTATTGTTTTTCTTTAGAGTACCTCTTTCTTTTCTTTAAAAATTATTTTATTGTTGTTCATTTACAGTTGTCTGCGTTTACCCCCCGCCTCCCCCGACCCAGCCAAACCCACCTCCCTCCCTTGTTTCTACCCCCCACTTGGTTTTTTCCATGTGTCCTTTTTATAAAAAACATTTGTATTGATTATGCTATTACAGTTTTCCCAATTTTCCCCCCTCTATCCCCCCTCTATCCTGCCCTCCAACCCTCCAGTATTCCACCCCCTTAGTTCACGTCCATGGGTTGTACATGTAAGTTGAATCCTGTTTCCCGTGCCATTTTTTTTAATTTCTCCCCATCTACCTTATGCCTACTAACCATGCTGCTTCTTCCCTGTACCTTTTCTCCCTATTTCTCCCTTCCTCCTCCCTGCTGAAATCCTTCCATGTGATGTCCATATCTCTGATTCTGTTCCTGTTCTGGTTGTTTGCTTAGTTTTTGTTCTCGTTGCTTTTCTGTTCTTTTAGGTTCATTTGTTGATATAGTTGTGAGTTTGTTGTCATTCTGCTGTTCATAGTTTTGATCTTTTTCAGTTTCTTAGATAAATCCCTTTAACATTTCATATAATAAGGGCTTGGTGATGATGAACTCCTTTAACTTGATTTTATCTGGGAAACACTTTATCTGACCTTCCATTCTAAATGACAGCTCTGCTGGGTAGAGTAATCTTGGATGTAGGTCTTTGCCTTTTATCACTTCAAATACTTCTTTCCAGCCCCTTCTTGCCTGCAAGGTCTCTTTTGAGAAATCAGCTGATAGGCTTATGGGAACTCCTTTGTAGGTAACTCTCTCCTTCCCTCTTGCTGCTTTTAAGATTCTCTCCTTATCTTTAATCTTGGGTAACTTAATGATGATGTGCCTTGGTGTGTTCCTCTTTGGGTCCAACTTCTTTGGAATTCTCTGAGCTTCCTGGAAGTCTATTTCCTTCACCAGATTGGGGAAGTTTTCCCTCATTATTTGTTCAAATAAGTTTTCAATTTCTTGGCCTTCCTTTTCTCCTTCTGGCACCCCTATAATTTAGATATTGGAGCATTTCAGGTTGTCCCAGAGGTTTAAGAGTCTCTTCACTTTTTCAAATTCTTATTTCTTCATTTTGATCTGGATGGATGTTTCTTTTTTCCTTTTCTTCCAAATCATTGCTTTGAATCCTGGCTTCCTTCCCGTTACTGTTGGTTCCCTGAACATTCTGCTTTATTTCACTTGGGTATCCTTCATTTGTTTTTTCATTTTTTGATGAAGTTCAATCAGATCTGTGAGCATTTTGATTACCAGGGCTTTAAATTCTCCATCAGATAGGTTGGCGATCTCCTCCTTGCTTAGATCTCCTCTTTCTGAGGCTTTAGTCTGTTCTTTCATTTGGGCCATACCTCTTTGTCTTGGTGCAGCTGATGGGGTATAAGGGGGCAGGGCCTTAGGTATTCGCCTAGGCAGGGCAACCCTCCTTGCTTCACTGTGGCACTGCCTGTGGGGGAGGAGCCAGAGAGGGAACGGTGCTGCTCGCCTGCTTGTCTCTAGAACACTTTCCCATGGACTCTTGTGTGAGACTGGGAGCTTCTCCTACCAGGGCAACCCCAGCCGTAGCCCACAGCCACCTCTGAGTTCCCTTAAGTCAGCCCCTCCCACACAGCCCACTGAGCTCTGTAGCCAGCCTTGACCCCAAGGTCTGAGTTCCACAGCCAGCCCTGACCCCAAGGTCTGCCACACCACAGTACTTTTTCCAAGTCAGTCTGAGTGGTCCGTGGCCTTACTGGTCTTGTTGTTCTGGTTGATTTTTTTCTTTAATTCCTTTGTTGTTGGAGTTCCATGCAGTTTGATTTTCTGGCACTTTTGGCTGCTTATTGATTTCAGATTGGTTGTTATCCTCCTTTTAGTTGTGCGAGGAAGTGAAGGGTCTCTACCTACACCTCCATCTTGGCCAGAACTTCCATGTGTCCTGTAGAGTACCTCTTTAAAGATTTGGTGTTTATTGTTTTGTAGATTTTCATATTTAAATTCAACTCCTTTAAAGTTAAATTTCCCTGGACCAAATAACAGAAGGTTCCTATGAAAGGGCGATGTTCTTGTTCAAGGAAACCCTCCTCTGTTGCTACTGAGTTAAATGACTTCTTCAAAATATAGTGCATCTGTGAAGTCACATCTTCCTTAACTCCACGAACCCTCACCTGGGTTGGCGGTGGGCTTCCATCATAAGACTTGAGCTTCCCCAATTTCTTCACTGGATATTGCAAAAGGGGTCACTGTTCCCAGCTGTCTTGGTATTTCTCGTACTTTTCGAAGATGGCGCTTTCTGACATCTACCACATCTGGGACTTTCTGGGTGCTTCCTATTTCCCTGACTCCTCCAGAGGCTGCCTTGGGTTCAACTTTTTGCCCCGCTCCTAACACTTCCCACTAAGATGTGCCTCTGCTCATCTCCTCTGCATTCCCAGTTCCCTACCACACTGCTGTAGGCTTCAATACAGGTTATGTGTGGGTATTTCAGTTGTTCTTGGCTAAACTTACAAGAAATTGGGAGTTATGGGTTTTCTTTGGCCCCTGGTTTTGCTGAATATGTGCCTTGTGTTTTTTTATAAATCTTTTTTGGTTTGCTTCTCATTGTTCCTGAAAGTCACACAAAGCAACAACATCCAAAGCTTCAGAACTAAGCTGCCACTATATTCTTAATAAATCCAAAAGTCTTTAAATTTTTTCACTAAATTTAAAATGGCAAAGTAACTTTTAAACATGTCTTCATGACTCTAGCATTCTCACGTTCTTTTCTAATTTGAACAGTAAGTGTCAAATCTTAGTGTCACAAACAACCCCATGGGAATTTTGAAGTTCCAACTTATAGGTTTATTTGCATGAAACAGAATAGAAAATGGAGGCTTACACAGATAACACAAGGTCACAGAGCTAGCTGTTAGCTGAATTAGGACTGAAATCCTGGTTTCTTCATCCCTAGTGTTCTGTTATAACATCTAATCAGCTGAAAACCAAACATTTAACAGAACCTAGCTTCCAGGGAACATTCTACTTTATCAAGGTCAAGAGAAGCAAAGACCATACACAGGGCAATACATTTGTACTCAGACTACCTCTATGTTATTCTTTTTTCAATTTGTTAAAAATAAAGACATAGGCATCTTTTGTAAAAAAAAAAAACTGTAACCAGTTGAAAGCAAGAAAATAAATTGTTTCCCTCACAATGTTATCTGCTGATGTTCTGTTTTTAAAAGATCAGAACCAGCCAAACTTTTTTTGGAGTTTTATTTTCCACATGAAAACACTGAGAATGTCAGCAGGGAAGTGCAAAGCTTTGCAGAGCTCAGTTATGTAGAGCCAGCAGATGTTCCAAATTCAATCTGGGGAGTACTTTGAAGACTAATGTTTTTGATTTTCCACCCACCACTTACTTGATAGGCATATAATCCATTCCTCTTTTCCTTACCATTCTCTTATCACAACTACTTGTTAATATAAACATAGCAGTACAATACTTTTAAAGCAAAGAATTAACAAAAATATGTAAAGAAATAATAAATAAAAGACTTGAGTTTCACTTGCATATAAGATAGGAGGTTAAATAGGACTAACTTAGATTCTCTCATACTTCTAGCACCACCTCTCATTCCTCAAGTACTAGCTAATACTATGTCCATCATTATGGTGTTGTGGATTTTTTTAAAAGTCTTTTTCTCCTCCATACCCCCCAAAAACCTTTGGACATGAGTTGAACCAAGTAAAACTGCCTACAGAATTTGACATGATTACTGTTTTGTTTGAGGTATTGAACTACCATGAACTGCTATGGAGTCAGCATTCAAATACAGATAATAATGGTAATAACACTGATGGAGATGATGATGAGACCTTCATGTATATTAATATTAAACTGGCTTACAATATTGCTATGTGTAGTCTTCTTGTCTACAGCATCACTGTATGATTTCTATTGGTGCTGAATTTAAACTTTATCTAGTTTATGTCAAATTCCTAACAGTTTTATCATATTTGTAATTATATACAAAGGTAAATGTATCTCACTCAAATGGAAAGAAAAGCTCTAGATTTCAAATTCCTGAACTCACTATAAAGTAATTTTACATTTCTTCCAGGAATACAGAATAAAAAGTTTTAAAAGGGAAAACGGTTATTGTTATGATTCATAGATATTTATTATAAAATGAAATTCGTTTTTCTTCATGTGTGTTGCTCTGTCTACTCTCCAACGCTTTTATAAATTCATATTTGTGTCCTGAGATCTTAGTATTTTATCCTGCACTAAACAAGGGCAAAAAATTTTAAAGAATAACTTTATACCTATTGAAACAATTTATTTTTATCATCTGTCACAGGAATTTGTAGTAGAAATGGCTACGAAACAAATCAGTATAACATGTGAAATAAACTCTACCGGCAAGAGTTACTAAGCACTAAGTAATTCTACCATATATTTATCTGGGCACCAAACCTGATGATCAAACACCAACTTCGGCCCTCCGTCAGCAGCGGTATCCTCACTGAGTAACATCCATGTGTTAGTGTCAATGTCATAGCGATAAAAGTCGCTCTTCAGAGATTTGCTGTTCCTCACAGAGGAATCCAAATAACGGCCCAACGTGTAGATTTGCCTTCGTTGAATGTCAATACACATTTTATGACACGATCTGGCACTAGGACCATTCTGTGGAGAAAAAAAAAATTCAGAGAACAAATAACAAAATGAAATTAAATGCCCCTTTTTGTTGACTTTCATTACAAGCTTTGCTCAGAAACTCACGTAAGTCCAACTAATGTAAGTCCAACACTAAGCTTAAATCTCAAGGAAAGCAAAAACAGGCAGTAGAAGATACAAATCTTACCTCAGAAATGCTTAAAATCTACCAGGAAAGATGAGATGAACTATTCTGTACCCTGTGGTACTTTGTTCATAACAATTATATGGCTTCTATTATATACTCAACTGCATTTTAGTCATTTGTGCAAAGTTTAATTCTCTATTGTACATCAATCTACTTAAAGACATATTTGGTCTTTTAAAACATTTTTCATCAGAATCTAGCACAAGACAGGCACTCCAAGAATATCTAGAACCACTGAATTTCATAATTAGAAGGAACCTTCATAAAATCTCTAGTTTAAACATCTCCCTTTAAAGATGAGGAACTATAAGACAAAAGACAAAAGGCATCTTCCCGAAAGCCAGTAAGCTAGTGACAGAAGCAGAATGAGAATCTAAGTCTCTGACTTCTTCATCTCCCCTTTATATTACAAACAACTGACTCTCCTGACTGAATAAATAACCCAACTGGGAGCAATATGAAGAACAGCATACTACTAACAAAAATTAGGTGAGATCACTTGTATCATAGGACTGAATAAAAGATAAAAATTATTGTAGTATAAACCAAAAATAAAGTCCATGAAGAAGAAAAAACTAATTAGCAGGACTGAATTAAAAGGAAACAAAACTAATATTTCTTAAGTATCTCCTAAATTCTGTTTATATTATTACTATGCATGTATGTGTGTATATATTTCATTTAATCTATATGACAACTCAATAAGGAAATATTATCACCATTTCATAGAGCTTAAGTAATCTGTAAACAGTCACAAAACCAGAAAGTAAGATAGAGAATCTAAGCCCCAGGGTAACCAAGGCAAAATCTGGGTTCTTTCCACTATTCCAGATTGTTTTTTCCAGAAGAGAAACAAAAACAAAATATACTTATTACAATGTGTGTGGTTGTAACTGAGATAAAGAATTCCTGTTGCAGAAATAACAGAGTTGAAGTACAAGGTGGAAATAGAAATCTTGGTGAATCTAATATCTAGAGAAGACTAGATATAATCTTGCAAGCAATAAAGAACTATTATAGGTTTCTAGAGTGGGATATACAAGAAGAGTAATCTACCATTACTACTGAGATTAAACGAAGCAATAAAGGTATCAGGAATAAAGGACAATTCGACACTAGTGTTATTAACCCAGATATTAAGTTGATATAAATCTGCATTTTAGTATTCATACTAATTACTACTTTAAAACTTATTTTTAAAGATTTGTGTCAAGAAAAATCTTTAGTAGATAAGGTGAAAATTTTTACTTGGGAAATAATTTCTTTCATAATTAAATAATCTCAAAAATAAAGATGGGGTAATATATAATAAATCAATGCCACATTTCCTAGAGTATGAAATTTGAAATTTTATTAGGAGAGTAACAGAACTTCTTGCTTCATCTTAATTAGCATGAGTGCTATTAAAATGTTGAGCATTTACAAACTAAATAATGATAATAATAATAATAATATACTAATAATAGAAATCAACAGAATAGGAAATGGACAAAATTGCAAAGTTGTTTATTTAAAAGATTAACAAAATTATAAACCATTAGTAAGACTAATTTTTTAAATATTTTATTTATTTATTTATTTTAGAGAGGGAAGGGAGGGAGAGAGAGAGAGAGAGAGAGAGAGAGAAACATCAATGTGCGGTTGCTGGAGGTTATGGCCTGCAACCCAGGAATGTACCCTGGCTGGGAATTGAACCTGGGATACTTTGGTTCCCAGCCCATGCTCAATCCACTGAGCTATGCCAGCCAGGGCCCAGTAAGACTAGTTTTTTAAAAAGAGAAAATAGAAACGGCCAATATTAGAAATGAAAGTAGGACTATCACTATGGGTGGGCTCACTCGAAGTTAAAAAGAAATAGGTCCTATTATAAAAAACATAGGTAAAATCTGACAATGTAGGTAAAAAGACACATTCCTTGAAAAAATTTAACTTACCAAAACTGACACAAGGGGAAGGAGAAAATTGGAAGTCACTTATATCTACTGAAAAATTGAATTCATAATTTAAAACCTTTCCACGGATAATTAATAATTTATAATCTTCCCACAGAGAATAAACTAGTCCCACATATCTAGAATGGTAAATTTTATCAAACACTTAAGGAAGAAATACCAAATTTACACAAAATTTTTCAGACAACAGAAAAGGAAAAAAAGCTCCCATTTTAAATCTATATTCTATTCCATTCCTAATTTATTTTATGAGGACAACATAACAGTGAAATGAAGTAACAACAATAGTAGAAAGGAGAAGGAGGAGAAATAACATACAGGCAGCTAGTATACCTCATGCACAAAGACACAAAACTACTTTTTAACAATATATTATCAAGTAGAATGCAGCAGGATATAAAAAAGATATTTTATAACTAAAGGGTTTATATCTCAGGAGTGTAAAGTTGACTTTACATTGGAAAATCCATCAAGTTAATTCATCTCCTAACAGAATTAAAGGGGAAAAACATGATTATGTCAAAATATATAGAAAAAGCATTTGATAAAATTCAACACATTCAGGAGGAAAAACTTACAGCAAACTAGGAATAGAGAGAAACTCCTACCCACCATTGTGACCTTGACACCTCCCCAACACTTAAAAACTTTTCCAGGTTTATGATATTAGCAAACATATTATTTTTAGATATTGCATATAAAATACATGAAGATATGGAAGATGTGCATAACTCAGGGAACCAATATTTTTCAAATGACCAACACATGGGTAAAAAAAAAAATAGATAAAAGATCCATTCAAAGAACAAGACAGAACAATGTGTTTTAATGTAATAGAATATAAAATGTTAGCTGATGGGGCTTCTGAGTAGCATTTCCATAGTCTTTTTAGATAATTATACATGTTCTTTTTTTATATCATATTCCTGTCAGAAATGTTTGAGAGTTCTGGTTGCTCCCTATCTTCTTCCCCACTGACCTTTGTCAAAAATTAATTGGTCATATATGTCTCTTTGTGGACACTTTATTCTGTTCCATTATCTTTTGGTTTGTTCATATACCAATATGACATTCCTTGAGGTCAGGTAATATAATACCTCTCTATTCTTTTTTTAAAAAATTATTCTGATTCTTCTTTACATGTGCACATAAGTCTTAGAATCATATTGTTAATTTCTAAAACTGTTGGGATTATGATTGGGAATGTGATGATCTATAAATCAATCTGAAGAGAACTGATGTCTTAATATTGTCTTGTAATCCATGAACATAGTTAAATCTCCATTTATGTCAGTCTTCTTTAATATCTTGCAGCACTCCTGGAATTTTCAGGGTAGAGGGTCTTGGATGTTCTTAATAAATTGATCCCAGTATATTTTGTGTAATTATATAAAAGAGGATATTAAAACACTACTTTCCTTTCCAAAAACATATCTATGTGAGGTCCAATTTTCTTCATATATTTCACACAAAACAATATGTCACAAGAGATTAAGTGTGGCAGCAGATATGAAGACCTAGTTTTCTACTAAGTCAGACATTACAGAGATTTATAAAAATGCAAAACTAAAGAAAAACAGATTTTTGAACCTATAAAAACTTACCTGCATATCATCTTGAACATTTAAAATAACTACTTTCACCCTGGCTGGTATGCCTCAGTGGATTGAGTGCCAGCTTGAAAACTGAAAGGTCGCCAGTTCAATTCCCAGTCAGGACACATTGCCTGGGTTTCAGGCCTGGTCCCCAGTGGGGGGCATGTGAGAGGCAACCAATCTATGTAGCTCCCACACATTGACTTTTCTCTCCCTCTCTTTCTCCCTTCCTTCCCCTCTCTCTAAAAATAAATAAATAAAGTCTAAAAAATTATTTAAAAATACATAAATAAAAATAATTATTCTCTTTAAGAGCTGAGCCACCCTATTCTTTCAATCTCTTAAATGTGTTATTAGATACATATTTAACTTAAGTGGTTTATATTAATTTTGCTTTTTAATTATGCATCATATTTTGAAAATACATGTCCTGGGGAATCATCAAACAGTAACTTGTACTCACTGGTATAGAAAATAAAATTAGATAATGGAATGTTAACTGTTTAATTCTGGAAGAAATGAGCATTTCTGCTAACAGCCATATATCACAATTCAATTCATAGACAGATCAACAAAAGGTTTTTTGGTGTCTATATGAAGAAGGTAATAATAAACTATAATAAATCTGCACTCCGACACTAGGTTCCCACTTATACCTACTGACTTCAAAGTAACAGACACAGTGTTCTTGTCAAAACAATCTGAATTTTTCCAGGGTTAGTTTTAAATAATTATTAGCTGCATTCTAAATACCACTAATAACATATATAAGTGGTATAAAAAATAATACCCATGCCCAGCTTCAAAAGTAGAACATTAATACTACTTTTGAGGTCCTGTGTAAACCAACCTCTTTTCAAGCCAAGCAGCCACTCTCCTGAATTTTGTATTTCTCAGTCCTTTGTTTTACTCTAGCATTAACTTTTCACTTAACTTCTATCACCTACTTACTCACTAAAGAGTAAGCACATGATTTCTGCCTTAAGGAATTCAGAGTCTAGGTAGGAAAACAGGAATGTAAACCAATCATTATAGTAACCCATGTATGGAATATAAGACATTAAATGAGCATCCAAAAAAAAAAAAAGCTTCTAATTCTTCATGGAGAACTCAAGAACACTTCACAGAGGAAGTGACGTTTGAACAAGTTTTTTAAAATAAAGTCATTTACTAGGTAAAAGCTGGGTAATGGGAGAAGGACACTCTATTAATTCCAAACAAAGAAAAAAACAATTGCCAAAGGACACAGGTGAAAAGTTGAATAATTCCAGCAAGTACAGTATATACGGCTGGCACATAGTCTGGAGATGAGGCTAGAAAGGTCAATAAGGACAAAATCATGATGAGAAATTTGAAGTTTTTACTCTAAGAAAAAGGAATAAGGTAGATAAACTGCTTAATCATTCTGGTTACTGTTGTTATTCTGACTTCCCTTTGATAGTGCTCCTCATCATACAGTGACTCTGGACTTGGTCACCTGAGTTCCTCCGGCCAATGGGACAAAAACAAATTTGGTGGCATACTCATGTCTGCTTCATCCCCCTTGCGGCTCTGCCCCTGACGTGAGGACAAGTCTCAGCTAGCCAACAGGAAGGTGAGGAGCCACGAAGAACAAAGCCAGGTAATCCCAGCTGAAGCTATACTGTACTAGCCAACAGCAAGCTGACTCCTGATATATCAGCAAGCCAGTCAAAACCCAAAGATTGACCCAGTCAATCTGTAAACTCCTGAGTAAAATAAATGCTTATTAGTATATGCCAATAAAGTTTTTTAAAGTTTTGAATGAAATAAAATATAGATAACAGAAATGGAAGCTAAACATAGGCTTTGAGCAGATGCCACGTGGCCAGATATTTTTATCTTAAAGACTGTGCTAATAAATGAAAATAGATCTGGGGACCAGCAACAGGCAAAAATGTTGAAGAAAGAAATCACAAAGTTGGAATTAACACGAAAGAGACAGAGAGGAAAAGACATGTGAATGCAATACTGGGTGCTAGAACTGTTGGAACTTAGGCACTTATTAGAGATACACTTTATTAGTAAGAGGGAGAGTTTCAAGATAAATCCTAGACTTACTACAAGAATAATTACAGGTGCAATCAACCTACCTTTAAAATAGTTTAAGAGAAAAACGTTAAGTATTTTTTTAGGTGTCTCTTTTTGTTGAGGATAGAAATAAATCATTTCAGAAAATGATACTTTCATTCATACAAAAAGACAAAGGCCATTTTTCACACTTTTACAGGGATAATAAATAGAAATCAGAATTTTAAGATACATTTGGAAAGATAAGAATGATAAATCAATGGAACACATGAATAGCCAAAATTTGCTTAAGTTTCCTGGGATTAAAGACATAGCACCAGATCTTTTTGAAATGGCCTTCCTAGATTAAATTAGGTCTTTTTCTGCCACTTTTCATTTGCAGCTCCTACTGTTTTGTTAACAGTTTATTTTTAACCTTGTAATCTGGCACATCTTAGATAAAGGATACAATAAGAAATTCTATAAAAATTTGTAAAAATCTGAATTTTTGCTTTATACCAGTGTATAATTATGTACAAAGCCATAAATCCAAGCCATTTTATTCACTATGGATATGCTTTACAGATACATATATCAACAGATAGACACAAATACATATGTATATTTTTAGTTAAAAATAAAATATAGCATGTGTAAAACTGATATTTGATCAAATATGGAGGGACCAAAATAGTGAGAAAATGAAGACATCCAAAGCACAATTTTCCAGAGGAACTCAAAATAAGATGAATGCTTGAAATAAAGAGTAGAGGTTATAGGAACACCTACCACCTCTACATTACACAGTTATAAAGTAGTAAAAACTAAAATGATATTTGATACCCACTTCTATTTATCTCTGTAAGATAGATTTGTTCATGTACAACCAGGTATAAAAGCTGGAATGCAAAAGTGCGTAAGCCAAACTTGTTCACCACCAATTCTCCTGCTATCACTGCTGATGGATATTAGAGAAGAATACAAATCATCCAGAAAAAGAAGCATACAGCCGCACCCCTACTGCAATACAGATGGATGAAAATTCTGAGAACTTGCCTCTTTCTCAGTGTCTCTAGAGATACATGTCCACTGGTTCTCCTTCACACTGTACGCCCAGAAGTCAGCAAGATCTTGTGTTCCATCCCAGCCACCAAACAAATAAACGGTCTCTATGAAAATTAGAAAAATATGTGTGAAAAGATAAAGACAAAATATAAGTCTAGGCACCCAGACCTATCCAGTTGTCTCTAAGATCATTTAAGAAGGTACATGTAAATAAACTTAAAACTATTAAACTGATAATATTTCATAATGTTTCTAGACTAGTATTTCCTAAACACGAGTATATAGAAAGACTGCTGCAGAACACTACTTGGAGAGATCTATAAAAATACAGCTAATGAGGAGGTATTCCCTGGATTCCGATTCTGTAGGTAAAAAGAGTCTGTCTGTATTGTTAAAGTGTCCAGGGTGAAATTGATATGCAGCCAGTTTAGGAGTTTCTGTTTGGCCACAAAAAATTTACATTTACTATATTAATAATGCAGCTTCAGGCTACATAAAAAAAAGAAAAAAAGAAATCCCAGAGAAATATATAGTGTAAAATACAAAGACATCTAGCTATTTTTCTTTAAAAAAATATTTTATTTATTTATGTTTTTAGAGAGAGGAGAAGGAAGGAAGAAAGTGAGGGGGAGAAACATCGATGTGCGAGAGAAATATAGATCAGCTGCTTCCTGCACACCCCCAACTGGGGACCTGGCCTGCAACCCAGGCATGTGCCTTCACCCAGAATCGAACTGGTGACCTTTTCAGTTTTTGGGACAATGCCCAACCCACTGAGCCACACCAGTCACAGCAAGACATCTAGCTATTTCTGGGGGCAAAAATCACATTAAAATTTCTTTCTTTCTAATGCAATACCAAAAACAATTAAAGTTAGATATCTTAAAAATATAGTAATGAACATGCCTTGATATTTCAATGGAAACTGGGGGAAATTTTTCCACATATATGTGTGTGTGTGTGTGTATATATTATAGTAGATTTAACTCCTCATAATCAACCTTTAAATCACTGCAGGTTATCTTGAGAATTTGGTGTCTTCTAACTCTGAAATATCCATTTTACCCATGGACTTTATCCCTGTGATAACACTGATGTCTTGCCCTGGCTGGTATGGCTCAGTGGACTGAGTGCCAGCCTGCAAACCAGAGGGTCACCCATTCGATTCCCAGTCAGGGCATGTGCCTGGGTTGAGGGCCAGGCCCTGGGCGGGAGGGGGGGGGGTGGGAGCAGTGTAAAAGGCAACCACACACAGGTTTCTCTCCCTCTCTTTCTCCCTTCCTTCCCTTCTGTCCTAAAATAAATAAATATATAGATCTTTGAAATAATTAAAATCTTTTAAAAAAACACGTGATTTCTTGCTTAGTGAATAGTGAAACTCTTTACACATCACAATGTGTATATCTCACTCCTCTTTATTATGTAATATGAGTGACTTTACTTTCTTCAACTATTTTCCCTTTTTGTAAATAAATGTTTTATGCCTACTGGTGATATAAAGCCTAGCAATTTTTTTTATAAAGTTAAATAAGACATTACAGGAAAACTGTAAAGATGTCTACTCTCTAACTGACATGCCCTAGTCCTATACATGAAGAGACTGCCATCTAAGTTATGTCCCACCATGAAGGGTTACATACAATTCAAAATGCACCTGGAAGTACTGTAACACCATTTAAGAAAATTCTTGCCATTCATAGTATTAGGCTGTCTTCTAAAAGATTTTGTCATATAATTTCAAACTTTAAGTGAATTTTCTAAGAAACATCCCATTCTATGCCCCAAGAATCTTGGGAAACCAAAACAATACTTCTGGATAAGAAGAGATCACTGGAACAGCACTGAGTTCTTGTGCTAACTCAACAAGTCACTTAACCTCATTGCTTCTGAGTTTCTTTATTTATAAAATTCTCAGTGCTGTGGTGAAGTTCTTCAGATATCAGCTAGATAAAAACATCCTGAAAGCTGTCAAGTATAAACAGCATTTGTTCTTTTAAAACACAGCTGGCACACACAAAGTCCTTGGGCCGACTCCCACCCTCCACCTTGTTTTATCCAGCCTGGAACCTTGTTTCTACCCAGTGGCAGCGCTGAGCTCTCGCTTCACTGTCCAGAAGTAGTTACATTTATCCAGTCCTAAAATTACATCTGGCCCTTTGAAGGCAACTGCGAGGGTGATGTGTCCCCTGGTAAAAATGAGTTTGATACCTCTGCTTTAAAATGTACAGAAATAAGAAATATTTGTAGTTATTAAGTGCTACAGTTGTAATAAAAAACAGTATTATTGTACCTGATTCCATGTTTAAATAGGTACCTAGAATACTTTAGGCTCAGTACAAATGTGAAACAATGGCAATTGAACTATTAAAAATTATATCTCAGAACTGTAAAACAACCCATTATCATTAGTTAAGTAACATTCTGTTTTCCAAATGATTCACAGTAAATAATGCCCAGATATGTAGAATTTTACAGGAAAAATTTGAAGATTTTTCATCTAGCTTAAAAACTATTTGCCGAGGCATCATCACTACAAAGGTAGTTAACCCTGTTCCATTCTGAAGCCTGGAGAGGGAGGGGGTATAACACTAAAATAGCAATAGCAATTGACCTTTTGTTTTATAGTGTTTCTGGGCACCCTCTGGATAAGGTTACCCTGGTTCATTAACTTTAATAACCCTTCCTCTTGGGCTCTGGGTTCTCAATGTTCTTTTTGAAAAGCAAGTCTCTTTGTACGCATAAATTCTCACAGCAAAGAAAACCCACATTTCCACAACAGCCTCATTGATAGCTGAGCAAAATAAAATCTGGCACAAAACAAGCATCCCAATGGAATGAATCCAAAATGTCATTCTTGTCTATGAATACTTTTCTGGTCCCAGTTGAAGTTTAATAGTAAAACTGAATAATCAGTCAGAAAGAGGACCATTTGACATACCTGAATGAAGTGCATAACACAATTTTAATTAAATCTTCAAATTGTTTAAGTTAAATCATTCAGTTATGAAATATTATGTAGAAACAAATACCAGCAGAAGTATTTATTATTTAATGCATAAGTAATAAAAAAGACTTTAAAGAATACAGAAATAACCGGACAGAACAGTAGTGAGAAGAAAATTAAAAAAAGGAAAACATTGTTTGCAACAGGGTAGTTGTTTAGTTTACTGAATGTCCATTCTCATGCTTAAAGGTTGTGTAACTATTCATGTACATCCCTGGGGCAGTATAATCCTCCTCAAGAAGCAGCCTTTCTTTTTTTCTTAAAGGAGAACAGGCTACAGAGGTCATCCATTTCTCCAGCATTCAGAGGAATGTTTAGTCAGTATGTTCTGAGTACTAATCTGAATTGGCAAGCCCTTTAGAGAAAGGAAAAAAAAAAAAAAGACACAGTCCCTATCCTCAAGGAGCTTACAGTCAAGTTGAGTATAAAACAAGTACATAATCATCATGACCATAAGCTAGCTAAGTGCCGTAAGAGAGGTAAAAAGCACCATGAGGCTTCAAAAGAGGGAGGAGAGTACATCTGGTTAAGGGGACTCAGGAAAGGAAGGCTTCAAGATAACAGGGGTATTTGCATCACAAGGTGGCTTTGTTGATAGAATGGGGAACGTGAAGAGGGGATTTCAACAGAGTAAAAAATAAAGGTACAGAGACAGAAAAACACAAAGTGTTTTAAAAGCCAGGGACTCTAAAGTCAGATGGATCTCAGACAGCACTGCAACTCTACCACCACAGCTGTGCAATCACCACAAAGTTCCTTAAGCACTGTTCTCCTCATCTCTAAAATGACACACAGTTTTTAATCTCATAAAGCCACTGTGAGAATTAAATAATGTGTCCAAAGTGGTAAAAACTGTAATTAATAAATGCACTGTTCAATTTAAAAGAACAGAAAAAGTAGTAGGTGAGGGTGAGGTTGAAGAGACGGGCAATGGCCAGAACACAGAAGGGGTTACATGACAATACCAGAGGTTAAGCATTTGAGGAGCCAGAGCCACAGATGTTGGAATGGAGTAGCTGCAGAAGACCTTAGGCAGAGATGTAGCATGGTCAGATCTCAATCAGCAGCATATGAAACTGACAGAAAAGGAGGAGCCAATGAAAGAAAGGAATTGAAGTAAATTGACCAATAAAAGCCTATTGTTAAGCCAATTGTTCAAATGTTACACCAATTTCACTCTAAGAGACTATAATGAATCAATCATCAACCAATAAATAAACCTGTCATTACTCAGGCCACAAAAACTAAAATTCAACCATATTCTTTGGTACGGGTCTTTCTGGTACCAGTATTAAACTCTATAGCTACTGAGTACCAGTAGTACTAATCTATATATCTTATGTCCACTAAAAATAAGGTAGAAATGTTAATACATCAATGTCTTTACCTATTTTTCACAAAGAGGCAGACTTTTTATTTTAGAGCCCAAATGCAGTATCTAACTCTTATTTTTTAGGGGTAAATAAGATTGTGCTGATTGCATTATTGTCCACAAGATGGCACACTATTTTGTAATTAAACTGATTTCCCCCGCTTTGAAACAGTGAAGAACGCATGTACTAAGCACTGACAGGGTAGGCCCAACCTTAGATAAAATTCATATGTCAAACAGAAGAGGCAGGAGAAGGGTTAACAGGCTAGTGAAGGAGGTTAACTTAATTATTAGTTTAATATAGACACTGAGAAAAAAACAAGTAAAATGGAAAAAAAGTTTTAAGAAACTTAGAGGTACAGGGATTATAAATAATAAAACTGACATATACAGCAGTAGAACAAAATATTACATTCCTTCTCTGTCATGGTATGGAACGATAGAATTCACTTAGGATGGAAGAAAGATTTTTTTTAAAGATTTTATTTATTTATTTTTAGAGAGGGAAGGGGAAGAGAGAGAGAGAGAGGAGAGAGAGAGGAGAGAGAGAGAGAAACATCAATGTGTGGTTGCTGGGGGTTATGGCCTGCAACCCAGGCATGTACCCTGGCTGGGAATCGAACCTGGGACACTTTGGTTCCCAGCCTGCGCTCAATCCACTGAGCTACGCCAGTCAGGGCTTGGAAGAAAGATTTGAAAATTAAATAGTAAAATTTATGTCATCCTGTACTTTCTAAAATTATTCTTAGAGTTGTAGCAAATGGAAAAAAACTATAAACTAAAAAAGGGAAAGAAAATGTAGGTACTATTAAGTTTTTAATATTTAAGAAAACAAGCCACATGAAACACTATGAAGCAATAATTGCTCTGAAATACAATCCACTTTAAAAGGAACAAGTAATGAACTTGATGAAGTTTTACTCTAGTAGAGGTATCCTTAACTTTTGAGTGAACATTCCCTTGAGGATCTGAATTCATGGATTCTATCTTCCCAGAAAAATGTACAAACAAATTTTGTATATAAACTGAACAGATTAAGAGCCCTCCCTCTGGAAACCTTCAAGATGCACAAGCATACTTTACCAATGGGGCTTCTCTAAATTCTAGTTCACTACTTAGGCTCCAACTTTATAAAGATAAAAATTCCAGGTTCTCCAAACTCTACTTGGGGAAAAATCATTATTTATTACTGCTACCTACTGCTCTATCAACAAAATTGTATTTTTTTAAAAGATTTTATTTATTTATTTTTAGAGAGGGGAAAGGTGGGGAGAAATAGAGGGAGAGAAACATCAATGTGTGGCTGCCTCTCACACACCCCCTACTGGGGACCTGGCCTGCATCCCAGGCTTATACCCAGACTGGGAATCAGACAGGGGCCCTCTGGTTTGCAGGCCAGGATTCAATCCACTGAGCCACACTAGCCAGGGCTATCAACATAATTGTTAGGTGGGGTTTTAATTTTTTTTAATTCTAAAATTCTAAGTATACTTACAGCTTCCGTGCCGTTCTAAATTTGGACAATATATATACAAGATGAAATAAAAATACCACATAAATACTGGGTAAGTTATTGTTTTTTTCCTGCCACATGGCCTTTTCAAGTTGTTTTAAATCATTTTCAAATTTTTAAGTTATTTAAAAATATTTCCACTGTGAGATTCTGTCAAAAACAACAGACCTAATCAGTATATACTATATATTAATGTTACATATAAAAATATATAATGATACATACTTTATATATAAAAATATATTATTTCCTTTAACTCTCACTACAACTTATTATTCCCATTTTTATCATTATTATGAAAAACTCATCCAGGATCAAATAAAAAGACAGTAGAAAAGTGAGGAGGACGCACGTCCCGGTGTGTCTACCACACATGTGCAGGCAGATAACACACACTGTTCCCACAGACTCAACCCCAGCTGTTACATCAAGGTTCTTTCAAGATTTACAAAAACCATAATCTCTTGAAGATAATTAAGATCAACCTGTTTAAGAGTGCACTGGTACATCCATGATGAAATACATACCTAAAGTATATAAAAGTGCCTTGGTAAATCCTGCTATTAATAGTTTTATAATAGAAATAGAAGGATTTCTAGAAAAAAATATTCCAAGTATATGCAGTTTCTGCTCTTGTACCCAAATTAAACGCAGAAAGCATTAAATGTTACCCTAAAGAATGCAAAGCTCTATAAAACTTCTAATTTTTCTACCTAGATCCTAAGGGAATGATAAATACAGCTTTAAGAAAGCAATATATATATACTATAATAAAACAAGCAAGTTCTTAGTATATTGCAAAGAATAGTTCCTTCTATAATTAGTTCTTCTCAGCATTCTACAGCACCTTTCCAAATAAATACAATTCCTTCTTAAAAGGAATGCTGGAAATTGATATTTTCTGCAACTTATAATATTTATTAATCATAGAAAATTTTGATACTGCATTCTAAAGTAGAAAATTTAAAACCACTGGTAACTACCACCCAGACATAATGAATGTCAATAAATTTTGGTGTGTGTCCTAGTATTCCCCTCAATGGTCAACAACAAATTTAAAAAGAATGATCACTTCCGCCCCAATTCCTGTTTCAAGATAACAAAATGAAGATGAGAGGTCTGAAGTAGCACCTTCTTTGAAACATATCATTTAAACATTTTTAAAAACCAAAGGAAGAATCCCACACCAAGATGTTTTGCACACCATCCCTATTACTCAGACAAAGAATTACTTGCTTGGCTAATCCTTGCAATCTCAATATTCATGCACAGTTAGTATTTAAGCCTATTTGAGTTAGGGGCAACTTCATATTAATTGACCATCTATGATTATTTAGTTATACTAAATTTTAAGTTAAAGTCTGAAAATCTAGTTTCATCATCACCCATGGGACTAAATAAAGTAAATATTCAACATCCAGAAAGTTTTTTAGAAAGCACTGAAGCAGATACAAAATGGCTCTAAATAAAAATCCGTGTCCTGGATAAATCCTAAATCTTCCACGGCAGAAATATGTGCTTAAAAATATATTTCCAAAGTACTTCTATTACTCTTTATGAACTGCTGCTGCTACTAGAAGTCCAGATGCAGGTCAATTTTTCTTTGTAGACTTTGTTACCCTATCCTCAAAAGTTATCAAAAAAAGATCATTGTTTCAATCATTCCACCTGGAATAATATCCATAACTGTAATAGTTATTCTTGGTATGCCTTCTTGTAATTATTATTCCTAAAGCACAAGAAGTAAATACTCAAACAACTCTTTCCCTTTCCTTGAGATTGTTTTTTTAAAGAGAATGGAGTTAGGGATGTTGACAATCAAGAGTTTGCTGAAATCCTATCCTTAATGCATAAATCAAAGGCATTACAGAAAAATACTTGGAACTTTATCACTGTACTGTAATTATTTCACTTCAAGGATCCCTGACCCAAATAATTAGCTTTTAATCTTCATGACTTGCTCATTCTAAGTTCTGTCGTAACATCTGATTATTGTTTGAATCTGTTTTATTTTCAAGCGTCATGGATTATAGATAAGAGGCAAATTTTCTCTTACACATGCACTTTACCTACTGTACAATAATCAATACAGTAAACACTGTACAAATTGCTTCTGTTCCCTAAAGAGGTGAGCTTCAAATAAAAAGTGAACCACATTATTTTCACATTTTAAAAAAGCAGCATTTTGTCTAGCAGAGCTTTTTCAAATAAACACCCTTCTTCAGTATATTATTGTCATACTTTTTAAAAAGAGTTGAGTAATATTTTTAGTTCTCACTGAGAAATAAAAAAGGCATTATAAATTCCACTGTATGTTCGAAAGAGGAAAAAAGCTACTGAAGACAGTCTACACACAAAGTTTCATCTCTATTTCATCAAATATTTCATTTTTCCAGATTAAAAATATTTGTACATACATCCAGTTCTTTAAGAAATAAGCATATGTATTGGACTCTCAGGCAAAAAACAAGACGCCTAGATGTCTAGGACTCTGCAGAGGAGTGAAGCCTATTTCTGTGGGAGGGAAGAGAGGGCCAAGATCAGGAAAGCAAATCCCTAGGTCTTGAAATGAACCTTTTCTAGAGACCCTAATAATATTGCCAAACAAGTTCACAGGTAATACCAATTTAGTAGGTAATTTAATTTTTAAATTATATTTTACTGATTGTGCTATTACAGTTGTTCCAATTTTTCTACCTTTTGCTTTCTTCACCCAGCACTCCCCACTCCCTCAGGCCATCCCCACACCATTGTTCATGTCCATGGGTCATGCGTATAGGTTCTTTGGCTACTCAATCCTACAATGTACTTTATCCCCATGGCTACTCTGTAACTACCTATTTGTACTTAATCCCCTCCCATA